>NW_022060538.1:1250000-2500000 GCF_003285725.1 Scaptodrosophila lebanonensis
AACCAGCACAACCTAAATAGACAATTGAAAAGTTTGGCAATAAATAAACAATTTGGATAATTTGTAATAAGAATAATAGGCGGATCGGAAAAGCCGCATCAAGAATTTAGTGCCTTTGTTTATACATACGATATAGTACTTGTTCAACGCAACAAGAATTTGTGTCGAAAGTTAAAGAATTTCTGTGCCAGTTGTACTAAAATAGCATGTGAGTAATTAAAGAATGCATAAATTTAAAAACCATCGGCTTAGAATGCCAGGCAATTCAATCATCTCTCTTCAATTGGCAAATATGTTATGTATGACAGCATTTTAATTGTTCGTGCCGCGACGGCTCATATTTTCCGCACACACATGTATATATATATCCAATTGCAGTTGGCATGTTAAGCTTTTTACCTTGTTTCTTTTTGTCTACATAAAGTAAAAACGCCTAAAAATAACGCATCTATTTTGAGTTTCTCTCACTTGTACCGCCGCAACACACAACATCGCTCAGACAAACAGTACTATAGTGTTAACCGTAGTTTTGTGTCCCATTGTCGCCGGCTGGTAATTGACGGAAAGCATTCCGACTTTCCAGCTCTTTGTTTATAACAAAAGCAACAAATTCCGCAAATTTTTGACGTGCCCGAATCATAAACAGCCCAATAAACATTGTAAACATTTCAGCGCGTGTAAACGTCAGCCATATTTTCCAAAGAGAATCCGTTTTCGGTGGCCGATCGTAAAAGATAATTTCATTTCAAAAGTGAAATGAAAATTTTTGCATTTCATGGGCAAGGGAAAACTAGGAAAAGAATTTCGAGTGACGCGGCAACAAGAAATTATGATTGCGACATTCATTTTTATTTAAGGATGATATTTATTTAATTTAATTTCTCACTCAACTATTTTTAGCCAAGATGTCAGAGCCCGCAGCCCAACAACAGCAACAGCAAAATGGGAAAGAACGTTCCAAGTCAACGGAGGAGAAAGAGATACCACGCGAACCAGCATTGGTTTGCAAGGAAATCGATGTAAGTTTCACCTTCCTTTCAACTTCCTTAATGAATAGATTATAAAATCGATACAAGTATTTCGCAAATGTTGAACTTTAACTGAAGCTGTATAGTCTTTTCATTTGTAGCACAAACAGTAAGAAGATAAAAAGCTTACAAAATAACAAGGCCATCTATTCCAGTTCGAATCCTATGCGATCTAAAGGGACACATTTAATATGTAATACAGAATAATTGCAGAGAACAATACTTCAAATTAATAATAAACAAGATAAACACTAGAATAAATATCAATATGAAATTAAATTTTAAAAATTAGATTACTTGACAGATTCCTCTGAATACTTTTACTCCACTTATAAAGGTAGTTTCTGACTCGCTGTTAAAAGATTTGTTACGCAGTCCGGCATGCGCGAGGAAATGCCTTAAAGGTGGAAAATAAATCTACAAGTTGCTATTGAAAAGTTTATTGCTCACTTTTATTATTAGTGAGTGATTCTGATGTTCAAAACAGTTGCATTCATATTATTACTGCAATTATTTAGAATGCTTGTTTATTATATGAAACACCCTCAGTCGTGTACATACTACTTAGTATGTATGTTTGTATAGCTTTTTTCTTTCAAGGTTGAAGGCCTTAGCACAGGTATTACCGAAGTTGCAATACCTATGTACCACATAGGCTGATTATTAAATCGTTTAAATTCAATTAGAGGGCCCGGCAGACCCCACAAGGCGTATAATTTATAATATAATAATTCTAAATATATGTATAAAGAGTTCTGTATGTTCGTATGAGCGCAAAGTATAAGAACTAGAATCAAGAAATAGTTTACAGGCTCTGTTAAGTCCGAGACGGAACTAATTTAATCTGTTATCTAAAAACTGCTGTATTTCTTGAATTTCAATATCAGATCAATGTATGCCAAGCGCTAACTTAAAAGCTTAACTTAATGTAAGATAACCACCTATGTACCTAGTTCCTCCAAAACAAAAATCAATATTCAAATAAATATATGTATTTTATTCAGCAAATTCATGCGCTTTGGAAATCGACAAATAAAAACTTTCTTTTTATAGAATAATCCATTTTGAAGCTTTAAATACTGGCGATTTAAATGATACGTCGTATTAGGAAATGCGTTTTGTACTAAAATATAAATCAATGGCCTATTTCTCTTACAGATAAAGACTGAATTAGAGTGCCTAGTTAAGTTGCTTGATGGCAAGATCTACAAAGAGGAGGAAGTGGCCATGGAGGAGCTGCATCAGTATTTGATCGAGGACGATGGCTCTTGGGCATTGGGCGATAACTTCCTGGTGTTTGTCCAACGGGTACTGCGCGACGTGCAGGCCTTCTCGCCAGACACACGGATACACTTGATACGCACACTGGCCTACGCAGCGCTCAAGGACGATGTCATAATTATTCTGCATCAGGACCGCAGGGACCATACGCTGATGAATTTTGCACAGGACATTGATAAGCACACACCTGAAGAGCAGCAGGCCTGGGCCATGTTTGTGAGTGTTCCCTGAGTCTATTAGTGAAATGAGTATCGAGTATGAGTATCTCTCTCTCTCTCTCTCTCTCTCTCTCTCACTTTCTCTATGGAGCAGATGTGCAATCTCTTTGAGAATGTGGGACCCTCTGAGTGGCTGCTGTATATTTCTGAATGGGAATACAATGGGCAAACAATCTCTAATATTCGCGTAACTACAAAGGTAGCCGTACACTGCATACTCTCTAATTGTCCGCAGCTGAAAAATATTGGTTCCATGATCCTTTACAACATTGCAATCAAGGAGGTTAAAACTGTGGTACGAACAGCTGTTGACCATTTAAACCTTGATTATAAACTACTCTTCCATTCATGTGTAATTCAGGTCTTTGATGATGTGGCCATCGAGCTGGCCATGGCTATACTACAGTTTTTCCAGAGCAGTCCAAATGAAGATCAAATCTTTCGCTCCCTTAAAGCGCTCGCACGTTTTCTTGAGGTAAACTGAACTTGGCCTACATTTTTGAAATGAGCTCTATGAAATGACTTGCGCCCATTCCACGCTGACAGCTGTCACCAACTATAATATTTCTCTTGTCAATATTTTAGGTATCACCAGACGTAGCCGCCATTATACAGATGATTGGCCCGCATCCAAAACAATTTGCCGGCAAGAGCGAGCGCGTCGACGAGCTGGTCAAGATCATTAGTCGCAAAGTGCCTGCATAAGACAAAGTTTCTCTATGGTCCATTTGCTGGCCCATGCCCATAAATCTTCACGTACATACTATAAGCAAATAACTATAGCGCCCATTACAACATACATATATTCGTACACCTATGATATTCTCCTTCATTTTTGTAAGCATTTTTGCGACACAATAAACATAATTTTCTTAAATCATAGCATCACCACAGCAAAGCTTCATTAAAGGAAACCCATTGCCACCTCCGGCGCGCAGCTGTAACCAATGCTTCTGATTCGACACGAACATTTCCGAGGGAAGTTGAGTGTCCTGTGCTGAGGCATCTTCTATCAAGCAAAGCATAGAATGTAGGACCTCTCGTCTACACGACAAAAATTGGAACTTACGAGATTTCTTGTCGAACTTGGGGGACTGCGTTATGGAAATAACGTCCTCTGGTTTGCGTAGCAATATTTTTCCCACGCCCTTGCACATGCGCAGCACCTCGTGGTTGCTTAACTTCTCCAGCTGCTCCTCATCTAGCAGAGTGCAGCTGAGAATCCACTCCCGCACATCATCGAAGTCGTTGAGCAAGCGCACGGCACCATTCACACTGAACCGTATCCGTTTCTGAAAGATGAAGTCCAGCCACGCCTCACAGATCAGCTTGAGTATCAGTTTCAGTATGACAATGTCCTTAGTGGCCTTTATTGTGGGCAAGTAGATCTGGTCGAGCACATAGCCTACATACAGACTCTTCTCCTCGTTGTCGTAGACGTTGCGCTGCCAGTAAATGGCGGCGGGAAAGCAGAGCGTGAAGTTGGCCAGGCTGAGTTCCCGGCAGACAGCAGATAATATCAGAACACACTCATCGGTGGTTTTCTTCAAGGGACAACACCTTTTAGTCTTAATCACCAGCTGACTGAATATCCTACCTTTAGTTTGTCTATGTTGGCATTAACCTCGGCTATCAGTTTTGTGCGCAGGGCAACGCAGACCAACATAAGTATGTCGGTCAGATCGGCAGTGAGTTTGGGCAGTTTAAAGGTAATAAAAACTCTTAGGCATAGCTTTACATCGTGCTCCAGTATTTGAAAGAAGTGATCCATTTTCCACTCGCAGCAGAGGAGCTTGGCCTGCTCCTTTACCCACAAGCGCATGGAGTGTACGGAATGGTCTGCACAGAAAGGAGGAAGTAGAATCCTAAGTCACGCCAGCCCTACTCTTATATCCTCTGGACCACTCTGTACAACTAAAAGACTCACCCAGTCTGTGCAATATGGGTATTTGTTCGGCCACTGGCAGTAAACTGGAATTGTTGTGTGTGTCCGTGTTGGAAAAGTACTGATTACTCAGGTTTACCAAGTTGGAGAAGACGCTGATCCATACAGTCCCCGTGGGAGTACCATGATCCTTGAAATAAGCCAAGTTTCATGCACTATTTCGATATATGGATGATGACTTACATTTTTGGGGCAGTCACGATATTGTTCAACAAATTGATCGACCAAGCGCTTGGAATTACTGGCCGATATCAGGGTCAGGCGAAACAATTGATCCCATATGTTGTTACAAACAAAACCTGTCAAGATTTCGCCAATGCCGCGCAAAGTGGAAAACACAGGCTCGGGAACATCTATAGAAAAAAGTTAATATTAGATGAGGCCCCACAAAAAATGTCCCCACTTTCTTACCATTAACACTTTGATGATAGAGCCAGCTGCGTATGGAATCTATGTGGGTTAGACTGTAGCAGGAGACAGGAGTATCAATCCACCAGAGTAATATGTGATCCAAAATAATACCCACATAGGACCACAACAGTCTCAAACCACGCCCAATATACAGATGCATGTCGACAGAAGTTTGATTGCCCATCTCTACATATGTAACTCATAATTACACACCTTAACAAATAATTGTTATGATGCAGAGCTTACCAAAAATTGTTGGGCAAATGTCCGCGGCCTTCGTTATGAGCTGTGCGATGAACACGCGCTCCTTTTGCAGGAAACTCTCAGTGTGCTTGCATCGCAAGCTTTGCTGATCCTGTTCTCTGTCATCTTCTCCTGATATATGCAAGGCGTTATAGTCCGGGGCGGACTCACAATATGGCTGATATTCGCCACCAACAGCACCAGCGCTTGCTCCGAAGGATATATTCAAGGTGCGCAATATCTCGAGACTTGAAGAAGTGGACTCATCGTTGTGATGATCACGCCAGGCGTCCTGTTCGCCCATATTGAACAATCCAAAGACCAGGTCCAATGCACTCTGCTCCACGCGCGTTTGGGCTACAAGCTAAATTGAAAGACAGTTGCATACACTCAGAAAAAATGTGGACATTTTGTCAAAGTATGTGCAGAGTAGTGCTTAAAAGGGGGACGATCACAAGTCATTGTTGTTTTTCAGAAGGGTCCTAACATTCGCTTAATAATTTTATTTTATTCGTGTGTCCCATATATAATTAAATAAAAATACATATATAAACTAATATTTACGAATTAAATTCTTAAAACAGCACCCCTCTGCGTTTATCATGGGAAGCACTTAACCGAACCCACTTTAAGCACCAGACAGGGTTTCAGAATATTGAATATAATCACTTCATAATTTGTATGAGCTAATTAGAGACAACAGCCGTCCACCTCGCTTTCAAACGTTGCTTTTGTTGCCACCGATTGTTGTTTAATTTAATAAACTAATTTGTACAAATATTACACAATTACGAAGCACTTAACCGAAGCCAGTTAAATCCCCCGAAACTAATTAAATCACATTAATTATATAAAATGGTTTTTACTGCTGCGCATTTAAAAAGCACTTATTAACATGACAATCTAAATAAAGAACATTTTTGAAACGTGCTGCCTGGCAATCTGAATATGCTAATACAAAATAAATGTAGAATATACATATGTCAACTAAACTATCAAATTAAACAGATATTGCTTAAAAATAGAAAAGTAAACAAATAATATAGTACAATAATATTCGTAAAAGGAACTTTGGCTGAATAAACAAAATTACTTTTTAACTTTATAGGCAACGTGTGAAGACAACACACTCGTAAAATATCAGAAGATCTACAACCTCGACTATATAATTATGATTATCCTACGATCAAATATATTTGTGTGCCTCTGACTTTCGTACATATTCATAATAGGGGATTAATTATTGTGTGTTCATAAATATAGGACTACCAAAGGTTCGATGTAAAAATCTCAAACATTGTTCCAGTAGAAAATGGAAATGAAAGCCTTCAGTGACAATGCTCTTTTTTTGCTTGACTAACCTGTAAAACGTAGCTGAAGTCGATGGTCTTAAGTGAGAGCAAGAGTGCGGGAAACATGTTGCTGCACACATTGGCGTGCATTTCCTCTTTGTTCTTGCCGGCGAACTTTGGCTCTGGCAGCAACAGTTCCACATCCTCCTCGTTCGCTGGCTCGATAGGAGCACTCACCTCTGGTGGCGACTTACACTCGACCTTGCGACACTTGTTATACAGTTGAGTGATATGTAGGGCCCAATTGAGCCACATTTCCGACTGCATGGATTTGCGCAGCAAGAAACTCAACTGGAAGACAAAGCAATCTGAGCAATCAAGTGCAAACCGGGGTACCTATCTCTACACCCACCGTGCGCTTTAGGACAAAGGTCAGCTGGCAAAAGCGCCTATCGTTGAGCTCCATAATGTTGTTGAACTTCTTCATCAGCAGCGCATTGTACGGACTGCGTTTGATTTTCTTCGAGAGCGACTGAAAGTCTGCATTTTTCGTCTCGTCCTTGAGACTCCAATAGAGCTCAACAATGCGCTCACACTCCTCCAGTATGTTATCCTAAGAAAGATTGGCTGCATTCTACATCCACATTAGACAGATTCAATTGCATAACTCACATGCTCGCTGAATATATCCACCTTGACATCGATGACAATGCGCTTAGTAATGCGGCGCAGCTCCAGGCCCAATTTGTTGATTTCCGCAAACGTGTGCATCGGTTGCGATTTGTTGCGGCAGTACCATTTTGGTGTCGTGCTCATTTTCGGAGTAGCCTCAGTCGTGGCCCCACAAACCGCCACGCGTATGTAAATAGCCCTTTAATTATTATATATCGCCTGCCTATGCACGCATTCGCTTCGATCCGATCCCTTCTTCCCTTTTTTCGCGCCTACCAAATGCAAATGATTGTAGTTCCCCATCGATTGTTTGATCAATACTAGAAGTTGCCATTGCCAGGCAACGCACGCATTGTGCGGCACAGGTGTCTCGAATGCCACCAAATACTTATACGCAAAGGGTAATACGACCTTCTACCGGACTTCAGAAGCTAAGTTTCTCGAGGCATTCCAAATCATCAACAGAAACGCATTACTTTCTGATTTCGGAGTAATTTCGGAAACGCTGTGATTGGAAATTACAATTCCTAGTCAATTACGGCCCGGCGTTTAATAAAATTGGAGTGTCGGATTATAAGACAAAATTGATATAGTAATAATAGTGGAAATACAGAAATGAAAAATGTTGCCATTGAGAGATCTAATGGAAATAAAGTAAATGTTTGTTTGATTGCTTAACTACAAGTTTCAAAATTCACATGAAAGTAAGTTGAAAACAAAAAATATAATTTAGTTAGGTTTTGCTGGAACTTACTAGAGCGAGCTATTTTATTTGTCGGTTTTCAATTCATTGTCAGCATTCTATACCGAGTCATAGAGTTACTAGCCCCATCCATCAAAAATGTTTTAGGCTTGATTTACTAAAGCCTCAATTAGGTACGCAAAAGATAGCGGATTGCTCTTCCTAGAAATCGTCTATAGAAATCGCTCTTTCTCTCTTTCGGCCAAACCTGTATCATTATAACCTTGTTATAGCTTGTCTTTGGCTTAGAGTTTTCAAACGAAAGATGACAAGCCTTCAATTGTCTCTTAACTACATTCTGCATCTGCGTCCACATTTATTTGATGTGAAGTTGGTACTTAATGGTTTTTGAGGAAGGGTGTAAAGAGACACAAGTTCAACCTATTGGACACAGAGTGTATAAGCCATTTAGCTAAACGTAGCCCTGGTCTTTCATATTAAAAGCGACCCCATTCCGGAACAATCCATTAACCTACCAATTACGTGAATGATAATTGGCTATTTGGCCACCATACTACCAACCCATAAACTAAACTAGGTCTGCCGAGGAATAATTACCATCTGCAAATAATTAATAGCCGCTTGTTTTCTGCTTTTATTATTATATTTATTTTCTTAAACATCGTTCTCTCTCTCTCTTTACACATCAACATCTGTTTTGTTTTGCTATCACATTGAATTGTTACATTTATAGTAGTAGTTGCTGCATGTTTCTTGCTTAAAATCATTAAACATGTTTTAAACTTCATTTGAAATACAATTGTATTATTGTTTTTTATGTATATAGGTAAGACCTATGTGGTATACATGTATGTATGCGTGTTTGTTTATGGAGCTGTGTTGGTGGTGGTTGTAAAGAAATTAAGGAGCACTCACAAATGGCAGCCTGTCTGCCTGCCTGCCATACGTTAGACGGTGCTGTTTGTTAACATTTTGCGGAACTTTCAATACGTTTTTGAATTTTTATAACTCGAATTCAATTTCAACATTCATTCCTCGTTTGTTTCCATTATACAATTTAGACTTAAAATTGCAGTTGCTTTTGCTTGAAGCTTACACATGTATAGTTTTAGTTGCTTAGTTCCTTTTTCTCTCTCTCTCACTAAATTTTTGTTTTTCCTTTTAAAATATACGCTTTAAAATATAGAAATAATATGTGTATACATATATGATTCATCTGTTTCTGTTTTCGTTTTCTGTTTTGTTTCACGTATATATAGTAAAATATATGTATAATATAATATAATATTGTATGTGTGTATATATAGATTTGTATGCATTTCCAT
Source organism: Scaptodrosophila lebanonensis (assembly GCF_003285725.1). Classification (NCBI taxonomy): domain Eukaryota; kingdom Metazoa; phylum Arthropoda; class Insecta; order Diptera; family Drosophilidae; genus Scaptodrosophila; species Scaptodrosophila lebanonensis. Next base: position 1,259,119 of record NW_022060538.1, read on the forward strand.
TATGCTTGTTCTGCTATCAATGCATTCTTCTTAATTAATTCTCCGTAGTAGTTGTTGTAGTTGTAGTATTTTGCAGCTCTTCGAGAGTTGGAATATCGTCTTGTAGTGTCAGCACTAGTAACCTTGGGTTATATTTGCCAGCTAAATAATATGTATCATTGTTATCGTATATGGATTGATATTGCTTCGCATCGGCGCCGAACTTGGCGAAGTAGTTTGGAAACTGCAGCACCTCGCAGCGATGAGATATGGTCTGTACATCGTTCTCATCCTCGTGCGGCGATTCAAAGAGAGCACCCTGAAAATATACAATATAAATTATTGAAAAATAACAACAATTTTTTGTATACAATATAATAACCCTACCGGATATTTAAGTTTGGGACAGCCCGTCGTTTCTTCTGGATGATAAAACCAAGCTACGCGCACTACTTTATTGCCAGTAGTGGTCTCCCACATAGACTCAATGCGTCCAATGTAAGGTCGATCCGGCCTTCCAGTTGATAAAAATACTGCACAATCCCCGACCTGCAAGGCAATCCATACAAATAAATTAACATTGTGTTACTGCTTCTAATTCCATTTTATATACCGTAATGGTCTCCTTTCCCCTTTTGATTGTTTTGTAGAATTGCTTTCTGGCTCGACCCTTGACGCCCGCCTTACGATAGGCGGTGCCAAACCAACCCCAAAGCTGCCGCTCCGGCAAAAATGCTGCAATTTTGCTGCTGCCTTTGGAGTTGTTGTGTTCAACCAGTTCGTCGCCCTTGACCTAGAAGAGATTTGAATTATAAATTGGTTTAGCACAAGGTTACTCGTATAATGGGATTAACCAGAAATAGACGAGTTCATTATTAATGCTCACCTCATCAGATATCTCAGACATCATGTTGGACGTAGTCTCCTCTTCCATGTCCAATTGCTCCGTTTTAACTTTAGCCAGTGCATCCACTCTACCGCGCTGTTGGGCGGCTTTTGAATCTAAAGAGGACTCTATTGTAGGTGCAGTCACATCTATTGCCTCCGACTCGGCCTCCGGCATGTGTGGAACAATACCAGCTTGTGTTAAGTAAATCTGACCCTCAGCCTCGTTGGCATTTTTTCTATGATGCTTCTTGTGCTTCTTGCGCTTCTTGTGCTTATGATGCTTCCGACTACCCTCAGTGAGATTGTCGCTGGGCGCTACGCTCACATCCGTGCCACCGTTGTGGCAGCCATTCACAGTACCACCGCTGTTGCTGTTATTATTGTTGATAATTGTTGCCTGTTGAGTGCCGTTTTGTGATTTGTTTAGTTTCTTTTGACTCTTCTTTAGGCGCTTCTTTTCGCTGCGTTGATTAAACAGCTCCATAGTGGCGGCTAGTGACGTCATATTGTCAGTGGTCATGGCAAAGCCATGGTGGCTATGATGATCATCGCCGGACAGAGAGCTATGCTCGTTCGCGGCCTGTGTGTCGCCACCGCTGCGGGAGCCACTGCCACCAGCACTGCTACGCTTCTGCTTGCCTAAGGAGTAGAGGGGATTATCGTTGTACTCTGTATGGTGGCCGAGTACGATACGCAACACACGAACACAATGCAAAGAAGGGAAACGAAAAGGTAGAAATAAATAAAGATGCTAACACACACACAAGTAAACGAAAGATATTCCTATCAAAGTTATTCCTGTAATGTTGTCCCCTAATGAAATGTCCTATATAAATATTATTTATTAAATAAGTATGTACACTTCTATATAGATAAGTTTTTAGATTAATTTAGATAACGTTTCCAAAAAGAAATTCCCGTTAATGACCGTCAATAAAATAGCGATAGCGCCAATTAGTGTAATTTTTATCAACCTCGTAACAATTGTGTAAGACTGAGTAATCTACTTTACTTCAGGTATTCTTACCCGCAATCGGATAATGGCTAAGCAGAAAACGTATGTTCTGCAAGCGGATCCTGCCGCTGTCACCGTCATCGAACTCCACGCTCACAAAGTCCTGCGGTGTTGCCGGTGCTGCAGCATCCAGAAAAGGTTCGGATTCAATGGCACGACCTGGATAAAGGCAGCGATACTGTTGACTCCAGTAGGCACATAAGCGTGTGCCCACAGGCACGTTGTCAACACTCTTCGGCGCCACCTCGAGTATCTGTAGGTAAATAGAGAAGTTTTAATCTCAAGAAATAATCTAAACATATCGTAAAGCAATTGAATCCGATAATATGCAACCTTAACTTTTCTTCCACAGGTATAACATAACTCATAACTGGATCTAAACTCACCGTATCCTTGAGTATGTCCTCTCGCGACATCACATGTGATTTGTTGCCGCGCTCACCGTCCAGTGTGATTGCATAAACATCGGGCGGCCGCAAGGGCTTCATTACACCAGCATAAAACAGACCGCCCATGTCCGTGAGAACGCGGGTCTCGTCGCGATACAAATGCTCGCTAGTGAGCTGCAGCTCCCGATCTATGGCGCTTTTATTGCTGTTGTTGCTGCTATTATTATTATTGTTATTGTTGTTGCTAGTACTGCCATTAGCGACTGATGTTTCGCGTTGCTCCAACGCCGCTGTTCGAGCCGCGTTTTTAGCCACAAGTTTGCGCTCCTTCCGTGCCAACTGATGAGCGGCTTTGTCGCCGGCCGAATGTTTGTGTGCTAGTCGAGAACCATTGCCAGACACCAAGCAAGAGGTAGAGGGGGAAGAGGACACAGAAGTGGCACTAGAAGCTGTCACCCGACTATTATTTGCCGCATCAAGAGCACTGGGCTCGAGCCGCACAAACGACGAAGACGGAGTATTAACGTTACTGCCAGAGGGCAAAAGACTGTCGCCTGGATTGGTGCACAATTGTGCAGGCGATAGTGGAGGTGGGAATGAGTGCGTCTTCTCTGGGAAGCGCAGAAAACTGGATCCTTGCAAATTGCTGCTCGAAAATTTTGGAAATTTGTAGTCCCGCAAAGGCGATGAAGTGCTGTGAGGCAAAAGAATAATGATTTACATTAATAAAACAATATAATTGAAAATGGTTTTTGCTGATAGCAGTTACCTCAGGACGTTGTTTGAGTGAAGCGCTGAAAGCGTCGACGTCAATGTTATCTGTGTGGGCTGGGGCTGAATCTGCTGCTGCTGCTTGGAGCATTTTTTCTTTTTTAATTTGTTAATCTCATCGAGTTTGCGCTTCTTCTTGCGAATTTGGCGGTTAATATTCGCCAACCGCATGCGCATATTATTGTCCATGATGCTATAGACCTCCCGGCTGAGACGCTCGGCATCGCTTTGATTTTGATTCATCGGGTGAAGCGCAGTGCGCAATTCCGACTTAAGCTGTTCATCCTCCAGATCCAGCTCCTCACCTGGATCGCCACCAATGGCAACCTCTCTGCTATGCTTCCGCTTCTTCTTGCTCTTTTTGCTGCAACGCGATGACTTGCGACTGTCAGAGGCGCTCGAGGAGGACTTGGAATGTTTGTGCTTCTTACGCTTGGCGGGCGACAGCTCACAGCTGGCACTCATACTGGACGTGGTGGGCAGCTCAATGCCCTCCATTGAGGGAAATGTGCCGCTACTGCTGCTCAGCGACATCTGGAAAGTGGACGTCTCCAGACGAAAACTTGGTGCCTGTTGCTGCGTAAAACCAAAACATGACTTTGTCAATATGCTACCAGAATCCATGACAACAGCCTCGGGCGAGCGTGTCGGTAGTGACGATGGTAATGATGGGGAAGGTGTGCGGGAGGTGGGCGTGGCAAAGAGACTACTACCCTGCACCTCTTCCTCTTGTATACGCTGTTCGGCAAGCGCACAAAGCAGCTTGAGGCCGCCAAGTGGTTCCGATGGAGCGACTACATCGATCGCTGTGGTCACTTGAACTGGTGGGGGTGGCGTCAGCCGTCGTGTAGTCATAACCGCACTTGGCACCAATGCATGCTCCAATTGCTCGGCATGCTCCATGGGCTCCTGCTTGACACGCACCAGGGGGGTACTGTTAGTGCTGATATTAGACAGCAACTCCAATCCGGTAAGGTCTTCAGCCGCCGCTTGCGGGGGGGATAGCTTTGCCGACTGCTGCACCGATTGCAAGGGTTGCATTTGCGTTGGCAGCGCTTCCTTATGCACTGGCTCAATGGAACTACTAAAGGCTGCTGCACTGGGACTGTTACTGGCTTGATTATGGCACTCGGTTACATGTTCACTGGGCTGTTTTGTCAATTCTAGCGGCTGCTGCGCTGCATCAGCATCTGTTTCCTGCACTTTCAGCGGACAGGATGAGTTCTCATCCTCGCTGCAGACCGGTGTATCGGTTTGGATATTAACATCCTGCATCTGTGGCATCAGAGAGGTGACGGCACTGGGTGGATTTCCACTGCTCACCACTAAACGTGGTGGGGTCTGCGGCGTTAGCGGGGTGTGCAGCTTAAAGTTAAGAGCCGCTTCATCACAGGGTGCAGGACCAGGCGTGGGCGGTCCTATGGACGTGGTTGGTGTGGGTAACGACGTCGCACTGTGCATGGACAGATTCAGCAATGCCGGTGTGGGCGTGGGCGGTCCTATGGACGTTGTTGGTGTAGGCAGCGAGGCCGCGCCCGTCTGGAAGAGTATTTGATGGGGCTGTTGGCTGAGTGCCGATTCAATTGTGGCCGAAGTCGGCGGTGTTGGCAAGCGCATTAGATTCAGGGCGTGTTGTGCACTGCTTGCCTGCAGCTCCAGAAGATTGGATGAGGTGCTATTTGTGTTCGTTAGCTTGTCACGCATCTCGTAGTTGAGAGCGGTGGTTTGTGGCGGTGGTGCCAGCGGCACCAACGGCGGCACAGGCAACGAGAGCGGCTGCGCCGCCGCTAGAGTTGTATGCTTGTACTCGCTAGCATTGTACTCCTCCATCTTCATGGCCGCCGGCGCTGTGGTGGCCAGACTCAGGAAACGCGAGCTGGTGCTGCTCATGCTGCTGCTGCAACTGCTACTGGTGGCACCACTCAAGCTTAAATTAATAGAGTTGGTGGTCGTGGTGCTACTTGTGTTCGTCTGCTGGTTGGCTGCAGCGGCCAAATAAAGTTGCAATGGGGAGGCATATGATGGCGTGGCGCTCAATGTTGAATGTGCGGCCATCGGGGGGAAAAAGAAGTTGGCAGGCGAGGATTGCTGCGCCTGTTGTTGCTGCTGCAGCGCAGCGGCCTGGGGTATGTACGGTAAGACGAAGGCCGCTGCTGCTGCTGCCTGTTGAAACGGATCTGTGGGTGTTAAGATAGGAAAATTTGATATGCCTATGCACATACGGTTTACGATTGTTTTGGAAATTTTTTCATGTGACGGATTGCGGCGTTGGATGTCGTTTCGGATATTGGGTGGACGTATAAATTGTTTAAGGTTTGTGGTGGTGGGAGGAAAGAAGCGCAGTTATAAAAGCATGAATTAGTTTTATATTGGCGAAAAATCGTAATCAAATTAAATAAACTTAGCTTAAATTTTGACTAAAGCGATATATAGTAGTATGTGATAAGTGATGGCATGAAATTACAAAACTATGAATAAACTTATAGAAAAAGTGCGATGAGAACCGTTTCTTATAAACTTCATCATACCTTCACTACTATTGACATTAATTGCCTTCTTCAGACATATAATATAAAAAATTGCCTTTTAGGAATTATCTGCCAATTCACAGCAGTGTTCTTTATAAGTGTCAAACTGCAAATATCATGATTTTTATAAAAGCCTTGTATTCGATTCGCACTTCCTTTATAGCATATTATCTTTTACACAGGCACTATGCAATATTTTTGAGTAATTTCCAGCTATTTGCATACACTTACCAAGCGCTGCTGGAGCGGCGGGCAGCAGCACCACCTGTCCGCGGCTCGCCTCGCGTGAGTATTGCAAGCCCACTGTGGCGGGCGACATGGAAATCACTGATTCAATGGGTAATGGATCTACATGCAACAAAAAAAAAAAAGATGAAGAAGACATCAAAGAGGATAGAAGATACAAAATAGATGAAGATATAAACACGGAATGGAATTACTGGCATAAACACCATTGTAAATGCAAACATCAGGAATAAACATCTACTTATTCAAGCAATTCCGTCCCAGGCTTATCTCTACAGCAGTGTCGAATAGTCAGGTGCGGGTCATCGAAACAAAACGAAATTAGAATTGCTTATGATGCAATGAAGGCAGCAAGTGGCTTTTGCACAAAGTCAAAGGATGATGCACTTACTTGAATACTGCCAAAAGGCAGAAGGCGCACGATTGACGCTAGCAGCGCTCAGAGCCAACTCCTCGGCGGCGGCTGAACTGGTCATCAAATCGCCGTTGCCCGTAAAAAACAGGTTGCCACAGCTGGGGGCACCTACAATGAAATGAAATAAGGTAAAGGAATGACAATGTAAAAAATCGAAAATGAAAAATACTTTGCTGTACAATCAACAGGAAGCGCTTACAACAGCAGACAGGCAAATGAAATTTGTCTACACTCCACAATATTAGACATATTCATGTTATAATGCAAAGATTGCTCCACCTTGTCGTCAGCCCCAACTATAGTTAAAATAAATTTAATTTAATTTGTTTTGTTTTTACATTTCTTTAAGGTTTTACGCGCGCACAGCTTTAACGAACAACAAACCACGACTGACTCAACTCGGCACTCAATTGTTTAATACACAAGTTTTTATATAATACACAAGTATATATATATATATATATATATATATATATATATATATATATATATATATATATATATATATATATATATATATATATATATATATATATACATATATGTATGTGTGTGTATGTCTCTATGTGTGAGATACCACGTTGTGTGTGTATACGAAAAATATTGCATGTCCTTGAACTATGCATTTGGCGCTTGCAAACCATCCACCACCCCGCCCCACATCCCCACACTCCCATTAACATCTTCGTCGTTGCTTGTGGCATATAATTTCACATACAAATCCAATTATCTTTTATATGCCCTCACTAATTGTAGTGCATTGTATGTCACAAATTGATATGCTCCCCAGAAGTATGCAACAAACCCGAAAGAAGAGCGAACGGGCAGGAAAGTCGCCTTAAAATACAATTAGTTTGACGTTTCTGTGCCCACACAATTTTTGCAAACAACTCGATATAACACACACACACACACAAATACACACTTACATATATACCTTAAATCCAATCATGACTTCAAATATACATACATATATGAGCATACATATGTACGTACAAAACCCAAATTCATGCGATTGACGGGGGAGGGCGACTTTGCCATATGGTCACATACTCAAATCATTTAGAGTCTCATATTGCTATGCAGCAATATGGCTATTGCCAACAACAACAACAACCACAACAGGAACCATAGCAGCAGTCACAACCACAACCAGCCACCCAGCATGTGAGCATCCATCCCTTGTTGCTGAAACTCCAACTGCTGAGGCTGAGACTAAGGCTGCGGCCTAAGGCTGCTGTTTCTGTTTCCGCTCTTACCCCCATATGGCCGACGTATCGCCTCACATAATTGTTGAGTGTACTTGCAACAACAAACACTGAAGTTGTTCGAAGCAGCCGAAAACGCAAAAAACACCCACCAACAACTACCTACTACGAATAATCTTTCTTTAAATCTGCTTTTATAGGGTGCTGTTTTACGGGTACATTTCCCTTTCAACAGACGAAGACGGTTCTTTCCAAATGAAAACCGTTTTATTAGTAAGATTTCAATATAAGATTGCCGATACTGCGTAATGCCCGCTCGCAGTTCTGCCACGATCGAAGTGGAAGAGTGTTTTAAAGAAACAAATTAGGAAAGATAGTACATTTTGAATGCAATTGTTCGCTTTTAAATGACATATTAATACAAACCATATGTATATCGTTCATTTACAGATCGCTCGTTTAACTCTGTCGTTTCTTTTTCTAAATATCACACCTCTTCAAACATAGCGCAATAAACCATCGGCAACTTGGATACATTTAAATGTGAAATAAGAAAAATAGTTTTATTCAGATACCCGCAGAAAAACACAATTAAAAAATTGATAATGATAATAATGATTAACTAAAATAGACCTATACCTAAAAAGCTTAAAGTGGTGGCTAAGATAACTCTTAATTCTTTTTATCTAAACAAACTACTTAATTAAACACAAATTAAGTCAGTTTATAAAAGATTTAAAAAACCCTTTGTATTGTATTGTATTTCGTGCCTAGTAAACGGATGTGCACAAAAAAATTCTATACAATGAAAAATATTGAGTTCATACAGCAAATTCTAAAATGCTAAATCTTAATTCTTAAACAAATACTGCTAAAAACAGTGCTACCTAGTTCGATCTCCTAGTCATGTATTAAAAATTCAAGCTCACATACATCAAATACGTTATTTATGTGGCATAGCGTAGTAGTTAGTCAACAACACCCAACCGAAAAACGTACACTCTGCTTAATTCCCATCGTTAACTTCCTTCTTTACAATTTTATATAATTTTCCATGGGGTTGTTTGCAGTTGAAAACAGCGCGATGTTTGCGTTTTAATATTTAAGCGCCCATAGTGAAGAGCACAGTCACATACAGTCCCAATCGGTCTGTCGAGCCCTGGTGGGGGGGAGTTAGAGGCTGTCACAATAACTCGGTACGTTAACTACCGAACAGGCGGCCGATCGCATCATATGATTTCTGCCCACTTAACGGGGTGTTTAAAGCACCACCACCATCTGTGCGAGAGAGCGGTGCCGACGACAACTACGACTACCACGAAAAGGATGGCGTCCACACCCTTAACTCACTGATGGAATTTTTCAATGTTTGTGGAAATCTTATTAGTGCCATAATTGGACGAAGTCCATACCGCCCAGTGAACGAAGGAAAGCAGTTGCACGGTCGTGCTTTTTTCACCATAATGATGCCCCTGGGAACAAGCGAGCGGCTTTAGCATCAAAGTCGAACATTTATAAAGCATCCATGCCCTTTCCATGCCCATTTTAGCCAACGGCAAGAATCTCTGCCACTTTATTGAATTACAGCAAAAACTTACCCAAGTCTGCTACGCGTATGCCGAAGCAATTCATATCCTTGCTCAGTGGCTGCTGCAGCGGCAGGGTCGCAGCGCTGTTCAGGGTGGCTGTTGTAGTTTCCTGAGGACGTTTACGTGCTACTGCAATGCCAATGGGCACAGAGTTGCCTAGAAGTGAGGGTGTTGTGTTAGCAAGTAGGGGGCAGACGGGCAAATAAACATACTTGTGCTCCCCAGCGGTGGCACCGTCGTCGTCTTCTCCAAATCTGATACTTTGGGCGAAGAAGCCTCTATTTTTACCAGGGTTGTGAGAGTGGATGACGACATGGTCTTGGATGTGGCCGATGCTGTAACTGAGGAAGACGAAACGGTGCCCAGACCAGCCGCTGTGAGTGATGTGGAAGCCGTCTGGTGGTGGTGATGCTGCTGCTGCTGCTGTTGCTGATGGCAATTATTGGAGCTAATTTCAGAAACTTGGCAAGGCTCCCGCTTGATTTGCACAAAAGTGTATGAGGAGTTAGTTTGCTGGTGATGGTGATGCAGAGGCGCAGTCACATAATGCGTATTTGCTGGTATAGCACCAAACTGTTCTAAGTGCAGTGGTGTGCCAGCGGCTGCTCCGGCTGGCGTTGTCGTGGAGGGCACTAGAAATGTCGCTGCTGCTGCAGCGGCGGCAACCGAGGAACTCAAGACGTCCGCGGCGTTAGCTGTTGCATTTGCATTGAATGTGGCCATTTGACGTTTGTGGTGTTTCAGTAGTGTGTGTTTATGTGTATTCAAATTGTAGGACTTTTCTATCGAAGACGACACAGTGGTTGTCTAGCGTGAGGCATCGCAGCAGCCAAACCGCACTTGGGTCCCGGTGGTTGGCGATGGCAACAACAACGGCGACGTGCTGCGGCGCATATACTTTATATAAATATGTATGTATATTTTTGCGTACACATATATCTTTCTATATGTATGTATATATGTATGTACTTATTTATATAGCTACAACTAACATCCATTATCTGCGCACACATTCGCAGTCTACATTTTTAGAGGTTTTTGGTGTCGTACGTGCAACATTTAACGCATTTTTAAACAACATTAAGACGCTTCTTATTAATAAATGACATAATCGACGCGCGACGTATGCAAGTTGCAGTATTTCTGTATAAAACTGGACCTGTCCGTAGGTCCCAGCGAGGTGGCGACAACAACTTCGACGACGAGAAGGTGGCGGGGGCGGCGATGAGGTTGTGGCCCGCACACAATCACCAGTGTTCTGCGTTAAACTGCGACGCTTTCGATGGTTCCAAAAAACGTTTTAACTTTCACAATATATATAGAACTAAACGCTCTTAACGATCGCGCGTTTTTGCGAATTAGTTATTCCTGGAAAAAAGTCCACGGGAGACAAAAACTTCAAGTTTTCACTTAGTTCACGAAGCAGAGGTACTGCCAACTCAAGCCATATTGAATTGTCAGCAAGGCGACAGAGGCAGTAACTGCTGATAAATACTGCAAGTACTTTTAGTATTTTGAAGTGCTGCCAGACAATTTTATTTAATTACCAATTTATTACTGGCGGCAAGGCTTCACATTTTAAAATATAAAAATACATTTTTTGTTAATATTTAACCATCAAAATAAAAACTAAAATTGGTTAACAGATATGTGAACCGCAATCTTTTGATTAATTTCTGATGGTTTATTGTTATCGTTACATACTTCTTATTGTTATGTCACGTACGTTATAATCATAGCATCATTAAATGTATATTTAAAATAACTTATATAATACAACGAAAAATAAAGGGCTAGCCAACTACCAAACCTTCTTAAAGGATGGGAAGTTACAAAATACATAAATGCAAATACTGTGAGCATATGATGCGTCACCGCTTACAGGTAAATGCGCCGCAAATCCTTAGGCGTTGTAATTGAATTGCATTGCGGACACAATTTTCGAGCTCCTAGAGTCTGCAACCAGCACTGTTCGCAGTGGACATGCCAGCAGGAAACGGAAATGGCGGGATTTTTGTAGTCATCGATGCAAATCAGGCATTTGAATTTGCTCTGCGCCTGCTTTTCGTATAGACGTAACTTAGCCTTTAAGGACTCAATTATTTGCTGTTGAGTCTGGGCGGATTTGCTACTACGTGATGTGGAAGGTGCTTGTGATGTGGATGGCGTGGGACTGTGACAATCTGAATCTTCCATCGCTTCAGTCGTTGGGTGAACGTTGTTCGCTCCATTGGAATGGTTAGTTTTGCTTATTTCGTTGGACGAAAGCAGCTGCCGGACATATCGGGTCACATCTGCCTCCGAAACATCCCCGTCAGTGTCCTCGTTGGTTAGTGATATTACATCTTCTTCGCCGTATTGCGTTGGCCCGTAGATGTGTGTGTCGTCTTCGTCCACATTGAGATCTTCGTCGTCCTCATCGTTAGTCGCCTGTTGGCTGCCATTGTACTTTATGGTCTGGCCTAAGTTGAGAGACGAGTATCCCCCCTGCACCAGCGTGGAGACACGTACACGCTTTTGACCTGCCCACTCGTACTCCTCGTACTCATCGCTATCCTCGTCGTCATCACTGGAATGGCGTTGGCCATTAGTTACACCATTGCGTCGGCTACTGCGCAAGCATTGGTTCACATGCCGTTGAATTTCAGACTGTGGAAAGTTTTTGTTGCAAACTGGGCAGGTGGGTTCGGTGCTCTTTGATGCAGTTGATGCGGCTGAGGGGGCCGTCGGCGTTGTAGGACGTTTGCGGGTGCGTTGTCGCTGACGTGCTTGTCGATTCCGCTGGATTCGCTGAAACACACACCAAGGCTTGCGCCGACTGCCGCCATCATCTCCGCCGCCTTCACTTGATTGTGTTATTGTTGTCGTTTCAACAAGAGTCGATGTAGCTGCGGCGGAATTGTTGGAACGCAGCTGCATGCTATGCAATCGCTCCATTTCTATCTTACAGTGTTCGGCCACAAGGCCACGTTTAATTTTGACATCGCAGGTCGGGCAAACTACATCCTCATCACCACCGCTACCCAAAGCGAAGTTTTCGGCGTTTAGAGCCGCCTCTGTTGTCATAGCAGGACACGTTTCCGGACTTTCTCACGCTAAATACCCACACATAGACAATTTCCACACTTCCTACCGCCACACAAGTAGTGTCTTTACAGTCCGGATTGTTTGGATTTCGCAGATATACCCAGATTAATAATTAAAAATTTCGCAACCGACAACGACGCGACAGCAATAAGCAGTCTGTTTCGATAGCAATATGTTCGTGACCTGGCACGACCATCGATAGTTCATTCAAACGTGTCAGTTGCCATCTCCATGTCCGCTAGTCGCTCCGAATGGCAAGCGCAGTTTCTACTTTATCATTTCGATTTTGTTTATTTTTGATGTGAAAAACTTGCCAAATTAGTGGTGCGTGAATTTGAGGCAATTAAAAATGTAAAAAACTAAAGATAACGGGTTTCTCCTATGCACAGTGTGTATAATTTCTCAGGTGCATGCTGCTAATCTGTAGGTACTGAATCTACGCCATTTTTGCAGTTCTCACTGAGACAGACACGTTCACAGGCCACGAAGAAAAACAAATAGAGAAAATAATAGTTTGTGTGCAAAATAGTATTCTTTAAAATTGCAGAGCAGTGAGTGTGTGTATATGGGTGTTAAATACATTTTACTTTTAAAATAAAGTGAGGAAAATGACACCAACTGCGCATAATTCAAAAACAATGCAACAACAACAGCAGCACCCTTACCAGCAGCAGCAACAACAAAGCCCTAACTTGCCTCAATATGCCTTGAGCGGAATGAGCTCCTTTGATGCTGAATCGCTGCCTGATTATTCAGAATTTGATTCCGAATCGGTAACTTTGGACTATTACAAGGAAAGGTATCGTTTTGTACTCCCAATTATTCCATTTATCTTTATCTTCATTTTGTTTTGCTTCCGTTGCATCGTCACTGTTCGTTCTTATTCTCTTGTTGTTGTTATTGTCAGTTTATATCTGTATGTATGCCCTAGTTTTACTTTTCCTTTTGCATTTTGTCATTCATTCATTCATTCTATTGCAATTAAACCCAAAGATCCTGTTGCCATGCCATTCAGTCAATACCTATTGTTGTTGTTACGTGTTCCCATATGCAAATTTTCTTCGCTCAATATTCGTCTATCATCATGCTGAAATAAAAGCCGCTCGTGCTCATTGCTAAAAATAGTCGCGTCGTCTTGATCTGATCTGGTCCCCACAATGTATGCCAAGAGGCAGCCGAGAAATGTTTTTTTGTTTGTCTTGCCCGTTTAGTTTTCTCAACACTGCCACATTTTCCCCAGCCATTTGTTTTTGCATGTACCATGTTGATACATATTATTATGTTCATACATACATACTGAATAATAGTATGTATGCGTATGTCTTAGCATTTCCATATGTATCAAATCGTCGCCCCCACAAAGGCATTGTCAGCGCCATCGCATAATTAATGATGCATTAAGTTGCGCGGTTCCCAATGCACTTCTACGGCTGCTACTCCCGTGGCGCCCTCTCTCATCTGACACGCTGCTGAGCCTGCTCATTTGAATTGAATCGTTTTGTCGCAAGACTCCCTTATGTTGTCGGTTTTCCCATACATACATATGTACGTATGTATGTATGTAAATATTTATGTACACAGTCTGTTGCCGGTTCGCTTTTTCGACTACATTTACATGACTTCCCTATAGGCCGCTACTTCCGACACACATATGTACATATGTATCTATTCTGGCCAAATAAATTAAATTCAAATTATTTCGATGAATGAATCAAAAACTATTGAAGCGTTGCAAAATTGCAGCACTTTATTTGGTTGTATTTTGCGTATCTTAAATTGTGTTACGCCAACCAATTGTCTGGATTAATTTTGCCCCAATGCCTGTCTTTATACGAATAGAAAACCAATTCAGATTTTTTAAGAAAAAATATTTTTTTTTATACCCTGTACCCAAAGGGTACAAGGGTATATTAGTTTTGTGCGAGTCCACATGGAACACACAAAAGGATGCTTGGTAGACCCCACAAAGTATATATATTCTTGATCAGCATGACAAGCCGAGTCGATATAGCCATGTCCGTCTGTCTGTCGTCTGTATGAACGCAAGGATCTCCGAAAGTATAAGAGCTAGAATAACCAAACTTGGTATACAGATTCTCCTGAGCCCGAGAAAGGACGAGTTTGTTCATTTTTTCTGATCCACTCCCCTATTAACGATTTTCTATAATTCCCGTAATTCTTGGAATTTTGAACTAAAATTTGGTAGTCAGTGGTTAGTGATTATATATCCGTATACCAAGTTTCATTATCATAGAATGTTCGGAAAAAAAGTTATAGCCATATAGCCAAATTAATTAATTAATTTAATTTCTTTTTTGTGGGGTGGTACAGGGTATTTAAGAGTTGAGCCTGCTCGACTTTAGCATTCCTTTCTTGTCATTTCTGCGCGACTTCCAAAGTAAAAACGAAAAATAGAAAGAAAATCAGACAATTCCTATGTTCCTCTAACTGAAAGAACAAATTGTTGCGAAACTAATTTTTAATATATAATATTTGGTAATTGAATAACATAATCATTTTCCAAAATGCTATAACCAATTCTATTTTGGTCTAATTTTATTAGGTCGATTTCCGAGGTCTACAGATTAGATAAATCCATCCATATTTTTGTGTTCGCATATTTTTAATAAGTCAATGTATTAAATTATGAAGAATCACGAATTGAATGCATCGTTGAAACGTGGCATGCAAAAAAAAATGCATTTTTATACTATACAATTTTATAAACTCGGATTTACCATGCTTCCAATCCCCTAAAACAATGTCGTTTATCATAAAAAAGTTATAAAAAAGGAAATAGTCCATCAAGAACTTGTCGGGTGATTTGCCTGCTCGTTTTTGTTGCCGCTGTTTAAATGCATGTTGTTGCTTTCATTTTTTTCATTATGCCTAACTGCTGTTGCTTTCAAGTATTTTGTTTTGCTGCACGAACCAAGTCGTAGTTGGCCCCAATATCAAAAATATCCAGCTTGAATAAAGAAACCCAGATTCAAGCTAATCAATTGTTACCAATTCTGTTCTCCTCTCACCACCCTGCCATAAAACCTAAAACAACACACTCTCAAAACAGGTGTTGAGAGGGCTGTCGCCGTTGCCAGCATTTTAAAATTGAAGCTACGAAAACATTACGCATTGGAAAACCTCAAACACGTGCAAAGAAAAGCAATACAAAAATATTAATAATAAGAACGCAAGTTAAAGCATTTAAACGTTAAAGCCAATTTTTCAACTACAACCGTGTTATTCCCCATAAAAAAACTAACCAAAACCAAAAAGCAATTTCAAAGCCGAAACCCAAACAGTAAACATAAACATTTAACTAAACGCATTGAAGCATTCCAAATTAGTATTCTCGGGCAACTAATTGCCTCCTAGTTTTTAAGGTGAGTATGATTAATAAAAATATACAGTTGCTTTTGCCATAGAGTGTGCAATTGGTAATTAATATTGAGTCTCACTTCCATACACAGTGTACTACGTCCACCAGCAGAAAAGATGGCGCCAACAACTACAATTGAAACCATTACAATCACAAGGCCGTTGAAGGTAATCATTGGGGCTAGAAAATGTCTGAAAACTGTGCTTAAACCTTTTTCTGTGCTGTTACGTGGCAGGTCATTGCATTTATATGTGGCGTCATTGTCGTCGCACTCATGATCATGGCTCTGGCTTCCACAGATTGGCTGATGGCTGCTGGCTGGCGTCAGGGTCTGTTTATGCATTGCATAGAGGAGGATGTAATGCCACCGCTGCCGTTTAATATTCAGGATCCTCCTGGCTGCTATGCAAGTCGCGATGTCGGTGCGTAATAATTAAACTTCAAACTCCACTACGATTATTTACTTGTCCACTGCATTACATTCAGTTAAATCAATCCATAGTTTTGAAAATTTAAGTCTACTGATCAATTAGTTATATTTGGCTTGTGTCGAATATTCGATCAGTATGGATGTATAAAGATATATATTTCTTATTTTTTGAATTATGTACGTTCAAATCTATTTATTTAGATGGTAAAACATAAATAGTTTATAAAATTGTTTCTAATAACAGTCATCTGTTTTTAGGTTACATTAAAGCTACCGCAGCGCTGTGCATTATTACATTAATAACGGACGTTATAGCCACAGTGCTTACCGGTTTAGGCTTGAAATCGCAGAACCACAATCTCAAATACAAATTCTATCGCATCGCGGTCTTAGTAATGCTTGTATCATGTGAGTCGCCTGAAGATATCAATACAAATGACAAATTATAATAGTAGTAAAATTTATTTTGCAGTGCTGGCCGTACTGTCTGCCTTGATAGTGTACCCTGTTTGCTTTGCAGGCGAACTTAATCTTGGTAAGTACCTATTCATTTTATTTACATATTTATAACATTTTATTCATATGCCTCAGCGAATCGACCAATTTGGGAATTCGGCTGGGCCTATGGTGTTGGCTGGGGCGCTGCCATATTCCTCTTTGGCGCCGTCGTCTTACTGCTATGCGACAAGGAATCCGAGGAGATATACTATAAGGAAAGAAAAATCGTACACGAAAACCAAATGCGCGCCTAGGCAAGGCCGCACGACCTGCCTGACGTCGTTCTTTAGACATAAGTATATAGCAACAACAACAACAGCAAGAAGACACACACACACATATATATATATATATATATATATATATATATATATATATATATATATATATATATATATATATATATATATATATATATCAAAACATAGATTTCGATTCAAACGACAACAGCAACAGAAAATTTGCATTGCCAATGTGTTAACATTATGATTATGTACACCATTCAACATTTAAAGACAAAAATTTCCACTTAAAATCTCAGTAGTCACCGAAACCCGTATAATATGTACTCAATATTTGTTTAGAATTTTCATTGAGTTCACAAGTTTCCATAATCTTCCAAAGCATAATTTCATACATATATACACACATGCATACATACCTACCCCACATATACTCATGAGTTAAAAATTGAGGAATGGAGTGATATGGATATAGTAGAAAAATCAGAAGCGAATCCTAACTAAATACTTATAAATATTAAGCTTAACAGCGACTTTTACAAAATTGTAGCCAACTTTTAGTGTGCTCTTTAGTAGGAATGTGAAACAAGTAAAAAGAAGTTGTACTTTCTGCATATTAACATACTCGCCCGCATAAAAACATATATACTCTCGCCCAGTTATGTAACCGTCATGTAATCTCCAAAGATGCAAAAAAAAAAAACCGCATATACATATGTATCCGCAATGGATTGCTTATACAGTCTTTGAGCTCCCTATTAAGAAGAAATTGAAAAACAAATATTTAAACAAATATTAGAAATTGTACCTATGTGTATGTACTTGAATTCATTTGTAAAATTCTAAGCGTAATGAACAAAAAACAAAAGACGTATCGCAAAAACGAAAATGCAATGAAATTCAACGATCCAGACACACTCGCGCACACACAGGAAACACAAAACATACACTAGTTTTTGTGCACCAACCAACTTGGAACCCGCGATTACGCTTTCAATAACTAGTTTTGTTCTTTTTTTTAAATGCGTATCAAGTAACCAGTTCGTTAACAGTTTAGCTCCTATTCCTTGACGGCCACCGCGCCCGTTTCCGTTTTGTTGATATTTTTGTAGCTGCTATGTATATGTGTCAGTGCTGTTCAAAAATCATTGTACTCGAATATTTGTACCTACTTACCTATTGTAACATAGTTTAGATCCCTCACTGCCTGACTCCAAACAGTTCAATTAATATTTTAAGTTTTGAACTGCAAACTTTTCTGACAGACTTATAAACTTTAATTAATAATATTGTGCAACTAAACTCATATTTATTTATATTTGTTTACGTTTGGTTTACTCTCTATATATTTGGCACAAGCTTTTGTGTAATTTTGTAATATTTACTGATATACTGAAACATTACAGCTTAATTTATATTTATTTGTATCAAAAGTACGTAATTGACTTGTTCTGTATACTCTTGTCACTTTTTGTTAATAAAATAAAATCCATATGATTTTACAAAACACTTCAGTTATTTTTTGGTTTGTTCTTAGATGCTTTCCATAAGCAAAGTATACCCAATAGAATATGAACATATTTATTTATTTTCTACTTATAATTAGTTTGTAATATTTAATTATAAGATTTAAAATGCGTTAGATTCAATAGTAGGAGAGTATTACTTACCAGTTGTCCCGAACATTGAGCTTAACGTGCGACAAATACAGTAGGTTTTTCAACATCAGTTTACGAACCTAATTAGAGGAGCTGTACCAGAAATTTTGCCCTCAATCAGGTTCAAAACCCAAGTCTTCCAATTAGCGCGAAGCTCTTCTACTTGTTGGGTTGGCCTAAGATTGTATTAGACAATAGCTACTGTAATTATATGGGCGCGAAAACAATTTAGCAATATGAAATCGACCGCAAGTTCATTATTATGGTGCACATTTCGCCTTAAAATGGAACTGAGTTGTATTTGTTGGATGTTTTTATTGATCATATGCACAAATTATTATTTTAAAGCATTTTAATTTTTTTGGCCCCCATTTGGAAAAAGCTGCGTACGCCCTTGGTTACAACTGAGTTCGTTTATTTGGAAAATCAGCGCTAAATATTACGTTCTAATCTCTTCTACACTGCCTACGTTTCGTACTGGGCGCCACAAAATGGTCCGCAGCATTTGTGTTTATCAGACATCTACTTATATGATTGTATATACATAATTTTATTATTATATAGCATAGTCGCCATTTCGTATACAAACTTTCCCAAAAGCATCGTTCAAAAAACAAATTCATATCCTCTTTGAGCTTTGTTTAAAACGTTTCAGTTTATTCCGTTTCGTTTCACTTTCTCTTTTCGTTCCCTCAAAACGCAGAAAGAGCAAACACAAAAACGAAAACAACTATCACAAAACACAATTGCAAATATTAGCCGAAGTCAAATGAAATGGAAAACAAAACCACATCATCAATAACAACAACAAGTTAAACGCGACGTAAATTACAACAAAAGGAAAAATATATGCTTAAATATACATATATTGAAGATATTGAACAAATCGTAGGCAGGAACGTGCGGTGAAAAAGAAGAAAACGAAACGAAACAAAACACAATTAATAGAGAGTATAACATTAAAAATTATACCAAAAACAAAATAAGATGAAAAAGATATAAATACAGAAACAAGTTAAATTAACACTAAACTATTGTTAAGTAAGTTTAAAGTAAATTTTATTAAACAAAAAACACAACATTGTAATTATCAATTAATTAATTTAACAAAACAAATATACACGCATGCATACTCAATTGCAAATCTTAACGAAACGTTACCATTTTATATTTATTTATTGTAAAACAACATTAAAACACTTCGAAAATTGAAAGCAAAATTAGCAATTAATAAGACATAACGAAATATTTGTTATTTATCATAATAACACATATTACTAAACGAAACGTCTAAAATCATCATTCATAGAATTTCGAATTGAAGACCACAAATCGACTGGTTTGAAAACAAAATGCGAAAATTATCAAACGTATTGCTAGTGATTCATATAATGTAAACGTATAGATCGTATATTATGAAATTATATATATACATATGAAAGGAAAAAACAAATTACATTTCCCCTAACTATAACTGTAAACAAGTAAATTTAAAATTTATTTCAAAACCAAAATCAACATTACTTAATTATTATTGCATTTGGCAAAATGTTCACCAGAAATTTCACCCCACCCTCGAACATATTTTAGTTGCA
Source organism: Scaptodrosophila lebanonensis (assembly GCF_003285725.1). Classification (NCBI taxonomy): domain Eukaryota; kingdom Metazoa; phylum Arthropoda; class Insecta; order Diptera; family Drosophilidae; genus Scaptodrosophila; species Scaptodrosophila lebanonensis. The sequence goes on from NW_022060538.1 coordinate 1,279,036, forward strand.
ATGTAAATATTTCGGGCAATTTTATCAAAATTACACACACACCCAAAATAATGTATATTTTGGAACTCAAGTAAAGTTTTATTACCCATTAACCTGTTTGAACAAAATATAAAATACACATACATATGTAACACTTATGTAACTATATTCCATAGCCAAAGCGTATCTCTAATCCAATTTATGTTCTACCATTGCTATATCAAGAAAAGATACTTACAATATATAGTACACCAATCCGAGACACATAATCCATTATATGTATGACGTCCCGAAATTTTAAATTATGTTGTTTTTTTTTAAGGGCGGGTCAATTTGTACACTTTTTGGCAGAGACTGATGAACACGCAGACTACCAGGTCCTAGTTTCGTAAGAACTTTTAAAACGTTTCTAGACATATTATTATTTTCCAGGTCTTATTGCTTTATAAATTTGAGATGAATATCACCATGGATGGCAGTCCATATCGTGGCGCATTAAATTTCCAGCTTGATATAAAATATGGTTTGAAAATATATTGACAGACAGCAAATAAAAATATAATTTAAAATTTTTAAGCTTCCAGGAGTACACATTGCTGACCGTTCATAGTATTCAACATTTGAAGCTAATTGTTTCCAACGAAAATGAAAGAAGTGCTAACGTTTTTCAATTAAAACTATTATATATTTTTTCATTTATTAATAATAAATACATACATATAAATTTTATGTACATCATGAATTATGTAAGCTAACACCAGAGTGTTACATAATTTTGAAGGAAATCAAGTTTTATTCATCATGATTTAAATTTAAAAGGTTTTGTAATGCATTTGCTTGACTTCCCATTCCTCTCTATATAAACGTGTAAATATAGTACATATTCGTTTGCATTTGCTAGAATTTTGAAATTACATACCGTTTATGATCTTGAGGAGAGCTTAACCGACAATACTTTTTATGGTGATGCATGAATGTTTGTGTCTTGCAAGTTAAATGTACTTTTAGTAACATGAAATCCTTACCTTTGTTGTTGTATGTTTATTAAAAAGCATTCGAATGTTCGCATTTAGTTTCGATGCAAAACTAATTGTTTGTTCTAGTATCTATCACAATTACAAATATGTATGAATATTTTGCTTGAGAGTGTGTTCTTATGTATTGTTTAAATGTTCTCAGCACATTCTTTGAGCTGTCTTTAAGTTTCAAACTTCTATCGAAAACAATTACATGTTTACAAATATCATCAATCAATGAATGCTTACAACAAATATATTTCTTTTTTCATTTGCTTTAGAACAAAGACAGTCTTTTACAGCTACTTATGAGATTTAGTACATATAGTACACACATACGTTTTGTCCGTATATGATTGCGATTGCAATGATTACATCAGTTTTGGCCATTAATGAGCACGTGTATGAATATGTGTTAATTGGTGTGCGTTTATGTTATGCAACTAACAATATATAGAAAATATAATTCAAGTTAAGGGTATGACTGAAATAAAGTAAATATCCATGTATAACAAAATATATTACATATATACAGTGAAAAATCCCTTAATGGACACCTCTTTTATGCGGACACTCCCTTCGGCGGACACTTTTTCTAAAACATTCGATCGGTGTATAAAGTAAGTATCCCCTTAAGCGGTCACTGTTTTCACTGTATCAACCTAAGTATGTATGTGTATAAATTAAATTAAATAGGTTAATTCGTATGGGTAACATTATTACAACAGCTTTCGATTTTAATTGAGCGTATTATAACGCAAGTTGCTGTCCATATCCCCGACATTGCCACCAACCAAATTGGCCGGTTCGGCAATCAGATCTGAACTAGATGTGGAAAACCGACGAAACCGAGGCCAAGCCTCCCGTACGCTGTCAATAAGGCGTTGCTGGAATGTCTTATGCTCCATGTCCACCGATTGAGTGTCTCCGAAATTGAAATCGGCAACCTCCACAGTAAAGCTGTGCATACAATTTTGGTATAAGAAAATATTCAAATGTCAAGAATATTCTAACTTACCGATTGCGACTTTGTATATAATAGGATACGCCAAATACAACCAAAATAACAGCGAGCAGAGTACAACAAACAGGCACAACCACGACTGACAACTGTGATTGGCGCTTGGCTAAAGGATTCAAAGAGTGTTACTCAGCATATAAAAAATTATTTGTACTCATTAGTCGACGCACCTTCATACATGTTGACAGTGATTATATTTTTAATATCCGATACCTCATTACGTATAAAGAACATTATTGCCTTGCTGTCGGAAAAGTAACGCTGATAGCTGAACTGACACACGTTCGTCCTCTCATATTCTGAACAAGTCTCGTTGCCTGTCATATTGTAGGGAGCTATAATTATAAACAATCGTTAATATTTAAGCAATTTTCAATTATGTTTCAACTTTAAAGAGATTTTATATATGCTGAAGCCTAGCAAACCGATTTCAAGTTGTGATAGGTTATTAGCATATTCGATCGAAATGGAAAGAACAGTGAGTTCATATAATAAACACAGGGAATTCTTTTAGATTGTAATGAAACTTTGCGTTATATTTGCAATACGTACCATTGTGAACATAAATGCAGTATTCTATAGGCGCTGACCCATTACAAGTAATCTGGAGATTCACCATTTCCCAGTGTTGTAGCCAATTTTTGCCACTACTGCCAAAGCTGGAGACGGGATCTAAATGAGGTGACAAATAAAAAAGGTTAAGAAACGGGTACGAAATCTATCTGATTACTTACTTTTAGATACAATGCGACGCCTAAAGTAGCCATAGGCCTTCTTCGGATCTTGTGATATAATGCTCTTATTGACACAATTATAGGGCGGCTCTTCAGGTATTAACGCTAATAAACGATGTACGCCCAGCAATGGACGCACACGTTGAGGATTAAGCAAGGCTACCGATATGTTATGGCTGGTATTTTGTTGTTGTTGCTGCACCGCAGACGTTAAATTAAGACCCAAAAGGGCAGCATTGGCGTGCATTGTTTGCATGATGTCACGTTTAGAGCGTGGCACGTCAGCTTTTGGTTTAGATGTTGTGGTTGTGGTGGTTGACGAAGTCGTCGTACTTGGTGTGGTTGATGATGTTGTTGTTGTTGGCGTGGTTGTAGGAGTAGTAGTGCGGGGCGTAGTGGTTGTGGTAGTAGTTGTAGTAGTAGTTGTAGTAGTCGTCGTCGTGGAAGGAGTTGGTTGAGGAAGTGGCTCAAAAGAAGCAACCACCAACGCTTCGATATCATAGTATATATTAGGTTCCGAATATATTGCCTCATATTCATAGCTATTGGACATGCCCAGATATGTGCAATTTTGAAACCAGTAGGTCTGCACATAATATGCCTTCTGCTCTAAATAGGCTAAATCTTCGGGCAAAATTTCAATTTTGTGGTTAACTGGTGTCTTTGTGGAAACAAACTCGCTTGGTCGCACAAAATCCTTTTGTATAAGCTGCAGTTCTCCGCCCAGATGATCGCGTAGTTGAATGTTTGTTGAATCATCCCCAACTGGGAACCAGATATTGAGCAGCAGCTCTTTTTCAACTTGCACGCTCACTCGATATTTGCCTGGCTTTATGTGATCCTTGGCATAATTGACAGTCCAATTGCTTTGGGGTGACTTCAGTTGAAATACCTGTGAATGGAAACAAAGCCGCTCGTAATGAATAAGCCAGCAAGTTTAAAAATCTACAAATAAGCAATTCGAAGGTGAGGTTTTCTTTTATTTATTTCCACAGTCAGTGACGCAGATAAATGAACAATGGCTGAGTTGCTTGCGTATGTGGGGAAAACTAGCTGCTGATAACTAAAGCTGAGCGTACCAAGTACGAATTGGTATAGGCACTTTCAGACAGCGCCATTCAGAAAATTTGAATTGCAAATGCATCTAAGCATTCATACTCATACATACGATATGTACATATGTATGTATATATGCTATGCATTTCAATTACAATGATTGTTAAAAATAGCTACAAAATAAAATTATAATTATTAAAGAAACGTAACCCAATTTATCCAAAGTATGCATTGCATATTTACATAAACCTAAAATTCAAATAAAAAACACGTTCTGCTGTTTAATATGTACAAAAACGTCTCTACTATTAATTATAAATTGAGCTCATTTGGGTAGAATTGTTATCAAAAATGCGTTTCATTATTTTATTAAAAATATTTTAAATGCACGCGAACATACCAAAATGTGAGCTTATATGCTATTATTGATAATGAATTAGTCATAACAATAAATGTGCGAATATATATATATATATATATATATATATATATATATATATATGTATATATGTATATGGGTGCGTGCGTACTTGCCTTTTCATGGTTTGCATTATCTTTCCATATGAATTTAAAGTTGGTGTCTGTAGCGGGCGTCTTACCATCGTAAATTGTAACGCTAAAGTTCACCGAACCGATGAGGGCGGACGCTGGCGCCGTTAAGACAACATTGTAGGCCCTTGCTGAAAAACAAAAAACAATGAATGTTTTAGTGTAAATTTTGGCAGTAGAGCAAATATTGATTGCTATAAAAAGTGGTACGCTTGTCCGATTTATATTGTATGTATGTACATATGAACATACATACATATGTATGTACGTACACAAAAAGTTTCCTTACCTGTTTGCAGAACAGCATAGATAGTTAAAGCAAATTTCAGAATAATCGCTGGACTAGGCGACATATTTGCGTCTCGATGCAATTTCAAACAGACGTAGGAAATTCCGTTTCGACTGATTATTATGGACTGCTGCAGAACCAACCCCCCACACCCGTGCCCAACACTTGCGACAAGTAACAAAACAGAAAATCTATATTCAATTGCGCCGTTATACACCCACTTTTTACGTTTGTACAATACACTGTATATGTCGATTAGCCTTGTACTTGGTTTTTGCGTATATCACAACATTTAAATGTGTTTTAAATAACCATTCTATTGCGTTTTATTCTTCAACTGCACTCCATTAGCAAAATAATCTAACAAACATGGCAACGACGGAGTTGACACCTTGCAGCGTTGCCACCCCGGTCGCAGTAACACGACCGGCAAATCAAGTCGAAACATTTTTTTAAATACTAAATTCGCTTTATTTGTTAGTATGTATGTATGTATGCTAATTGTAAGCACATATAGTATGTATATATATTTTATGTTAATATTTGAAGAAAACTTAATAGTATAAATGAAATACAACAAGATGAAAAAGCAATTACTTTGGGATAAGCAAAACGCACAAAATATTCAAGAGAAGGGCCAGAACTTCTCGGCCTACTTCTTCTTGCTTTTGCCCAGCGTTAAAGTATGATGTGCTGTAGCGAGTTGCTGTTTACGACGTTGGAAATCCATATAGTCCTCTTCAAGGGCCTTTCGTGACTCCTCGAGTTTTCGCTTCTCCTCGGCATGATCTCGCTTCAATTTCTCGAACTTAGCATGCAAATCTTTCTCGCTCTCCTTCAACTCCGCTTCTTTCTCCTTGACCCGCTGTACAAACATTTGACGCACTTCCTCCTCTTTGGCCTGCAGCTCCGCCAAATGGTTGGAACGTTTTGCCTCGAATGTTTGCTGGAATGATATTGGCTTGTTGTCGCTATCCACATCACTGAAGCCCATCTGCTCCAAGCGTTTTTGGCGATAGAGTTCGTAGTGTCGTGTGTGTGTCTTCTCCCGCATATCCTCCATGTTTGTGCGAATAAGCATTTCACGGAGCTTGACAAAGTCACAGTGTGTCTCATTTTCTACCTGGACTGTGCCCCATGGGTACTGGCGGGCACGTATGAGTTTATTGCCAACCTTAATGAACTCTGTGCTGCCCACGACCGCGAAGGGGATGTGGGAATTCATGCCGCTGTTTGTCTCGGCCACGGTTTCATCGTCCGTGGGAAACTGATAGATGTGAACGCCGTTGCTGTTCAGCTCCTGTATGATCTTTGCTTTGAATCGCTGCAGTTCCACTTTGGAAATGGTGTCAGCCTTTGCAATAACTGGAATAATATTAACCTTGCTGTCCAGCTTTTTCATGCAAACTAAATCCAGTGACTTCAGCCCATGTCCAGTAGGACAGATGAAGTACAAACAAATGTGGATACGACTATCATGGCAAGTAACCAATGACCGCTTGATCTTCAGCTCTTCCTGCAAATAGTTCTCGAACTGAGCATCGATGTAGTCGACGACAGCTTTGAATGAATCATCTTTGTTTATCTGATCACCATAGCCGACTGTGTCGCAAATGGTAAGCTTAAGACGCACGTTGCTCTCCTGCAGCTCGTAGGTGTGAGCCTTCAATTTCACGCTGGGGAGCGTATGCGGGGAGGGTGTCGACTCGAAACTTGTGTTAAAAAGCGTGTCCATCAGTGTGGATTTTCCCAGACCAGTCTCGCCTACAGTTGAAAAAGTGAAAGACATGAAAGCATGCAATATAAATAGATAAGTGTGTGCGCACTTAAGTGCTGTCAATAGGCACTATCCACAAATATATATTAGTGTCAGGGCGAAATTGTAGAAAGCAGATGCCGCTGGTCTGGGCATGAAAATCGATTGCCACTCTGCATGTTAATCATACTGCTTTCATATTACTATTGAATCAACGCTTCTGTAAATGTGATTCACTGCCGAATGGCGGATGAATATAGTGAATCAATCAATGTTTCAATTCCTCTTTTATGCACTTCTGCTACTCCTCCCCATCCAGCCAGAGTCAGAACCCCAAGCGTTGATTCATTTTATTGCATACACACTACCAGACACACACACAGACACAAATATCGAGTGGTATACAAATACATATACGCACCAATACACATAACGTTGAAAACGAATCCATTCTGAACGCTCTTGTTGACTAACTGATCGGGAAGACTATCGAAGCCCACATGTCCTGACTGCTTCAGAGTGCGTAGGTGCACCTCCTTTTTATTAATAAAATCAACTTCAGCAGACATTTTGCTCCAGAACACACAAAAAACGCCGAAATTATTACTCTAGCAAAGGCGTCGCCAGCGAATCGAACAATAAAGTTACCAGTGATGGCCCTTGCGCGTTATCGAATGGTTTGGTATTTTGTGTAAATGATTTGGCAACCGTCCACCACGAAGATGCGGCAACTCTGGTTTGGTGATGTGTCTGTGTCTGCCAGCTGTCAAAGTTGCTTGCCTAGCGAAAGTGCACGCCGAATCGTAATTAACAATTATCTATTAAAAATTTTGTGTATTTGCCGCAATGTCGAAAGACACAAACCCCAAGGAGGCGCAGATAAAGTCCGCCTACGCTGACGTCAACAAGTACGGCAACAATAGGGAATACGATAAGGCAATAAAAGCTGTTAATCGCAGTAAGTTTTCGCCCTTCTGCATATGAATCCGTCAAAGTGTCTTATTGTCTTTGTCTTCAGTACTTGGAGTAGCTCCAGACGACCAAACGGCCCTGCACTGCAAGGTTGTGTGCCTGGTGCAGTTGTCTAAGTTCGAGGAGGCTCATAAGTTCATCGAGAAAAATCGTCTGACGTCGCTGATTTTTGAGAAGTCATACTGCGAATATCGTCTCAACAGACAGCAGCAGGCGCTTAAAACCATCGATGATGGTATTGTGCAGCCATTGCCTCCCAACTTAAAGGAGTTGCGCACTCAAATACTGTACCGCCTGGAGCGCTACGAAGAGTGTCTGGATTCCTACAAGGACATTATCAAGAACACCAGCGATGAGTACGAGGATGAACGTCGCACCAATCTAAGTGCGGTGGCTGCAAATTTGGCAGTGGACAAGAACAAGGATGTGCCCGATGTGACAGAAGATACGTACGAGCAGTACTTCAACAGCGCCTGCATACAATCGAATCGTCAGAAATATCTCGAGGCTGAGCGAAAGCTGCGCACTAGCGAAAAATTGTGCCGTGACTTTCTCGAAGAGGAAGGTGCCAGCGAAGAGGAGATTCTCGAGGAACTGGATGTCATACGCGTTCAATTGGCTTACTGCTTGCAGTTGCAGGGCAAGGTTAAGGAGGCTAGCACCATTTATGCTGAGTGCTTGCGTCACAAGCCCAAGGATCCGGCTCTGGTAGCAGTAGCTAGTAATAATGCAGTGGTCATCAATAAAGATCAAAACGTTTTCGATTCGAAAAAGAAAATTCGCGCCGCCATGGCCGAAGCCTGCGAGCCAAAATTGACTTCCCGTCAAAAGCAAGTGATTGCCCTAAACAATTGTCTGCTGGCCTTATTCACCAATGCTAGCGATCAAGTGCAGCAGCTCAGTCAGAAATTATCGCAGAACTATCCCCAGATGGAGTTCGAGGCGCTTCTTATCCGATGCAGTCAACTTGCCAAGGATAAAAAGCACAAAGAGGCCATTGATCAGCTGCAGAAATTCGCGGCTTTACATAAGTCACACGAGTTTGTCACTAAATTTGCCATCATACAACTGCAGCTTCTGCAAGTGAGTATCATAATGCTTTTAACATTTCATCGATTGATATATTAATACGTTCTATCTCATAAAGGGCAATCGTAAGGACGCCATCGAAACACTGCTATCACTGGGCGAGGCCAAATACAAACCTGGCATTGTTTCTGCTCTAGTCTCGCTCTACTTGGGAACGGACAATAAACCTGCTGCATCGGCATTACTCAAATCCGCTGTGGATTGGTATAAGCAGAACAATGTAAGCAGCGGTGATTTATCGGATATGTGGCGTCAGGCCGCCGAGTTTCATTTGCGTGGTGGTGCTTCGGAGACTGCCGCCAGCTCGCTGGAGGAGCTTCTAAAGCTTAAGCCCAATGATATGAAGGTGTTGGCACAGTTGGTCATTGCTTATGCACAGTTCAATCCGAAACGTGCTCTGGAAATAAGTCGGAAGCTGCCCAAATTAGAAACCCTGACAACTGCTTCGGAAATCGATGCACTTGAGGCGGCCAACTGGGTCATGTCCACGAAGGCGGCCAAGAAATCGGCCAGTGCAAAGATTGAGCCTTCGCCAAGCACGCCATTGGTAGAGAAGAAGAGCAAAAATAGGAAACGCAAAGGCAAACTGCCCAAGAACTATAATGCAGAGGTGCCCCCAGATCCAGAGCGCTGGCTTCCCAAATATGAGCGCACTGGTTTCCGCAAGAAGCGTGGTGGTGGACGCACCAAGGATGTAATCAAGGGGTCGCAGGGTATGGCCACAGGAGCAGCGGATCAATAGTAAGTCATTGTGAAATTATAAATTTCCGTTGTAATTTATATATTCCTTATAGCGACATGTCAAATCGCGCCAATTTGAGCAAAAATTCACCCGTCACACCCGTCTACCAGGAGCCAACACCCGGTCCCAGGCAACAGCATCGCAAGGGCGGTCATAAGAAGAAGAAGGGTGGGCGCTTTTAAGCATTGTTGTATTGTGGCTTTTTTTATTTTATATCAATTATTAACAACTGGATTTGCATTTTAAACTGTGTATTCTTAAGTTGAATTTTGGAGTAAAACAATGAATGACAAAATTACTAATCCGCCTGATACATTCATTCAAATGTACATGTATAAGTAAATCTCTTGTAAGTACGTGTCTATATAACAATGTTATTTATGTAGCTACAGAGGAAACTGAAAGTTTGGTCTTTGGATCGATTCTAAACCAACTCGTTGTAACATTTGCAATGAAACTTTCAGGCGTATAAATCAAATTCCAAAAATTAATTAGCGAACAAAAAAATTGCATGCGTACTTTTATTATGTATATAAAAAATTCAAAACAAATGGCTCAACTTAAGCCAATTCTTCGAGAGACTTGACGAATATTGGATTGTTGGCATTGGAATTTTTTAAACAAGTCCTCCACAATTTAAGTTATCCGACGGGCTTACTCGTCATCATCATCATTGGCATTCTTCTGTTTGTCATTCAGTGGCGGCGGCTCATCCCGACGGGTATCGTAGGAATGGAAATGTAGGGTGCTCAGCCAGTCAAGCATGTTCCGTTCTTCTGCTTCGGTCTTATAAATATTTGCATAGATATAACGCTCAATGAAATCACGAACTACTGTCTCCTGTAGATCCCAGGTGAGCGGTGAATGTATGCCATCCTTCCCATAGCGCTCATTGTAGCGTTCATAATGCACTGTGTCCAACACCAGGCCCAGACCTGGTGCCATGGGCAAGTCCAAGCGCTCTTCGGTCAGTGCGCGCTCCAAAGTTGTTGCTGTCGCATTTCCCCTTACAATGGCGATGGCAAGTCCAACCATTTTTCGTATCTGGTGCAGCATGAAACTCTGGCCTTTCACCTTCAGTGTGACAAATTCAATACCTTGTGGACTCTGGAATGGCTCTGAGCTCGCAAACGACATTATAAAACGTTTGGAGGAAGGATCTAAAAAGTTTCTATATAGACAATGTCAGTTTGCAGCTTTCTAGAAAAAATAGGCTACTTACTTCTTGCTGGTAAAATTGTGAAAATTTTTCGTACCCTCGTAAAGTTGAAGTGTTTCTCTAACCTTAACCAGCTGTGTATCTGAAATGCGATAGGTTTCTTGCTTAATATCTTCATTGCAATCCGCAAAGGCGATGGTGGGCAATGTGTAGGTGTAGGTCCGCGCATTGCACTGTTCCTTGGCATTGAAGCCCTTGGTGACACGTTCCACGCCAAAGAGGCGGATCTGCTCAGGCAGATCTTCGTTGAATTTCTTTAAATCCAAATCATCAGCTGCAAGCAAACAGATCTCAAATAGACTTGATATTTAATTGGGGAATATCAATTCAAAACTTACGCAATTTCACGGAGCACACCTGACGAGCAGCTGAAACGCCTTTGTCAGTGCGCGCTGCGCGCTGGAAACAGGCAATTTGCACTTGCTCGAAGCTATCCTCCGTCATCCACTTATGCTTGAGCATGGCTTTAAATAGCTCTTCTTCAATTGTCTGCATGCCAGGATTGCGCTGCATGCCATAATAGTTGGCGCCACAGTAGCTCAACAATATAGCGCACTTTTTCCGTTTAATGCGATCGGCTGGATTAAAGGGTGCTCGCTTTGTGCCGCCTACAGCGTCCTCTTCGTCCTGTGTTTTCCAATCGACCCACTTGCGGCGCTTCAGATTTCGCTTAACGCGATTCGTTTCCTTTATTACCTCTTCTTCAGCTTCTTTAGCTACTTTCCGCGCAGCTGTGTCTGCTTCCAGTTTGTCCAGAGCTTCCGACATGGCGGCTGCAAATCCTTTGCTGCGGTGTGGTATTCGGAGCCTGTTGATTGTTGTGTGTAGCAGCGATTTGAGGCTCACTGTGAAAGAATGTTTTTATTAAAGCAAAATACATATATATATATTAAACTCAGTGCATTCAAATTTACCTGCCTTTGCGTAACCACCAAATTTTTGGCTAAAGAGCATTGATTGTTAATATATACAAAATAGTTATTTTTTTTATTTTAAACTAATTCACCTCAATCAAAACAACTGGTAGAAACAACGACCAACACACGTGTTGGCTATATACATACATACATACATAGTTCTTCTTCTTCGCATGACATAGCACAGCTGTGTCTGATGAATTCAAATTGCATGATTATTAATTTATTGTAATACATTCAATTCAAATATTTAACAAATTGTATTAGTTTAGCAAGGTTGAAACGTTTAAAAGCTAGAGCTATTACTGTAAATATTTGTATTAGTTATTAAAAGTATTTAATTGTATACTAATGTAAATAAAATAAAGGAACAAATATCTCTCGAATCGAAATTTAGAAAACCATACTAGCAACAAAAATTGTTTTGGTCTTAACGTGTCTAGGCCACCCAGCCTTGGTGCCATCTGGCAACCCTCGCATAATTGAATACGCAGCCATCTTGGATAAGAAAATTTTTGTACAGAGCAAGCGTCCGACGAGAGTCGCCGTGTTTTCCTAACAATATAAATATAAAAATCAATTTGAATAACAAATAAACAAATCCAAATGTGTGTAACAAACAAATTCTCGTCCAAATGTGATTTTCGAAGAAAAATCAAAAGTGTGAACACTGTAATGAATGTCTCTGTTTCTATTGCTTCGTGAGAAGATTGTGCAAAAGCAGAAAAAAAGTGATGAGAGAAAAGTTGCAAGCGGAATGCAAAATGGCTCTGCTTCGTCGAAGGTGAAATGAAAATTCAGTAAATTGTAATGCGAATTTTTATTGCAACAGCAAGCGCGCCATTGTACAAGGGCCAAAATATAGAAAAGGTGGTAAAACCCTAACCATTTTAGTAAGCCCATTTTTCGTTGTGTTTTTGTTGGTGATTCGTGCGCGCGCCCTCTTTGTGGCGACATTCGTCTTGGGGTCGGGTGGTGCTCCCCTACCCGTTTTTGCACGAAGATATGTACTGAAAGTTAATAAAAACAAAACAATCAAAAGCAAATCCAATTTATAATCCTTGGAGCCAAAAATGCCCAGCTGGTGAACACATCGTAACGAATCGCGCTAAAATTAGCAAAGGCCTACTCACACATCGGTGGCTGACAACTTAATTTTTTGATTATTCATAATACTCCTACAATATACTCAACATGGATTTGGATTTGGAGAATCTGAAGAACGATTTTTTGCCGCTGATAGCTGGCATTAAGCAGGAGCAATTGGACTCGGTTACGCCGGATGTGCTCCCTCAGAATCACTTGCCTATCACAGCAGCCAGCAGCGGAGCAGCGGCTACAACGTCAACATCTTCATCGACTTCGTCGTCAGTTGGCAATCCCTGCGACAGTGCTGAGAAGCGGGTAAGTTATTTAAGGCAACATTGCCAAGATTCCTGTGGGGTCTCACTTTCAACGACACCTTTTCAATGTTGAGGTTATTAAACAGAGCATTTGCGACACGTGCTCGCCGGCTACGTGTTCGCTAACTGATAAGAGAGTCAGTTGAACGCATTAGAATTCTAGCGTACCTTTAAAATGCATGTTTATCATCGTTGCCGCCTTCTTGTTACCTGCGATAAGCAGATGTCAGCGTTCGGTTCAGTCGCGTGCAATTTCGTTATCTTTTCCCAAGCTAAAACAACAAACACAAGACGGTATCGTTGATGTTAGCGATAGCAGTAATAATAAACAAAAACCAAAACACGCATACGGCGCTCCTCCCCACACATATATGCATTGTGTATGCATATGTATGTACAGATGTATGTATGTACATACATTGTCGCCGACATTGCTGAGTTATGTGTGTTTCACTTTCGTGTTCAAGTCTCGTGCTGTTTGCAACCCCATACCCGGTTTCTGGTTTGCAGTTCGTTTTGTAGTTTACTCTGTCTGTGGCTTTGGATCTGGCGTGAAAGGCATTGCTAACAGATGCGCACACACACACATTTGCAAAAGCGGAGGTACGTGTGTGGCTCCTCAGTTACACGAGATACATAGATGTATGTATTTGTGTATATATTTGTGTATATAATGGTAAAAATGCTCTTTTTCTCCACTGAAGAGGCTCTCCATCAAGATCAGCTGCAGCACTAGTACCCAATGACTAGCTCTTTCCACGCGTTCTGTCTGTCTTATGTTTGCCGTTGTGGTCTCGCTTGAGCGGCACATTGAACATGTACGTGAGTTTTCTAAATATTCAGAAAATACAAGTTTCGAATGGCGGGCACGACCAGACTTTGTTTGGCTTTTTGTTTTTTGTTTTCCTTTTTTATTCATCGCAGGCATTGTGCAAATAAATGTTGGCTCGAGTGCCTCTGGAGTAGTCGGCAACTGACGCCGCCACTGCCACTCACACACACAGACACAGACACGCGTACATATACACATCCCCACTCAGACTTTTGAACTGACATGCACTCATTCAGTCCATCCGTCAATCATTCGATTCACTGTTTGCTATGTGGAGGCACTTAAAAACCCGGGCCATGCAGGCCGTGCACGGTACCCGTCAGCTGCTGATCTTGCTGCTTGGCTCGGTGTTATTTGACCTTCCCCTCTTTCGAGCTCTTACGAGGGTGGTTTAAAAAGTCTATACAAAGCCTTGAAAACTTATATTTTATGTTCGAAACACGATTCTTTTGTAAAACTTCGCGTAGTTTCGGATTTCCAATCGATTAAGATTTGATTCGTGCAATTTTCTAATAATAAAAAATAATCAATTTCGTGCAAAGATTAAACACTATCAGAAATTTATTTCAAAGCTATTTTAAAATGTATCAAACGAAGTTGTTTGAAATACACTCATTGAACCATATTTCAAGGCTGCTTACAATTGTGTTAATTAATGTAAATGGAGCAGGGCCTTTGCAAATAATAAGTAGCGTTTAAAAGTCTAGTTGAGTCCGATCATCAATGAGAGATTGTTAATGCAACACGTTTATCACTTGGGTCGATGACTTCAATTTTGAACGAAAAGAATAGCCGCGTTTCGGAACTGTGAGCTTAAAAGCTTGTTTAAAGCTGTACCGTGTCACTCGTCGTTACATTAACATTAATGATAGAAAGAGCCACTTTAAAAACAAGGAACATTCAAAGAAATTAAGAAAAACGCCCATATTTTTGACACCTCTAAAACAGTTTCAATTCAAAAGATAAGATTATTTACGGTCACGATTCGAAAACATTGTTTGAGATAAAATCAAATTAAATTTAAAATAAAATAAAGAAACAGTAAAAGAAATATGTGTTTTCTGTGCTTATTAATGATCTAACCTCGTATCATAGGTATACATACTAGACAGCTGCATGGCTTCACTCATAAGGTACGTTGAAAAGAATGGAATCGAATTGAGTTGAGTAAATGGTACATAGAAAATGATATGAATTTGTATGAATATGAGTGCGTCTTGTGTCTCATAGCATACGACATTCATTGAAAGGAGTTAGAATAAATTAAACGTAAAACGGAATGAAACAATTGACATATCGGAAAACATTCGAGTTATTCGAGTTACTCTAGATACTCTACTCTAGTTATTGTAAAATCTGCTCACTTTGGTCCGATAAATGCCGAAATTGATGAATATAAAGCCTTTGGATATGCCATCACCAGTGATATATGGACAGATAATTATTTAAAAGCGTCGTATTTGTCCTGTACAATTCATTATATAAAGGAGGGAGTTCCTCTGTTGTACAAAACTAGCTGCAAAATATTTTGCATTTGCATATTTGTTTCGTATTCTCACTCCATTCAATTCGTTTTTCTACGTTTCGACTGAGTGCGACTGAGTTGTACGTGTGTATACTCATTCATTCATATCAGTTCACCTTTGCATTCTAATTCACTCAACTCATTTTGAGCATTCGAATGTGGTTTTTTTACCATTCCTGCAGCTGTCTAATACATATAATAATATACAGATATCTCGGCCTAAGTTTGCCAAACAGCTTTCGGTGACTGCGTCGAAATGTTGTTGAGGTTGCAATTAATAACAAATACTGATAAGCTGGCACGGCAAGAGATTTGACACGTGTAACTTAAATTGCTTAGCCATTAAAAATGTCTGAGGAATGATAAAGATGTCCCCCATAAGAACAGCTTAAAAGTATAAATTCCAAAGTACTCAATAACTGAACTCTGGGGAACACGATTGCGGATGTCAAGTTTCCCGTAAACTTATTGTTCTCCAAATCAAATACTTTAACTGTCATACTTCCTCCAAAAAGGATATTCGGTGTCAAGAAGGGACCATAGGATCTGAAATTCATTTTAGTAACTCAAGGCAAGTCGATCTAGCTATGTTTAAACTCTATAAATAAAAAGGTTTCAACAAAAACATTGGAAATTTGTATGCAAAATAGAAAGATCCTATATATATGTCAACTTTTTCAATATTAACTATGTTTTATATTATAGCTTTAGTAATTGATGTTGAATGAATTTTAACCAACCAACTAGATCCAGTAAATCGTGAACCCCTAGGAATGACATATTCGAATCTATTTGGAAGAGAAATATGGGATATATCTAAATAAAGTTGGCTTAAATAACATTAGCGGTGGTAAAATCTTTCTCAATCACAATTGACTTGGATCATTTTGCCATCACTTTTTAATATTTAAATTGGTATATGCGCTAAAAATTACAGTTCTAGTATTAGATTGCTGCTACCAAATAAAAAATAACTACAGGCCAAGTTTCTGCGGGTGCAGAAATCAAGTCCGTATTACTCGTATTATAAGGGAATGAATTTTCATTTTGATTTTGCTACTTTGCTACTTTTTACAGAAACGGGAAAAGGGTCGGTGTCATATTTAGTGATTAGCCCAACAGCGTGGGCTTTGTTGGCACAACTGGCGGCGCCGACATAATGTCACGATAGATTCACACTATGTATAAGCTGGAGGTTGAAATTACAATTCGACACTCTGGCAAGAGAGGAATGGGGCAATCGAATGGCAAGCAGCCATTTTGTTTCATTACCGTATTCGCTTTGCTTTTCCACGAAACGTTAAATTAATTCTTAGAATTCACATTTAATGATGTACAATTAACTTTAATTTCACGAAAATATGCAAGCAAAGCGTATTCTTGTTAATATAGCAGGGAACGGGACGGTTGGAGGTGTAGAGAGAGCTAAGTGGTTGAAAATCAGCGTTCGCGGGGAGAGGAACGAAACAGAATAGCTGCCATTAAAAATGCACAAAAAGTTTCTAATTAACTTGATTGCCTTTCCATGCAATCTCGCCTAAAAAGAGATCTTGGAAAATGTTGCTTTTCACTTTTAATGCGCTGAGAAGGGCCGCTCGCACCTGTCGCAGACGACCATCCATGCAGGCTATAATTCGGAGATACACATACATCCATTTATATCTGTGTGCATCTAAATACATAAGGCTGCAGGCATTGCGTGCTGTTGCATATGTGAATGTGCCTATGTGGTAGATACACATTTTAATTACTTTTCCGAGCAGTGAGTGGACAGGGAAGCCGGCGCTGTGGGCGTGTCTGTGTCGACTGAACGCCTTAATCCGTCGCACCGTGTGTAATTAAAGTTGACTGCAAGACCGGATCAGTTCAGCACCCCTACACACACAAACATACACACACATTCAAAAGCATCATACATACACAAGCACCTACCTCCCTGGCGTTCTTTGTCCACGTGACGCTTGGCATTTTGCCTGAGATTAGGCGCAACAGGACATAATCCGATCACAAAAAGCGGATTATAACGCAATATAAAAACGGTGGCCAACAGCAGAAAGTACATACATATATTCAACAAAGAATAATACAACAAAATCTAGCTTCATACATACATATACTACGTATTTGTGTGTGAAGCATGAACATTTACATATACATATATTCGAGGTGAATTTAAGTTGAAGCGCCAGTCATGCTGACATGGCAAACGTGGAGTCTGACAAACTTTTTAATAAGCTGCCTGAATCAGTAAAGTCAGCGCAGCCTTAAGAAGATTTTCTTTAGCTGTGTGTCTCACATTGAATTGCATTTTCACAGGTCTTTAGCATTGGGTGGAACAGTTCCTGCGGTAGGCTCCAAATATGCAGCTTCAGTTGTGAACGTGTGCAAGTTAATGTGCAAGCCAAGTTTATGTCTCGTTTTTAGCCTGCCAGGGATAAATTGAGGAGATGGCATTTTGAAAAACGTTTATATATGCACGCTTCAAGGTGTGTGTGTTTGGGGATATGTGTGGATTTTCTGCTGATGTCATGGGCCGAATGGCACGAAAAATTGCATCAAGCACAGAAAACCGCAAACCGCATCAACAGAGCAGAGCAGCAATGGCGGCATCGTCGGCGACGACGTGGTAAGCTTCAGAGACCGACCAACCAAGCTGGGGAACGATGATGGTTGCAGCGGCACCAAAACCACTCACCCAACCAGTCGCTTCCGACTATGTAAACGGCCAAACGACCGCTGCCGTCCAAAAGACCACCTCGTCTGTAGCAGTCCCCGTTCATTAGTTTGTGGTTTTTTGGTTTCGTTTCATTTCGTTCAAAGAGGTGGCTGCTTTTCCAGCAAGATTTCTGTTTCTGAAATACAATTTCCATAATGCGACTCATTCAAAACTGTAATTAGTAACTCAGTATGCAATTACATTTGTATATACATACATACATACATAAGTATACATATATAAAAATCAATACTATCCTATTACTAAAGTAATTTATTTAAGATTATTATTTTTTTTACAATGACGCCTATTAGTGAGGCTCTCCATATTCATACTATAAATGTTGTGGGAGGGGTATCTGATTGACATATTCGTATTATTATTATTAATAATGCTATATGCGGTATTTTAATTGAATGCGCTGAATTATAGTGAAAAAAAGATAGAGAGAAAGAGGAAGTGAGAGGGATAGGACGCGACATTTAATGACCTGTCCTTTGTGGTTTTCAACTATGTTCTGTACGGCTATAATGTTTCGTTTTACAATGCTACAATGCTTTATTATAATTAAATATTAGCATTATTATATTGTCATATTAATCAGCATTTTGTTTATTCGGTGTTTTGACATTCGATTTTTTTTTTGAAAGATACTCAGATATTCAATTCTTAAATACCCTGTACCATCCCACAACAACTGCGGGTAGATATTGGGCAGAGACTATATTTATGGCTATAACTTTCTTCCTAATTGACCTATTATGATTAAATTTGGCATACGGACACATACTCACTAACTACTAAATTTGAGTTCGAAATTCCAGGAATTATGGGAGTTATGGAAAATCACTAATAGAGGGGGAGTGGGGTAGTGCATCGGAAAAAATGAACAATCTTAATCTGCCTAGGGCTTAAGGGAACCTGGATACCAAGTTTGATAATTCTAACTCTTGTAGCTTCTGAGATCCTTGCGTTCATACAGATGGACGGACAGACGGACATGGCTTTATCGACTCGTCTTGTCATACTGATCAATAATAGAAGGTGTGTTCCAAAGTAAACAGGTCTTAAAAAAAAAAAACAACAAATGGTTTTTACGGCAAAATCAATTTATTATACTCTGTACATGAAATGTACAAGAGTATATTAGGTTTGCGCGAGCTGAAAAATGTAACAGGCAGAAGGAGGCGTGGCAGACCCCACAAAGTATATATATTCTTGATCAGCATGACAAGACGAGTCGATTTAGCCCTGTCTGTCTGTCTGTCCGGCTGTCCGTCCGTCCGTCCGTCCGTATGATCACCTAGATCTCAGAGGCTATAAAAGCTAGAGACACCAAATTTTGCACAAAGATGCCTTATGTGTTTGTTTACTATATACGAGTTTGTTTAATTTTTTTTTCCGAAATACGGCGAGTGGTTAATGGTTAAAATGTGATTTTTGGTCAAATAATCGGTCACAAGCGTCGTTCGATTCTGAGCAATTTTTGGTCGTCAGTCAATTTGTCAGATTGTTCAGTCAATAACTTAGTCGGAAAGTGTGACAAAGACATTTTATAATTAGAGTCGTGCGAGTCAGACTCTTGAATAGTCTGTACTCTCTTTTTTTCATGACAGTCTTTCAACTAAAATCAACTTTGTTCAACCAATCTTTCCTAAGACGAATTGCTTGCGCTACTAGCAAGCTGACAGTTGTTCATAGTGAAAGACGAATTAGATGCGTATTTAGTTACGTTAGTCACATATGTTTTTGAAACATCGATGTTTTATTCCCGATGATCGATGTTCTTTACTACTTGTCCATCACTGAATTTTTATTTTTGTATGTTATACTTTCTTTCTTTTTTTGTTATACTCTTTGAAATTTTGAAAATATCGTTTATTTTGAAACCTTTTGTATTTAATAGAGACCATTAACTTTATAAATAAGATGGTAAATCAAAATCAGTACCGGACGATTTGAAGCTGACAGCGTCGGCTTCGTCTTTATCTTCGTCAACGCAAGCACTATGAACAGTTTCGAGCGAATTCATGTTTGCTTGTGCACAGTTTTTCGTCTTCAGCTTCGTCTCAACACTTACTGTTTGTACCCTAAGCTTGATTTATGATCCGAACGTTTCTATGGCAACTATATATAATATTGTGAATCAATTTTAAAAATAATGAAACTTGAGGATTTTTTTAACAATACATATATTTCAAATCTTCCGACCTGCTGCTATATAAATTTCCTTTCGTCAGCTTCGGCTTCAGTTTCGTCTCAGTGCTTACTATGCTTGTACCCTTAGTAGACAAGTCAATGTGCCCAGTTTTGTGTTCCTAGTTATTTTGGCTCAAAAGGTTTCGGTGTTCATACGGATGAGCAGACGTACATCTCTTTATCGATTCGTGTTGTCAGTCTGATTATAAGTACGAGTATGTACTTATAACATGGAGTCTGTCGCGCCTCCCTAGTATTCTGTTTAAACATTTTATGTGAAAGTCATTCCTTTTCGTTCCACTACAACTATTGATAACAATAGGCCAACTAAGAATGTATAAATTGTAGATAATTAAAAAGTTTGGGCTGCTTTTTTTAGATGCATGAATAATCAACTGCTGACATTGGTATGCTCCATAGTAATGACCAATTTCAGGGTTTCTACATCAACCACCACCACACACATGGCTGGCTTATTATGGTTGTAAATAACAGATTGTTTTGCGCAGGCATGACCTATTTGCTTTAATGTGCTTTTTGCCTTATGGGCATGTTTCCCTCCAATCATTCGGCTTCGAGTGCTTGAATTGGGCAGTATCTTTATAGAGCAACGCTAAAAATGCCGCCATTGCTGCTTGGCAAGCCACAACTCACTGACTATTTTGTTGTGCGCGTATGAATCACATTGAGTTTATCTCAATTAAGAGACAACCCCATTATCGTTTTTACTCTTATTATTATTTATTTTATGGGTTTCCTCAACAATAAAAAGGGCACCACAAAAAAGCGTTACTAGCATAATAAATTTAATAATAAATAAATATATACTCGTACATACATAACTCATCTGAGAATCGTAGTCCTTTACCTTAATGGTTCTATCGATTTTCGTGCAGAACCAAACTCATAAAAAGTTCTCGACATTTGTTTGCGTTCCATTTACGATTTCCATGCAATTAAATCTTTACGACTGCAATGATGATGACGACGGCGTCGACGACTACTTCGACGAGTTACCGAAAAAAGGAAAGGACACATAGTAGCGTACACATACATACATTTTGAATACTTATGCTTTTTAGCCGCAGGCAAATCGACTTCCACCCGTTACTATAGTATATGTGTGCGTCTGCTGTGTGTATCTATATATGTTAATCCGCAATCAGAAACATACACTTTTGATGGGATCATTCTCATGGCTGTTTATACTTTTTTGGAGCTTAAATTGCGTTATGAAATGTTATGACGGGTCATTAGAGGTTTTCGTTCATGACAGTAAGGCTGCACTGGCCATGGCTCCTGCCACATCTACAACATCATCATCGTCGACGGAAATGGCAGCGCCGCTGCCGGATATGTCCGCGATTAAAACAAATGACTAGAATGAGGCTACATAGATATTGCACATTCATATAAGTATGTACACATATAGAGACTATACCGACTGGATTTCAAGTGGTTGGGAATCAAAATTTGTATTTTTTTTCCTTTTCAATACATTCGTTGTTGAATATTTATAATTTTATTTATTTATGCTGAACTCTGGATCGAATTGTTGATTCGTATGCCTAGTGCGCAACTTAACCATTAATATTTATCAGTTCACGTCCACACCATACACCCGAGCGTTGCTTTCAACGCACCCTCCTGTTGTCGCTGGGCCACTGCAGTGGCTACCCTCTTCGCAACGATGATGATATAAATCTTTGAGCACCTTTAACTTACAGTTGGTTCATTTGCAATGTACAGGTACAATCAAGTTTCTCGTTTTTATTATAGGGATATAAAATATTTCATATTACCAGCTGGTCTTTCTTCCTCTATCTTTCTCTCTGTTTCCCTGCAACTCGCTTCTCTTCCCTCTTACTGAGCAATTTATGGCTACCATTTTGGACGTTATGTCTTTGCAATTTTAGTTTATTGCGCACGCTATATATATTTCAAGACCGAGTTTCTCTTCTTCCCCTAGTCTTTGTGCGTGCGTTCTGTTGCTAGTGATTGTTTGTGGGTGAAGGAGCCACCATCTCATTCAAAAACGTGTTTTTCAAGTTTTACCTTTTATGGTTGTGGTTTCACACCTGGGTCCTAAGGGCGGTGTTATTAGGAATTATGTTTAAGATTTTTTTTTTACGAAATCGCATTTTACATTATTATTTCACTTTTCGTGATGTTGAAAGCATTAATCAAAGAGGAGGGACCAAACAAACTATTTATGTTCACTAAACACAATAATTAAATATTGTAAAAACACAATTTGCTTCGTAATTTTGGTTGAAAGTTAGCGTTTTTAAATCTTTGGAATATCTTTTCATAGAAATTGTAGGGATGACTTTACACTATTTCCGTAAATTTCAGATATTTGATAGTCCTAAATAATTAAATGGATTAACAATTTTCTATTAAGAACGAAACCGCAAGTCAGAATTTTTGTAATTCCCAATACAAATAGGTAAGAACCTGTCCGTTTTCGCAACACGCAAATAAGCTGCGGCTTAGTGTTATAATAGATAGTTATCAAGGCCATACATTTTTTTAAACACCATATTGAAAGGTCGAGTATTCGGCAAATGACAGCTGATATTGTTGATTTCGGCAATAAAGATATATGTAATATACATATATGCTACGAATTGATTAATATCAAGGTTATAAATGATATAGCGTAATTTATAAGTAAAATCGAGTAGAAGTTTGGCATTGCTACTAAGTTTGGTTATAATAATTAATCAAATACAAATAACAGACTAAGGACTATGACTAATAGTCGAAGGGCTCAGAGCTGGAAACAAAACACGTCATTGTCGTCCGACCAAGTCAGGCGTGACGAATAGATTTGCCGCATGGGAATATGTGCTATGGAAATAGAAACTGTGACAAATGAATTTTAATGAAATGCATAGAAAATTAATGCCATTAACTGTAATGTCTAAATATGTATGTGATGCGTTAAAGAACGTAATTAATGTTTATGAATGCACGAGACCTGCTTGCGTTGCATAACGCGCATTAATAATGCAAGTGTATGTATACATGCAGTATGTATTTATCATTATTTACTTATAAGTACATATATACTGTACTAGCAGGTATTGCCCGTCTTAACCCGGCTCAATATAATGTTTCCAATTGTATTTATTTTGTGTGTGCATATGTTTTCACCTTAAAGGTTACCAGTAGGAAGGCATTTAAGGTATTTAAATGAACATTTTCTGTTCTTGACAAAAAATTGTTCAATAGTCCGTTACATGTTTGTTCTTGCCAAACTATTTCGTTAAACGAACATGGCCACTATAACTAATATTTTTTAAAGCTCGTTTTCCCCCCTTTGGAGCTAGAATTTTCCAAAAGCCTTTCTTAGTGTGCTCCTACACTATGATGGATACTATGAAAGGATACTTGAGTCCAAATTTAAATTCACATTTGAGTCTTTTCGTGTCATATTGAGTCAATACGGCCACGCACAAACTCGGAATATGAAACACGGCATTCGTGTCAATGCCGTGCAGCGATGAGCCACGATCAAAAACCACTGGCACCGATACCATAAAAATATCGAAGTTTGAATGCAATAAGCAGAATATTTAAATAATAAAATCGAATTATTTATTGAGATCATCATCATAAGAACAAATCATATACATACATACATACATCTGCCCGCAATGCGAAGCAGAATATGCGTAGCTCCGATATTCGGTTTCTGCTTTCCTATCACTTACGCAGTCGTTGCCTAGCGACGATAACTGTAAACTTTTGGCGTTTTGCCTTTGCAATTAACATTAAATGGTCAAAACGAAAGAAGAAGAGCGAGTTAATGACTTGCAGTTCTTGTTGTTTTTAGAGCATTATTTTATTTACAATCAAACAACTGTGTTCGATTGCCCAATGTATACATTAATACGAATGCGAATGAATAAATATGTATGTTTCTCTTTACTTTTTCAACCGTACGTAGAGAACCGCACACATAGACACGAACTGTTGCTTGTTGTGTGTGTGAGTGTGTGTATGTGATGTCCCCAACTATTTCATATTTGTTGTTGCTGCATAAAGCTATTAATGAAAACCCTAATGCCAAATGCACTAAACAAAGACAAAATTACTTTTAAAAATGTTATATAATTTTCAATTAATTAACATTTCTTGCTCTGTCAGTGCAAGACGAATGTACAAACATACACATGTAGATACATATGTACATACATAAATGTGCACATACATATGTATCTATGGACATTCACACATTAGTGTCTCACATGTTGCTTTGGCTATTTCAATCGTTTGCACGCAACTACACGAACAGCTGTTTGCATGTGTGTGTGTATGTATACTTAGTTGTCCCCAACTGTTTGATATTTTGTATTGTTTGTTCTGCCTGCTTTTGTAAAATGCATATTTTGAAAATCCTTGAATGCAAAGTTGTAGATTTAGTTACGTAGATTACATTATCCAAATTTTAAATCGATCGGACTAAATTTATAACACAAACTTTTCATTTGAAATAGTGAATAAATATTAAAACCCCAATAATTCAAGCTCCAACACAAATGTAGTATGTATGTAGTTTTGTTTGTATTCTTTAATTGATTTTAGAAACTAAGTTTTAAGTCGATCGGTTGAAAAATGCGGATTTTTCAAACAATTTTTGGAGCTACTTTTCCCCCCTTTGGAGCTCGAATTTTCCAAAATCCCTTCTTAGTGCGCATCTACACCCTGATAGGATACTTGAGCCCAAATTTTAGCTTTCTAGTTCTTACCGTTTGGGCTGTGGGCTGTTGACGCGGTTCTTTTGTGCCCCAAGAAAACCCCAATAATTCAAGCTCCAACAAAAAATTTAAAAAACCAAGTATACAGTTTTTCTTGGAATTGTTCTGAGAGTATACAAACTAAGTTTAAAGTTAATCAGATGAAAACTGTAGATTTTTCATACAAACGTTGGAGCCTGTTTTCCCCCCTTTGGAGCTCGAGTTTTCCAAAATCCCTTCTTAGTGGGGACCTAGACTTCGAAAGGATACTTGAGTCCAAATTTCAGCTTCCTAGCCTTTACCGTTTGGGCTGTGCGTTGATCACCAATCAGTCAGTCAGTCAGTCAATCAGTCAGTCAGTCAGGACAAACTGTTTTATATATATAGATGTGTGAAAATGGAATTAATGCACCAAATTGCTGACGCAACTTTTGTATCCTTGTTAGACTTGAAAATCAATAAACGAATCATGGTAAAAATTTCTACTCAGAATTTCAACTCTAAATGCAATTAATGCCTATTTTGCTGACTCAAAGGATTTTCTGGCTTGCCAAAAGTTCAAAGAGCACTTGCGTCTGTATGGGTATGTGGGTGTGTGGGCGTGTGTCGGAATCAGTGTCCTCGGACATTTGATGATAGCCTGACCGACCGTTTGTTGTAAATTTGTTAAATAATGAAATTTATCTCAGCAACAACAATAAATAACGGCCATCTACCCTCAGTCTGTAACCCGAAACATAAAGACATTACACGCAGCCTAGTATTCTAGAGCAGACCAGGAGCCCAGCCACACAACTTGTTGTGAAGATGGAGCGCTGGGTGGTGGGCGGGTCAGCATCAAAATGGCTGCCAGAGTTTTGGCTACCAGGATACGACGCACGATTGCACACACACACAGCACACATGATGCATACTCATATTCGAGTGATTTATGAGCCGCTGTCCAGAAAAGTGAGGAATCGTTTGTTGGGCGGATGGTTAGCCGATGCATTGTCTAAAAGCCACAGAAATGCAACGCATATGGCTGCCATAGATGCAAAGTAAATGTAAGGTACTTCCTTAACATGAATCGATTTTAGTGCAATTATATAGTTTAATTAAATGAAGACTGAAAGCAACATGATTGTTGGGCAAAAGCTATTTAACTTTGTGTATACACTGGGAAAAGGATGAAAACTTACTCTTTGCCATGTGTAGTGGAAAACTTTTGCCGGCCCCTTGAACCATTCGCCACAATTGGGCGCCTGCCAAATTGGTCCAATTACTAGATATTGTGCAGCAAAACATTTTTATCGGATAATCAAGATATAATACACACGTACAAACATACCTGCATGCACTGAAATGTTTGAGCCTCGACAGTGTATGTGCTTGTAGGTAAATAATTTGATTGCCATATAATGGAGCAATTGTGGAAAAGCACGATATTATAACAAGCAGTCTTATATATCAATTTAACAGAACTAGTTACAATTAGTGTAAAAAGCCAGTAGCTCCAGTGTGTACTATACGTGTGGTATAATGAACTAACTCAGCTGTACAATAATGTTGACATTAAGGTAATGTAAGCTAACCATTCAAAAATATGCCTTACAACATACTTGTACGAAGAAGAATTTAGGCAAAGTCTGATAAAAATATAACATTTAAATCTGCTTAATTTTGTAAAAATTGGGTTTTCAAGCATTTTAGTACGTATTTAGGTAATTTTATTGCATTTACTGAGGGTTATTTAGTTGCATGCGACTAAGTAGTTGTGTAAAGATCCTTAAGCGTTTACTTTTATATACTTACAGGTATGAAATTATTTCTATCGTTTGTTATCGATTGCCTTTGATTGTGAATATGTTTTGTTAATTGTTATACCCTGTATCCAAAGGGTGAAAGGGTATACTAGTTTTGTGCGAATGTCTGTAACAGGGAGAAGGAGGCGTGGCAGACCCGACAAAGTATATACATATGTATATTCTTAATCAGGATGATCCTGTCTCAGGATCTCGGCAAGTACAAGAGCTCGAATAACCAAACATGGTATTCAGGTTCTTCTGAGCCCTAAGTAGATCAAGTTTGTTAATTTTTTCTGATACACCCCCCACTCCCTCGCAATTCGTTTTTTTTTTCATAACTCCCGTAAGTCTTTGAATTTTGAATTTGGTCATTACTTATAGTTGGTGATTATGTGTCCGTATGCCAAATTTCATCATTGGTCAATTCTAAAGAAAGTTTAGCTATAAATAAAATCGCTGCCCACGCTCTTCGTGCAGCTCTGCCCGCAGCTGTTATTGTTGGTGGTTTAGTTCAACTTTGTGCTGCATACATACACGCATATATTCACGCAGAGACACGATTCTGAAGTAAATTTATTCTAATTTTCCTTTTTTGTGGAGAGTACAGGGTATTTTACAGTCGGGCTTGCTCGACTGTAGCATTCTATCTTGTTATGCGGAAATACATACATACACTCACATAGACGCAATTGCTTTGTATATGTGCAATTATACACCCTTTGCGTGAGTTCGAATACCGAAAGAAGTAAAATCGATCCAAATTTTTTTTTATACTCTGTTCATGAAATGTACAGAAGTATATTAGGTTTTCGGGAGCTGAAAAATGTAACAGGCAGAAGGAGGCGTGGCAGACACCACAAAGTATATTTATTCTTGATCAGCATGACAAGACGAGTCGATCTAGCCCTGCCTGTCTGTCAGTCCGTCTGTCCGACTGTCC
The DNA here is from genome assembly GCF_003285725.1 of Scaptodrosophila lebanonensis. NCBI lineage: Eukaryota > Metazoa > Arthropoda > Insecta > Diptera > Drosophilidae > Scaptodrosophila > Scaptodrosophila lebanonensis. The sequence goes on from NW_022060538.1 coordinate 1,306,522, forward strand.
GTCCGTATGAACACCTGGATCTCAGAGACTATAAGAGATAGAGACACCAAATTTTGCACAAAGATGCCTTATGTGTGTATTCTACACGAGTTTGTTTTATTTTTTTGATTTTCCCCCCCACTTCCCCCCTATGGGGGTTTTCCCGATTTTCCATTCGTATAATCGCCTATATCTCGGAGACTATAAGACCTAGGAACAAATTTTTACCAGGGGGCGCTAGATTCAAGTCCTGTTTACTTTGGAACACACCTTGTATATTACAAGTATTGATCAGGATGGCAAGCCGTGTCGATATAGCCATGTCCGTCTGTATGATCGCAAGGATGCAAGTACAAGAGCTAGCCAAAATCGGTATCCAGATTCTCCTGAGTCTGAGAAAGGACGAGTTTGGGTTTTTTTCTGATACACTCCCCACTACCCCGCAATTCATGTTTTACATAACTACTGTAATTTTTGGAATTTTTATACCCTGTACCCAAAGGGTTTATGAACGCAAGGATCTCAGAAAGTATAAGAGCTAGAATAACCAAACTTGATATACAGATTCTCCTGAGCCCGAGAAAGGACGAGTTTGTTCATTTTTCTCGATGCACCCCCCACTCCCCCCTATTCGCAATTTTCTATAACTTCCTTCATTCTTGGAATTTTGAACTATGAATTTGGTAGACACATCCAGTTAGTAATTATATATCACTAAACCAAGTTTCATTATGATAGGTTGATCAGAAAGAAAGTTATAGCCATATAACCAGGCCCAATGCACACATACATACATATGTACAAGTACACAAACACGCATAGACACGATTCTGATGTAAATGTATGTATGCATGTATGGAATATTTTATATTTAATTTATTTAATTAATTAAATTAAATTAAATTTATTTTTTGTGGGGTGGTACAGGGTATTTAAGAGTTGAGCCTGCTCGACTTTAGGATTCCTTTCTTGTTTTATTATACCCTGTACCCAAAGGGTACAAGGGTATATTAGTTTTGTGCGAGTGCACATGGAACACACAGAAGGAGGCTTGGTAGACCCCACAAAGTATATATATTCTTGATCAGCATGACAAGCCGAGTCGATATAGCCATGTCCGTCTGTCTGTCTGTATGAACGCAAGGATCTCCGAAAGTATAAGAGCTAGAATAACCAAACTTGGTATACAGATTCTCCTGAGACCGAGAAAGGACGAGTTTGTTCATTTTTTCTGATCCACCCCCCCACTCCCCCCCTATTAACGATTTTCTATAACTCCCGTAATTCTTGGAATTTTGAACTAAAATTTGGTAGTCACATTAGGTTAGTTATTATATAACCGTATACCAAGTCTCATTATGATAGAATGATCGGAAAGAAAGTTATAGCCATATAACCAGGCCCAATGCACATATACATACATATGTACAAGTACACAAACACGCATAAGGCACGATTCTGATGTAAATGTAAATGTATGTACGCATGCATGGAATATTTTATATTTAATTTAGTTAATTAATTAAATTAATTTAGTTAATTAATTAATTAAATTAATTTAGTAAATTAATTAAATTAATTAATTAATTTAATTACTTTTTTGTGGGGTGGTACAGGGTATTTAAGAGTTGAGCCTGCTCGACTTTAGCATTCCTTTCTTGTTTTATAATTATTCTAAGAATATGTACAGAGTATTTCAAAGCCGGGCCACCCGAATTTAGCTTTTGTACTTGATTTTTATGTATGTTATTTCAAAGCAACAATATAGACCCTTAAATACAAGTTTATTCAAAAATATAACTGAATATAAATTTGTTATGGCCGATTTTGATTAAAAATCTATATCCAAACGCTGATGTGTGGAGAACAACAAAAAAAGTATCTGAACATTGTCATAAGATAGGTGGATACCGTTAAACTGCACCAAACCCATCTTAAATATTTGATCCGTTTAATTACAAATTTCCTTTTATATTTACATGTTGCAAATTTATAAAGAGCTCAAATGAATTAGTTTTTCATTTGTTAAATTCGATTTATAGATGTTTTGGATGATTAATAGCCCAGTCATCTTAGGCAAAAAAGGAGTCAACCTCGGAATTTGAGATAATAAGCTGGAAATTGGTATACACCTTTGTTTTGGCGTTTTATATGTTGTCTCATATAATATCGTATCCGTGCCTTAAGTTTTTCAAGGTCAAAGGTCACGAAAATCGGTTGTTCTCGCATATCTCGCTTCCTATGCCTTTGGTGAGATTTGTATCAACATTTTTTTTTTCAAACGATTAACCGTTTTTGAGATAGAGCGCAAAGAGTGCGCAGCGTACAGTCATATCCATATATAGTCATATACCGTAACTCATGCTAGACCTTGTATTAGGCTATACGTATATGACTGTGCGCTGCGAGAGAATTAAGAGAGTTTTATACTTTACAACTTTGTATTGGGTGCAAATCTCATCAAAGGCATAGGGAGCGAGTAGAGGTGGAGAAACATCGATGCATCGATGTTTTTAATTTTTTTTAAAACATCCATTGTTTGTGGCGACTATCGACGTTTCTCGCTTACATCTCTATGAAAGTGAAAGTTCGATCTTCTCAAGCAGACGCCATTATCATCTTGAGACAACATCTAAAAAATTTTAATGAACTGGAGAAATGTGATCCTCTCTTATATTGGAAGGTAATTTCGATATTTTAAATAATATAATAATAATTATAAATCATATTTTTAGGTGAATACAGAAGGCATGGTGGCGTTTAAAAGTACAACTACAGCACAGAAATATTTATGCGTTCCGGCAACTTCATGTGAAGCAGAGAGAGCTTTTAGCAAAGCTGGACAAATAATATCTGATCGTCGTACTCGCCTAAAGCCGAACGTTGTGGATAAGATTGTTTTTGAACAAAAACCACGACTTGTTTTTAGACAAATGATCTTAATGCTTTTTTATACTCTGTACAAGAAATGTACAGAAGTATATTAGGTTTGCGGGAGCTGAAAAATGTAACAGGCAGAAGGAGGTGTGGCAGACCCCACAAAGTATATATATTCTTGATCAGCGTGACAAGACGAGTCGATCTAGCCCTGTCTGTCTGTCTGTCCGTCCGTATGAACACCTGGATCTCAAATTGTACCTCGGTATTCGAACTCACGTAAAGGGTGTACAATTTTGCCCATATACATACAAAGCAATTGCGTCTATGTGAGTGTATGAATGCCTATGCGCATCTATTCGTGTCTGTGTAAACATGTTTGCAGTCTACTAAACAGCAACATCAACAATAGCCGGGGGCAGCACTTGAGCAGCGCTGGAGCAGCAAATATATTTATGGCTATAACTTCTTGTTAAATCGGTCTATCATAGAAACTTGGCACACGGACACATAATAACCAACTGGGGGTATTTGCAAAATTTGAGTTAGAAATTCCAAGAATTACGGGAGTTACGATTTGTGGGGGAGAGGGGGGAGGGAGGGAATTTCCAAAATATACATTTTCTGCGTATTCACATAAGGCATCTGGGACTAAAATTTGGTGTTCCTAGGTCTTATAGTCTCCGAGATATAGGCGATTATACGAATGGAAAATCGGGAAAACCCCCATAGGGGGAAGTGGGGGGGAAAATCAAAAAAATAAAACAAACTCGTATAGAATACACACATAAGGCATCTTTGTGCAAAACTTGGTGTCTCTATCTCTTATAGTCTCTGAGATCCAGGTGTTCATACGGACGGACAGACGGTTAGCTTTTGAAATGTGGACAGTATTACGAAATTCTGTAGCGTGGGAAGGGGAGGAAAATAAAAAAAAAAAAAAAAAAATAAACTTGTCCTTTCTCGGACCTAGGAGAATCTGGATGCCAACTTTGGTTATTCTAGCTTTTATAGTTTCTGAGACCCTTGCGTTCATCCAGACGGACGGACAAACGGACGGACGGACATGTCTAGATCGATTTCTCTCGTCATGCTGATTCAGAATATATATACTTTATGGGGTCGGAGATGCTTCCTTCTGCATGTTACATACTTTGCACAAACACAGGGTATACTAGCCCTTTTTACCCTACGGGTACAGGGTATAAAAATGGAAACATTAAGAGCCACTTAATGTTTGATTACTTGACTGATAAGCTTTGTATAATTTTAAATAACACAAAAACATCTCGAAATTCTAAAGAAAAGACAGCCTTTATTTTAATTGACATAAATAACGCGCTGATAACCCATTGGTCTGCCTTGAATTAACAAACAAACGTGTAATTGGAATCTGGAATTCGTGGCATTGTAAATTTTTACTATACAACTACTTAAGATAACATGAAGCTAGCATGTGTTCTACTAAAAATATCGTTTCTTACTTCTATTTTGCCTCCAATACCGTTTGCCGTTGACACCCAATTCCGGAGGATTATTGTTAGTTGTCATTAATCAGTGATAATTTCCAATACCATACAAGAGAGAACGCTACAGTCGCCCAAACCAGACAGTGGAATACTCTGTGCCCAGACAAACTTTATGGGGTCCGAGATGCTACCTTCTGCCTGTTACATACTTTGCACAAACCTAATATACCCTTTTTACCCTGCGGGTGTATAGAAATGATGGGGATATTATAAATTACTTGTTCTTAATTAGTGATAATTTCCCATATAAAATGATGGCGATAGCGTAGTACGTAACGGTTCCAGTATATATATTCCCAAGCTGAAACACAGTTCCAATATATTTTAACCTCCGACAGCTGAATTAAAACTCCTAAATCTTCCCCTCTCAGTCTGTCCACGCGCGAATCAATACTGGCTCAACTGAAAATTCACTTTGATGGGTGCACACAATTTAATGGAATTATGGCCTTGCGAGAGAAAATGGATTTCGTCTGTGAAGTGCGTCTGCAACTTGTCAGTGGGGCTTATAACCAATTTTTGCGCTTTCATACACCTCTCCACCATAACTGCCAACCCAACATCCACATCACATACACATTCAAAAACCAGACAGAACAGAATGAAATACAGTTGTGGAACTTCTTTTATTTCGCAAAAGTTTTCTGTGTGACTAACGAGAGCGGAAAGTACGTAAAAAACTTTCCTCGAAAAGGCAAAAATAATAACACAAATCAATTTTGAATTGAATGTGAAAAGGCTTTAAAGGGTTTCCTCGCATTGTATTGAGGAGGAAAGGGCGAGAAATGATTGCATTCATCAAAATTACATCAATCATAAATGTACCCATTAAGTCATGCCATCCTGCAGCCATTCAATCATTTGTAGAGCTTCGCAATGAAGGCGGTTGCGTTCTTTGTGTTACTATTGCTGTTGTTGTTGCTGCTGATGCTGCTACTGCTGGGGCATCCTTTGAACATTTTCTAATTGAAAATGATTTAGAGTAATTTTAGATATATATTTTTTTCATTTCTGGCGATTTTGGCGAGTGGTATGCGTACAAAACTAACGGACGCACAAATGGTGTATATATGTACATACACTATGTATGTAGGTATATGGCTTAGATTTGATTGGGCCGGCACGCTAATGTCGAAATCATTGAAAACACCACAACCCCGAACCACAGAAGTTTGGGTAACGCTTTTTGTTGGCTGTCTGATAGAAAAATCTATTAATTTGAATTACTTGCAGAAAAGAATTTTCGAAATTCTTGCCACATGTTTGCAACACTTCACTTCAGTGTGCGTGAATTTTGGTGTGTGTGAGTATGTGTGTGTGTGTGTGTGTGTATGTATGCGGGTGCGGTAGCTGGTGCGGGCAGATAAAAAGAAGAAGAAGAACGAGTTTGCTACCCGGTTACTCTTGCAAAGTCATTTCAACGTGATTGAAAACATGGGGGTAGCAGCTGGTTTTGGATTTTCGCCACATTTTATCGCCATTTATTTGAAAGTCTTGAACAACTTTAAGTGGGCTGCGCTGGCCGACCAAACGACCGACCGCCCGAGCCGGCCGAACGCCAACGAACTCAGACACGACGAGCACCCGAACGAACTATCGAGTATTTGAACGTCGTCGTCATCGCATCGTGGAGAACGTAAGCGTCAGTGACGCGCTATGGTCTCTGAATATTATGATGAATGGCTTTCAAGTGGGACGCCGAGCGGCCTCCTACGTCTTCGTCTCCATCTCCACCTCCTCCATCTATTGCCTGCTGGCAGCGCAAATGTTCCGCCATCTTCGTTTAGGTTGTCGGGTTAGTCTCTTTCTATGTCGCCGTCCGTGTGTTTTTGGTATATGGCAAGCTTCCATATAAAAATGGCTGTTGCCAGATGATTTATGAGCGTTGAAGCATTACGAAAGTCGCAAGATGCGTTGGCCATGGACAGTAGACTTGGGGGGAAGACAGAGATGACTGAGGAGACAAGTAGAAGACACATCACACCACATCCAAAACTTTCTCTCGCCAAGCTGTCGTTATTTAAGTTGGCATTACCAAAAGATAGATCGCTTGGATCATGCAGAATTATGGTTCGGTTTATGATCCACGTTTCAATTCCAACGCCAGGCAAAATTGTTGTCTTCTTTTTCTGTCATTCTCTCGCATAGTTTTTGTTATGCCACCATGTTTCTTTTTTGCAGTTTAATTTGCTGTTCCTTAAAACGAAATGCAATGCCTGACGCATTCATCAATGTCCATGTTGTTTCCGTTCAACAACACACTATACACATACATATACATACATACCATATGAATGTATGTACACAAGTACGTATGTAAAATGTGAATGTTTCCAGAACAGCTTCGCAGCAATCTTTATCGAACACACAAACATAATCAATCAATTGGATTTATGTGCTCCAACTCAAGATAAAACTAATCAATCTTCCCTTGCGACAGTCGGAGAGTGAAGGAGAGAGAAAGTGCGCACTCGCATTGATGGCTGCACTTACAGCGATTCCGATGCTGCCACAGCCGCCATTCGAGAAGCTAGCCCCACTCGCATTGCCAGCTCCTCCAACCTACGCAATGGTGGAGCAATTTGTTTGCGATTCTACTTTTGCTCATCCTCTTTTTTTCCATTAAAATTTATGCTCATTGTTTCTGAAAAAGTTTCTACCATTAATTATAACAAAGTTTTTAACGAGCATTAAGGCCTTACCACACCGAAATGCAATTTAATTTCAACAAACAGAAATAATATATACGCAATTGCAGATAAAGTCAGTTTTGTTTGTTGTGCCACATATTCAAATTTAATCTAATCTTTCGAATCATAATAGATAATAATTATATTCAATTACATATATGTAACTACCACTAGATCATTACTTCATATACATTTACACATTTGTAGTATCTATTTTTTATGCAACTAAAAAAGAAACAAAGAGGCAAGTGAAAAACAAGAAAAGAATGCTAAAGTCGAGCAAGCTCAACTCTTAAATACCCTGTACCTCCCACCAAATTGGAAAAAATTAAAAAAAATTTTTTAAATAATTAAAAAAAATTTTTTTAAATAATTAAAAAAATTTTTTTTTAATAATTAATCTCAGAAAGTATAAGAGCTAGAATAACCAAACTTGGTGTCGAGATTCTCCTACGCCCGAGAAAGGGAAAGTTTGTTAATTTTTCCCGATGCACCCCCACTTCCCCGCTATTCGCGATTTTCTATAACTCCCGTTATTCTTGGAATTTTAAAATTTGGTAGTTACATCCAGTTAGTGATTATATATCCGTATCCCAAGTTTTATTAAGATAGGCTTATTAGAAAGAAAGTTATAGCCATAACTCCAAGCTCTGTCCGCAGCTGTATTTGTTGCTGCTTTGACATAGTTATGTAATGCACACATATAGTACGTATGTACAAGTACACAAACACGCATAGACACGATTCTGATGTAAATGTTTGTTTGCATATATGTAATATTTTATATTTAATTTAATTGATTAATTAAATTTTTGTAATACATTTTTTTTGTGGGGTGGGGTGTTACATACCCTGTAGTAAGAGTTGAGCCTGCTCGACTTTAGCATTCCTTTCTTGTTGTTTTTGGAGCTATGGTGAATCAATAGAAAGAATTTGTATGTTCATTATTTCCATTTCCATTTCTTATACGTAAATTTCTATAATACATAATTATAATTTAGTCTTCTGAAGCGATGAAGTACAAACGATAAATTCTCCTTTGCTGCAGAACAGCCGATGTTGCAGAAATATGCTGTAGGCTGTTTGAGTTGGAACTGAAATCTCAATGTATGTGAAGATAATGCAAACTGTAACAAGACGAAGATTCATAAGTGCGATCTTCTTAATCTTAGGTACATATATCACAACATGAATACTACTATGCGTCCTGGCTAACCTTAACCATATTCCTATAGTAAATAAACGGATTATCCTTTTTAAATGGGCTATACAATAATGCATTGGAATCTGATTGTCTTCATATTGAATGTTAATCAACCACTTCATGTTCCTGCTACATAAACTTTTCGAGGGATCCGCTTGATGTGATAATACGTACCGGTTGAATTCAATATTAAATGATTCGGAATCATAAACATTGAAGGCTCGCGTATTTCTAAGAAGATTTACAACAATTCTAATTAACTGTCACAAAACTTAGCTACAACTCATTTGCAAAAGCTTCAAATAAGAACCCCATAAAATATATAATACACATAAAACATTTATAAATTTATAAAAAATTCCCGATGCCCTTTTTATTACGTCAATGGAAATGTTTATTGATTAGTATTTTCCATATAGATAAGAATACGCGGGTTCATGTGTGGATCAAGAGAAAGTGCCTTACATTAGTAGTATAGATATGCAGCTACAAACATACTTTTGTATATATAGGATGTAGATAATATTGAAAGGCCACTCATATATTTTGTGAAATGTTATCCCGATCGCCTTGTTGCTAGAAGACAGATTGGATTGATGATAAGCTTGTTTTGCTATATGGAATTACTAAGAAGGAACCACACTATCTAGTTTCTCATATTTATAGCATTGGGCGATAAGATCATTTATGGACACGTATAGATATTATTAAAAGGGCAATACTAAATTCTTTGATATGTTAAACAGATTGCTTTGTGTAATAAAAAGGCAACCTTTGGTATTCCAGCAGATAACAAAGTTGCAATTAGTGTGAAGCTTCGAAAATGGAGCGACTATGTCCCATTATCGCACTTAGCGATAAGAACATGGCTTGTGTCCAGGCTATTTATAGTTGCATACAACATACATATGCATATGTATATGTGTGGATCGTCCCTAGTAGCATGTTAATTAATTGTCTCAATATCTTCCATTTTCAGTCCGAATCCAATTCATCGGCGTCGGCTAAATTTACGCTTTATAAGTGTGTCTACTGTGCACAGGTGCTGAGTATCAATGATCGACCGAAATTGCTGGAGTGCCTGCATGTGGCTTGTGCCCAATGCGTCAATACAAAGTTCTCTGAGCTGGATCGATCGCTACCGCCCTTAATACATTGCCCGGTGTGCGATAACGCCTCCCAGAATGAGTATATAATTGACAACCAGTTCCTGATCGAGCAATGCGCCGCGGGCGACAACAGCGTGAGTGGGGCTGATAACAGCGGATCCAGTGATGCTCTCAAAACCTCGACTTCGGCCAACATACAGTGCAGCAGTTGCTCGGATGGTGCCGTCGCCACCTCATGGTGTGTCGATTGCTCCGAATATATTTGCGATAGCTGCGTACAAGCACATCAGCGACTTAAGATCACCAAGGATCATACGATCAAGCCAAAAGATGAGGCAAACAATGAGCAATTGCCAGGTACTGCTGGCGTTGACAAACTACATATGTGTCAGATGCATACACAGGAGAAGTTGTCCCTTTTTTGCGAAACCTGCGATAAATTGACGTGCCGCGATTGCCAGCTGAGTGATCATCGTGATCACAAATATAAATTTGCGCACGAAATCGCTACCGAATCGAGGCAGGCGCTGTCTACTTTAGTATCCGAGATTAATTACAAGCGTTTCCTGCTATCCTCTGCCACTAAGGTTATCGATGATCGTCAGCAGCTGATACACGATAAGAAAAGGGACCTAATCAAGGAGATTACAGCCATGGTGGTTAAGATAACAAACACAGTCAATACACGTGGTAAACAATTGGTAATGCGTCTTAATGAGGTATGTGACAGTAAGCTGAAGGTGCTGGTGGAGAAAAAGGAGACATTGCAGCTACTATCCGACAACACCGATCACTGCATCGAATTTATGCAGAATGCGCTAGAGAAGGGCAGTGACTTCGCCATTCTGTCCAGCAAAAAATCACTGGTTCGTCATCTGCAGAAGCTCAAGTGTCAGAGAGCGGATATACCTAATCCCGAAATACCAGTACGCATCCAAGTGCAGCTCAATCAGGTTTCTGAGCTGCAGAAGGTTATTTCGACGCTCGGCATTGTCATAGTTGATGGAAAACCGTATCCCCCCACACCTTCGCCATCGCCCAATGGACCACCGTCACGTCAACAACCACCCAGTCCTAACATGGCGCCACCGTTACGACCAGGAATGCCGCCAGGAATGCCGGCAGGTCTCTCGCCCAATGGACCGCCGGGCGGTTTCGTGCCACAGAATGGACCCCCCATGTATAACAATAACCCGGCGCAGCAACAGTTCAACAACCTGTCCATGAGTCGCTCCTTTCCAGGCGATGGGTCAGGTAAGGGTATGGAATAATTCATAGTCCATTTTTATACTCTATGCTCAGACTAAGCTCTCCGCTGTAAATCCTAGATAGAATCTACAAATAGAATTTTAAACAATTACATTTGTTACATATTACTTATAGTTTCGTGTTGCCTAGCGATAGACTGATAGACAGACCGTCGATTTGTCTCATCGTGCATCAAGACTATATATACTTTTTGGGATCGGTAATGCTTCCTTCTTTTTGTATTATACATACTATATACATATATTCAATATTCTTTTTACATTCGGGGTACAAATTTGCATTGGGAAAACTGCTTTATTCTTAATTCTTACAATTTCAACTATTTTATTATTTGATTTTTAAAAAATTGGCGCAATATAATTTGAATTATGAGTAGACAATATAGAGGAGCTAATAGATTCTGAGTTCAGAGAACAAAGTCGTTTTGAATAATAGGTAAACCATGTTGGGGGGCTATATAGTCTGGGTGTAGAGTACAAAGTCGATTGCGCTTCATATTTTTGTCAGCCCCTGAATACCAGAATCTTATTTGTATTTTAAAATATATTTTCTGTTTTGCTGGCCCACCCGCAGTTCGTTTTGGTGGAATGCCACCCGTAGGCATGCAACGTCAGGGTCAGCCGCATGTCAGCTCCTCCACACATCCGCAAAACATGGGTAAGTGGGTTTTACGCGTTAGCAATGGAACTGATGGCAACAATGGGCGTATGTCTTTCTGCTTCTCTGTCAATCCTCTTTTTATAGATATGAGTCTGCGCGGCTTGTTGAATAATCAGGCGGCGCAAAGTCCCAATGCAGCACACATGTCATTCAATGGCCCACCCAGCTATCCAGGCGGTCCCCAAGGCGCACCCTCACCGGCCCATCAGCAATTGGGGCCGCAAATGCGGCCGCATTTCATGCCCGGCCAGCAGAGTTTTCCGCAGAGCCCTGGCGGCCCAAACAACAACAGCTTCATGAATAGCAGTGCGCGTTTCCAGTCGCAATACCAACGCTTGGCTAACCATGCACAACAGCAAGCTGCCGTAGCGGCCATGGCCGGAGCCGCTGCCGGTGGTGGCGGACAGATACCTTCGCCGGGTGCATTACAGCGCCCCCAAATGATGCCAAATCCCATGCAGAATGTAAGCAGAACTGGTAACACCGCTCCTCAAATGGCACAGATTAATAAAATACAAACATGGTGCCTATTCTTCATTGCAGAGCTTGGGGTTTCATGGGAGCCAGCCTGGCTTTAATGCCGGGCCACCGCAAACGTCGCCGCAGTTAGGCGGTGGAATGCACAGTCTCGCCAAGTGGCACATACCGCAGTCCGCGCAGCAGTCAAACGGTAAGTCCGTGCTTCTGTTCCGAACACTATTCTTCTATTTGAAGTTTTTTTTCTATTTCTTATGTCATTCCAAACAGCTTGTCCACAACAGGGACCGCTCATGCCGTTCGCAAACGGACGTCAGACGTCTGAAAATTTTAAAATCTCACTGAAATCTCCAAATACTCTAAAGAATACAACTCCTCCCAGCTTGGGTACTGGCTTGCCAGGCATGTCAGTCATGACCGGCGGCAGCACCAGTGGTGGAAACGGCGGCGGCGGCTCGTCTGGCTCGCATTTAAACGCTAATGCGCTGGGCCTTGGCCCAGCAGTATCAATACTCTCCAATGTAACTTCGACTAACCCGAAGACGCCCAGTCCTAGCACTCATGAGGTAATGTATAGCGTTGATCTTATAATGTGAATTAAGAAAACAAAACATTTTTAAAGACCATAGGCTATGGACGATAACAAATTGTCTGTAGTAAGAATAGGGTCAATATTATTAACAAATTGTAGAATTCATATTTTCGTATCTAACGGGTTTGCTGGTGTTTTACACATTTATTGTGTTTTGCGGAAATAGTATTCAAATTTCATTTCCGCTGGATTTTAAGAGGACCATAGCATCGCTAATTACACATTTGTGATCGGTTTTGACTGGCCTGACTAACTTTCGAATATGTGATAATATTAACAAAATGAATGAACAGAATGTCCCATAAAAATAAAAACACAAAATTGTGATTCTAAAAGTGAAACAGTAGAATTAGCTGAAGTCTGTCAGTACACGTGTATTGTTTACAACACACTCTTACAAATATATGTACCAACAGAATACCAAGGACTTTACGGAACCCATTGACAAAGTGCGTGACGATTCCATTAACGATTTGATTGCCACCATTGCCAAACTGGACTCGAATGGGGTGCAGGTGCTGCCCGAAGGTCGCACTAAAACCACGTCACCGCAGGTGCACAGCTCAACGGACCTGTCCAACACACAGGAAGGTGAGATGACAATGATATCCTTTGATAATGGTGCTGTATTGTGTGGAGTTGTAAATTGAACCAAAGCTTTTATTGGGTGTTGGCTGAATGTAGACGTGGCGACATTTGTGATTTCGCAACTGCAATATAAAATTTAAAAGCTTCTACATTAATTTAACATATTTTCGAACCCTTTTGTATCGGCAAAATAATCTTGAAGCAATTTAACGCATTTTGTTTAAGTTATTGCCACAATTGTAAACAAATTCTTATGTCACTTTGCTTTGTTTATTTCTATTTTCAAACAAAAAACCAACTCGTATTTTGAAAACTACGCATAATAATTGAAATGATATAAAATTAAACAACTAACCTGTATAAACAACAATCTAATTAACGTACACACCCAACAACGCCTACGCCAAATATAATAAAACAAATACCAAAACGAACAAAACAAATACATCGCATTACACACTTTTCAAAAAACAAAATACACACACACCTGTACACATACACACACCCATGCATATAAAACACAAATGCAAAACCTAAACTAATCATATCAGTTAATAATAAAAACGAACAAAAAGACGATCCAAACGAGGATTGGTGTGCGGTCTGTTTAGATGGCGGCGAACTTATGTGCTGCGATAAATGCCCAAAGGTGTTCCATCAGAACTGTCACATACCTGCGATCAGTTCGCTGCCCGACGAGAGCGAGAGCTGGCAGTGCCTGCTGTGCGTTAATCTCAAGGAGTTGGCCAAAAACGAGGATAATACCCAGAAGCAGCCTGGCGAACTAAGTCGGTTGGAGCTGATGATACTGCAGCGCATTTGTCTGGAGCTCTATTGCCAGTACGAGCAGAGCATTAACTTCCGGGAGCCGGAGTCGCCAGCTAATACAAACTACTATGAGATTATATGCAAGTAAGTATAGTTATAATGTCTATATAACTTGTTCCTTGGACTCATTTCAATCTTTAACTACATTGCAGCCCTATGTCGTTGGATGTTATACGCACGCGCCTGGATCCGTCCAGCCCTAATCACTATAAAGATATTGCCGGGTTCGTCTCGGACGTGCGACTGATTTTTAAGAATACCTATCTTTTTTACCAGGTGAGCACAATTTAGTCACCACTCTTTGCTCTCAGTTTAATAGGCAATGCGTTTGCTTTCAGGAGGATTCTAAAACATATACCAATGCAAAATATTTGGAGAATTTCTTCGAGGAATTACTGCTAAAGTGGCTGCCAAATTTCGGCAGCAAGCATAAGAATTGCACCAGCAATGGAAGTAGCGCCTCCACTTCTTCTACATCTCCTGGTTTAGTGGCAGCAGCGGCCGGTTCGCCGTCGCCAATTGAGAATGGACGCAAAAGCTGCGGCTCGGCATCACTGGGTGACAGTGAAGATGGTTGCCTGCCTCCCAAGCGTTCACGCCGCACGGCCGAATAGAACGAACTTCTGCCCATTGAGAAGGGGCCGGATGAGGAGCAGCACTCAAAGGGACAAACAGATGAGGGAAAAGAGCATGAAATGCCAGATTTGCCACAGCGTCCACGTAGTCTGGGGAGTAATGTTATTCAAGAGAGCGCGGATTATGTGCTGCAGCTATTGCATGCATATGCCGCTGCTTTCGGACTGTAAGCGATTTGTAAAAAAAAGAAGCAACATATCTGAATCTGTACACAAAAGAGAAGTTGTCCTGCAGGACACTCTTATCGACACAAATTCATATTTAAAATTAAATACTAGTCTGTTCCGTAAATTGCGATTTCCAATCTGCAGAACAGACCCGATGGTCTTCGTTGTATATTGAACCTTGAAAGCTTCCCATAGTGAGCCGCAGATTGTAAAATCGATGAGATACCAATATAAATATTTATACATCTATATATCTAAGAAAAAAATGAACAAACTTGCTTGTGTACACTTAAATCTTAATTTTAAAGCTGTAAATAGGATTAATATGTGTATTAAGTCATTTGACATGATTTATTATGGAAAAAATCATTTACATTATGTTAAAGTAATATATAGTAGCAAATACTTTTAACTACAATCTAAGTGTTGGTTGCATATACAAATATAAATATAGACATATTAGAGATTAAATCTATGCTAAGCTAAAAACAAATTTGTCATATCTGTAAAAGGCATTGGCTAGGACCTCTTGAGTTTCGTTCACATTTAATTAAATTTAAACATGTGCCCCATCTCTAGAGTTGTATTTACTTTTGTGATAGCGAAAAACAATAAGATGAACAAATCACTTACTATTATACCCATTTCATTCACATTAATATTAATTGCTTTCGAATTTTAATCGTACATAATCATAGAGTTTCGTGCAGCATCATAAACAAAAGAAGAACAATTCGTATACGCTTTATATAATTTGGATTTAATACTATTTTTTTGCACTTTTAAGACAAAGCCGTTTATCGCTCAGCCACAACAGCATACATTCGTATACTTTAAGACATTTGTATTAAGTCTATGATACTAAATAAATACATTTATAAGTATTATGAAATTAAACACAATTTTATTGATTATAAGTTTGTCGTTCGTTTGTATATGTGGCGTATTTATTATTGATGTGTATTTGTGAACATATGTATGTAATTAAGTGTCGTAGTAAAGATTAGCTCAGTTTCTTGCCAAAGCTTTAATCTTTGGTAAACTATGTTGTCTTTCATATGTGTTGTAGCAACTGTAATAACATAGGATTATAATGGAAACTGAACAGTATCCAAACAAAAATATGTATATTTTTTATTAAACTACGGCAATAAAATTGATTGGCCGAATATGTAAAAAGTTTTGTATGATATCAAGTCAAAAGCGAAAAAAATAAAGCAAAATAAGTATTTTCGTAAACGAAAACAAAAACATTAACTAATATAGCAATGCATACGAACTATATTGGATTTATAAAAGCATGGTATAACTCGGATATGTGCAGAAGCAGCGACATTTTGTGAGCAATCAACATAACAGATGAGATGATTACATATTTTTTCACTATTGAATGGGCTTTTTAAATTAAAATGACTGTGTTATGAAATTATTTAATTAACTAACTGAAATTGTTTTTCATTTACGGCTATGGACTTTCGAACTTTCTTTGCTGCACACCATTCTTGTTTGTGCACATTTCTTTTGCTTTGTTGGGTTAATCAACTGTTATATGAGACTTCGCGCAATGCAGTCGGGCCATTCAAATCGGCTACAACGAAGTAAGCTTTTGAATCTGAAAGTAATATTTAAAAAATAAGAAATCGTCATTTTTATCGAATTTTTATTTAGTGTTGATGAGATTTTAGGAAAATAAAATGTTTACGGAAATTTCTAATCCGTGTTACTCGAGTACTTCATTATTCAATGTTCGACTGTAGTTGAAAAAATGAAGCCACAAAAAAAGAAGCCATATCTCTTAAAAATGTTCGTACGGGTGCCTTCCAGTTTTCGCATATTTCTCAAAAATGGTTCAAGCTCCAGTAGGATTGCGGGAATTCAACCACATTTTTGTGATTTTTGAAAACGGGAACGGGGCCAATAGTCTGAGTAGTACGTATTAGCAAAAAGCCAACTATATAAGTAACAGTAACTAAATCCTATACTCCCAAACGATGCCACAGATGCATGCGGAGTTACTCCTAAAGCAAACAAAATTGCGTACATATGTAATGAAACTAAGTGAAATATAATTCAACAAATCAATACAAGCAGATACAGAGAAGAAAAAAGATAAAGATACCATGTTGAATGTGAACTACAAGATAGAAATTATAGAAATAGTTTATCTGTTTTTAGCTGTAAGTTTTATGATAAATAAACATAACTACTATGCACTACTCACTGTGAAATGAATTATGAAATAAAACAAAGTCCGAAAATTCGATTTCAAGTAAAACAAATCTTCATTTTGTTATTACCAACTAAAGTTCAAAGAATCCATCACTGCGCAAATGCTGTTCCTCGGATGTCTGCTACATTAAAAAGCGCTGATCGATGAGCGTCTTGCGGGAGACATTTTCACGCACCCAATATCGAAATGCGCTGTGGAGAAGCTGGAAAGAGGAAAGTGTGAATAAAACATAGAGTGTGATTGACCAGTGGAGACAAATCGACAAACCATATTAAACGCACAGCTCACAGCTATGCCAATCCAGACGTTGTCAGTCAAAAGAAAAGATGAAATAAGCATTAGAAATTCTAGAACAAAAATCTGAAAGTGATTGCCCAGCAAAAGTACGCGAGAAAAACTTAGTGAATCATCAATGTAGAACGTGCCTTTGTCTGAAAATTAAAAAGAAAAGCTCCAGAACAGTTCAACAATATCGAAAATTGGAATGTAGAAATTATGTCTATTTTTGGTTTTTTATAACAACGGTTCACTTTTCATCGTGAGAAGGAATTACCAATATATTTTCTTTTTTATGTATGAATGCACATTTTGGTTATAGATAAATGTATACATATTCCAAATAACGAAAGACCATTCAATTTTACTCACTTTCTGTTAAGTAATTATCAATCTCACAGTTTAGAAATTTTTCGATAAAACTTTTCTCCTTAATAATGTAGTCCATATCTTTAATGGCCTACGAAAACAAAACACAGTTATGAAAAATGAATAGAATAGTTAAGCGAATACTTGTATAACTTACGTGGTCAATAAATGCACAAAAGAAACGATTAACGCTAGCATAGGCAATCGAGGTACGCTCCACAGTGCCATCTATAGTGGGTATATCCTTTTGATAGAGCGATTGTGACAGACTTGCCGAGCGTTGGAAAGGTACAAGCAAACGTTCTAAGTAAATTCTTTAGAGACAATTAAAAGTAAAATCAAAAATTAATAGGTATGCGAAATAGTTATAACTTGGAAGAGGTTTCTTTTGATTTTTGAATACATATGTATAACTCAAACGTCTCAGTTCTTAAATATGAATAAATGATGCCTCCTTTATTCCTTTATAGTAGTTTTCATAGTTGTACTCTGTATATGAAATGTACAAGAGTATATTAGGTTTGCGCGAGCTGAAAAAATGTAACAGGCAGAAGGAGGCGTGGCAGACAAAGAATATATATTCTTGATCAGCGTGACAAGACGACGGATCTAGCCCTGTCCGTCCGTCTGTCCCTATGAACACCTTGATCTCAGAGACTATAAGAGCTAGAGACACCAAATTTTTTTACAAAGATGGCTTATGTGTGTACGCTGGGCAAGTTTGTTTTATTTTTTTTGTTTTTCTCCCCCCACTTCCACCCTACGAGGTTTTGCCGATTTTTCATTCGTATAATCGCCTATATCTCGGAGACTAGAAGACCTAGGGATTACGCAGAAAATTTGTATTTTGGAATTTCCCTCGCATAATTATTCTACAAAGTCGGGACACCCGACTTTAGCTTCTCTACTTGCTATTATTATAACCTGTACCCGTAGGGTAAAAAGGGTATATTAGGTTTGTGCAAAGTATGTAACATGCATAAGGAAGCATGTCCGACCCCATAAAATGTAAATATTCTTAATCAGCATGGCGAGAGAAATCGATCTAGACATGTCCGTCCGTCTGTCTGTCCGTTTGGATGAGCCTAGGGCTTCACGAGTTTATTTTATTTTTTTGATTTTCTCTCCCTACGTTTCAGAATTTCTGTCCACTGTCCATACAGACTGTCCACATTTCAAAAGCAACATAGACCAATCTTTGCGCACGTAATATGTACAAGTATATAAAAATATCTACAATTGTTTCAAATTGCATTGAAACCGGTCAATTCTAAGAAAAGTTGTACTGCGTACGCCCTTGAGAACTATTCAAAAGGAAGCGGAGCGATAGCAACGTAGCAGAAGTGCAATTAGAATTGATTAAAAATACACAAACTACATACATACATATTAAGTTCAAAGTTGAATTACAGCCTTCGCTCGGTATACTCAGAAGATATACTTAACTAAATTGTTTTGTCCTTAATCATTATATGTACGGTTCTTAATGACTTTTTAAATGAGTTGAAAAAGCTACAAAGTATCGAAATGAACGACTTGCCGTAAATTGCGGGGCGGCAAAACGATGTATGCCTGCTTGTCGCTATCCATAAGCAGACCACGTCGACCACACATGCTCTGCGCCTCCCTCTGCAGCTGCATGATCATCGAGGACATGTCCGTATCGGCGAAACCATGCGGCGAGCGTCCATGTATGTAATAACCGAAGCCGGGATCCATTAAACTGAATACACTGATGTTTGCGAGACTGCAGGTGTCAATAAATTGTTGCAAAGGTTCGCCAAAGATGCGCTCCACGAGCAGTTGGCGTATGAGTAACTGTAGGAAATAGGATCCCACATAGAGCAGTGCTAAGAGGCAGCCACGTATCGTGTTATCCTCGTGGGTCACCTGCGGTCGGTCCAGTAGTTGATAGACGCACAGGACGATAAAAGCCTGAACCGCACTGGAATATTTTTGGGCCATACTCAAACGGACCCATTCGTTGGCCGTGAAGAGCAGACGCCAGGCAGACACATTGTTCTCTGCCACATAGGTGCGCACACTTGAGCAAACCGATGAGGTGTCCAGATTGCTCTTTAAGTTAAAATGGTTTTGTTCGGAGATGCGCGGACGTTCCCAGTCTATAAAGAACAGCTCCAGTTGGCTGGCGCGCCGTAGTTGGACCAACAAGAAGACAAATTGCAGCAGGCAGGCGGGGTATATAAGTGTACCCAAGGCATGACTATGCTTCAGCAGTGGCAGTGTGATCTCCAAACTACGCTGAGTCAGATATTCCAGCGTATTGAAGCAGAGGATCAGGAGTGTGGTGGTTAATAATGCCAGCGCTACATTGCCGGCCAAGTGGAGAAGAAATTCCACCAGGCAGGAGACCTCGCACAGTTCGTCAGCCGTCGTATGTCGCCTCCTTCGACGGATATTGTAGAGCCGAAGCAGGGCCACTGTCAAGGCGACTAGCAGCAACAATGGCAGTGCCACTTCCAGGAGAAGTTGACGATTTGCGCCCTCGTGGAGACGTGTAAAGCTGAGCCTCAACCGAATAGAATACAATTGCTGAAGCGAAGCATTACTGGTCAGTTCGACGCTACGATATCGTAACCGTAACAGCGGAACTCCAATACGGTTATTTGAATGGATATCGTAATGCAGCTCAAGGTACTCCACAAAGCGAAGGCTGCGATAACGCTGCAACTTATATGAATCATCATACTGGGAAGCTACGGCACCGGAAGTGTGATGGCGTATCCGAGGGTGAGCCTCAATAAGCTGAAATCGCGTAACCAGCTGCCACTCCTCGCGTTGCTGCCGCTGATTTTCTGGGATCAGTGTTTCTATCAACACTGGCAGTGGGTGAAGGTACCAATGCTTATCGTCATTCTTGGTGTAGTTAAGGTACAGATTAAGAAAATTATCGTTTGCCATCAAAATTGCGAGGTCTATCAGCTGGCCCAGCGTCAGTTGGCAGTTGACATCGCGAGAACGTTGAGCGAAGCGAAGTTCCAATGCGTCCGTTCTTGGCCCATGCAGCTGACAAAGATTAACATCCTGCAGACTAATACTACCCCAACGTTTAAGACGACCAGTTAGCGCATAGTTGGTGCTAAACATTTTTAGTTGACTCTGTAAATCAGAGAGAGCTCGTTTTAAGTGAAAAGCTCGTAAGTCATAGTTAGATGACGAACCTGTGCTCCTTCTAATAAATATGCCGATTGGTCCTCCAAGGGTGTGCCCAGCAGCCTACTCGTCACTTTTCCCTTCTTATAAAATAGAAATGGTTGGAGGCTCCGCAACGGTTCTCCGGCATTGGCATACTTCATGACCACATCCGAGACTTGTGTCAGCAGAAATGCGCTGCATGGCGAATGCTTGTCCAGGGAGTAATGGGAAAGTACACAGAGATTGGCCAACTGGTTGCAGGCACTAGAATTCCGCAAAGCCAGACAGAAGAAGGCGACAAACTTCAGTTCACCAAAGTGGCCGTAGGTGCTGCTTAGTGTCTTTCCGCTGTTGCTGGTGATGGTCTGCCAGAAGGCATTGTAATGCAAATAGGGACGCAGCAGGGTATTGGCTATGCAGTAGTCCTGGTAACGGAAGTTATATATCGGATCGCAGCTGTGGCAATCGCTACCATTAGACGCCACTTCTGTCTGGGTAAGTAAAATCCCACCAATTGGCAAAGGAAGGTGGAGGTTCACTGCCGACGTAGCGTTTAGGTATCGCAAACTGCAGTCCTCCATGACTTGTGGTTTATCGTCCATAACGAGACAATCATCACTTGTAGAAGCATCTGTGGGCTCCTCGAAACTTTGATTTGATTTTTTTGAACATAATTGCAGACAAGTTGGCCAAGTTTTGCTGGGCTCGAAGATAATGATGCTGCCATATGGACATTTGCAGGAGAAATCTGTTAAAGAATGTAATATTGTATGTACTCGTATGTATGTTCATAACTTTATTTCCTGGCTAGATCGAACAACTAGGTTATTTTTATACTCTGTACATGAAATGTACAAGAGTATATTAGGTTTGCGGAAGTTGAAAAATGTAACAGCAGAAGGAGGCGTGATCAGCGTGACAAGACGAGTCGATCTAGCCCTGTCTGTCCGTCCGTATGAACACCTGGATCTCAGAGACTATAAGAGATAGAGACACAAAACTTTGCACAAAGATGCCTTATGTGTGTACGCTATACGAGTTTGTTTTATTTTTATGATTTCCCCTAACTTCCCCCCTATGGGGGTTTCCCGATTTTCCATTCGTATAATCGCCTATATCTCGGAGACTATAAGACCTAGGAACACCAAATTTTGAAATTTTGGAATTTCCCTCCCTCCCCCTCTCCCCCAAAAATCGTAACTCCCGTAATTCTTGGAATTTCTAACTCAAATTTTGCAAATACCCCCAGTTAATTATTATGTGTCCGTATGCCAAGTTTCTATGATAGACCGGTTTAACAAGAAGTTATAGCCATAAATATATTTGCTGCTCCAGCGCTGCTCAAGCGATGCCCGCAGCTGTTGTTGATGTTACTGTTTGGTTGACTGCAAACATGTTTACACAGACACGAATAGATGCGCATAGGCATTCATACACTCACATAGACGCAATTGCAAGTTTCTAAATTTTTTTTATTTTCTATAATTATTGTAAACATATGTACAGAGTATTTCAAAGTCGGGACACCCGACTTTAGCTTTTTTTCTTGTTATGTCAAGGAAAAGGAAAAACTGATCAATCTGACGAGACCAATCAGCCTTATCAATTGCAGAATTGGTAGGGCCTTTCTCAAAGCAATCTGCACATTCAATTGGCTTACCTATGCATTGATTCCTGTTAACATTTTATTTATTGTTCTGTGTATGGAGATAAGAATATGGAGAACCTACTAATTAGCCTGTGTAGAATTTTTAGCATAGCTGTTTGATCTATAGAAAACATACAATTACGAAGTATGAACAAGAGAACTATGCTATAGCAGGTATTGCCCGTCTTAACCCGGCTCAATATAATGTTTCCAATTGTATTTATTTTGTGTGTGCATAACCTACCCATATGTTTTCACCTTATAAGTTACCAGTAGGAAGACATTTAAGGTATTTAAATGAACATTTTCTGTTCTTGACAAAAAATTCTTCAGTAGTCCGTTACATTTTTGTTCTTGCCAAACTATTTCGTTAAACGAACATGACCACTATAACTAATATTTTTTAAAGCTCGTTTTCCCCCCTTTGGAGCTAGAATTTTCCAAAAGCCTTTCCTAGTGTGCTCCTACACTATGATGGATACTATGAAAGGATACTTGAGTCCAAATTTCATCTTTTACCGTTTAGGCTGTGCGTTGATCACCAATTAGTCAGGACAAACTGTTTTATATATAGAGATAACGCAACGTTTTAACACGGCACTTGTGTCAATGCCGTGCAGCGATGAGCCACGATCAAAAAGCACTGACAATTCTCATCTCAACTTGCTAGAGTAAAACTTTCGATAGTTGAAGCCACCGATACCATCAAAATATCGAAGTTTGAATGCAATAAGCAGAATATTTAAATAATAAAATCGAACTATTTATTGAGATCATCATCATAAGGACAAATCATATACATACATACATACATCTGCCCGCAATGCGAAGCAGAATATGCGTAGCTCCGTTATTCGGTTTCTGCTTTACTATCGCTTACGCAGTCGTTGCCTAGCGACGGTAACTGTAAACTTTTGGCGTTTTGCCTTTGCAATTAACATTAAATGGTCACAACGAAAGAAGAAGAGCAAGCCAATGACTTGCAGTTGTTGTTGTTTTTAGAGCATTATTTTTTTTACAATCAAACAACTGTGTTCGATTGCCCAATGTATACATTAATACGAATGTACATGCTATATTCATACACAGGCATACATACATCTATATATATAAAACAGTTTGTCCTGACTGACTGACTGATTGGTGATCAACGCACAGCCCAAACGGTAAAGGCTAGGAAGCTGAAATTTGGACTCAAGTATCCTTTCATAGTCTAGGTCCCCACTAAGAAGGGATTTTGGAAAATTCGAGCTCCAAAGGGGGGAAAAGTAGCTCTTTTTTGTTGGAGCTTGAATTATTGGGGTTTTCTTGGGGCACAAAAGGAAACCGCGTCAACAGCCCACAGCCCAAACGGTAAGAACTAGAAAGCTAAAATTTGGGCTCAAGTATCCTATCAGGGTGTAGATGCGCACTAAGAAGGGATTTTGGAAAATTCGAGCTCCAAAGGGGGGAAAAGTAGCTCCAAAATTTGTTTGACAAATCCGCATTTTTCAACCGATCGACTTAAAACTTAGTTTCTAAAATCAATTAAAGAATACAAAGAAAACTGCATACTCGGTTTTTTAAATTTTTTGTTGGAGCTTGAATTATTGGGTTTTCTTGGGGCACAAAAGGAAACCGCGTCAACAGCCCACAGCCCAAACGGTAAAAGCTAGTATGCTGAAATTTGGGCTCGAGTATCCTATCATAGTGTAGATGCGCACTAAGAAGGGATTTTGGAAAATTCGAGCTCCAAAGGGGGGAAAAGTAGCTCCAAAGTTTGTTTGAAAAATCCGCATTTTTCAACCGATCGACTTAAAACTTAGTTTCTAAAATCAATTAAAGAATACAAACAAAACTGCATACTTAGATTTTCGTTGGAGCTTGAATTATTGGGGTTTTAATATTTATTCACTATTTCAAATGAAAAGTTTGTGTTATAAATTTAGTCCGATCGATTTAAAATTTGGATAATGTAATCTACGTACCTAAATCTACAACTTTGCATTCAAGGATTTTCAAAATATGCATTTTACAAAAGCAGGCAGAACAAACAATACAAAATATCAAACAGTTGGGGACAACTAAGTATACATACACACACACACATACAAACAGCTGTTCGTGTAGTTGCGTGCAAACGATTGAAATAGCCAAAGCAAAATGTGAGACACTAATGTGTGAATGTCCATACATATGTGCACATCCTGTTAGCAGCTGGGCCAAATAGTAGTTGACCTGCCCATGTCTCCTTTTGATCCACTCCTTTATGTTTCCTAGCAGCTTGTGTGTCCATCTTCTTTTGGTGGATGTGTCCCAGCGGTGTTGCCATGTTGCCATCGCCTCATCACTTAGCCCCCGGGAGTATGTTACGCCGGTTCTTCTGCCAAGGCACCTCTGCTTTTCTGCCTCTGCCAGTAGCTCTAGCGGTGGCATTCTTGCGATTACTATTGCTGCTTCCGTTGATACAGTACGGAACGAGGAGGCTACCCTAAGGGCACACCTTCGGTAGGCTGAGAGCAGGTGCTTCTTATATGAAGTTTTGGCCATTGCTTCAGACCAGATGGGCGCTGCGTATAGGGCTATTGATGTGACTACATTCATCAATAGTAACCTTCTGACTTGCCTCGGTCCACCAAGGTTGGGCATTATTCGTGCTAGGGCATTGCTTACTCCAGCACACCGTCCTCCAACATATTTGAGGTGCTCCTTGTAGTTGAGTCTGCTGTCCATCATGACTCCCAGGTACTTGATTGCTGCTTTGGAGGTGATCTGTTCATTCCCTACTTCTATTGTTATAAACTCTACTTTTTTCCTGCTGCTTACAAGTAGTACCTTTGTCTTGTGGTCAGCTAGTTTGAGTCCAATGCTTGCTATCCAGCTCCTAGCTATTGCTACAGTTTGGTTACACATTCTTGTCAGTATGTCAAGGTGCTTTCCCGTCACTACTATTGCTATATCGTCCGCGAACCCAGTGATTTCTGCCCTCTTGGGCAGTTCCAGCCTAAGTATGCCATCATACATTATGTTCCATAGTATTGGGCCTAACACTGATCCCTGTGGTACACCCGCTGTCACGGCATAATGCTTTCTGCCTTCGTCTGTGTCGTACAGGAGCACTCTGTCGTTAAGGTAGTCCCTAATGATCTCTACTAGGTACTTTGGTACATTTTTCCCATCAAGTGCTGCAAGAATGACATCCCAGTCTGCTGAGTTAAAGGCATTTTTTACGTCCAGCGTGATAATGGCGCAGTACTCTTTTTCTCCCTCGAGCCACCGCACTCCTTTAATGGCGTCTTTCGCTGTGTGTATAACTGCTGCTATCGCATCTACTGTGGAGCGGGCTTTGCGGAAGCCATATTGTCGGTCTGAGAGGCCATCTCCTTCCACTGCTTCGTCCAGTTTTCTGCTAATTATTTTTTCCAGTAGTTTGCCGGCAGTGTCAATCATGCAGAGCGGCCGGTGGCCTGAAGCGTCCTGGGCGCTATTTCCTTTTGGGATTAGCACCAGTCTTTGCTTCTTCCCGATCCGGGGGAATTTCCTCTCCTTAATGCATGCGTCGAAGGTCTCTCTGAATAGTTCAGCTTCGTGTTCGATGGCCGTCCTGAGGGCAATGTTTGGGACTCCATCCACCCCAGGTGCTTTCTTTAGTTTTAGTCCTCTGCTCACCACCTCTAATTCTTCAAGAGTGACACCTGGGATGTTTTCTGTGGCCTAACAGCTTGCCACTGAGTATGTGATTTCTGCCCTCTGGGGGAAGAGGCCCTCCACAATTGCCTTGAGCTTCGTAGCGCATGTTGTGACTGGTGAACGGAAGCTGCTTATCTTTTTCATTACCAGCTTGTACCCTGTGCCCCATGGGTTATTCTCAACGTCGTCGCACATCTCTCTGTAGCAGTTCCTTTTGCTTTGGGTGATAGCTTTTTTTAAGGTGGCTCTCGCAGCCTTATACTCTTCTTGGAGTTCGACAAAGTTTTCGCGACCTCTAGCTCTCTGGCATATTCGACGTGCGCGTATGCATTTCTTGCTGAGGTCGGCAATCTGTCTGTTCCACCAGTAAACGGGTTGTCTTCTAGCCTGTTGGCCTTTCTTGGCCATAGACGCGTTACAGGCATCAGCAATGCAACGCATCAGGATGGACGCTTTGTTGCTCGCACTACCCATTAGGTGATACTCACCCATAGACAGTTTGAATGCCTCTTTGTCGAAGGTGGTGTCTCTCCATCCTGGATTGGGTCGGGTGCCATTTGTTGGGTTCCGTCTCGTAGGTCGTCTGTGGATCTCAAATATTATTGCCTGGTGGTCACTGTGCGTGTATTCATCCGATACGTGCCATTTCGTTGAGGGTAGTAGGGCAGAACTGATGAAAGTTATGTCGATCTTTGAGCTTCTCCCCCCTCTGGAGAAAGTGTCCTTTTCACCGCAGTTGAGCAGTGCTACATCCAGGGTTGCAAACGCTTCAAGAAGGTATTCTCCCCTGAGTGTGTGTGTGTGTATGTATACTTAGTTGTCCCCAACTGTTTGATATTTTGTATTGTTTGTTCTGCCTGCTTTTGTAAAATGCATATTTTGAAAATCCTTGAATGCAAAGTTGTAGATTTAGGTACGTAGATTACATTATCCAAATTTTAAATCGATCGGACTAAATTTATAACACAAACTTTTCATTTGAAATAGTGAATAAATATTAAAACCCCAATAATTCAAGCTCCAACGAAAATCTAAGTATGCAGTTTTGTTTGTATTCTTTAATTGATTTTAGAAACTAAGTTTTAAGTCGATCGGTTGAAAAATGCGGATTTTTCAAACAAACTTTGGAGCTACTTTTCCCCCCTTTGGAGCTCGAATTTTCCAAAATCCCTTCTTAGTGAGCACCTACATTATGACAGGATACTTGAGCCTAAATTTCAGTTTCCTTACTTTTACCGTTTGGGCTGTGGGGTGTTGATTGTGTTTCAATTTTTCCACGGAAAACCCCCCCTTTTTCATGCCCCAGTAAAAATGGTGAAAAACCAAGTATACAGTTTTTCTTGTATTCTTTTTGAGAGTATACAAACTAAGTCTGAAGTTAATTGGATGAAAATTGTAGATTTTTCATACAAACTTGGAGCTCGTTTTCCCTCCTTTGGAGCTCGAATTTTCCGAAACCCCTTCTTAGTGCTCACTTTCACTATAAGAGGGACCTTGTGTCCTAATTTCAGCTTCCTAGCTCTTACCGTTTGGGCTGTGCGTTGATTGCCAATCAGTCAGTCAGTCAGTCAGTCAGTCAGTCAGGACAAACTGTTTTATATATATAGAGATTCGGTCAAAACTGAAAACTACACATTGCACTTATGGGATATTTTTCATGTCTAATGCAACATGGATACAGTATCAAATAGACCAGTAAAGAAATTTTGCTTCTCTCTCTTAATTAATTGGCTGAAATAGCACCCAGGTAATAAACCACTGCTCTCAGCGCCATTTCAAATTGTTCACAAATTACCTTTACATTTCTTGACCTCGTTTTGTATTAATTCCCATCTCCCCTTCCTAAGTGGTCGTACGACCGACCTATTAACCGTTGGTCACAGACCTTAAACACTTGCAGATTGTTACGTCGCTGCATGTGTTTTCCAAACATTTGTTTAATCAATAGACTACTTACAGTCCGCGCTTGGCTGCAGTTTTCCAATATTTGCAACATCGTTGCACGGTGCACAGCGATAATGGTTTAAGTCGTAAAATTCGTTGTAACTGCACTGCTTGGGGCTTTGAAAACGGAACGCATTGAAGCCATTGGCGTTGAACGTTTTGGGAGATGTAGGCCGTTGAGCTACGTCGAAAGTAGTGCAATATCCTAGCCTAAAGAATGCCGCAGTACAGAGTAGTAGGAAGAGCCAATTGACCAGCAGGAAGCACATAATGAACCCTTTTCTTCAGGTACAAGGAACGCACTTAATGCACTGAAATTCAAATGGGAACTGAAACCAAGAAATCGGTGTCGCGCTCGGCGTCGTTGTCGACGGTTATGTCAGGGTGTGCAATTGCAGGTAGGTAAGTAAACAAGTTCCTTAAACTGGGGAGAGCGCCAGCCATATCCCTTATTGTTTGCCAAAAGTTGCTATAGCTACTCAACCCTGCGACCTCCCCTGCGACAGGTTCGGTCGTAGCTCACGCATGCAAAATGGCAGTTCACGATTGCATAGTATTACTGTAGTGCGTGTTTGCTTTGCTATTGCGCCTCGATTGTTGTTCTTTGTAGGTGTCCTTTTAGCTGTTGGTCAGCACTCATTGGAGAACAGGGCGGTTACTTGTTACCAAGGGCGTAGGAAGCTTTTACCAAAGGGCGGGCCCAAAAAATTAAAATTTTGTAGGGACCGCAAATAATGATTATTTTGTTTTTTTTTAAACGAAAAAATCATTCACTTATAGTAACTTTTATAAAGCGAGGAATTTACTGACATCCTTTTTAAGGATTATCTATGTATTTTCACCATGATTTATAAATTTTAATTTAATGATTAATTTTGAGTTTTACTTTAAAAATTAACCAATAATCATTATTGATGAGCAAAAAAATAAAACTTATAAGATAATGATTATTCTTTGAGTTTTATTTTTTTGATCAAAAATAAAACTCAAGCTGAAATTTTATCTGTTTCATAGGGATTAAGGACAAAATTTATATATATCCTTAATCAGTGAGTCAAGGGGAACATTTTTAAATTATTAATTTTTAATTAACTAAATAATTAATTTATTAATTAATTATTTTTTAAATCACAAATGCGAATGTATGTAACAGGCAGAATTATATTCAATGCAAGTGAGTGTCGAATGGGCATTTTCTGCCCTTAAATTGGTGTTATCGGGTCTAAGGTGCAACCTTACGCCGGACTCATTACAAAAAATATTTTTTGTAAAATTAAATAATTAATAGTTAAAGATAAAATAAAATAAAATTTAAAAAAAATAAATTTTTTTTGTGAATTAAAAAAAAATTAATTAATTAAAAATGTTAAATTTGATTAATGATTATTGGTTAATTTTTAAAGTAAAACTCAAAATTAATCATTAAACTGTGAGCGAAATAATAAAATTAAAAAATAATCATTATTTTGTAATTTTTTTAATAACACATAATGATTACAGTCCCTGAAATTTTAATTAAATAATGCACGATGAATTTAACAAAGAACTTTTGCATATGATCAATGAAAAAACTTCTACAAATCCAACTTAGATCCATTTTAAGGCGAAATAGTGCGTCATAATAATGAACGTGTGGTCGACTTTATATGGCAAAAATATGGCAACGGCCCCCTCCTATACTCCCCTGCCTACACCCTTGCTTGTTACGCTAGCTGAAAATCGTGTGCCAAGACGGTTTTCTTAGACTGATGACCCTTGCGTGCTGTAAATTATTATTAGCATTATTATTTTTGTAACATTTTGCATACAATTTATAAAGTGTACAACAACATATTTATAAATAAGTGTTTACTTATGCATGTGTTTGGCTAACGGATTCTACATAGGAAAACAATAACAAAGGTGGAAATTCTTATTTATTTCAAGTATACGAATTTCACCTTTAATGAATACATTTAACATGGCACTTTGTCATCTGTGTTGGCATAGTCAGGTTGGCCGAGCGGTCTAAGGCGCCAGATTTAAGCTCTGGTTCCCGAGAGGGAGCGTGGGTTCGAACCCCACATCTGACAATTAAAAGTGAAATTGCATTTATTTTTATTTTTTAAATTAATTAATTATACTTATTTACTATTATAGAAATTTTATCCTTTATATTTGATTTTAAAAAAAGCGCTTGAACTTAAATATATTTAAGTGTTTGCGTTAAAATATTTTTGTTTTCAAATGCATTGTGTCAGCGGTGTGGTTCTTTCAGGCGCGTGTCACGTTCGTTCCTAACATACACGACCTCATCGCTACTCGCGACGTCAGCAGAACACAAACGAACGCCGCTGTGCTTCTTCTTCTGCTTACTGGTTGGTTTCTTCGTGTATGCTTTGCACTCCGCTCTGCATTTTTCGTTGATAATTTTTTATATTAAGTTTTCGCCCATTTCCATAATCATTTATTAGTTTAAAAAACGTGCAAAGACTTTGACAAACTCGCAACTATGTTTTAGTGTAAGTGATAGGCCATTTTTTGCGCGCATTTGGTTTAAAAATGTGAAAATCTTTGTGACTGGTAAATGGAGAACGTTTTTTTATATTATCTCCTCTACTTCATTCCACTGAATTTTGTGCTTTTTGTCGTGCTCTGCGACGCAATCGCTTGCAACGACAATGTGGCTGGTGTGTTATAAATGGATAGTGTAAACAAATAAATTGAAAGAATTTATAAAATTGTGTGCAATCAAATAAAATGTCAAATTATCAAGCACAAAAATAATATGCAGACGCTCCCAGTGTTGTACCAAGCCGGCAATATTTACGTATGCAACGGCGTCAAATCGTGCCGCAATTTACGGCTGTGCGCTCTGAGCACAGCACTTACAACAAAAACAATGTTTGTGCGCGATCAAAAAAATAAGCGTGTAAGAATAAATAAATACTGATAAAATTGTGCATCACAGATGTGTACTTGTGTGTGCAGTGACAAAGTTAATGAAAAAGTGTAATGAAATCAAATTTGAGCTAGTGCACTGCGTTTTCAATTCGTGGCGCAGCATCTAAAAACATATGCTTTAGTATATGTACATATGTATATACATGCATACGTACATATGTATGTACGTCCGAAGTCCATTGCATGAGCATAGGCTGATAATATGACAAATTTGTTAAAATGTAAAGATTGTTGAACAAAATTGAAAGCTAACGAGCGTTACAGAACTGCCGGTTCATCAGAACGGCGTTTTTACAATTAGCGGCTTCTATATGTATGTATATACACATATTGATGTGCGTGTGTCTGTTGCATGTTTCACAGATGCATATTTTCAAATAGTCCTAGCCCAAAATATGTTCACTAACCTACGGAAAAATTTAAAGTTGTCCTGTTTCTAAATTAGCTGGTGTATGTATGTAATTCTATTACAACAAATTTTACAAATTAAACAAAATGGCAGTTGTGGAGCACGCAACCGTTCTTGGGTGTGAGCGTGACACTCGCTCGGAGAGTCCAGAGGATTGTCTGTCGGCGTAGGTGTGTGAGTGCGTGTGTGTTTGTGTGCAGCGAACGAGTAAAGTAACAGCGAGTGCTCGAGCCAATGTGGAAATTGTTTATGTGTGTACGTGCGTGTGTAATGTGTTGAGTAAAAAAACGGAGCACAAAATATAAAAAACTAAATGGGAACAAAAAATAATAAATACAACTGCATCGCAGTAAAAATCTCGTAAATCGTAAAAGCAAAACAAATATAGCAATTCATTCTATCCATTTTCCCCCGTTCAAGCTTCATAACAACAGCACCAACAACAGGCAAAATTGTTGTTGTATAGCCATGGTGGTGTCTAAGTGTTGGTGTTAAAATAAAACAAAAAAGAAACGAAGAATTGAAAACAGAAAATAATTGCAAGTGCAGCCCCCTACATAGGTAAAGTACGCTGTAAAAATGTTGCAGCACTGCTGGCACGGCTGCAAAAATGACCGATGAGCGCGGCAACGGTAATCAAAGCAAAATCAGCACAAGCAGCAACATTGCAACGAACAGCAGCAGCAACAGCATCGGCGCCAACAATAACAATACTAATAACAACAATAATAGCAGTAATAGCGAACGCATAATTGCAGAGGCGGCTGCAAAATTTATACTTAAAAATGGCTTAAATGGCACAAATGCAGCAGCGGCAGCATCTTTCCTCACAGCAGCTGCTGCAACATTTCAACAGCCCGCACTGCCGCCGTCGCGTTTTCCAGCGACAGAACTAACTCGCACTGAAGCAAAGACAGGAGCGACCGGAGTGGGAGTTGGGGGAGCAACATCCAATGGCTTTTTGCCGCATGTGTCAGCAAAGACAACAAACAATAGCACTAACAGCAGCACAGGATTGGCTGCAACTGCCCACACAATGGCGGCCACGGCAGCGGCAGCTGCAACGGCGGCAGCAAGCTCTGTACTTGTTGCTACAGCGCCCAAGCCGCCAGCCGATGTGCTCGGCGTGCTTGATTATAGCGCTGTAAACAATGTTGCCTCTGCGGCTCCCAGCCCATCAATGGCCGCAATAAAGAGCAACAAGTATAGCAGCAGTGGTGGCAGCAGTAATAGCACCAGCTTTGATATGGGCAGGCATCCGATATCAACGAATAGTAACAGCATGGCCGGCTATGGTGGCCGCTTGCAGTTCTTTCAAAGTAAGCTTTTCACTGCCTGCTGGAGAAAATCCTATTTATATTTGTATTGTATTGGCAGATGGTAAATTCATATTGGAACTCGCACGCTCGAAGGATGGCGAGAAAGGGGGCTGGGTGTCGGTGCCGCGCAAAGCTTTCCGGAAGCCCTCGGCGGCCACCTCAGCCACAGTAACGCCCACATCAGCTGTGACGGCAACATATCCAAAGAACGAGAATTCTACATCGCTGAGCTGTAAGTGACAATAATTTATAAAGTATGGTTACGTTCATTTGGCCACAGTACCGAAATAGTTTGATGATGGTGATGTTTGCGACATAAGGTTAAATTTTCTTGTAATACTTATATCGAAAGAGAAAAAGGAATCTTTTTTTCTATAAATTTTCTAAAAGTTCTTATTATATTTTCACTGATTTAACAATTACACGTTATTAGACTATATTTAGTATTCTTTATTAATCATTGTCTGTTTTGCAGTTTCGGATGACAACAGCTCTATACAGTCATCGCCTTGGCAACGAGATCAGCCGTGGAAGCAATCACGACCTCGACGTGATATTTCCAAAGAATTGTCACTGTATTACAAGCGGCCGAAACACTTTGTCCTGTCTAAGTGTGCGATAAAGGCTGCGCTCCGAAAGCGTCGTCGGCCCTATGAACTGACGCCGGTGGCAGCAACGGAAAAACCTATGTTCGAGCATGTGGAGCGTGGTATCAAAATGGAGAATGGCGATGACACATTAAAAGCCGAGGCTACCGAGGGTGCAGCGTACACTGAGGAAACTGAAACTAAAGAAGGAATCAAACAGGAGAAAGAAACGGATCAGACAGTCAGTGAAGTGGACGACGACGAAAGTAAAAAGGCTTCGAAGTTGCCTTTGGATGCAAGTGTAAAGCATGAACAGGGTGATCATCGGGACAAGAATGTAGAAGCTAAAAGCGAACAGGAAGCGTGTGTTGAAAAAATGAATACGAGCGAAGATGACGATGCCATGTCTGTAATAGTTGATGATCCAGCAGGGGCAAGAACGTCCAACATGAATGGCAGTGTAGCTCAATTCAATGGCGACATGAAGACGGAGGACAAGGAAAGCACAAAGTTTGAGGCAATTAGTGAAGCAACGTCGACGACGACCGCAACAGCAGCAGCGGAGCTAAAAGAAAAAAGACTTAAAAAGCATAAACCAAGAGCTAAGCTCAACATCATAATACAGAAATTAATCGACAGCGTGCCAGCACGTTCAGAGCTTTTGTCCAAGACACCAGCGTCGGCAGCAGCAGGAGCAAGCGGTAATAACGGTGGCGGAGCCATCTGTAGTAGTCTAAGTCACTCCTTGGCGCACAAGGTCTCGCCACCGTCAACGTCATCGACATCATCATCGTCATCATCGGCAGCCAGCCGTCTAGTCGAGTACCATCATCAGCATGTGTCGCCGCGCAAGCGCATATTACGTGAATTCGAGAAGGTGTCACTAGAGGATAGTTGTGGTGGTATGAACAACGGCAGCGGTGCAGGTGGTAAACGTAGTCGGGCCAAAGGGGGTAGCAGTGCGCCTGGTACGGTGGCCAAGTCATCGCCGTCGCGTTGCAATAACATGCCCATGAATCTGGCGCCACCGGTAGCCAAAACTTTGATACCCCTTGCTGCTTCCACATCAAGTAATCAGATGGACAAGTGCGCCCCAACACAGTCGGCACCGACGCGACTCAATAGCTCCTACAGCATACACTCTCTGCTCGGTGGCAGCTCCTCTTCGTCGAAGAAGAGCAATGATCAACCAGCCACCATTACGACCATGCATCATGCTCTCTATGCTCAATATCCACGTGCTGTGCTCAGCTCACCTAAGTCGCCGGAAGTTGGCGGTAATAATGGAAGCGGTGGTGGCAAGTCACCGTCGCATTTATCAAGCAAAAAGAGATCGCCGCCGTATGCTGCCGCCGCTGGTTCCCCACTGCAGGAGGCGCATACGCAGCGGAGTCCAAGCGTACCAATGGATTATGGAGGCAGACGCACGCCTCCGGAGAACTACAAGGTGCATCATCATGCACATCAACACCCCTTCTATGCGCCCTACAGCTTGGGCTCGCAGTACGGGGGCTCACCCACACAGGCGCCAGCGGGTGTTTCATCACGATCACAAGCCACTGGCTCGCCGCACATTGCACATGCGCTGGCTTCGCAAGATTTATCTCCGCCTCGGTCATCAACTGCTTCGCCCCGCGAACTTGCAACCACGCCACGAACTGTACCCAAAAAGACTGCATCAATACGCCGCGAATTCGCATCGCCCACTGCCAGCAGTAGCAGCGGCACGGCTAACACCAGCTGTCCCTCGCCTGTGGAGCGGAACACAGCGTCACCCGAGCGACGGCATACCACTCAACTTCATATGCAGCGTGGCTCTCCGACCGCTACCACGAGCTCAGCTCTACAGTACTACATGTATCCGCCTCATTTGAATGGTACGGGCTCTACGTCTGCTTCGCCCTCGCTCTACCACCCATATATAGCGACGCTGGCGGCGCTCCGACACAATTCGCAATGGATGCATCATTATCCGGCCAGTGCATCGTTGTTGCTACCACCACATCCGCATCCAGCATCGACATCTTTCCATACTTTGGCCGCTTACAATGGTGCGGCTAATGTGTTTGCTGCAGCAACTGCGGGCGCCTTAGGGGCACCACCACCACCCACGCAGGCCCCACCGATGACACATGCTGGACCACACGGCCTGTCTCCACCTCACACACATCTGGTTGCGCTCGAGCGCAGAGATCATACGCCAAAACTGACTGATAGTTCTACTGACCACTTGTCTGCAACAGCGTCCAGTCATCGCATCAGCAACAGTTCGCCAGCCTCCAATTCCAACGCGTCCGCCTCATCCAGCGCGCATAGCTATGCGCTGCCATCCGCAAGCAGCTCCTCAGTACAATCCGCAATGTTTCATGATAGTAATCTAAGAAATGAACTAAGTTCAGGTGAGTTTGTTTTATTAAAATTGTGCTATAAAGAGGACTCCATTTGATTGATTTGAATTAGACGAAAAGAAAAGCTTCTTCAATCCAAAGATTGGTTGACTCTATGGCATATTATAAACTTTATCGAAGTGTAGGTCTGTTCGCTTGTAAATTTGTTTGAATCTTTAATTCTCATTTTCACAACCTTTGCACCGATACAGCTTATTCCTACACCCACATAAAGTTAAGAAGATAAAGGATAACTGTGAAATAACAAAATGTACCATCAATTGAAAGAATTATTCTTTTATTATATTATTAATAAATTAATCATCTGTGTTCTTACTCGTTTTTACAGACTTACCCCTGAATCTATCAAAACACTGAGTCACATGCTGCCAGCGCCCCAGTGTGGATCTAAGTGAGCGTGCGTCCCTTCAAGTTAAGCACTAACAGCACTAGTAGCTCTTAAGAAAAAATTTTAATACCTATATGCATATTTTTAATGTTAAGTTAATTACTATTTAATTGCACGTAATTTAATTGTTTTTCCCACATAGATTAGTTTATATAAGTTTAAGGCCGGAAAATTTAAACAAAATCAAAAGAAAAGAAAAAAAAAGGAACTCAGAATGCTAAAACCCTCTCACAAAACTATTTATACAATCAGTTACACAAGTGAAATATCTGACATATTGCTTAATCAATAATAAATTCAAAATGCAAAACAATTTAAATTAAGTACACATACAATTATGATTAAAATTAATTTTTTCTATGGGATGTAAACTGAAACATCTTAAGGAATCTCAAAAAAAAAAGAAAATGAAAAACAAAAAAATTACGGTTATTTTTTGCATCTAAACATTTCCTTGAAACAGACTGAAACTTTAGATGATCACTGCATCATTAACAACAAATCAGATTTTTTTAAAATGCGTGTGCCTTTGAAAATGGAAAGAGAACTAGAGATACATCAAGAAAAATATGAACCATAAACTATAATAAAAATGTAACAAATGCGTTGGTACGTTCCGGAAATTATTAAAGAGGATGTAGCAAATGATTTTCAGAATGTACCCTATAACTGTTTACAGTTATTTTTAAAGCTTAGTATGACATAATAGATAACCAAATTACACAAATTATAAAAAAAAGGTGCTGACAATAATTTGTATAAAGTAGATCCCCAAATTAAAAAAATCATAGGATTTATTAAAAAATAGATATTGAATGTATTCCTGCAACTGATTTTCCTGCTCTTTTTAATATTCTGTACAAAATGCATTTGAAGGAGTGAACCGTTTTGTTGTTTCTACAAAGATACGACTAATTATTAAATGATCACAAAAATCGGTTGCATTTATCCACATTTATAAATGGTATTATAATACTGAGAAATTTAGGAGCTTTAAGAAAAAGTTGGTGCATCTTTTAATTGTAAAATCTAATTCAAATTGTCGCTTAAATAACTTTCATACCCATGTGGAATTCACAAGAACTAGAACATATAATAAGTTTACGGATAAAGTGCTTAAGAAATGTCGTGTACTGTTTAAATTGTGAATCCATGACTGTCCGTAAATGTTCTAAACTGTACTAAGTCTGTGGTGTGTTTTGTAAAAATCTTTATCTACTGCCTGCAAATTCAGATACTGAAATTTTAAATACTCTTTATTTCAAAAGTAAAGAGGCAACATTACGGGCTTTACGGTATAGATTGGGAATGTGAGTGCGAAAATGGCATGAAAAAACTAACTGCAATTTTATTTCGATTGATTGCAAATCCCCAATTTGAAAGATACTGAATTAGCATGGACGTTAAATCGGGGCTTTGTACTTATCTTTCATTTATTTCCTAATTAATAAACCACTTTTTTATTTAGGATAATAAATATATACATATTTAACGAGGTTTCAATTTGAAATTGTATTACACTTACTATGTTGGTAGTGGTATTATGGGGCTTATTTATTTTATACAGATGCATTGTCGGCCACAAATGCAAGAACAAAAATTGTAATCAACTTCAAAAAATGTACAAAATGCGATACAAAATATTTACAAAATAATAATGCAGTGAACCAAAACAAGAACTCAAATTCGTACAACTGAAACAAATACAAATGAAAACTTTATATTTAAAGTGAAAACTATTCCTAAAGTTAAAAAGACAACAAAAAAGCGGTTTCTCATATTTTCTAAATTATTTTTTATATTCTAAAAACGACTATTAAACTGTTTACATAGTAATTACAATTAATTTTTTTGTAAATACAGTATTTTTACACAACTATTAGGACGGGAAGAACGTAAAATATATAAATATTTAAATATATATAAATGTACCAATACCGTTAGTGAACATATTTTTATAAAAAATTTTAATCATACGCTGTATATTTTATATATGTATACACAGTGAATAAGAAATTGACGATTCCATAAGAGAGATCAAGGAAGGAGCATTAATGGCTATTTGTTAGCTAATAAAATAAACAAAACGAACATTAATCAAATTTCCATGAATATTCCATGATACTGATAAGCAAACTAGGTAGATAACTAGGTTCTTATATATATATATATATGTATATATATATATATATATATATATATATATATATATATATATATATATATATATATATATATATATATATATATATATATATATATATATATATATATATATATGTTGCTTCTGTACTGAGTACGAAGCGAATGGTTAATGAACATTAAACGGTCTTAATTTAATTATTACGTGTGAATCTGTCTCTGTGTCTACCGAAGCGAATGATTTCATGCACGAGATCGAAAACTCTACTGAATATTCCGCATGGGGGTTTCAAATAGTACATTAGAAATACCTATAACTGCTGCTTCTCTGATAGTAACATAAGTGTAAAGTAAAATGAAAGGAACTAGTGTTTAACAAATTAATATATTTTATATATAAAACTATATATGTATACATGTTTAACTATTGATGTCAAATAAAATTTTATAAAAAATTAAAAGAATCATTAATTTATAATTACCATTGCCCTCGATGAGTAAAGGCTGTCCTAAGCTGTCAAAGTACACGTTGAAGAATGTTTAAAGATTTGTAGGGGAAAATTTTGTGCTTCATGAGACTACATCGAAAAGGTATTGGAATGTTGCAGTACCTTATTTGTGGATTTCAGGTATTTTATTAAACACCATCAAATCAATTTTCGTCAGTGTACACTTTTTTTCGCATTTAACGATGGCTTTTGTTAGTCCAAAATAACATTATAATAAATGAACGGAATAAAACAAGAAAGGAATGCTAAAGTCGAGCAGGCTCAACTCTTAAATACCCTGTACCACCTCACAAAAAAGTAATTTAATTAATTTAATTAAAAAGAAATAAGGCAAAATTGTTTATTATTTTTGAATACAGTCTATCGTAGAAGCACATTATTTTTATTTCTTGATTCGGTTACAGTTATATAAATGTATAGGTGTGTATATATGTTTATAGGTTAATTATCCGACTTAAATAGTACGACAATAATATAAAGTGTAGGTTAATATACGCGTATACATCGCATATTTGAATTGTTTTTCTCTTTCCAGCCATATACAAAATACGTTATAATAATAACATAACATCACAAAACACCAAAACAATATTTTCTTTGCCACATTCGACAATAAGCATAATAAAAAACGTTAACTTACAAATACAGAAGGATGCTAGAGCTTATTAATAATTATACAATTAATATATGATAATAGGATACAATTTTCTTAACTTAACCTCGCAATTTTAATTACAATAATATATATTTTTGAACTTTAGTATAGAAATAAACTCTTCGTTTTTTACATCTTTATATAGTGTGGTTGTGCTTTAATAGGTTGAATGTGTTATGTGAAATTCGCGCATTTTGAAACAATTCAATTCAATTTGCAATTCGATGAACGCAACAGTTTAAGCGTAATTTTATCAAAATATAGCAACCAAAAACTTGTATATAAAATATGTATATACATGTACGTATATGCATTTACTTGACTACAAATAATATAGCTGCAGTCAAAAGTAATGGTATTGCATGTATTTTATATGGGGCTGTGTGTGTGTATTTTGGCCTAACATAGTGAACACATTGTTTTGAACTCGGTTTATGTAAAGTTGTACTACGTTTTTTGTAGAAGCAGATAAGTATCATAAAAGACTAATTGCGGAGTGCCGAAACTAATTAAAATTTGCAGCTATTATTTCGTTGTGGGTATCGTTTTACTGTTTGTTGTTTTTTGAGAAATTGTGTGAGGCCCAGTTGAGTGAAGTTTTCCAGGAGTTGGCCAAGGCTTCGCTGAATTTCGCTGTGAAATGTTCTCGCGCTTTCTCTTCCGTGTAATCCAGCACCTGAAGAATAAAGTCCAGCGGTTAAACAGCAGAAGTAGGCTTTTCAACGCCTCAATCACTTACCAAAGTCTCGCGCAGATAATCCAAATCCTTCTCTGAGGACAATTCCGGTAGGCCCGTTGAAATCATCATTGAGAAGAGTGATAAAATAAGGCAGCCGTGTTTGCGTAAAACTAAAAAGGCCTGTTCAAATAAAAGCGTGATTTCAGATTTCGAACAAACAAAGGAAAATTGTATTATGTTTTACGCACCTCTTCGCACAATTTTTGAAAATGGGTGAAATTTTTTGAGTCGCGCTCAAGGTTGCCATTGTTAATAACATAGACAAAGTCGTGTGTGAGCACAAAGGGCACACGTTCTCGTCGCACCCCAAACTTTTCCTTGAAGTGGCCGAGTATGTGCCCAAAGTCTATGTGAAAAAGCTGGCAAAATAATTATGTATTAGTGGAAAATGTTCCGTGGAATATGAATATGTCAAATGCTCACTTGGCCATTGCGCTTCACCATTATGTTGTCCGAATGGCGGTCGGCGACGCCGAGGACATAGGTGGCTACACAGTAGCCAGCACAGCTGAGAGTAAACTCTTCAATGGCCTTGTTCAGTTTCTCATCGGGCTTGTTGTGTTCTTTCAGCCAATTGAGGAGTGAGCCCTTTTTAAATGGCGACGTGGCCGAGAACATGCCCTTCTCCTTTTGAATATTAGCTATAGTCTCGGCATGGCGCACCACTTCAATCATGCCCAGACGTTGTTCCATGCTTATGCAATTGTAGATGTTCATGCGGAAGTCCATGCTGCAAGCGGAGCAGAGAAAAATAAAAAATGTGTGATTGATATGTAATAAATGCCTTTTACTGTTAAATACGAACTTTTCGCGTTTCCATAACTGATCCATGACGCGCAGCATTTGCAGCGTAAGCATATCCTGTCGCAGGTCGTCACCATTTTTGAAAATGATGTATACATCGTTCGACGTTGAATCTGCATTCTCAAACACCACCCAAAGTGGGCGCATTTTGGAGTCCATTACTTTGCATTTGTCTGGTGCGACGCCGTTACATCGAAAGCTTGGATTCAACGGATTCTTGATATTCTTAAAGACGCTTGTGTTTCGCGGATCCTTTAAGAACTGTAGCAGTGAATTCCGAACCTTTTCCTTATTGCCCTTCTTAGCGAGCACGGATCCTTGCTTTAGCTTCTCCAGCACCTGCACCTGTTTGCGCAGCGGCGTCACATGATGTTTACAGCCTTTTAGGTAAGCCTCAAGCAGCAGACCAAAGCGCGTCTGCACCGAGGGCGTTGTCATTTCCGAGCGCAGATGCCAAAAGAAATAATGACCAATTCTTTGATTGCGAAGCGCCCGCTTTAATAGAAACACAACTAGTTCGTTGTCCAAGTAGGACTCATGTTTAATGGCCTGGACCAGCTGTAGCAAGTAGAGCAACAGCTCCTCATCTCTGTGGTTGCAATTCAAATAATAATAGTAAAGGTATAATTTAATTTAAAAACTCGAATATTCGTTGGAAGCTCACTTTAGATTTTGCAGACACTTAATAGCAAATTTACGCACAGCCGGATCGGGATAAGCATAATCGAGAAGCTCAAGTGACCGTTCAGAGGAGATGACTGGCCACTGTTTCAGTAGATACCAAATTTCGGAAAAATCATCACGCTCTTTCCAATATACGCAGTGTAATAGTATTGAGAGCTCCTCCGGAAATTCATGTTGTATTTCATATCTGTAAGCATTGAATGCAATAACTTTAATAATGCGTGCAGTCGATTTGAATAACTAAATACACTATATAATAATATACAGAAAATATACATATGTACATACTTGTATTCATTAAGAAAGTACATACTTCTACATATGTATAGTACATAGTTTTGTGTAAAACAAGTGGAGAAGCTAAAGTCGGGTGCATCGACTTTGAAACAAACTCTTAAATACTCGATACCACCTCACAAAAAAACAAAACAAAAGGAATGCTGAAGTCGAGCAGGCTCAACTCTTAAATACGCCGTACCACCCCACAAAAAAAGAAATTAAATGAAATTAATTAATTAAATTAAATTAATTTAATTAATTAACTAAATTAAATATAAAATATTCCATACATGTATACATACATTTACATCAGAATCGTGTCTATGCGTGTTTGTGTACTTGTACATATGTATGTATGTGTGCATTGGGTCTGGTTATATGGCTATTACTTTCTTTCTGATCAACCTATTATAATGAAACTTGGTATACGGATATATAATCACTAACTGGATATGTCTACCAAATTTTAGTTCAAACTTCCAAGAATTACGGGAGTTATAGAAAATCACGAATAGGGGGGAGTGGGGGGGTGTATCGGGAAAAATGAACAAACTCGTCTTTTTTCAGGCTCAGGAGAATCTGTATACCAAGTTTGGTTATTCTAGTTCTTATACTTTCTCAGATCCTTGCGTTCATACAGACAGACGGACATGGCTATATCGACTCGGCTTGTCATGCTGATCAAGAATATATACTTTGTGGGGTCTGTACACTCGCACAAAACTAATATACCCTTGTACCCTTTGGGTACAGGGTATAATAAACAAACAAGAAAGGAATGCTAAAGTCGAGCAGGCTCAACTCTTAAATACCCTGTACCACCCCACAAAAAAAATTATTAAAAACATTTAATTAATTAATTTAATTAAATATAAAATATTCCATACATACTTTTACATCATAATCGTGTATATGCGTGTTTGTGTACTTGTACATATATATGTGTGCATTACATAATTATGTCAAAGCAGCAACAAATACAGCTGCGGATACAGCTTGGGCCTGGTTATCATAATGAAACTTGGTATACGAATATATAATTACTTTACTTTACTTTATAATTACTAACTGGATGTGACTACCAAATTTTAGTTCAAAATTCCAAGAATTACGGGAGTTATAGAAAATCGTGAATATTGGGGGGAGTGGGGGATGCATCAGAAAAAATTGACAAGCTCCTCCTTTCTCGGGCTCAGGAGAATTTGGATACCAAGTTTGGTTATTTTAGCTCTTATACTTTCTGAGATCCTTGCGTTCATACAGACAGACTCGAATTGTCATTCTGATCAATAATATATATACTTTGTGGGGTCTGCCACGCCTCCTTCTGTGTGTTACATTCATTCACAACTAACTAGTATAGCCTTTTACCCTTTGGGTACAGGCTATAAACAAGTAAAAAAGCTAATGTCGGGTGTCCCGACTTTGAAATACTCTGGACATATGTTTACAATAATTATAGAAATTAAAACAAGATAGAACGCTACAGTCGAGCAAGCCCGAAAGTAAAATAGCCTGTACTCTCCACAAAAAAGAAAAATTAAAAAAAAAAAATTA
Organism: Scaptodrosophila lebanonensis; assembly: GCF_003285725.1. Lineage (NCBI taxonomy): Eukaryota > Metazoa > Arthropoda > Insecta > Diptera > Drosophilidae > Scaptodrosophila > Scaptodrosophila lebanonensis. The sequence continues at coordinate 1,349,842 of NW_022060538.1, forward strand.
AAAAAAAAATGAATGAATTAATTAATTAATTAAATTAGAATACATGTTTATGTTCAGTTTTAACAGCATACATTTACATCACGTACCTATGCGTGTTTATATACGTGTATGTATGCAGCACAAAGTTGAACCAAAGCAGCAACAACAACAACAGCTGCGGGCAGCGCTGCCGACAGAGCTGCAGGCAGCGCATGAGGTCTTATAGTCTCCGAGATATAGGCGATTATACGAAAGGAAAATCGGGAAAACCCCCATAGGGGGGAAGTGGGACGGAAAATCAAAAAAATAAAATGAACTCGTATAGAATACACACATAAGGCATCTTTGTGCAAATTTGGTGTCTCTATCTCTTATACTCTCTCAGATACAGGTGTTCATACGGACGGACAGACGGACAGACAGGGCTAGATAGACTCGTCTCGTCGTGCTGATCAAGAATATATATACTTTGTGGGGTCTGCCACTCCTCCTTCTGCCTGTTACATTTTTCAGCTCCCGCAAACCTAATATACTTCTGTACATTTCATGTACAGAGCTATGCTAACGATGTTTGTCCAAACATCGAACATTATTCATGTTTTGTTTGGCGGTCACATTTCTTTGTGTGGTTTATAGAAGAAGGTATATTTATATTATATATTATTTGATATTTTCGTTAAAATGTGTATTTTATAATATACATTTTATATTGTTAGGTATTTGATCTACTTTTTTTCGTATGTAATGTCACACTTAATATGCCTAAGAGGTGTAGCTGCAACGCGTCATTGTTTTAAAAACTGTATATAATCAGTTTTTTTTAAGTAAGCCATACAAGTTCATCAAAAGTCAATATTACGAGTACTATTTTGATTAACAACATTAAGTAAAATGCTATGACAGTCTCTCTTGATATATAAACATTTTATATTTCAAGCATCTATGTTGATTAGCTCCATAATAATAGATTTTTTTCTATGGAAAGTTAATTTTTTATAACATCGATGCATCGATGTTTTTTTGCAATGCATCGACCACGCATCGATTTTTTATAAAGAGACACCGATGTACATCAACATCGATGTTTTCCCTTCGATTAACATACCTAGTTGCTTTTGAAAACTCCCAAAAAATTCGTCGATCCCACAGAACTTCGAAAGATTTCATTTTTTCAACTTCCCCTCCAAGCCAGCTGTCAGTAACAGCTGACTGTTAACGCTCACATTCGACTGACTAATTTTGTAAAAATCCTGTAACGTACTCAGGTGCCACCAACAGCTGACTGTCGATGAGTACATTTGACCGACTAATTGTGTTTAAATTCTGCAACGTACTACGTTTACTACAAAACAATTATGCCATTTGCATTAATATTAGCCCGTAAGTATTTGCGGAAACGCCAATTAATTTTTGAAAAAATACAACACAAATGTTTAAGAAGCGTATCTGATCCCACAAAAGAATGTTGCTTATTACAAATTAAATTTATTTTAACATCTTTTCGATTTTTTCGCAATTACAGGGTGTATAGTACTTCCATAAATTGATCTAAAATTGCGTACTGTTGTGACAATCTATGTTTTCCCTTGGAAAAAACTAGCATTTCAGAAAGTACAAAAATGTACTCTCATTTTATTTCGCTGGTTCGTATTGAATATTTAAATGGCAGTTTATTATCATTCATATTTCATAACACACAGACCTGCCCAATCGGCGACACAAAATTTTCGCCAAGTTTGTTTAATTAACACACAGTTATGTATGTGGTACTTATTTGAAACAAGAATTGCGTCAATTATATATATTTTTATACTCTGTACATGAAATGTACAAGAGTATATTAGGTTTGCGGGAGCTGAAAAATGTAACAGGCAGAAGGAGGCGTGGCAGACCCCACAAAGTATATATATTCTTGATCAGCATGACGAGACGAGTCGATCTAGCCCTGTCTGTCTGTCTGTCTGTCCGTCTGTCCGTCCGTATGAACACCTAGATCTCAGAGACTATAAGAGATAGAGACACCAAATTTTGCACGAAGATGCGTTATGTGTGTATTCTATACGAGTTTGTTTTATTTTTTTGATTTTCCCCCCCACTTCCCCCCTATGGGGGTTTTCCCGATTTTCCATTCGTATAATCGCCTATATCTCGGAGACTATAAGACCTAGGAACACAAAATTTTAGTCCCAGATGCCTTATGTGAATACGCAGAAAATGTATATTTTGGAATTCCCCTCCCTCCCCCCTCTACCCCGCAAATCGTAACTCCCGTAATTCTTGGAATTTCGAACTAAAATTTTGGAAATACCCCCAGTTAGTTATTATGTGTCCGTATGCCAAATTATGATAGACCGATTTAACAAGAAGTTATAGCCATAAATATATTTGCTGATGCAGCGCTGCTCAAGCGCTGCCCGCGGCTGTTGTTGATGTTGCTGTTTGGTTGACTGCGAAAATGCTTACACAGACACGAATTGATGCGCATAGGCATACATACACTCACACAGACGCAATTGCTATGTAAATGTGCAATTATACACCCTTTACGTGAGTTCGAATACCGAGAGAGGTAAAATCGATCAAATTTTTTTTTTTATTTTCTTAATTTTTTTTATTTTCTATAATTATTGTAAACATATGTACAGAGTATTTCAAAGTCGGGACACCCGACTTTAGCTTTTTTACTTGTTATATGTTTCGTTTTACTCATAACTTTATTTTTTACAACTTTATATCAACAAATTGTGATGTTCGACAAATGTAATGTTCTATTTGGGCCAATGCACTGTGGTCCAGAAATCCGTTTTTTTTGGCATAAAGTCGAAAAATTGAGCAAAATTGATACAAAATTGATGTACAGAAGTATATTAGGTTTGCGGGAGCTGAAAAATGTAACAGGCAGAAGGAGGCGTGGCAGACCCCACAAAGTATATATATTCTTGATCAGCATGACGAGGCGAGTCGATCTAGCCCCGTCTGTCCGTCCGTCTGTCCGTATGAACACCTGGATCTCAGAGACTATAAGAGATAGAGACACCAAATTTTGCACAAAGATGCCTTATGTGTGTATTCTATACGAGTTTGTTTTATTTTTTTGATTTTCTGCCCCACTTCCCCCCTATGGGGGTTTTCCCGATTTTCCTTTCGTATAATCGCCTATATCTCGGAGACTATAAGGGACACCAAATTTAAGTCCAAGCTTTATGTGAATACGCAGAAAAAGTGTATTTTGTTTATTTACCTCCCTTCCCCCTCTCCCCCACAAATCGTAACTCCCGTAATTCTTGGAATTTTGAACTCAAACGTGGAAAATACCCCCAGTGGGTGATTAGGTGACCGTATGCCAAGTTTCACTATGATAGACCGATTTAACAAGAAGTTATAGCAATAAATAAATTTGCTGCTGCAGCGCTGCCCGCGGCTGTTGTTGATGTTGCTGTTTGGTTGACTGCTAACATGTTTACTCAGAATAGATGCGTGTATGTATGCCACACTCACACAGACGCAATTGCTATGTAAATGTGCAATTATGCAGCATTTACGTGAGTTCGAACTTCGAATACCGAGAAAGGTAAATTCGATCAAAATTTTTTTTTGTTTTCTATAATTATTGTAAACGTTGCGAGGTGGTTGAGGTCCCGCAGCTGTTGTTGATGTTGGTGCTTTGGTTGGCTGCAAACATGCTCACACAGACACGAATAGACGCGCATAGACAAACATACACTCAAATAGACAAAATTGCTTTGTAAATGTGCAATTATACACCCTTTACGTTAGTTCAAATACCGAGAGGTAAATTCGATCAAAATTTGGTTTTTAATTTTCTTAATTTATTTCATTTCTGTAAATTTTCTAAACATATGCACAGAGTATTTCAAAGTCGGGGCACCCGACTTTAGCTTTTCTACTTGTTTTTATGAAATGTAGTTATTTAACTAATTAAAAAGGTACAGGTTATTTAAGAGTTGAGCCCGCTCGAGTCTAGCAATCCTTCCTTATATCCTGAACCCAAAGGATGAAAGAGTATACTAGTTTTGTGCGAATGTATGTATGTAACACACAGAAGGAGGCGTGGCAGACCCCACAAAGTATATATATTCTTGATCAGCATTACAAGACGAGCCGATCTATGTCTGTCTGTCCGTCCGTATGATCATCTAGATCTCAAATTTTCCACAAAGATGTCTTATGTGTGTGCGCTATACGAGTTTGTTTTATTTTTTGATGTTCTACACAAAGTCGAGACATTAAATATCAACCTTTCAAGAATATGTACATATACTTTTTTACACTATTTAACAAATAATACACACCTGTACTCCCATATAGCATTACGATCCTGGTCATGCATTTCGTAGATTTTGTCCAGTCCTGTGTAGTTGCTGAGAAGGTCAGCCAATGGCCTTACAGTTTCACTCTGTGATTGTGTATCGCGATTGGATTGGGCGCGATCTGCCGCATATTTCAGCACCGTATCCTCGCTGGGGAAACGTAAGCTTTTTGCGCCATTGCTGAATTTGTATATAAAATGAAAGCAAATAAGATTGTTGGACACAAAGAATATTGTTAGCACTTTCACTCACGGGAGGAATGTCAAGTGCACGACGGCGCACTCATCCTTGCGTGGATTTGACTCAATGGTGCCTAGCGGATGAAACACTTCGTCTGATTGTATATCGTCGGCATAGGTCCATGTGTAGAGTGTTTGGATCCCTGTCCGCAGTCGATCTTTGTAATCGAATAGTGTAGTGTTAACCCAGGCAAGTGGATTTTTGTTATTGTTATACGTGATATCCTTCAGAACGTTGTCCTTGTTGTTCGACGACTTTTTCGAGCGCGACATTTTGGTCACCTCAAATATGACAATGCATACCCTTGTCATACGCGGCAGGTTTCGCATTAATATATCAAATTCTAGCTTTTTGTCGAAAGTATAATTTCGTGAATTGCAACTAGGCGAGTCTACAGTGCGGTGGATGCACAGTTTTCGATCGCCATGGTATAGACCCACGTCCACGCCCACCTTTAGGGCACGCCCTCCATCGTAGTTAACATTGCCGATCATGTGTAAAGTTAGTGTGAAATAACCGTCCATATCCCACACAGTTAAAGGTGGAAACGGCCCATGGGCAATCTCGCGTTTAGGCTTAGGTGCTCGTTTTAACGTGCTGCTCTCGTTGTGATTGGGATGGTTAATATAGGAGTCTAGGCGTATTATCGAAAGCAGCAATACGTTGGGCACCGCAGAGTCAGAGAGTGCCTCCTGAATGTACAGAAACTGTATCAGGGGATGATCGCCAAACAAATATTCATCGCGCCCGCTCACTTTAAGTATATAGTCGGAAGCGCGATCGTTAATCTTCATTTGTGAGCGATTCATCTTCTGGAGCGCGCTTTCTATTAAAGAGTGCGGCGTATCGCTCTCCAACACCGATAGTGTAAATGTTGAATGATCGTTCTCATTTTTAACGACGATCAGAAACGCCGAGTTAGGATGTTGTTGACGTATGGGATTGGGCATTTCAGCTGAGGTGGACAGACGCAATGGATGCTCGTAGAGCAGGTGTTGCTGCCATGTGTACTGCAAGCGCTCCTCTTCGATTTCTTCAGAAATATGGGACATCTTTTGCCGAAAGTCATCGATCTCAGGTGTGACTTTTGCATTCTGGTGATCAAATGGCTTGCCAATCATTGTGTTGACCATTTTCGTTAGCTCATAGTCGCTGGATAGGGTGCTGGCATCAGTGCGCTCACCCAGACACAGCAGGCAGAAGTAAGGTTGAACCTCGCACAGTCTTTTTGTCTCATCTATATAGGGCTCGATGCTGAAGGGCGATATGCCACTGACCACGTAATCGCAGGCATCCTTGATCAAGTAACCAAGCGGTCGGGGCTTGGCTGATCGGACCATCTCTGCTTTTACCTCACGGACTGTTGCGATCGATCTCATGCGTAAAGGCAGCACCAGACCATTCGGCATTAGGCATATTATATCTACAATATCAGGCGGATCGTTCTTCCAAAGGCTGAAGGAGAACTTTGATGGGGTGCACAGCGGTGGCTGTAGTAGTGACATGGCGATCGGTTTCTGTGTGTATGTATGTACGTGGGTGAATGTGTGCTTATTTAACTAGAGCGTTCTTATATGTCTTTTAATCGTTGCTTGCAGTTTTTATTCGTGCTTTTCCCTTGTTGTTGTTAATAATGCCCTACCGTGGTTTTCGTTTAGGTGTTTACACATTTCCGTTTTTGTTACGGCATTTTTACAGTTCCCCATTCAAATCAGCAGCAAAATCTTAATGTCTGTAAAACGGAAACGGTCAATTATTTTGTATTAATATGGTTCCATATGTAGCTAAATATTTTAAATATTAACACTCTCACGCATTTTTACTTTATTTAAAAATTACTCATCGTTGCCTTCGTTTTAGAAAGGAAACTTTTTTGTTGTTGCTTTCTTTAAGAAACTTTTTAAGTTTTATGAGTGTGAAAGAAATAAATTAAAATTATTAAATATCTTATAACATTATAATAATATTGCATTGCATTGTGAGTCAAACATTTCATTAGAAGAAACGCCTAGACAAAATATTAAGCGAACTTAATCCAAATGGGTTTCTCAGATGGTTTTCCATCAACTAAAGGAGAACTTATGTACATAAATTCCAGAACTCTCAAAAGCAGCAGTTTATTAGAAAATGTATGACACATACTTAAATATCTCAATTGAAACTTCAGCCTGAACTTATCCGAAAACATTGACTTAATATAATATTAAGTATGAATCATGCATTGCGGCGGGTACCATATTGCCGCTCGAGACTAGCGGCAGAAAGCAGAAGCGAGGCACATCCAGCACCCGAACGAGTCATAAGCGAAAACAAGAAAAGCAGCTACATACATACATATGTACATTGCAGTGCACGGACTCTGTATACTCTGCTACAGATTAATTTCTAGATTCCTCAACAACTCAGTAAAGGTATCCGTTTATGGTGTAGCTCTATGCTAATAAAGTAAGTATAACTCTATTAACCAAAAACTGTAATTTCATTTTTCACCCGCCTCTTGTTTACAACTTTTATGGGTTTCAAACACATTGTGCGTGCTTGCATACTTCTAAAAGGTAAGGGTATAAATAGTTACGCGGCACGGCTGTCGTATCTCCTAGTCGCAAGTCCGTAAAGTCGCGATCGCACCGCCCTAATTTTCTTAATGTGTCTGGGCTCAGCCTGATTAGGAATTCTGAAATTTCATTACAGTCCCTGTTTTATTTGGCTGCTTTAGGTCAGACCTTTGGGTAGCTGCGCAGTTTATTTCAGACACAGCTAAAATCGCTGCAGTACCCAATGCTACGCCAGCGAAATTCATACCAATAAAGCAGATCACACGGTATTTTTATTTGGGTGCACAATATTTTTCTTATATTATTATTGTTATTATTATTTTTATTTGTGTATTTACGAGTTTAGAACTGAGGTCAACACTGCACTAAGTCTTTCATTGCATTGGCAGCACTGTTATTGATAGACGATAAATAAAAGTTGAAAACATGTTCAAAACTGATAAATGTATTTATTTTAATTATACAAAATTAAAAAGTTTAAATTGCATTTTTTTACATTTCCCTTAAATTTTAAAAACTCATAATAAAATTGCTAAGGCAAACAGCTGCGAACTCCGATGGCCTGACGAAATAAAAGCGTTGTTTTCGTTAAATAATTAAAATGTATAGTTTAATGGATGCGCGATTATATTTAGTAATTTTAAGGAATAGGGGCAGGGAAAAGGGTGTTACTTCATAAATGATAATGATGCACCATTATATGCCAGGGCGACGCAAAATATCAATACTTTTTTACAAAGGGCAACATTGGTCAAATTGAGTGGGGGGGAGTTATTTAGTGCATTTTGTGCGCAGAGGTAAACAAAAGTGAAAATTTCGCTAACACATAATCAACATGTAAACTTTTAAATAAAAGAAATAAATAGATGTGGATCAACGCCATCAAAAATGTGTTTAAAAGCATGTGGTGAATAGTGTTAAAAAATTTATGCAGTATATATTAAGAAAATGAGCGATTCGGACGAGGGTAAGTGAGACTGACAAGGCGACCGATCACTTTGCACAATATCAATAAATTTTTTTGGCCAGCACCTGCGTAAGGGGTAGACGGTGTAGTCGCCAACGATATTTAGAACGTGGTTAACTATAAGTTATTAATTAAAAATATGATATTTCGTTTGTTTAGATACAAATGCCCTATGGAGGGGAGATTTGCTTAAGCTTGATGGAAGTCGAGTGTCCTGTATATGAAATAGTTAAAATGCACTATGTAGTCCGACATGAAAGTTTGTGTAAATTACCCTGCGTTATATGAGAATTTGTATTCTCGTTTTGTTTTTGTGTTTACCTCTTTTGTTTGTTTTGGTTTGCTGATTTGCCAATCGATAAGTTCCATTATCGATAGCTACAATCACAGGGTGTTTGTCGTCTTGCAATATAAAGAAACGGTATGGCGCGTAATTTAATTCATGATTAAAAAATACACTCAACTAATTCAGAACACTTATTGTTCTTAAGAATTCGCATATTTATTATTGGTTAAAGCGACAACTGTCTGTTTGTCATCGTGTAATTTGAGCAGGTTTATTAGGCTGCGAGTATCAATACTCATAGCATTGTGGCTGCCGCATCAACTGGTGCGCTGCAATTGTTGCACCGCATCGCTGACTGCAATGTAAACAAATATGCAGACACATGTACATGTGAATACAAACCATGACCACATGCAACAGTTGAGTTGATTTGCTTGTCTTGCGCAGTGCGTACGGCAGTCGACGCGTTGCCTTGGATGAATGAACTCGAAGCCAGGACATGACGACGAGTGACAACGTGGCAACGAACCAATTACAATAATCGATTTTCCTAGCCGAAAGCAAAACCGCTAAACCTCAGCAAATTTAGTTGAATTTTAAGCACGGCCGCGTGCAGTTGGGTAGTCGGCAATTGCATTGGTATTTAGTCTGTTTGCCGCCATAAATGTGCACAGTGTTATTGCCGTCGTTTTGAATTATGTAAGCGTGGTCTACCAATCGCCGGAAATGTCTTGGAATTTTGTGGAACAGCCAAAAGCAGGCACTGAGACTGCCTTGGAGGCCTGTGATTATTTTGTCGATGAGGTCATTGAAATGACGCGAGGCCTAGGTAAAGCAGGGTGAGGGGGTGGTGTGGATGTATTTAAATGTGGAGCATCTAAAATTAGCATATGGCATTCATTCAAATGCGAATATTGCAGATGCGCGCGAGCAGGTGCGCCTAATTAAGCATCGGGAACTGCGACAGGCAGTTTCGACGGGTGATGAACGCACCGTGCGCGTCCTGCTGGAGGCAATGGCCAGCGAGCGCCAGATTATAGTGAATATGGCACCAGCGGGGGCGAATACGCTGCTATTCATGTAAGTAGCTAAGGGGTCAGAATATTCATTTGAAAGTACATATTTATTTCTTTTGCACAGTGCCAGTCAATCCGGCTTTGAGAACATTACCCATCGCCTGCTCGATGCGGGTGCAGATGGGCGGTCACATGCTGTCACCAAATATTCGCCTCTTTATGCTGCTGTGCATCATGGCCATTATGGCATTGCTAAACTGATGTTGGAGCGATTTCCGGAACTCATACAGCAACCAACAGGTAAGGGCTACCCATTCTGGTTAAAAATACGTCTATTTATTTGTATGTACTCTGTATAGTGGAGCGTTGGCTACCCTTACATGCGGCCTGCATCAATGGGCATATTAAGCTACTCGAGCTGCTTATCAACTTTCAATATCCCGACTACCTCTATCAGACATATCGCGACGAGGAGGGCATCTGGGAATGGCGACTACCCTTCGATCCAAATGCACAGGACGTAACGGGTCAGACCAGTCTCTATATTGCCAGCATATTGGGAAACAAGTCGCTGTTGGGCGTTCTGCTTAAGTGGCAGGTGCGCTGTCGCAAGACGCTGAGCAGTGGCGAACAGGCATCCGCTTCAAGTACGCCAATTACGCCAACGCGTAAGCGTATCTCCTTCGGCATACAAGCCATTATGTCCAAGCTACATATATCCGGAGAAGGAGATGCGCTGGTCAAGTCAATGGAGGCGGACGAGCACGAGAGTCAGCGCTGTCCCATAAACGTAAATCTACTCTGTGGCGCGGCGCGAGAAACGACATTGCTGGCGGCCGTTCGTGGTGGATTCCTGGATGTCGCACAGGCGTTGTTGCAGCACGGTGCCAATCCGAATATTGTTGCCAAGCCTGTGGAGGACCAGAATGATCCCAAGTGCAGCGAAGAAATTTATGGACTCAGCAACGTGCCTATAGCCGAAGCATGCAAACAACGTTCGCTACCCATGCTGGATTTGTTGCTAAAGTGGGTTGCCTTGAACGCACATTATTCAACAATGCAATACAATTAATACCCATCCTTTTTGTAGGTTCGGTGCTCGCGATGATAATGGCACTGCCATTTGTGTGGCTATTGCTAGCGGGGATGAGGCTATTTTGAATCGTCTCCTAGCCCGGCGTGTGCATCCTGACTCGGATTATAAGATAAACAAAAAGGGTTTGCCCACGCCCGTGGAGGTCAACGTTTTTATGCCCTCTGCTACCAACATATCCTACAGCGCCATGTTTCCCAACGTACCGACCATCATTGACTGGCACAGCAACATGAATGCGCAGCTGCCCTTTGTGAGGTAAGAAAAACCAATTTAAATATTGTTTATTGTTCGCGTTACTTATATGTTATAATTATGATATATTTTTTTTTAAACAAACATAATTTGTTACCCGTAGCGTTAATTGGATGGTCAATGGCGTACTTCACTTGAATCCAAAGCTACAGGGGCACCCGAAATTAATAGATGTAGCCCTTACCGCCATCACACGCATTGACTTTTCGCATAATGTTCTCACAAGCGTGCCCGTGGAAATCTTCAATCTTGTCAGTCTGAAGTGAGTAAGGCATTGAGTGGGTAATCTTATGAGTATTCACGGGTATAATTTGCAGATATCTGAACTTGGCTCAGAACAAAATCACGCATCTGCCGGAGCCGACATGCCAAGGCAGCAAGCCTGCCTACAAATGTCCCGTGCTTGATGAGCTTTTTGTGCAGGATAATCAACTAACTGGTATACCAGCCGCCATCTTCCACTTGCCGGCTCTAACAATATTGGACATATCCAATAATAAGCTGCAGGAGCTACCCTTCGATATGTGGCGCTCACCCAAGTTGCGTGAGCTCAATGTCGCATTTAATTTGCTGCGTGATTTACCTGTGCCGCCCATGCAAACTCCGTCCAACTCCCAACTGAGCCTCGATAAATTGGATCTAGAGCCGTTTGCTAACTTGGACGCAGGGGAAACGCAGAGCAATAAGCTACGCACGCTCAGCTATCAGCAGCTGACGCATCGCAATATTTGGTCCGCCTCACTGGAGGTTACAGACAATGAGTTGAAATGGCACGAAGTCAAGCCGGAAGACGGAGCTTCGCAGCTGAGCAGTTTGAACATTGCTAATAATCTGTTCACCAGCATACCAGCCGCCTTGCCTTGCCTCGCATTAAACCTCACCCGTCTTAATTTGTCCTACAACAGTCTGCGTTCCATGGGTCACGTCACTAGCTACCCGGCTACGCTCAAACAGCTTGATTTGAGTCACAATGAGATTTCATGCTGGCCCAGTTTGCCTCAAATACGCGAATCTGATCCCCATCTGCTGTGCTACAGTTATATACAACGTCAGATGGAGGTCGATGAGCAGACTCCATCGTTTGCAAAGTACCAAAGTCAATCAAAGGCGCCCTCGTTTCGTGCTTCAGTACTAAAAAGTGTGTGTCGGCATCGCCGACACTTGCGCCTGGAGGCGTTACGGACTCTTATACTGGCGGACAATCTACTCACACGGATACAACTCTCGACGGATGATGTAACGACGCTGTTCAATGAGTCCGACGATGCCGATTGGAATGTTGTGGGCGTAAACAAGTCCAAGCTTATATTCCCCAATCTGTCTATGTTGGATATTAGCAATAACTGTCTCAAGGAAATACCCACATCGCTGCATGAGCTCAACAGCCTGAGTGTGCTTAACATCAGTGGCAATGTGCAAGTGACGGATTTGCCACCACATCTAGGCTTGTTAACGAGGCTCTGGAATCTCAACACTCGAGGTTGTTTGCTGCAAGACCCATTGAAATCCATGATTGATAGTAAAAAGTACAAGACAATGGACATTATTGGCTATCTAAAGTCAATATATGAGGATGCCCAGCCATATGCGCGGATGAAGCTCATGGTTGTCGGAGTACAGGGCATAGGAAAGAGCACTCTTCTCGATCTATTGCGTCAGGGTGTAAGTGCGCATAAGTCACGAGCCAGTGAGAATCATTGGGCTAAGCGCATGGGTCATACGCGTAGCACATCACGTTCACAACGAAATGCGGCCAGTTCGGGCAACATTTCGACAGTGGGCGTGGATATTGGCACTTGGATATGTGAGAAGCGTAAGAAGGCGCCTGGCTCCCATGGCCCTGTAATGTTTCGTACCTGGGATTTTGGGGGCCAAAAGGAATACTATGCGACACATCAGTATTTTCTGTCCAAGCGTAGTTTGTATTTGGTGTTGTGGAATATCACCGATGGGAACAAGGGACTGGCTGAGCTCTTGCAATGGTTGGGAAACATTCAGGCGCGTGCACCAAATTCCCCCGTCATCATTGTTGGAACGCATTTCGATGCCGTCGGCGAATCTTTCTCGGCACAACAGGCCGAGGCTTTGCAGCAAATTATACGCGAAAAGTTCATTGCTATACCGGATGCAGAGAAAATCGGACTGCCGCGAGTTATTGACTCTATTGAGATTAGTTGTCGGTATGTATTTCTATTGATGACATATCCTTAAGCTTTGTTTAGTGTCGTGCGATCCGCGAAATAACTGATAACTAATAACTTCTTTTTCCTAAAATTGTTCTATAATGTTATCCTACAATCAACAGCACGCTTCACAACATTCGCCTGTTGGCCAACATTATTTATGACACGGCCTTCATGCTGCGCTCGCCGGGTTCCAAGGAACCGCTGTTGCTCCAGAAAATACCCGCTAGTTACATTGCGCTTGAGGACATCATCAATGTGATTGCCTGCAACTTGCGTGACGCTGGCTTGGACCCCGTACTCGATGCCGAGCAATACAAGCGACTGGTAACGGAGGAGATGCGCCTGCACAACTACAAGAGCTTCCGGGACGCTGCGGAGTTGCAACAGGCCACCATGTTTCTCCACGACAATGGCGTCATACTTCACTATGACGATGCCACTCTTCGGGATTATTACTTTCTCGACCCACAGTGGCTGTGCGACATGTTGGCGCATGTGGTCACCGTTCGTGAGATAAATCCCTTTGCGCCGACAGGGGTCATGAAGCTTGACGATCTACAATTACTGTTTCGTAGTGTCAATGCGCAGGGTAATAGCAACCGCAGGTGGGCGCCTTAGTATACTCGATTGCTTGGATTAGTCAATTTAGCCTTTTGCTTTTCTTCAGTTACATTGTCAGCCTCTTAAATAAATTCGAGGTGGCTTTGACTTGGGACTCACGGACTCTGCTGATACCATCGCTGTTGCCGCTTCAGGAATCAGCCACTTCCTATACTGGCACCACTGTTAAATTATCGCAGCGAGCACGCGGACGCAACACAAATCTGGGTTGTTCTGTGTCCCAGGAGCTAAATCTGAACAACTTGATCTATGATCAACACTCCGCAACTCTGTCATCTTCATTCGGTAATTTGGAAATGGGTTTAAGGCGCATATTATTAATGACGTACTTTCCTTCCGGCTTCTGGTCTCGTCTAATCACACGAATTTTGGCTGACGAGCAAATAATCGAGGCTATACGCGGTGTCTATGTGGCTAGTCAAGATGTAAGTTATTGGCTACTTATTGAGTTGTTAGCTGTGACTTAAAACGAATTTTCCTTGCAGAAGTACCTGGACTTTGATTTACGCACTTCTCTGGAGAACGACACTCAATGGAATCTGTGGCAAACGGGCCTAGCCCTCTACTACGGGCCTATACTTATATTCAAGATTTGGGAGCTGCCCTTCCAAAGCACTGAGCGCACTCAGCCATTTCGCACGGCCACAAATCGGTTTAAGCTTAAGCTTGACGGCATTTGGAGCGATGTCAATTTGAATGCATCTAGCATTTTAGAGGTTTACTTTCCATTGCTACAGGTTAGCATCTCGCAGGAATTGGATGCATGTGAACGACAACTGCTTGCTGAAGTAGAGCCACATATGCCGCTCGTGGCCAAATTATTGGCTCTGACGGTGGATCACATTGATCTTTTGTTGGAGGACTGGTATCCTTCTTTGGGTACGCGATTCGTGCATACCTCGGAGGGGCGCTTCCTGATCACACGCATGGTCGTTTGCCCACGCTGTCTTAAAAAGCTGCTACAGAATGCTCAAAACATCAGCAAGGATGGGGGAGATGGCGGTGCCTTGGATCGCGACATAGGAGCTGTTGGGTACAGCAAGTCCGGTCGCAGTGTCAAACGCTGTCAAGGCGCTGGAGCTAGTGGGTTCTTTTTGCACGGAGATTTTGGTGAGGATGGTGCGATGAACGTTTTCTCTGCCTATCTCAACGCAACAGCGAGGCGGGAACGGCGGTCAGAGGTCAGTTATTGTTACCTTCTGTCAGTAGACAGTAATTTCAATAAAATTTTGTAGGATTCGCTTGGCGGCTTCTCTGATGCAGACTCGGGCGTTGGACCTGACTCGGCGGGCTCGTCGCGTAACACCAGCGTCGATGGGCATCCCGTTTATAACATTCCGGACAACTCGAACGTATGCTATGGCTGGATGATAGAGGAGTGCATTCTATCAGTGTACAATCAAAGCAAAATATCTTGTCCTGTGCATTTGGAACAGTCCATGCAACAGCTCGCACCGGATGTCATCTTTGCCGACATACCCGAAAAATACACCATCAATTCGGAGAGCATAATTAAGGGCTCTTTGCTGGGCCGAGGGGCATTCGGTTTTGTTTTCAAAGCTAGTTGTAAGATGCGCGGTGCGCGCGTCTTTAAGGCGGTAGCTATGAAGATGTTACAACCTGTTCCGCCAGGTGCCCGTGCCAAAGAGGTCAGTTAAATGAGAACAACAAGCTTGTTGACTGTTTGTCAACTTCCATAATTGTCTTGCAGAGCGCTTTGATGGCCTACAAAGTTGCACTTGGAAAATGGGATCGAGATCCGCTGCAGCACTCGTGCAAGGCTTATTGCACGGCGCGTCAGGAATTGGCCGTATTGCTAACTCTTAAACATCCTAATATTGTGCCTCTGGTGGGCATTTGCATTAAGCCATTGGCGTTAGTGCTGGAGCTAGCGCCGCTGGGTGGCTTAGATACACTGCTGCGTCAATATCGACGAAGTGGTGCACACATTGGACCTCATACTTTTCAAATACTGGTGTGTAGTGCTAAAACTTAATTTTTATACTCTGTACATGAAATGTACAGAAGTATATTAGGTTTGCGGGAGCTGAAAAATGTAACAGGCAGAAGGAGGCGTGGCAGGCCCCACAAAGTATATATATTCTTGATCAGCGTGACAAGACGAGTCGATCTAGCCCTGTCTGTCCGTCCGTATGAACACCTGGATCTCAGAGACTATAAGAGATAGAGACACCAAATTTTGCACAAAGATGCCTTATGTGTGTATTCTATACGAGTTTGTTTTATTTTTTTGATTTCCCCCAACTTCCCCCCTATGGGGGAGGTTGCCCGATTTTCCATTCGTATAATCACCTATATCTCGGAGACTATAAGACCTAGGAACACCAAATTTTAGTCCCAGATGCCTTATGAGAATACGCAGAAAATGTATATTTTGGAATTTCCCTCCCTCCCCCCTCTCCTCCGCAAATCTCGATGTTCTCTAACTCCCGTAATTCTTGGAATTTCGAACTAAAATACCCCCAGTTGATTATTATGTGTCCGTGTGCCAAGTTTCACTATGATAGACCTATTTAACAAGAAGTTATAGCCATAAATATATTTGCTGCTGCAGCGCTGCTCAAGCGCTGCCCGCGGCTGTTGTTGATGCTGGTGCTTTGGTTGACTGCACACATGTTTACACAGACACGAATAGATGCGCATAGGCATACATACACTCACACAGACGCAATTGCTATGTAAATGTGCAATTATACACCCTTTACGTGAGTTCGAATACCGAGAAAGGTAAAATCAATCAAAATTTTTTTTTAAATCTTAATTTTTTTTATTTTCTATAATTATTGTAAACATATGTACAGAGTATTTCAAAGTCGGGACACCCGACTTTAGCTTTTTTACTTGTTTTGTTTACAACTAACTATTTTTATACGTTCCAGGTTTTGCAGGCTGCGCGTGCAATTGAATATCTACATCGGAGGCGCATTATCTATCGGGACTTAAAATCGGAGAACGTGTTAGTCTGGGACTTTCCGCAACCGCACAGCGAGGACAGTCCGCGAAATTCGGTGCACATTAAGATTGCCGACTATGGCATCAGTCGACAGACCGCGCCTAGTGGATCAAAAGGTTTTGGTGGCACTGAGGGCTTTATGGCGCCAGAAATTATACGCTACAATGGAGAAGAGGAGTATACGGAAAAGGTAAGCTTCTTTGTAACTCTTTAGTCCTTGGTTTGCTAATGATCTTTGTTTGTAGGTGGATTGTTTCTCCTTTGGCATGTTCATTTATGAAAACATAAGTCTGCGTCAGCCCTTCGAAGGCCACGAATCGATAAAAGAGTGTATACTGGATGGAAGTCGTCCGCCACTGACACAAAGGGAAACCCAGTTCCCAACTTATTGCCTCGACCTCATGGTGCTATGCTGGGATGAGCTCCCTAAGAAGCGTCCTACTGCTAGTCAAATAGTTTCTATTCTTACGGGTGAGAAATAATTCCAACATTTTTGAATTGATCGTCTCAATATCAACTAATCGACATTTCATTCTTACAGCCCCCGAATGCATACATCTTCTGGACGTGGTGGCACTTCCGCATAGTGAGAAGATTGTCTGCGGCGTTTTCAATGCCCTGCACAGCGCAGAGGATGAGAGCGCGGGCTTCGAGTTGTGGCTACCTGCCTTTAATTCGCGTATCGATATACTGGACACCACAGCCGGGGGCAGTTTGTTGCAGTGCAGCAGTATTTTATGTGCGCCACAACCACAAGTGGCGCCCAAGACACCCGAAGCTGGCGGTGCTGCAACACGCGCTCGTTCTGCGACTCGTCCACCCAAAGTCAATATGCTGTGTTGTTGCATCATTGGCGATGCAATATGGATGGGTGACGTATCTGGCAATCTGCATGCCTACAGCACTTCCACCTACATGCATATCTTCTCCTACATGCTTGATCCAGCCATTAAGTCACCTGTCATAAGTCTAGTTTATATGCAGCGTATTGAACGTGTGGCGGTGGGTCTGCATAATGGTCGTGTTTTTTTGGTGGATGCCACCAAAGTGCCCACTAATTGCGCGTTTGCCGAGGGCTCGTTTGTGCTCACCGAAATCTGTTCTGGTTTTGTGCTTCATGCAGCTTGTACAGTTTATGTTGATGGGTAAGATGATAATACTGAAGTATATTAATAACCCATTGACTGCTGAATTAATATTCCAAAATAGCAACTACGAATTGTGGTGTGGCGAGTTGGCCGGAAAGATCAATGTATTTCCTTTGAACGCCTCTGGCGTCTCTGGCCATCAGGCGCTTTGTCATATCGATGAGCCGAATCTTATTGAGGATATTAAAGTAGCTCGCATGTGTGCCAATGATACATACTTGTTTACTTGCCTTTATCCCGGGTTCATCGTTTATCAGTGGCATGCCTCTGGCAAAGAAATTGTTAACAAGCTGGATTGTTCTAAACTATTGCCCTGCTCGGAGTCTCTCAAAAGCATTGCAATTGACGAACATCTAAGCTTAATTAAATGTCAAATATCTGCACTTGCGACGCACAGTACAGAGCTATACATAGGTACAACCTGGGGTTGTCTTATCGTTGCTGAGCTCCAAACACTCCGACCAATAAGTGTATTTAGACCCTATGAGAACGAGGTGTGTTTAACCAAAAAATTGAAGTGAAGCTATTTGATCTTAAAGTATTCTCAAAATTGTTTGCCCTCTACAGATAAAGACAATTATAGCAGTGCCACACCCGAATGTGCCTCTAATTGCTACAATTGGACGACGCTACCGTTCGCTAATATCCCGGTATGTGGACGTACCGGAATCCACGACGTCATCGACCATGACACAGTCGCGTCTTGTGGGTACCCCCACACATGCTGGCGCTAAGAACTTGCCAATAGTTGATTTGGACAACCACATACATTGCCTACTTTGGCGTGCCAAGCACTGGACCTAAATCATGATCTCAACTTAATGCATTGATTGTTGTATTTTGCTAAACTATCTATTTCTTATTCAAAAGCTTTGACACATATTGTTATGTAAACATTTACCAACTGAAATAGTTCTTAATAGTTCATCATTCCATTTTCAATAAAGAATCAAATTGTCCAACTGTTTAAAGCCAAGGTAGTAGCTTGTCACTCAGCCATGGAGGCCACTGACATGGAAGACTGACGACTGCGGGAGTAAACTGAAGCGGAACTCTTCAGTACGCGCACATAATTGTTAAAGTCAATCACAAATCTGAACTCTTCTTTTAATGCCTCACGCAGTGGCACCTGTAATGTTCATCAACGTTTTATAGGCTTTCTTAGTCAAGAGGTAAAGGCGACCAACTCACCTGATAGTGTCGTGCCTTTTTTATTACAAAGAGCACCCAACTTACAATCCCATAGAATATTGCGCAACAACTGCCGACGAGCAGTACGAAAAACACCCCTTCTAAATTGTCCATAGCTAAGGGTGTAGCATCGGGAGCATCCTCTTTGGTCTGAGAAGGACAACATGCTTAGGCTTCAAAAATTTGCCCAAAACTCGTATATCTAGCATCGGATATACAACTTACTGCACAAATGCCAGTGCCCACTTCATTCCACCATTTGTTCTTCATTTTCTCGAGAACGCCTTGTTCCTGAAGCTCGAGCAGCGCATTGTTGAATTTATCGCGATGTGGCCAATCTGAAATGAGCTGCCATCGAATAAGTTTTATGTAAAGTTTCGGAGCAATAACCCACTTTTCCGCATGGCTATGCCATATCCTTTTTCATCCAAGGCCTCGCCAATTTTCTTTAGGTTACACTCGCGCTTTGTGTTGTACTCAATAGACGTGGACTCCATGAGAAATGCATATTTGGTGCTTGTTTTGACACGATCGACGCCCTCCTGATTAGTCTCAGTTAAGTACTCGGGATTTTCCATCATAAATTGGTTCATTTTTTTGTAACGTTCATCCTCAGATGTCTATAAGTTGGGATAAAACATATTTTATAGTACAGCAGGTTATCAACGGTCAACTTACCATAAAAAAGTTTCTGGTAGAGCCCGTGCGTTTAGCACCATATACTACACCACCTTTGTTATCAGCTAAATCGTCAACACTATCGATCAAGCTCTGTGGCTGTTCGATGGTCAAAAAGGCGGCCAAGTTGGCCGTATAGGAGGATACCACAATAAGGGTGAAGAACCACCAAAATGTGCCCACGACCCGCGTAGAAAGCGCTCTGCAAAATATTTTGCCAAATTAGTCCCTTCTTAAGGTTCACCTCAGACATATACTTGGGTCCAATTTCTGAGCCCTGCTGCAGGAGTGCTCCGGTAGTGAACCAAATGGAGTTGCCTATGGTAAATTGATTTTCCAGTTCTGTGGGCTCCTCCACACAAGGATAGGGATTGTCCCATTCGGCTGGCGATAGGCGACCCAGTATAAAGAAACTCAATGAGACGCCCAGAAATGAGAGGCCTAGAAACCACCAAACGTCCTCAGAGAATGGATCCATAAAGGTAAACAGTGCTGGTGGTGCCTTTTGGGGTTTCAAATAGAGTATGGCAATGCCTATAAGGAATGAACTAGTATGTAGAGTGAGGAAATAGGCTTTTTAACAAGTTGTTCAGTTTACCTAAATTCATAAATGGTATTGTAAAATCGATGGCCTCCTCACGCTCCGAGGTAATTGTAAGATCCGTTATTGCCAAATCAGCGCGCTGAAAAAATAATATATTTGGGATGCAGTATTGTAAAAGATATATACTTACACCATGCATAATCTCTCTAAGCATGCCAGTGGACTCATTGGTGTACTTGTTATAAGAACCATAGTCGTTGCCACCATTGTTGAACGTAAAGTTAAAGCCTAGCTTGTCAGCCAGCTCTTTTATGAGATCAACCCCATAGCCTTCGTACTGACTGTTTCCCTCCAGTTTTTTGAAGCTCTCAACCAAACTGGCATAAGGTTTGTTCTGCGAAAGGTTGTGTTTTTATAACGAGATTAATTTATACTCTTGCTTAAATAAATAATAATCAAGTGGAGAAGCTAAAGTCGGGTATCCCGATTATGAAATACTCTGTACATATGTATGTCTAGAATAATTATGCTTGTCTATGCGTGTTTGTGTAGTGTTTGAGTGTGTCTGTGTATGTCTCGTGTGCCTGTGCAAAGCAGCAGCAACAACAACAACAGCATTTTTACCTCCCCTAAACCTAATATGTATACTCTTGTAAATTTCATGTACAGAGTATAAAAAGCCATTGGACCCCTTGGCTGTTTGTTTAGACTTACCGGTACTGAGAGCAGAACTATAAAAGTCTTGTTGGACAACGAATTATCTATGTTATCGAACAGCGTAGTTGTGGGCGGTAAACGTTGCGGTATGTAGTCTCGTTCCTCATCCCAGGTGCCGACTTTTACAATGCCCGAGGGCTGCAGCTCTATTACATCAAAATGGTAGCCCTTGCGAACGTTGCCCTCAAAGTATATGGGTCCAGTGAGCAAACGATCTTTAAGACGCAGCTGAAAACGATAAATAAAATAAAATAACCTAACAAAAATTAATGAAATCATCAGTGCTGTCATTACCGTGCGCATATAATTTTTGAATGAAGAACCATCATCTCGTACATTTTCCGTGCGCTGCGAACAATTTTGAGGAGCTACACTAAAAGGTAGTTCCTTCAGAGTTTCAGCAAACAATTGGACGGCATCGTAGGTGAGTGCCATTTCCACAGTAATCGGACAGGAGCCTGTTCGGGTTAGTATGACGGTCAGCACGTAGAAAATATAGGTATGTCCTCACCATTTCTCAACTCGTCCTGCTCCATGTTGTAACCGATTTTTTGAAGCAACTCCTTTATAGCCATTTTCTCGGGCGAGAACATTCGCAAGCCTGTAATGTTGGCTTCACTGTACTTGTACTCCTCCAAGTCAAAGGAATGGAAATCCAAATTTCCAATTATAAATTTGTAATCTTCATTGATAATTCCCACTTGTTGTGCCTGCAAACAATGGGAGCTTCAATTGCTGAATGCTGTCTTTTCGATATAAATATCTGCACCTGATTAAGGAACTCGGGCATGGTCTCTGTAGATCCCACGACCACTATGCGATTGTCCACGGACTTGCGAACGCGTCGTAAAACCGGCTTATAGTTTCCATTCAATTGCATATCGTAGCGCAGGACGGTAACAATCGGTCCATTTATTCCAAATAGTGTTGTGAGCTCATTAAGTATGGTCAAATATTCCGCTATAGGTATGTTGATATAGAGGTCGCGAATTAAGAATTAAGCATTACCATTTCATACTTATGTCTTCTCACCCGATTCGTAGAGAAATATGAACCGCGACCATTCAAATGACATTATGAGGCTATATAATGCCTTCGATATGTCCGCTGGATGTGGATGCAAATTGAAGCCTTCCGAATATTCGCTCGTACTAGAAAATATGTGTGGTATATCCATGGCATCGCATATGGACATTAAATGGACGGCTGTGTGTTGCGATGAGGGCCCAAAAATTCCAGCTACACCAGTCTTTTGGTCAATAACGTGTAGGTGTTGTTAGTGATCGAAAATTGAAAAAATGTTGGAGGCATACTCATATGTACATACCTCCAGCATCATACAGAGTCTATTGTAGCTTTGATAGGCATCGCCGTAATTTACTTCTGCCTTCAGGGATGTCAAGGTTGTACCAAGCTCAATATTAGCCACCTCAATAG
This sequence comes from Scaptodrosophila lebanonensis, assembly GCF_003285725.1. Lineage (NCBI taxonomy): Eukaryota > Metazoa > Arthropoda > Insecta > Diptera > Drosophilidae > Scaptodrosophila > Scaptodrosophila lebanonensis. Next base: position 1,372,060 of record NW_022060538.1, read on the forward strand.
CATGATCGAAGACAATATTCATTTTCTCTGTATCCTGATCGGTGAGTAGACCTGGTGTAGAACAATACATGGTATATAAATATAAAAGAACTGGATGTGATGTCTGGTTTAGAAAGCAACAGGTATCCCATAACAGACAATTTACTGGATACTGGGCTATTCTAGTATTCTAGTATGAGGAAAAAATAAAAACGATAGTAATAAAATAAATATAAATAAATAAGTATTATATTTATTAATACATCAATATCATAACATTAACTCGTTCAATGTTTCAGTACACGTTGTGTTTCTGCTTCGACAGTATGTTCTGTTCTGCCTTAATTCTGTTTAATTTTCCGGTTTGTTTGTAAACAAAAGTTGACCTTAGCGAAAACATAGTCTGCCTCTCTATCTTTCGGTTTATATGATAGCACCATTAGCCGAAAACACAAAATAAACAAACACTACAGACACCGTTTTATGAGCTTTTGGCGTTGATGGAACGAACAGCATGTTCTCTATACGAAATATTAAAAATAAATCGGTCGTGAAAACATTGTGTTTGAGTAATAAGTAGATATATGGCGATGGAAAGCTCGAGACACGCGACACACTTTTCAGTTTTTCTGAACTCAATGAATTCATTTCGAAAAAACTTACCGATTGGTACAGGGCCCATATTTTTTAGCATTTCCTCAGGGTTGTAACCATCATACTCTGCCTGATTTTGAAGTCTTTCCTCACGGCCAAACGAGTAAGTATCATATTGTGCTTCAATAATTGGGACAATGTATATTAGAAGTATTGAAAAACCAATTGAATGATATACGCCTTGCATTTTATTGTTGCATAAAAATTTTAATATGATGAGTTCTACATATACATTTCATAGAAAATAAAATCGACGTCGGAACTACCGATGTCTTCCGATATACCACACGCGTTGAGAAAAAAGCACCGACTGTTCCAAAATATTCCTGACATCCACCTCAATGACTCAATGGCTTCTAAAAATTAAATTGAGTGAAAGTTTAGAAAAGCTTTGTGAGAGCACATTGGGTGATCTTGTCAAACATAAAGATTATTGCTCATCGTCTTGTTGGTCCTCATCTGAATCGGTTTCGAGTGAATCGATGGACTGCGAAGAGTTGCGACTTCTTGAGTACACTGACTGAGCGCTTTTGAGGGCTAGCTCATTTTTCGAAAAGTTAATTACTATCTTAAATTCCTCACCCAGAGCGGCTGTAAAGGGTACCTGCACGACAAGGGAAATTATTAGGGGACGTACATACTATGTATATTATGTCCCGGAGCTTCTCACCTGATAGAAATGCGCTTTCTTTATAACAAAGATACACCAGTACATGATCGTAAAGACCACGGATAGGCATGTTCCTACGCCCAGCACAAAATAAACGCCACCAAGGTTATCGACACCTAATTTGTCGGGACCATCGTCTTCGCTTTTGGCCTGAAAAAGCGAAATTAAAATATACCGCCATTCTGGCTGGTTAGCGAATGGACTTACTCCACAAACTCCAGCACCGACTTCATTCCACCATTTGTTCTTAAGCCTAGCAAGGACACCCTGCTCCTGCAGCTCCAGAAGAGCATTGTTGAATTTATCGCGATATGGCCAATCTAATTTATTTTGAAGTTTAATGTTGATTCCATACACGAATTTCTAAAGACTTACTCTTAACCATGGCTATTCCGTAACCCTTCTCATCCAACGCGTCTCCGATTTTCTTCAGGTTGCATTCCCTTACTGTATTGAACTCGATGGAGGTTGATTCCATTAAGAAGGCATACTGTGTACCCGATTTTACTTTATCCACTCCCTCTTGATTAGTTTCGGTTAACATTTCCGGATGATTGGTCATATACTCGTTCATTTTCATATATGTTTCATCCTCTGAAGTCTAATAATTTGGATGTTTGTTGGGCTGTTGCGTAACGGAAATGTATTGACTGCTTACCAAAAAAAAGTTTCTCGTTGAACCCGTACGCTTAGCACCATATTGTACACCGCCTTTGTTGTCGGCCAAATCATCGACATCGTCTATAAGGCCTGTGGGGTTCTCAATAGTCAAAAAGGCGGCCAAATTGGCTGTATATGAGGAGACAATAATGAGCGTAAAGAACCAAAATATTGTTGCCACCACTCGTGTGGATAGAGCTCTGAAAGAATATAGTGAGATTAAAGTTTTATAACTGCAATTAAGGCGACCTACTTGGGCGCTATTTCAGAGCCTTGCTGCAACAAGGCACCAGTTGTGAACCACAGCGAATTGTTTAACGTGAACTGATTTTCCAGTTCCTCTGGCTCCTCAATGCAAGGTAGAGGATTATCCCATTCGGTAGGCGACAGACGTCCCAAGATAAAGAAGCACAAAGAAACACCTATATAGGCTATGCCCAAATATAGCCACACATCCTTGGAAAAAGGGTCCATGAAGGAGAAGAGTGCAGGTGGAGCTTTTTGAGGCTTGATATAAAGAATGGCTATACCTGAAAAACATTTAAATGCAGTCCAGTTTGGCAACAGTTTGCCAATTATAATATTTACCAAGATTCATAAAAGGTATAGAGAAATCAATGGCTTCCTCGCGTTCGGAGGTAATGGTCAAGTCCGTGATGGCAAGATCAGCGCGCTGTTGAAATTGTTTTTTTTTTAAGAAATGATTTATTTGTATATTTTCTTTCGAAACTTACGCCTTCGACAATTTCCTTTAACATGCCGGTTGTCATATTTGTGGTTTTATTGAAGGAACCATAATCATTTCCGCCATTGTGAAATGTAAAATTAAAACCCAGTTTCTCAGCTAGCTCTTTGATGAGATCGATGCCATAACCCTCATATTGGTTGTTGCCATGAAGCGTTTCAATGCTCTCCACCAAACTTGCATAGGGTTTGTTCTGCGTAGCGAGTTAGATGATCATTTATTACGACCAGGGTTTCGTTGTTATCCTCTCTTACCGGCACAGAAATGAGCACCTTGAAGGTCTTATTGACTAAGGAGTTTTCATCCACATCTATCAGTTTTGTAGCTTGTGGCGGTCGCTGAAACTCAAAATCCTGGCCGTCTTCCCACGTGCCTATTTTCACAATACCCGTGGGTTGCAACTCAATGACATCAAATGTAAAGCCTTTGCGTATATGGCCCTCAAAGGCAATTGGGCCCGTCATAGTGTTTTCCTTGACAATAAGCTGCAAAATACATATATGATATATAATAGAGCTGAAGGTACGGGCAGAATACGTTTCCACTTACAGACCGCATGTAGTTATTGAAAGTTGTGCCATCGGGTTGAACATTATCGTGCCGTTCGGAGCAATTTAGCACTTCCGGATGATAGGACAGATGTTTTGTGGTCTCGGCAAAAGCCCGCACGGCATCAAAGGTCAGCGCCATGGCCATTGTAATAGTTGTAGAGCCTGAAGGTGTGCTACAATTGTAATGAGACTTATATATTTATAATCTAGTCCATCCTACCAGGATTTGTTGGCTCTTCATCACCCAGCTCTTGGCGCAGCAGCTCCATTAAATCCCGCACTAAAGGCTGATCCGGCGAGAACATCCGTATGCCGGTTATGTTAACCTCACTGTATTTGTACTCCTCCAGATCGAATGTGTGCATATCTAAATTGCCGATAATATAGTTGTAGTCCTCATTTATGATACCCACCTGCTGCGCTTGTCGCATCAGCTCGGCTACACTGGCGGTGGAGCCCACAACCACAATACGGTTGTCCTCCGATTTGCGAATACGTCTTAGAACAGCCTTGTAGTTTCCATTCAGATGAAGGTCGTATCGCATGACTTTGATGACAGGACTTTTGATGCCATACCGTGACATTAGATTATCCAGAATGGTCAGGTAGTCGGCTGTCAAATCAAGTAGGGTTAGAAGGACCTCGTAATAGTTGTAGAAAACTTACAGGACTCGTAGCAAAAAATAAAGCGAGACCAACTGAACTGATTGATGATGTCGAAGAGCGCATGTGCAATATCCTCGGGATGGGGATGCAAGTTGAAGCCTTCGGGTCGTGTACTCCACGATAGATGCGGATATATGAAGGGTATGTCCTTGGAGTCGCAGGCATTGAGGAGATGGGCGGCCGTATATTTCGCTGCTGGTCCAAATATGGCCCCTACTCCCTTCTGCATCATGCGGCAAAGTTTTCCAAATGCTTCGATGGAATTTCCATGGGCCACCCGCTCCCATTCACCCACAATCGGCATACTCAGCTCGTTGTTTACGACTGATATGGCATATTCGAAAGTGTGGCGTACTCTGTCCGTCTCATCGTCAGTGATAAGGCCTATTGGAACCACTTCTTGAGTGAAAGCAAATATGCAGTAATACATTTACAGATGTTTACCAATGGGTATGTTTTGGCCCCTCAAGGCACCGTATGGACCGCTGTTATATCCATAAACTTTGCTGACTAGCAACAATATTGCGCAGATTAATTGAAGTTGCATCTCCAGTAATCGTGTTTAATCGTTTAATTTTACAGTAAGTTGTGATTATTACAGTGCGGTTTTTCAGCTTCTATTTTTAATAGAATATAGCATATACATATATAAATATAATTGTACTTCCAAAACACGCGGCAAGAATCTTAGGACACGTTCTCTTTGAGCGCACACGATCGACTGACTTGGCTCGTTATGCGTTATTCCGAAATGTGCTTAAAGTTTTTCAAAATTATTTCCAACTTGAAAGCTGCTGAATATATTTTGGAAAGACCAGTGTTGAACAGCAATGCAGGGATTTGAAAGGGCTTTTGCTTATTTTGATTTTATTAAATGGTTTTATTTACATTTTGTTGGAATTATCACAAATTTTTAAATCGCTTAAGCTAAATTATATGAAATAACTAGAAAAATATGACATGTTCTATTTATAAAATATATAGTATAAAGAGTTGCAACAAACAAGTAAATTGCAACATTTTGGCACAATTTTCTCTACATAAATATTATGTGCTCTGAGTTCATCTTCTATGCTTGTAATACAGTTTGATTGGCAAGTCCGTTGGGGTATGCAATAAAAGCTAAGCAGTTGAAGCTATAACACAAGAGAAGAAAATTATTACAGGATGTGGAGAAATGTAGTTTTTGTTTGATGGAAAGAGGTCGTGTAAAAATTATAATAAAAAGAAAAAGTACTGAAATGATGTATACCCTAGCCTATTAGAAGCCCTATAACTAACATAAAACTAGAAAATACGGGCTTTATTACATAATTGAGCTATACTTGCAAAAGCGCCAAACGGTCTGCTGTTGCAGGTGTTGTACTTATAAGAAATACAGAGGCTGATGTGAGTATTTGAAGCCATAAACATCCGCGAACAATTTTATGTAAATCAATAATAGAGTAACCAAAGCACTGATAGAAAAAGTAGCATATCCATTTAACTGCCTCATTTAACTCAGAATTGAAGTACAAATAGTGCAGCGTTCGTTCACTTGACTTTAACCAACTGTGGAGCATAAATCACCATTAATTAAGTGGAACTCACTTCGCGTACAGCTGCGATGTTGTTGTTTCAAAACAAGGGTGTGCCAAGTGAATTGTGGGGCGCCTGGCCTGGCCTGGTCTGGCTCGGCCTGGAGGAGGCATATGTATAACGAGAAAGCTACCAGCCACACACAACCACGTACTTGAGATGAAAATAAAAGTTGAGCAATTAGATGAAGACGTCAGACGAAAGAGAAATACTTACCGCTTGTTCTAACGCGCAAGCCACTGTTAATACTCTTAGGTTAATAGGTAAATGCGCTAAAGGCTACCACACGCTACACTTGTGGAACGGATTCATAGGCGTGCCGGCGGCACAATGAAACTCCCGCGCAAAATCATATGAGTTGGATAATGTGCCAATGACCCGATATCGGCCCGGACTATGTATGGCCGTATTTAGTTTATTTCGTATAGCCTCAGGACGCATAGCGCCGCACCACACTTGGCCAAAGTTTAGGAAGAACAATTGCGGCCCAGTCATATTAAGGCCCGGAAGACGCTCCTCCCCAGCCTCCTGTGGATGTTCGTTCAGCCAGCGTTTGTAGGCATGGAATGCCTGTCTCAGGCCACCGTTATCTGCAATATTTTCACCTAAAAGCAACACATATTAGCTTATTTACTGTAATATTCTGAAATTTTCGAACAGAGTTCAGTGCTGTTGGTACCTATACTAACCTTGTGTGCTTTCGCCATTGAGGGCTATGCCCACCTCTTCAACCGTATAGTTACTATATTGTGCAATAATGCAGCGGGCACGCTCATCGAATCCGCGAATGGAGGCATCGGTCCACCATTTGTGTATATTGCCATTGCTGTCGAATAGCCTGCCCTTGTCATCGAATCCGTGCGTCAGCTCATGGCCAATGACTACACCGATTCCACCGAAATTCAGTGACTTGGGAAAGTGACGATGGTAGAATGGTGGCTGCAATATGCCCGCTGGAAACATTATTTGATTCTTGTTGCGACTGTAGTAGGCGTTCACGATAGCCGGCGCCGTTTGCCAGTTGGTCTTATTGACACGTTCATGAAGCTTTGACTGCTCCGTCCTCGCTGTGTGCAGCAGCACGTTCAGAGTGTTCTCGAAATATTTATCTGGATGAATCTCAATGCCAGCATACTTTTCGTTGAGCTCGCCAGCATTGAGTATAAAGTCGGGATAGCCAATTTTTAATGACATAGCATTTACCTTCTCCTCGGCTAGCTGTTTGGTGGCATGATCGAGCCAATCAGTGGTCTTGAGTATGTCGCGGAATGCCTGTTGGAGCTCGTGGGTCATCCGAAGCGTATCCCGTTTGCTATTATCATCAAAGTATCGGCTGACGAACATGGACCCCACGGCCATTCCCATGTTGGTGTTTACCTGGTTAAAGAAACGAGCAGCAGATGAAATAAAATATTATCGATTCACATTACATTATTATTCAGTTATACTTGTACTTATAAAATTTGTTGTTGATTATTGTTACAGAAGGTGAACACGGTTGGTACTAAATTAGTTCAATTTTTTACGGCTATACTGAAAGTTGCTACTTAGGGTCAAGAGTTTCCCTACACTGGACTGAAGAATTTAAATTATTAAAAGTACGAGTAAGTCTTAAGCACATTCCTTTAATGAATTCTTGGTGGTGATGAATGCTAATATGGGTTTAAATTTTTAATAATTCTAGAAAAGTTTTGGATTATAATTCTGAACTAATATATGCACTTAATTAGTAGTAGTAAGGATATTTATATTTAACTGACCTGTGATATGCACACCTTCCAGCGTTGTGGGCTCTCTTCGCGCCCAAAAAGCGCATGATAGAAGCTCTGCTTGATGTCATCGAAGCGATCGTCCACATTGTTGATGCGATGGCGCACAAAGCGCCACATCATATAGTTGGCTACGGTCCGCGGCTCGGTTTCGGCGATCAGTGCCACCAGTTGTTTCATATATTCGATAGCATAGATGACCACCTCCTCCCCATCGCGCACTTCACGATTCTGCAGCGTGCTCAGGTATCCAGCCCAATTGATTTGGGGTACGGTGCTATGTAGTTGTTGCAAGGACATGCGCTTGTATAGTTTGGTGACATTGAGACGCTGCTCTGCAGGCGCTGTGATCCGGGCCAGCTGTGTTTCAAAGGCAATCATTTCGGTGGCTGTACGCAAGGCGTCGGACTTCGCTGCGCCCAACTTGTGCATGACCTCGGACATATAACGCTGGTAGGCTAGCAGATATTTGGCATTGCTGTGCTGTAGGAAGTACTCGCGTGTGGGCAGCCCCAAGCCCGTTTGATCAAATTGTATGATGTTCTCCTCAGAGTTCTTAATGTCGGCTCCAACCCATTGAACTATCAGTATATCATTGTTATAGCGTCGTAATGTGGCCGCCAATTGCAGCCAATTGAAGTTGGCGTCGGTCCATTTACTATCCAGAACGGGCCAACCTCCTAGATCCCGGATGAGCTTGTGAAGGGGCTCCAGACCGCGACGACTTAGCAGCTCGTTGTTCACACAGGATTTGTAGAGGTTTTTTGCTTTTACTTGCGCATCGTATTTGGGCTTGGCATATTCGTTGGTGCTCGCTGTTTCCGAGGAATGGTGTACATGCTCCTCCTTGTTTTGCTTTTCCTTGTCCTTCTCCTTCAGCAAATCTTCATCCTTGGGTTTGTCACGTGGCGTTTCAATAAGTCGCTTCCGTTTTGTGCCATTCGTGCGTCGCTTGTACCGCACCAGTACTCGATTGAGAATGTTACGTCGACGCACGATGTGTTTACGCAGTTGCTCGGCCTCTGTCTCCTGTTCCGCTTTCTCCGCCGCCGCGGTCTTCTCCTCTGTAGGCCCCTCATGCTCACTCAACTTAAAAAGATTGTTGCGTATTTCTGTCTGTTCCAACTGGTTCTTGCGCGCCTCGGAGGGAGCTGTAGTCTTTTCGAGTAGATTGCGCAGTACAAGGTCAAGACTTTCGCGTAACATTTCGAAGGTGTCAAAACCTGCCTTGTCCTTCGGTATGGGATGCAATTTCTCCCAATTTCCACAGGCGTATTTGTAGAAGTCAACGCAAGGATCAACCTTAAGGTCCATGTAACGTTGCATGGTCTTGGCTTGTGCTTGTCGTATGCCTTCTCGAGTGCCCTGCTCATTCCAAAAAGACTGCAGTGCGGCAGTAGTTTCCAATATTTGTGACTCCAAGTCCTCCATACTGTCTTCACCTTGATCATCTGCCTCGGAAGCTTCGCGTATTATCCGCACACCCACATTACGTCTTTCCCGTTCACGAGCCTCTTCCCAATCCTTCAGTCTCCAAGCCCAATAATGTGGGGTCTCTAGGTAACGACGTGGTATGGCTTTTTTGTGATTCGTGTAAAATTCGCGTTTTACGTCGCCGTCGTCGTCAATATCTCCCTCCGAAACAGCACCAGTTTCTAGATCATTGGCTTTGTGTGCCGAATTGGCGACAGTATCCAAGCATTCTTGTGGAAGAGCGTTCACACTGTGTGGCAGGAAGGACGTGCGCGCATCCTTCATAAGCTCACGTTCCTCCAGCTCCAGCGTCTCACCATTGGCATAACGAAAGGACAGACAACGCTTGGCTCGTTCCGCTGCATGCGTCTCCAGCTGCGATCGCTTCGCCTGTGGCACCAGGAATTCATCATTGATCAGTTCATTATAAGTCTCGCCCTCGGGCAGCAGTGACTCGTAGTCATCCAAATAGCTGGGCACGACTAGGTTGGCCGACTGACGACCATTTTTATTCAACTGCAGTGCAGTAAGCATGCTGTCCATTCGTATCAACAGCACCAACACCAGCAGCAATGGCAGCAGAATCACTGGAAGTAATAGTAAAATTTTGCAACAAGTCAGACCGGGACACCATTGTAGGCGACCCGTTTGTTCGTTGACGCCCAGGCCCAGCTTAACACTGGACCTACAAGTCTGTGGTTTCGATCTGTGCACCTCTGGCAACGGATATGCAATCTCCGTCCTTTCTGAGCTCATTTTGTCACGGGCGCGGCACGGATAATATGCAGACTAATATGTTTACCGACGTGGTGAGGTTTATTAGCTAGTGAGTGGCCTTTATACTTTAATTAAACGCAATTTTCACACGACGCAGTAGTCGACTCGAGCACTGGAAGCTGTCGAGTTATGTGAGCATCAAGCCTGGAGCGCCGATCGTACGGGCGCATCATACGCGAGCGCATTTCGTACTGAAAGATCCAACTAACTCACATGTGGCCAGTGGATGCCAATAGCAGCGCTGGCCAAACCGTGCCTCAAGTTAAGCAGGGGGCTGCGAGGGAGCAGCTCGGAGCAATTCACGGCAATCACGGCGTGCGACAAACAATTGAGCGATGAGGCAAGCGAGCCACAGACAGACACAAACGCACTATGAAAAGCCCTACCCGTTGCCTCTGTCCCATGCTCAGAGTTTATTTTCGTTTTCAGTTTGGTTTGGATTCCAGCCCGAGCTTTATTAGCTCGATGTGGCGGCGCTATACTGAATGAAATAAAACGGCGGAGCAGCGGCGGTCATTTAATGTCGCCGACAAGCATATGAGTGGGCTTGGCAGGGCAGACACGATAATGCATATGCATGGGCTGTTTGATATACACTGATTATCAGACATCTACACTCAATGGGTAATGAACATTTTATGTTAGTCTTGAAGGGCTCTTCTGGCAAATTCGATTTTAAGTGCCGTTGAGTTTGTTAATAACAAGCCTAAATGTCTTTGCCTTTAAAATAGTTTAAGATACACAATTAATTTATTACTTAAACAAATTATTGAGTAAATATTAGATATGGAGTCGACCTATATGCTGTAATACTGTTCCATAAAACAACTAGACTAGGGTGGGATAGTATTAAATATTCTTATCTTCATATTTATGGGTGATATGTCGTCTCTGGACTACTTTAAAACTACTTACTATAGAAGACAGCAAAGTTGTTTCCAACGTTCGTCTTATTTAGCGGCCCATTTGGAACCATTTATGAATTGATTTAAATCTATTTTGGCAACCTTTAAAATTCAAATGCTGTTGCCGTCTTGCTATAAACTTTGGCAAGACAAAATAGTATATCAAAAATAACCTTGGATAGGGCTTCATGTATCTTTCCACTTCTATAGATATCATGAATGGACAACAGATTTTAGCTACATTGCATTAAATTACAATGGACTTTAAAAAAAATACAACAAGTATTTCCTGTGCTTATCGCGCATTATATTTGTAAATGAGTTTAACATTATTGTTAAACGCAACATAATATAGAAATATATACCAGGATGCCCTTGTAACTAAATTAGAATTCGCTTTTGTATGCTTTTCTCCTTTAAAATCAATAATGATATGCCTTTTTGGCACAAAGAGCGTAAAGATCTGTTTTAAGAGTAAACCAAATCCAAATAAAAAGTCCAAAACTTGTTTGTTTACAACAAATTTGTCATTTTATTGTTATTTGGGGTCTGTAAAATAACTGACTTCTCTAGACCACTTTTATTTGTTTAGCCGATTTGTTATTTGTAATATATATTTATTATATTTATATATTTGATATTCGACAGCATCGGGTAGTCACCAAGTAGCAGATCTACTCCAAATTTTCACAAACGTATTGCCCAAAAGGTCTTATATGTAGTATGAGTCACATTATAATCTTGGAAACCCCAATGAATTAGTTTGCGAGAGAAAAATATAGCCTGTAGTTAACAAACGGCCCTCGCGTCGAACTGTTATCACATATTATGTTTTGATCTTTCGGTTTTTATATACTCTTTTATTTATCAAACTATCAAACGAACTGTGAAGTCAATATTGATATATTGTGAGCGTTGCAGTTGATTGACCCTGGTCTTATCTATTTTTAAATGATACAATTCGTTAAGCATTGAACTAGGTTGTTACTCGTAGGGAGCTTATATGAAGAGCGTTTTGAAGTTGTGACCTAATAACCTCATTTGGTTTAGGAACCAAGCACTTCCGTTTGCCTTAATGCACACTAAACTCAATGTGTTTGTGTGCTCCACAGCACATGATTCCAATAAGCAGCAGGCAGTAGCACAATAACAAGAACGTTCAGAAATTAGTGTCATTATCACAGCGAAGCAGTGACAACCAACCTGGGCGCCCACAAACAAACGCACCCAACGACCTCCGTTTGAGTTCAACACCAAATTGAGTTTAAATTAAGTCAATTTAATTTAATTCCACAAAACAATTGTAATAAAAACATGAACTCAGCATGCCGGCATTAGATATACATATGTACATATGTTTGTATCGATGTTTTGATGCGCTGCCCATTAAACGATATAGTACGTATAGTCTGGCTATAAAGTCAAACGGAATTCTGACAGATTTTCAAAGATTATTCTAAAGGTGATATTTTAAAGCAATGATTTATGGAAGAGCTTTTCTTCTTAAAAATTTGATTTGAAATTTGTTGAAATTTTTTTTATTTAGTTACTCAAAATGGTGTCGGAGAGGTTCATTATTTGTTCATTCGACACTATGTAAGCCTATGTAAGCCACTTGTATGCTATTTGAAAATTTGATTGCAAAACATATCTAGCCTAATGATTATACTATACTTTTTTAGCTCGTAATGGATTGATATAGGGGAAAATATTTGACAATCATCTTAGTAGGTTAAGAATTTGTTTAATAAGGTGACTAAAGCAAATCTAGTAGAAGTTTTGTGTGGAGTGTCACCTCAGGTCATCGGCGTTCTATATCATAGACCTAGCAATGATCTATACAAGAACAACTCTTAGAACCATTAAGGGTTTTGGAGGATTTTTCAGTTAAATATAAAATACACTCATATAATTTTGGAAGAAAGCAGCGTGTTTGAAATCGGGTTTGCCAAACGCAGGCAATTATTCAATCTATATTATTATGTAAATGAATAAGTTAACGATTTTTGAAAAGCCAAGTGCAAACTTATAACAAACAATTACCGCCCAAAATAGCCATGTACTCGTAAAAGTATTGATTTCATGCGCTTTGTGGAAGAAATTGTTGTTTACCGAGCAAAACCGAAATGGTCTGCATAACACGCAATGTACTTGATATGAACAATATTATTGTTCGGCTTTTATTTTTAGGCTCGTCACATAGTGGCTATGGATTCTCTGGAAGTGTCAACTCATATTGACGCACACCTTGTCATTGTCCACTGTGTTGGTCATCATTTTATGGCTGCGTGAACGCTACGACTACCCAGAACCAGGGCAATAACAACAATACTCGTAGTTGGGGAAGCGTGTGTGTTGTTAGGTATGGGGGAGGCATTAGGTAAGGTTAGTATTACAAGATTATGAGGGTAATTGCTGACATGCGATGGCATCTAATATGCCCACGTCCATGACTACAAGTATAAGCATGAGCCAGCAATTGGCAAGCATAACTGCCCAATAGGCGCGCTTGAACATTGGAACAGAAATGATGGATACATACGTATGTGAAATGGGAGATTTGAAAGTGCTTCAATCTGAATCTTTTGAAAAGGCGACTTCAACAACGTATTATGATAACATATTATATTTTGACATCTTTGTTGATCATACTATATATCTTTGAATGTGTTATAGTAACAGCTCTTTTTTGTGGTTTATCTATGAGTTCGAAACATTAAGTGTTTGTTATAGATTTAAGAATATCAACTAAGAATAACAGCTATTTTGTACTGGACAAATTTATAATTACTTTGAACTAGTATTTATAGTTAACATTAAACTTAAGCTCCATTATTATTCTTATTGTTTCTAAAATGCGCTGTAAAGATCTAAGTTGTTGCCAAGAATGAGGGTTTGCGGCCCAGAGTGCTCTTCAAACTTTGTACGCACGAGTATGTAAGGTCTTGCGGCCATTTCAGCTTCATGAACAACACACGCGCGTCAAACATAGTATATAAATAGATGTAGGTGTGTGTGTGGGTGGCTCATGTGGCGAATTTAGTTTATGCCTTGCGCTGACCCTGCTTGCTTACCCGCTGGCCTGCTGTATACATACGTGTATATTGTTCTTGTTACTGTTCTTGTCGTCGCTCGGAATTGCCCGTTGGCTTATATGCAAATTTAAGCCTTAAACCTTTTAATTAGTGACTATGACCGAGATTGGTAAACATGCCCATTTATCAGCACATGTCTATAGGTAAGTAAGTAAGTACATAGGTTGGATTTCGTTGTTGTTGTTCTTGTGCTCGTGTTAGTGTTCGCCTGCCATGGCATTTGATGCTGCAAATTGCATTTGCAAGTGTTTACATAATTACCCATTTGCTGGCATCTAATTTAATTTTCCATCTTGTTATTTGTTTGTTTGTGTTAGTGCTCGTGCTCTTGATCTTTAGTTCAAGTTCGCAGCAGTTGCATGTGAAATGACCTAATGATATCAATTGTTAAAATACACGTTCGGCAAAGGTAGATGAACGTTGACAATATGCCAGAATATACAGGTACATACATACAAGTATAACTCTCGTGTGTTTTGGTTAATGAATACGAGTATGTGACGACATTAATTCATTTATGAATGAATGAATGGATGCGGAATTGCGTTGATTTAAGGCGCACATAGCAGTTATATAAAAAAATACTTATACTATATATGTATATACGAGTATATTGAACATACATATAGTATAAATCAGGTCATTTTAATAATGAGCTGGGCTATCAACAGTTCAGATCAGTGCTGTAGATCAGAACGGTCCGAAGCGTGTCGTCATGATGGGTAATGCCCCGAAATCAATGGCGTTAAGGCAAACAGAAACAATAAGAACAAGTAGAGAAGCTAAAGTTGAGTGTCTCGACTTTGAAATGCACTGTACAGTTGTGTAGAATAATTATAGAAAATTTAAAAACTTTAAGAAATGGGGAACAAGTAAAGAAATTGTAATTTTACAAACACTTTTTTGATCGATTATTGCTCCTTGGGTATTTGAACTCACAAAAAGGGTGCACTTGTATAACGGCACATTAACATAGGAAATGTGTCTATGTGACTCTATGCATGTATCTGTGCAAAGAAGCAACAAGAATAACAACTGCGGGCACAGCTTTGGCAGATATTACATATATGGCTTTAGCTTCCTTTCAAATCGACGTATCATCGCATATGGACACAATTTGTTTCAATGTACAGTTAGATTTCGTATTTCTTCGCTATTACTGTCGTGATATTTAAAAAAATATTTTGTGTCGAAATTCCTATAATTTTTTATTGCTTATGAAGATAAGATTAATCGTATTGGAGATGCTTTTTCAACACAGGTAACTTCTTTAGAAAATGAACGAGTTTTAGGAATGAAGTCGTAAACTGCGGCAGTAGAACTTGAAATCAAATACATTGAGGATTTCATTTAATTATTTTTTTTAACCGTCATGGGCGTTATCGCTAGAGCTCTATAGATTGGAGTAATAGTTAAACAAAACAACCTTGAGTAGGTAATCGAAACAATCTTTCATAACTCTGTCTTTGAATGGAAGAATTTTCTAGCTAAACAGAATTGTGAGTTCTTGGCGTATTCCAAAACGGAAAGTATTAATTGCTTGGAGCATATAATTACTTTAATACCCTGCCTTACATATTTGTATACCAAGCCGCTTTTTGCCGGCGGAAGTAAACAATCCCTTTAAAAAGTCCTACGAATTTAAATGAGTTCAGTCAAGTTCAATCGAATGCGTGAGACAATGAGATTTCGATTACGATACGTTAAACGAGTTTGAGTTTGAACTGCACATTTTGATATACCTATGTAGTCGTATTCAGAAAACACATCTGTAAACCGGTCGAACGCGTATGTGAGGTGAATAATTGCACTTCAATTTCTTATGCCATTCAACTTTGCTACACAGTTTAGAGTCGCAACTTCAGGTGCACAATAGAAACCGGGGTACTTGGGCTTTTTGGCCATATTTGATTTGGAACGGAACTCACTGTTGTTTGTCATCGTTGGCGGTGGTTGTGCACTTTGATTTTCACTTCATGCCACTGGTGAGTGCGTTAAAAATTTTCCTTAAAGTGGCGGAATGTTGTGCGCCCTTTGAGCGTTGTTGTCGTATTGAAACTGACTTGAGCATCGATTTTAAAAAATGATTTTGCGTTCTAAGCAAGCTCCGGCTTTACTCGTTATCTCGTTTGATGACGTCGAGTCGGAAGCGCCGACGCGTCGCAGACGTTCTGCTGACTTCTCCGGCGACTTATACAAGCAGCTGGAAGACGTGTGGTCTGTTGTTGGCGCAGTTGTTGCCACTGAAAATGTTGCAGTTTGGCTAAGTGGGCTTTACACTTTGACGGCACTAATTTTAATTGCGTTGGGATGCTTCAGACCGTTAATTAGTAATGAGTAAGGCACGAAAACGTTCCCTTTTCGTTTTGCATCTGTCTTTAAAGGCACACTCACCTGATGGCTGGCTAGCGGCGATAGCAGAAAGTTTTCATTTTGTAATTAAGTGATGTATTTATCAAAGGCAGGTGGATTGAGAGTAATGGTTCAGTTGATTGATTTTTTTTTCGAAAAAACGCTACAAATTTGCTTAAGAGCTGTTCGAACTAAATTACTTTTGCATCAGTGTAAATCACCAAAATTTCAATGGAGTTCTAAGACACCAAGTACCTGAAAAAGTTAGATGATTGCTCTGACAATTCTTGCTGTACTCTTCCAGTTAAAAGCAAGAATGATTTCTGAAAATTTCGCATGGATACAAAGTTATTGGGGAAGCATTATTTATGGCATATATAACATATTCTTATGGTTATTAAACGAAAAGGAAATTATTAACCTTCGCTTGTTGAAGTTTTTTTTTTTCATTTTTAGACTAATTGTCTTACAAAGCTTACAATAATCAATGAGAATGGACGCCAAAATAATGCTCTATTAAAAATCTTCTAACTTTTAACATGGCACTGTGTACTAAATTTCGTAATATATTATTGCTCATGCGATTTGTTATTTTTGTGTCGTAATTTTGTGTGGATATATATATTATCTATACTAATATTATAAAGAGAAAAGATTTGATTGTTTGTATGTTTGTTTGAATTGAAAAGGCTCCGAATCTACTAGACCGATTGGATTTTTTCACTGTTGGGAAGCTACACTATCGACGGTTAACATGGGCTATATTATATTGGCAAAAAAGAATGGAATCTTTACTTCTGGACTGCCGCCACATGAATTGACGGTAAAATTCGGAATTGCAATCATGCTTTTGAGAAATGAAAGCCTTCCAAGCATGTGCAATGGGACGAGGCTGCTTATTAAGGAATTGCAGGACAATTTAAGTGTAGCAACTATTATCAACGGCCCAGCAACTGGCCAACTAGCTCATATAACGAAGATACCGATGATCCCATTTGATCATTTATATGACTTTAATTTCCGGTAGTGCCAAGGCCAATCCTTCGAATTAGTAGGGATCGACATACGAAAGCAATGTTTTACGGTATGTTGACCTATCACGGGTCGGAGCTCCTGAAAATCAATTTATTTTTCTACCACAAAATAAAACATCAAATATCTTTTACAGAAAACCTCTGACCTAATAACGAAAAAATCTAAAAACGAATAAAAAATGTTTAAAATAATAATATCCAA
This sequence comes from Scaptodrosophila lebanonensis, assembly GCF_003285725.1. NCBI lineage: Eukaryota > Metazoa > Arthropoda > Insecta > Diptera > Drosophilidae > Scaptodrosophila > Scaptodrosophila lebanonensis. The sequence goes on from NW_022060538.1 coordinate 1,389,170, forward strand.
AAAAAATTTCACTCCTTCTTAGTAACTCATAGCAAAAAGAAGGGTATATGTATGTTAGGTGTGTGTACTATATGTTATAAAATGTATAATTTTTTAAATTTTTTGAACATTGAAACTTAATAACCTTTGAACACTTAATTGACAATATTTTTTACATCCAACTTTTGTTGCTGATTTCAATTTTTCTCACAACGCCAAATGGAAAAGAAAAAATTCAAAGGCAATTAATTGTCTTATTGCGACATATTGACAATAAATCAATTGAACTTGCTGCGCCTATACTATGCTAATAGAATAAATATACGTTTCAACAGCATTTTACAACATTGCATACAATGCTATTTATACTCTGTACATGAAATGTACAAGAGTATATTAGGTTTGCGGGAGCTGAAAAATGTAACAGGCAGAAGGAGGCGTGGCAGACCCCACAAAGTATATATATTCTTGATCAGCATGACGAGACGAGTCGATCTAGCCCTGTCTGTCTGTCTGTCCGTCTGTCCGTCCGTATGAACACCTGGATCTCAGAGACTATAAGAGATAGAGACACCAAATTTTGCACAAAGATGCGTTATGTGTGTATTCTATACGAGTTTGTTTTATTTTTTTGATTTTCCCCCCCACTTCCCCCCTATGGGGGTTTTCCCGATTTTCCATTCGTATAATCGCCTATATCTCGGAGACTATAAGACCTAGGAACACCAAATTTTAGTCCCAGATGCCTTATGTGAATACGCAGAAAATGTATATTTTTGAATTTCCCTCCCTCCCCCCTCTACCCCGCAAATCGTAATTCCCGTAATTCTTGGAATTTCTAACTACAATTTTGGAAATACCCCCAGTTGGTTATTATGTGTCCGTATGCCAAATTTAATTATGATAGACCGATTTAACAAGAAGTTATAGCCATAAATATATTTGCTGATGCAGCGCTGCTGCAGCGCTGCTCAAGCGCTGCCCGCGGCTGTTGTTGATGCTGGTGCTTTGGTTGACTGCTAACATGTTTACACAGACACGAATAGATGCGCATAGGCATACATACACTCACACAGACGCAATTGCTATGTAAATGTTCAATTATACACCCTTTACGTGAGTTCGAATACCGAGAGAGGTAAAATCGATCAAATTTTTTTTGTTTATTTTCTTAATTTTTTTTAATTTCTATATTTATTCTAAACATATGTACAGAGTATTTCAAAGTCGGGACACCCGACTTTAGCTTTTTTACTTGTTTTCTACAGTGTTTACGCAAGTATGGTGCAGATTTGAAGCTCATGGGACACCCGCTGGTCTTCTGACAAGAACATTTCAATTATAATAACAGAGACCACACCTGAAACGCACACAACGTATGGCTGGCCACATGAAGTTTAGCTATCATTAGGCTAATGCTAACACCTATTTGTCAATATGATTTATTGTTCTCGTAGCTCCGATACACCATTTCCATTCCTGTATTGAATGTCCATTTTGCAATGAGCCGCGCCATTTAAATGCCGACAGCAATTTATTTGAGCGATTAATTAGTTTTGTTTTGCACTGATTATTGTTATGCATTTGTTATTGGCTAATTTAATAATTCAATACCTGGGTGTGTGTAAGCGTTTGCCCATAGTGCTAATTAATACAAACTGTCGCACAGGTCGTATGCACAATAAAAGGCGTTGCTAACGGCGCCACAATTTGCGCCATTTTGGAAATATTTGTCATGTAAACATTTACTAGTGTTATCCGATTTATTTGCATGCTTATTTGTTAATATTAGTTTTACGGTTCGTCTAAAAACTTACCGCTCACGCTCACAAAATAATTGTCATATTTAAAAAAGAGAATATTAAATTATGATTTTTATATCAAAACGTATGAACATATGAACATGAATTGCACAAAAAAAGGTACCCTGTTCGATATTCTAGCGTTCAATCATTTAACATATTCATTACATCTTTAATAACACAATGAAAACATTATCCATATTTGAATTTGTTTTGCATTTATAGTAGCATATACATTTGAGGTCTGCATGGCTGTAATTAGTCGACAGATTTTAGAAATCAAACATGCAATTAACACGGCATTATTTGTAACGTAGACGTGGATCGCAGTATAGGGAATAGGAGTGAAAGCATGTCCACTAGAGAGCGACTTTCTTAATTATGCTTTTGTGCTGTATTTATGAAACTCTTCAATATACTTATAGATCTTTGTATTTTCTCTCTAAAAATTATACACATTCGAACATTTTTAGTTAGATCAATTATTGATCAATTTTATAAAAAACATTTATATTTATATTTCACCGATATAATGTCGAAAATTTAATTAAATAATTTCCTTAAAATACAGTTTGTTGTTAACGTATAATCATAAACTTCACGAGATGTTTACTTCATTTGCCTAATTCAGAAATGCGAGTTTGACATTTCCCGCTGTCCATTTATCCACTAATGCACTCTAGATAGAGCTCGAAAGCCACAACGAAATATTTGGCACAGCACTCCAGCTCATTTATTAGACTAATTATGTTAAAACACAACCGCCTGCAACGACAGCGTCCACATATTTGAATAGTTGCCGACCCGCAACACCACTCAGTTGCAGTGATGGCGGTCTGCAGATGAAAATAAAAATGAGTTCGCCTGGCCACATCAATATCCAAATACTTAGTGTGCATTTTATAACAAAAAAATTGCAGCTATAAATTTTCTACTATCGATCATTGTCAAGTTGCGGGATAATTTGCAATAAATCTGTATGGTATAGAATTGCTTGTGGCACCCGTGGCGTATGCGCAATGTGAAACCATTTCGATGTGTAGGTGGCTCTGGAAGTGGCTATCTCTTTGTTAGTGTGCGCGAGTGTGTATGACTGTGCAGCGCCCACAAACTGCATTAATTTTGGCACACAACATAAATTAGGATAATTACAATTGCACCCACAAGTGCCATTCGAGCTTTTGTAGCTGCTGTTGTTACTGTTGCTGCGCAGTTGTTGTTGGTTTTGTCGGCAGTAGCGTCGGCGAAACCCAAAATGTTTGCATGCAAGAATTTTGATTGCATAAAAATGAGGCGCGCGCTCGCAAAACCAAAAAGTAAAGCTAAAACCATTCCAATGTTTGAAAACATCATCGTTGCTGGTTTAGGGTGACCAAAGTTGAGGTTGAATTTGATTTTGTTTTTGCACGTAAGATTTTCATGAATAAATGAATTAAATGTATTTGCTCATAAAATGGTGCAGAGACGAGTTAATGTTATTTTGAAATTTAATATAGTTTATAGTGACTATTTGTTGGTAAACACATTTTTATAAATCTAAGTAGATGGTCACTCTGGACATTACCCGCCAATGTTGCCAAATATTTTAATGCGGGCAAATTGTCAGCAGCAAGGCGATATCTTTTCGAAAATTAACAAAAATGTACAAACTGTGCAAATTACAAAGACAACAGCTAAGCTACAAATATGACCAATCTGGCAAGAGGGTGCCAAGTGGGATTATCGCGACTGTGGCTGCCCAGTAACGGTTTATTCGCAATTAGTCGCCGCCACAGCCGCCCGAAAAAGGTTAGGAATATTTAGCAACTTTTTTGCATACCAAATATGCGGGCTACCAGAGAGTAGCGTCTATCCCCTCCTCCACCATTTCATGTTCAACTAAATTGGTTACCCAAGCGGGCACGCTTCTGGTTGGAGTCGCGTTGGTGCGTTCATTATTTTCGTCGTTCCGATTTCCAACAACAAACAAAATCAATTAAAACGAGTCGCTGAAGCAAAGTTCCACTGGATATCTGTTGGCGGGCGGCTCATTCATCCATGACTTTGCACTTTGTTGGCGGCAAGCGCCCAAATGCAGCGCGCAATTGTTGCAGCGACCGCCGGTATCTACTTTGCGGTTTTGGGTTACCGATAGTCTTGTTGACCAGTTGGTCAGTTGGTCATGATGGCTGGCACACCAATGTGTTGCGCATGCGCTAAGGTGTTGCTGCTTGGCTTTTGATATGCTTAATTTTTGGTTGCATGCCGCTGCAATTTTGTTGTTGCTGCTGTAGTGGCTGTGACAGCAGGTTTTAGGCTTCACCATAATTACTTTGTTCGAGCATATTTCAGGAGTATCTCAAGTATCGGGCTGCATGTGAATTTCCTTTCATTTTGAATCTATGAGATAGAAATTAGTGGTTAATATTGTGGGGGCTTGGCTCAGTAAGCTCCAAGATTTCAAAATGATTTGAACGCCTTAACAAGACCTTGTACCAGACGCATTCAAACATGTAATTTAAAGTGAAGCTACACAAAAATTTTAGTTTAGTAAAGACATCGCTGATATTGGTTATGTGAATGCAACATTTATCCATTAAGAGAAATCAAATATATCCTTTCGTTGATTTTCGTTCCGAAAATCCATTAAATTTAGTAATTTAATAGGCGTTTTTATTCATATAACTAAATTTGATCAACAATCCGAAACTTGTAAATAATTAGAAAAAATCCGGATGCGAGAGAAATGTGATTAATAGAACATGAAGGGAGTGGCTTTACGTTGGAATTCCGTTCAAAACTCATTATAGGCCTTAACAGAACCAATTAATTTGTTAATTATCTCTGAATCTACAAAAGGTGCTAACGGTCAAACTAATACCTACCATCTTTAGTTTTACAAATTTCAAGTTGAAACTGTGCACATACTTAGACTTATTTTCAAATTATCACATTCGTTTTAGGAATGCTTTTAAACGTTACGGCTTTTGGTGAGTGGTAGTACTAATATTGAACTCTTCTTAAATACATACATAGTTCAATCGGGTGCATGTTAAATCTAATTTATCAAAAATCAAATGCACACTCTCGAAAAACCTTGTCTAACATTTTCACGCAAATCAAAGCCAATTGACGACCATGGCATTGACTTTCGATGGCTCGCACACGCAAGTGCCGCAAATCGATTGCGTGCGGCTTTTTACGATAGCAACTGCAACTGGTTTTATGGTATTCTCTTAAACACACACATGTACATACACGCGAGTATGTGGCGTGCCCCCAAAGCATGCGTATACGCAATGTTGTCTGCGTCGCGCATGCGCCGATGGCGATGGCTAGCACTTATAATTTGTGCGCTGCAATTGATCACACTTGTGGCTAATGGCGCCAACAACATAGTACAATATATGTGGCAAGTCGGGTATTTCAATTAAATCGCATTTAATACGCTGCGACACATTACTTTTTAATCACAACAGACTTTCACACTTTTATGTCAATTTCTATGCCGTGATTGCAACCGACAATTAGGAGTTAAACAAGCGGATTTGACAATATTGTTGTTGCTGTTGTCGCTGATTATGCAAATCGATTGCTGCAATTATTTTGCAATAGCTTAAAGACTATGGCATGGGGGAAGTTTTTAGTGCTAACATATTGTTGGCAAGGGGGTGCGCGTGCGGAAAAAAAGGAACGCAACGCTAAGCAATTAAAAGTCCTGGCATGGGACAGTGAATATAAATCAGAACAGCATGACAGAGAGCAACCGGAGCAGCAGCTAATTAAAGACAAACTTTACTAGCTGTTGGGGCGAGGTTGAGGTGCAGTGCAAAGGGCATTCGGTTATTGGTGGGCAAGTTGCGCAACGCCACGCAATTAGCCACGTTAAGCGAAGTCAGATAAAATGCACACACAAAGCTAAAGCCCACTAAACCTCCCTCGGTAGTTCTACCCTCTACCACAAACCTCACCACCATTGCCTGTAATTTGTTCCGGTTTTTATTTCACTTTCGCACTTGGTATGCGCGATGTCCGCAGCGAGTTTCCTTTGCAAACGCATAATTAGTTTTTAATCTCGGCTAATTTCATGGACTTTGCAGCTCCAATGCGAGCCGATTTGCCACAGTTTCCAATGCAACAGTATCGAATGTAGATAGATAGATGTGTATGCAGCTTTGGGATTTTTATACTCTGTACATGAAATGTACAAGAGTATATTAGGTTTGCTCGAGCTGAAAAATGTAACAGGCAGAAGGAGGCGTGGCAGACCCCACAAAGTATATATATTCTTGATCAGCATGACAAGACGAGTCGATTTAGCCCTGTCTGTCTGTCCGTCCGTCTGTCCGTCCGTCTGTCCGTATGATCACCTAGATCTCAGAGACTATAAGAGATAGAGACACCAAATTTTGCACAAAGATGCCTTATGTGTGTATTCTATACGAGTTTGTTTTATTTTTTTGATTTTCCCCCCCACTTCCCCCCTATGGAGGTTTCCCCGATTTTCCATTCGTATAATCGCCTATATCTCGGAGACTATAAGACCTAGGAACACCAAATTTTAGTCCAAGATGCCTTATGTGAATACGCAGAAAATTTGTATTTTGGAATTTCCCTCCCTCCCCCCTCTTCCATGTAAATTGTATGTATCCGTATGCCAAGTTTCATTATGATAGACCGATTTAACAAGAAGTTAGGGCCATAAATATATTTGCTGCTGCCCGCGGCTGTTGTTGATGCTGGTGCTTTGGTTGACTGCTAACATGTTTACACAGACACGAATAGATGCGCATAGGCATACATACACTCACACAGACGCAATTGCTATGTAAATGTGCAATTATACACCCTTTACGTGAGTTCGAATACCGAGAAAGGTAAAATCGATCAAAATTTTTTTTTTTTTAATTTTCCTTATTCTATTATTTTCTATAATTATTGTAAACATATGTACAGAGTATTTCAAAGTCGGGATACCCGACTTTAGTTTTTTTACTTGTTATAATTAACCTTGACAGATGCCTTTTTTTGGCATTCACTCGTTCTCTTATCAGCTTGCCAGCCCTCCCCAATCAATCAATTGAAAAGTTTTATTTTTTGACACAAGTGCGACCTTTGTTATGCCTTTTAGGCCTTTGTTAACATTTTCCGCTCCTGTCACTGCGGCATGAGCCAACACATTTTTGAAAGTGAAACCAACCTGTCAGCCAGGTGAGTGGTCGAAGCGGTGGACAGTTGGACACCAGGACAGGGACAGGGACAGGGCCAGGCACACATATAGTAAGCGTGCGACACTTGAGTGACATTTGTATGTTTTCTTATGTTTGCCGTTTTTTTTTTGGAAAATGAAAATGATAATGCGATTGGTCTGGTGCGCGCAGCGGTTTCAAAATTTTGACCTTGAAATGGGGAGTGGACCACAATAAAAAAGCTGGACATATTTGTCGTAGAAGGGAAGCACATGCAGACTTAAGGGAGGATTGCGCAGGTCTTCTTACATTTCAATGACTGTTTTTATACTCTGTACATGAAATGTACAGAAGTATATTAGGTTTGTTTTCTATAATTATTGTAAACATATGTACAGAGTATTTCAAAGTCGGGACACCCGACTTTAGCTTTTTTACTTGTTTTTATACCCTGCATCCAAAGGGTGAAAGGGTATACTAGTTTTGTGCGAATGTATGTAACACACAGAAGGAGGCGTGGCAGACCCCACAAAGGGTATATATTCTTGATCAGGATGAGAAGACGAGTCGATATAGCCATGTCCGTCTGTCCGTCCATCTGGGCCTCACCGACATGCCCTCCTTCCTTTACAGTTATAGCGCCTCGGAAGCAAGTATTTGTTTCGAGGCTGTCTGCTGATACTAGCTGTGAGTCTATCGCCGCTTACATCGCCAGCAAATCTTCTGCTAGCGTTTCCATCTCTAAATTTAATTTTGCAGTACCCCGAGAAATTGCGTCTTTTAAGATTAGTGTTCCGTTTGAAGCTTTTGAAACTATTTGGACCCAAAATTTTGGCCACCGCATATGATAGTTCACGAGTTCAAACAGAAAAAACGCACTATTCCAATTTCGATGTCCCTGCCAGTTAGTTCTTCAATACCGCCTACTAATAATTGTTCAAAAAACTAGAAATTTTTCCTAAATCTCTTAGTTTACATTACCAAAACGTTAGAGGTATTGCATCTAAGCTTACTGTTTTATGTAGGGATAGCTCGTTTGAATTTGACATAATTGCTTTGTCAGAGACGTGGTTAAATATCTGACTTTGAAATTTTGTCGAATAGCTTTATAATCTATATACGTGATAGACCTGTTCGTCGTGGGGGTGGTGTACTGATTGCAATCGGAAATTGTACACGTTTGCGTTAAGGCAACATCTCCTTCTCGAGCGCTATATATCACTTGCTCCTATATTCCTCCTTCTTCTGATATTCAAGTTTATATGATCCATATTACTTGTATCAGAGAAGTATGTTCCTAAATATTGTATTGAAAAAACTAATAATCTTCGACTTTGCCATTTTTCCTTGCGAATAACAATTCTTGTAATGATTCTGTAAGTGCTGAATTATTTGCACATTTTTTCCAGTCGACATACTCCTCCGAGTCTTTTAACGGTAATTCTTACCCCTTCCACATTATGCCTTCAAATTCTATATTTGCTCCAACAATTACAGATTCTTGTATTTTATCTAATATACAATCTGTAAAAGCTTCATTCTCTCCTGGGCCTGACAACATTCCTAGTTGTGTGTTCAAAGAGTGTACTTCCCTCTACAAACCAATGCTTAGGCTTTTTAATCTGTCCCTTGAGAACGGAATCTTTCCTTTCCAACTATAGAGGCTTTATTATTTGAAAAAATAATTACTTCCTCTTTACAGCATCATTGTGAGTCTGTAATCTCCCCTGCTCAGCACGGATTTTTTAAAAATCGGTCAACAACGACTTATCTGCTTGAATTTACATCTTTGATAATTGATGCTTTCCTAGCAAAGATGCAAGCTGATGTTATACAAGTATATACTGACTTCAGCAAAGCATTTGATTCTGTGAATTACGACCTCCTCCTCTTGAAGCTAACTTGTATGGGATTTCCCTCAATCTTTTTGAAATGGATTTCCTCGTACTTAAAAAATAGGACACAGAAGGTACTACTCAGGTCGAATATTTCTAAATCTATTCTCGTAACTTCTGGTGTACCTCAAGGTAGTCATCTTGGCCCCCTATTATTGACTCTATTTATTAATGACCGTCCGTCTATCCTGCTGCATTCCCGTATACTAATGTATGCCGATGATGTGAAGCAAATTAACAAAGCTAAGGGTGTTCTTGGTTTTATTAAACGATGGTCCAGAGAATTTAACGACCCCTACACCACCAAGCTACTTTACAGTTCTCTAGTACGACCAGTGCTAGAATACTGCTCATGTATTTGGTGTCCTCAGTATAAATTGCATCAGGATCGCATTGAGTCGGTTCAGAAATTCAGAAATTTCTTCTTTTTGATCTTCGTGGTCTAAACTGGGATCCTAATCTGCGATTACCATCCTACTCCTGTAGACTTCTCCTTATTAACCTGCCTTCTTTAGCTCACCGTAGGATAGTTCTTGGTGTTCTGTTCCTCCACAAATTGATTGTCGGAGATGTTAATTTCTCTATGCTCTTAGGTCGTATCAATTTTTCTGTTCCTTCCAGGCCAACAAGCAACTTTCTGCCTCTCTACTTAACAGATGCACTAGTGATTACGCCATGCCCAATCCTTTTCGAGTAATATGCGCTAATTATAATACTTTTTAATCTCAAGTGAGCTTTCTCTCCCCCACTAAAATCTTCTATTTCAGCTATCTCCAGCAGAATCACTGATCACCACTGCTCTGAGTAGGGGCATAGTTTGCCCGACTGGCTAATAAATTTTCCCTCAACGCGTCAGTGATTCTTCACCTTTATTTTTAATTATATTTTCTATATCTTTTATTGTTTAAGTATTTTAATTTTAATTTGCTTTCTTCTATCTTTTATTGCTATATTTTTTCATCTCCACTTCTATTTTGATAGGTCTAATAACGTATCTGACTACTCTCTGCTGTGAATCGGGGCATAGCTGGCCGTTTGGCAAATAAAATTCCCCCACCGTGTCGGATTCGTTATTAGATATTTTTGTCATTTTTATAGGCTATTTTATTTCTTTAGTTTAAGTTCTCTATTGTATTGATTTTTTTTATTTTATATACATCGACTGCATTGTTGGTCGTTGAAAATAATAAAAATAAAATAAATATAAATATTACTTCATTGATTTGAGGCACCTGATGTTTTCATACGCTTTGAAAGAAAAGGCGAAGCGCCATAAAATTGTCTAATAAGAGTATATATACACTACTTTTACTTTGCTTTTATTTGACATTTTATGGCGTTCAAATTTAATGTCACGTTATGCTTCAACGTCGGCCTGAATCGCTAAGACAGGGCTCCTATTTTGTTTTGCGGCAGGTAACATAAAATTGTTTTTTGTCATCTTCGTTGAAAGCATCGGCTTTTTGGCTACTTTTGACTAAAGCGACCAAATGTTTGTTGTGGCTGGCAAGTCGGGTGGTTGGGCTGGACTTGTGGCTGTTTTTTAGGCTGTCAGTGGAGCAACTTTATTTGCGTCGGGGTCACACGCTGCCACCGCACGTAGGTGCATGCGACGATGTGGCAGCAACGCTTGTAGCGGGTGCGGCGCTTTTGGGCCACTGGGTGGTCAATTTTTTTCCTTTTTGGCTGACAGTTTATAGTTGTAGGAGGTATCTGGGTCTGGCTTTTGCGGACATTTTAGTTTATATTGAAATGTTTAAACCAGAGGGCACATGCCTTTGGTTAGTCCTGTCGTCATCGACGATCTGATTGCCATTCATTTCGCTTGTGTGCATTTTATAGACGTGGTTCTTAGCCGATTTGTATGCCATTTTTATTGCTGGCGCAACAACAATATTAAACACTATGACAACGGCGACATCGACGAGTGTTATGAAACGTATTTGTTATGGATTTTTGACCGTACAGAATGTTTTTACCGGTAGGCAATAGGACAAGGTTAGAGTCGTGCTGGCACGTTATTTCAAAAGTTGCATGGCTATTAGTTATTGTTATTTTATAAAATGTCTGTAAAAGTTCTAAAAGTGTGTGTCAGTGTCCTTCAGCAAGCAATAATTACGTTTTATTGATGACAGCAATTGAATACTAGCCCTTTTAGAGAGAAATATAAATAGGGAGAATTTATTAAAATCAACCTTATAAGCTTGTTGGGTCAAAAAGCGGACTTCAAAGTTTTCTATTTAATTATTATATTTTTTTTATATATTTTATTTATGCAATATCTTGATAACTGTATTTTCCAATCTTTTCTATGTTTAAAATGTTTATAAGATAAACAGTTTAAAGTCATTTTATGCTTAAGATAAAGTGAAGGCTTTTTCTAAAGCACTTTTCCGGCAGGATTGCCAATCTAGGACTCCCCAGCTTTTATCTAGCTTGATATCAAGTCAGGGCTCGAGTAATTAATAGTATTAGCATACTAGAAATCCTTTATTTGTCTCATTCTACGTGCATATACACTTGTACCAATTATACAGTGTGCGCCATCTTTTATGTCGGTATGTAAATATTGAATAACTTTGTCATTAGTGAACCGATTGACTTGAGTAGACCAGTGTTGAAAAATTAGTCTGAAGAAATTGTACAGAACCAAATTAAATAAAAATATCTCATACTTGAAAATCGGTTGTTTATTTTCAAAGATATTCAATGTTTACATACCGACATAAAAGATGGCGCACCCTGTATAATTAAGCGGAAAATTAAATTAACATATTGAAAAGTGTTTTGTTTCTTAAACCCTTTAGCTGCAGGTTCTAAAAAGAATTTAACTCTGCTTTATGTGCATATTAACTCCAGTAGAAAAGAGTTTATATTATATTATTATGGGTTTGAATTTGTTTTTAAAGTATTTCGAACAAACAGACTGACTGAAAATTTATTTTTTGTTTTGTTTTCCCTGCCTAAAAAAGGATAGCATTTAGAACAGCCTACAACCATGCTTAGTTCCAGTAATTCGATTATTACAGTGTTTTCAAATTTTATTGAAATTTAATGTACAAGTATACACACCCAGAAGTCAAGATGTTATAATTATAAGATTCCATAGTTAGCGTAAGTTACGTATGAATTCAAAGAAGATAGATTTTCTTTCTGCTTCTACTCTTGCAAGGTGCTTTATATTTTTGAGGCTGCTCAGATCCGGTTATTTTTTTTGGGTTTGGCTACAGCAGTGAAAAATGTTCCGTGATTGTTTTTTGCAGCACAGGCGAAACCAGATCAGCCATAGACCTCAAATGGCACCTGTAGCGAATGGCAGCAACAACAACAACAGCTATAACAGCGGTTGGCCCAAAAACGCTTCTGGCTCAAGTGTTGCAAGCGCCACCAGGAGAAAAATTAAAAACTGAAACTAGTTGCAAGCAAAAATGTTGAAGCGTGTCTAAACGCTGCTGTTTTGGTGATGGCTGCAACAGCTTTATTTCTTATTATGAATATATGGTGCAGTCACATAACTTGAAGCCCACATACCCAAACAGAAAATTCAACAAGCAACAGCATCGCAACAGCATCATAGACAAATAGACCAACTAATAGGAGCCCCCTTTTGCCAATCAATCATTTTTGCCATACATATTGTTCTCGCTTTACCGGAGAAAAAATTTGCAATTTAATTTTGTGCTGCAACGCCCGCCACCGGCAGTGACTGCGTCTCTTAGGGCCAAATGCCAATTAACTTGGCCGTGCAACAACATGACACTCCCCTCCCCTACACACATACAGCCATTGCAATGGCATTCGCCAGCTTACACCTTAATGACATGTTACCGAGTTGTGTACTCTGCAAAACAAAGTCTTATAAGCTTGATACAGAAGTATGTAATTACAGACTCTTCAGTAGTATGGAATCGAAGTTACACGATTCATATAGTTAACACTGTGCTAGCAGTCTAAGTTAAGTTAATCCTCCATATTGCGTACAGTATCTGCCCCTTATGCTAAGCATTGTTGCCTTCGTGCTGAGGTGGCTTCCTAATTCTACAGATTCTACTAGTAACTTTTTTATCACAAGTTTTACTGTTAGTTAAATTCTTTGAAAAGGACCAGGAATGCGTACATCCGATTCATACAAGTATAACGTTAACACTTTGCTTGCAGTGTGAGTAAAGATGAAAGTTTACACAACTTTAACACTAAATCGAGAGCACTAATAACGACCATGTAGCCTTAAGGCACAGAGTTATCTGGTTTGCTTGCTGGTTTCCTTATTCGTTAGGTTCTACTAGTAACTCTCCTTATCGCAGGTTATAGTATTAGTCCAAGTGCTTAGAGTCCTAGGAACAGTCATTAGTAAATCGTACTCGTTGCTTATAGAATTGAAAGGGTATTATAATATACCTTCGTCAGAGAAGACTATGCTTTTTTATACCCTGTACCCAAAGGGTACAAGGGTATATTAGTTTTGTGCGAGTGTACATGTAACACACAGAAGGAGTCGTGGCAGACCCCACAAAGTATATATATTCTTGATCAGCATGACAAGCCGAGTCGATATAGCCATGTCCATCTGTCCGTCTGTCTGTCTGTCTGTCTGTCTGTCTGTCTGTCCGTCTGTCCGTCTGTCCGTCTGTCTGTCTGTCCGTCTGTCTGTCTATCTGTATGAACGCAAGGATCTCAGAAACTATAAGAGCTAGCTCTTACCAAACCAAATTTGGTATACAGATTCTCCTGAGCCCGAGAAAGGACGAGTTTATTCATTTTTCCCGATGCACCCCCCCAACCCCCCCCCCCCCCCCCACCCCCCTATTCAAGATTTTCTATAACTCCTGTAATTCTTGGAATTTTAAACTTTTTTAATTTGGTAGTTAGTAATTATTATCCGTATACCATTATGATAGGTTGATCAGAAAGAAACTTATAGCCATATAACCATGCCCAATGCACACGTATATACATATGTACAAGTTCACATACACGCATAGACACGATTCTGATGTAAATGTATGTATGCATGTATGGAATATTTTATATTTAATTTAGTTAATTCATTAAATTAAATTAATTAAATAATTAAATTAAATTTATTTATTTTTTTGTGGGGTGGTACAGGGTATTTAAGAGTTGAGCCTGCTCGAGTTGAGTTGGTTTTAATATATATATATTTTTTTTTGCAGACTGCTAACGCCCATAATTTTCATAATTTCATGTTAGGGTGGCCGTGTTGATTGAATTCAATTGTCTGCCACTCGAACTCGCATTGAATTTATTTTGCAGACAGTTGGCCAACGCAATGATTTTGTTTTCTCGTGGCTGAGCGGACAGCCATTTATGATTCAGGGGGCAGTTCTATTCAGTGGTTTGTTTTACTTTTTTTATATCTGTGATAATAAACGTAACCAATTAAGCTCATAAATTTTAATGATTTATTTTAGCAGCGCATGCTTAGTGTATTTAATTAATTCCTTGACCAAGCTTAGAGTATTTAAGGGGTAATCAATTGGGTTTAATTTTAACTTTTAATTAAGACTGGAAAGAAAATTAGGATGTAAACGTTTAAAAGACTAGAAGCGAAACTTATATAGTTATAAAGGGTAGAAACACTAAATAAACTAGAATTCGATAATTTGGTTTTATTCTCCCAAAGTTTAATTGATGTAATCAATTCATTGCTGGCCTTGCATACTAGAACGTGAGTGAAATCAGCTAAGCTATTGAGATTGTTTTGACATTGGAGGAAGTGAAGAATTAAAATTGAAATAAAGTAGAGCTCCATTTAAACTAAGAATGATCTTACACATCATTTTGTGTATTACGGGGGTAATCAGCAACATAATATAATAATATAAAATATTCAGTGATATAAATATATTTTCTTTTTTACAGAATTATGGAAGTGATTTCAATGACAGAACTTTATTAATGGACTTCAGCTTAAGAGTTATCTTGGTTAGACTCGCTGAAGATATTAAATAGGTTAAAGGTTCTAAAACAGCGAATAAAAGTGAAAGATCGAACAGACTATACTATGTGTGATAATACGCCTCCTTATAGTTGGTGTAAATTATGTCCCGCGGACAACCATTGGTATCCCCACATAGCGCTGCCGGATATTGGAGATCAGCTTCCATTGGCATCATGGTATGCTTTGACAAAGCCTGCACTGCCCCGGGAGAACATTTTGCCGCCTTCAAGAGGCCAGCATGTGTGTTGATATATATTATCGTGTTCGTAGTGAGTGCTGGACTGTTACATCGTTTCGACAATTTATGGTTATTTGTATTATATTGTATATTGAAGGCTTTGTGGTCGTAGAGCCTCTTTTGCTGCCTTGTTTAGAGCAATATTTCCTCCTGGAAGATACTGCAGCTTGCAGCCCAGTTCCTATCTACACCTCACAGTTGTCAGTGAATATGTAATTGGTGTGAAGTAACTTAAATATGTATTATTCTAAGCACCCTGTATAGAAAAATGTAATATTTTTCCAGTATTAAGTTATTTCTCTTGTGGCCACTGCTCATAACAGTCAGCAATTAGCGTTTGTAATTCAGTTTGAATATTTGAAGCAATAGTAGCGGCAATGTGCAATTTGGCAAGAACAAAAAAACGAATGCAATCGATGCGGGTTAAAAAAATAATTGATACAGCTGGAAGTGAACGCTCAACTAGAGCACGCCCGTCCAAAAGTCGAGCCCAATACAATACCCATACTGCTCACGCTCGACTGCATCGCTGGGCAATGCGGAGAGCTATGTAATCGTAAGAAGGTGTACCTATAGTGTTTGAAGCGTTGGCCTGTCTTGCACATAGTGGCTAATAACAAAAGACGTTGGCAGGCATTTCAATGCCAACGAAGCCGCTTGCTTTGCTCCGCTCTGCCCCAACCAGATCATTGATGCGTGGCTATATCCGAAGTGCTGGTGTTGCCATGCTAATTTCGATATCGAATGCAACCGGCTAAAATTGCGCCATTGCTCACAAGATTTTATTGGTTCGCTTAAAGAATTTAAATAATAATTAGATTTAATTGGCCGGGCCAGTATATAGTATGTACATAGAAGCGATCGAGCCACGACACGCTTCATTTGCGTAATGGTTCAACTAGTCAGGTGGTCAGCGGAGCAACAACAAATGCGTAGGCAACAAAAACTTGCCTTAATTATGTTGTTTAACT
The DNA here is from genome assembly GCF_003285725.1 of Scaptodrosophila lebanonensis. Taxonomy (NCBI): domain Eukaryota; kingdom Metazoa; phylum Arthropoda; class Insecta; order Diptera; family Drosophilidae; genus Scaptodrosophila; species Scaptodrosophila lebanonensis. The sequence continues at coordinate 1,405,185 of NW_022060538.1, forward strand.
ACTAATGCAATTAATTTAATATAATTTCCTCCTATGACTTGGTAGCTAGAAGAGCCGCCCAGTTGACACCTGCTCCAGATGCCTGTGGAGTGTGTTAAAGCTAAACGGAACAGCATGTTCTCTGAATTTAACATGCTTGTGCAACACAAAATCATGTTGCCACAACCGCAATTAGATAAATAAATAATTAAATAAATATTGAATTCAAAGAGCGTCTGGCTTCGCAATTTATTGCTTTATTTACGCGCTTTTATTTGGCTTTGCCTCTATGCTGACTGTCTCGATTTGCATATGCAAACTGATAAAAACTAGCTAATTCTGAAACGAGCGGGTCAGCCCACGCCCACAGATTGAACGAGTACATATAGCTGGCACTGTTGTGCTTGTTGTTAAGCAAATAATTGTAAAACAACAGCAGCTGGTGGGTGGTAGGCATTTAAGAAGACAATTGTATTCCACATACTGAGTTGCTGAATTTGCACAATTTTTTCCATAAAAACAATATTTTTGTTTTCTTTTTTGTTTTTTTGCATATAATAGCACAATAGTAGCTATACGAGTTCGTATACGTTTTTTTTCTGCCACATTTGCAAAATATTTATGTTTTGGAATTCAAAATTGTAGAATTGATGAGAATTGGCCGCTGTTAAGTGCAAGAGAGAATAGTAGATTGTTTTAAATGTCAATATTCCACTTCTTTTCATTTGTTGCTTTTGTGAAATAATTGAAAAATCAAATAAATTTGCATTTTAGTTTAATACTCATTCATCAAGGCACCGCTTTAATTCCAGGAGCTAGTAACACAAGATTGTTTTTTTTTGGGTTTTGTGGCTGGACCCGTTTTTGAGTAGAAATTGTGATAAATGTTTATGTGGGGATATGTTTTGTGAACACTCGGGTAGTGCTAAACTAAATAGAATATTATATAGTTATACTCTGTACATGAAATGTACAAGAGTATATTAGGTTTGCGCGAGCTGAAAAATGTAACAGGCAGAAGGAGGCGTGGCAGACGCCACAAAGTACTATATATACATATATTCTGCCTGTCTGTCTGTCCGTATGACAAGATGCCTAAGATGCCTTATGTTTGTACGTTGTAAGATTGTTTTATTTTTATACCCTGTACCCGTAGGGTAAAAAGGGTATATTAGGTTTGTGCAAAGTATGTAACATACAGAAGGAAGCATCTCCGACCCCATAAAGTATATATATTCTTGATCAGCATGACGAGAGAAATCGATCTAGACATGTCCGTCCGTCTGTCCGTCCGTCTGTCCGTCCGTCTGGATGAACGCGAGGATCTCAGAAACTATAAAAGCTAGAATAACCAAAGTTGGCATCCAGATTCTCCTAGGTCCGAGTAAGGACGAGTTTATGTTTTTTTTTTTAATTTTCCCCCCCTTCCCCCGCTACAGAATTTCGTCAATAGCGTCCACATTTCAAATGCTACCTAAACCAAATTTTGCACACATAATTAATATATAATTGTCTACTGTTGTATGAAATTTTATTCAATTCGGTCAATTCTAAGAAAAGTTATTAGCAAAACAAATTCTCCCCAGTGCAACCCCCCCAAACTGCAGCAACAAGTTCGCTCTTCTTCTTCCTCTTTTTGCTGCTGCTATGGGCGCATATAACTCAGTGACGGAAGTTTACCTGGGTACAGGGTATTACACTGTCGGGCTTGCTCGACTGTAGCGTTCTCTCTTGTTTTGATTATTATACACCCTTTACGTGATTTCGAATACCGTGAGAGGTAAAATCGATCAAAATTTTTTAAATTTTTTTAAAGTTTTTTAATTTCTGTAATTATTCTAAACATATGTACAGAGTATTTTAAAGTCGGGATACCCGACTTTAGCTTCCCTACTTGTTTTTGTAAATATTAAGAAGGGTTTCTGTTGAGTTCTATGGACTGTTGGATAAGCATTAATGACGAAATGTAAGATTGTTATTCAAGTACGAGGTATTTATGATTGTATTTTACAATTTCATTTCATATTAAGAAGCAGGTTATGGGACCAAAAAAATTGATTATGTGTTGGATTATAAAGTGCCATCTGGATGGCACTGGGACAAAGTGATAGTTTGAAAAACTATTTCAGTCCCATTTGTAATTCGGATAGTACCCTTTTGTCACCTCAGAAATCAGAACATTTTGTTTATTTTCATTATAATTTTTCCAGAAACTTCCCGCTTTATATGTATACTTTTAAAACTTAGAACTAATGACGCTGGTAGCGGGTAAGTTTGAATTATTTTTCACAATTTCACAATTATTTGCATATTACTACCATTCAGTTACATAGCACTTCAGCCTACACGCTCGTATAGACGTCCTCAAGCGTACATTAAAAGTGTAAAATAAATAATGAAATATAAAAATTGACAACGGGAATCTAATTAACATGCACAAGTCGCAAAAAAAGACACAAACACACCCGCTATCGGCAAAACCATTGACAATTTCAGATCACTTTTGTGTGAGTGCTCGCCGTTTATGCAAATTCAATTTGTAAGGCAAGAAATACTCGTAACGGTTAACAAATTAAGTTGCCGACATGTGAGTGTGCCCCAAGCTGGCGTGCAACAAGCAGCATCAACATATGACGTCGATAGCGACAGCGATTGCTCAGTTGTATTTGGGGCGCGTATCGAATGCAAATGATCGCGTTCAATTCACTGGCCGCACTCATTATAAAATATGTTTGTGCTGCGAAGTAAAACAATAAAAATTACAACAACAAAATGTGGCAGTAACAGCGACAACAACAGCAAAGTGTGGCAAATGCAATATCAAGATTTGCAATTGAGACGGCCCGAACGGCGGGAGGTGGCTGTAAAGAAATGCTGCAACATGTGGCGAGCATTTGGAGTTGCGCCCGTGTGGCATGCCAGTTGCTGTTGCTATTGTTGTTGTTTTGACTGTTGCTGTAGTGCTTTTATTTTTAATTTACAAAGTTTTAGTTTCGTTTTCGATACAGTTCAATGATTAAAGAGGCAAACGCCCAAAAATTGGTTTACCATTTTACGGTTTCTGTTGTCTTCCATACCCTTCCAATAAGTCCGTACAATAACGCGACAATGAAACATATAGAAGAAGAAGGTATGTCGGGCTATTTCAGGAGTAGTTGAGACCAGTTTGATTTTAAAATGTAGTTATTGAATTGTGTGCAAACCTATTTCAAGGATATCTGCAAAATAATCAAATTAGTAGTTTCGAATTGTACGAGCAGGTTATATAAAATTTGTGAGTGTCCATAGAATAAAAAAATATATATATGTGGGACAGGGGTTATATTTGGTTATTTCCAAACAAAATAATAACAGTCCCGGATAGTTTATTTTAATAGAATGTAGTTTATTTAAAATAGACATGAAATTATAAAGTAATTTATGAAATAATATAAACTTGGAATCTGCATCGTTCGCGTTTTGTGTTAGCTGAGAGCGTCGTACTCTCATGCACGTCTTCTACACGTCGTTCGTCGTTCGATGCAAGTTTCGCTCTTCTTGTACCTTTCGTCAAAGGCTTGCCAACCCACCCGCCTTTACCATCGTATATTTGTGGGAGGGTTGCCCATACGTCATTAGCCGGGCATTCCCACATACATACACCTAATTTTGTTTTTACACGGTAGATTGGTTCCAGAAACAACCATGAAAAAAGACATATCTCTAAAGAAATATATATGAAATTTTTAATTTTTAAACCGTGTTATATCAAAATCGTGTAAAAAAGACCTTGTAAAAATAGAATTAGGTGTATTGGGTTAGAGAAAAATGAATCCTCTTATTGGATTTATTAGCAAGATGTATGTATGATCGGTGTAGACCGTCATATCAGCAGTCGATAAGTCGCTTATAAGCTTAAAATTGACAACAAAACAGTTGGAATAGGTTTCACCTAGGGTTTTCACATATCCATTTTTAATTATCTAGGGAGTACGAGGAGGAAGAGTAACCAGTATATGACTGCAGATAATTCTAAAATGAGCCCTAATCTCAATAGATCCAGCAATGTTATATGTACATCAATAACTTTATGATAGAAGAGAGAATATTCGTAGACCGAAAGAAAAGTCATGCAGGGTATGCGAAATTCGGATTTGAAGGGTAGAGTTGTGCAATTTGTTGTTGTGCAGTTGTTATTTTTGGGCTGGGGCTCCGCAGTGTTGCAACTGCTCCCTAAGCGCCGCATAAAATTCGCAAAAATTCTTTAATTTGTGGCCATGCATGGCACACATTCTCCAATGCTCACAATTTGGCAGGCAGTGGGCGTGGTTTGTGGGCCTTTTTTATTCAATTTGTTTCTTTTTTTTTTGAAAGGAAGGCCGTTAAATGGGGCGCTGGCTGATAAGATCGCCCAGCATAAATCCATGTCGAGTAATGAGTGCTAATTGTGCGACGCACGGAAGTTCGCTCAAAATCCCACACAGCACACACACTACGTTTTGGATAAACATTCACAAGAGACAATAAAATCAACAAGAGGAGGCAATTAAAATTGTTTTTCGCTGCTGAGCAAAATAATGAGGGACACAGTCATAGTCGTAGAAACCGAAAGCAAGGTCATGGGTGCGTTTGTCACACCGCCACTGCACGCAACAAGCATGTGGAAGTGTTGTCAGCAACATGTTTCTGCAACATTCTGCCGCCCCGCTGCGCTAATTGCAATTGCACGGCAATGGTCGCTTGGCGGCAGCCCACAGAGACCGAATGCCACACCTTCGCTTGGCAACATTGTTGCCGATTGCCTTCTTGCTGTCTGTCGCTCTGCGGTTCATTGATACACATTCTTCGGCTCTGGCAGTAGATTTGACTTCGGGTCTGACTCTGGCTTTGGACAAAACTTGCTTCGAGCCACGATTATCGTTGTAATTCGATTACTCTTGTGCCACATTGTTCTGCTCGTACTCTCATTGTAGTTGTTATTACTTCTACGACTGTTGTTGTTGTTGTTGCTACACGATCGCTGGCGTTGTCTCTGGGGTTGGCGGCTTGGCTTGGCGGTATATATTAGAGCCACAAACGAGCAGTCAGCACAGTTCGTTAACAGTCCTAGTCGCGATTCTAGGAGGTTCAACCAGCGTTCAGTGTGTGTGTCGTGAGTGTAGTTAGTTTTCTGTTATTTCCTCATCCTTGAGCGCAGGCACACAAAACAGGATTCGCAAAGGCTTTCTTTTGTGCCTAATTTTGTGATCGTTCCCCCTATTTCCTCTAACTCCAGTTGTGATTACATTTAATTTTTAAAAATGAAACCGTTTGTAAGTAATTAAAAAGGATAATAAAACCAATGGTTTTTCATATTTTTTACAAAACTTAAAATAAACCTGTCTGTGAAATGTGCCAAATCAAAACTCTGTGTGTTTATGAACGGTTTTTTAAGTCTTCATCGCCAAATAAGAAATATTAAGACGTAAAATCTTTTGCTGAATGAATTGTGGAAAGCGTGTAGCATTAATTTAGAATTTAAATAAAAGATAATTAGTTCGGTAAACTACTTATACATTAAGTATTTTATAAACAATAATCAGTTGAATATCGTATCATAAGTTTGAAGTTTGATCGGGTTAATACTGCAAAGAAAAATTTAATGTCCAGCTACAATTAGTTTTGCTCAACACATCATTAAAAGTATAACGCCTTCATTACAGTTTCTGCTTGTCTAAGGTTTTATATATGGGTACCTGATAATCGGCAGGATGCTTATTAATATCGCAAAGTGGGTGTAGAGAAGATAAGATTGTTTATACAGATTACAAGCTTTGGTACATATACCAGACAACTTTAACAACTGCGTGGTAGCTTCTAAACGTAAAATCACAAAAATAAGAATATCCGAAGAACAGTGCGTTGAATATTCGACTTCTATTATAACCATTTTTATATATAGGTATGTCAAATACTCGATTTATGCACGAAATATTTAATTACTGGCTTGTCCAAATTCCATTACATTTGCAAAATAAATAAACCACCCAGAAATTCTCTAACTGACAGTTTAAAATGGTTGCAAGTGTCAGTTGAAAAGCCGTTGACATGTGCATGTGCAGTCTGACAGTTGAGTTCAACATACAGCTTAAATTCATACATAAATATACATATAGTCGAATGAATGCTATAACGAAAGGCAGACCACATGCGGTAATATCATGGTATCTTAAATCAAAGCAAATCAAATCAAATGTTGCGGTTGAAAGCACTTGAATGCAATCCGAGGTAGGTCCAGTAGCTGCAGATAGGCGTGTTAATGGGTAAGCCCCAGGAGCCAACTGGCAGGTGAATGATATTTAGTGGCGAAGAGTGGGCAATAGAAAGTGAACAAATCATTTGCGCATACGCAAGCCGCAAAACTGGGTTAGCATTGGGGGGAAAGCTGCGAAGATTGACTGACAGATGGATATGTACATAAAGAAACAATGGCAGGGGCAATTATCGCACATTCAGTGGATTGCATGGCTAATGTGTGTTACGTCTTGAATTGGATATGATATAACAATGGAACACTTAGAAATAAAAAATGCTTTTTAGGTCATATTTTAGTAATTTAAGATGCAAAATTAATTAAATTTCAAGTTGAAATCATTTATCCTTATATTTTCTAAGTGCTTTATGTTAAATATCTTTTACTCTCTTCTATTGCCACTTGATTGCAGTTGCTTGCCGCCGCTTTGCTCGTTTCGACGGTGTCCGCCACCTGGCACGGTGCTGTCTCCACACAGTACCAGCAGCTGGATCCTCATAGTCACACCTATTCGTACGGCTATGCGGATCCCAATTCACAGAAGCACGAGTCTCGTGGTCATGATGGCACCACTCGCGGCTCCTACTCTTACGTGGATGGTCACGGCCATGTCCAGTCTGTGTCGTATACCGCTGATCCGCATCATGGCTTTAATGCTGTAGGCACAAATCTGCCCCAAGCTCCATCGGTGCACCACGCCGGGCCCGTTTATGCCGCCGCTCACTCCGCCTATGTGCCATACTCTCATCATCCGCACGGCATTCATATTCCTGTGCTGACACATGGAGGCGTCCCCGTCGATACCCCCGAGGTACAGCATGCCAAGGCAGCCCATGCCGCTGCCCACGCAGCTGCCTCACATGGTGCTCATCATCTCTACAAACGTTCGATCTATGGCGGTCCTTGGGCCTATGGTGGTGCCGCGCATGTACCGCTGACACATGGTGGAGTCCCCGTAGATACCCCTGACGTGCAGGCGGCCAAAGCTGAACATTACGCTGCCCACGCCAAGGCTTTGGGACAGGTTGCGCATGCACATGGCGCTCCTATCGAAACCCCCGAGGTTCAACATGCTAAGGCTGCCCATTTCGCCGCTCACGCTGCCGCTCGCTCCGGACATGCTCTTGCTCCTATTGCTCACGGTCATGCTGCTCATGGTTACCATGTGCCTGTCATCCACAATGGCGTGCCCGTCGAGACGCCCGAGGTTCAACACGCCAAGGCCGCCCACTACGCTGCTCTCTCGCAGGCTTCAGCGCACGGCAGCTCGCACAGCTCTTGGGACAATGGACATTACGATGGACGTTGGGATGCTGGTCATGACAATCATGCTAGCAGCTATGCCAGCGGCTATGCGCACAAGGGTCCCATCCACATTCCCGTCATCCATAATGGTGTGCCTGTAGAGCCTGCCGAGGTGCAACACGCCCGTGCCGCGCATCTGAATGCTTTGGCAGCCGCCAGCCACAACAGTGGACCAGCTCATGGTGCTTACTATGGAGGTGGTCAAGAGGATGATGGCCAGTACCATGCGCACTACGATCGCTATTAAAAAAGGGCCTCATTGATGATGACAGATGTTTGTTCTTTGAATCATGCGCATGTCTGCCAGAGTTTTAGTCTAAATGATGACGAGCGTCTTTAAACACTGATATCTTCTATTACGACCTATTCCGAAGCAAGCCAGAATAACTATCTCTCTTCTTTTCGCTCTATTATACATATATATATATATATATATATATTGCCCATTATTGTCTCACACACACACGAACATGAAACGACTACTCAAGATGGGAAATTAAAGCCCTTCACACAGCTTTCTTGCCCATCTTTGTATTAACATACAACTCTTCACATACTCGTAACTAACAACAATTTATGTGCAATTCTATGTCTGTCACATTCTTTCTCTTTGTTAGATACAAAGATCTTTTCCTCTCTCTTTCTCTTCTTTCTCTTTCTCATTATTAGCTGTCTTCTGCCTTGTTTCTTCTTTTCTTTGTGTTTCTATATTGATCTTGTCAACTCTACGAATCACTCCCACTGTAAACTGCCAATGCCAACTTGAAACGAACTATCTGTCTAAGAACTATTCTATGTACTGCCTCTAATTTTGATTTCTACTAACCTTAACTGAAACACCGGGTATGATTATGTTGTAAATAACTGTTGTAATTTTTTATATCCATCGTTTATATGTCCTTCTAAATGGGAATGTACATGTAACTACATATTTTATAGCAACTGCAAACAGACAAATAAACTGCAAAAAGTATTTGATCACAAAATCAGTGTATATAGTTTTGATGCCATTCCAATTATTCCAAATAGTCTTAGAATTCAATGGTCATTCAGGCGCCATTTAATTAATTAATTTATTTATTTATTTATTTCCATCGACAAACAATGCAGTCGATGTGCATAAAAAAAATCAATACAATACAATAGAGAACTTAAACTAAGTAAAACTAAAGAAATAAAAAAGTCTATAAAAATTACAAAAATATCTAATAACAAATTTAACTAAGAAGCATTGTAAGAAACAAAAGTTTTATGGAATGAAATGTATTCGGTGGCTTATGAAAAAGTGTAAGTTCTTAAAAAAACAGGTAAATTGAATCATTCATTTCATTTGATATCCACAGCCACATTTAGTTTTGAAAATCTTTAAGTGAACATACATATCTCAGTAGGGGTAGCTGGCTTGAATAGTTTAATTTCAATCGTATTAAAAAGGTGACTGAGAAGTTTTTTCCATAAAAAAAAATACCCCAAAAATTACGGTGTTGATAAGTTAATATTCATTTAAATATAAATTTTTAAAAATTGATTGGCGACGCAGGAGGCGCGCAAAATTAGTAGTTCGTCTTTAGTAAAACTTTATCCTTTTTAAAATGCTCTGTTAAATACAGTCCTTTCTGATTGCTTTTCTTATTAAGTTTTTTATTATTTATTGTTTGTGTTGACAAATACGACATTCGATGAATGAAACAAATGAAGTAGTTTGTCCAACGAACTATGCTTCGGTTTACAGAGGTTCGAAGAGGAAGGAACAGATCCAAATGGTCTCAAAGCTAGTGAAAATAATTTAAACGTAAGACCCGAAAGGTCTTGTGCATTTTGTAATCTAGGTAAATGGGCAATAACTTTGTTGACAATTCCAGAACCTGCCCAACAGCGAACGAATTTAAAGGTAAATACGAAAGCATTTGAACGTGAGTATGAGCTTTCGTTTTAGATTTGAGCTGCATATTGTGTGAACGAACGGTTTTCTTTTCATAAAACGATTCCTTTTTGCAGAATGTCAACAGTGTGTCCTTTAGCGTTCGTATTAAGCATTGAAAGAGGAATAGCAGGGAATGGGAGAGTCAATGCATTTGGAAGGAACATAAATATTTGCAGTGCAACGTTTGAGCTTGGCATTCTCAGACGCGTGTGTAGGTATTTCTCCCAACATGCGTGGGTGCTTTTACAAGAAAATGCAAAAACATACGCCCACACACACATAGAAGCGAATGGCGCACATACAATCAATCAATGGCAGGCTACAAGCTCTCATTTTTTTGTGTTGTGCCATTTGCTTGATGTTGAATGGAGCCAAAAGAATTGTAGGGAATTTCTCTTGCAACCAATGGCATTGGCATGTGCCTTTCCAAAGAATGTGGACACACATGCCTTGGTCTCTCTGTGTGTATGTGTTGAACTATTTGTGGTGGAACAAACATGCGATGACGCTGGAAAAGCACACAAATATCTGTGAGTTTGACGCGATCTGTGTGTATTGTCAAACTTTTCAATTTGCAAGCATAAAGCTGAAAGAAATGTGTAAAATGCAATTGCAATTTGATCTGAGGATACTAGTAGCCGACATTTAAGGCCTTTTGTGTTTTTGGCAGCCTTCGAGACCAGAATTAATGTTGCCCGCATGGTTACAGGCCATAAATTTAAATACAAACTGCGGCCTAATCGATAACCTTTGCAGCTGAAATTTAGACTTTTAATAGGGTAGCCGGCCAAACGCCAATTACACGGCAGGCAAACTAATTAAAAATTAACAATCTACCGAGCGCACGCAAAGGTCATGTCAGCAACAGTGGATCGCATCGAGGGCGAAGAGGGGGCGGCGTTTTTTATACGCCTTGAGGCAGGCCAAAGCTTGCTGCCTTGACGTAGTCCCGACCTCGGCGTGGGTGGATGTGGGCGAGTGTCAGGTACGGTCGTCCATAAACTTGACAATGCTACGATTTAGTTAGGGGCGTTTAATTAAGTATGCATTGGCAGTTGTATTTGTATTTAGATTTATATTTATGGTTAATGGGTGCAATCGGCTAACAAAGTACAAGTACTTGAACGACCTTCACTGGGGCAGGGCCTAAATAGCGGCATTTTATTTTTAGGACCGGCAGTCTATTTAATTACAGACTCAACAAGAGCAGAGCGAATTGTTAATTGATATTGTCGAAATTGCTGAGCGATTTAATGTGCCGCTCAGAATGTGCCACTGTTTAAATACCGGTCGGTAATAGCAGCAGCCAGCTAAGCTTGCTCGCTTCATGCCTCAAAATGGGGGCGTGGTCGTGGGCGCACTGGCCAAAAGTGAATGTGCAACATAGCACTGCCCTCTGGCTGTTATAATTTTGTAAATCTTACTAACTTTATTATTGCAATTTTATTTTTATACTCTGTACATGAAATGTACAGAAGTATATTAGGTTTGCGGGAGCTGAAAAATGTAACAGGCAGAAGGAGGCGTGGCAGACCCCACAAAGTATATATATTCTTGATCAGCATGACGAGACGAGTCGATCTAGCCCTGTCTGTCTGTCTGTCCGTCTGTCCGTCTGTCAGTCTGTCCGTCTGTCCGTCTGTCCGTCCGTATGAACACCTGGATCTCAGAGACTATAAGAGATAGAGACACCAAATTTTGCACAAAGATGCGTTATGTGTGTATTCTATACGAGTTTGTTTTATTTTTTTGATTTTCACCCCCACTTCCCCCCTATGGGGGTTTTCCCGATTTTCCATTCGTATAATCGCCTATATCTCGGAGACTATAAGACCTAGGAACACAAAATTTTAGTCCCAGATGCCTTATGTGAATACGCAGAAAATGTATATTTTGGAATTCCCCTCCCTCCCCCCTCTACCCCGCAAATCGTAACTCCCGTAATTCTTGGAATTTCGTACTAAAATTTTGGAAATACCCCCAGTTGGTTATTATGTGTCCGTATGCCAAATTTCATTATGATAGACCGATTTAACAAGAAGTTATAGCCATAAATATATTTGCTGATGCAGCGCTGCTCAAGCGCTGCCCGCGGCTGTTGTTGATGTTGCTGTTTGGTTGACTGCGAAAATACTTACACAGACACGAATAGATGCGCATAGGCATACATACACTCACACAGACGTAATTGCTATGTAAATGTGCAATTATAAACCCTTTACGTGAGTTCGAATACCGAGAGAGGTAAAATCGATCAAATTTTTTTTATTTTCTTAATTTTTTTATTTTGTATAATTATTGTAAACATATGTACAGAGTATTTCAAAGTCGGGACACCCGACTTTAGCTTTTTTACTTGTTTCTTTTTGCTGATGTTTTTATCCATTTTTTATGACTTTTCATAGTTTTACAGACTCACTACTCACTTCGATTTTGTTTTTGTGGCCAGTTCATATTTCATTCGAATTGGAAATTTTCGTTTGCGGCTCATTTGCATGCACACGAATTTGGCAACTTTGTATTGTTGTTGTTGTTGCTACTCTGTCGTCGTGATAGTCGTTATTGTTGCCCGTTGCCTTTGCGGTTTTGAAAACTGTGGCAACCGCGCGTGCCGTGGCCCAGTAATTGCTCTGCGGACTTGGGTCTTGGCTTCTTCTGCACGTTCCCTGCAACTGCCACTGCAACAACAACAACAGGAACAGCTAAACTATCAACAGCAACAACAAGAGCGACGATCGTTAGGCAAACAATTGCCTGCTACAATAAAATAACACAATTATTTAACTATTTGTTGTTGTTTTCGATTGACGTTCTCAGCTTGTGCTTAGGTTTTTCCTGCTCTGAAAACTTTGTGTTTGTGGGCGTTCCTATTTTACATTTTTATACCCTGTACCCGTAGGGTAAAAAGGGTATATTAGGTTTGTGCAAAGTATGTAACATACAGAAGGAAGCATCTCCGACCCCATAAAGTATATATATTCTTGATCAGCATGACGAGAGAAATCGATCTAGACATGTCCGTCCGTCTGTCCGTCCGTCTGTCCGTCTGTCCGTCCGTCTGGATGAACGCGAGGATCTCAGAAACTATAAAAGCTAGAATAACCAAAGTTGGCATCCAGATTCTCCTAGGTCCGAGTAAGGACGAGTTTATGTTTTTTTTTTTAATTTTCCCCCCCTTCCCCCGCTACAGATTTTCGTCAATAGCGTCCACATTTCAAATGCTACCTAAACCAAATTTTGCACACATAATTAATATATAATTGTCTACTGTTGTATGAAATTTTATTCAATTCGGTCAATTCTAAGAAAAGTTATTAGCAAAACAAATTCTCCCCAGTGCAACCCCCCCAAACTGCAGCAACAAGTTCGCTCTTCTTCTTCCTCTTTTTGCTGCTGCTATGGGCGCATATAACTCAGTGACGGAAGTTTACCTGGGTACAGGGTATTACACTGTCGGGCTTGCTCGACTGTAGCGTTCTCTCTTGTTTTAATGTGCTTTAACCGATGTTAACATTTTCCTTCAATTTAATTTTATGGCTGAGGCGTTAATTTATGGTCTAATTGATTCTGATTTGAATATGTTGAAATATGTGTAGAAAGGCGGACAGCGGCAAGAGGCAACATTCCAAGTATTTTTGGCTTTTGGCAATAAGCTACAATAGTAAGTAGTATATACAAGTACATTCATTTCATGGTATTTTTTTTTTATACTCTGTACATGAAATGTACAGAAGTATATTAGGTTTGCGGGAGCTGAAAAATGTAACAGGCAGAAGGAGGCGTGGCAGACCCCACAAAGTATATATATTCTTGATCAGCATGACGAGACGAGTCGATCTAGCCCTGTCTGTCTGTCTGTCCGTCTGTCCGTCTGTCAGTCTGTCCGTCCGTATGAACACCTGGATCTCAGAGACTATAAGAGATAGAGACACCAAATTTTGCACAAAGATGCGTTATGTGTGTATTCTATACGAGTTTGTTTTATTTTTATGATTTTCCCCCCCACTTCCCCCCTATGGGGGTTTTCCCGATTTTCCATTCGTATAATCGCCTATATCTCGGAGACTATAAGACCTAGGAACACCAAATTTTAGTCCCAGATGCCTTATGTGAATACGCAGAAAATTTGTATTTTGGAATTTCCCTCCCTCCCCCCTCTACCCCGCAAATCGTAACTCCCGTAATTCTTGGAATTTCGAACTAAAATTTTGGAAATACCCCCAGTTGGTTATTATACGTCCGTATAGACGAGGGCCTCGGTGGCGTAGTGGATAGCGCATGCGCACACCAAACAAGAGGTCGTGGGTTCGAGCCCCACTCATGGCGAGAGCATGACCTAAATTTTCTCCTCTCGAAAAAACTCTCCTAAGCTCATGTCTTCAACGTCGTGGTCATTTATCCACCCAAAAACACATCCATCCACGCTATCTGGACTGCACAATAGTTAAACCCTCCAAGACGTCTCTCCCCGGCGTCGACAGGTGGCAGCCCCACCACTGGGATAAGTCGCATCTGGCCAATCACCAGGTCGACTGACAACTACATGATTATGGAAACTACTACAAGACAACTGAATCCAAAAAGGACTCCGACTACTTCGATGTCTGATGTCAAGGATGGCGCTGGAACCCCCAAGGAAGCAGACGGGATCGGCAGACCTAAAAAAAAAAAAAAAAAAGACGGCAACCTGGCGGCGGATGCACCCTTCAGGAATTCTCCCAGACACAACAACACCAAATGGGACACAGCCAGACAGACGGCTAGAAATAGAGAGTGTTAAGATTGGAAAAAATGTCCTTGTAGTAGCCCTAAGCTCCCAAGTGGAGTACAAAGGAAATAAAAAAAAAAAATAGACGATTTACCAAGAAGTTATAGCCATAAATATATTTGCTGATGCAGCGCTGCTCAAGCGCTGCCCGCGGCTGTTGTTGATGTTGCTGTTTGATTGACTGCGAAAATGCTTACACAGACACGAATAGATGCGCATAGGCATACATACACTCACACAGACGCAATTGCTATGTAAATGTGCAATTATAAACCCTTTACGTGAGTTCGAATACCGAGAGAGGTAAAATCGATCAAATTTTGTTTTTTTTTAATTTTCTTAATTTTTTTATTTTCTATAATTATTGTAAGCATATGTACAGAGTATTTCAAAGTCGGGACACCCGACTTTAGCTTTTTTTACTTGTTTTTTATTTTCAAAATTGGTTGATCAGTAAGTTTAATGATTTGTAACAGAATACAATTACAGCCAGGCAAATTTAAAGCATTTATTCTCTTTTAAGTTATGTTATCCATTATAAAGTTTTAAAGGGTTTTACATTTCCAAGGGCTATATTGGGCATATACCTATATCAAACGGGAACATCTTTATACTCTGTACATAAAATGTACAAGAGTATATTAGATTTGCGGGAGCTGAAAATGTAACAAGCAGAAGGAGGCGTGGCAGACCCCACAGTGTATATATATTCTTGATCAGCATGACGAGACGAGTCGATCTAGCCCTGTCTGTCTGTTTGTCTGTCCGTCTGTCCGTCTGTCGTCTGTCAGTCTGTCCGTATGAACACCTGGATCTCAAAGACTATAAGCTAGAGACACCAAATTTTGCACAAAGATGCCTTATGTGTGTACGCTGTGCAAGTTTGTTTTATTTTTTTTATTTCCCCCCCCCCCCCACTTCCCCCTATGGGCGTTTTCCCGATTTCCATTCGTATTATCGCCTATATCTCTATATCCCTCTCTCCCGCAAATCGTAACTCCTGTAATTCTTGGAATTTCGAACTCAAACTTGGCAAATACCTCCATTTAGTTATTATAAGTCCAAATGCCAAGTTTCATCATGATAAGCCGTTATAGTCATATGTCTACATAAGACCAAGTAGTGCCCGCAGCTGTTGTTGTTGTTATTGCTTTGCTCAAGCACACGAGACATACACAGACACACACAAACACACACATACACGCATAATTACTCTACACATGTGTAAAGAGTATTTCAAAGTCGGGATACCTGACTTTAGCTTCTCCCTTTGTTTTGATAGACTTTGTCAATGCCATGGACTCATACTTGATAATATATACTATACTGATCAAGCAAAGCTTCGCTTTTAAATGAATGTTTATGAGAAGACATACTTTCTACAAATATATTTACAGTTTTTGTATTACTTCCCAAACAAGTTCGAAATTAACTAACTAGAACAAACTCGGGTAATTTGATGAACGTTGTTGGGGCTCCTACTTATTATGAGCAGATTTACTTTTTGCATATGGTTGTGTTGCTGGCGTATGTGCACTTAGTTGCAACTTTAACATTTGATCCCCCTAACTTTGTTGCGACTACACGAACTTTAAACAACGAGGCGTTATAGGGGAGAACAGTTTTCTACTTTGTCGGTTGATGGAAAACAAGAACGTAAACGAATGGTGATAGTTTTTGAAACGTGTGGCAGAGCCAGCAGTTTTACTCACAGAAATAATCAACAAAATAAGCAAATAAAAGGCAGATGCAGTGCAAACTGCAACAACAGCAACATCGGCGGCAACAATTTGAAAAACACGAAGATAATGCAACGGTTTTCTCGTATATGCTATTGTGGCTGCTGTGGAAAATTCGCTGAACGTTGCGCGAATTTGCACAACTAAGTAAGCAAGGCAAATGCAATTGCCGTTCGCTGTTTTTTCAATTTTCCGCGTGCGTCGAAAATATCAAAAACCTCTTGATGACAGCGACAACAACGATGGCAATCGTTGCAACGGTGGCAGCAACGGCGGCTGTGGCGTCTGCAACCGCAAATGCTGCAACGTAATTCGCCGAGTAAATTGATTTGCGTTGCACAAATTTACACCAAATGTTTTTCATTGTTTTTGCTAAATGGATGGGTGCGATGGATGTTGGGTTCGGTTGTTGGCAGTTGGCTTGTCTGCTTTAGTTAGCTCATTAGTTAGTTGAATTGGCGGTTTTGTGGTCTACGCTCAAGTGCGTTCTAAAGCATGACGCATGTTAATCAACAAGCATCACAATGATGCGAATTGGAAAGTTATAGACTACTGGCTCGTTTGGGGTTGATAAATTAAATGTGCAGTTGACATATTTGGTGGAAACATACTTGACCACTTATTGTTTCATATTATGAATAACAAGCACGTATTGTGCTTAACTTCGAGTTAATTCAATTGAAAAAATTGTTAAAAATTAATTTAAATGTTTGCATTAATTAATTAATTAAAGTAAATTAATTAAGTTAATTAATTTAATTAACTAAATTAAATATAAAATATTCCATGCATGCATACATACATTTACATTTACATCAGAATCGTGCCCTATGCGTGTACTTGTACATATGTATGTATGTGTGCAGAAAAAATAAACAAACTCGATCTGCCTAGGGCTTATAGGAACCTTGATACCAATTTTGGTTATCCTAGCTATTGTACTTACTGAGATCCTTGCGCTCATACAGACAGACGGACAGACAGACGGACATGGCTATATCGACTCGTCTTGTCATCCTGATCAAAAATATATATACTTTGTGGGGGGCAACAGCCCCTCCCTGCACACCCCCCTGCCTACACCCTTGCCAAATGTACTAAACAAAAAAAATTACTTTTAAAAATGTTAAATAATTTTTAATTAATTAACATTTCTTGCTCTGTCAGTGCAAGACGAATGAACATACATACATACATAGATGTGAACATGTACATAGATGTGTACATATGTATGTATGTATGTACATTCACACATTAGTGTCTCACATTTTGCTTTGGCTATTTCAATCGTTTGCACGCAACTACACGAACAGCTGCTTGTATGTGTGTGTGTGTGTATGTATACTTAGTTGTCCCCAACTGTTTCACATTTTGTATTGTTTGTTCTGCCTGCATTTGTAAAATGCATTTTTGGAAAATCCTTGAACGCAAAGTTGTAGATTTAGTTACGTAGATTACAGTCCCCAAATTTGAAATCGATCGGAAAAAATGTATAAACCAAAATTTTCATATGAAAAGGTGAATAAATATTAAAACTTCAATAATTCAAGCTCCAAGATTATAAAAATCAAATTTAAAGTTGATCGGTGCAGAAATGCAGAATTTACAAACAAACTTTGGAGCCCCTTTGGAGCTTGAATTTTCCAAAATCCCTTCTTAGTGGGCACCTTCACTATAATAGAATCCTTGAGCCCAAATTTCAGCTTCATAGCTCTTGCCGTTTGGGCTGTGGGCTGTTGACGCGGTTTTCTTTTGTGCCACATTTTTTTTACAGGAAAACTCCCATATTTCAATCTCCTAAGCCTGTTTTCCACCCTTTGGAGCTCGAATTTTCCAAAATCTTAGTGGCCACCTACACCATGAAAGGATACTTGAGTCCAAATTTCAGCTTCCTAGCTTTTACCGTTTGGGCTGTACGTTGATCACCAATCAGTCAGTCAGGAAAAACTGTTTTTTATATATAGAGATTATGGAAATGTTATTATTGAGAAGAGTAAAAAATATTTTATAATTATAAAAAATAAAACTGTGGCGTGAATCAAACCCACGCATAGATACAATTCTGATATAAATGTGTGTATGCATGTATGAAATATTTTATTCAGCTGAGTTGAATTTTGAATTTCATATGTGAATACAATTTATTAGGATTTACTTCAACTAGGTGCCCTTTTAGATATCCTACCCCTCGACATTATCGGGTAGGAAATGGCCACTAATACTGCACTGAGAGTTAGAGAATCCCTAACATGGAAAGACTCTGCAAATGGGCACGAAAAAATACTCCATCATCCGGGGGTTCCGACCCATACGAACTATCACACGCCGTTGGTTACCTTTGCCTGGAAGTACACGGTCAGTATACCTACTTGTCTGGGGTGGGAGCACCTTCTCCACTTAAGAAACTGTGCCATCAATGTATTCACTGACGGCTCAAAACTTGCAGGGTGCGTCGGAGGAGGAATCTTCTCCCCCGATCTGGGTCTGAGACTCTTCTTCCCCCTGCCAATGTCTATCAAGCGAAAGTCGCTATCCATGTCGCCACGCAGAACCTACTAGCATCACTAGACCAATATGACAGTAGACCAATTTACATTTACTTAGTTACTTACATTAGAGTCAAATTTGGACATCTCCAGCGTTATCACAGACTGGCTCAGCATATGTGTACAAACCTCATATGGGTACCAGGGCACCAGAAAATAGAGGGGAAGTGCATTGCAGATTAACTGGCTAGGGAGGGCACTACGCAACTATGAATCCACCCTGACAAGGAAGGTATTGGCATGCCGCTAGCTTACTTCCGCCTAGTCATACGCAGCCTTGCAAGGACGTTGACCCAAAGGCGATGGGACAACACCAACCAGTGTGCCAAGGCAAAGCTGGCATGGCCAGCTCTGGAAGTCTCCACGATACTGGGGGTACTTACAGGACATTGTCCGATTAGCCGACACGCCGCCAGATTTGGCATCCCATATAATGACTACTGCAGAAGGGCGACCATTTCTCAGCAATCTAGCAGAAGTACAGAGTATTAAGATTGCGAGGCTATCCAAATTCCTTAAAAGTTCTGGGTGGTTTGGGGCGGACCATCGCAATCAATAGAGATTTTATGGCATCACAACGGGAGTCCTTTGGTCTAAGTGAGAAGGTGTGATCGTCACCCCAGCCATTGCAACCTAACCAAACCTAACTTCAACTATGAAAACTAATATGCAGTTGAAGGTTAAGACTACCATCGAATTTAATAAAATTCCCAAAATGTACCAATCTTAAATTAATATACAATGAAAACTAAAATCCATTGAAATATTAGTACATACATATGTACATATATGCGATGCGAACTAGAACCAATCATGACATAAAATGGCATACGGTACCCAACTTGTTAAAATATTTATGCCATCTCTTTAGTATACGTATACATAATTATTTATGAACTGTTGTATGGGCGTGTGGTATGGCCGCCCGTGTCTTTTGTAGCTGTCATGCATAATTAGCTCCTGCTGTCATGCTGGCGTATCATTCTGTTGTTGTGGGCTGCCATGTGTTCATAATAAAGTGCCGGACGGAAAATTCAAAGCCTACTTTTAGGCATAATTTTATGCAAATGCCCATTGCATGACATTTAAAATTTGCTCGCAGGGCCTTACAATATTAATACAGCGTAAAGTTTAGCATAACAATAAGAGTCAAGTGGCAAAAACAACAGCAACAACAACATGAACAACAAGTAGCACGGGCTATACGCACGAAGTTGAAAGCCAAACAGTTGCGGTCACACTTGCTTGACAAGCTTATTTATTGTAATTTGAAAAAGTTTAGATTACATGCAGGCTTCTAGTTATGTGTGTACTGCATAAGTCTGGTCTTTGCAATTGTCATAAAATGACCGACGAAACAAATTAGAGGCCAAGCAGCTGTTGCCACCATGAACTTTGTTGGTTTGTTGGCTAGTTGCCGACTGGTCCAATTTTTGCTGTTGCTGTTGTTGCCGCTGCCACTACCATTGTTGGTATAAAGATTTATGACAGTAACTGTAAAAAACTTTGATAGCCACACATGCATTTGCAGATAATCGAATTTTAATATTCGTTTGCGTGCTTAAAGCATATACAAATATTTTGACTAGACCTAATACTAAGTTCAAACGAACAAGTTAACTTAACAAATTTGTCTAGTTTTTAAGATAATGTTCCAACTAACTAAAGAAAGGATCGAAAGCAATATCATTTGTCCTTAAACATGGATCAGCTGGCAAGAACTTATTAATATAAACTTCGTATAACAAAAAAGAAATTAACAGCTGAAAGCTACTTCCGAACTGGCGGTACTGTTTAATGGAGTTGTCTGGAAAAGAAACATAGGGGAAAAATGTAATAATTATAGTAAGAATATTATAAATGAGATGTAGGGATAAACAGTAGGTAGCAGTGAACTCAATGTGGCTTAAAGGTTGTGATTAGCGAATAGTAGCCATATATAGTAGATAACACTTATAGCTTGGCTCCAAATCTGGCTATATTTTAATTTTTAGCCCCAATGTAGCCAAGTAAGACAGATATGCCAATTAATATTGTTAGTGGTGTTACGGTGAAATGTGAAAAAATAATATTGGCACTTTTTTCTTACACAATTTGAAGCTCTGGCTCGGCCCAAACTGGAGCGGGCTGCGCAGGTACCGGTGGCTGTGGCGCAGCACCACCCGCACCACCGCCTCCGCCAGCACCGTTGCGTGCACCCTTGCCACCTTTTCCGCCCTTTCCGCCCTTACTGCCGTCTGGGCCGTCGGGGCCATCTGGACCATCGGCGCCATCTTCTCCATCTGGTTGAGGTCCAGCTGGACTTGGAGCACCAGGCTGACCATTTTGTCCGCTCTCCCCGGAACCAGCTGTGCCTCCAGCACCACCGCCACCACCAGCGCCACCTCCTCCAGCGCTTCCCCCGCCGCCGCTACCACTACTACCACCGCTACCGCCAAGAACACCTCCAGCGCCTCCTGCGCCACCGCTACCACCTGCACCACCAGCCTCGCCAGCCTCACTTCCTGCTTCGCCTTCGGAGCCTGTCGATGAAGTGTCACTTGAACTACTATCACTTCCAGCGCTTGACTCGCTTCCGTCAGGGATATATTCGCCTTCTAGTCCCGGCTGTGGCTTCCATAAACCGTCGTCTACACCTAACGGTGGCTTATACGTGCCATCATCTTCTGGTGGTGCTGCGACCAGAAGCACCACAGGTGCCAGCGCTTGCTGTGGCAACAAATAGGTGCCAGCCACTGGCAGGATATGTGATGCCGCATCTTTCAGATAAATAACACCCAGCACTAACAGCAGCAACTACAGGGTATAAGCAATAACGCTATTATCTTTTAGTTCTGAGAATTTCCTAATTGTTTTCCTACCGCCGTCGCACGCATCTTTAAGGTTTTTCAATTCCTTTCTTTTATCGCGCTGTGCAGCACGTGCTCGAGTTTGGTCGTGATTCGACTGACTTGGGCGGCTTTGCCCTAACGCTTATATACGCTGCTCATGCATCGATCGCTGATCAATTGTCTATACATGGCAGCCGGTGGTTTCAGTGGAGCTGTTTCAACTTTGCGTGGCGCTCGCATAAATCAAGTGCGACCAACGCTCATTATAGCAAGTACACACAACTGCAGCCATATTCACGACAACAATTACAATTATGAGCTGTATCTGTATTATAAAACTGCCATATCAAAGACGCAATTACATGTAAACTTGACTTTGACTTATGCCGCACGAAACAACGATGCGTTGTGAGGATGAGGGTAAGACTTTTCCAACTTTACTGCACTCTGCTCTTCATGGCAATATTTTTGTGAGATATATCAATTGCTAGGGGATGACAAAAAGAGAGAGATTATAAGTAAGGGTAGTAATAATATAAATCTTTGCGTATTCGAACAATTAATTTAATGCGAATTGAAATTATTCCAAATCGAAAACAGTCCAAGACTAATTTTGTAATAATGTAAGAATTTTGAAATTCCATTCCCCATAACAGAACACACAATAGGGTATTACGACTTTGCTTTGATCCCATACGTACAGTGCAAAACGGTTCTAGATTGTTTTAAGTTCTTGCCGTTGATTTGTTAATAAATAATTGAAATGCCTTTTTAATGCATTGTTGACTTTCAGTGCGTCGTCTGAGGTTCGCCACGAGCCGGAGTTGCATTCATTCTCAGACTCGTTGGACTCGATAGCTGCACTGTTTTACTACGGATTAGATAAAATGCCATTCATGGCAATGCGGTTAGTGGACGCGTTGTGGGGAGGTTTCGGTTTCGGCCTGGCGGACTAGCGCATAGATGTTGTTGTTTTCGTTGTTGGCTTTTGTTGACTCAATAGCGAGCCACAATTGCATGCGAATGACAGGCATAGGGACGCGGGCGGCTCTAAGCCGCTCCAACGCGCCCACAAGTGCAAAGTGGCGTCTGGCTGGATAACAGGTTTGTTTTTTTTTATCTGCTATGTGTCAAATGTGTAGCACAGTGGTGGCCAACACGAAGTGCAAGATAAATAACTGCACGTCATGTTCGTTAATTGGTGCTGCTTCTCTGGTTTTTGTTTGATTCTTCCATTTTTGTTGCTATTGCTTGCAATACAATAAAACCAACAACAACATAACAACAATTGCATATGCGACAACCAGGAAGTTCCTTGGATTCCTTGGCAGCCCTTTGGCTGATAACAACGTAACATAAATTATGAGCAACTATTAAACTCTGCAGCTCCGACTAAATCAATTAAGCCAACAAGCGAAAAAGCAACTACAGGAGAACAAGCAACAACACTAACAACAATGATAGCGGGAACTAAACAAAGTAATGGCAACGAGTCAATTTTCATTATCATCAACATTATCGTTACCATTTAGCTACAAAACCAGCAGCATTATTCACAGCTTCAAGCAGTTACACGTGAAGAAAATCCACCATTTATAGTAGCAGCATGAGTATTATTTTACTAAAAACTTTTTATTAATTTGTCAAAAGTATAAAAATTTTGTGAAAATTCTGGTATAACTGCATTAAGAAATACTTGTATTTAAAAGGGCATATTCTAATAGTCCGAGCAGACTTAACGTAAAAATCTGAGGTAAGTTTTGATTGAAGTAAAAAGTAATTTTAAAGTAAAGCTACGGATGGACTTGCACATAATTCCACACAATTTTGTGTTATTTTACCAGTAAATACTGTAAAGTAAATAAGTTGGGAAATGACTCCATATATCATTTAGGATTATATTTTATAAAACATTTAACATTTATACAAATTTCTGTGCAGCAAATATAATATAATAAAAATAAAATACCAGAGTTAAAGTATTCTTTTCAGCTTTCAATTCAACATTTTTATATGGTCCTATTCGATGTTATCTTCATTTAATAAAATTATCCTCCTCTCTAAAAAATAAATTGATCGTTAAATCTTATCTCCATACATATAGATGCGTAAAGAATGCATGTAATACTATTTTCATTTCATTGATACTAATTTTTCTCTTAGTGTACGAGGTGTGAAGCTAGGAAGCAGCTAGTCTGACGTTGGTTCCTGTTGTGGCTGTGTGTCAGTGTGCCTGTGTGTGTTTGCACAACCGAACTTATAAACTGCGCACAGCGTGTGTGCTGCACCCTAGGATAGTTGAAGGAACTTGAGGCCAATTAAGCGGGCGCCGTTCGCCGGACAGCAAAGACGTGAAATTATGTCAAGTTGGCGCTTTTGTTGCTGGCTTGCTTGATAACAGATTCATTTAGATGGCAGACATTCGCTGCCTGTGTAAATATTTTTGTACGCCACTGTACTATTCTTTGGTTGGCTTGGCCCTCCGAAGGTGGAGAACGATGCGTTGGCGATTAATCAAAACGAATGCCCAAATTGACGTGCCGCAGACAATGTGATTAAATTTGTTGGCCATAAATGGCTGACAGACAAACAGACAGCATGCGAAACCCGCACACACTCGCACAACCTCATTTGTAGGTATTACCCTGCAGGGCAGTTACAAATGCCAGTACATTTCGGTGTTGGCGTTGTAAGGGGCCGTCGCACATAAAGATTTTCGCCACTATTTTGATGTTACTTCATTTGTAAGCCCGACAGACAACTCAACTATCCGTACAGTAGCCTCGAAGTGACAAGTGTATGGTCGCACGAGCCAACACCTGCAGAGCAAGCGGGTTTTTACATTGAACAAATAGTAGTATGCCCTGGTAAGCAAATAAGTTTCAATCGTGCGGCACTGTTTCTTTAAGAGAGTCAGAGAGCCATTTGATTTTCTGCAGCATATTTATCCCATAACATTGGATGCAACGATTTTTTTGGGATGAGCTGATTGTAAATATTACTGGCATTATTTTTATTTAAGAATGTGATGTGAGCTTACTTTTACTGCATCAAGTGAGCGATAAAATGTGAAAAAACTGCTGCTCCGACTGCTTATCCACCCCTTTTAAGCATAGAGGGCAAACTTTTAGCGAAAACACGAATCAAAGAATCTTGGTGCAGAGGTTGATTAAACTAAGGGGTCCTAGTCTGGGGACACGATTGCTGCCTTTGCTGATAAATATGTTACCACGTTTAGGCCTTTACTTTCCTGCAAAGCGAAGAATGTGGTTAGTTATTTGGGTTACTATCTTTTCTCTAAGTGCAGATTTCACTCTTTCTGCATCTCATTGTACGGCGAGCTTTTGCGAATAATATATACGAGTATATGAAGTCGTATGCGTGTTTGCTGCCGTGTTGCATGTCAGATTGAGTATGCGGCCATGTGTTTGTATTTTTAAGTAAAGAGTACGCATAAAGAGTTACAGTATTGGGAGCAATCTGAAAATATGTCAAAAAATTAAGAAAATATATCCATTTTAAAATTGACCCCTACTTAGAATTGTATCACTTACTTTTAATAAACAGAGGAGTAGATTAAATTTGTCTGCTCTCTAAGTAATGTTTTGAATCTTAACAAGACCATGATGGGTGCCAGCGCCTTTGTTGTTGTTTGCGGCTGGAACACAGCAAGCTTAAGTGTAGACAATATGTACATGAAATGTGTATTAAATAAATGAAAAAAGAAAAAGCCAATTTTGTTTTAGAAGAGGTCGGCTGTGGTCTACATAATATAATGGGAAAAATCAGCTTTTTATGCTTTTATGCTTTTATCTATATGTTAACTTCCCGAAAAGTGCATGTGGTGCATGTTTGATGGCCAAAGCAATATTTCCCCCACTTCAATTTATTTCAAATCTGAGCTAAGAGAAAAGCTTTTTTTGCCACAACTGGCTGAAATAACATATATGTATATATATAGCCTATCAATAATATATCGCAGGAGTTGTCAAAAAATAATATCGGCGGCAAAATGTGAATTTATGGCAGAAACCGCACTTAACCTCCTGACAAAAGATTCATGGAATACGTATGAAAAGAAATTGCTGTAAATATGTAAATTTTCCTAAACTTGTTGGGCAATACTCCAACTCATTAAATTCTTTCCTAAATAAAATGTTTGAAATTAAGGTTATTTGTTATTGAAAAATATGTAAAGCGGTGAATAAACGCCGTTAAGATAATACGTACATTCAGAGTTTTTAAAGCGAGACTTATTTAAGTGCCTTACAAAAATTGTATATAGAAATTTCAATTTATACTTTACAAGCTGATAATACTTAATGACCTAGTCAAGGAAACTTATTGTGAAGAGAGTGCACATCCAGATATTGTCATTTTTGTAAAGTTTAAGAACATTTAACTCTTGAGTCATCGAGGACTTAAATGTTGATTAGTCATTCCTTGGCTTTATGTACATTTATATACATATTTCATATTTACATACAGAAGCACATCTGCAAATTTGAAGTCATTTCAGCAAAATATCCTCAAGCAAGCGAGAGAGCGAAGTGCCAAGTATTCCCAGAACAACAAATACATATATTACTTTTTCCCTTATTTGTTTTACTCCAACTCATGGTGTGATGATTTATGATGCCCAGCATAGCAACTGAAGCGTTTAAATATGTCGCCAACGTAGCCTCTGAACCCACTGACACGGTCATGTCACGTGAGACGCATAAAGCTAAATATTTCTTTGGTTGAAACTGAAAAGGTGAAAGGACATTTTGAACAACTGGTGAATACCTTTTTTTGTGGAAATGCCAGAGTGGTTGCACCGCTGCCAAGGCACGTACATAGAGTCATCAATAACAACGCGTAATAATAAACAAAAGAAACACATGTCTGTACAGACAAACCTACATATTCACACATGTACATACATATGTGCATCGCATTAAGTTCAACATGAATCAGAGAGCTACGGGTCCATGTGTAGGCCACTTGGTTGAACAGGTTGAGATACCATGCCATTTGCTGCAATGCGAAATAAAATTGCGTTCCAGTTGTTGAGGGCGTTAACGTGCTTGACTTCTGTTACGATTTTTACTGTTGTCATTGTTTTTGCTGCTGCTGTGGCTGTTGCTATTGGGTTTGGGGCGGCGACTAGACTAAGAGTGACGCACATGCTGCGCATTGCCCAAGGCTATTAACAATAGGACGAATATAACACTCGAAGTGGGTGGCCTATAATAAGTCATAAACGAGCGGCTCAACTGCTGAGTATCGAGTATGTGTGGGCTTGAGTGTGGGTGGAACCGTGAGCGTGTGGCAACAAATAAAACAAGGTAAAAACCTTACATAAAAGCCACAAACACCGACCAGCATTTGTGGCCAAATTTTTGGTTTTAATTTAACGTTGAAATATTTTTATTATTTTCCTGGTCCTACCAATTCATCACAGCTGCGTCATTCCCCTTCCACTCCCGATCAGCTGAATTCGGTGGTGTGTTTTTGGTTTTATGCTCTTTTATGGCCATATCATAATGCCATTTGTTTTGTAGTTTTTGATTCGATTGCAATGCGCTGCGACTTTTTATAGACTTGTTTATTGGTTTCGCACCATGGCGCCTAATGATCAAAACATTTACGATGCAGACGCAGTCAAAACACACAAATAGGCCCCAAGGCGCAATCAGACCGGTCAATAGCATTAACAACAATAACAGCAACAAAACAGTGCCTCAATAATTGCGAATTTGTGCTTCAATTGACTTCACTTTGAGTATCCAACACTTTAGGTGCATGGCGAGAAAAGGAAAAACAACAAAATAACAAAAAATAAGTGCTGTCGGGCTACAATTTCTAAGCGTTAAGCTAGAAAAGTTGGCCTGATATCCTTTGTAACCAATAATATGTTGTAAATACAAAACACCAGGCTTATCGACCTCATCAGACCTCTGCGTCAGTGGCTATCCGTCGCCAGTTTGTCGCTCGATTTGTTCTGTAGTGCTTGCTAACGCGCTTTTATATCGCCCATTTTATCGACAATTTAAGTGTTTGCCAGATTTCTTATCAAGAGCATGCAATGCTTTTTCATTTTCCTTTGTCTGCTAGTAACGCGTACAATTTTTCGCACATGCCATTGACGCCAATGACGCAAGGCGGATTTTTCATAAATAAAGGGTCGCATAACACGGTGCTGTGTTCTTCGAAAACTTTTCATCGGAGCCCCTAAAGTGCTATTCACACTTCAAAATGTGGCAACTTAAATTTATGCAACCCTTTCCTTCTCCACAGCTTAATTGCCAAAATAAACTAAGCGCAATTGGGGCAAATGTAATTTCAGAAGTCTGAATAAACTTATATTTCGAGTTGGCCGAAAAGAAAAATTATTTTGAAAAGCGCGTGAATTTGGTAGAACTGTGACTATGAAGTGGATGTTTTTGCAAATGCTTTCTTTTATACCAACAACTTTGAACCAATGTTAGTGATGGCAACCGGTTATTACTTGTCGGCGTACAAATTTCGTTTTAACTGAGTTGCTCTAATGTTTTATTCAATTGTTTTTTGTGGTCAATCTGAGAGAGTGCTCAGAAATGAAAATGGGTTTGATGAGATTTGAAAAATATACCCGTTGATTGGGTTGATTACGAAAAACCATATTGTTTAGAGGGCGGACTAAAATGTAAGCCTGATTAAGTATACAACCACGGTTAATTTGATATAATGAAGCACCGAAGTAGCATTCATGAAAATAATAATTCACGGACGTAAGTCAAATAAATTTAAATTGAAAAGTAAGTTTTAATGGATATTATAACAGAGAGTCTTTCAATTAAATCATATTTTATGGTTGCGTGATATTTCCACTTTACAACAAGAAAACTACCATTCCATGAGAATATTTGTTGTACTTAATGCCACAATGTGATATTTTCTCATCTACCGCTTCAATTGACAGCATTGTCCAAAGCAAGATTTTGATTCGGCGTGAATCTCTCGCTCTACTTACACTTTGTCTTACGTAATTGGTGTTAACAGCAGCAAAAACAATAAGAAGAGGAAGAAGAACGACAACAGCAACAACAATAAAAACACTCGAAAACAACCAGTGCCAGAACACAAAGGTCATTTAAGCTGCTCCTGCTGGCAGTGACAGCAGCCACGTCTTGCCCTAGACCATGATAATTGAATGTATTGTCCCAAGAGTTTTCTTTGCTTTTGTGTTTTCCATAGATTTTTTTTCTGCCTACGTTCGGAAGGAAGATGGTGACGCAAAGCACGTCGCCCGACTCGTTGGCTCGGCGCACATTTACATAAATGTCTAACAGGCACCAGGCTGGTCAGGCCACATACAAACATATTCACAGACATCAGACTGTTTTATCTGTTTGCTTTATTCATATACCCCATTTATGAGCGCTTCTTATTATTATTGTAGTTCTGGTGCAGCTCATTCTATTAATATCACGCAAATTCGTAATTGAGCTCACTTGTGTGTTTGTTGTTGTTTTGAGCTGGTCTTTGTTTTAGTCATAGTTGGCGAAAGTAACAACAACAACAACCTGTTGGCGCCATCTTGGGCAACATTTTTTTGTACAGTGGCTGACAGGGTTAGTATTAATCTGATAAAAATGAAAATAATAAAATCTATTGCGCCTACAACTAACTCCTATTAACATTTCAATTTTAATTCTAATCTTATTTATTGTATTTGCCTATCACAATTCACGCACACACACAAACACACACGCACACATATGTATACACTAACAGAATGACTCAATTTCAGAAGGTTTTTAGTCACCCGCAGGCCAGAAACCAATCACAAACCGAATTTACAAGCCCAATCGACGCTCAGAGCCACTTTGCATGCGGTATGTGCGGCAATTTGTAGACACCAAACCGTACACGTTGTTGCTCTTGTTGTTGTGGCTTCGACGAGGGGCTGATTGTGTACGCTTGGCACACCTTTTGTGTGCGTGAATGTGCAGTGTGTGCTTAGTGTGCCTGTTGACTTTCCAGCAGGGCGCATTGTTTACAGCCTCTAAAAACAAATCATCTTTTATTATAACACATTAATCAAACGCACCGTTGTATCGATGGCCGAGCATAACGAATGTGCTGAGCTCTCGTCACCATGGAGAGGAACAAACAAAAGCCGAAGTATGTAAATGTAAATAACACATCATTTTTCATGCTCTCATATTTTCCGGTATGAGCATTGAGAGTTCTCCTTCCCATTTGTTGCCTACTTTTGTGCGCCGCACATTATTTATGGCCAGGTGGCGCGTCAGGCGTTCCAGTAATTGCGTGCTAAGTTTTTCAATGCGGATTGGCATCATATCTAAGGTTGGCCCAAAGGACCAACATGGAAGGCAGTAGGGAAGAATGCTGCCTATTGCGATTGACGTCAATTGGCATTGTTTGGCAATGCTTTCATTTCTACATAAATTGAAAATTGCATTGAACCAGTTTTGGATGCCGACGGCGTACACGGAATTGAAATCATCGGAATGAAAAAATTTAAGGTGTATTCTTGGCACGCCTGAACAATGTTACGTTCTTTTAGCGTAATATCAACTCGATTGGTTAATTTAAACTATACCTTTTTATAACCTCTTCCTTAATGGTAGGAGGGGCTGATGATGTTGCAGTTGGTTTTAAATTATAAGAAATGTATTATTTCTTAGAAATATATTATGTATGCATATGTATGTCTAAATGTTCCTATCTAATTTTAAGCTGACCAGGAGTGCATAACATATTAATGATATTCAGAAAAAAAATTAAATTTTTAATAAAAAAGCCTTAAAATCTTAGAATATGTATGCCTGTGTTTCCTGATCATATTTATGCAAGTTCAAATATATTTCAGCTATAAAAAAGTTAGGCGAGCCCTTAAAGTAAAATAGGACATTCCACCCAATATGGCCATTAAGAGCGGTTACTGCTGTACCGTCAATTGATTTATGGCTGGCGGTTATTAAGCCAATTTCATTTTGGGCGACCAGACAAACAGCAAAATGGCGCATTGAGTTGTTTGCCCTGAGATGGAGCTGCAACAATAGCAACAAACAAGAAATTCAAGAGCATCAGCAAGAGCATCAGCAAGAGCAGCGGTGCCAGTGGCAGTGGCACTGGAAGCAATAACAACGTAAACGTAAACTTTTGTTAATGCCAAACAACTCAATTTGCGTCTATGTATGAGCTAAAGTGTGCGTGATCTGGTGACAATGGAAACTTCTGCTTCTTGGCCTGCTTAAAATTCCGTAGTCGTGTTGTCTACTGCTGGCTGCTGTTGTTCCTCAACTGCTGCCGTTGCTGCTGCAGCTTAATAAAAACCAAAAGTGTAGCATGCTTTCGGGATTGCCATTTTCATTTTTT
Organism: Scaptodrosophila lebanonensis; assembly: GCF_003285725.1. NCBI lineage: Eukaryota > Metazoa > Arthropoda > Insecta > Diptera > Drosophilidae > Scaptodrosophila > Scaptodrosophila lebanonensis. Next base: position 1,435,920 of record NW_022060538.1, read on the forward strand.
GCTTGCGCTCGACTATAAAACCACAATGGCCAACTTTGAAAACGTCACAGTTTCTGTGTATGTGGCGAAAGTACAAAGTTCGTTTAGAGGAAAGGCTTCAGAGGAGGTAGAACACAGTACTGCAGATGCTGTCAATGGGGTCGCACGCTGTGCGAGGCTGCCATTGGTTAACTGCGGGTAACTAAACTGAGTAACTGAAAGCGATAGTCAACTGGCATGCAGCTGTTTTATGCACTTCAGTCCGCTTATTTATCATGGCACTGTCAGCGGCAAAATAGTCAAGCTGCTCCCTTGCCACAGGCTCAGCTTTTTTCGAGTAAACGTAGTTTGGCATTTGGCGCGCAACGAAGTGGGTGGCCAGAACACAAGTAAATACATTCGACTTATTCATTTCGTATTCAAAATCCATTTTCGCGGCTTTGCTCCACGCTGTTTCCTTTGCTGACTGCCAGACTCGGAATTTTGTAAAAGGACACTGCCACAGTAGCACAGCGGGGGCGTGGCCAGTGCCTTCTCTTTAGGCATAGCGGCGTGCCAGTGCTTTAAGTTTCCGGCGGCGAAATGCCGCAGTTATAAATTGTTACTGCCAAAGGTTTAAAGACCCAGGCGCTTCCATTTAATGCGAATTAAGTCAGAACACAGTCAAAGAAATCAAGATTCATTTGATATTTAGCTTTATTTTGCCTGCTGGTGCTGGCATACATTTGCATGGAAATCCATTAGGCGGGGTAGAGGGGCAGCTAAAATTAATGCGAGCAATTCAGACTTTTTTCCTCTTTTATTAGGTATGAATGAAAATAAATGGCGCTGGTGAAAGACATGAAAAAGTGCATTAAAGTGTGTAAAAGAAGCAACAACGGCATAAATTGGCAAGGCAAATAGAATGAAATAAAAAGAGAATTATAGAGAATGCCAGAGTTAAGAAGTAGGCAAAAAGCTGGCTCCAATTTTCAATTGAATTTCGTTGCCTTTTCAATTTCAAAATCCATTTATAATTTTAACTTCAAATGGAGAACCTGAACGTTACCGACATTCATCTATCTACATGATACAAAATTTGGCTCGGCCTTGAGAACATGTTAATTGAAATTTGGATTCGTTTTAAAACTTGATACTTTTTATTATAAAAACTTTAATGACAAAGCACAACTACGAGGACAATGCTGTCAGCAATTTATGAGCAGTTGTAAATCATTAATGTGTGTGCGGTGCTTTATTAATTGTTATTGCAACAAACAATCAAAAATGAATCCTGGGCTTGCTAGCCGCAGTAGAAAGGCGGTAGTTCTTTGCTTTACGCCAGCAAATAGATTTCAATAGTTTTTAAGTTTGGGGCGCCTGTCGAAGCATTGTTCTGGGTCGTAGACGGTTTTCTGTTTCAGTCACCTTCGTAGTGGTGTGCATACTACCTCGTATTTGTTAGCCATAAGTTTGGATGCTTTGTTGTAATGAACATTTTCTATTTCTATCCATTTTATTAATTGCATTTAATTTTCATGAACACTATATAAAATGTAAAACAAGTAAAAAAGCTAAAGTCGGGTGTCCCGACACCTTTTACGTGAGTTCAAATACCGAGAGATGTAAAATCGATCAAATTTTTTTTTCTTAATTTTCTTAATTTTTTTTTATTATCTATAATTGTTGTAGACATATGTACAGAGTATTTCAAAGTCAGGACACCCGACCTTAGCTTTTTTACTTGTTTTTTGTCTAAGTGCTTAAAGCATATGTAACTTGTAAGAAATTGCATAACTCCATAGAAAATGCATCAATTTGTATCTTTTCGTAAAAAGTGCATCATTCCTGTAGTATGTACAATAATAATAATGATATGCAAAAGGTAGTTCTTATCATTAATATGTGCTTATCGATTTGCTTGAAAGGTCAGACTGTCTACATATTTTAGAAGCAGCTACTTAAGCAAATGCAGTTGTCCTGACTACGAGGCAGGAGTACATTTATTGGCATTTCAGTTGGCTGCTGTCACTGCTCTAAATGGTGAAAGCCCTAAAAATGTCATTGTTGGACACAGAGCGTTCTATATGCGTACGTATATAAATATATATGAAAAGAGCTTGTCGAGCTACTTAGAAATGAGTTTGTTGTCAAGACTTTGACGCAGTTGCCGGTACACAACCATTGGCGATAGCCCGAAGCTCAGCACATACTTTAAACCGCATAGCGACAAACGGAAGTTTAAAATAAAGCGCTTGGGGTCATTAAGTTAATAAAGAAGTACGCGGGCGCAACAACTTTGCTTTGTTTTAACAAGCTTTGTGTTCAGGACGTTTAGCTTTGTGTTTGAGTTTTGTTCATAAATGTCCGTGGGCATCCCTCTGGTTGCTCTGTTCTGTTCAACTTTTGCATGTTGAGCTCGCACTCGCGCTTGAACGCGAGCACAAGCCATTTAAGAAAATTCAACTAATTTGCAAAACTTTGCCGACTAGCTGTATTTTATAACTGAATTTAATTTTATGGCTAATACGCGCGGGATGCCCCACAGCGCTCGTTCTGCACCGCGCACGCCCCGCACCTTTCCTTACTATCTTCTTGTTACTCTTCAGCTGACAGCTATATAGTACGTAGAATGGATTCATAACTGCGTGAAATCGAGTGTCAACAATGATAAAGCGCAGAAAATGTCCGAGAAGGGGGTCGTCGGAGATGCTGCATTCTTTGGCCATGCCGAAATTGAATCTTCTGAAATCAGTTATTAAATTGAGCCGAACGTCTGCTTCCGTCAACAAATTACGAGCATAGATAAGCCAATCGAAATGAGCTGAAGACGAAGCGCAGGCAACGACGATGGGGACGTCGCGATGTCAAGGAAAGCGGCAACGAAAATTGGCAAACACTCGAAAGCAATTCGACACAGGGCCAAGAGAACGATATACAGAAAACGAGCACCAACAAGGCCAAGAAGCTGACATTGCTGTCTGGTGAATGACTTCGACTTTCAGGATATCCGCGAGATGTTGTTCTGTTTTTCTGTTGCTATAAAACCAAATTGCCTCCCAATTTTTTCTCCTCTTCACTTTACTTGTATTTTTGTTTGCGACCGTCCGGTCTGGAATTTTTTATGTTTTCAGCCACTCAAGCGAATTTTAAGCCAAGCGGGAGAACAAAAAGAGCAAAGAAAATTGTGTGTACATCCAAATGGGTTATTGAACTGCAAAATGTGCGACGCAGGTACTTACCAGCTGTCGGGATCTGTGAAGAGGGCCTCCGGCTGTTGGATACCAGTGCGAGACTGTTTTCCAACCGCAATGGCTGTGTAAATGACACGGCGGCAATGTGGCCGGTTAAACGTGTTGGACATTGCTTTTGGGGCGTCTGCTTGCAAATTGTTTTTGCACTTTTGGGTTTTCTTTTTCTCGTACAGCACGAATACTTGAAATTTGCCATTAACTGCCATGGGGGGCGTCGCTCCAATTGTTGATGTTGCTGACGCAAATGTCCCGCGCTAACTTGGTGGCTGGTGCTGGTGCTGCTGTTGTTGTTCCAGGAGCATTGATTACACCTCAGGCGACCATAACAATTAGGCGTAAATTAATGGAATTAATGTGCTGCGCAAATTGTGGCCAGTTGGTTAAATATTTGTGTGGGAGAAAGAAACCCCACTGGCGTCGACATTGTTGTCATTGCGGTGGTCCACAAGTGTAAGTGGTTTTTTGTTGCTATAGTTTTCTGCCAATGATGGTGGCTCGTATATTTACACACTCTTCCATGTGTTATTCTGGTGCTTATCACCAGAGTCCAGCACATAAATATTCCTTATTAAACAGCGCATGTTATTTTGTTCATTCGCTTAAAGTTTTGTTGTTGAACTTGTAGTTTTGCTTTCTTTCGAGTTGTTATGCAAACTTTGAAAATAAATTATTTGCAGAAACTTGAAGAAATCGTTGCCGTTAAAGAAACTTTCAACTGGTTTACATTGGTACAAATGCAAATCGATTTCTTATGACATGTTTATGGTGCTATGGAATAGGTAGGGATATAGGATAACATCAATGATGCATCGATGACTTTTAAATCTAGATTTATGTTGTTATACTTCTATTCGCGATATATCGTTGATCCATTGATGTGTTGTTATTACATAGGATTTTTTAGGACGCTTTGTTTCGATGTCAAACAAAAGCACAAACTGTAAGTATATATTTGTACAAATATTTATACTTTTATTTCAACAAATTTTCTTGAGATTTTGGCCATACTGTGCAGCAGAAGAAGTTGCCATACACCCTCGCAAAATGAGCAGTTTGAACAGCTCACTAGGTTTCTGCGATGCTAGCTCCAGCTACTCCAACTATGTATACAAGAGCAAACATTTTTTTGAGCGTTGCTCCTGAGGAGCGGAAAAGGTTATTATTGTTGTGTTTGTCTATATGCGTAACTTGCAAATGTTCATATTTTTGTTTCCGCTCCATTTGTCAATCTGCTTCATAGTTTGGAGGATATTCCAGCTTTTCTTGCTGTTTTTGTTGGTGGCTGTTCTCGGCTGTTTTTATTGCTGGCACTCATGTCACCAAGTTACCTAAAGTCAGACACAGAGCACAAAAAGTCGACGCAGTCAGCAGCTTGGCGTCGATTCCTATCAGCCTCAAGTCTTGGCAAATGGTAATAATAATGTCAAAGTGTTTAACAAGAAAATCGATTGAATATACAATAGAATACAAAAATGTGGCATAAAATGTTTTTTCCCAACCAGAAGACACATACATACACATACGAAGCACACACACACATCCCTTTTTGCATTTACATAAGAAACAAAACTTTTAAAGTTGTGCTCGTAGCACTTTCAACGGCACACATGTCATTGTCTGTATGTCTGTACAAATTTGTTTGCTTTATCGATTGTATGTGATATATTTTATGTGCGAATGTGCGTCAGTTGTCGGTCTCTATATCCGTAGAACCCACTGCCCCCTACACTACGAAATGCAAATAAAATTTTCTTACAAATTCAAACAAGCACGCTGTATTTGCGTTTGGCATTCTGATTTGACGAATGTGGATGTTGTACTCTGTGGCTTAAGTGGTGGACTGCCCACGGATTTTAAAAACTCTCTTTCAGCAAATAGTGAAGTAATCGAATATAGGTACAACTAGAGGAACTGAGTTAAAGGCTGCTGTTGTTGTTGCTTTATACGTTTATGTTTTAGCTTAGCATGTGTTGTCCCTTACCAGGCTGTGGTTTATTACCTGCATCTTGTTTCCATCAATATTCATATTTGATATGCAGGATGTATTACTCGACATTACGCTAACATGAACGTGCTCAGCACGACTGCCGGCGTTGAAGAGAAGAAATAGCTTCGGACTAAAGTCTTATGTTTATCTCGCCAATTCTTTAGTCCAGAGTTCAGTTCAGTTCTAAATATACTTAGAGCTTACGTTTTACATTTTCAATAGAAATTATCTAATGGAACGTTCTTTAAATATTTGACTTTAAATTCTGACAAATTCAAGTGATTTAAATACTATTCCAAGTAAGAAAACGATTAAAACGTAACAGTGCTTTGCAGTCAACCAAAGCAGCAACATCAAGAGCAGCTGCGGGCAGCGCTTGGGCAGCAATTATATTTATGGCTATAACTTACTGTTAAATCGGTCTATCATAATGAAACTTGGCATACAGACACAATCACTAACTAGGAGTATTTGCAAAAATTTGAGTTAGAAATTCCAAGAACTACGGGAGTTACGATTTGTGGTGGAGAGGGGGATGGGAGGGAAATTCACAAAAAACACATTTTCTACGTATATTTTCACATGAGGCAGTTGGGACTTAAATTTGGTGTCCCTAGGCCTTTTCTCCGAGATATAGGCGATTATGCGAAGGGAAAATCGGGAAAACCCCCTTAGGGGAAAAGTGGGGTGAAAATCAAAAAAATAAATCAAACTCGTATAGCGTACACACAAAAGGGATTTGGTGTCTAGCTCTTATAGAGTTTGAGAATCAGGTGTTCATACGGACAGATGTAGTGTGTGGGTAGATATGGTGTTCGTGTTTATCTACTTGTATTCTTATTGCATGGGCAGAATTCGGAAGGAGTGCACTTCTTGCTACGCTCTAACTTAGCTCGCCGGACATGGGGTGGGGTTCTTACCTCCTTCTGCCATACTGGACTACCATAATAGTTTAAATGCAGATTAATAACAAAAAACCAACAGTTCAATTGACAATAAAATAAAAATCCACAGTTGAAAAATAATACTGCTTAAAACCCTACTGAATTGGATTGGATTTGGCAGTATCTAGTGAGGAGCATAGATGTTATTTGCACCCTCGTCTGTACCCGCCCGACCATGGCAATAGAAGTTGTTTATTTATTGCCCATTAGAACCTTATAAGAATGATTAATTATTTGGGAGAAACATCATTTAAATTTTAAACGACGGACCGAATAAAAAGAGCTTAGAAATTCATAATTCCAAAATTCATTTATTCAAAAACAAAAACAATTTCATAACTAAGTTCATTATTACCAAGAACTCTAGCCTGATTTGCAAACAAAAATATTAAGAGAAATTAGTATTTAAATATTTTAAGTACGTTGAAATTCAATAATAATACGATACATGCATAGTAAAATATCTTCTTTATAAATTTAATGATTCATGATGGAATTTTACTTTGTTAAGGGTATCTTTCAATTTGGTTGATGTATGGACTTGTACATACTTACTTAGCTTGGTGATCGTTGAGCTCAATCGACGACGCAGCTAACATTACCACAGACATTTCTCTTTTAAATTGTTAATTTGCACTAGAAATTCATTACATTTTTACATAGATATATTCCTAATGCATGAATATCATTTTTAAATCATTTGATTTACGTGGCCTTGCATATGCAATCAAGTGGATTGTTTGTACATGTTTTTTTCCTTTTTTTTTAAGGAAAAATAATGTTTTATATACATTCTAGACTATCAGACTATAGTAGTGTACATTTTATAAACGAATCGAACAAATGCAGCTACCAATTTACGTTAAATAGCTACAAACCAATGGAACTGCGGAAAAGTAGACAAAAAGTAGTTGGCTGTTGCGCTTGGTGAAGGAAAAAAACACCCGCTGTGTTCGGTGGTCACAAGAAAAGAGAACAATGTTTATTTTTGGCAACATAAGGCGCGATACTTAGCCTGACAGCTGGATTGATACCGTTTACATTAAATCACTCATTTGTACGTACAGTCGTGCAATATATGAGTACATTGATTCCAACTAGACGCCTTAAGCTTCACAACATAGAACTGCATGAGTGCCTATTTTTGTGACTCTAAGTATACTTACTGAAAAAGCGGTTGCGGTGTGATCGCCACCGCATACTATTTTGTCAATTCAGTGACCTACTCAAAAGGCATTTTTGTATTGCTATGACTGGATCACTTTCGTACTCGATCATGGGTGTATGCGGTTTCTGCTTTACTTTTTCATCGCACATTCTTGTTGTCGTTTTCTGCAATCGTACTTATACTCATACGCGCACAATACAAATATTGCGTGCGCAAGAAACGATGAGAGAAGAGTTGACAAAATCAATGTGATGATTAGCAAAGCAAAGACCGGGTACTGCAAACACCGCATATGAAAATCGAAGCGAAGCAAAGACCAAGTACTGAAAACAACGCATGTGCATAACGGCGTTTTTTTATGTATGCTCATAATGCACTGTAAATTATTATACCCTGTACCCGTAGGGTAAAAAGGGTATATTAGGTTTGTGCAAAGTATGTAACATATAGAAGGAAGCATCTCCGTCCCCATAAAGTATATATATTCTTGATCAGCATGACGAGAGAAATCGATCTAGACATGTCCGTCCGTCTGTCCGTCCGTCTGTCCGTCCGTCTGTCCGTCTGTCCGTCCGTCTGGATGAACGCGAGGATCTCAGAAACTATAAAAGCTAGAATAACCAAAGTTGGCATCCAGATTCTCCTAGGTCCGAGTAAGGACGAGTTTATGTTTTTTTTTTTAATTTCCCCCCCCTTCCCCCGCTACAGAATTTCGTCAATAGCGTCCACATTTCAAATGCTACCTAAACCAAACATTGCACACATAATTTATATATAATTGTCTACTGTTGTATAAAATTTTATTCAATTCGGTCAGTTCTAAGAAAAGTTATTAGCAAAACAAATCCTCGCCAGTACAACCCCCCAAACTGCAGCAGCCAGTTCGCTCTTCTTCTTCCTCTTTTTGCTGCTGCTATGGGCGCATATAACTCAGTGACGGAAGTTTACCTGGGTACAGGGTATTACACTGTCGGGCTTGCTCGACTGTAGCGTTCTCTCTTGTTACCCTACGGGTACAGGGTATAAAAATAAAACAAACTTGCACAGCGTACACACATAAGGCATCTTTGTGCAAAGTTTGGTGTCTCTACCTCTTAATGGTAATTCAGTTAAGTCAAAACTCCACTTTTGATCGAATTGGTAATGCTAATAGGTTACTATACTCATATTGCGATTGTTTATATTTTTCAGCTCTCGCAAACCGAATATACTCTTGTACATTTCATGTACAAAGAGAGTATAAAAACAAAAAAGGGCTTCAATACTAAGATTATTACTTCACCGAACAAATCACCCATTCTTCGTATATCTAGATTGTAATGCTCATGCATCCTCGAGCATGGGAGCCTACAACTGCAACTGGTTTGCAATGCAAATTGCTTTTAGCTAAACATTTGGTCAACTAATTCTTGAATTATTGTATTTGTTTCAGGTAGGTTGACAAAATATAGTAGAATTGCATCAAAAGTTTTTTAATTTATGCTTTTAGCCCAGATTGTGTTGTTATTGTATCATTCGAGCTGGGCGCGTGTTGTTAACTGTTTGCGGTATTTATGTAAATTCGTCATACATACATAATTCATTAAAAAGTTTTGTACCAACCTAACCTGCACACAAAGTGCGCCCTTCAAATTGAAAAGTACTTGGCTTGGTGAGCATTAACCTAGTTCTTGTACTGCACAAAAGTTCTGCCTCTTGTATGGCAATTGTAAATTGTTTAATTAAAGTAGAGAATTCAACTCGAAAATGCTTACAAAAAGTTCATTCAACAGCCACTTCAAAACTTCAGTTTACTTTGCTGAATGTTTGCGTGCGCATAAAATATTGAACTCAATTTGATTAATTAAATCGGAGAATTTAAGATGCTCTTAATCTAAACAAGTGTCTGATTGGGGCGGCTTACGAAACTTTTTTGTAACTTGTGTAAGCCAACATCCAGTGGGACTGGGTGACCCGGTGATAAACAAAGCGCAACTTTGCCCCACGACTGCTAAATCGCATGCTTGTAATGAACAGTGAATCTCATATATGAAGAATTCAGATTAATTCTTAAATAATTCTTATTCTCTTATTTTGTTTCAATTGTATTTAACAATGGCATTCTGTAAAGATTTCGTGTTCCCTAACACCGCAAAATCAATACATATGAGAATAAATAGGTTTTCGTATTTTCTTGTATTGGATTATCAAATTTTTTTTTCTTTTTATCTACATAGTTCGTACTATTATTGTCTCTTAAATATTAATGCATTTCTATTAACATTTTATAAATTGTAATTTCATTTAGGAAGAGCAAAGTTAATGCTTTTCTGTTAGGTGTGTTCCTTAGCACTGAGTGGACCTGTATGTAGTCAACGATTGCGCGAGTCAAACTTAAATGAACAATCGATGTTATCTGGGCTGTTGCGCAGCCCTTAGCTGGCCCTACCCAGTCTTTTTTATGGACGATAGTTAAATATGGCGTACATTGTAGCTTCCGTGGTGTTGTTGTAGAAACTTCAGAGGCAAGTTAATGCGTTTTATCAATTGATTTCCATCAAATAAAACACTTTGTAGCTGTGGCTGTATCTGAAACGGGAAGGCGAAACTGAGGCAAATAAATTGGTTTTCACGTGGGCTGACATGACCCAAGTTAGTTAGTCGCACAGCGAATAAATTAGATGGAAAGTTCAGATGTTAGTTGTGTTTGTATGCTTCTATTAATGTATACATATACATACATATTGACACTTTCGTTTTGTGTTGCCTGCCTATTGGTGCAGAAGGAGCCATCCGATTCAAAGTGATATAAATTTTTATCGCCGCATTGGAAAAATGTGCTTTAATTGAAATTTGCAGTCCTGAGCCTTGGGCTGTCGGCGCGCATAAATTAGGCATCTCTTTTAATGACCAAAACTCATTTAATTAGCTGATATTCTTCAACACAGTCCAAAAGAAAAGCTGCGTCAGTGCAACACAATATGCAATGGACGCGACTCCTTGCCACTTGCCAGTTGTTGGCTGGCGGCGCTTGGCTCAACTTTGCTAGCGCGCTGTTAGCCTAATTGAGTTGGAAGCAAAGGGCAGGAAGTGGCAAGAATTTTCTGCTTTTAATTTTGCCTTTGTTACTTAAGTCGCGGCATTTTGCCAAAGCCATTTTTGTTTTGTTTTTTTTTTGCTATTACCTTTTGTGCAGCTTTTTATTTAGAGCTGCCTTTTGGAACTTTGTGTTCATTAAAGCTCGCTGTCTGTGTTGATGATGTTGTCTGCCATCGCCTGCAGCTATGCAGTGTTAGATAAAGTCCTTATTGCTTTATTTGTAACTTTAAATTTGTTTATTTGGAGTCGTACTGCGCGCAAAATATTTATACATACAATATATAATATGAGAATCGTACATTTAGGGTCTGTATATATAAATATATTTATATTTAGTTATATTGTTATAATTAATATAGGTATATATGACACAGATATATCTCAGAAAAAATTCTTAAGAATAGTTTGTCGTTAAACTATTAACAAATACACAAAGTTTTAATATTTTGTAGTGAGTACACATTATTTTCAATATTTTGGAACTCGTTTCCAAAGTTTTTCTTTAACATTTTCGTAAATATTTGAAACTTCGAAGGTACAACTCTCAGATACTATATACAAAAATGTTACATTTCAGCAATTAAATAAAAAACGAACACTTATTGATTAGATTAACGTTAAGATGCACATTGCACCTTTATATATATATATATATATATATATATATATATATATATATATATATATATATATATATATATATATATATATATATATATATATATATATATACGCAACGTGTGCAATGTGAGCTGTTCACTAATTCCGCTCTTAGAATGGCGCAACAGCGCAAATTGCCATTTCACAAGGCAGGAGGGAATACGAGGATATACTATTTGGCTCAACTTATTAATAAGGTTGGCCCAACTTCTAGAGATCAAAAACATTGTCCTTAAAAAGAATTTTTTTACGAGTATAACAGATAAGGTGATTTACTATATTATCTCCAGAATCAGATTTATATTAAAACACTTGCCAAAATGTTTCCTGTAAATTACCAATAGCGTCGTTAATCATAAAACTCTGTTATCTCTAAGATTCAAAAGGTTATGACTAACGAATGGAAAAATATGTTTAAAGCTTAAGCTAATTAGGAATTTCTCGTGTAAATCAGCTGGAGGACAGGAAGAACATGTATAGGATATTCCCTTCCATGGGTAAGACTTTGGAGAGGATGCATGGATTGTGCCTATCTAGATACTAAGCTTATGAGTTACAAGTTAAAGATGCTTTTGTTTTATATTTGATTATATACAGAGATTAAATAAGATGCACCTTCAACTTAATAGTGGTTGAAAAAAGCTTATTTGTTATTTTTTCTAAGACAATAATCGAAATACTCGTAGTAGGAGAGTTTGTCAGTTTGAGTTCACCTTTAAAAAGTATAGTTATTCAAGATAAGATTCTTGTCTTAATATACATATGAACAATATAACATAAGCATGAAATAGCAGTCAAAGAGTGAAGTTAGTTACTTTAAAGCACTTAATAGCACTTCTTTCTGTTTGGTATTTATAAGCTTTGCATTGGTATTTGTATACCAGACCTCGTTGTTGCCAATTCGTCAAAGTTGCGCGCACTCTAAAAACGGATTCATTATTCCAGCTACCTATAAATTAACTAACAATAAGCTTAATCAGGCGATCAGACCTTTGCATCGCTATACTCAATGCGCACCGTGCGTGGCGTTCTCGTATACTGTCTTTGGGTCAAACCCATGCCAGAAGGTGGCGGATGAAGGGCACGCAGTGCCACAATCTCCCGCGGCTACAATTGCGTTCTTTTGGCACCACTCCCATTTCCGTTGCTGCCAATAGAAGCCGAAATTGGCGTCCCATCACTGCCCGCATCCACATAGGAATATGAGGGCGTTTCCATGACCAGCGGATGGCAAATTTCGTATACCGGTACCTTCAGACTCGTTTTCCGTACCCCGCCCAAGCTGCTCTGCGAACTCGAACTGGGCCCAAATGAGCGTCATCTGGGATCGGTGCTCATTTCCGAGTGATGTAGTTCGCTCTCATCACCAAACGAGTGAGCCGCCGCACTGGGTGTAATACTAGGCGTGCGCGCTCTTATCTTTATGGCCGACATATCCGAGCCGCGTCTGGAGCTCTTCAGCGAGACGCTCTGTCGGGAGCAGAAGCAACGGCAAATGATGCGCTTGAATGCAAAGCGGAAGTCCTTCGAGAAGAGAGCATATATCATGGGATTCACGGCTGAATTGCAATAGCCCAGCCAGAAGAGCACGGAGAAGAGCAGCGGATCTATGCAGTCCTGACAGAATGGGCGTATGATGTACATGGTGAAGAAGGGGCACCAGCAGAAGATAAACATGCCCACAATGATGGCCAGCGTTTTGGCTGCCTTGGTCTCCATGCGGAAGCGCTTCACCTGTGCCTTTATATTGCGACGACCCATCTTTTTATTGGCCGGCCGATGCTGTTGCGCATGCGCGCCACTCTCGCTGGTGTTGGACTGTCGACGCGCCAGATCGGGCAATGCCTTGCTTACCTGCAGGTAGCAGCTGCTGTCAGCATGATGCTGCTGCCTATATAAGTGCGATTCGGTACTCTCCCGTCCATTCGCATTGTTGTAGTGCACGGCAAACAGCGCATTGTTTGAGGGTCGACGATCGTGGGTATCCTGCTGGCTCAACTCGTTGATGTTTTCGGTAGAGGGATATGACACAGATATCTTAATCTTGTCATGATGATGCAGACGTCTCGTAGCGTATTTCGAAAGCCGCTCGGGCGAAGGCGTTCCCAGGGTGGTCGTAGTGCTCTGCGTGCTACCATTACTATGCATTGAGTCGTGTTGCGGGCAGCCACGTCCACGATGTATGCGTAATGTAAGACGTTGCTCCTCGAAGCGCGAGCCGATGCCCTTCGAACCTGTGGTCAAGAAACGTTTATTGAATTAGTGCTCTGTACTTTTATAGATGTGATTGTGTTCAACAAGTTTCAGTGGCTCTGCACTTAAAGAAATGTGCCTATATCCCTTTCTCACTCTTTCACTCACATACACGCTCACGCATATTGAATATCACTCATACGCCTCGTTGCACATGCTTGCCACATAGTTGCCAGCTGGCTTTGTTCCTTTCTTTTCTCTTATTTTGCCTTGGCGCGCTGCCAGCCTGCACTTTAGTAAATTAAACGCGTAATTATGCAAATGTTTTCGCATAAACGCGACAAGCACTTAACTTTGCCATCTTTGCCTTCCCTAAAACCGACAATGTGATAGTTCGACAGTCTCCGATGCAAAAAAGTTGGCTTACACGTATGTTAAAGTGAAATGTCTTGAAAAATAAGGCTGACTTAATGCTAGCTGATTACTAGAGAGCATAGAGGTCCCTGCTTGAATGGATCACCCAAAACATGCTTTCCTAGATTGGTTGGGTTTCTGACCTTGAATAAATACAAATTCAAAACAACTTCAATTCAGAGAACTGATTATACTTTTCTATATATACATATACATATAATAATAGCATATAATAATACTTAAAAATTTCCAGATTACGTTACTTGGCTTGATATGGGAACTAAATGTCAAACTGTAACATTTGTAAATATATTTCACAATGTTTTTATTTATTTAGGTTAATACATTTAAATGGGCCTTTATCTTTTATCATACCCTTAATTTTGAACAAACTATATTTCACGTTTTTCCTTCTTAGATTGGAAAAATATATCACTGTACTCTGTCTTTAGCTCTCAACTTTCAAATACATGAGCTTGCCAACTGTCATGTCTTTATGTTGCTTTCAAAGTGAACTTTATTTCATTAACACATACACACACATATGTGCTCACATCCATTTGCATAATTTACACACACACACACACACGCACACATATGCTGGCTAGGCCTTGCTTCCTCTGCATTTATTACTCATACGCACGTTTAACAGCTATATAAATTTTCATTACTCGACAGCGGCAAGCGCGACGGGCACATGTAATGAATAATCAGCACAATAATGCAATGTTGTTGCTGTTACTGTCGTTGTGCCACTGAATTATTAATAGTGGAGCCCTGAGCTTTGCTGTCGTGGGCACAGTTAGTTTTGCTCTCCGGCAACAGGGCGTATGAGTGCCGCTTAGCCACAGATATTATTTTAAAGGGCGAAGCAATTTAAAGCGGCGTCCTTTCAATTGAGTGCAGACGGTAGGCAAGGAACCGCCCTCTCTGTTCGATACGCAGACAAACGCATACATACTCATCCATGCACACGGATGAACTCATGAACTTGGTAGCACATGAATATTTGTTTGTGTATTGCCTTTCAACGCCTGAGTGGGGAATTCAATATCTTTCCTATGTGTGCAAACGTATGCCGGCCGGTTGGTCAAATGCTTTGGCTTTTGCTTTGATAAATAGCCCAACGGGAATGTTCAAGCCATCAAAGAAATTGTTTTTCCGTCCAATGTACCGTACCGGACTGGACCGGACTGGACCGGAGTGGAGCGGACCAAGCACCGGCCTGCGGTGACAAAGTAACGTGTAAGGCGCGTCTGGAATGCCGATACCTTGGGTTAGTGGCAATTGTTTGTAGTCGGTGTTTCGTCACATAACATAGCTGAGGTGTGCCTAAGGACGGCGAGGGTGGTGCGATAACTTCACAATTCTAAGAAATCGTTGTAATGTGTTCTGAAAGAGCTGGTGGGCAGCTATAATAAAAGAAGGTAGTAGAAAGAACCGGTACACTTTTCTGAGAGAATGGCTAGATTTGTCAGTACAAAACCCTTATTAAAATCAAACAACTATTGCGATTGCCTGTTTTAACTCCTGATACTACTATATTGACGTATTCTATTTGCCGCTCCTATTTTTAATAACTAATTATTAGTTATTATAATAACTAAAGAAACAGCATTGCTGGAGAACTAAAATGAATAGTTTTCGAACTCTAATGGCAAATGGAAAAAATAGTCAGACCACCCTCGCTAACGGACATGCTTAAAGAGTTTGCAAGTTGTTACTTTATTGGGTCTGCCTGAGAGACAAAACGATTGACTGGTTATATGTTTGTCTTGGCCACGGTCAATGACCAAACAAACTGTTACCTTGGTGTAGCTGCCGAGTCAGTTTGGATTCTGTTATTATAAATTACCTTTTTGTCGGCCAC
This sequence comes from Scaptodrosophila lebanonensis, assembly GCF_003285725.1. Classification (NCBI taxonomy): domain Eukaryota; kingdom Metazoa; phylum Arthropoda; class Insecta; order Diptera; family Drosophilidae; genus Scaptodrosophila; species Scaptodrosophila lebanonensis. Next base: position 1,451,446 of record NW_022060538.1, read on the forward strand.
TGTTGGTTTTCTTTTCGGTTTATGGTTCTTGTGCATATACATACTTTTTATATGCTTCTTTTATTTAAAATGCACATGACTTATCTTTAATATTGGCTATAACTTAGATACATATTTATCTGTATATTATAATAACTGTGGCATAGGCCGATGATGACAACATAAAGAATGGCGCTTAGTAAGTAAGGATGGGTAGACAACAAACACGTATATAGCTAAGTATCTCGAAGTTATAGGTAGTTCTTGTAGTTGTAAGTACACGCATACATGTAAGTATGTTTTATTTTAGTTACTCTTTAACGCTTCACGCATAGTACATCTGTTTAAACTTAAACATTTTTGTTTTGTTCAACATCTCGTTTAATGCTAATGCACTTATTTCCTAAGTAAATACATGAAAATTATTGCCATTGAGTTCCAACGTCATCGTTCAATGCGATTACTGACTGAGTAGGTCTGCGTAGAAACCAAGAAACCATTGCCTTCGCTTACGTTCTAGGCATAGCTAACAGAATACATTAGTCGGCATCAGTGTTCTGACATTCCCGAGTTTTAAGTGCTTTCACAATTTTACAAAGTGCAAAAGAGTCTGATTTAGTCCTTGGCGCACTAGACAATAAAATAATGTAAAATGTTGCACTCAACTAATTTATATGAATGTTTGTTAACATTTTAACAGCTTTAAACGCTTAAACTCTTATAACTTTAGTTTTAAGTTGTTTAAAGTAAGAATGTGTGAACTAAGTATAAGCATAGTTTGTTTAACTATCGGAACATAATTGGAATGAAGCTTGAGGAGGTTGCATCATGGCCGATGATTTCTAAACCAAGTGTCAGATGCGTAGCCTTGCATTTCAGATTCGATTCGTTACAACTACTATATTAAAATATTTCCATTTACTAATGTCATTGCATTCACAACTATTTGACTAAATCAACGGTGCTTTTTGTGAGCGGTGATTCAAAGAGAATATTTGATTGCGTAAGATGATGGCTAATCGGCTTATATTTAGCTGTAATAGTTTAGTAACTACCAGAAATTGGTAGGCTTCAAAACGTGGAAATATGTCATCAAAAGAAAAAAATCTAAGAAACATATATGACCTTTTGAGATATACAATTTGTACAATAACCAATTGGTAAATAAGATTGGCAAGAAAATATTTCCACAGCATAATTCAACTGATTATTGCTTTCAGAAAAAGCACTTCTAGGGATTGATAGTTAACTCATTGTTTTATGCACAAAATTTACAGCTAACACATACGGATTATCTTTAAAAGCTCGATACATAAATAGTTATGTAGCTTGTCAGTCAAGTTGCAACGACATTTCACGGAAGTTCAGTTTAACGAGCCATCGAGGTAATACTAATGCCGACTACTGTACAATAGATACACGAGTACATGGAGGTACAACATAGCTTACAAAAGTACAAAAGCGGGAAATGCATTGCGTAATGTCAATCAATTTATTGTTGTTGTTGTTGTTGCTGTTGCTATTGGCTTTAGAGCACGCGCCCCTTGCAAAAGCCACCACGTCTTAGACGTCGCGTGCTGCCATCGCTGTTGCCATGACCGCTGTCACTACCGCCCTCGTTGTCCTGCAGCGAGGATGTGCGCTGCAAAGGACTCGACTCGTAGCTGCCTATTAGTCAACTAAAATCGACGCCATCCCCATCATCCGAGCAGCCCGAAATGGTCTTGTGGAACGTGGCGGGCGCCATGAGTGCCCGGGCGGCGATCATCTGGAAATTCTCGGAGGCACGGAATCCGCTGCGCGTGCAGACGCAGCGACAGACGATGCGCTTGAAGGCGATGCGAAATTCATGGGAGAAGAGCGCATATATAACCGGATTGATGGCTGAATTGCAATAGCCCAGCCAGAAGAGCACCGAGAAGACTGTGGGCTGTATGCAATGGTCGCAAAAAGCGCGAATTAGATACATGGTGAAAAAGGGCAGCCAGCAGACGATGAAGCCGCCCACTATGATGGCCAACGTCTTGGCCGCTTTCGTCTCCATGCGAAAGCGCTTGACTTGAAATTTGGCGCTCCGCTTGCCAGCACGCTTCTTAGCTGATGATTGCGATGATGATGAGAGATGAGCGCCGCCAGCCTCCAAATCAGTTGCGTTCTGTGTGGCAGCCCCATCCAGATTGAAGGTAGTTTCTCCTATTTCAAAGAGACTGGACTTGAAGGAGGCCCGGCGACCATTAGAGAGGGAGCCGGCCTTGCCGGCCCCGCTGCTACTGATGACGGCATAGTGCGGCGAGTGAGGCGGTGTTGAGGTGGCCTTTGTTTCCAGCACATTCTCCGACGAGGGGAAGGACACCTTGATGGCTACCTTTTCGTGGCGTTGACGGTTCACGCGCATTGAAGTGGCACGCTTTGGCGTGCCCATGGACTGGCAGCCAGTCAGCTGCAGGGGATCCTCATTGGCACCACCAGCACCAACACCGCCGCCTCCACCGCCTCCGCCGTTGCTATTGACGCTCAGCGTCGAGGACATGGAGTGTACGGAGAGCGGAGTGCGTTGTGGCGTGCCGCAAGGTCGTCCACGATGTATGCGCAATATCAGTTGGGATTCATCGACGCGATTGTTGCCTGACTCGCGAGGGCTGCCTGCAATTAGTCAGTGGAGGAGGAAGGAAGTCGTAGTCGGGGGGTGGACATAAGTTCAACACACAAAATTGACGCTTGCTGGGTACAAAAACATATTGTTGTTGCTCTTGTTCTTGTGGTTGTTGTTGTTGGTTATGTATTGGTTTGTGGTTGTGGTGGAGTTTGGTTGATTGGTGTGTTCAATTTTGAAAACATTCATTTTGGATTTGTACATGGACGTGATGACGGTTAAGTGATTCGATTTGTTGTTGCTGTTGTGTTTATTGTTGTTGTGGCAATATATATTGGAATTCATTCAAAAGGTATAAAATCTGAATTTATCTGCGATTATGGGATTAGCTTAATTAATAATTATTTGTCGAAAAAAACATATTCCAACGAAATGTGTCTAACATTTCAAGGAGAGTGAGAGAAAGAGAGCGGGAAACTAACTACGAACATTTACATTAAGATTAATTAATTGATAAATTTATATTGTAAGCATGTACAAAAGTTTACATTTATGCTACGAGCACAAAAAGGGACGGACGCATTCGGTTTCAAATCTAGCAATAAGTTACTTGTATAATGAACTCCCATTCATCGTACGTATCGATGGACGGGCATTAATTGGCATTAGCAAAAATATTTCTTTATGAATTTGGTATTTAAATAAAGGTTGCACTTAATAAGGAAGTGTAAAATATTGTCAGTAATTAATAAATAAACTTGGTTAATTGGCTTGAAGGTTTCTTTCTGACTGCGTTACGTGTTTGGAATGTTAAATGTGTAGGGTTTTTATTGGGTGTGTATCCTATTTGTTTTGGATTTGATTTTATGGTAATATACTTGGACTGTGTCAATTAATTAAATGCTGTTGCTAGAATTGATAGCCTCAAAACTTCGCTTCCTTTTTGTTCAGCTCTAAAGCATATATCAGGCAATTCATCCAATCAGACTTTTTTGGTAAGTATGTATGAAGAGAGGCATTCGTTCTAAGCATGCTGATTGTATAAACACTGAGAACTTTAGAAGCACAAGAAAACATTTTATAGCCCTAAACAACAACTCCACTTATATGTCGAACGTATGTAATGTATGTAATGTAATGTAATGTAATCTCATTTGCGAAACATTTTGAACATTACAATAGCAACATAATATCAGATTTAAATTCGCAAAATTGCATTCAATGGCGTTTAATTGAATCACTTATGTACTTAAGCTTAATATCCATTGGAAGCTGAAATTATATGTTCGCATTTTCAGGCACTTAGCAGCATGCGGGCATTTGTAATTACACTCGAAATAATTGATTCCCTTTCAACTCATTATGCTTACTTGTGGTAAGCAATTTGTTTCTCTAATATAATCTACTTCAAAATTTGAAAATTCAATTTGATTTGAGTCCTAAAATCGTTAGACGACCGCCTAAAGCCACAAATCCAATACGAGTCGGAAATTCAATAACATTTTATGCAACGACGACGACGCAAGGACGAACAGCAAAAGCGAGAGCACATTAAAGTAATAAAATGAAAGTTATTTTGCATAAAAGTGAAACATTCGATTTGCATAAACAATATTAACTTTATTGAAATAAAATTCGTTTTCCTTTTCGTCGCTGTATGGACGAACGTGAGCGGCCCAAAATGTATAAAACAGCGAGAACAAATAGCAAAGGAGTAGCAAACAAAAATATGGAGAAAGGACACGACATGGCATTGCATGTCAGCAGCCGAAACAAACAAGGCATGAAACATATGTAATCTATGTACATATGTAAATATACTATGAGGCCATAGATTGCGCTCCCCTTTCGATTCCCCCCTTTTTTTATTTGCGGTGCTGCAAAAGTTTTGCCGCCAAACGAAAGAAAAACAAATTTTCTGTTGTTGCTTTAAATAAATAAAAACGAATTTCCGCAAGCATGAACTTTTTCTGCGTCTGCCCAACAATTCGCATACGTATGCGTGTTATATAGTTGGATCAGTTGACCACAGAGACATTGTGTAGGCGACTCCCTCATTGCCTAAGCCTGTTACAGATCCTTGTATTTGCCTTTGACCGCTCTGAAAAAACATGGACCTGGGCTTATCTTCTTCCGCTTTCTGCACTCGCACACATAACCCAATGTAATTTTTTCTATACTTTACATCTTTAGCCCCGTATTAAATGCTGTCAGGCTATGCAAATTTGTCAGTTCGCCGATTTACATTCACTACGAAAATTTAAAGTTTCATTTGAGCTGTTCTTTTGATGGGACTGGTATTCTATAGCAATCGAATACTCGAATGGGTAAGCTAAGAACTTTATTTAATTTGTATAAAAGAATCAGTTGCTAGTTGATATATTTGATCAAATAGTTAAAAAACAGGCTCAACGTGACTTCTAAATACAATCGGGTAGAGCTTTAGTGTACTCTAGTATGTTTGAAAAGAAGTAATTAATTAAAAGAGTCTTTCGGAAACAGTACTTGATTTTTCGAATTATAACAATGATGTATGTTTCAGCTACGTTGAACAGATTTTTATATGAGTTGCAAATTATTGATTTCCTTTCCATTGTCTATTTTTATAGCCTGTACCCAAAGGGTGAAAGGCTATACTAGTTTTGTGCGCATGTATGTAACACACAAAAGGAGGCGTGGCAGACCCCACAAAGTATATATATTCTTGATCAGGATGGGAAGACGAGTCGATATAGCCATGTCCGTCTGTCTGTATGAGCGCAAGGATCTCAGTAAGTACAAGAGCTAGGATAACCAAAATTGGTATCAAGGTTCCTATAAGCCCTAGGCAGATCGAGTTTGTTTATTTTTTCTGATACACCCCCCCCCCCCCCACTCCCCCGCAATTCGTGTTTTTATACCCTGTACCCGTAGGGTAAAAAGGGTATATTAGGTTTGTGCAAAGTATGTAACATGCAGAAGGAAGCATCTCCGACCCCATAAAGTATATATATTCTGAATCAGCATGACGAGAGAAATTGATCTAGACATGTCCGTCCGTCTGTCCGTCCGTCTGGATGAACGCAAGGATCTCAGAAACTATAAAAGCTAGAATAACCAAAGTTGGCATCCAGATTCTCCAGGGAGAAAGGAGAATGGACGAGTTTATTTTATTTTTTGGAATTTTCCCCCCCTTCCCCCGCTACAGAATTTCGTCAATAGCGTCCACATTTCAAATGCTACCTAAACCAAACTTTGCACACATAATTAATATATAATTGTCTACTGTTGTATACAATTTTATTCAATTCGGTCAATTCTAAGAAAAGTTATTAGCAAAACAAATTCTCCCCAGTACAACCCCCACAAACTGCAGCAACAAGTTCGCTCTTCTTCTTCCTCTTTTTGCTGCTGCTATGGGCGCATATAACTCAGTGACGGAAGTTTACCTGGGTACAGGGTATTACACTGTCGGGCTTGCTCGACTGTAGCGTTCTCTCTTGTTTTTAAGTTTTCTTAATATTTTTCTATAATTATTCTACACATACATATGTACAGAGTTTTTCAAATACTCGCATTTAGCTTTTCCACTTGATTTTCATCTGTTTCTACAAAGTCTATTCCATTTGATTAATATCGAATCTAAAATCCTTTTGCAATTAATGTGCAATGTTGAATTGAAATCGCAAATATTGGTAAAACAAGTAAAAAAGCTAAAGTCGGGTGTCCCGACTTTGAAATACTCTGTACATATGTTTACAATAATTATAGAAAATAAAAAAAATTAAGAAAATAAAAAAAAAATTGGATCGATTTTACCTCTCTCGGTATTCGAACTCACGTAAAGGGTTTATAATTGCACATTTACATAGCAGTTGCGTCTGTGTGAGTGTATGTATGCCTATGCGCATCTATTCGTGTCTGTGTAAGCATTTTCGCAGTCAACCAAACAGCAACATCAACAACAGCCGCGGGCAGCGCTTGAGCAGCGCTGCAGCAGCAAATATATTTATGGCTATAACTTCTTGTTAAATCGGTCTATCATAGTGAAACTTGGCATACGGACACATAATAACTAACTGGGGGTATTTCCAAAATTTTAGTTCGAAATTCCAAGAATTACGGGAGTTACGATTTGTGGGGTAGAGGGGGGAGGGAGGGAAATTCCAAAATATACATTTTCTGCGTATTCACATGAGGGACTAAAATTTTGTGTTCTTAGGTCTTATAGTCTCCGAGATGTAGGCAATTATACGAATGGAAAATCGGAAAAATCCCCATAGGGGGAAGTGGGGGGAAAATCAAAAAATAAAACAAACTCGTATAGTGTACACACATAAGGCATCTTTGTGCAAAATTTGGTGTCTCTAGCTTCTATAGTCTCTGAGATCTAGGTGATCATACGGACGGACAGACGGACAGACTGACAGACGGACAGACAGACAGACAGGGCTAGATCGACTCGTCTCGTCATGCTGATCAAGAATATATATACCTTGTGGCGTCTGCCACGCCTCCTTCTGCCTGTTACATTTTTCAGCTCCCGCAAACCTAATATACTTCTGTACATTTCATGTACAGAGTATAAATATAAAATAACTTAACATTTTTCCGTTCAATTTAGTTGATTCTGGTACAAACCGCTTCCAATTATTATTCCCTCTCAATTATAATAAAGTGTCAGATTTTATTTTTTTTCATGCCACAATTTCAATTTGTGGGTTGTCAGTTGTGTTTGCTAACATTTTGCGGAATTTTAATTGAATGCATTTAATTATATTTGCGCATTGCATTTACATTTTTGCAAACGTTTTAATGCTAATATTGATACGCAATTCATATAGCTGTTATTTTAATTAGTTTACAATTTATTTAATAGCAGTTGCAACTGTGGTGCAAGCCGCTTACTGTTGCATGTTTTTAGTGGCAAGAACTTGACCTTTGAGTGGCGCACAATGTAGGCGGCCAAGATGTGTATGCCAAGTGGCCTTAGCCGCCTGAAAGTCAAGGTAAGTACTAGTCAAATTTTGTATACACATACACACACTCACATTCACACATACATGCCCACACACAGATATGCACATTCACACACTTATCCCCCACTTACTCACTGGTTAGCCCAGACAGGCAGGCGTGAAAGTTTGTTTTGTTGTTGACACAGGGCCAGGGTCGTTCTTCTTAAAAATTTCAAAATAGCCATGAATAGCATGTATGCTTGTAGCGTGTATACGCGTGTTTGGGTGGGTGGAAGGGCGTTATGGGGGATTGTTCACATAACAATAACACGCCAAAGTGCTTGGCTGCGTACATTTTAATGGCAAGCAAGACGATGGTTAGCCAGCACCATGAACCTTTACAAGTTGCTCTGAACTTGAAACTTGATTACCTTCAAAAGCCACTAAAAGAGAGTGAGCGAAATAAAAAGGTTGCCTTCCTAGTTAGGGCAACAAAAACAACAACGTAGGACACACCCGCATTGTGTCACGAAACATTTTTAGACTTTGCGTGAAGGCGAAGAAGGCACGCATGGGAAGTGGCAACGAAAACTATAACAAGCTCAGATGTTTTGTGGGTGTGTGTGGTTCAGTTTTCAAGCATTAGTATGTGAGTGTGGGTGTTAGTATGAGTGGTATATAGACAAAGCATGTTTCAAGGCTGCCATGCTAGTATTGTGTTGTTTGGAGCAGATCTGCGCTTTGTGCCACAAATAGCGTCTTACACCAAAAAAACATCAGCTAAAATCCATAAAGGAACAGCCTAGCATTGTTGTCAGCGGCAGAGCATCTTAAGCAACAGTTAACATGAGAGAACGCTACAGTCGAGCAAGCCCGACAGTGAAATACCCTGTACCCAGGTAAACTTCCGGCACTGTATATGCGCCTCCAGCAGAAGCAAAAGGAAGATGAAGAGCGAACTTGATGCTGCAGCTTGTGGGCGTAGTACCGAAGTAAAATTGTTTCGCTAATCCAATTATCCAATTCGGTCAATTCTAAGAAAAGTTATTAGCGAAACAAATTCTCGCCAGTACAACCCCCACAAACTGCAGCAACATGTTCGCTCTTCTTCTTCCTCTTTTTGCTTCTGCTATGGGCGCATATACCTCAGTGTCGGAAGTTTATCTAGGTACAGGATATTTCACTGTCGGGGCGTGACAAGACGAGTTGATCTAGCCATGACTGACTGCCTGACTGTCTGTCCGTCCGTATGAACACCTGGATCTCAGAGACTATAAGAGGTAGCGACACCAAACTTAGCACAAAGATGCCTTATGTGTGTACGCTATACGATTTTGTTTTATTTTTTGGATTTCCCCCCCACTGCCCCCCTATGGGAGTTTTCCCGATTTTCCATTCGTATAATCGCCTATATCTCGGAGACTATAAGACCTAGGAACACCCAATTTTAGTCCCCGATACCTTATGTGAATACGCAGAAAATGTGTATTTTGGAATTTCCCTCCCACCCCTATCTCCCCCGCAAATCGTAACTCCTGTAATTCTTATATTTTCGAACTCAAATTTTGCAAATAGCCCCAGTTAGTTATTATGTGTATGCCAAGTTTCATTATGATAGACCGATTAACGAGAAGTTATAGCCATAAATATATTTGCTGCCCAAGCGCTGCCCGCACCTGTTGTTGATGCTGGTGCTTTGGTTGCCTGCAAACATGCTTACACATACACGAATAGATGCGCATAGACGCAATTGCTATGTATATGTGCAATTATACACCCTTTACGTGAGTTCGAATACCGAGAGAGGTAAAATCGATCCATCGGGGAGACCCGACTTTAGCTTTTGTACTTGTTATTTTATGTTTTAATGATAAATTACTAACCATTCCGAAACCTTTGAAGTTTCCACACCCTTTTGTGTTACTTCATATTGTGGCCAATTGAGCCGAATAAACGTTGCCTTAACTTCGAAAGCAGGAAGTCAATTGGCAGTTCAGCCTTAAAGTATGAAATCAATTTGGTTGGTGCCGCCCATACGTTTGCATATCGCTCTTTGTTATCGCCGCTGGGATTTCACATGAAGCACATAATTAGCCCAATTTTTGTGACGTTGTAATATGTAGAAATCCGAACTCGTATTTTCCATCATTAAATTTCCATTAGAGTGCGAGTCCAGGTTGAGGTAGGGCTCTTGACTTTGTTGGAAGCATTCAATTAGCAGTGACTTTGTGGGCGAAGCGCGTAAACACGGAACAAGGACTATGGCTATTGATTTTTATTATGTAAGCATTCAGCTCGAAAAACTGCTCGCTCTTTCGTCACAATTTAAAGACAATCCGTGCGCATGGCTTAGCAAAGCGGCTATTGCGGGAATGTGTTGCTTAAATTTGTTGCGGAACCAAAAAAATCACAGTAAACACTAAGTTTATGGACAATAAATCGGGTCCAATGAGCTGATCAGCCGGAATTAAATGCAGCGTATTAAATTGTATTTAATAATGTTATGTCTTGTGCGGGAGTAAGAGATATGCGACATTTCTTTGAGTAATATAAATAAATAATGCCATTTTCATTTATTCGACTTAAAATCGAGCTCAAACTTCAAACGGAAGCATTTTGTGTGCATTAACACCATGATGCGGCACAATGGAGGAACACAACTGAAACAAAGCTCATGGTACTCTGAAAAAAGTGAAAAAGCCGAGCCGATAATGGGACAGTAAAAAGGCGAAATCTAAGAAACACACATTTACGCACGTGAGGCAGCAGCCTGCCAGCCAGCATATGTATTTACAAACATGTATATACTTAGAATATTCACGTATGTATACACATACAAGTGTTTCAATGGCACGTTTCAGGGATCTCTTTCATATATCTGTAAGCTGTATTTTCAGCTTTACTGTCTCCGTTTCTTTCATTAAATCTCTGCTGCTTACCCAAAGCTGATTCGTTTGATGTTTCCCTATTTGGATGCTCATCGATTTTTTTTCATTTCGTTTCGCACAATTTTGTTGGAAACTATGTTAATTATGTTCGACGTTCGAGGTATGTTTTGCATATTATTTGAAATAAACGACTGTAAAAGAAAGCTTTTTTTCTAACACAAATCGTTTGGAATATTGTTCAATGATGAACAAACGTTAAGTGAACATTTACAAACAAACATTGTGTAACAGAAACAAATGGGTGACATAAAGTTCAGCTTGTTTGAAAATGGAAACTAATCAAAAAATGCAATTCTTTTGAATCAATCAATTGTTGAATCAATATGACGCCGGCTTGTTCTCGTACGTCAAGTCTGAACACAACAAAAATTAAAATATAGCAAAACAATATTCAAATGGAAAGCGTAACAATATAGCGAATAAATTGTTGAAATTGGATGCGAGCATTAAAGGAAATACGGGCTGGAAGATACCTCTCATACCTATTTGATAGAGTGTGCCATGATGGACTCCTCTGCAAGTTGAAAGGCAAACTAACTCCTCAACTGTTCCAACTCATCGAAAGCTTTCTAAGGAACAGAAGCTTTAGACGGTCATACGCTGTATACACTATTTACTGCAGATATGCCTACACCGCAAGAAATCGTTCGCTTAGACGATGATAATATAGCTTCGGTAGCCTTGCAGCAAATGTTTGCAGCTTCAGGAATAGGGCTCTGAATTGGAACATTGGTATCAACGCCAGAAAGTGCGCAAATGTCACATTTGCAACAAGGCCATCATCCTGCCGAAATATTATAATTTTGGGGTCCACACTCACTCATACAAAATCCCACAAATACCTTGCTGTCATACTGGACAGGAGACTCACCTTCAGAAAGCACACTGCCACAAAAAAAGTCGGCTTCATTAGTTTTCGATTTGCTAAAGGAAACAATCGCAATATGAGTATAGTAACCTATTAGCATTACCAATTCGATCAAAAGTGGAGATTTGACTTAACTGAATTACCACAAAAAGGAAAGAGCAGTGAAGTGAATGGAGTTTTATGTTATAAATCCAAATTTTAATTAGAAAGCGAAGCAAAAATTTCCGCGTTTCTTTGTAGATTAATAAGTTGTTGGGAAAAATTCCGTATAGATGTGTAGTGAAAGGCTATACTAGTTTTGTGCGCATGTATGTAACACACAGAGGGAGGCGTGGCAGACCCCACAAAGTATATATATTCTTGATCAGGATGAGAAGCCGAGTGGATATAGCCTATAACCAAACTTGGTTTCTATATTCTCCTAAGACCGAGAAAGTACGAGTTTGAGTTTTTTTTCGATGCACCCCCCCACTCCCCCGCAATTCGTGTTTTTTCTTATAACTTCCGTAGTTCTCGGAATTTTGAAATCAATTTTGGTAGGTACTAATGTGTCCGTGTGCCAAATTTCATCATGATAGGTCAATTCTGAAGAAACTTATAGCCATAAATAAAATCGCTGCTCATGCGCTGCCTGCAGCTCTGCCGGCAGCGCTGCCCACAGCTGTTGTTGTTGTTGCTGATTTGCTTCAACTTTGTGCTGCTTACATACACGCATATAAACTTATGAGTGTGATGTAAATGTATGCTGTTAAAACTGAACATAAACATGTCTTCTAATTTCATTAATTAAATTTTTTTTAATGATATAATTTTTTTTTACATTTTTTTCTTTATTTTTTTTTTGTGTCTCCCGCCTGTTAGAATAATCAAAAGTTCTCGGTGCTTAATACATACGTAGTCATTCTGAGCTTTGCTTTGCAATCCACAACAAAGTGTTCTTTTATTAATGAACTTGTGAATTAGATTTGAATTGGGTGCTTTATCTGATTGAGTTGCCAGAAATATTAGTATTCTTCCATAGTTTGTGTATTTGAAATGTGTGTCTCGTTTGGGAGTGTGATAAACGTGGTTTAAAGTTAAATGTATCGTCACTTTGTTTTATTATGTTCTACATACAGTTACTTACATAGGTATACTAAGCTAATGTAGAGGGCACCATATAGCATGATATAGTGCTCATACTCGCAGTTTCGATTAGTTATGTTATATTTATGTTTCTGGATTTTAGTTACAAGGTTGTTTATACAAATTGTTTGGTACAACAATTCTGTGTTCTTTTATGAAATTTACAAAATGTGTAAAGTTTTCGCCTTAAAATTATAACAATAATCATTATGTTAAACACTCTGGGGTATTTGAAGTATGTGGTATGTTTTATTATATGCATGTTATTTGTAAAGTTACATGTTTATTTATGTTTGGTGAGTGCGTGAACACAAAAATATTGTATGCCGACATAAATGTGTTGTTATTTATAAATGTATCTTTTAACTTTGCTTTTATACAGTTGCCTCGCCTATTTTAGTATCCGATTTGGTTGGGCAGTTTTGAAGAGACAAGGACAGACAGCACACACACATAGGGACGGTTTGCTTTTCATGTTATTTACTGGGGGGTTTTTCGGGTGGGACAACCACGTCGAGGATGTATATAGTATGTGTTAGCTACAGTTTGGTATAATATTGTACACTTGATATAACTCTTTTTAGTTTATGTTTTTAAATTGTAATGCAGTTTAGTGTTAATATTAAACAGGACAAGACGTCACACTATAGCTACACGTAAAGAGATTTGAAATTTTGATAATATTGTATACGAGTATAAAAAAATTGAATTGATAAAATGTAACTGTCGAACAAATGAACTAAACTACACGCCACTACGTACTTTACTTACTTTAAATTGAATTTACAAAGTCTTTATACATAATGTTTACGAGTATAGAGTGTTGGATAAAAAATGCGTACAAGAGAAAATTTTACGCTACGCACAACTTGGTGTCAACTTTAAAAGTGAGAGAGCGAATAAAATTTTAAGTATGTAGGTACGAATATGTGTGTATTGTGTAAAGGTATTTCATTTTATTGTTTTTTAAATTATTGTTATTGTTGTTGGTGACCGAACTACTTCAACTAAATGTGGCATGTGTGGGGATCATGAAAGAAAATTGATGAGTGTTTAATACGCACCCTTGGTGGTCTTGAAGCCCTGATTGATGGCACGTGTGGTGCGCACAGCCGCCCGGTAGATGCGCCAGTAGAAGAAGAGCATCACGAACATGGGAATGTAGAAGGAGCCGAGCGCCGAGTAGAGCACGTAGCCCCGATCGTTGGTCAGTTCACATTTCCAGGGGCAGCTTGGCGATGGCAACTGCACGTTCATATTCTGGGGCGGTCCCAGCAGATCATAGTCCAATGCGGACATATCTGTGGTGGCCAGAGGGGGTTCTAAAGTACTAGTTGTAGTGCTTGCTGTTGTGCTCGTTGAGAGATCCATGGCCGCTATGCGTATTTCAGCCGAGCTATCAAGTGGCGCGAAATTCGGATCGTAGGGATTATAGGCGTTGCCTGCAACCAGCGAGCCGGCCCCTGTTTGTTGCTGTTCCTTAAGACTATCTAACTGCAGTTCCTGTTCCTGTGTGCTTGACATGGTTGTGGCATAATACAGCGTATAGTTTCCCCTCATATAGGTTGGTTGTACCGCGGGCTGCAAAAAGATTTCAAATGACATTTGATATTAAAATAGAAGGCTAAACACTTTGGGCATTTCATGCGTGCGTATCATCGTTTCCATTGTAAGTAGCCACAATACATACATACTTATGTATATGAAAAGCCACACATTTAAATTCCACACACTTGCGCGCACACACATTGCTCACAATAAGCCAATAAAAATGCAACTAAAAGCGGTTTATTTTGCAAAAGATATTCATGGACGTGCTGAGCATAAATACGACTATGCCCCATGGCCCCATAGCATGCTGCCAGGATAGCGCGGTTAATATGCATGAGAAGCGACAGCAGAAGAAGTGGCAAACGTATTAATAACAACAGCATCGTGTGGCATTTCGAAAAGGTGCGGAAAGACGCTCATACTCGTCACCCACAAGGGTATTGTGCATGTATTTGGAAAAGTGAAAGTCGTCGGGTTGTCACAAGTGAGCGAGTCAAGCGGATAGGCAACAAAACAGCTGGCACGCAGCATGCAGCTCAACTGAAATTGAATAAAACCCGGACTGGACACCGTGGAACCAATCTTGGCTCCAACTTTTCGAAAATAACGCACATGAAAGTTTAACTGCCTCTTTTGTCGCTCAAATACAAGAGATGCGTTGTAAATGAAGGCTGCTGACTATTTACTTGTTAAATATGACTATATATCAATTTTTTAGGGTTATTACTAATGGGGATCTGATCCTTCCTCGATTCGAAGATGATATAATATATAGGGCTTTTTCGAACTGAAATTTTTTGTTTTAATTCCTTATGATATTAGTACAGAGCTCGAAATCAGCCACAGAGTCATTGCTAAGGATACCGTCCGAAGATATAGCAAAGAAGTCCCTCAGGTAGAGAGGTCGTGAATAGAACAAATCTACGATAAAGTAACTACTTTTATTAGAAAAATAAAAACAGAAATGAATCTACCATACAATTTGGTTGTAGGAGTAAATCGTTTAGAAGTCTTATTATGTAGCTGTATTTGATCGAACTATATAACCAGTTCACGGAGGTCTCTTGAATGTACAGGTATTTGGGCTCATCCTTAACACATACATCACATCATTCTCCAATATCTGTTATAGACAAAATATATCCTTATAAAACGACACTAGATTTGTGATGCCCATGCATCTACCACTCTAATCTGAAACCACTGTGCTATGGCAGCAGCGCACTAAGGAGCTTGGGACGGCGGGGCACGTCGCTTATGTAAGCGCTGCCAACAATGGCGACGGCGTAATAATAATCGATAGCATGAGCGCTAGCTCGTAAATCGAGTTTCAATAAAGTCGCATAGTCAGCCTTTGGCTGCCAGGCGGCAGCCGGCAAGCGGAAGGGGCAGGGTGGAAGGCATCCGACAGGCACACAAAGCTGCCCATTCAAACGTAACGCAATTCAATGCAATGAATTGCATCCAGCTGAGCTCGAGCTATTGCAGGTCTATAATTGAATTGATCCATGCATGCTGCTACACACGTAAGTCGTTTGTGGAGTTATGTGCTTATATATAGACATATTTATTATATATATATGAATATGAAGTGTGTCTGTGTGTGTGTGTATTTGTGTGTGAATTGGAATCTCAATCTGTTCGCTGTGCTACATCGCTTTGTGCTCCATACAAGCATTTGCAGGAGGATGTAGCAGCTTGAATTCTGAGTAAAATTGATTAAGCCATTCGATTGGTGCGAGTTGCTGCGCTATTTCAGACTTTGCTGACCCATATGGCTGATGAACACTGCCATTAACCCCAAGGAAGACTTGACTTGAAATACATGGCTTAACACATAACACAAGAAGATGAAGTACAGCAGCAACCGCAGGCCATGGGAGATTTATGAGCTTATTGTTTGCGTAACTTTATTTCTTCCATTATCGGGTGAGCGAAGGCGAAACTGACGACCACAGATGACCGACTAATATTAAAGCGCGCAAAATGATATATTTACTTTACTCGCAAATGTCTCCATTAACATCAGGGCTCTGGTCAAAGGGGACTGTGAAATTTTGAAATAATGTGGTTGTCTGATATATCGTATTTTAGCTAGCGGGGGACTCCCAAGAATAGCAACTGATGGTGGGCGAGTGCATAACTTGAAATGCGAAAGTTGTGACAGAAATTGATTGTGTTATAGATATAGATTGGAAGTGAAGTTATTGCGTTTTAAGTGTCAGTATGTTTGTGTTATCGATCGGAAAATGAGCTTCGAAAAAAAGAGCCAACATTAAATTTTGTTTTAAAATTGGTAAAACTTTTACCGAAATTGATGAAACAAGTTTATAGCGATGATTGCCTATCCCGTAGCACGAGTGGTTTCAACGTTTTCAAAGTGGTCGTGAGGACATAAATGACGATCAACATGTGGGCCAATCAAAATTCGTGATCACCAAAAATTCGATCGAAACTGTGCGTGAATCAGCCCCAATCATCATTGAAATTGATGGAAATGGAATTGAACATCTCCAAAACATCGATTTATCGCATTTTGATCGAACATTTGGGCTTACGAAAGGTGTGTGCACGGTTTGTTCCGCACAAATTGACTGACGACCAAAAATTGCTGAGAGTCCGACCGATTATTTGACCAAAAATCACATTTTAACCATTAACCACTCGCCGTATTCACCTGATATGGCACCGTGCGACTTCTACCTTTTCGGAAAACTACATTTGGCCATGAAAGGAAACCGCTATGCTGACGTTGATGCCATCCAACAGGCGGCTACCGCCATCCTCAACGCTATACCGACAAATTACCTAAAAAAGTCGTTTGATCACCTTTTTGAACGTGCAAGGAGACTATTTTGAAGGCGGCCAATAAATTTTTCAAAAAAAAAAAAATAGTTTTCGTTTTTTAATAAAAGTCCTGGAACTTTTGAATTGCACGTTTTTGACGTTCAAATGATAGCTACGGCTATTTCGCAAAAAACTAAGCTCAATGTTCAAAATAATTAGAATATAAGAAATTAATTTGGCAATAAATGTTAGAGTATTTGTCCTGCTTAGTAAAGTATGGACATATAAAGTATGTTTAAGATATCTCAAGAAAACAATGTGCGCCAGTGCGATAAGCATGATCATTCAAACACAATGACAATGTATATCATATTCCTGCATATTTATCTTAAGTAATGGCCTTTTAGATACAAAAACCGTTGGCATTAAAGTTAAAGATCTGAGCAGTGCTTATACCATTTTCCATTTATCTCGAATCACAGGCACACTACGCTGCTCATTCGTGCGCAGACATGCAGCATACGGCACTGCCAACTATACCAGTGGCCATGGTGAAAGCAAAAGGAACAACAAATTCAGCAGTAAGCGCAGTTAGTAAACTGATCTGATTACCCAGCACATGGTGATGGCTGGCACCCGAAACATAGTGGGGCACATTGCTGGCCATAAATTGTCCTGTCTTGGCTTGTTTTCTTGTCAGCGCGTTGTTTTCGTTGTCGCTGTATGTTTAGCTGTATGTATGTATAACACATCATTATCATTGCCATTACGTAAGAGCTTTGTGCATGAGAACTAGAGCGCCGTAGGCAACAAGAAAAAATGGACAGTCGACTGACTTACTGGCTGGCTGGCTGGCTGGTTGGTTGACTATCAGCCTGTTGTCAAGTAAAATTGGGAGCCAAGCGACAAAGAAACGAAAAAGCGTCTCTTGTTTCACGGTAATTTTGGCACAAATGAGCCACACTACTGCAGTCTTGGGTGCGGGGTGGCTTGTTTGATTGACTGAGCTGACTGTCTAACTGACTGACTGACTGGCTGACTGGCTGACTGACTGACTGACTGGCTGGCTGACTGGCTGACTGACTGGCTGACTGCCTGGCTGGCAGAGCTCCAACTTGTAATGGTGTCAATGACAGTCTGACGCATATGAAGAGCCGCCAAATTGTCGGGCGTGGCGCCTTTGTATGTCATTGTCACAAAACTCGCGTGGGTGAAAGGGTTGTCCAAAATGTCTGGCCGACCTTCTCCCATACTCTTTTGCGGTTCTGTGTGTTGGCAACCACAATCCCACAGTGGAACGCGTTAACAACTACTTCCAAGTCTTTGAATTTTTGTTTCTGACCTCTTGTTTGTTTCTTGTAGGTATACTGGGAAGAGTATGAAATGAGGTGAACTCTTCACATTTGAATTGAAGTTGTTGTGGATGGTCAGAGGCTTACCTTTTGATCCTTCCAGCCCACTAGCGGCGGGAAGCATATAACAAATGAGAGTACCCAAATGCCGGCTATTAAGGATTTGGCCTTCTTCGTTGACATGATGCTCGGGTAGGTAACTGGGCGTGTGACGGCCACGTATCGATCCAATGATATGGCACAGAGGTTCAAAATCGATGCCGTGCACATCCAGACGTCGACAGCCAGCCAAATGCGGCACCAGACGTCGCCAAATATCCAAACCTGCAAAATGAAAACAAAATGTCTATTATAGTTGCGTATACGCAATGTGGGACATACATTTATGAGATATCGACAATATATTTAATAATAATATGAAAGCTACCACTTCATCGCTTTTAATTTATTTTCTATGCTTAGACGGTACTGTGCTGAAAGAAATCCCTGCGAAATTTTCTATAGTATAACGCAATTTGCTGTTTATTGTTTATGGATTGGATTTTATTTACAGTTTTATAGTTAATCTAATAACGCTACCTTCAATTTCATTTTAAGACCACACAATTCATTTCATTTAACTCAAACTAAGTACTTTTGAAAATCGGCATATAAAATAAAGGGTGTTAGCCTGCACTAAAAATTTAGAACCCGCGGCTGTTAGGGCTATGGTCTATTGAACATACTTCTACGTACTCCTTCATAAAACTTGAGTCCTGCAAAATGCTCAATATCGCGAATATCGGATAAGAACGAACGTAGATCGATTTCTTTATCAACGGCTGCGTTTGGCACCACATATCCCTCCATATAGGGCAGGGCTCCGGGGTTCTTATGCTCACTGATTATGACTTTGAAGAAGTGAGTCGGTACCGCTACAGTATTCATGCCTATGACAGTGAACCGCACTGCCCAATTGCGAAAGTTGATGCGGTGGGGCATGTAGAGGGGACCCGAGTAGACATAGACCGAGCCAGATTTGAGTGTCAGCTGACGCACATATTCCTCCAAACGCTGCCAAACATAGTTTTTCATTATTCGATTTTGGGGCACAATATTCGAGAGTAGAAACGACTCGTTGTACTGGACGGTGTCACAGCTGTAATTATTGGGTGCGGCCAAGTGGCCCTCGACAAAATCGCTGTACTTGTAGTCTTGGGTGGTGGCACGAAACATTACTGGTATGCTTTGATCACCACGGGACGGCTTCGTTGGTGCATCAGAGGCAAGGGGAGTCGTAATGCATTCGGCGCGAAGATGTTCACAAACCCAATGTGCAATGCGGTGCCGGCGATCGTAGGAGAGCACGAAGCTCTTGTACACTCTAATGTCATCTAGGCCGGGGAATCCATATTTCATAATATCTGCCAAATGGGATGATGAGAGCTTGGGCTGCTCTTCATCCGCCTTTATGTTTAAAAAAAAGAAGGAAAACTGTGGACAGATTGCGGATAAAGCACTATTGCATTGATAATAATTCGTACAAGCCTACCACTTTATAGCATTGAAGTCGAAACCAGAACAGTGTACAACCAAGCACTGAGTCTACATCCTTGCACTGGGGCTCAATGGGCGTGAAGCTGACCCCTGTCTTCCGTTTCTCGCCCAAGAGCGCCAACTGCGGATCAGACATTCGACAAATTTTTGAAATGGCAAATGCTCATATTGTTCCAATTTACCGCAAATAGTAGTTTTCGCCGGCAATTAAAGATATAGGGATCTACATTCATGATATTTTTTATGTTTCTTATTGACACATGCTGCTGTAAAATGGCGCCCAGAAAAAAACAACTGATGCCTGTTACAACGCATAGAAATGTGGTGTGATGGTTTCGCATCTTTGATTCTGAATGTGCTGCAGGCCAATTTTGAAAGGTTTTGAAAGGACACAGTGCAGCAGACAGCTGCACAATTGAGATGAAAACATTTTAATATTTTCAAAATAAATAAATATATGTCAAAACATTTAGTTTACTTGTTCAAAATATTTGTAAACTAATTGATCTCTGGGTCCAGCTGCAGTGGGAAACCATTATTAGTTTAATTATGTATGTATATATAATAAACATGTAGAAAGATACATATACTTGTACTAGCAGGTCTTGCCCGTCTTTGCTGGGCTAAGTAAAATGTGCTTATAGTTATAAGTTTATTTACTATATGATATTCTTCTTTCGACGCTCTCTAAAGTTTTTTAAAGAGTTCATTTTCCAAATAGCAAATATAGTACAATAAGTACTATGTATGGTTATACGTACATACATACATATGTACATATCTTCGTTACGCACCGAACGGACTGCCAGTTCTGACTTAACTGTGTGCTTCCTCAGCACGTTGTACGCACGGTCGAGTTATCCCCGAAAAGTCCGACGCGGGACATTTAATTTTGATTTATAAATCGGGATGTCCCGCCAAAATTGGAGCGTTCGGCAACGCTGATATGTACATACATTTAAATTTTTCATGCAGGCGTTATCCGCCTTTATACATACACACATATATAAGTATGTATTAAATTTTTTAATTCAACACTTATTTGAGTCTTCAATTCCAAATATGATTGTTGTGAATGTAAAAGGTGTGTTTCTGCTTTTGTAAATCGCATGAATACACTCACAAAATAGGCTTAACGATAAATGACTCTTAGATTTGTTCAGAATACATTTGTAGCGTTGTTAGCTAACACTAAAACGGTAAGTCGCTGTAAATATGCGATCAGTTGAGATGCTAGAGATGGGCATGTGCCGGATGCTCTATGTGTTAGAGCATCAAAACTATCGATAGTTGAATCCGTCGATACAATCAATAATTCCATCGAAGGTTGAATGTAATTAACATAAAATTTAAATAATAACATCTTATAATTTATTGAGATCAATTAGAACAAATCATATAAAAACATACATATGTACATCTACCCGCAACGCGAAGCAGAATATGCGTAGGTCCGCTTTCGGTTTCTGCTTTACTATCGCTTACGCAGTCGTTGCCTAGCGACGGTAACTGTAAACTTTTGGCATTTTGCTTTTGAAATGAGCAGGCGTAAATGATCAAAACGAAAGAAGAAGTGCGAGCCAATGACTTGCAGTTGTTCTTGTTTTTCGTTTCAAAAATTTGATAAACAACAGTGTTCGATTGTCCAATGTATACATATTTACATACATACGAATGTACATACATGCTATATATGTATGTACGTACACAGGCATACATATGTATGTACATATGCATGCATATTTCTCTTTACTTTTTCATACATAGACACGAACTGTTGCTTGTTCTGTGTGTGTGTGTGTGTGTAAATATATGATGTCCCTAATTATTTGATGTTTGCGTTCTTTGTAATTTGTTGTTGCTGCATAAAGTTACTAATGAAAACCCCAATGCCAAATCTACTAAACAACGAAAAAATTACTTTTAAAAATGTTAAATAATTTTTTAATTAATTAACATTTCTTCCTCTGTCAGTGCAAGACGAATGAACATACACACATGCATACATACATAGATGTGTACATGTACATAGATGTTTTTTTTTTTTTTTTTTTTTAATTCGTTTTATTTATATAGGAGGTAAAAGGTACAGGATGAGAATATAAGTAGAAGGAAAAATAAAAAAGATGAAAAAACGAATCAGCATCCGGGCGGTACGGCCGTGGAGCATTGCTTCACCCGGCGTTGACTCGCTTACATCCGTCCTCGATGGCGTTCGCGCTCCAGTCTCCGTAGCTCTCCCATGACTGTGGACGCGAAGTCGCAGCAGGCATTCCAAAACCGCTCGTCCGCCACCATGCTGCTGGTGAAGTTTGCTGGCGACAGCGGTTACCTAGCAGGTGGCGAAGGTGGCTCCTAGCCCTCTCAAACCTAGAGCATACGAAGGTGACGTGGTGTGGGTCCTCAATAACTCCCCGCCTGCAGAACGTACATTCAGATCCGACATCGTGACCGAAACGGAGAAGGTAGCTGCGAAAGCAACCATGGCCACTCAGGATCTGCGTGAGGTGGAAGGTTACATATCCATGCTTCCGCCCAACCCAAGCCTGGATATCCGGGATCAGTTGGTGCGTCCAGCGGCCCTTGTAGGAGGTATTCCAACGTTGTGGCCATATCCTTAGGCTTTGCTCCCTCGCGTTAGTGCGTGCTACCCTACGCAGAGAGGGCGTCGCAGTCTCGTTCGTGCCATTTGCTCTCGAGTTCCGATGGATTGTGCTTTCCTCGTTTGCAAGCAGGTCAATTGGCACCATGCCCGCGATGACCAGGGCGGCGTCGTCTGATACTGAAGGCGCCGCATACTCGCAAAGCACCAAGGCGGTACGTGGCTTCCAGGGGCTTTAAGTAGCTCTTCGTTTTTGTGGCCTCGTTCCAGATGGGAGCTCCATATAACATCGCTGCCCGTGTGACTCCCGTTAGGAGAAGTCTGCTTCCTTGCCTCGGTCCACGGGTGTTTAACATTATGCGCCCCAGAGATCGCGCCATCGTGGAGGCCTTCTTGCTTGCATGGGCGAGGTGTTCACGGAAGGTAAGCCTAGTGTCCAGCATGATGCCCAGGTACAGAATAGCGCGCTTGGACTCCAACACCCTATTCCCAATGGCAACGTGGGCCACCTCCACTACTTTGCGGCTGCTAATCTGGACTGCATCCGATTTGAGTGGAACCAGCTCTAGGCCCACTGCATTCATCCAGTCGTTGATCCTACTGATGGCGACGTTGCATTTGCCTTCAACCTCTGCCAGATCCTTCGCAACCGCCACCACCGCAATGTCGTCTGCGAATCCGATTGTTTCTGTACCTGTTGGCAGCTCCAGCTGCAAAACGCCGTCGTACATTATGTTCCACAATAGTGGCCCTAGCACTGAGCCTTGAGGTACGCCTGCGGAAATCTTGTGCGTCTTGATGCCTGTATACGTTTCATACCGGAGCACCCTGTTGTTGAAATAGCTTCGGATGCATTGGAAGAGGTAAGCGGGGATGCCGCGTGCTGCGAGTGCGTCGAGGATCGAAACCCAGTCTGCGGAATTGAAAGCGTTCTTTACGTCTAACGTTACCATCAGACAATACTTCTTGGTGCCTACCTTCCAGAGCGTCCCTTCAATAGCGTTTGAGGCTATTTCGACGTCTTTACTGATGGCATCAATCGTTGATCTCGCCTTCCTGAATCCATATTGGTTCGGGGACGGTCCTCCAGTGACGCTTAGGGCAGCCTCCAGTCTCGTGCAGAGAAACTTTTCTAGTACCTTCCCCACCGTGATTAGCAAGCAAATTGGCCTGTAGGAAGAAGCCTCACCAGGGGGCTTACCTGGCTTCGGGAGTAGTACCAACTTCTGGACCTTCCAGCAGTCCGGAAAGACTCCTGCATTTAAGCAATTTACAAAAAGTGCAGCGAAGGGCTGGGATGCAGCGATAGTGCCATCTTAAGCGCTCGGTTTGGCATGGCGTCCGGGCCCGGTGCCTTATCCTTTAGGGAACTTGCTACTGCAAGCACTTCTGCTTCCGATACCACCGTTGTCTCAGGGAAGGAGGGTATAACTCTGTGCACGACTTCTCCGGCCACAGGTCTAGAGGGGAATAGTACACCGACTATTTGCTAGGCGCTAGTGCCACGGATCGTGGTCTGCCGAGTCGCATAGCTCCAGGAAACAGTTCCTTTTACTGATACGAATCGTGCGCTTCAGGGATCTTCTGCAGTTCCTGAATTCTGATTGCTGGAGTAGAAACGCCTGTGTGCCTCGCAGCCTTTGGGATGCTCGTCTGGCTCGATTGCATGCCCCACGCAGCTGCGCAATTTCCTCGGTCCACCAGAACACTGGGTCATGGTGTCGCGGATTAGACTTTCTCTTCAGCATGCTAGCATCACATGGAGCCTGCAGTTGAGCCACAGCTCCTTGCGCCATGCTCTGAGGACTCCCGATGAGGTCCAAAACGGGCAGTGCTTCCGAAAAGGCAGCAGAATTAAAGGTGTTGGTGCGGTACGAGTAGTCCGTGCGTGATCCGTGTCCCTGTCTACTCGTCCTTTCCTCGATTGTGCAAATTATTGCATCATGGTCACTAGCCGTGTAGACGTCGCTCATTGACCAAGACGCCGAGTTAAACAGGGAGCTGCTTGCGAACGTGAGGTCTATTATGGAGCTCGTGCCGGCTCTGCTAAATGTGGGACCAGAGCCTGAGTTTAATAAGGAAATATCCAATCTTGCGAACGTTTCGAGCAGGATACGGCCCCGAGCGTTTGTGCAGATACTACCCCAGTCAACGGCCCATGCGTTAAAATCTCCGGCTAATATAGATGTGTACATATGTATGTGTGTACATTCACACATTAGTGTCTCACATTTTGCTTTGGCTATTTCAATCGTTTGCAGTTACTTGTGTGTGTGTGTGTGTATGTATACTTAATTGTCCCCAACTGTTTGATATTTTGTATTGTTTGTTCTGCCTGCATTTGTAAAATGCATATTTTGAAAATCCATGAACGCAAAGTTGTAGATTTAGTTAGGTAGATTACAGTCCCCAAATTTGAAATCGATCGGAAAAATTTTATAACACAAACTTTTCATTTGAAAAGGTGAATAAATATTAAAACCCCAATAATTAAAATGTCAGCTTTCTAGCTCTTACCGTTTGGGCTGTGGGCTGTTGACGCGGTTTCCTCTTGTGCCCCAAAAAAGCCCCAATAATTCAGTCTCCAAGATAATATTTAAGAAACCAAGTATGCAACTTTCTTTGTATTCTTTCATTGATTTTAGAAACCAAGTTTAAGGTCGATCGGTTGAAAAATTATGATTTTTCAAACAAACTTTGGAACTAGTTTTCCCCGCATTACCAAAATCCTTTCTTAGTGCGCACCTACACTTGGGCTGTGGGCTGTGCGTTGATCACCAATCAGTCAGTCAGGACAAACTGTTTTATATATATAGATTTGAGGGGACTTCGCCCAAACAACAGCGTAAATGGTGGTGATTGTTTTGATGCCTTATCGATGGAGCTGAATATGCTTTTAAGACACTCGTTTAGAATGCACCATTTATTTTAGGTTGATTTACATGAATTTGGCCAAAATTATGGATAAATAACCTTTATCGATCATTGTAAGCAATAAATATTACCAGCATGATCAGCAGGTCGCTTAAGTGCTGCAAGAGAAAAACTCTAACCTCCTACTCCAGAGTAGCTCTCAACGCCGATCTAACCATTAACAAAAACCATTGTGGAACAGGACAATTTATATTCCTGAACAACATAATAAGACGAGCTAATATTGAAATATAAATTTGTCTTTTTGTTCTTCCATCTGCCTGCTTGCCCTTAACAAAGATTTGGCCATTACCATATTGGGGATGCAGATTCTACTTGATCCATAGAACATTCACGTTTTTTTGACATCTTCAAATATATATATTTTTTTGAAGCTACGATTGCTACGATTTATGTTTTAAAAATTGTTATTATATCATAGTTGCAAACTCACCTTAAAAACCTCCCACGTGGCGGAGAATGGCAGCACCGCCAGACCCACTAACAAATCGGCAACTGCCAAGTTAACAATGAAAAAATTTGTAACGCTACGTAATTTGTTCGAACAGAAGACGGCGGCTATTACTAGACAATTGCCACCAATGACCAGAACGTTGATAAACTCGAGTATGGCCAAGGAGATCAGATTCGCTGGTTCCGTCCATTTCACAGATTTAATGAGATTCTCGCACTCTGTGTCATTCATGGCGGTACTTTTGTGATGGGTGTATGTATGTGTTTACCACCTGCAAAGTAGAAGTGAAGCAGAAAGAGCGCACATTAGCAGGCTGCAAATATAATTAGCTGGGCTCGCAAAGTTCAAATGTTCATGGAGCCGTCTAATTAATTTATGAAAAAATGTGCTGCCGCTCTAAATAAGTAACAAAAAAGGTCAAATTAGCGCGGCGGCAGACAATACAAAAACAAATATGACAGGCACACAACCACTTACATAAGTCCAACCATCCAGCTCGGAGATCGGACAGTCAAAATTTAAACTGAAGCTCCGCGAGTCAACACAGCTGCCGGAGGATTGTCTCATTTCAATCGGGAAAAATGAACAAACTCGTCCTTTCTCGGCTCAGGAGAATCTGTATACCAAGTTTGGTTATTCTAGCTCTTATACTTTCTGAGACCGTTGACTTCATACAGACGGACAGACAGACGGATAGACGGCCATCGCTATATCGACTCGGCTTGTCATGCTGATCAAGACTATATATATTTTGTGGGGTCTGCCACGCCTCCTTCTGTGTGTTACATGTACACTCGCACAAAACTAATATACCCTTGTACCCTTTGGTTTCAGGGTATAAAAAACACATTCTAAAAGAGAAATATTGAAAATGGTTCCCTCACAAATATTCAGCTTCATTCTTTAGCTACGGACTTGAATGCTAAGGTTTGAAGTCTAAATTCCAAGGCATGACTATTAAAATTTTCCTGTTTGTTTAATGTTATATGTAGTAAAACTTTAATATTAACTGTTAGAAAGCCGATCTTTCCTTTATAAGATGGTAAGTTAGATAACTCAGGTGAGCCAATTGGATCAAAACAGAATAAGTTTCAGCACATTTCCATTCGAATTATAGCATACAATATATTGATTCAAACAATACTCTTTTATGTAAATAATTTTCTAACTCATGTTTTATCTAAGACTAAGGGAAGTAATGCCGTTAAGATAAACTTGGAAATAAATACAAAAAGTTGAACTAAAACTCCGCTTAGTTTGTATGTTCACGCCAAAATAGGGTGTGCGTGGGCTTGTTTGTTGTAATGTAACAAATCCGGAGCGGTTTACTCCAACTTTATTTTTTGTTGTTGTCGGTGCGGCCGCTTGGCTGCAGCTGACAAGCAAGTCTCATTAAAAAATATGCCATAATTTGTGGCCGGACAGCCGGACAAAATGGCTGTCGGCATATTTGCTTAATTGTTTTGTAAGACGACGTAAGCCTGGCGTGCTGACGAGCTGTCTGACCGAGTCGGCTTACATTTAAAGTGCCCACGCGCACTAATGCACACTCACACACACAGACACACACACACACACACATATATATATGTACACACACAGAGAGAGATGAGGAAGGGAGAAGGAGAAACATAAAGCGTGTCGCAGAGTTGAAATAATTGAAAGTTAAATGCCTGCTCGCAAGCGGAAGCGGAAAAGGCGCCATTGTAATCGGACTCGTAATGCACACTAGCCGGTGGTGAGAGGCAAACGCGAAATCCTACTTGGCATGCACATTGCGTGTGCACTGCAATTAAATTTCTGTAATTAATTGCCGTCGTCTGCCGTGTTTATTAAATGCAACTTATTGCAATCGTTTCATGAATGAAAATTCATTTCAATTAAAATGTACGAGTTGTACTCGCACGGCTTATCCTCTTGATAGCCAGTCATCGACATCACTTGTTGTCTATTGGCATGCAATTGTATCATTAAATCAACATCAACTACAACCAAGCAACGAACAATATTTGGCTATACATAAATATCAATATTGGCAGTATTTGAAATTATTTTTGACTTTAATGCAGCGCATGCCTGCTGCGCATACGCATGCAACACACACATCCGCACACACTCTAGAATTTTCTTTAGGTTTGGGTAATTGTTATATGAAATATTCAAAACACGCAACAAATCGATTAAAATATATTTGCTCTAATGCCTCGTATGCCTCTCCCCACATTTTGCTACCCATTCAATATGTTTTGTGAGAACTTTACAACTTTGGCACGTTCCCCTCTAATAGACGAATCGATGGTTCGAAGTGGTGCGTGTGCGAGACGGTTGTTGTTGCCATCGGCCGATTCACTGGCAAGGTAATAGTGAACACCTGGTGTGGCTGCTTAACTTTTTGTTTTCGTACAGAAATGCCAAACGAATTGGCCCCCGAAATTAGTATGTGCTCTTATAAAGTACATGTAAATATTTCTACCGCTCCTATTGTTGACCTTTTTGTGGTTGCTGCTGTTGTGCGGTAGCAACAATTCCTCAATTATCTATGACGTCACAAGCTGCCAAAGGGCTTGTGAACGCACCCAAGTCTTATTAGCGGTGGGTAGTTTGTATTGTACCTTTCCTATTATGTGCTAAGCTATTTTCGTGATGACCCTTGCCAACGAAGCAGAACAATCAAGTTTCTTCGAATAATCGGGCGACTACGAACCAATAGCTTAGACAATGTTTTTAGTGTTTTGCATGGAAAGAAATAAGGATTTGTAATTGCAATGGCATCTGCCTTCTTAGATATCGAATTACCATCATGCTTTATACTTTACTTTATTAATTTATATCCAGCTATAATATCTATTTAGCAGTTATCGTAACAAGGCTTTCAGCTAGCATTTGTATATAAATAATTAAATAGTGTTGGAACACAATTGTTCCTGTGGCGCACATGAAAGGAGTCTATATGACAGGCTATCTATTGTTTGCAGCGCAGCAGATCGCAAGGTGCATTGAATATTAAGGCAAAATCGATTTGGATTGTCATGCTAAGTACTATTGCTTACTTCAGTGCTTTTTATTACTTTACTTGTTTGATGGAAAATCCATGTTAATTTAACAAATAAGAATGGAATGCGAAAGTCATATGTACATTATTATAATGTGTGTATTTAGTCATTTTTGTTGATAATAAAAAACAAGTAAAAAAGCTAAAGTCGGGTGTGCCGACTTTGAAACACTCTGTACATATGTTTAGAATAATTATACCAATTAAAACAATTAAAAAAGCTAATGTCGGGTGTCCCGACTTTGAAATACTCTGTACATATGTTTACAAATTAAAAAAAGTAAGAGAAGTAAAAAAATTTTTGTTATCGGTTTTACCTCTTTTGGGATTCGAACTCACGTCAAGGGTGTATAATTGCACATTTACATCGCAATTGCGTTTATGTGAGTGTATGTAAGCTTATGCGCGTCTATTCGTGTCTGTGTAAGCATGTTTTCAGTCAACCAAAGCTATAACTTCTTGTTAAATTGGTCTATCATGATGATACTGGCATACGGACACATAAGCACTAACTGGGGGCATTTGCAAAATTTGAGTTCGAAATTATAAGGGGAGTAACAGGAGTTACGATTTGCGTGGGAGAGGGGGGAGGGAAATTCGTAAATACACATTTTCTGCGTATTCACAAAAGGCATCTTGGACTAAAATTTGGTGTCCCTAACTCTTATAGTGTCCGAGATATGGGCGATTATACGAATGGAAAATCGGGAAAATCCCCATAGGGATGAAGTGGGGGAAAGTAAAATATAAAAAATATAAAAAAATTGCGCAGTGTGCACACATAAGGCATCTTTGTGCAAAATTTGGTGTATCTAGCTCTTATAGTCTCTAAGATCCAGGTGTTCATACGGACAGACAGACCGACAGATGGACAGACGGACAGACAGACAGACGGACAGGGCTAGATCAACTCGTCTTGTCATGCCTATCAAGAATATATATACTTTGTGGGGTCTGCCCTCCTCCTTCTGCCTGTTACACTTTTCAGCTCGCGCAAACCTAATATACTCCTTTACATTTCATGTACAGAGTATAAAAACGAAGGTATATTAATACAGGTAATATACAGATGGCAATCAAATGAAATGTATATTCAAGTCTTTCTACTTGTTCTTGTAAAATGAACCTCTTCAGATTTTACTGATTACGGTGCTTAATGAATCATTAAATCATGAGAATTACATAACTATATACTAATTCCCTATAACTTTAAAATGTAATTAAGTAATTACTTAGATCGTCGTTATTATTTGGGCTAAAATAAGGCTATTATGCATTTTTGCGTAATACTAACATAAACAAGTAAAAAAGCTAAAGTCGGGTGTCCCGACTTTGAAATACTCTGTACATATGTTTACAATAATTATAGAAAATAAAAAAAAATTAAGAAAATAAAAAAAAACTTTGATCGATTTTACCTCTCTCGGTATTCGAACTCACGTAAAGGGTTAATAATTGCCCTTTTACATTGCAATTGCGTCTGTGTGAGTGTATGTATGCCTATGCGCATCTATTCGTGTCTGTGTAAACATGTTAGCAGTCAACCAAACAGCAACATCAACAACAGCCGCGGGCAGCGCTTGAGCAGCGCTGCAGCAGCAAATTTATTTATGGCTATAACTTCTTGTTAAATCGGTCTATCATAGTGAAACTTGGCATACGGACACATTATAACTAACTGGGGGTATTTGCAAATTTTAGTTCGAAATTCCAAGAATTACGGGAGTTACGATTTGTGGGGTAGAGGGGGGAGGGAGGGAAATTCCAAAATATACACTTTCTGCGTATTCACATAAGGTATCTGGGACTATTTGGTGTTCTTAGGTCTTATAGTCTCCGAGATATAGACGATTATACGAATGGAAAATCGGGAAAACCCCCATAGGGGGAAAAGTGGGGGGAAAATCAAAAAAATAAAACAAACTCATATAGAATACACACATAACGCATCTTTGTGCAAAATTTGGTGTCTCTATCTCTTATAGTCTCTGAGATCCAGGTGTTCATACGGACGGACAGACGGACAGACGGACAGACTAACAGACGGACAGACAGACAGGGCTAGATCGACTCGTCTCGTCATGCTGATCAAGAATATATATACTTTGAGGGGTCTACCACGCCTCCTTCTGCCTGTTACATTTTTCAGCTCCCGCAAACCTAATATACTTCTGTACATTTCATGTACAGAGTATAATTAAGTTATTTCTAATTAAAGAGAAGCTCATCAGAAGAGCTTGTCAAGCTGGTATCGATAGCTTTCCCTTCTTTTGCGTGTTGACATTGCCCTTCATTGCCCTTGCATACAAATCATATTGATTTAGCAGGGAATATAGTGGGGCATATGGCCGTTTGCATGTTATCGGTAATTACTGAACAGAAACATGAAAAGAGAGCAACACGACTAGGTGTAATATGTATGAATAACCAGGCAGAAATGTGTGGCAATTCGAGTGCTAAAAAGCAACAGCTATAAAGCGGCATATAAATTTGTTTGTAGGATGGCGACAGTAGAAAGTGCAGAACATGAGAATATGGCAAAAGGGAGAAATATTTTCTTTTTGTTGGATAAAGGCATATGCCCTTCATTATAAATGCTGCTGCTGTTTTTTATTCTTCTTGCTTACGACTGCTAAAAATATTCATAACACTTAACAGGCGTGTGTGTGTGTGTGTGTGTGTGTGTGGAAGTGTGTGCGGATCTGCAGCTTACAATAAAGCCAATCAGTGGCCATACTCGTAAGTGCCTGGGTACGTATGCATATGTGTTTGTTTGTGTGC
Organism: Scaptodrosophila lebanonensis; assembly: GCF_003285725.1. Classification (NCBI taxonomy): domain Eukaryota; kingdom Metazoa; phylum Arthropoda; class Insecta; order Diptera; family Drosophilidae; genus Scaptodrosophila; species Scaptodrosophila lebanonensis. Next base: position 1,482,945 of record NW_022060538.1, read on the forward strand.
GCCTGCATAAATTACTCTCATATCGCATTAAGGGCGAGATGGTGCCTTTGTGCCACAGTATCCGGCAAAGCAAATATTTTTATGCAAGCGACAAAAAGTTTAAAGGCACGAAGGGCAAAAATAAAGGTCCAGGTCTTGCCCTTGTTGGATTGCCTTGCGTGCAATATGTGGATAATTAAAATTTTTTTTTGCATTTTATTCTCCGTAAAATGTGTGATTCAAGCCCTTTTTTGCTTTAAATGAAATTGGCGCGCAAATTTCTATTATTTCTGTAGACTTGCTGTTGTTGCTATTGTTGCTGTTATTGCTGTAGTCGGCTTGGCAGCTAATAATAAAAATTGCGAAAATTGAGTTACAAGTTAAAAACGCGCATTAAATGGTAGAGTGAAATAAATAATTGACTTTTAAAGCGCTCCTCGTGCATAAATTTTAAATAAGAGAAGCCAATGCTTTTAGCTTCCACATGGCGTATGAGCGATATCGCCTGCCTTACATTATTTCGCTACGTATACGCCTAGTTGATGGCAATGGCAATGGCTATGGTAACGGTAACGGCAGTGTGCGCAAAAACAAAAGCAGAAAGCTCAGTGCTGTGTGTGTGAAGGGAAAACATACGCATACATAAATATATGCCCATTTATACAAAGAGCTTGTTTGGCTCAGCCCTAGGCTTTTTGACATATTCATGAGTTAAATTTAATTGGCATGTCATAAAAAAGTTTGGCAAGCTTGTGCCGCTTGCTTTATTATATATGGCATTAAGTTTCCGTAGATTAATGCGTAAATGTGTGCGAATGCTGCCTAAGCAGTTCAAATCGTTAATTTGGCTTGTTGTTTTAGATTAAGGTAAGAAATCGCACGAAGATGCTGAAGTTAAATTGCTGAAAACTACATTTATTTAAATGTGCTTGGTAGCACAAGACAACATACCTTATTGTGTATATCTTGTAGCTTTGCGTACAATTTTCTATAAAATATCAACAAACTTGGACTGCAGTTTATAGAAAAGTTAAAGGCATGCCCAAATAAAGATACAACTAATTTGAGGCTAGCGCATGCCGTAACACACAGAAGGTTTGTCAATCACTAGATGTTGAAACTCGCCTCTACTCCACAAGTTGCGAATTGCTGAGAACTCTAATTGATAATATTATTTAAGTAAAAAACTTCATGCACTTAACTTTGGATGTCTGTATTCATTAAATATTTTCTGCGCTATCATCATATTATCGCCAAGAGCCGGACTGAAACTCAACTGATTCAATTCAATTATAGAGTTTGTATAAATATAGGCTTTGCTCAAAGAGTAGTGTATATTTGCACAATAGAAGCCATTGAAAGGCGAAATTAGTGCTGCACATATTGACATATCTAATGGACAAGCCATTTAATACTAGACGCACAGTCGACTGCCAACAACAAGTGCTTTAAAAGTTTAATTAAAAGTTTCCATTAGGGATTGTTGGTGTCAGCACAGCCAAGCACAGAAACATAGTTACACACATTTATGTGAGTGTCGGTATTTGGTTTACTCCGCATTCGTGTTGTGTACCACGAGCTCCCCCTCTCTCTATCTTTGAGTGTGTTTGTTTCGTGTTGATGGGTGCATTAAAATTGCAACGTTAGTTGCTGTAATTTTTATGCTAAAATGTTTACCAGGCGCACGTCATTTGCCTTTCAGCTGCTTTGCGGGACAGGCCAACCAAGACGACCATGGCTCGACAGCAAAGCCAATAAGGTCTGCTGCAGCCAAGTATTCCGAAAATTCATCGTGGCACAGAAACTGTCAGTGGAGCCATGCCATGGCCCACAATATGGTTTGCGGCTGCCTGGGAAACTGTCAGCTGAATGGCAAACAGAGCACCCGACACACGCACAGGTGCAGACGGGGCCTCGCACTATGCACACAAATTAGGAACAAAATTATATTTGCACAAAATAAATTAGACATGGAATAAAAACAGGGAAATCTAGATGCCGAGAACTGCACAAAAGCAAGGATTTGCTGGAAGTTGAAATGTATACGTTGTACTAGAAAGGGCAGTACCTTTCTAGCGACCAACGGAGATGTTGAAAATTAAATACGCTTTACGCCTGATTGTTCTTATTAAAAAAAGATAAGCACCTTGCTAGTACAAGTGTCTTTGCTAAAATACAACTAGCTTAAGTTGTGCCTTAAATAACTACTTTTTGAAATAACTAATGAGAAGAAGGAAAGCTGTTCTCAAGACATACATACTTGGTGTGATTATCTTTAGTTATAACTTTACCAAAAAGCCTATGGCACAGCGTAAAACTAGTGTAGAAAGAAAATTATATAATTGATTTGACCTGAGTGCAAACTTGCCCTGCAAACGGCTCTGTTGATTAGCTCGCTTAAATGGAGGATAACAATAGAACGCGATTAGGACTGATTGAATGTGGGTCTATGCCCATTGGACTATTCCAATCCTAAGCTCAACAGTAAATGAAGTATATGTATTGTCATAGCAACTTGAGCATGATCATCGGAATGGATAAATTATGAATGAAATGATTCTTTTCAGCTTTCAAATTCCGCTCGTTACCGTAGTAAGTGAGTAGAAAACATTTTCAGAAAAAGCGCAAAACTGATTTAACAAATTTCTGCTTTAACCCTATAGTACATAAAATCAAACTTAAACAAAATTCCAAACCACCAGAAGTACTAGGAACAACTGTATACAATTAAATTGCACACGTGAAATTAATAATTGACAACAAAGCAAATACTCTAAAGAACCGAGGATAAAGGGTCAGCGCTTGATTTTTTTTTCACTTCTTTCAGAGCTAACAACATTCATACATCATTCAGTTATTTCCGAAATGAGAACACTATTTAATTCAGTTACTCTGAGGTAATTAAATGCATATTAAATTTTGTTTTAAAGCCGACAAATGTGCCAAGCGATTGCATTGCTTAATTTATGTAACTTTCAATATTCCGATTGTGGTGAAGGGCAGTCAACAGTCAGTCAACTTATTGGCATAATGAAATTCCGCCCATTTGATGCCACGAAGCGCAAATGAGTTGAATTAAGCGCCAAATTAGCAGCAATTTTGCGCACAGTTTCTCACAATGGAGTGTAGTTCGAGGGCAGCCAGATTCAATGGAAGCCAACGGAAGCGGAAGCGGAAGTGGCCGCGACCCACACACTTCCAATGCTTTCACGTTCACACACAAAAATTCTGCCGCACCCATACATATAAACACACAGATACACCCACTCACACAAATAGATACAGACAGATACAACAAATTCGTGGCTTTCTAATTGTGTGTGTCGGCTGCGATGGCTGTTGCTGTCAAATGGCACCGCAGAGCAAACCGAAAGTTGACAGCGCGCGAACTGAAAGTTTTAATTTAATTTTGATAATTGAGCGCAACGCGAAGACGCCACAATTAAAAATGTAAATTTTCCGGTTAAATTTTGAACACCAACATTTGAAACTATGGGCTAAACTGAAACTAAGGGCGGTCGTTAGAAAACATTCAGGTTGTCATTCCTGCAAACATCGAGTGCAGAACGTCGACCGTAGGCTCTGATGGATATTTGTAGGCTTTGCGTGCGAGATTTGTGAAGTGTCGCAAGTGTTTATGGCAGCCATATCGATAAATTCCTTGAGCCTACTTCAAGTCGTTAGACAACTGCTGGCATCCCAGAGATTCGTGTTGGCTGGCTTTGCTTTATCTGCACGTTACGTGGGCGTCTTCTGGAGCATAAAATCAACTTGGCTTCGATGTCAGCTGTGGCAGTATCTGTGGCACAAAGGAGTGGAGTGCTTCGCCCCGTTTTGGTGATGCCTTGCGTGTTAAATTGAAATTGATGCTGTAAATTGCTTTAAGTAATTAAAATTGAATTAAAAGCTCGGGGCACTGCTCAGCGCGTGCGACTTGATCTACTAAATAGAGGGTAAGTAGTGTTGATATTAGCAAGCCACTCCAGGGACGGGGCGGTGAAAAAAGTGACTTTAATGCGTTTTTTACGAGCTGCCACCCAGCATGCTGCAATCGCAAGCGCATCACGTGTCGGATAAGCAATTTTACGACCGACTCTTAGTTTGACTTCCGAGGCGAGAGCATCCATAAAAGCCATCGTTGGCAGGCCAGCGGCGGGAGAGCGTGCAGCAATGCCATTTCTACTTGTCACAAGTGCCATGTAGATTTATTTGCGGATTTATTGCCACAATGGGCACAAAGGCAACGGCATATTTACCTAACGGTAAATGTGGCGCAACTACATGGACACGGACAACTCAAGCAACGTGACGATAGACAACTACAACATAATCAACGTCAGGAGCACACACATACGCGCGCAATCGCACGGCAGCGTGTCAAAGTTGATTGCAGCCTGCAGTCAGCCTGACATTCAGCGTGACAGGCAGACAAGCAGACGGCAGACAGACAGACGGGCAGACGAACATGCGACAGCTGGACGACATATTTTCTCGACACCACGGGGCCGAGTGTGCAACTTGCAGCTGCCGCACGTGCCCCACACATTAGGCATGTATGTTGGCATGTGTGCGTCCGTTCCGCGGCCTGTCCGGACCTTTGCCATGCATTGGTATGCCGTGCACGCAGCGCGTGCCTTCATCAACACCGGAAACGCGCAACGGAAATAATAACAGGAAATGTTCCCAGCAAGTCTTTAACACGCCGACTCCACACGATGTTTCAGCTAATTGCAAAGAACACGCATTCAGGACATTTTCGTGAAGAACTGCCTAACTACAAGTAAGTCAGTGATTGAATAAAAGTTGAAAGGAATAAGATTATATTGGATTATATTATATTATTATATATTTATATAACAAAAATATAGAGAAAATATGTTGCTCAAGGCTTGTAATAGATTCTGTTTCTGTGCCCTAAAAAATCAACTTCTCCGACAGTCAATTTGTGGAGGAACACAACATTGAGAACTGCTCAAAAGTATATGCCATGAGGATCCCAGTTTATGTCACGAAGATACAAAATATGATATTGTTTCTAGACCAGTATATTCCAATTCAGATCCGGTTTTATATTCAGGCACATGATATACTAGAGAACTGTATTAAAGCTAATTGGTTAAAAATTAATAAGTATATAAGTATATAATAAGTATATTGGTGATTAATGTAAATGCAAATAAAATTATTTGAAGTACTTATATTATAATAGTCTAGTATATTGTAAATCATTTGTAATGTCTTCAACAAGTTGCTTTGATTGTGGGAATGTTCAAGTTAAACAATAACTTTGGTCAATATTGGTGGTAAATATTTGCATGAAAATTGTAACTGTCAGCATCAACTGTCTATAAACTTGAAAAATTGATTGCTCGATTTCAGCAAAGGACACCGTTTTCAATTGTCATTTGTTGACTGATAGATTGTTAACTCTTATTAACTCTGCCAAGTACATCTTCTCCCTTTTTGAAGAAATTATATATACAATCGAAACATATTTTTCATAGTCGTCGTGTGATCTGGTCACCAATAAATACATAGATCGCCACATTCAGGCTAACTTGTTCGGCTGCAAGTATAAATTATCGAAACTCGACTGCACATATATTTAGCTACAATGATACATTCGCAAACCCTTGTCAATAACAGCAGATGGTTGGGTATGTGGAGTCCTGAGTTAGAGCTATGTTGTTGCAGTTGCCCTCTCGCCATGTTGTTGTTTTGGTTGGTAAACTCGCGATGCCAACACGTGGCCCACGCCCACACACATCGTCGCAATCGAACACAGTACGAGTTTATTTGTCTATTTGTTTACAGGAAAATCACCGATGAAAGAAAAGTGTTCGCTTTTTTTTCACCGTCGCTTTCAACCAGCTAGGTGGTGGCTCCACCACCTACCAAAATAAACATATACGAGTAGGAGCAGAGTCTGCTCCGTAGGGGGCCTGCGGCTGATGCTCGATTTTTGTGCGTATGAAACGCGTCGTTATCAATTGCTTTTTGATGACATCAAACTTTTAAACTGTAAACAAATTTTGTGAAACGGAGGACTACAAATAAAATGTAAGTAGACAAGGATAAGTGAACGCGTTTAGTCACATTTTTATTTTGGGGGAGTCTCGAATGCTATTGAACCAAAACGACGGGGCGTATACGCAATGCCTGACTTTAAATATCAAAAGAGCTCGCATTTAACTTCTCGACTTCTGTCAATTTGTTTCAAAAGTTATGCTCCTAATATTCCCGTGCTGTCTAAGCTCGCTCCATTTGCTGTTTCCAGTGTACATATATCCAGTCTTCAGCACAGTTGTTGTGTAATTTAAGTTGCGTTAGGTCTTCAGGTTGTGCGATGTGACACCCGTGTATAGGATAATGAAAGAAGAGCGCGTTACTTGGTAGCTGACAGTTGATAGTACCCGACCTTGAAGCGTTGCAAGCAACAATGTTGTCTTCTTGACTCTTAAATATGCCTGTTGAAGTATTTATTTTGTATTGAGGCACTGGCTTTGGGTTTTCTTTATTTTTGAACACTGTTTTTCTAGCGTTTCCGTTTATCCTGCTGTCTTGTCTGTCAACTGTCAATGGCACAGATTTCTCTAGGGTACTCTAATCGCAGTTATTTCAATTAACTAACTAGGAAGTGCCTTTTATTGGCAAGATAATTCGTAGCGACCACATAAAGTTCAAAAATACTTTGAATTTCTCATTGTTTACATCTAATTTAAAGCATAAATGATATGTTTACTTATAGAGGCAGTAATAAATAGAAGGCGGTCTGTCGATTTCTGGAACGTGTGAAGGAAAATATCTGTACAAGACGATATCTTATCATCGTATCGATTGTTAGGTTGGACGAACTTCAATGGAGATAAACTACTTTCCCTGCAGAAATTCGACGCCAAGTAAACATTTGTAATTTTTCTTTAGGAATGATCTGAGAAATAGAAATAAAACTTGTCGAGCTGGTGATCATTCTAATTCATTCATATATGATTGGAGATAAAAGGATGCATAGCATTGGGTCAAATTTCAATACATTAGTATTAATAGTATTATTGGTATGGCCAATAGTTATTCTATTTGGCTGAAAAAAATGTAAGTGCAGAATAATGTCATGTTCGCCATAGCTATTAATAAACAATTAATTGAGAAATCAAATTTCAGCTGTCAGCACAGACAAAAAGTAAATTTTATTTATTTATTTTGAATTAAAGTACATATTCTTAATCGTCTGTGGAAGTTAAATAAAACTATTTTGTCATATCTTAATTTGGAAGAACAATTCTCTCAAATAGTTTGAAACGAGACATGTTTTGTTGGTTTTAACTTTTCCAATGATTTTGTTGCTTAAGTGTTCGCCTAATGTGTCATCTGCTTGGTATGTTTACCTGTTTATTTATTTACTTATTTACTCCAGGTAACAGACAGTTACAAATTAAATGCTAACATTAAATTAAACGGAGCAATAGCTTCTATGGCCTTCAGCTACATGTTTGTATATTTATTTATAAAATGTTGTTAATATTTGGTAATTGTCTCGTGATAGATAAACCTGTTAACTTTTAAGCACAGCAGATGAAAATGACTAGACATTTTGCTACATTGTGTTGATTCACAGCGACAACAAAAGGTCCTGAAATGAGTTTGCATTTTCCTTGGACTTTTGTATCAGTGAACTTCTGAATTCTGGCAGTTGCTGTGAATTTCTTGTGAGGCAAAATGTGCTTCTGCTGCTTAATTTGTCTTTGAATGCAACTACAATTTCACGCCTCGTCGCTTCTCAGCAACTTTTCAGTCAGTTTTCCTTCATTATCACTCGATGCGAAAATGAAATGTCAAAATTTGTTTCCGCCATCGACAATGCCATAGCTGCTTGAAAAAACAGCATTTTAATAGTTAATTTCCATGCATCTTTCAACGAGGAAGAAAAAATATCCACAGAAGAGATTTTTCAGATTTTAAATAAAGATTAAAGAGAAAAATGTTTGGTTAGCCAAAGTCAGAAGCGCGGGTGGAACTTTCCTCATTTAAGTTTTATTTGCGTCGCCAGCGAGTTAAAATAATGGAACATGTAACTAAGCTATCATCTAATCAATGTTTTATATACAATTTCTTGTTGTACAGACTACACACGTATTTGTCTCTGCCTGTCAGCGTTATAAATATGTATGAACAAAATAAATATACGAAGCAAATTGAAATGCGACTTTGGAAGGACGCATGTCGAAAAATGTCAAAGTTTTATTATTACGTGCACGAAACAAACAACTTCGACTTCGGGCCAATCCATCGCTGTGTATGGAAAAGTCCTTCTGGCATGCGTCATTTTGATTTGTTGTGCGTTGCCCGAAAGGTCAAATCATTGTCATAAGCCGAGAACTAATAACCGTAATTTTTATTTAATGGCCTTCGACATTCGCCGTCAGATAAGCCCTATACGGCCAATAATGGACACGCCTCGTGCTGAAATACCTCGAAATGTAAATGCACATTTATTAAATTATCTTTTTATTCCTGATGGACCGTTATCATGAATTGGGCCGCGAAAAAGTGTTTGTAATAATTAGTTTTTATTTCGAATTTATTTATTAAAATGTCGAAGTCACACCTTGAGCGTACGCATTAAAAAAATTTTATTTTTAGAAATAGAAATACAATATATTTTTTATACTGCTTAATTTACGAATAAGCACAATAGTTGCTTATTTGATAAGAAAAGTCTTTGATTTATGTTATAAGAAACATTGTTACATGAAATGTACAAGAGTATATTAGGTTTTCGGGAGGTGAAAAATGTAACAGGGACAAGGAGGCGTGGCAGACCCCACAAAGTATATATATATTCTTCATCAGCATGACAAGATCTCAAAGACTTCAAGAGATAGAGACACAAAATTTTGCACAAAGATGCCTTATGTGTATACGCTATTTTTTACTGGTTTTTTAATAATTACTGGCTAGAAATTTTTTTTTTATTTTTACGAAAATATTTCTATCTATTCATCTGTATACTACGAATTGGTATCTGGCATATTAATATACATATGAACATGTAATTGTATACATTTACCCGAAAAGTTAGGCTCTAATTAAATATTTAGTTCACTTTTCCAAGGCGCTTTTTCTGACTCTAAGCTCGAATTAACATTTTTTGCTTTTATTTTTTTTTTGCAACTCTTCAGCAATTCAATATGCTTGTGGGAAGTAAAAAAACACTTGCATATAATCTTTTATGTTGGCTACTGTTTTTGGGTAAAGGAAAACAATCGGCACAAAAATTACACATGATGGTGTGGGTGGGCCACTTAAGTTGAGCCTTATAATGCTAATGAGCTAGTTGTTTTTGTATTCCGATGTGACATGCACGAAATTAATGTAGCAAATATACGTTGCATGAATAATGCATGCCTGGAGTATATATGTGTGTATGTATATCGCATAGTAAAGTTGTGCAAAATGGCCGACAATGGCAAGCATTGTTATGACTCTCGAAATTCGGTGGCATACTTTTAGGCTGTGCATGTAAATGTAAATGTCAGGCCATGAGGAAATATTACATGAGGGTTTGTGTTTTGATTGATCCCCAATAGACTCACAAAACAATAAAAGCAACACCCACAAGCCCAACAGCAAGGGTGTGTATCATTATTATTGTTATTGCTGTTGTTAAATGGCGATAGACATTAAATAGCACTTCAAATTCTCGCATATCATTCGCACAAGAAAGACCCTAAATATTAGAATAAAAACATGTGTGTGAATACAAGTATGTGCTTTTATTGTGAATAATGCCCACTGCATGCATTGTATTGAAAATCGTCTACAGCCATAAAGCAAGTTAAATGCCATGCCAAAAAGTCGGGCCAAGTGATGCCTTGAGCTAGCATCGAGTGCCAAGCAGGAGCGCAAACAAATAACGTCACTATGGCATCCATGTTGGCAGCCACGAGTTGGCCAAGTGCGTCGCTAACAAGGCAAAATCACTCGTCTGCAAACACATTCAGGGCCACTTAAGTGTCGTTACACATTGCCCGCTATTTACATTCATTCATTCATTCACTTTGTTTTGCACAAGCTTCTTGCGTAAACATATGTACGTATGTGTAAAAAATTCACACAATACAAAAATAAATATATTTATGTACTTTTATACATATGTACATACTTAATGTAAACATGTATGTATCTATCTGTAAGACTACTTGCAAGGACGTACAGAGGTATCGAAAAACAGAATCGTGGAATGGAGGGATGCGTGTCTTGAAATGTTCCCATATTTTTCTTACTTTTTGGTAGTGAATGTTAACAGTCTCGACCTAAATAAACAACATGCAGCTTCCAAGTATTAATTAAAAGTATGCAACCTATTATGATAAAAGGTTTCATGATGTTTTTAGATAACCTATCTAAAATGTGTAAATTGAATTCGAATCTCGAATTGCAAGGAACCAATAGACTGTCTAAATACGTACAAAAACGAAAGATTTTGCCTTCATTAATCAAAATACAAGTATTTGCATTTTCTTTAAGCTTGAATGCAAGTAAAGTATTACATTTTCAGAAGTCACATCTTTCATCTGAAAGTTAGTTGTTCATATCAATCTGTTCATATCAATCTGTAAAGCGAGAGCTTTATAAGTCTTTAGTCTTTTTTTTTTGCTAACAGGAAATGGTTGTTTTTAGGAAAGTCTTTAATAATTGATGTGCTAGCTAATGGCGTATCTAATAGGTTCATTTTGAGAAATATTAAGACGAAGTTCAGAAAGAGGATACTTGTATATTGAGACTTTATTATTCATAAAATCAAATGCATTAAATTTGCACTCACTTTTTCACGAGCATCGCAATCACTAGATATTTCGATATATTTCTGGGATAGTTTTAACATAAACTTATGGGAAATTCCTGGTAAGTCTACTGGCATGATTACATTCGCCGCCAGCGTGTTTTTAAAGACATTGTCGTATTATTTCTCTTATCTGCTGCAGATTTGTGCATTTAAATGTCGTCCGTGCTTATGCAGTGTCGATATCTAGGCATACACATACACACATTTATACGCTCTCGCATTTCTATATGCATATAGACAAAACGCTGGCAGCGCAACAGACAGACAAAAGGATTTATTCGCCGTGCTCGACAAAATAAAAAAATGTAGCTCGCAAACTATGCACAACTCACACATTCTAACACATATACATATATACATGTGCTTACATGTGCGGTGAGTGGTGGAATGGTAGGGAGGGGAGGGGGCAGCTTATAGGGCATCTGTGCTGCTGTAGCCTTCCCATCTTTAGCTTTATATAAAAAATTGGCTGTGAAAACGCTTTGGGCAAATTTATTTTCTGTTTGCCCACATCTCTCAGCATTTTCCAACATGCACAATTTTTTTTATTTTTGCTGCTACTGGTATATTGTTTATTTTGTTCCCGTGCCACTCACTGTGCTTTGTTTTTTTAATTTAAAATATTTTTACTGCATTCTGTTCTCTTTTTCTGTGTCAATTCATATATTTTTTTGCATCTGCTGAATTTGTGGTTGGACAATGTGATAAAACTTTATAGCTTTAGTGCTTGCAGAGCTGGGCTTAATCGCGATTTATTGCATTAAAATTAATTTTTTATTTTACATTATCTGCATTAACAATCGCACATAAAATCTGGGATTAAACGTAAATAAGGAATAGAATTTACAATGAATAGAGAAAAAGATAAAACAACAAGTAGAAAATTACAAAAATTGCAAAAATTTACAAAATTCGCATTTTCATCATATTCACATAAGGTATATTGGACTTAAATTTTGTGTCCCTAGGTCTTAGATATATAGGTGACTATACAAACGGAAAATCACCCACAGGGGGTGAGATGGGGGGTGGGGCTTTTGAAATGTGGAGGGATAATCAAAAAAAAAAACAAGTAAAAAAGCTAAAGTCGGGTGTCCCGACTTTGAAATACTCTGTACATATGTTTAGAACAATTATAGAAATTTAAAAAAATAAGGGAATTACAAAAAAATTTTTGATCGATTTTACCTCTTTTGGTATTCGAACTCACGTAAAGGGTGTATAATTGCACATATACAAAGCAATTGCGTCTATGTGAGTGTATGTATGTTTATGCTCGTATATTCGTGTCTGTGTAAACATGTTAGCAGTCAACCAAACAGCAATATCAACAACAGCCGCGGGCAGCGCTTTTTTTTTTTAGGGACCAGCATCTATATACCAAGTTTGGTGCGATCAACCGTTTCCGAAATCCAGGCGTTCATCCAGACGGATGTACAGACGGACGGACGGACATGTCTAGATGGATTTCTCTCGCCTTGCTGATTAAGAATATATGTATATACTTAATGCTTCCTTCTGCCTGTTACTTGAATAATGTAAATTTGTTAATTCAAATCTTTCTTCTGGACAAATTTATATTGCAGATATTCTTTTAGCAGAAAAACAAGCCGTGCTTGTTGTTCAATGCCAAATTAAATTCATGTTCATAAGGAAAGAAATTTTTCTCAATTTTGATGAATTACAATTTGTTTAATGCCGATGACTTTTCAATATGATGCGTCTGTGTATGCGCCCCAGACGGGGCGTGTCTGGCCATGGCTTATAAAATAGGTAATAAATTTGTGTGACGCCTATCGAAATGAATACATGAGTGAATTGGATGCACGTCAGACCCACAGTGCCGTTCAGTCATTCATTCAGGTACTTAGTCAGTCGAGCATTCGAACAAGTTGCGTTTGCGCCTATGGGCTCATTCACAAGCCATTTAAATCATTTAGTAATACAAACAACGGTTTTTCATTTAAAACAGTCGCACATGGCCTAAACAAACGGCCCGTAAAATTCTAGCCACACGCACGCACACAAAGCAGAATCAAAGGCGAACGCAAAACGAAACTGTGCGGAATTTATAATGCCACAAAGAACGTACACCACAGAAAATTAGATTAATTTCACACAAACACACTCACAAATATACAAACACAGAGAGGCACTAGAATCAATTTGATGTTGCTGGCATGGTCATTGTACAATTTTCATTGTCAATGCGTTTTTATTACACAAATTTTCGAGGCAGTCAAAGTGCATTGTTGCTGTTGTAGAAAATACTTTTGCTCCTTGGCATTGATACGAACAATGTGATGCAACAATCGAACGAATGAAATTATATACAGGGATATTGTGGCATTGTGGAAGTGGGGTATTGAATCATTGCCAGCTTGTCAGCTTGCCATATTGCCAATTCAGAGTGTCAATCAATATGACAAAAGTGCAAGCACTCAACAGAGCAAAAATCAAATCTATAAATTGCATTTGTGCATAATAATGTGAAAAGCAATTTAATTTTGTTTTTGGCATATCGAGAAAACAATTTAAATATTTGAACGAGGCGGCAAGAGGGAAGAAACCAACTCGTCATCGTCAACTATAATTTGCGATTTCTATAATGGAATGTCATAGAAATCAATACAATTTGCAATACATTTATAGTAGATAACACAAAAGTCAGCAGCTGAGGTAAATGTTATGTCAGAATTGATACACATGTAGTATTATGTCTTTTTGGGAGATTGAAGTTAAAAGTTAGAAGTTGATGTGCCAGTCCGCTTGGGAAGAGGCTCATAATTCTGTTTTTCCAGATTTATTTTACTTACTGAACTATTAAATTAAAAATTAACAAAGCCATAAAAAGATTCCAATAACACTTGTAGTGTTATTTTTAGAGAAACTTCATTTTAATTAATTAATTCGGGCTATATTACTTTCTCATACATTTCACTAATAATTTTGGAGGTAAATTGCTTTGCCAAAATGAAGAATGGTAGTTTTAGTAAAACTTGCTTTCTAATGATAATACGTAAAAATTATTATAAATAAAGTATGTATTTGTGGTAATGTGCAGTGACGCAGACAAAGCTAATTTCTTAGCTCGTTTCCCTTATATTATTCAGGTTTAAATATGTAACTCAATCTAGTAAGTACTTTTGAACAAGGAAATTGCAAAATTTAATAATTACAAATATAATTTGATATTCTTCTTAAGTTTCATGTTCGTCTCTCTCAAATAATTTTTCCCGGCACTCTCTAAGTTTCACAAAAAAAAAAAAAAAAAAAAAAAAAAAAAAAAATACACTGATAAATGCTTGCGAATCCAGTTAAGTGTAAGGAGCCGGCATGTGAAATGAAATGAAAACCTTTCGTAGGTGTGCGCAATTAATCTGAGTGTGGCCCACACACACAACTACAAAGATACAAAAATGCGCTGTTACTAGGAGCAAAGGACCGTCATTAATTCGCATTTTTATTCTAGTTGAAGTACTCGACTCGTCCAGCTTAAGCACTTTCTTAGGCTGCTCTCTGTCTGCACAGCCTCCGAGTGGGAATTGTGGGATTGTGAAAATGGTGTGCAGTTCATTTGGCACGTTTCTAGCATAATCCGGGCACAGCCATTCGTTAAAAGTCAATGTCGCTGGAAAATAAAATCGCACTTGGCACTCGTGGCAAGGAGGCCTGGACAGGTCGCTGCCTGCCCATTCAGCCCCTCCGGTGGCACTAAGAGGCGCTTGCAAAGCTCATTTCCGTTTTATATTTAAACACTTGAGGCTAAAATGTTTGTTTTACTATTTGCAGCAAAAAAATCATACAAAAACTTGGAAGGGAACAAAATAAATAGCTCTGGTTGGATGTTTGTGTGGGTAATGGCAAGGTGGTTCAGCAAGTGGATTTTTAAATGAGTTCTCACCACCCCCCTCCCCCCACCTTTATACCCACTCGCCACTCCAGCCGACGTTCCACCCCCTCTGTCTAGGTGTGTGCTTGTTTGTCAGCTGAAGATAAAAGTCACTGCCCTGCGTCACTGTTGTCCTTGCAAAGTGGACTCGAATGGTGGCCGCTCTGACATTTGGTGCTTATTTAAATGAATTAAGTGATTTTTCAAGTGCTAAGCTCCCCACGAGAGCTGCGAACTCATTTCCTTTTGCCCATTTGTTCGTACGCAGAATTGATTCGTTTTCGGTATATATATATATATATATATATATATATATATATATATATATATATATATATATATATATATATATATATATATATGTGTGTGTGTGTGTGTGTGTGTGTGTGTGTGTGTGTGTATGCCTATTGGCTGTTTCAGGCATTTGATACGCCAATGGTTCCCTCTTCCTGCCCATCAAAAGCTGCGGCTGCGTTTGAAATGAGCTGTTAATGTGCAAAGCCTGAGAGGCTCTTAAGCAATTGCCCGAATCGCTTTAAATAAAACTTGTTTTTGCAGCAAATCTACCAACACTCGTTTCAACGTATACAAAATAAACAGCAGCAATAAAAAGCTCGCAGTAATGTGTGCCAAATACGTAGGCATACAGATACAGATACTCGCACTCACATCCTACTCGCAAATAGCACGCACTGGGTGCGAAAACTTTGCAATGCGTGCGAACCGAAGCATTCCTTTTCAGGCCCTAAACTCCTCGACTCATACCTTTGGTAGCTTCTCATATCCCCCCTTCTTCGTCTTCCCCTCCCCACATAGCCCCTACACATTATATCGCCGTTTTTTGGGCGACTTTGTCTTGTTTCGTTTGTTTGCCTGCTGCCATCATTACATGGCGCTCATTGCGCATACGACGCGTGTGCCCGTGTCTTTGCCGCGCTCTCATACCATACGAGGTGACAACGTGGCAATAAAAAGCCAGTGAAAGACAGCAAAAAATGAGGCAAGAAACATGAAAAAACGACCAGCACGAGAACACAAAAAACTGAATCAGTAGGTTTACACATTTTTCATGCAAGGGTTGCCTTTGTCGCTTCGCTTCTTTTGTCGCTTTTATTGCTCAAAACACTGCACCTGCTCACGTTTTTCTGCTTTTTCTTTATTGTTATATTATTGTTATTTAATGCCAACTTTAGTGGCAACACACACACACATACCACAAACACAATTTTTACACACTGATAAATACACAAGCACAGCTTAGGTTTTTCATTTTGTGTGTGTGTGTGTTTTTTTTGCAGTTCCCATTCGTACGTGTGTGGGTTCGCCTCACTTGATAAAGTCAACCCGTCTGGGTGGCTATGGCGGCGGCTATGGCTGCAGCTACCCAACTAGTCAGTCAGTTCGTCAGCTAGTCAGTTAGTTGTTTGTCATACGGCCCTCGTCATTAGTTGTTGCACATTTCTTACTTTGTTTATTAAAAAATTTAAATTGTGTGCTTTGTGTTGGTTTTCGTCATTCATTCACCAGGGAAAAGAATCTCAAGTTTCGTTGCTTGTGCACGTAGTATGTAGGTTGTGTTCTTGCCATTGCTGTTGTTGTTGTTGCTGCTGTTGTTGTTGTTGCTGCTGCTGCTGCTGCTGCTGTTTCTGTTCTCGTTTTGTTGACAAGAAACGTTTTGTATTGCTTTTTAATGCATTCCAAGTTGTACAAAACGGAACTGAATGTTACACTGTATATTATTTTATTCTTCTCTTTGCACTTACTAGTAGCTAATTTAGAAAATACCAAACAGTGTTTTAAACGGTTGTTTGTTTTAGCCTAGTATTAAAATATTGTTAAAGCTGATACATATCTATATACTTGGGGATATTACAAGTAATACCCATTAGCAGGCAGGTATTAATTGTAAATACCATGTCTATTTGAACCAACTTTATTGGAATTTTCATCTTTGTTTTATTAAAATTAATTGCCTCACTGCAAAAGAGATTCGCGCGACTACTCAATGTTTATTCTGTAATGCTATTTCCTTTCTGTGACAAGGATTGAATGAATGCCGAATGTATTTCTGCTTCGCTTTTCCTGACTGAAGCACTGCAATCGCCCATTTATTAAATTTAACCAGACATCTGAACCACTGATTACTGAAGGAACTAACACCACGCAGCTCTCATATAGTACGTGTTTCGATACAAAGCGCCAAAAACTTTCGCCATAAGTGACATTCGCCAGAAAATATATTTGAATCTGAATTTGTGATGACATTGAAACGATAGCGCTCCTAAGTTTTAGCTTGATTTAGACTGAACATTATTGTACAGAAATAAATAAGCAATTATATACATTTGCAGTTTTGTTCTCCCAGAAACAACTACTCGATAGTGATATTTTAGCTGATTTTAGCGATAAGTTTTCAGAGTCAAATTTTTACATTTCTTAAGCAAAATTTACATATTAGTTTCAACAAGAAAGGAATGCTAAAGTCGAGCAGGCTCAACTCTTAAATACCCTGCACCACTCCACAAAAAAAGAAATTAAATAAAATTAATTAATTAAATTTAATTTAATTAATTAACTAAGTTAAATATAAAATATTCCATACATGCATACATACATTTACATTTACAAGTACATCAGAATCGTGTCTATGCGTGTTTGTGAACTTGTGCATATGTATGTATCTGTGCCTTGGGCCTGGTTATATGGCTATAACTTTCTTTCTGATCAACCTATTATAATGAAACTTGGTATACGGATATATAATCATTAACTGGATGTGTCTACCAAATTTCAAACTTCCAAGAATTACGGGAGTTATAGAAAATCACGAATAGGCGGGGAGTGGGGGGGTACATCGGGAAAAATGAACAAACACGTCCTTTCTCGGGCTCAGGAGAATCTAGATATCAAGTTTAGTTATTATAGCTCTTCTGAGATCCTTGCGTTAATACAGACAGACAGACGGACAGACGGACATGGCTATATCGACTCGGCTTGTCATGCTGATCAAGAATATATATACTTTGTGGGGTCTGCCACGCCTCCTTCTGCGTGTTCCATGTACACTCGCACAAAACTAATATAACCTTGTACCCTTTGGGTACAGGGTATGAAAATTACAGATGTAAACGTTTGGTGTGAAAACATATACAGTGAAAACTCCCTTAACGGACACCTCTTTTAACCGGACACCCCTCTTAGGCGGACACTTTTTCTAGAACATTCCTTCTGGTGTACTTTTTAGAGCAAGTTCGCCTCTCTTGTGCGGACACTCTCTTGATCGGACGCGAACGCTATTTTTCGAGAAATTCGAACTAAAGCCTCTCTTGGCTGGACGCGAACCTCGTGTTAACGGACGCTGACATGCATAAACACATCAAATTTGGCCGGACGCGTACCGTTTAGTAATGTAGTAAAATAAATGTTTTGTTATTTATATTCAGGAATGATTTCAAAGGAAAAATATTTTAATTTTAAAATAATTTGCAAGAGAAGTGAATATCTGTTTTCTTCTACTATGGCTGAAGCCAAGCACTGAACTTCTGAATGGCGCACATTTACTCAAAAATTGGTTTTTAATGAAAAAATTTACAATAAGGTTCTAAATATTGTTGTGGGTTTATGTATAGCATATAAATGTAAAATTATTGAATGAATTTGGATTTTTATAAGTGATTGTTATATGTAAGTATTTACAAAATCCTAAAGTATTTTTTATATTGAATAAAGTCAATTTATTATAATCGCCTAAATAGAAAAACAATTAAAATAAGCAACAAATTGAAAAAATGTCTATATATCCTCTTAACCGGACAATCCCCTTAGCCGGACAAAAGTTGGTCGTCGGTGAGTGTCCGGCCAAGAGAGTTTCACTGTAATCTTTTATAATATTTGTTGAATTGTCAAATGAAACAGCTATGAATTGCTTATTCTGTTGGGTGTGCAGTGCTTACAATTAATTATTTCTTTCTCACGTTATGACTTTAACAATTAACAGTTTTACGAGCTAAATTTTCCCAGACAAACAAACAAATTGCAATTAACATCATCTAAGTAGAAAAAAACTTGCAAATCCAAAATTTAGATACCTACATACAATTATAAGGTATATTAGTACCGTATTAATAAATGCTAACTTTAGAAGGATAGATAAAAGATTGCAGTAAAACAGAATTAGAAGTTAGAATTCGATTCGATTTGCGAAAAGCATAGCAGTTTTGTAACTCAAGTTGAGTTTGTAACCGAAGCTATATTAATTTATAAAACTAACTTCAGATGATCTAAAGATGTCTTAAAATTGAAAGGTCACATAATACAAACTGAATTACAAGTAAATCAATAATTAAATAATTCACAATATTGAACATTAATTGAAGTGGTTTCAATCGACAATACTCGTAAAACCCCTTAAAATTCATTACTAAACTATAAAAAGAATCAACTACTCTTTAACAATGTTTTCACAAATTATTAGCTGTTTTTAATGCATATTCCTCATTATTTATTATTGGACTTGGGACTTACAATTGCTTTTGAATTCCTTGAAAAGTATTAAAAAACAATAAAACACATGTATACTGCACAAACAAATTCGTTGCCGATCTACAAAAATAACCGAGCGGGATGTGTTTTGAATTTCCATTCTAAATGTATGACCCATATGCCCCAACCACTTATGAATGGGCGATTTTCTCATCTGCATCGCCAAAGCGAAACTCAATGCTAAGCCAAACACCTCGACGGGCTTGTATTGCCACTCAACTGGATTGGCACTTGTTATCCCTGCTGTGCTGTGAGGACTGCCAAAGCGTCCCACGGTTCTGTCGACGTTCTGTACTCGTATTTGCTCGCCTGTCAGTTGCTGGCCGAAAAGACAAAAACCTGCTAAGTATCGACATTTGGGATTGTCGTGGGTGATTGTCAATTCTCGTTGATTGGCCATTGTGTTTGGCATAAAAAGCACTTCAACTAATTAGGCTGCTGTTGCGAGTCGTGAATGGGAAAAGGCACGTGCCTCCGAATAACAAAATGCTCGCAAAAATGCAAAACCATCTAAAATTGTTGTGTGCAGTTTTGTTCATTTCGCCGTCTACTAATTGACTCGCGAACTTCGTGAGATATTTGTCGAGAAGTCGGCGCCTGATTGTAATTAGTTGCAGCTGGTAATCAAATGCATGTTTCAATATAATTTCTTGGCGACTAACACTGTAGGCTGCCATTGAAAAGCTACGCAATGCCAGCAACTCAAACGCATTCGCACTCACAGACGCACTTGTAATGGAGCTGTAAGGCATTTGCATAGCTAAACGGCAATTAAAAAGTAGTGTATACTCGTATATAGACATATGGAGCTGAGAGTGAGACTCACCTGCATAAATCATCGCGAGCTGCGCGAGATTAGCGAGACGGAGGCGACGACTGCGACAAATTTGCTCAGATCCGATCAGATCAGAACTTTGCCGAATTGGTGGGAAATTCGGTCAAGTTGCTTATCTTGTTGCTGTTGTTGCACGGCTAGTTTTGTTTACAAACGAACGTACACGTCTTGTTAATACAACTGTTATTGTTGTTTTATTTTGTACGAGTATTTATTTAGATGCACTTCGAAGGCGTTAACCGACTTGACAGTTTGCTTTTATTTTGCTTTTCATTAAGTTTGTTGCCGCTGTTCGCTTTGTCTCTCTCTCCCTCTTTTTAATCGAACAGATTTTCGTTATGTTTTTGTTGCTGTTGTTGTTTCTGCTGTTATCTTTGGCAATTAATTTGTTGTCAGGCAATGAAAAATTGCCGCATTCGGTGTTAACTTTTATTTATTTCATACTACATTTTATATTCTATGAAGCATAGTGCATAAAATTTATAGTTTATTTGCGCTAGAAGTCGATTGAATTACTATACTTTTTGTTGTTGATTCTTTATTTGCTTACACACATAATTTACATTGTATTTGACAAATTGTGTGCACGATTTATGACTAAGCATTTATTTGCTGCAAATACATTTTCACTGAAATAACGAAAAACTAAACAACGGCCACACACAAATAACATTTGGATTACTGACATCATGTTTGCCAACCACACATCAAGCGTTTAACAAATAACAAATATGTTTTCAATTTTTGTCATCGGCTTCTATGTTTTGAATAAAGTCAACAATATCAGAGCTAGAGTCAAGCTTGGGCAGCAAATTAATTTGCTTTGCTTACAGTTGCTGCTTAGATACCCATATGAAGGTATTCCCATTCATTAAGTGTTGCTTACTTTTAGAACATCTGGCCAAATGCTACAGTTTATTTATAAAGTTAAGGAGACGGCTAAAGCAATTCTCTTCCGAGGAGGAGAAAATTAAAGGCGACAAAGCCAGAATTGTCCGCCACAAGAGGGATGAGTCCATACCCTACATCTTAGTCGTGAGAAAATAAACGGAAACTGAAAATATTTTATACTACAAAACACTTAGATACTTCGGAATGCCTCAACTCCCCTATTTAGCGAGAAAGACCGAAGATGTTCATGATTCAAAGTTATTAAAAATGTAACACCAAATTTCTTAAGTAAGGTCCAAAGTTATATGTGTAAGGCGATCTAGACAGATCTAAACAAAACAAAGCAGCTCAATAGGAGTATATTTTACTGCAAAGTAAAGCGCCTCGTCTAAGGGGTCTTTGAGCTAAAGGATGGCACATTTTGCCAAGGCAGTAGTAATGACCCCCATATTACACTTCATAAAACTGATGAACTCCAAACATCCGCTGCTAGTACGGCTCAGAGCTTTGCTTGGGCTTCAGTTGCCAGGTATAGGGATTGCAGTCATTGCCCAAAGGCAGCGTATGGTTGCTACGAGTGTGTACGGGACCGTATGCGCTAAGGTCCCAGCAAGGACATTTTGGAAAATGCACATCCGTATTGAGGAATACCATCGGCTTCTTTTTTGCCTTCGCTCCGGATATGCGAGACATTCTAAGAATATTCGAGGTTAGTCTTGAGGAATAGAAGGCTACCCGTGCATCTTACGTGTTTCTCGATTGATAATATTGCGGCCAAACGGAATTCTGATTGTTGTACATGATTTTTTTTTTTTTGTTTACTGCAAATTTAGGTATTTTTGCTTACAATTTTAATATTAGAAAGACAGCAAGTCGTAACTGCTTTCTAACTACAACCAAAATGTTTTGTTCACCTCTGTGGCAAATGTCTTATGAGTAAAAACATTAGGCCTACTGTTGAGTTTCACGTAATTACAGCTCTGTCAGTTCTTCACTCAACCAACTCGCCAATGTTTGCCATTTACAGTTCGTTCATAAATGTTAGGGGCTGAATTGTTCATGACAAGAATCCTGTTCGTCTAATGTGGATGTCACTTTTACTTTTAAGGCAACATCAAATGGGTTGACTAAGGATTCCATCTATTCCGGCTAAAATTCATTTTAATTCATTTCGAGAACCATTTCCACGAACTCTGTTTTCCCTCTTTCAAGTTATTTTTATCAATTTGTATTTATCAATAGCGCCAAATTTACCGCAAAATCAACTGAAATTTTACAGTACCAATGCATTAAATATTATTCCTAGAAATCAATGATGGAGTTTCAAGAAAAGGCAAATTTAATTTTATTCAAAAGAAGGGAAAGTTCACTGCCTCACAATGTTGCCATTTGAATATAATAATTACGTGCAAGTTTCCATCAATCACACCCGGGTCAAAGGCTTACAAAATCGATTGATATGCAACATCACAAGTAATCATCAACACACACACTTTATATAACCAATTCAGTCATAAATACTTGATTCAAATGAAGCAAATGCAAGGAATATAGGATTATACTCGTATATACAAGTAGCTAAAGGCCCGAGAACCGATGCTTAGCTTGTAGCCTAAAAGTTTGTGTTAACTTATTCATAAAAATATTTCATGAATGAAATACATAATTTCACTAAGACTAAAACTATGGAAACCAAATTTTTTTTGCAATTAAAATAAATTAAAATTAAATTAAAAATAATGGCATATTGACCTATTCTTAACCCTTTATAAATGTCAATAAATACATACAAGTATATTTAAATGTCAATAGAAGTTACTTAGAAGCGAACGCAAGTGCAAAAATTTCAAATAGAGCGAAAAGTCCCTGAATTCGAACAAGAAAATACTTACAGGAAAGTTTTGCAATTGGGCCAATTAAGAAATTGTTCAATTATTTGAGGTATTTATATAGGAAATATAAACGGTTACGAGTATCATTCAGAAATTCGGCGCCTATGGTTACTTCCACTGAAATTAATTCTATAATAAAATACAGTAGAACTGCTTGGAAATAAACTTTGCAAACCTTTTGTGTAAATCAAATTATCTGCATAACAAAACTTTGCTTATTGAAAGTATATTACTAAAGGCCTTAGATTTTGCAACAAAGTGGGCTCCTATATTGCAGAGTGTGTTAGGCGTTTCATTAATTTGATTTCACACGTACTATATTGTACGAACATATTTAAAATTTGTTGATGTAAATTTGCATGAGAAGGTAATGTGAGCAACAGAGGCTTCTGTGTGAATATATTTCATTTAACAGTTTATGAACGTTTATGCCGAATTATGCCGCATTTGAAACATCTGTACATACACACATACATGTGTAATTGGCCACTTTATTTATTATTGAGACGCGAATGCGCGTTCAATGGAATTTCGACAATAAACATTAATGCTGCAAACGTATGACAAATAATTTATAAAATTTGTTTGCTCACTCAAACATTATCGATGGAAGGAATTTAATTGCACAAATTGATGATGTTAATTGCACAAATCACATCCAGCACACTCACACACGCAGCTACATTGTGACACACACACAGACACACATTTTGTGATGAAGAAAAAGAACAATATTTAATTGAAAACAAACATGGCAAACAAACAATAAAAATTCATAAAGAAGCTTAATGTGTTATGAATTCGTATTCATATGAACGTACCATGTATACATATGTACATATGCATGTAGATATGTATGTACGTTTTTAGGTAATGTAGACGCGAGGTGTTTGTGTGTAAAATAATAACATTTTTTATTGTTGTGCAAAACTGCAGCACTCCGAGCACGTATATGGGCGAAAGAACGCGCGCGCCCGTTTTGAATTACACCAAATTGGCCAATCAGAAAAGTTGCTTTTGTAACGGTCACTAATTTTTGAATTTGACTGTCAACAGCAACAGCAGCGAACGTGCAACATTATGGACGCCAACTGGCTTGACATCGTGTTGCAGAACGAGGATCAGGAGGGTCGACTGTGGCTCGCACGCCTAAATATTCGTCACTTGCACTCACACACACTTACATAGATTTAACGCGTTCGCCGCTCACCCACAGACTGCACAGTGGGCTCAAATATGTTGTGGTAGCTTACTGAGTGTACCGTTATGCACAGCGACGTCAACGTTGCATGCGTTGTTGCACAACCGTCGCGACAGCATTTTCAACACAAACTGACTGCCAGATAGAACCAACTGTCGTGCTTATGCCAATCGGGAACGAAATGGCAATGGAACACACTTTTCCAATAAGCCAAGCAGTAGCAGCGGCAGCGGCAGTGGCAGCAGCAACAGTTTCTCTCTGCCGCTGTCGACAGAGCTGTCGCCGGCTGCCTGCTCCATTCACAAATGGTATGGAATGGTTTTTTTTTTTGCATTGGCTTTGTTTTGGTTTTGGCTTTCGCTGCAATTATTGCATAAAAATGCCATGCGAGCAATATCGCCTAAAACATACATACAAGTACATATATTACCGAAAGTATATTAATATGACTATTTGAGAGCGCACAAAATGATTTAGCAGCCGTCCAAATGGGCCACCTTAAATTAATGGATTAATTTAAATGTCCATGTTACTTAGAAAAAAGTGCTAAAATAATCCGATTGGTTTATAATTAATTTAGCTGTAATTCACAATCAATGTTGAACAAATATTGAATATGGAAGGTATTTAGTAGTCAAAAGCAATAAATTGATTGCATTACATTTTGAGGCATAATTATTTAAATATCTGCATACATATCAATAATTATAATTATCACAAGGTAGGGAATTGTTCCAACCACGAGTATGTGAAGAATTGTTGACCAACATGTAACTGATGACAAATACAAATAATAAACCTTGGTGAAAATACTTCAAAGGCACGAAATGAATCGTACAAAAATGGAAGAAAGAAAAAAAGTAGTTAAACAATATGGCATATGCTTTCAATAAAGCAATGCTTTCAAATGTGTGTCTAAATGATAGACAAGAGCACCACAGATCAAAACCTTTTGAATACACCGATTGTTGATTCAATCCTAAATAAGTGCTAATTAAAACTTCTCATCTTGCATATGTTAAACCCATGCTATTAGTTATAATAACCATTCGATATTTATTTCGTTTCTTTGTGTAATAGCATTGCTTCTTTCCAAAATCCAACCTTGGCCAATTAGATGTCGTGTACATTCTTAACATTTTCAGATGCAGGGCCGCAGGCGGCCGCTGATCAAATAACTTTCAATTGACCGCCTTTCCCCAAACTCGCTTCAGAGCGGGGACTTTTGACAAACTCGTCAGAGCAGACAATCCTGCATAATAATTTGGTGTGGAAAGGAATTTGGATTGGCCTTCTTCCCGGCCGAGAGTAAGGGAAAATAAAAGAAGTGCAGCAAATGGCATGCGAAAATTTGCGAATTGAATATGAAAATGTGTTGGGTTTTCCGTTTTGGTGCCTCTCTGCAACACTGATTGCTTCATTTTGACAAAATATACTTTTATTTTTTAAGGGATTTTTTTCTTACGAAGCGCTCTCGAATTCTTTGATTGCCCTTGGCGGGCAGTGCTTTTTCGAGAGTTGGCTTATGATGTGATTGTTCGGCCAAAACGAGTTGAGTGGCTTGGTGCCTACACAATTGGATATACTTACTCGTTTATAAGCATTTCAAAAGAATTCGAAGCCCCTTTAGAATTTAAGCTCTGATACTCAATTGAAAAATCTCACTCAGGCATAAACTTGCACGTTCATTGGCCTTTGCCTTTGGGCGTATTGTTAATAATGATAAATGGAAATCCAACCCTACGCCCAACCGCACCTCCCAGGCACACCCACTCATTGTGTTTGGCGCAAATTCATGTCTAATTAGGATAAACAGCTGTTGCCAAAATTAATTACATATCATGAGCACAAAAGTACACATACACACACACGCAACACACACACTTATTTCCACACAGTTGTCGCTTAGCTCGACAGCACCAAGCCATTTGCTTTGGCAGTTGACGGTGCGGAAGGAAAAGCATTCAACACACGCACGAATACAAAATCATACATATACTTGTACATTTATATACATTTGTTGACTGATCAAAATGGAGGCCACGATATTTTTATTTACTGCATAATGCGCTTTAGGTACGCGGGCAGGTTAAAAGCAGCCGACCCCTCAAAGGCAAAATACATTTTTAAAAATCGTTACTTTTTTACCTGTGAGTATTTTTTAATTGTATGGGCTACCTTTTATGTTCAGTGAAATGCAATACGAGTATTTAATTTATATTTTTTAGAGCGTCAACCCATTGTTGGCCAACAAATCATGACACAAACCACTTGTAAAAGAGTAAGACATCGCTTTATTAATATCAGTTAAACGAACGAATCAAATCAATAAATAAAAAAGTGCTTAAATGTAATTTAATAGCTTATCATCATTAAATGGAAAATTAACCAGAAATAAGCTTTGAAAAGGTACACTCAGTAATATTTTGCCCATGACATCAATATATTTGCGGCTCCAACCTTGAATAGTCACTGTAGTTTTTATTAGGTGGAAAGTACAGCAATACAGGAGGCAGACCGCTTAATGCACTTGAACCGAAAACAAACAACTCCAGAATCATCAGTGATTGTGCAAGTCAGTGCTAACATCATATTGGTACAGTAACAGCAATGCATGGAGGGGATTTCCATTACAGGTGATCTAGCAAGAGAAAGAACTACAACACACATCGCTCCTGACAAGGACAGAATCAGTGTGCTGCTGGTCATTCAAGTATCTGACGCACAACCAGGCACGGCACAACACAGCGTAGCTAGGAAATTCCAAATCTGTGTTCGAAGGAGCAAAGCTATTAAAACTATTGAGGAATTATTATGACAGTCGTAGTATTGTAGTTTCTCAGAGTGAAAATTGTTATTTATTTTGGAAGATTGGAAGCTTTAGTTCAAACTGTGCAGTTTTCACATTATGTATGCCGTTGTACATAATAATACATGTATATTATATGCACATATTCTGTTGCAATCTGTATGCTGTGTGAGTAGCTATCAGCTTCTATTGAAAATGTGCGGTTGCATTTGCCTTTCACATACAAAATTAAAGGCGCTCGTGTACGTGGTTCTCGACAAAACCGCATTTAAAACTAAAGAGCTTTACGAACTCGGAAATGAAAAGGAATTTCGTAAAATGCACACAATGCTGGGCACATGTGCTCGCTTAAAGCCACATTTATGTTCAGGTACGTAAATGGAAGGAACTCCTACAATAATACCACAGACGGTCTTAAAGCCAACCATTACATTTTGATTGTACTTAGTGGCCAAAGCTGGTGCTCAAATACACATACGCAGACACGCAGACATCTTGTGCAATAAATTTTCGGATAATATCTTTTTGGCCGTAATTCGTAGCCACATTTAACTGCCTTGACGAAAGTGCCGCACTGCTAGCCCCTAAAAGCAAATCAAATGCGAAATGTTTAACCATTAAAAATAAAAGTGCTACCCGCCTCTCACACTTCCTTTTCTCTTTCGGCTCGTCCTACTGGACAGAGCAGAGCAGATATTAAAATTGTGTAATCAGCTTTGTGCAAATTGAGCAAAAAAATCGGCAGATAAGTTGATTATGGCTTGCAATTCCAGGAAGGTGGGTGGCCCGGCGCAATCTCAGGCCAATTGTTCTCATTGTGAGGGTCGCTCAGCAACAAAGCAAAACTTACAACTTAGTTTTCCGACGCGTCGGAGAGGCCGATAGGGGGAGGACTGCGCAGCAAAGTTTGTGCAAATATTGCGACAGCATTTGAAAAAGGAAAATCTTTGGTAAGGTTGAACAACCACCCTAAGAAGTGGTCGCAGCACTCCAACGGCGAGGTTGTAGTGGCTGGCACTCTCTTCATATCCAACATAAAATATGCAAAGCTGCACTTTCTTGCACCTGCCAACAGGGGCGGTGGAAAAGGAAAACTCTGCAAATTTCTTCTTTGGCTAGCAACTCAGCGTCAGAGTGGATTTTCATTGTGACTATGCAAATTTGTGAGTTAGCGGCAATAGATACGTGCTTAGTAGAAAATGCTGCTCGAAAGTGCATATTATTAATATCAAATGGCTGCACACAGAGAGTTTCAAAGTGTGGCTAACAAATTACTACGCTCACTTGGAATCTGCATGCATGTAAGAAACTCCTCCTAAACAAGCACCAACATAAAGTGTAAATTAAATAAATAAATAAATTGTAAATTATTTATGAACTATCTCTATTGGTATTTAATTATTTATATTTTTCATCGACAAGCAATGCAGTCGATGTAAAAGATAAAATATATAAATATATGTATTTACATTTACATCAGAATCGTGCCTTATGCGTGTTTGTGTACTTGTACATATGTATGTATGTGTGCATTGGGCCTGGTTATGTGGTTATAACTTTCTTTCCGATCATTCTATTATAATGAGACTTGGTATACGGCTATATAATCACTAACCTAATGTGACTACCAAATTTTAGTTCAAAATTCCAAGAATTACGGGAGTTATAGAAAATCGTTAATAGGGGGGGAGTGGGGGGCTGTATCAGAAAAAATAAACAAACTCGATCTGCCTAGGGCTTATAGGAACCTTGATACCAATTTTAGTTATCCTAGCTCTTGTACTTACTGAGATCCTTGCGCTCATAGAGACAGACAGACAGACAGACAGACGGACATGGCTATATCGACTCGTCTTGTCATCCTGATCAAAAATATATATACTTTGTGGGATCTACCACGCCTCCTTCTGCCTGTTACATACATTCGCACAAAACTAGTATACCCTTTCACCCTTTGGGTACAGGGTATAAAAATTACTTTTAAAAATGTTAAATAATTTTTAATTCATTAACATTTCTTGCTCTGTCAGTGCAAGACGAATGAACATACACACATGCATTCATACATAGATGTGTACATATGTATGTGTGTACATTCACACATTAGTGTCTCACATTTTGCTTTGGCTATTTCAATCATTTGCACGCAACTACACGAGCTGCTTGTATGTGTCTGTGTATGTATACTTAGTTATGCCCAACTGTTTGATATTTTGTATTGTTTGTTCTGCCTGCATTTGTAGAATGCATATTTTGAAAATCCTTGAATGCAAAGTTGTAGATTTAGTTACGTAGATTACATTATCCAAATTTTAAATCGATCGGGCTAAATTTATAACAAAAACTTTTCATTTGAAATAGTGAATAAATATTAAAACCCCAATAATTCAAGCTCCAACACAAAAATCACGAAAATCCGAGTATGCAGTTTTGTTTGTATCCTTTAATTGATTTTAGAAACTAAGTCGATCGGCAAACAGCTGTTCGTGTAGTTGCGTGCACACGATTGAAATAGCCAAAGCAACATGTGAGACACTAATGTGTGAATGTCCATACATATGTGCACATCTATGTATGTACATATGTACATATGTATCTACATATGTATGTATGTACATTCGTCTTGCACTGACAGAGCAAGAAATGTTAATTAATTAAAAATATATATTATATAACATTTTTAAAAGTAATTTTTTTTTGTTTAGTGCATTTGGCATTAGTGTTTTCATTAATAACTTTATGCAGCAACAACAAATATCAAATAGTTGGGGACATCACATACACACACTCACACACAACAAGCAACAGTTCGTGTCTATGTGTGCGGTTCTCTACGTACGGTTGAAAAAGTAAAGAGAAACATACATATGTACATATGTATGTATGCCTGTGTATGAATATAGCATGTATGTACATTCGTATTAATGTATACATTGGGCAATCGAACACAGTTGTTTGATTGTAAAAAAAAATAATGCTCTAAAAACAACAACAACTGCAAGTCATTAGCTCGCTCTTCTTCTTTCGTTTTGACCATTTAATGATAATTGCAAAGGCAAATCGCCAAAAGTTTACAGTTACCGTCGCTAGGCAACGACTGCGTAAGCGATAGTAAAGCAGAAACCGAATAACGGAGCTACGCATATTCTGCTTCGCATTGCGGGCAGATGTATGTATATCATATATTTGTTCTTATTGATGTCAATAAATAATTAGATTTTGTTATTTAAATATTCTGCTTATTGCATTCAAACTTCGATATTTTGATGGTATCGGTGCCAGTGCTTTTTGATCGTGGCTCATCGCTGCACGGCATTGACACGAGCGCCGTGTTTCATATTCCGAGTTTGTGCGTGGCCGTATTGACTCAATATGGCACGAAAAGACTCAAATGTGAATTTAAATTTGGACTCAAGTATCGTTTCATAGTATCCATCATAGTGTAGGAGCACACTAAGAAAGGCTTTTGGAAAATTCTAGCTCCAACGGGGGGAAAACGAGCTTAAAAATATATTAGTTGTAGTGGTCATGTTCGTTTAACGAAATAGTTTGTCAAGAACATGTAACGGATTACTGAACAATTTTTTGTCAAGAACAGAAAATGTTCATTTAAATACCTTAAATGCCTTCCTACTGGTAACCTTTAAGGTGAAAACATATGGGTAGGTTATGCACACACAAAATAAATACAATTGGAAACATATTGAGCCGGGTTAAGACGGGCAATACCTGCTAGTAGATTATAAAAATCAAATTTAAAGTTGATCGGTGCAGAAATGCAGAATTTTCAAACAAACTTTGGAGCTCGTTTTCCCCCCTTTGGAGCTTGAATTCTCCAAAATCCCTTCTCAGTGGGCACCTTCACTATTATAGGATCCTTGAGCCCAAATTTCAGCTTCATAGCTCTTGCCGTTTGGGCTGTGGGCTGTTGTCGCGGTTTCCTTTTGTGCCCCATTTTTATACTCTGTACATGAAATGTACAAGAGTATATTAGGTTTGCGGGAGCTGAAAAATGTAACATGCAGAAGGAGGCGTGGCAGACCCCACAAAGTATATATATTCTTGATCAGCATGACGAGACGAGTCGATCTAGCTCTGTCTGTCTGTCTGTCCGTCTGTCCGTCCGTATGAACACCTGGATCTCAGAGACTATAAGAGATAGAGACACCAAATTTTCCACAAAGATGCCTTATGTGTGTATTTTATACAAGTTTGTTTTATTTTTTTGATTTCCCCCCCCCCCCCCCACTTCCCCCCTATGGGGGTTTTCCCGATTTTCCATTCGTATAATCGCCTATATCTCGGAGACTATAAGACTTAGGAACACCAACTTTTAGTTATAGTTCTCTAACTCCCGTATTTCTTGGAATTTCGAACTAAAATTTTGCAAATGCCCCAGTTAGTTATTATGTGTCCGTATGCCAAGTTTCACTATGATAGACCGATTTAGCAAGAAGCTATAGCCATAAATATATTTGCTTCTGCAGCGCTGCCCGCGGCTGTTGATGCTGGTGCTTTGGTTGACTGCACACATGTTTACACAGACACGGATAGATGCGAATAGGCATACATACACTCACACAGGCGCAATTGCTATGTAAATGTGCAATTATACACCCTTTACGTGAGTTCGAATACCGAGAAAGGTAAAATCGATCCAATTTTTTTTTTCTTAATTTTTTTTATTTTCTATAATTATTGTAAACATATGTACAGAGTATTTCAAAGTCGGGACACCCGACTTTAGCTTTTTTACTTGTTTTTTATTGGTTGTTATGCACTTCATATTTTTGCACGTTTGTTTTGTTTAGTGAATAAATTATATTTTGTAATGTTTTAAATTAACTTCTTTTGATCAATGCTAGTCATGCCGCCCCTGTAGGTCTCCCGGATATTGTAGGGGTCATTCTATTAATTCGTTCTTATTTTTTGGTAAGGAATGCCCATGGTAGGGAGGGCAGTTTACCTCATTCACCTGAGGATCACATTTTCCTATTTATGTTTGTTTTCCCTCTTTCTATCCAGTGTGTATTACCACAACTTTTTCGCTTGTCTGCATGCATTTTTATACCCTGTACCCAAAGGGTACAAGGGTATATTAGTTTTGTGCGAGTGTACATGTAACACACAGAAGGAGGCGTGGCAGACCCCCCCGAGTCGATATAGCCATGTCCGTCTGTCCATCTGTCTGTCCGTCTGTCTGTCTGTATGAACGCAAGGATCTCAGAAAGTATAAGAGCTATAATAACTAAACTTGGTATCTAGATTCTCCTGAGCCCGAGAAAGGACGAGTTTGTTCATTTTTCCCAATGCATTCCCCCCCCATTCCCCCCCTATTCGTGATTTTCTATAACTCCCGTAATTCTTGGAATTCTTTGAACTAAAATTTGGGTGACACATCCAGTTAGTGATTATATATCCGTATACCAAGTTTCATTATGATAGGTTGATCATAAAGATAGCCATATAACCAGGCCCAATGCACACATACATACATATGTACAAGTACACAAACACGCATAGACACGATTCTGATGTAAATGTAAATGTATGTATGCATGTATGCAATATTTTATATTTAATTTAGTTAATTAATTAAATTAAATTAATTAATTAATTAAATTAAATTAATTTATTTTTTTGTGGGGTGGTACAGGGTATTTAAGAGTTGAGCCTGCTCGACTTTAGCATTCCTTTCTTGTTTTTTAAAGAAATATATATGTATAGGCAAATCATAGGCGAGAAGCAAGATCACCACCCCACTTGCCGACGAGACAGAGCCGGAAAAATTTCGCGTGCGCTCTCTCCTATGCCCACCATCTAGCCTGGATTATATACGTAACCCGTTACACACGATCCAAAAGCATATCGAATGAGTGTTTTAGCTCGTTGGCCGGTATGGCCGCCAGTATGCCGGTGCAAGCCTTTTGAATGGCCTCTACGTCTGCATAACGCTTTCCTTTCATGGTCAAATAATCGGCCACAAGCGTCGATCGATGAGATCATAAAAGCAAATAAGCATTGTCTTCACTTTAGACTTCTCCATGCGCGATTTTTTGGGTTTCGGCTCGTCCGGTGCCCTTCATTCAGCACTCTGGCATTTCGTTTCGGAATCATATTGGAAACACCACGTTTCGTCACCAGTCACAATATTGTAAAGGACGTTTTTGTCCTTTTTGACCTCTTTAATAATGTCCTTCGAATGTTGGATTCTGAGCAATTTTTGGTCGTCAGTCAATTTGCGCGGAACAAACCGTGCACACACCTTTCGTAAGCCCAAATGTTCGGTCAAAATGCGAAAAATCGATGTTTTGGAGATGTTCAATTCCATTTCCATCAATTTCAATTATGATTTCGGCTAATTTTTGATGAGTTCACGCACAGTTTCCATGGAATTTTCGGTGATCACGAATTTTGATTGGCCCACATGTTGATCGTCATTTATGTTCTCACGACCACTTTGAAAACGTTGCACTCTGCTACAGAATAGGCAATCATCGCCATAAACTTGTTCCATCAATTGAAACGTTTCGTTGGGCGTAGTACCGAAGTAAAACTGTCCTTCGAATAAACAACCAAATCTGGTGTTGGTACGGATGGAGAGACAGACAGGCAGGGCTAGATCAACGTGACAAGACAATGTTGATCAAGAAAATATACACCTTATTCACCTCCCGCAAAATTTTGGCATGTCTATGTGTGTGTTTTTCAAACCGAATGCGGTAATATGACTTAAACGCTTTAAAGGAATCAAGAGCACACAAAGGGTTCGTCCATTCAAGAATGTTACGCGATGCATGAAACAAAATCGCAACAAGTAAGTGTAGAAGAAACGACGTATAACATCGCTGTTTGCACAATAGGAGCAGCAGCATCACAATTAAACAAGTGTCAAAGGATTTTCCATACGAAGGGTGCACTGGTCTTTGGCAAATATTAAGTAACGCGTACCGTTTGCAAATCAAAACAAGAGAGAACGCTACAGTCGAGCAAGCCCGACAGTGAAATATCCTGTACTCAGGTAAACTTCCGAATCTGAGGTACATGCGGCTCTAGCAGAATCACAAGGGAGAAGAAGAGCGAACTTGATGCTGCAGCTTGTGGGCGTAGTACCGGAGTGAAATTGTTTCGTTAATAACGTTTCTTAGAATTGACCGATTTAAATTAAATTTAGTAGACTATTATATATTTTAATTATTATTATTATTATGTGTGTAAAGTTTGGTTCATCTAGCTTTTGAAATGTAGGAAATGTGGACGGTATTGACTGTTGCGGGGGAAAATTAAAAAAAAATAAAATAGACTCGTCCTTTCTCGGACCTAGGAGAATCTGGATACCATTACTTTGGTTATTCTAGCTTTTAAAGTTTCTGAGATCCTTGCGTTCATCCAGACAAACGGACAGACGGACGGACAGACGGACATGTCTAGATCGATTTCTCTCGTCATGCTGATACAGAATATATATACTTTATGAGGTCGGAGATGCTTTCTTCTGCATGTTACATACTTTGCACAAACCTAATATACCCCTAATGTACCCTACGGGTACAGGGTATAAAAACTATTTCCTCGGCGAAGGAAAATCAATTTGTGTAAATCCGTACTGAGCATAGAATTGTAATTAGTTTTAATTGAAGTGACATTTGGTTAAGGACATAATCTCACTTTAATAAATGTGCGCGCTGTGTATTTGTTCGTCTGCTCGTAGCTTAACTCAACTTTTCAAATACTTTTGCGCCGAAAAGTATGCTACGCTAAAGTTATATTTTCTTTACACAACTTCTACTTTAAACATACATGCATACATACGCGTATTTATTAGTGTGTGAGTGAATGTGTGTGTGTGTGTGTAATCGTTGGTTACGGTTGCTCTTAGTCGTTTGGCTTTCATTTCCAGTTTTCTGTTGTCCGGCCAGGGCTGAGATTGCTGTGCTTCGTCTTTTTGTCACTCGAACGCAAACACCTGTAATAGCTACATACATTTCGTCATTCCCTTCACCAAGGCTTTTCCGTGCCGTGTCCGTCACATTTGGGGCGTTTTCCATTAGAGCGCACCGGAAAAAAAGTGCCTCGTTTTCACATTTTCTGACCTAGATGGTCGTCTTTTTGCATTAACTATATAGCAGAACTTAACTCGCTTCGAAATGGAGAATGGCGAACGAAAGGCGGCTACAAATGCTTTAATAGCCACTTGAATGCAGACCGAAAAGCGCGTGCTCAGCTCGCATGTAATCGCAAAGTCAACAGGCCGAAAGAAATGCAGAGCGCACTTCACATGCCTGAAGCAACTCAAGTGCACACACACACACACCCCAGGATCCCATAAAGAGGAAAAATAAAATTACGCACACATTGTGAGTTCAGCGGCCACTTTTGGCTCGAATTGTTGAAGCTGCTTGGTCTGCCTGCCCTCTGTAAAGAAGCGTAAGCGCGGAAACTCAGTCGTTCAGCCAGCCAGTTATGGCTTTATCTACACATACATACACCACACACACACAAGCGTAAGCATACTTGCAGCCTTGTTACAGTTATAAATTTACATCACCAGCGTCCTATGGCGCTGCCGTCACATTGCCACAATTCCCTTTGCTACCCTTTCTTCTTAATTTAGCACACGGCACATGGCAGTGGTAGCTCTGCTTCTTCGGTCCTTCCTTCCTTCCTTCCTGCTGTGAAGCACCTGCCGCATCGGCATCTGGCAGCAGCAGCTTCAACTGCAGCTGCAGCTTCAGATCCTCATCGTTTGTAAGTGCTGCTGCATTTCGCGCCCATCTGAGCGCTCAACGTGTGTTATTAATTGCGTAATTTGTTTATTAATACACAAGTGCACACTCACCAAGGCACACACACACACACATACACAAGCTCGCATTCAACTGCACACCTGCACCTGCAATTTCCGAAGCAAATTCTGCGCACAAATTCATTCAAGGCTATTATTATTGTACAACCACTTAAAGGGCCACAAAGCTTTCATATAAAATGCGCAGCCTAAGGTTTTGTAACTGATTTTTAGTTAAAGGCACCCTAATGCGCTAGAACTGGGGCTTTCAAGACTTCTTAAGACTACGAATGGAAAACGTGACGACACGCTTGGGTTAGGAAAAAAGACAGGCTGTTGTAACAGGTGTTGCCTCAGTCAACCTTTCACCATTGTCCTTGTTATTAGGTTTCTTTTCAACTTTCCTTCAGTTCTCCACACTTTATCTTTATGGTAGAGACAAGGAGCAACAGTAACTGTCTTTTCTATCTGTATGATCTATCCGACTACTTGACAACCAATCACTCTTGAGTTATGAGCTTATATCAGTTTCGTATTACAATCAAAGTTTCGATGTATTGCACAGTCTATATTCATGCTTTCAACTTATCATATGGCACATCCTTAGACAGACATGCCTACTACACAGACACAAAACCACAAGCAATCACATGCACGAGCAAAGTTGCTTAATTAGCCAACTCGACCACAATCTCACTAAAAAATATAATTTAAAAAAGATACGCTGGCTAAGAGGTTGGCTTTTTATACTCTGTACATGAAATGTACAAGAGTATATTAGGTTTGAGGGAAGTGAAAAATGTAACAGACAGAAGGAGGCGTGGCAGACCCCACAAAGTATATATATTCTTGATCAGCATAACAAGACGAGTCGATCTAGCCCTGTCCGTCTGTCAGTCTGTCCGTCTGTACGTCCATATGAACACCTGGATCTCAGAGACTATAAGAGCTAGAGACACCAAATTGCACAAAGATGCCTTATGTGTGTACGCTATACGAGTTTGTTTTATTTTTTTTTTTATTTTTCTCCCCACTTCCCCCCTATGGGGGTTTTTTAGTAACGCCGTTCGTATAATCGCCTATATCTCGGAGACTATAAGACCTAGGGATATCAAATTTAAAGTCCAAGATGCCTTATGTGAATACGCAGAAAATGTGTTTTTTTGAATTTCCCTCCTCTCCTCAGCAAATCGCGATTTTCTCTAACTCCCGTAATTCTTGGAATTTCGAACTACAATTTTGCAATTATGTGTCCGCATGCCAAGTTTCACTATGATAGACCGATTTAACAAGAAGTTAAAGCCATAAATATATTTGCTGCTCCAGCGCTGCTCAATCGCTGCCCGAGACTGTTGTTGATGCTGGTGCTTTGGTTGACTGCAAACATGCTTGCACGCGCATAGACATATAAATACTCATATAGACGCAATTGCTATGTAAATGTGCAATTATACATCCTTTACGTGAGTTCGAATACCGAAAGAGGTAAAATCGATCAAAACTTTTTTTAATTTTCTTAATTTTTTTAATTTTGGTAATTATTCTTAACATATGTACAGAGTATTTCAAAGTCGGGACACCCGACTTTAGCTTTTTTACTTGTTTTAAAAATCATAAACATGTATGTTCGGCTTTAAGCCGGTAACTTGCCTGTATGGCAAAAGCAAACGGTTCACAAAACGTTTATGTAAAAGAAAAACGATGTCTTTCTATGCGCGATTTATTGGGCTAAGAAAAGTAACACACTCGCACAGCTAGACTTCAATATTACAAGTGTGGCTTTAATTGTAGCGAAGCTACATACAGTACAACGGCCGCCGCCGTAAGCACAACATAAGAGCGACAATTGCAATTATGCTGCTCGCAGGCAGCTGCAGTGTATTACAATTTTCTTTTAGCTACTAATGCGTTGCTTTCAATTATAATTCTCTTAAATAATCTTAAAACTAAGTGAAATGCCTTACGCCGGCCACGTTGAAGGCACGCAGTGCTTCAAGAAATATTGGTAGGCAATGGCGCAAGATGTATCGGTGTATCGCCCGATTAAACAGCCCCGCCTTCGTCCTGACGGTTGCCACGCGCACTTTGCCATCGGCGCCTTTTGTCGTCTCCTCGACGACTCCCAGCATCCACTGCTGAGGAGGAGCGTTGTCCTCGTGGACGACTACGACTGCTCCTTTCTTCAAATTTGGACACTCCACTGACCACTTCTGGCGCTGCTGCAGGCTCAGCAGGTAATCTTTGGACCAATCGGCCCAGAACCGCTGCTTGATGCCTGAGATCAGCTGCCAGCGTTTTAAGTACGTCAGTTTGACGTCTGTTACGGGCTGCGTTAACCCTGTAGGCAGCGCTACCAGCGTTCCTCCGACGAGTAGATGCGCTGGAGTGACGGCCTCTCCGTCGTTTGGGCTGGCGCTGTCTGCCACGATCGGTCGCGAGTTGAGGATCGCCTCCACTTCCACCAGCACGGTTACCAGCTCGTCCTGCCGCAGCGTTGCGCTTCCGATGGCCTTTAGCAGCAACGTCTAGGCCGCCGAAATGCGGCGCGCGGGGCGGGATGAACTGGAACGTTATTCCATTTGTGGCAGCAAATGTGGCAATAGCATCGTTGTTGGTGCTGAAGCTGTTGCGGAACTCCTCCAAAATGCGTGCAGCACCCACGAAATTGGTGGCATTGTCCGAATATAGTCGCTTCACAGATCCACGGCGGCCGACAAACCTAGACAGACACATTATAAACGAGCTAGCAGTCAGGTCTGTCACAACATCAATGTGCACAGCTTTGGAGGCAAAACATACAAAAACCGCGACATACATCTTGACCGGGGCTCTGCCACGAATTCCCATTGAGACAGGTATTGGACCACAAAAGTCCACTCCGCTCACTTCAAATGGCCTACAGCCATGTAATCGGTCAGCGGGCAAATTTCCCATTATTTGGATTGCTAGGATTGGTTTATACCTGAAGCAATGCACACACTGTCGCACCACTGCGCTACAAGCTTGTCGCGCATTGACAAGCCAAACTTCACGAATCGGCATCCCTTTGGCATAAGCAGTGGAAGTTTAGCGTTATGAGGCAATGGTGCCTTAAGCAAGCGACCGCCAACTCGTACCAAATTGAATTGACGATTTCCCGTTCGAAATGGACAAATAAGTGGATTTAATTTTTGGTACGAAGGCTGCAGGATCGAGCACTTGTTTAGCTTTGAGATCTCGTCTGCAAAAGCTGTGTGTTGTACTATATGGACAACTGCCAAAAACCTAACTCTAATTCAGCTGCTGTTGGCACAAGTGACGAGATTGTATTTGTTTTTCCGTTGATCAATCGGAATACATAGCATATAATGCGGAGAATCTTAATGTACGACGACGAATTTTCAATAAGATCCATGAAGGGATTCGAGCACTCATCGGCCACGATGAGAACCGTCGCGTTCTTCCGCTTCTCCAGCGTTGACTGCTCTTTGGTCAGCTCGATATGAGAATTACGAGGCCAAAGGGAACAATCTAGTTTTAAGAATCGTGGACCCGTGGTGCAGCCACGTGAAGCCAGATCTGCTGGGTTATCTGCTGTCGGAACATGACGCCAAAATGCGTCAGAAGTAAGCTCTTGAATATTTGCAACTCTATTTGCCACGAAAGTATTCAAATGAGCCGGGTGTGTTTGCAGCCAGTGCAAAACTACTTCCGAATCGGGCCAAAAAACGACTCGCTCTATTGGCATATGCAGAAGCTGCCTAACTTTGTCCCACAGCATCGCTAGCAGCTGTGCAGCACAAAGTTCCAATCGCGGAACCGACTTGGTTTTTAACGGCGCGACTTTGGACTTAGCTGTCAACAAATAAACAGCTACGTGCTGCTTCTGTTCTACTCGAACGTAGAGACAGCACCCATACGCTGTCGTTGAGGCGTCAGCAAAGCCATGGATTTGGCATTTTTCATTTTTGGAGACACCAACGTATCGGGGTATGCGAATCGACTCCAGTTCATCAAAAGAGCTAGTAATAGAATTCAAGTCTTTTAATAGATGACTGGGAATTTGGTCGTCCCAAGAGAATTTTTGAAGCCAAAGCTCCTGCATTAAAATTTTTGCTAGCGTAATTATTGGGCACAGCAGACCAAGTGGGTCGTATAGTTTCGAAATAAACGACAGTATCGCACGTTTAGTAGGCGATATCTGAACAGAAAGGTTCTCGACACAGTACCTAAACGCATCATCACGAGGACTCCAAACTGGTCGTAGCGTTTTGGTATCCTCCTGATGGCCTATAAGAAGATTGTCAGACGGCTGAATTTGAAACTGTTCGCAATTTGATGACCATTTGGTGAGCATGAATCCAAATGGCTTTAAAACTGAGTTTAGCTCAATATACAGCAACTGCAACTCCTCCACAGTTTCTGCACCAGATAGCAGGTCATCCACATAAAAGTCGTTGCGTGCAGCTCACTTAAGTATTTAAGGCATCGAATAGCCAAAAACGGTGCCGAAGCGGTAACATATGTTACCGTGTTCAAACGGTATATTTTAAGTGGTTCTGTGGTATCTTTTCTCCAAATAATCAATTGGAAGTTGCGTTGTGATTCCATGACTTCGACTTGCCGGTACATTTTGGCAATGTCAGCGGACAAAGCAAACGGCCGAAGTCGAACCGCAACAAAGTTGAATATAAGCATGGCTGGATAGTCGGTCCAACCATGAGTATGTCATTTAACGACACTTGGGACGACGTCTTGCTCGACGCGTCGAATACAACTCGCAACTTTGTTGAGGTGCTTTGCGGTCTTAGCACGCACTGATATGGAATAAAATAGTGCGGCTCTCTTGGGACCGTATTGTCGATTGCGTTCATATGTGCCAAGGATATGTATTCAGTCATGAAACGTATGTACATGGCATGTACGTCTGGCTGCTTGGACAATCTCCTTTCCAAGGCTAGAAAGCGCCTTTTAGCTGTTTCATAGGAGCTGCCAAGTGACTGCGGACTGGACTTAAACGGCAACGATACACTAAGACGGCCCGAGGGCAAGCGAGTGATCGAGTTCACAAATGACTTCTCGCAAAGCATTTGTTCTGGAGTATATAAATGTGAGTCAGTCAAGTCCCAGAACTTACGAACTAATGCATCTAAGAAACTTTGTTTATTATCAAGCGGAAAATTCTGCTTCAAACTAATGAGTGAAGCAGAACAAAGTGCAGATGAGTCAGCAGATCGACAACGCTCAGCTACAATCCAGCCGAGTGCTGTAGCTTGCAAAGTCGGCGACTCACTGGTTCCTTTAATTTGGCCTTCCCTTAATAGGTCAAAGAATACATCTGCGCCAAGAAGCAGATCAATGCGTTGCGGCCTATGAAACTGAGGATCTGCTTGTTCCAGATCTTTTGGCACGTCAACGTTGACAATTACAAATATTCTGATGTGGTTTCGAACACACTCTGCATGCAGTCGATTTGCATGCCTTTGTTGTGTGACCTTTCCTTAGGCAGTTTATGCACAAAAGGGCACATTTTCACGAACTTAAATCGTTCGTCGCGGTTAAGCGCTGCGAATTGAGTACACGAATGTATAAAATGGTCAAACACTTCGGACTCGGTGGCGGACTGGTTTGTGCAACTGCCAGTGCTATTTTTCCACCTTTCTTTGACGCATAAAAATTTTGTTTTTGAGTCCGGGACCGACCAGAAGATGATTCCTCAGCAGATAAGTGCTGGTAGCGTCTGTTGAGAGATGCCTCGCAGTCTTCCCACCACGGAAGTTTGCTGTAGTCGAGGCTCTCTTCCCACTTTGAACGAGTATTGGGATCAACGTTACTCATGACCAAGTGTATGAGCATGACGTTAGAAATTTATTTGTCATTGCCTAAGGATAGCAGTGATTCGTAGCTAGCGCGAACGTTATCAATCAATGAACGCAAAGAACTAGCAGACGAGCTTTGTATTTTCGGAAGGTCAAATAGTTTGGCAATGCTATCAAATACGATAAGACAGCTGTTGTCGTAAACGCGCTTCAATGCTGCCAGTGTCTTTGGATAGTTTTCCTCGGTAACTTGATAAGCCTTGACCGTTCCTAGTGCTTCTTTCTCTAAGCATGACAGCAAATTATTAAACTTTTCAATATTTGAAAGTGATGCGTCATTGTCCACTAGATTTTCAAACAGCCCAATGAAGTTCTTATATTCCGAATAGCTACCACTAAACCGTGGCAACTTCATTGAGGGCAACTGTTTGCTATGCGACAATGCAAATATTGTTGAATTCACTACGCTGTCCCTATGAGGCCTTCGCCGTCCGCCTTTGCTCATCAAAAGCGCTTTAGTTGAGACGCAGAGAATCTCCAAGTCTGACACTAAGGCCGGATCACTATGGCCGGATCAATTCTGTCTAATTCTTCCTGCAGGTCAAAGGCTT
The DNA here is from genome assembly GCF_003285725.1 of Scaptodrosophila lebanonensis. NCBI lineage: Eukaryota > Metazoa > Arthropoda > Insecta > Diptera > Drosophilidae > Scaptodrosophila > Scaptodrosophila lebanonensis. The sequence goes on from NW_022060538.1 coordinate 1,525,026, forward strand.
TATCAATGTACCGGGACAAAATTTCCAATCGGCACTCAACTTCAAAAGGCTCGATGCTGCCAGAAGTTGTCTGGATAGAACTTTTTATTCGTTCGATATCGCGAACGACATTGGCATGTGACTGAAGCAAGCAGTCAAATTTATTTGAGACAGAGTTGTTTAATGCCCTGCTTCGGTTTTGCTTGCTTCTTTTGCCAGGCATATTTACAAAATAAAGGGATGCAACAGGCTGTAATAAAGTATTTCAATTGTACAGTGGTACTAATTTGCTAGCCTTTCTGTTCTGCTAAACGAATGTGTGTTTATGTGTACACTGCAGCTGGCGCGCACAAACAAATAGCGTACCAAACGCTAAAGTTACAAAACAGCGAACTGTCCAGCTGATTTCTACCAACGCCGACAGCGCAGTCGACAACGAATGCAAGCTACATGAGCGAGCCAGTAGTGCACCACCGATATGGGCACCGAAGCGAAGAGAGCGGGAGAGAATCAGCAATATGCGGTGAGCCAACGCTGCTGCAGTGTGACAGCAGCACAACAACAATATCGAATCGAACAAATTAGCAGAACGGCAAGGCAAAGCAAAACTGTCTCGCCTGTTGCTTATGTACAACAGTAATTCTCCTACTGCACTCGTAGCTAAGTATGTACCTATGTACAACGGCCGCTAGCGACGGCTTGACCAGTGCAGCAAGAAAGCAAGTACAGAAGAAATTAAGCAACGGCGACTTAGCGCAGTGCAGTGACCTTTTCCATACACTGATTTGGCGCGACAAATTTCTAACCAACGTTTGATTATGTGCTTATATATTCTGCATGTACGAGTATAGGATAGCAAGAAATAAATAAATGCAATTTTTTACGCAAATATATGTATGTATGTTTTCTTTTAAACTTTATTTATTGTATAAAGCTCCAACAGCTGTGCGTTAGTAATTATATTTCTTTAAGTGAGATGCCGACTGCCAAATAAATCACGGTCCACTCTATTTGCTAAATTTACAAATGAGTACAGCATATAAATTTGTGCATATAAAATTATTAGTGAGTTGCACAAATTTATATGTGTACATATATTTATGCACTTGTATGCATGTACATATGTGTCGCAACTTGGCGTTTAAATGCACACACAAGTCGACAAATGTGGCCGCAATTTATTTTTCGCACTCGTTACCTGATGTGAACTTCCCTGAAAATTGTGGCAATTCATCGGTTGGGAGTGTAGCCAAACGTCCAATTGTCCAGGAGAACACCGCCAGTAATCTCGCGCAGATCGAAGACACCAGTAGGATCCGTAGACACCACCACGACGGCAATCGCAAGTCGAAAGCCGAGTCGATGTTAGATCCAACGAGGGAGTAGACTCCAGTAGTCCACCCGGGGGCGCCAAAATGTTCGGCTTTAAGCCGGTAACTTGCCTGTATCCCAAAAGCAAAGGTTCACAAAACGTTTATATAAAAGAAAGACGATGTCTTTCTATGCGCGATTTATTGGGCTAAGAAAAGTAACACACTCGCACAGCTCGACTTCAATATTACAAGTGTGGCTTTAATTGTAGCGAAGCTACATACAGTACAACGGCCGTCGCCGTAAGCACAACATAAGAGCGGCAATTGCAATTATGCTGCTCGCAGGCAGCTGCAGTGTATGACAATTTTCTTTTAGCTACTAATGCGTTGCTTTCAATTATAATTCTCTTAAATAATCTTAAAACTAAGTGAAATGCTTTTACAATGTATATAGGGATCTTTAGTGTGTAAATCAATGGAGTATAATATTTACTCTTTGTGTAAATTAAATTGAAGTAAAGTATATTCATAACTTGTTCACAAACTTTTTCTGGTTCCGAGTTCTCTAGCTACTATACCGATATACCTTCTTATCCTACCCCTAATAATCGAAAATACTTTAAAATGGCTAAGCGAATTTAAAACTTCAGTAAGTTTAGTTAAACTATATTAGGAAATATTTTTTTTTCAAATCTTATATATACGTTTATAAGTTTATTAGAAATATGCGAGAGAGTACAAAAAGGAAATGCTCACATCAAATTAATTGCTTGATTATCAAAGTCTTGCGTAAATTTGCTAAACTTAATATTATATCATACGGAATATTAAAATGCAAAAATTTTATTAGTTTTTCTTAATATTATTTTTTTGTTAATGCCAAAAGGAAGTACATATCTTCAGATCATTCATAACTAAAACTCCTTAAAATGTGGTTATTTTAGAAGCATCGCAAATATATCGAAAAAAGAACTCAAGGAACTAAGTACATAGTATGTTCCAAAGAAAAGATGAATTTTCAATTTTTGTAAAAGGCTTTTATTTATTTATCAATATCCATTTTGTCCCCTTTAAAGTAATCCCACAGGTATAATAAACTTATGCCAGCGCTTCTTCCAATCCTCACAATGAAATGCGCTTTTCGGTATGGCCATCAGCTCGTTCTTCGATTCTGAATGTATCTCATCAATTTCCTTTCATTGTTCTCTTTAGTTTTGGGAATAGTGAAAACTCGCAGCTGTTGGCAAGAACTCATGATGCACCACGCCATTGTAATCGAAGAAAACAAAATTCCCCTTTTCATTTGAACAGACCCCGTATATTATCAGAAATATACCATAAAATAGGTAAGTATATAAACATTTTAATATATAAAACTCAACAAATTAAAATAAAATTTTAATTTAATTTTTAAAATATTACTTGACGAACAATAATACTTTCCCATTTAAATTGTATCCAATATTTGTAAACTAGCAGGTATTGCCCGTCTTAACCCGGCTCAATATAATGTTTCCAATTGTATTTATTTTGTGTGTGCATAACCTACCCATATGTTTTCACCTTATAAGTTACCAGTAGGAAGGCATTTAAGGTATTTAAATGAACATTTTCTGTTCTTGACAAAAAATTGTTCAGTAGTCCGTTACATTTTTGTTCTTGCCAAACTATTTCGTTCAGCGAACATGACTAATATTTTTTAAAGCTCGCTTTCCCCCCGTTGGAGCTAGAATTTTCCAAAAGCCTTTCTTAGTGTGCTCCTACACTATGATGGATACTATGAAAAGATACTTGAGTCCAAATTTCATCTTTTACCGTTTGGGCTGTGCGTTGATCACCAATTAGTCAGGACAAACTGTTTTATATATAGAGATAACGCAACGTTTTAAGATAGACGATTTGCAAAAAAGGGGAATAATTATAAGGGTATATCCTAATTTTAAATTCACATTTGAGCCTTTTCGTGTCATATTGAGTCAATACGGTCACGCACAAACTCGGAATATGAAACACGGCACTCGTGTCAATGCCGTGCAGCGATGAGCCACGATCAAAAAGCACTGACAATTCTCATCTCAATTTGCTAGAGTAAAACTTTCGATAGTTGAAGCCACCGATACCATCAAAATATCGAAGTTTGAATGCAATAAGCAGAATATTTAAATAATAAAATCTAATTATTTATTGACATCAATAAGAACAAATCATACATACATACATCTGCCCGCAATGCGAAGCAGAATATGCGTAGCTCCGTTATTCGGTTTCTGCTTTACTATCGCTTACGCAGTCGTTGCTTAGCGACGGTAACTGTAAACTTTTGGCGTTTTGCCTTTGCAATTAACATTAAATGGTCAAAACGAAAGAAGATGTGCGAGCCAACAACTTAAAGTTGTTGTTGTTGTTTTGTATGTACATGCTACATACATATACAGGCATACATGCATATGCATGTACATATGTATGTATGCATGGGCACACATAGACACGAACTGTTGCTTGTTGTATGTATGTGTGAGTGTGTGTATGCGATGTCCCCAACTATTTGATATTTGATATATGGCAAGTAAAAAACATATTGCTATATTTTAATCGTTGAATGCCAATTTGTTGATATAATGCTGATTACATTACCCAAATTTGAAATCGATCGGACAAAATTTATAACACAAACTATTCATTTGAAAAAGTGAATAAATATTAAAACCCCAATAATAAAATTAAATGCGATATATCGAAAATATCGATACTTGTGTTGATATATCGTAATACATGTCGAATACAAATACATCGAAAAACATCGTTTGAGAGTTATTGATTATAATACTGTATTCGATTGTTCACTGTACACATATGTACATACATACATATAAATGTATTTGTGTGTGTACGGTAACTGTAAACTTTTGGCATTTTTCGTATGCAATTAACAGCCGTAAATTATCAAAACGAAAGAAGTTTTGCGAGCCAATAACTTGTTGTTGTTGTTTTAAAAATTTTGATTTGAAAACATAGAACACTATTTATTACAATTAAACAACAGTGTTCGATGGCCCACTGCATACATACAAACCTATATATGTATATAAGAATGTATGTACGTACATACATACTTATTGATGTACATATGTACATACTATACATACAGACGTATGTATATATGTATGTACGTATGTAATACATATGGTGCTGGTGTAATTCATAATGCGAAATTCTTTCTAAGGGGAGCAATGTCCCCCCTGCCCAACCTGCGTACGCCCTTGTAGTCCGTTGTCCTAAAATCCCTTATGCCAAATGTACTAAACAAAGAAAAAATAACATAAAAATGTTTATGTTATAATGTTAATAATTTTTAATTAATTAACATTTCTTGCCCTGTCAGTGCAAGACGAATGTACTTTTGTACATACATATGTATGTATGTATGTACATACATGTGTACAAATGAACATTCACACATTAGTGTCTCACATTTTGCTTTGGCTACTTCAACCGTTTGCACGCAACTACACGAACAGCTGCTTGTGTGTGTGTGTATGTATACTTAGTTGTCCCCAACTGTTTGATATTTTGTATTGTTTGTTCTGCCTGCATTTGTAAAATGCATATTTTAAAAATCGTTAAATGCAAAGTTGTAATTTTAGTTACGTAGATTATATTACCCAAATTTGAAATCGATCGGACAAAATTTATAACACAAACTTTTCATTTGAAAAAATGAATAAATATTAAAACCCCAATAATTCAAGCTCCAACACAAATTTCGAAAAACCGAGTATGCATTTTTGTTTGTATTCTTTTATAGATTATAAAAACCAAATTTAAAGTTGATCGATTCAGAAATGCAGAATTTTCAAACAAACTTTGGAGCTACTTTTCCCCCCTTTGGAGCTCGAATTTTCCAAAATCCCTTCTTAGTGCGCATCTACACCATGATAGGATACTTGAGCCCAGTTTTCAGTTTCCTAGCTTTTACCGTTTGGGCTGTGGGGTGTTGATTGTGTTTCAATTTTTCCACGGAAAACCCCCCCTTTTTCATGCCCCAGGAAAAATGGTGAAAAACCAAGTATACAGTTTTTCTTGTATTCTTTTTGAGAGTATACAAACTAAGTTTGAAGTTAATTGGATGAAAATTGTAGATTTTTCATACAAACGTTGGAGCCCGTTTTCCCCCCTTTGGCGTTCGAATTTTCCAAAACCGCTTCTTAGTGCTCACCTACACCACTGAAGACAACATGTGTCCAATTTTCAGCCTCCTAGCTCTAACCGTTTGGGCTGTGCGTTGATTGCACATAGCTTTTCGTTTACCGAATTTTCCACCGGAAAATCATTATTATTCAGGCCGCAGGAAAAATATTGAAAATCCAAGTATACAGTTTTTTTTGTATTCTTTGTGAGAGTATACAAACTAAGTTTGAAGTTAATCGGATAAAAATTTTAGATTTTTCATACAAACGTTGGAGCTCGTTTTCCCCCCTTTGGAGCTCGAATTTTCCGAAACCCCTTCTTAGTGCTCACTTTCACTATAAGAGGGATCTTGTGTCCAAATTTCAGCTTCCTAGCTCTTACCGTTTGGGCTGTGCGTTGATTGCCAATCAGTCAGTCAGGACAAACTGTTTTATATATATAGAGATATGAAGCACAGCATATATTATGTAGATAATATAATATACAGAAACGGGTCGGCAGCCCTAAGACGACAACCTGGCGGTGGAACATCCTTCAGGAATTATTCATGGGACACAGCTAGACATACGGAAAAAATGGAGTTAGATGGAAAGTTCTTGTAGAAGCCCTAAGCTCCCAAGTGGAGTAAAAAGAAGAAAAAAAAATTAAAAAAGCTAAAGTCGGGTGTCCCGACTTTGAAATACTCTGTACATATGTTTACAATAATTATAGAAAATAAAAAAAATTAAGAAAATTAAAAAAAAAATTTGGATCGATTTTACCTCTCTTACCAAGAGATCTCGATCTCACGTAAAGGGTGTATAATTGCACATATACAAAGCAATTGCGTCTATGTGAGTGTATGAATGCCTATGCGCATGTATTCGTGTCTGTGTAAACATGTTAGCAGTCAACCATACAGCAACATCAACAACAGCTGCGGGAAGCGGTTGACCATATATATTTATGGCAAAACCTTCTTGATAAATCAGTCTATCATAATGAAACTGTGGCATATGTGGCATACGGTCACATAATAACTAACTGGGGGTAATTCCCAAATTTGAGTTCGAAATTCCAAGAATTACGCTAGTTACGATTCACGTGGGAGATGGGGTTGGGAGTGAATTTCCAAAATTGTCATTTTCTGCGTATTCACAAAAAGCATCTGGGACTAAAATTTGGTGTTCCTACGTCTTATAGTCTCCGAGATATAGGCGATTTTACAAATGGAAAATCGGGAAAACCCCCATAGGGGGGAGTGGGGGGGGGGGGAAATCAAAAAAATAAAACAAACTCGTATAGCGTACACACATAAGGCATCTTTGTGCAAAATTTGGTGTCTCTAGCTCTTATAGTCTCTGAGATCTAGGTGATCATACGGACGGACAGACGGACAGTCGGACAGACAGACAGACAGGGCTAAATCGACTCGTCTTGTCATGCTGATCAAGAATATATATACTTTGTGGGGTCTACCACGCCTCCTTCTGCCTGTTACATTTTTCAGCTCGCGCAAACCTAATATACTCTTGTACATTTCATGTACAGAGTATAAAAATTGTCACTTATCTTTTTAATTTTTAGCTAAACCATTTGTATTTCAGCCGCATAGACATCGTCTGAATTAGTTTCAAATTCAAGCCAAGTTAATTGGGCTTATCAAGCATTGCTTTAAATCATTCTAAATCAACTGGTTTGTAATACTAAATAATTTCCTTAATCCTTTGATCGAAGAACAGTACCTTAAATGTTGGTTGAAAATTAATACTCCCTCGCTGGGTATACAAGAATAATCTGGATGCTGAATGGAACAATGGCACAAGTTAAAGCTGCCAATTTGTTTAATGTCTCTCCCTCTCTGCGTTTTATTGCATGCGAGTCATTTAATCACTTGTCTTTTCATCACCATCCCGCCAAACCACTTACTAAACTTCAACGTCTGACTACATTTCGCTCGTTGGCTGCCAATCAATATCACTTGCCCAAGTCTAACCCACTCGAACCGCTCTTTTTTCCTATTTACCTTTGTCAATTATCGGCGCTTTGCTCTGTCAGTTCATTTGGAAGTGCTAGACCGTCTACTAGCTGCCAGTTACCAACAGTTCCTCCCACGTCACAGGGTACTAATCAAATTAAATTGAATCAGACTTCAGCGCAAACTTTGCCGCAAACTCTGCCAACAACTGTTTGCGTTAAGGTGAATTGCTGTGAAAGTATTTTTCGCATTTTTGCTCATTTTATGGATACCATAAATAAGATTTGCAGAGTGTCGACGCGTTGGCGAGCATAAATCAATTTATAATGCGTCGTTATGTTTGGATGCAAGACCAACTCGTAAGCAGAAAATACGAACGGCAAACACGAACGAGCGCAGATTTAATTAAATTATAATTACGAGTGCCTTATTAGCGCAATTACAGGCGAAGCCACAGGACGTGTACGCATACCCATACACTCTTACACACGCATACACATCCACACACCCATATAAGTATGTTGGTATGTGGGTGGGCTGTTCACGTGCTACCTACCCGGCCGTATTTGAAGTTAAAGTCAATGGTAGTGACTCGATGATTTTGAATTTAAGGCCCATGGGCTTTAAACATTTTATAATTTTATTTGGGGTTGAAAAGACGATGGTTCGGGTTCGATGGTTGGGCAATCAAAAATCAAACCCAAATGGCAAACTGTCTGTCATTGGCAATGAGCGACATGTAACACAGATGGACGATAAAATATTGTAGACGTTTGTGGAAGGAGGGGAGTTGGCAGGAGGTGCGGGTCAAATGGGTGCATGAGTTTTGTGGGGCTTCCCATCATGACGCGCAATCAACTTAAATAAAACTTAGGTCCCAAAAATAAATTGAAAATTGTAGGTCGACTCAAAATAATGCCGAATAGAAAGCAAGCCGCAATTACATAAAAGTAGACACGTTTCTTTTTTTCAAAAAAGCATTGGCGAGAGGTGAGCGAGTAAGTGGTGGGATGCAATGTTTAGATGAATGAAAACAACAGATGTAAGTTAATTATTGCATATACACTATCTCTAAGTTATTGCTGTCTGATCTGTAAATATATACACAATTACAATTTATTATATATTTGTATGTTTGCATGATTAATTCTCAGCGAAATCGAACAAAACTAAGGTTTTAGTAAGTATATGGAAACTATAATATATAGTAGTCCGATCTAAGATGACTTTTGGGCATAAAAAAATATCAACATCCAATTAGAATGTACTAATAAGTATATTTATAAGCCGAAGACTCGTCCTATAAAAACGCATTTTGGAGCTGACCAGACCGAATGGCCATATCAAGTTGATGCTGTGTCATGTTATTAAGCATTGTGTAACATTAGTTTTAGAAAAGTATTTCTAAAATGTAGAACTGGGATTTGAATGATTCCCGTAGCATCAACAGGATGATTATTTCTCTATTGGATTAAGAAGTTTTATAGCTTATGGTATCGATATAGGCCATAATTTATTTCTAGATTAGTCGATTCGCATCAAACAGTGCTGGGGAACTACAAGTACTACAATATATGTTCACAAAAGAACAGAGGTTCAACGCTTACATAAGGAATATAAATAACGGGTTAACAAAAGCCACATACAGTACTGCTGCATACCAACCTATGGTAGGTAGCAAGAAATGCATTCTGAAATAGGACCGCGACAGCCGTTAAGGATGGGTGCTCACTGCAATAGATAAGGAAAAGGCTTTGAATATACTGATTTAATCACTTGACACTTTTAGTATAGAATAAGACAGAATATGTAAACATAGAATAAGCACCATGTTTAAGTATAAGAAAGAGCAACATAATATTTTTGTACATAAGTAAAAACTAGAACATAAACTTAAAATTGAATAAATACTGAGGTATTTTAGAAATATAGTAAAATCAGAATGAATTTTGAAATTTAATCGTAGGTTTGTTTCCTTTTCGGTTCTCACAGAAGTGCTCGCTCCCATTGGTAGTTGATAGCGAAAAAATATATGGTTCGCAACTATCAACACTGTGCAAAATTCTATTTAAGTACAACTACATTATTGTTATAATTAATTGTGAATTCTACCTAGATATTACACTAGCTTAAAAGCAAATAAACACTGAATGTGTATAGTGCATAAATGAAGCGAAAACGTGTTTAGTTTTGCCCTAGTAATGCTAGTATGCACATTGATAGATACATCGTGCCTAAAAGAAAATTTACATCTGAAGAAAGGCTAAGCATTTGACTTAATATCATCGTTCAGTAGCCCACTCAACTGATTAAACAAATGACAAGCTTACAAAATACGAGTACTTTGCATTCAAATACAAAGAGCCAACAACAGCATAGCAGCTGCCACAGCGTTCTGCGATGACGTGACCAATATTACGTATACGTCACGTACGCATTTGAATTGCATGCGTAAATCATATGGTTCATATTTCTAGGCGACGCATGCGGAGCACGCCACTGGCATATCACTGATTGCACTAATAAATTGCACTTGTGTGAGTGTGTAAGTGTGTGCAGGTGCATACACACACACACACACACACACACACACACACACATACAAACACACACTGTGCCGTTTTCAATTGCAGCATCTGTGCTTGGCAGCTGCACGCACGGTACCACAAAATCCACACAGCAAATATAAAAGTACTAAAAGCAACAAGAGCAAGAGAAAGGGGGGATGGCCAAGAAAAATGATGGCAATAGAGAAAGTGCGAGCACGACGTACGACGTACGACGCACGGTGTCGAGTGCATTAGATGAATATTAAAAGCTGCGCAACCGTTTGCCCACAACACTTCAATTGGATGACTGCTGCAAGGCTTCTGGGTCATCATCTGCACTGTGACGCTGGCAATGACGGTGATAGCAACGTCATCATCATCGCCATCATCATCAGCATCAGCATCAGCATCAACATCGTTGTCGTGAGCGTTAGTGGCCGCGTCAGCGATGCAAAATTTATCGTTATGCAATAAATCTCCCAAACGTAGTTGGGCACGCACAAATGGACGCAGCTGCTGTTTCAGCTTCAGCGTCAGGTTTAGCTCCAAACTTATGTTCGCTCCTTCTCCCCCTCTTTCTCTCTCTATCTGCCTGTCTACCGTTCTTTCGCTGTGGCTACTTTTGCTCTCCTTGTCGCTGTTGCGAGGGTGTTACGAGAATTTGTAGTTTTACACTGAACCTTGGCATTCGCGCATAGTGTGTGGTGCCATAAATTCGTCTGATTTGCATATAATGTGATTCACATTTGGTATTTATGCTGCGAATATGTAACACAACACCCATGGCGAGCTTAACGAATGTCTAACATTGTCGTCTCTCAGTCGCACGCAGCTCATGATTTTAAGCTGCGTAATTTCCCAAACGCTTTTTCTACCAGTGGCACACAAAATGCGGCTCATAATTTGCAGCCAACGCAGACGCAGCATATATATATATATATATATATATATATATATATATATATATATATATATATATATATATATATATATATATAAGTGTTTGTTTGTGTGTGTGTGTGTGTGTGTGTGTGTGTGTGTGTGTGTGTGTGTGTGTGTGTGTGTGTGTATAAACAATGGCGCATTAAGTGCCCCTGCCAGCAATGGCGACAGCATCGTTGTCAGTGGCAGCTTCAGCCATGCTTACACCTGTTGGCATTTTAGAGTGCAACTGAAGTGGCAGCTTGGGTCTAGGTCTGGCCATGTTCGGTTGGGCGCGGCACACAATGTGGCATTGTCAGTGACAGCATTCGTAAAAGCTAAAATGTAGTGTGTCTCGTATACAATCAATCGTTGCAATTTTAATGGCGAGCAGCGGATTGTTTAAGTCACTGCTCGACTATATGGTAATATTGTTGATCATTGTTTGCAAAATATCTTACAGACATTATTCGCAATACTACAAAAGTCTCGGAGAGACGTTATTGAACCCATACCTGATTGTGCAATTGCAATTTTTAATTTTCTTTAAATAATTCGACATTTTAATGAAAGTTTGAATGAATCGGGCTACATCGTTGAGTATCGGTGGGCGTTGGGGTTCTCACCAATGGCGCATTTGGTTTAGAATAGAGAGTTATATGAATAAATAACTAATTTGCTGCCTCTACGGCATAAGAAACTAAAACAAAATAATATATAGGTAGAAATAGCTAAGCATGCTCACTTAACTACTATATTATTAGGTTGCAAGGGGTACGGACAATTTTTAACAAAATACCAATAGTTATAAAAAGCGTATTTGTAGAAATTTGTGCTTAGCCCGAGCAAAATTTTAATTTCAGTTTAATATAAAAACACAAAATTCAAATTTAGTTTCAACAAAGGCTGCATTCCTCTATGACTTGCAAATTATTAAATTTGTTTAATACAGTATCTGTTATGGTACGTGATTTATTTCTTAAAATGTGCGAAAAGTATTTGTATTCGTAAGTTACTTAAACTGATCGTTTACTAATTGAAAGTTCTTCTGCGTTCTTCACTTGACAAAAAAGAGATTACGGTTGCAGAATTAATGTGTCAAAGAAATCAGTAGTAGAATCAGTTGTTAGTCGTATACTAAAGTTCAAATTAGTTTCTCTGGAGTTGCACAAACTTTCGTGGCAATACTTGCTATTTTCGAAGAATACAAGTATATCCAATATTAAGCATGAATATATGCTGACTTCATATTCGATTACTCACGCCCTTTTCAGTTAACCTGTTGCTTTCTGTTCCTTGTTTTGTCATTTGCTGGGTCAACGTTTCCGTGCGCCCATCATAGTTAATCAAATTTCAAGACAAACGTCAATCCATTAGAACGCAGGGGGCGTTCGAAGGCCAAATCCAAACTTGTTTCGGACAGACTTAAGCCATTTGCCTGGTAAACTTCCTGCAGTTAATGGCGGAAGGATGGAATTAATCCAGTTAAAGGTAAATTAGAAAATTCGCTGGCAAAACAGAGCTGAATGTCAGACGAAACGTGACGCATATAAGACTGTTGTCTTTTGTTGTGCTTAACGACAAGGTAAGGAAATGGGCGGCTTTTGTTGCCATTTGGTCACGTCCGGAGTTCGGAGCTTGTCCTGGCCTTACATATATTCCGTGAAATGAGTTAAGCAGAGTTAAGCGATAAGATATAATGCTTCGAACTCACACGAATCAATAAATTGTCTCAAGCGATATTCATTCTTTCTTTCAAATACTGTATTTAAAGTTTTTAAAAAGTTAAGGTTCCATTTAATCTGTCGAACTGAGTGTCAACTTGACTCGTCTATCGACAAGGAAACTATTTGGACCCACAGATAACGGATATTAGAAATTGATCAAATGGTTCCTTTTTTTTGTTCAAGTTTAAAAATATAATTTTTCGGTCCGCAAACTTAAACATATTTTTGAATTTATATCTCTGACTAAAGTCGTTCTCTTCATATAGAAAACAATAATAAGCCCTAAAATTCCTTCCCGAATCAAAATTTGTTTGGAAGAGTTTTTAAAATCTTTTTTTAAGTCCTGCTTTGTAATAAGTTAAAGGACAATTAAGAAGAATAGTTAAGAAGAGTTTAATTGTTTAATTTCAAAGGCCAGGTAAGTCGCTGAAATGAAATGTTAGTGTGGTAGCTGTAGAGGCAATAGAAGAAGCAATGATATGATGTATCCTAATAAATTCAATATTTCACTGTGCCCTTTATGTCGTCAAATGCTATTCATACCCATTTCTTAAATTTCAATTAGTCATTTAATTCGAGGCTTAGCTTACAGCTGCCTGCAATGCTGCTTTCTTAACGACTTGTCCTCAACTTTGCATACATCCCGACACTTTTTCATGGGGATCAACACACAATCCCTGCATTTCAATTGTGTGCAGAGGCAAATCCGTCCTTTACATAACGAGCAACAATGCACTTGCCAACAACAACACATTGTTAGCATGCTGAAAAGCAAATTAGAAATCTGTACAGCAAATATGAAACCTGTGTGTCGTACTCCATTCAAATGTAAGGCAATACAAAAGATACAGAAATGCCACTAAATTCAACACTTTACGCATATTTTCATAAACTGGCAGGCGTCGGTGGAAGTGTGAAGAGCGCACTTCTGTGTTTGGAGGGTTATCTGTGTATGAGTATGTGTGTGTATGTGTGTGTGTGTATGTGCATTACAATCCCACCACATGCCAAGCCGGTATTAAAGTGGGGCCATGTTGACTCATATACCCCCAAGCAACCTATGAAGACTTAAAGCAAACTAACAAACAACGTAAGGCCATGACAGAATAGGACTAGAGGGCCAGGTCGAGCGGGTGTGGACTGAGGCTGGCCGTCTCGGCCCACTATAAGCAACAGCCAGGAGCGTAGAGCAAGCGCCAGAATCAGAATCCGAATCAGAATCAGAACCAGAAACAAGTCTCAGGCAGAACAATACTGTTGAGTAAGCCAAGGCTTCTTGAAATTCTTTAGCTTATCAACGTGCCGCCGGAAGCTGTGAAAACATTCATACATATTTACACGCCCCAGCTCCTCACTTATTGTTGTTGATGTTGTTGATATTGCGATTGCTGTTGCTGTTGCGGTTCATGGTGTTGGTGCTGGTGCTGGTGTTGGTGTTGGTGTTGTTGCTGTTGTTGGCTTTGTGTGCCAAGTCGACGCGAAGCAGACTGTCTGACTGGCGTTTTGTTACGTATGTTCATCAAATTACGTATTCAGCTGATAAACAGACAGACTGACAGACAGAGAGACAAATAAACAGACAGACAGACAGACAGACTGACAGACTGACTGATAGACTGTCGGAAGGATCCAAAAGAGGGGCTGGGGGTAGGTGAGACAAAAGCAGGCGACAAAAGCAAAAGAGGAAAAACTGCTTACGGGCCATAAGCAAACAGATGACTAATAAAAATTCCACTGCTTGGCAACGTTGAGAACTTCGCACAAAACTTTCTTCGCTACGTTAAAATTATTTATTTAACCTATCTGTAAGTGTGTGACTGTGTGTGTTTCTGTGTGTGTGCTTCTGAGCTTTGTGCGAGTTGTGTATTTGTCGCCAACTGGCGCCAGTGTCGACTGCGGTTTGTAGACGCATTGTTTACACACATTTAGACAATTGTTTAATTGCTTAATTATAGTGCGCATCTGCAGCATCAGATGCGCTAACGTCCAACAGCCAGAGGATGGCCGCAGAGCGCACTTAAAGCCAGACACTAAAGGCATTGGCGAGGGGGCTTTGTCGTATTGGCGTCCTAAATTCAATTGACGCGCTGAAATATCCATTAAAAAATCGTAATTAAAATGTTAATTATTTAATGGAATTGGCAACATTTTCTTGACTTGTCCTCACGCATCTTCAGTCTCCAATTTAATTGACACGCTGCGTGCAGGACCTTGTCAATTCAGCAAAAATCGATCATAACTTGATTAACGCCTTGACGCTTTCCCAATGCCCCCACAACTGTTTGTGGTGGCGAGAGGGGGACGGGGGCGGCAGAGAGCTGACAGAGGCGTCCATGCGCCCAGCAATTTCACACCATAGGCCATTCAGTTGGCATTGAGATGGCGGCATAAAGTTGTAGCATAAAAGTTTTAACTTGGTTTTGAAAAATAACACAGCTAGCTTGATACATCAACGTGAAACACAGAGAAGAGTGCCAAGTTGCTTTTCGATTTCATTGATTTAATATACAACTCCAATTTATACTTTATATAAAAATAATCGGAATGACCCTCGGAAGGATAACTTATTGCGTTTGGGATCAAGAAAGGGTCTGAAAATACATCATTAGGGGAGTGAACAGATTAAATGAATATTCTTGTCTTGATAATAAGATGGTATTCTCGTACGATCGATTAAAATGTGATTTTTGCTTTGAATACTATTTTAGATGCCCAATTATTTCCGAACCGCTATCATTAACAAAACCACCGCACAGCTCGAATAAAATCTCAAATCATTGGTAATTGCGGATTTGTTTTCGCCAGGTGGTTAAAAATCATAATAAATTGCTAAGCTGAGTCTTGAAGTATTTGAAGCAATTTGTTCCAGATTCATTATTTTGTGGCGGGGTGGGGTCTTCTAATCAGTTGCAATAATAATTCTACATTTAGTCCCAAAATTCAAGACGTATTATTCCTTAAAATTG
Source organism: Scaptodrosophila lebanonensis (assembly GCF_003285725.1). NCBI lineage: Eukaryota > Metazoa > Arthropoda > Insecta > Diptera > Drosophilidae > Scaptodrosophila > Scaptodrosophila lebanonensis. Next base: position 1,540,626 of record NW_022060538.1, read on the forward strand.
TATTTATGGCTATTGACAAGGTAACTAGATATCGTAAGAACCTGGTTTGGGAAATAACTTCTCAGCCATTCATACATAAGTATGTTGTCGTTGGTCCTAAATAATATTTCATTGTTAACTGCATACCATACTCACTTAATAATACTAGTAGATGTACTTTACCCACATCAGCTTAGTTAGGCTGACAAAAAAGGGCTTTAAGAAATAAATAAAAGTCAGATAAACCTCTTTTGAATTGGAGCAACAATCTTATGTTTCTAAGAATGCAAGACTTAAAATATTGACTTGAACGACAGAATACACTCTTGATTGCAATTCAAGCTCCGCAAAACACAATCAATCACTGCCTAATGCTTTATCAACCATTTGCAATGACTGCCCCGCTTCAGATGCCCATTGACAGCGTATGTATCAAATGATGGAAGGTCAGGGAAAGGTCATGTCTTTGAAGCTCACACACATATTTGCAAAATTAAATTGCAAATACGCAAATTTCATTTTAATAAATATGTGCCGCAATCTGCGCTATAAATATACTTGTACATATATATATATATATATATATATATATATATATATATATATATATATATATATATATATATATATATATGTGCTTCGTACTTGCGAGCTTATATATAGTATAGAGTATGTATACATGCACAAGTGCTGCTATTTTTGGCTTATTTTTCTATGGCGGGCCGCCCATTTCGGCTGATGTTCCATGGGAGCGTCACGCGCCAACAAATAAATCGTCAAAGCTAAGCACATCAACTCGTCACAACAACAAGTTCAGGCTGAAATTCGTATAATCTCGGAGCTCGTTACATTGTCAGGCATCTATCAACAGAATTAGACACGCCCATGGCGCATACATCACTAGCCCCCCCCCCCCCCACTCCATTTATAAACGTACTCGCATAATGCTCCTCTGATAAACCCTTTGTGCCCGGCGCAATTGCAAGCCTGCAAATCCCCCAATGCCGACATGTCTGTTAGGAGCCGGCACACATACTTACATCACGCACTGTGTGCGCATTCAAAGCCAGCATCTTCTTCTAATGTCGCGCCATAAATAAGGCGAAAAGGGAAAGTACGCTAACCTGTGTGTAGGTAGTTGACGCATTGCCACATAAAGTCGCTGATGCCGACAGCGACACTTCCCAGCGCCATCAGCTCCATCTCCAGTTCAGCCTACATCTGCCTACATCTCCATCTCCTCTATCGTCGCAGCATCGAGTGTCAAATGGCGCGTCACACAAAGTGACAAACGCGCTGTCGCTGACACGTGTTGACATTTCAGTTAGGCAAATGAGGGTAGCTGGAATAGCTTTCGGAGTAGGCCCAGCTAAGCGGAGTGCCAGTATCGACATCTAGTCTACAGCTGAGGGGCGCACCTTCCTGTGTGTCCTTGTGTTTGTCCGCCTCTCCAAAACTTAACCTCAGACAGTCATTAGCTTGATATGCTGCGGATTAGTGCTGGCCAATTGCCACAGAAATACTGGCCAGCTCAAGCGCTAATAAATGTTCGTCATTTCAACAGTTGTTGTTGTACGCCACTGAAGAACCCAAATTAATCAGAGACAGATACCACCTACAAAGTAGCCGACTTTTGGAGGAGGCAGTAGACCGAGTGCTCCTCGAATTACGAGACGGTGTAGTGGCATCCAGCTCTAACTTGTAAGAATTTACTGGTGCTGCCAAGTAACTTTTAAATGAAGCCCCCGAATACATGCGCATTTATGGACATTCAGACTAATGGTGCATTTAAAAATACTGACAGAAGTTAGTAAGTGCCGGCTGAGCTGGAAGCCTATTATTGAAAAGTGGCCGTGGGGGACTTATCCTCATATGTGGCCTGCATTAGGGCGACTTTTCGGGTTTCAGCATTATCCGACAAAAACAAGTGAATTTCCAATTGGCAGCTCCATGCTAACACTGACATATAATTGTCGAAGGGTCAAAAAAACTGAGCCACCAATTGTATCTTCATATTCTAGTATTCTAGCGCGCATTTGGTATGATATGTAGAAATTTCCTCTGGTTAATCACTCTAAGAGCCGTGTCCGCTTAAATGGCGGGCCGCACTCACAAGCAAAAGTGCAAGAATGCAGTTTTTAAAGTTGTTGGCTTTGTAATTTATTATTTAATTTACATGTCAAGAATATTATATTTTCTTACAATGCTTTAAAATACCAGAGTATACAAACAAATCATTTACTCACAGCTTGTATTATTAGCGCACAATAACAAAACATTATAAAACAAGAGGGAACGCTACAGTCGAGCAAGCCCGACAGTGTAATACCCTGTACCCAGGTAAACTTCCGTCACTGAGTTATATGCGCCCATAGCAGCAGCAAAAAGAGGAAGAAGAAGAGCGAACTTGTTGCTGCAGTTTGTGGGGGTTGTACTGGCGAGAATTTGTTTCGCTAATAACTTTTCTTAGAATTGGCCGAATTGAATAAAATTTTGAACAATATAAATTATGTGTGCAAAGTTTGGTTTAGGTAGCATTTGAAATGTGGACGCTATTGACGAAATTCTGTAGCGGGGGAAGGGGGGAAAAATTCCAAAAAATAAAATAAACTCGTCCTTTCTCGGACCTAGGAGAATCTGGATGCCAACTTTGGTTATTCTAGCTTTTATAGTTTCTGAGATCCTCGCGTTCATCCAGACGGACGGACAGACGGACAGACGGACAGACGGACGGACGGACATATCTAGATCGATTTCTCTCGTCATGCTGATTCAGAATATATATACTTTATGGGGTCGGAGATGCTTCCTTCTGCATGTTACATACTTTGCACAAACCTAATATACCCTTTTTACCCTACGGGTACAGGGTATAAAAATGTATGAACCTCACAACCTCATACTTTCTGAGTTGCAATTCAACAAAAGATTTCGCCCTGAAAGCTAAGATTTACATAACGTGAAAATAGTACAAATCTTTATAAAGAAACAAAGTTGTAAATCCTAAAATGCTAATTATTTAATTTTAAAACCAATAAATTTAGTAGTTCTTTGCTTCTTTAAAGAGTATGTTCCTCAATTTTCCACCCAATGTTCATAAATTCAGTGGAAATATTTTCTAGAATTTGCCTCAATTGCCGATAATTTTTATAAGCTACCATACTACGTAGCCATTTAGGTTATTCAACGCCACAGGAAGAGTGCTTTAGACGCAGTGTACTTGCGGGTCAAGCTTAGCTACCAGTATGCCAAACGAACAATTCATTGAAAATAAATAATAAAAAAGTGTAAAAGAAGGGAACGTCATCAAATAAATGCAAAATAATAAAAATCGATTTGAAACAGGCTTCAATTGAAATTGAATAGGACGCAGCCCTTTCGCTGTCCTAGCCGGCGGTCCCAGCTGCCGGTGCTCGACTCAGGATGCTCATGCCAACCAACACTTTGCACGTTGTCATTTGATAACCCATTGTGGCAACCGTTTTGACTGCGCAAAATCAAATTGAAAAAATACCAGGGCAGCACCAGAAGGGGGTTGGATGCTGGGGATTGGTAAAGGGAAAGGATAAAACGCCATCATGTCGATTGGCGGCCGGCGGATGTGTGAAATTTAACAATGGCATTTTAACTCAAAATGGAGCAGCACGCACTCACACACATGCACACACACACACACACACACAATCAAAACACACCCGCATAACGACTCACGCATTCACATATAATGGAGGGCATGTCTTTTTTTGTTCCCTACTTTTTTTTGCTGACATTGCACATAAATATTTAGCTGAGCACCAGAGGGCCGAGTTAGCCGGGAGTCTGTCTGAAACGTCACGTCAATTAGGTCCATTAGTTAGTTTCAGAAAACCCATTTTCGTATTTGCGCCTTTTGCCAAATGCTAATGAACTCGAACCGAGCCGCAGCTCACTTGACATGACATTTCGATTGAGATGTCTTAATACGTCATGTGATGGAGCCCAAATTTTGGACAGCACAGCCGTTTACTAACCCTGTTTGGTGGTTAAATGAGTTCACTGGATTAGACTGCCTGCAGTACTAATCAAAACCGTAAAGACAGAGACCAGAAGCAGGAGTGTCGTTCTGTGGCAGCCAAACAAAGAACATTGTGGTGGGAGTGCGACAAGCGATTCGTATCACAATGAAGCTAATCGAATTGCACCTAAAAATGTCGTTCCAGTTCTGCCCAACCAGGCACATTTTGCTGAATAGAAATTGAACAGCCGAGGAGGCAAGTGCAGGCATTTTGCCAACTTTTCCCTCCCATTTCAATGACAAAGCCAGCAAAATGTCACTCATGCGTAAAGATATAGACAACAAATTTCTTGGGCACTCACCTTTGGGCCAAATGATAGAAAGGGCGTTCCTTTGCAAGTTTTACTGCTCCATTGCAACTTCACCCGCACTTTTTGGCACTGAAAATGCAGAAAATGCAAAAGCATTTCACCAAAAAGCCACTCATACGTGCCAGTCGCTTATCAGCCCAATTTACAGACTGCAATGTGTGGGCGATGGGAAAAAAGTTTATGCAAAATAGCTGAGCGAAACATTTGAAGGACTTCATGTAAACGACATCAGTAGCCCATTTTCGTTTATTGAAATGTTGAGCTGCGGAATAAAAGCAACTTGTTCAGTGGTTAAAGAGTTAAAAAGTGTTCGCTAACTGGTAAATCGTAGTTAAAACGAGTGGAGAAGCTAAAGTCGGGTGTATCGACTTTGAAATACTCTGCACATATGTGTAAAGGGTGTATAACTGCACATTTACATAGGAATTGCGTCTATGTCAGGGTATGCGTGTCTATGCGTGTCTATGCGTGTCTTTGCTTGTCTATGCTTAACTGTGTATTGCATACATATTGTGTGTATTGCAAGCAGCGCAGAGTGCAGGCACAGCAGCAACAACAATAATAGCTGCGGGCAGTGCGTGGGCAAAGCTTACAGCGAACGTATTTAATACTTATTATTGATGGGCTTTGACAATTTTTTGTGATGCAGTTAGTAACATTCGGTAATTATCTACACAACACGTGAACTTGTTCCGTTATCTCTCATACAACTGAAAATACAGAAGAAAGAAGAAAGAAATAGCTTGAAAACACATAAAAAAAAGTCTTGGCACACAGCATTAATTCGTCGTATATTTGCAAATATAACGGTAACCTTTACAGACCTAATATTTTGTAACACCGCCCTTGGCCTGGATAACTGCTTCTAAGCGCCTACGCATACTTCCGACTAAGTTGGATGTCTCCAAAGGAGTTATTTCTGCCCATTCCGTGCGTATAGCATCTTTGAGGGAAAGAAAAGTTATTAGCAAAACAAATTCTCGCCAGTACAACCCCCACAAACTGCAGCAACAAGTTCGCTCTTCTTCTTCCTCTTTTTGCTGCTGCTTTGGGCGCATATAACTCAGTGACGGAAGTTTACCTGGGTACAGGGTATTACACTGTCGGGCTTGCTCGACTGTAGCGTTCTCTCTTGTTTTTCTATTGAGCTTACATCTGCTCATATACAACAATTTTAATTACTTTTTTTAGAGCCGACTGAAAAAGTCATTATGTAAATAGGTGTAAGCAGTTGACAAGTAATAGCACAACAAAGGTTTTTGTTAAGATAAAAAGTGCTTCTAGAACTAATTGGCTAATATGTATTTGTCTGATTGTCAAGCCAGGAAAAGCACTTTATTTAGAACGTGCTGAACGTTAAAGTCGTGCCAGACTGGCTCTTGCATAATTCGCAACCCACCCTCTTTTCCACTACCTTATTTCAAGTTAAATAAACTGGGCTATAGGAATCGTTCCTATTGCGGAACGACGTAGTTTACCGATTTTCTTAAAGCTTCAGATAATGGTAAGACCCCATACAAAACTGACAAATACTCATACCAGAAATATTTATAAGCAAAACAGATTGTTTTCTGAACAGATTATTCCTATAGCAACGATGTAGTGTGTTGTCCTCTTAAACGAAAATAATATCCTACTAAGAGTGGATCGTTCCTGTGGCAGTGGAACTATGTATATATGGTCTGAACTTGCTCTAAACTACATACGTTCTTGATATTCATACAGACGAACAGATGAATATATCGATTCGATTATATTTAGTACATCTCGTTGCCCCCCCCCCCCCCTACCCCAAAAAAAATTTTAGGCCCCCTTTGGTAGAAGCTGCATACGCCCTTGCCACTTAAACCTTTAAGTAAAAGCTGAGAAATACAAATGATGACTCGAAATTACAAATTGCCATTTAGTGGAGCCAAAGGATCCGACTCTATATTTGTGTGCACTCAGCTTCTTACTAGCTACTAGCGCGTCTCGAACGCCTGACTTGTGCAATCGGAAGATGTAGCTTCTGGCACTTATTCAAATGAAAACAACTTGTAGTTCAGTTGATAAAATAAAAGTACATTTTTATTGCAACTGGGTTGCAGCATTATCAACGCTGTACTTACATACTTAGTTATAAACATTTCAGACTTACATTCAATTGCACTCTTATGGACGATTATATAAAATGTAGGAAGACCATAAGCCGCTTCCTACGGATTCAAATGCAAATCTTTTTCATGGCATACGTTGAGTGCTGAAGCACGAGTGTAGAGGACGGGATCGTTAAAAATTTAATGTCGTTCGCACAGGACACGCATTAAGTGCTGATAAACAGGCCATAATTAAAATCAACGCCGACGAGCAACAAAATGTCGGCGATTTAAATCCGCAGCCAAATGACTGCAAATTATGTTGTCGACGACGCGTCTTCTCCGGCTTTGATTATTACACCATACCCTAATCTGCAGCATTTCAGATTTAATTCAACTGATGCACAAATAAAATGTTAAATATTTTGTAAGCCAATTTCGGCTCACACTTCAACACTTGTAGGCACTTCCACATACACCCACACAACCATTTGAGTATATATGCGTATAAATTCTCTCAAATAGGCCGAAAACCCTTTGCTCCCGTCTTGGTCGCAAGTTCAGAGTTTTTGTTTGTGTATAAAATTAAAGGAACTCAGTGGCGCAACTTTTATGATTGGATTAGGGCTGCCGCTGCCAGGGCATGAAGCGAGGGCGGAATGCGTATGCCGGCTGTTAGGGTTCATAAAATATGCAAAAATCCGGCCAAGAAAATTAAGTTTCGTTTCTGAATTCTGACCTTTTTCGCTGCGTGAGCTGTGAATGCGTTCAAAGCTGAGTAGAATTGATTTTTGCCGCTTCCGAAATGAGAAAGTCGTGCAAATCGTGCCTTCACATGAACTCGAGCTAGATAATTGTACTCCTCCAACAATTAAATTATGTACGAGTATTTCATAAAATTAAAACTTTAAACAAGCTCAGAATGCACGTCCTAGGCATCTCTCACTTAATGGGCAAACTCTGCTAGTCGTTTAATTCAATTATAATTAACATCTGGTTAAGTTAATCACATAAGCATGTGTAGCCATGTGATGCTCCCAACTGCTGCGTGCAACTATCGTTGTCGTAGTAGTTACCAGATTATATATACACTCTAATGTGTGCCATGTGTGCGTGTGGTGTGGTTGGGTGGGAGGCATAATTAACAGCAGAAACTTGTTGCTGTTAAAGCATATAGGCGAATAAACAGTAATGTACTATAAGAGGCCAAAGACTAGTAATCTGTAGTACATCTGTATATACAAGTATAGTAACTATAGGACTACTTCCAATCAAAAATCATTTACAATACACAATTCGTTCTGGCCCATTAAAGCCTATTCACATTTAACAGACACTGATACAGCTGACAATAAAACTCCATATCAAAACACAGTAACTTTGATGCTCAAATAAAATTGATTTTAAACTATTAAGACCAGATCTTGGCGTCCAAGTCGAATCAAACCACAAATATGAATAACAGGGAACAATACATTTTATTTTCTTATCAGGAACATTTCTGCTGCCTCTCTACAATAATCACTTTGCTCAAATTCAAATTGAAATCACTTTTAAGAGCATTTGTCATTATACCCCCTACCCAAAGGGTGAAAGGGTATACTAGTTTAGTGCGAACGTATGTAACAGGCAGAAAGAGGCGTGGCAGACCCAACAAAGTATATATATTATTGGTCAGGATGACAAGCCGAGTCGATATAGCCATGTCCGTCTGTCCGCCTGTCTGTATGAGTGCAAGGAGCTAGAGTGACCAAACTTGGTATCCAGGTTCCCCTGAGCCCTAGGCCGGTCAGGTTTATTTTTATAGCCTGTACCCAAAGGGTGAAAGGCTAGTTCTGTGCGAATGTATGTAACAGGCAGAAGGAGGCGTGGCAGACCCCACATATATTCTTGATCAGCGTGACAAGACGAGTCGATCTAGCCCTGTCTGTCTGTCTGTCCGTCCGTATGAACACCTGGATCTCAGAGACTATAAGAGATAGAGACACCAAATTTTGCACAAAGATGCGTTATGTGTGTATTCTATACGAGTTTGTTTTATTTTTTTGATTTTCCCCCCCACTTCCCCCTATGGGGGTTTTCCCGATTTTCCATTCGTATAATCGCCTATATCTTGGAGACTATAAGACCTAGGGACATTAAATTTGAAATCCAAGATGCCTTATGTGAATACGCAGAAAATGTATTTTTCGGGACACCCGACTTTAGCTTCTCCGCTTGTTTTTGTTAAATATTTTTTAAGACTTGTCCTAGGTTGGACTGACATTTATTAAATTTTATGATAACTTTAAAATTTTTTTAATCATGCTCCTGCCATGATGGTTGCGGTGTGATTCGAACCGAGGGCCTACTCAAGGAACGAACTCACATTGTGGGATTCATGCTAGCTCGTGGAGCTATGCCAGGCCCTGTTGATTAGAATGAACACCAACTATCTGAGTACACATTTGCTGTGATTGGATGGCTCTCCAACTGAAGACTCTTGCTTAGCTCTGATATTATCTGAAAGCGTATGTGGAATTCTAATTCCCCGAGCCCCGACACACTAATTATGATAAAATATGCATACAAATACGATTACATTGAAATAAGAATACTCGGCCATTCACAAAAGATATGAGGGCCCGCCTAATCATTACAAAATATTCTCATATGTGGACGGTTGCTTATATTTAAATCGTTGTCGAAACATTTATTATGGAAAACCGAAAGGCAATTACAAAGTTAGAGCCGAAAGATAAGAATTCCATTGCCGAACCAAAGTATTAAGCTGCCGACTATAAAATAAGTTAGGCCATATGGAGCTGCGATAACAAGCGCGGCAGTATACAGAGAGTCGACGTTGCGAGCAGACCGCAAATAAGTGTAAAATAGCGAAAAGAAAAGTATGACAAGAATAAAATATAAGCTTATTGACCAGCGAGAAATCGACGACGAGAACCTCGAGCCTAATGATACAAACTCAGACCGAATTTTCCTCAAGGCTACCTTTACGTGTGCCATTATTATGCTCGTTGTCGTGTATAACTGGCAATTTGGAAAAATCGTCAACTTCGGGCAACTGCTGATCGAAAAACAGTCGATGAGATCAAATCATCAAATGCCATTAAGAGACATTGAAGAGGGAAAATTCAAGGAGCTTGCCGAATCAACTAATCAGGAGAAAAGTTCTACACAAGCGCTTGAGCCTACAAGTTGGACATTGCCTAGCAAGATATTACTCGCCAAAACAGATTCGACAAAGATGAGGACTACGATGCCACCCATAAGGCAAACCACGTCTTCTTTAATCGACGCACATGGTAATCAAACTATTCAAGACTTAAACAAACTAAACCAACAGATCCCAATATAAATCATAAAGCAGAAATTACTCATGCGGAAGAGTTATCTACAACGACTATTTGGAATGCAAATGCGACGGCTTTTGTAACAACGTCAAACACGTCATCTACGACAAACTCGATAACAGTGCGCACCATAACACCACCCAGAGGAAGAACCACTTCCTCTTCAACAGTCGTGCCGGGTAAGAAGCGGAGGGTTTTGCTTTTAAGCATATACATGTAAGAATTTTGGATACTTGCAGGGAGAACCGCGGCAGCTGATTCCGAGATAGGGGATAAATATTTTGTGTATACCTCTCAGTGTCATATGCCCAAGGTGAATCCATTTTCCGCAGATGCGCTTAAAATATTCAAAAAAAAGGAATACAACATTTGTAATAAGAGTCGAGATCTAATTACCGTAAAATTCGATAGCCAGGACAGTAGCTACAAACTCCATATGAACGATGAGAGCATTGGCTGCTGTTACAAGACTATTGAACGTTCCGGAAGTGGAAAAAAGGCGGATGACAACTACCTGTAAATACCTTAAAATTAAAACATAGAGTATGAGAAATCACAGACCAGTATCTTACTATCCAGCCTGCTCCCTTGTAGTAATTTTCACCAGGATTTTGTGGTTCCACAGCATGTGAAGGCCATCATCACAGAGTGTCAGAAAATGAATACAACGAAGGTGCTTCAAGAGGACGCTTTCGCTTTTGTTCATCCACCTCGCAACAATACCCCCGATAAGTCGATAAAGCTAAGCGTTCTTCTATGGGGAATCGACTCCTTATCCAGAATAAACTTTCAGCGTACCATGCCATTGACATACAAGTATCTGAGAGACCAGTCCTGGTACGAGCTACAGGGCTATAATAAGGTAAGTAGGCCATGTCTTGTTGGTCTTGTTGCCTTTTTTCCCAGAAGCAAGCGCATTTTTTTCCTAACAGATGGGCGATAATACGTATCCCAATTTAATGGCGTTACTAACGGGCTACAACTCCACAATGGCCTATTCCCTTTGCAAGCCGAAGAACGTCGGTGGCTTAGACGCTTGTCACTTCCTCTGGAATGATTACAAGGAGGAGGGCTACGCAACCGCCTATGCCGAGGACTGGGTGAAATTTGCCACATTTAATTACCTAAAGAAAGGATTCCTGAAGCCACCCACTGATTACTATCTACGGCCATTTGTCATGGCCATTGAAAAGACATTGATGAGCAAAAAAAAATCTGGCATTCCAGACTGTATTGGTCGCCGACACTACGCCGAGTATATCTATGACTATGCCATTGACTTCACAAAAATCTTTAAGTCTCAACCCTCCTTTGGCTTGTTCTGGACCAACTCCTTCAGCCACAACTCCTTCTCGTTGCCCTCCTCCATGGATAAGAGAACTGTCGAGTATATGCGCACACTGGAGAAGAACGGCATCATGGAAAACTCCATCATTCTCTTCTTCAGCGATCATGGCATGCGCTTTGGACCACTTCGAAAGTTGAAGAGTGGTTTTCTGGAAGAGCGCATGCCAAACATGTACATTTGGTTGCCCAAATGGTTTCGCAAGCAATATGCCTCCTTTGCTCGAGCATTGGAGCTAAATAGGAACCGCCTGACATCAAACTATGATATCTATGCCACGCTCCAGCATATATTAAAATTGAATACGTCGGCCGCCGATTTGCCTCGAGCTGATGGATGTCCCGATTGCCACAGCATTTTCTTCGAGATGCCGGAGAACAGAACTTGTTCCGATGCGGGAATTTCCGAGCACTGGTGCACGTGTAATATGTATGAAGAGTCTAAAACTATAGATGCGGTTGTGAAGAGGCTGACATCACAATTGGTTGAGGCTACCAACGAATACTTAGTAGCCAGGAACCTTACAGATGTATGCAGCAAGCTGACCCTCCACAAAATTGTTTCAGCCGAGACCAAGGAGCAGCTCGATGCGAATAGCAATTTTATGGCTTATCGAGTTCAATACGAAGCGAACCCGAAGAAAGCGCTCTTCGAGGCGACTACCAGATGGAACAGACAGACGGAACGCATCGACATCGATGTTAATGACATAAGTCGCTTAAGCAAATATGAAAATGACGCCAAATGCATAACCGACAAGGAGGCCAAGAAATATTGCATTTGCGCCAAGTGAGCGGAGGAAATCATGAAGAGCTACTATATTTGTAATACTTAGGGTATGGGGGCGTCCCCAAGCAGAGCAATCGTGGCATTTCTTCTTCTGCTGTGCCGGCTTGCCATCATTGATAAGAAAATAATTGATAATTGGCTAGCAACAATTAGCCATGTTTCCTGGAAATGCGGGCGCACTTACGCATTTTTTGCGGGCTTTGCTTTGCCTACACCGATCTGTTGATAAGCGGACAAATGGAATATGCGTGTTTGAAAGGTGCTATCAAATTGTGTTAATATGTATGAGTGATTACTTTCAAATTGAACAATTGAAATACATACTTATGCACAAACAAGCTGTTCAGCATTCGATTTATCTATTATAGAGTACTTACAGGATACAATAATGTTTGACCATCAGACTTACGGAGCTCTAATCTTCAAGGTTCATTGTTGCAAGTGGAATTTTTTGTTTGTTTTCAAAGGCGTATTGATAAACTAATAAACACAGTATTTATTTATTATATTTATCAGCCTTTGCTAGCAAAATATAAGAGAGCTTGATGCCATTACAAAAGATTAGCAATAAACATTTGCAAATAGTGGCGATAAGGGCATTCGTTTAGTGCTTGTAAACAAATTGCACTTCATTTTGTTCAAGAAATGATGAGTATCTTACCAAGAAATACAAAGAAATAACGTTAAATAAGTAGCTTCAGAAATTGTCAAGTGCTTTTGTTGTTTTCGTTCAAAGATATCGCTAAGTGCTTAGTTCCATTTTCAATTGATGCTTGTTCGATCAAAACCTATTAGGTATTGCAAGAGTGGTGCTCGGCTGATGTTTAAATACTCTTTTATTCAACTATTTATATTTTTGATTACTTAAAAAAAGAGTTTGTAGTTTCTAATAACGTGTGTTATGTTTATGTGTAAGGCTTTGTTTTATTTGAAGTTGAATTACAAAGTATTGTTCATTGTAATCTATGGCGATAGATCATATTTGTTGAAAGCAAACAATTAAACTTGAAAGTGCAATGAGAAATAAATGTAAGCATAAGGAATCTTGACAGATTTAGTTAATACTTAGTTCACATTTAAATAAGCCTTAGAGATATCAAATTGATGTGAATAAATTGAATCACATTTAAGACTGGACATAAGTTTTACATTTTAGTTATATTTTATTTTGCTTATACATATCATAACGATAAAAGGTATATAGTATGTATATACATACTTCATTAAATGAATTACTTGCTATTTGAATTAACTTTCTTAAGCATTTAATATTTATTCGCTTTTTATGAAATTGAATCAAATCCACGGCGTTGGTTTAAAATTCGTGCAAGCAATTTGGCTTTGTAATGAAAAGTCAGTTTTTTCCCAGTCTAACCTTATGTTCCTGGATGCCCTCCGCATAATAGGATTTATCAAAACCAAATAGGCGATTGTAGCTGTAACGTTTAACCGCTTGCTCAGCGGCTACCAAGGACTGTTCAACTATCTGATACTGGCGCACGCTCAGTTTTCCGGCTCTAGCTCGTCGGCTTTAGGGTGGGAATCCATCCAGCTCAGAAATAAATATGTCGGGTGCTACTCTAACTATTACATTACAATATTAAAACAAGTAAAAAAGCTAAAGTCGGGTGTCCCGACTTTGAAATACTCTGTACATATGTTTAGAACAATTATAGAAATTAAAAAAAATTTAAGAGAATTACAAAAAAAATTTTTGATTGATTTTACCTCTTTTTTACCTCCTTTTCTTGCAAATGAGGTTCAAAGTCCGCTGCTCATGCGCGGGAAAATTCAAATTCAGGGAATTGAGCCACTGCCAGTCGCTTCTTTAGAGTTTGCTTCCGTTTTTACTTTATCGCAATAACCTGTAACCAATTTTTATATACTTATATGGACTGACTACACCGTACCCGCTGCATTAAAAACTTACCCCTTGTATTTGGCGCAGACAAAGAAAAATATTAAATTTTCCTCGTTCCAATTATAAATTCGGCAACGTTGGCACTTAAGCAACAATATTTTCATCATGTATGTTTAAACATGTAAATTTTGAAATTAGTTTAATTTTGAAACAACTTAAAGAATACAAATAGAAACTGCACTATCACGTTTCACGGCTTGAAATTGTGATGGCGGCCTAACTATGATGGGACAGCGTCTGGGGAATTTAGAAATTCCTGAGAGAGACTTTCTCCCTTTGCAACACATCCAACGCCCATTGCAACCCACAGCAAATTTCGCTATCGTCAGCTGGGCGGTATTTAAGCCCAGTGCTTCTCAAACTTTGCCTTAAAGAGAAATATAGCTACAAGCGCCACTACACGATTTCTTTCCTCAAATTTAAATCCAACGTTTGGAACAACAACAATCTGAAGGGCTTTACATATTCAGGTAAAGAAACATTGGACTTATGTTCAACTTTGTATACCATGTGCGAATGTATGTAACAGGTAGAAGGACGCGTGGCAGACCCCACAAAGTATATATATTATTGATCAGTATGAGAAGACGAGTAGATATAGCCATGTCCGTCTGTGTGTCCGTCCGTCTGTCTGTATGAACGCAAGGATCGCAGCAAGTATAAGAGCTAGAATAACCAGACTTCGTATTCAGGTTCTCCTGAGCCCTATTATATTATTACACCCCCCCCCCCCCCCATTCCCCAGCAATTCGTGATTTTTCCAAAACTCCCGAAATTTTTGAAATTTCGAATTTGGTTATTACATCACGTTAGTGATTATGTGTCTGTATGCCAAGTTTCATGATGATAGGTCAATTATGAAGAAAGTTATAGCCATAAATATAAGCTTTGCCCGCAGCTGCTGTTGTTGTTGCTGCTTTAGTTCAACTTTGTGCTGCATACATACAGGCATAAAAACTCGCAGAGATACGACTCTGGTGTATATTTAGTCGGGCTTGCTCGACTGTAGGGTTCTATATTGTTTTACTCTTGAGTAACACTTATGAAAGTTGTTTTATTCATAAACATTGGTGGACCGTCTGTCCGATATAGAAGTTGGCATCTACAAATTAAAATTAGATTGGCATTGATTATTATTTTAATATGTATATTGACCTAACAGTTAAAAATACTTTTACACTCGAGCCCTAATACTCAAATATCCAGGCTTTCAGGTACGTCGCTTTATAAATATTCCTTTGAAGCAAATAAAAGTCGCAAAAATGTCAAATCTACATGCATACACCACAAATCTAAGGACACTCACACACAGATATAAAATTGTTATGCGGCACTCGCAATTCCTTTTTTTGTATTTGACATTCGTCAATATATCAATATCTGCTCACACATCCGCAAGCAATTATGGTGTGGGCGGGTGCGGGTGTATATGTGTGTGGGTGTAGGTGTGCATGAGTGTATGGGATATTTATGTGTGTATTTTAACTAAACATAAATTCAATTGTTGTTTGACATTGCAGTTGTTGTTGTTGTGGTTGCCACTGCTGATATTTATTCCGGCTTCAGCGGTCGTGCGCCGAGAAGGGAGGTCCTAACTCACTGCTGAATAACTTTTGGTTTATTTATAATGGAATAGAATAGAAGTCGAACGTGTTTGTGTGACAAACGAAGTACTTTAGATTCAATTACTTGTCTACAGAATTCATAATGGAATTCCAAATAGCTCTTGCGTGTACATAGCAACCAGAATGCCGCTGAACTGCTCGTGTATATGTACATATGGCCATCCATTAATTAGACTTGAGCGCACTTCAAATTTTTAAAATTACGGACAAACTAGGATACAATGGATACAATGCAATTGATAGATCACAAATTTAGTAGCATTGTCTGTATTTAATTGAATTTCTATTTTAAACAAACATAACAAATACCTTTATGTTGTTGATTTAAATTGAAACCTTTAGACTCAAAAGAGTCGGGGAAGGGTTTAAAAAAATAAAATAAATAAAAGTTTTATTATTTACAGATGATTAATTCCTCGTTTGCAAAATAAATTCATGACAATGATCGCAATATACATTAAAATAATTAACTCTGACTCTCTGATGTATCTGGATATTATGTGCGCGGGTAAACAAGCCTGGCTAAACAAAAATCATATTTATTTCAATAATACTTGTTTTCTGCTGTGAGGGTGAGTTCTATCGGAGGTCAAGGTTTTTTAGTTGGCTTTCATACCTTTCAAAAAATCAAAATCAAAGAAATAGAAAATGATTATTAAACGATTCGTATGGCAAATCTAATCATTTTTCAATTCGAACTCACTTCTCTAATTACCAATTAATACCATATAATGACAATGGTGAAGCCCAGAACACCATTAAAATTGTTGGCCAATTCAAAACTAATTGACAATGGGCTGAAGGCTCTTGTATATCTGTTCATTTGCGTTTATGCAACACACAACATGGCGACTACAAATCAGATTTGTAGTCAAGTGTCTGTCTGAATTATGTAGCAAAGACACAAAACAATTTATTTACTTGTCTCAGCCAGAGGAGCATGCAAGCCAAGGACTATTTGTATTTGGCACTCAATAAAACCAACCCATGCTCGAGTCCTCCTCTGCCTTGACTGTTTTGGCTAACCGCAGCCAAACAGGCGGCCCTAGGGGGTTTATTACTTGCATGTGAAGATGTATACTATACGAGTACGAGTACCCTTCGAGTTACTCCCGAACTTGTTGTTCATAATCAGACGCGGATGGCTTTTGGAAAAATAGGTTGCAAAGGTTAGGATTTAAGCTTATAGAATGTCCGACTATATTGTTTAGCAGCTCGATCTGATTAATTAGTTGTGAGTCTCAAATTACCTTGTCCATCGTGCGTGACATCAGCAGGACTGAACCCGAGAAGTCGTGCAGAGAACGCTCATTTCATAAGCACACCCACTATGGTTATTAATGAACGTTTTCCAACTTATCACTATATATTTATGCAACATCACGACTTTTAGTCATTGATAATTTGCTATTCGATTGTATCTCTTGCACACACAGACACATTACTCATACGCACTGTGCGAGTGCGTAGCGTGCAAAAAATCAATAGCAATCAGTAGGCAGCTTAGAGTTCTGTGTATATTTGTACGTATGTGCTATGTCTTGGTTAGCCTACACGCCCATAGGCGACAGCAAATCCCTGCTAATATGCCAAAGCACGCAATGACCTTGCAGTTTACTTGCCACACACACACACACACCCCTGCCTTGCACTCGACAATACACACCCCACAAACACACTCCCTACTCGCACGCATACCAAGCTGCGAGCTGTTATAATCGAAACCTTAACCAAAACCAAAACCCAACCATGCCTAACAAAGCGCTAAGCGAGCCCTAAATCCTTTGAGAAATTAGTTGCCTAGTCTCTGCGACCAGCCGATTTCTCGCACAGTGCGTCAAACGTGTGGGCGGAGCGAGTAAAAATCACAACTCCATTTATTGTGATACCAAAGCAAAATAAAAATCCAAACAAAATCTGAGTACGTCCAAAAACTAGAAACTTAGCTCAAGAGTCAATTGCGATGAAAAAAGATCATGTTTATTCAAAATACTTTTGTGAAAGCTTTGACTTATAGTCATCTCTTCATTGCCGCATTTGATTCAAAACGTAAAGTTATGTTTATAATATCATTAAAACAGTAATTCAATTTTAGCTTAAAAACCAACATTATGTGAATTAATTATTAAGTATCGTATATCAAATGTACAATTGACGGTATTAACGAGCTAAATAGCTACCTTCGTTTGCTCTGAAGCTATATACTCTTTACTGGTCATGGGCCTCGAACAATATATAGGCAACTAAGTCAAATGTGAGGAGTAATGATTGAAAGAAATTTGCGCTTTTCAGAATTAAATATCGCGTTAAATTATTTATGTTGTGGTCAGTAAAAGTAGTGTATTTCAGATTCACTTTTTCGAAGTGATTTTCTATCCATACCCTTTTCAAATATTAATAATATGTATTTGAAGTATCATCTGCTGTAGGGGCTTCCTATTGTAGTTTCAGTTGATTGTCTTCCTCATAAATTAAACATTACATTACATCATAAACAAATAAATAAATAAATAAATAAATAAATAAATGATAAGACTTCTTCCTTTTGTATATTTTGTGGTAATTGTAAATATTAGAACTCTAAAATAAAACTTCGAAGACTTAACAGAATTGACCTATTAAGCCGCTTATCTCTCACTTGATAACAGCCAGTTTAAAATATGTTTTGGTTATACTCGTACGTACTCCATTCGTTCACAAGTCGACTTAAAATTTCGAAATTGTGGCCACAGGCTGAATCACTCGGTCGGTACGTCGGTCCTTTTGTCGAATGTCGTCCGCCGGATTTGCTTCTTGGCCTCTCCACTTTTACACAAGATTTCTGTTCCTTCTCAAGCTTTTTGTGTATTGGTGCTGTATGTTGTTTTCTTTCTCGTCGGTCATTTTTCCGCTGGGCGCGGACACTTTCTGGCTGCAATTTAATGAGGTACCCATGCTACCGTAATGGCGTAATGCCGCTGGTCCCAAGTTCTTGTGTTTATCATAAAGTATTTTCGCTTGCCTGCTTTCATTAAGCGGTTTAACTTTTGTTTTCGATTTCAAATGCGCCGCAAATGCCAAAAGGTCGCATTTGTGTGTAAGTCTCTGCTTTCCACGCCCACTCATAGCCAGTTAAGGCCGCCAGTCTGACGCATATTTCACAGAAATTTCGACACAAATTACAATTTTGGTTCTTTTTCAACAAAACAACCAACAGTTTTTTGTTTTCTTTTCCAACTACAATTTTACACGGCCACCACACAGCTTGCAGCTAAATTTGTTCTTTGTTTCAAATTAGCTTTTTTTAATGAAGCTACAAAACGAACTCATATAGTGTGAAATGGGCAGCTTCACAACGCTACACCCTCCATTACCCGAAAATCATTTCATTGTAAAATTAAATTCAATTAAATTAAATTCAGTCAGCATATCATTATGTATTTGTATTTGATCATCTGCAATTGTTACAAGCGAATGAATTAATCAAATGAGATGCAGCCGCGACTGCATGAATAAATCATGTTGCGAAGGCGGCAATAATTCGGAATGGAGTGATCAATATACATATATATAAGTATGTACTATGTAGGTATACGAGTATATGTATATACCTATGAGCTTATAGTTCTGATTCGAATTTGATTGCGATTCTGATTATAAAATTAACCAATCACAGATTTTTAAAAAGAGATATACAGTGGAAAGGCAAACTGTAATTTTTTACACGGACACACATTGCTTTGTCGACTCCTTTGGTGATACTGATTAAAGATACTTGTATATAGTATACTTTGTTGGAGCAAACGCCTACTTTTCATCTGATATACACTTCCAACGACCAAGTTTTCCAGTCAAAACAAGAAAGGAATGCTAAAGTCGAGCAGGCTCAACTCTTAAATACCCTGTACCACCCCACAAAAAAGTAATTTAATTAATTAATTAATTTAATTTAATTAATTAACTAAATTAATTTAATTAATTAACTAAATATTAACTAATTAAATATAAAATATTCCATACATGCATACATACATTTACATTTACAAGTACATCAGAATCGTGTCTATGCGTGTTTGTGTACTTGTACATATGTATGTATGTGTGCATTGGGCCTGGTTATATGGCTATAACTTTCTTTTTGATCATTCTATCATAATGAAACTTGGTATACGGATATATAATTACTAACCTAATGTGACTACCAAATTTAAGTTTAAAATTCCAAGAATTATGGGAGTTATAGAAAATTGGTAATAGGGGGGGAGTGGGGGGTTGGATCAGAAAAAATGAACAAACTTGTCCTTTCTCGGTCTCAGGAGAATCTGTATACCAAGTTTGGTTATTCTAGCTCTTATACTTTCGGAGATCCTTGCGTTCATACAGACAGACAGACGGACAGACAGACGGACAGACAGACGGACAGACGGTCAGACGGACAGACGGACAGACGGACATGGCTATATCGACTCGGCTTGTCATGCTGATCAAGAATATATATACTTTGTGTTCCATGTGCACTCGCACAAAACTAATATACCCTTGTACCCTTTGGGTACAGGGTATAAATATGTTCTGTAATCAAAAAAATCGAAATAGAAACCCCTCAGGCGTAGTCTCCGAAAAAAAGTCACCAAACAAACAAAGACGGCCAACAGTCTGCGCCAAAAACAAAAAGAGAGAACGCTACAGTCGAGCAAGCCCGACAATGTAATACCCTGTACCCAGGTAAACTTCCGTCACTGAGTTATATGCGCCCATAGCAGCAGCAAAAAGAGGAAGAAGAAGAGCGAACTTGTTGCTGCAGTTTGTGAGGGTTGTACTGGCAAGAATTTGTTTTGCTAATAACTTTTCTTAGAATTGACCGAAGTGAATAAAACTATAAACAACAGTAGACAATTATACATAAATTATGTGTGCAAAGTTTGGTTTAGGTAGCATTTGAAATGTGGACGCTATTGACGAGGGAAGGGGGGGAAAATTAAAAAAAAATAAAATAAACTCGTCCTTTCTCGGACCTAGGAGAATCTGGATGCCAACTTTGGTTATTCTAGCTTTTATTATTTTTGAGATCCTTGCGTTCATCCACACGGACAGACGGACGGACAGACGAACAGACGGACGGACATGTCTAGATCGATTTCTCTCGTCATGCTGATTCAGAATGTATATACTTTATGGGGTCGGAGATGCTTCCTTCTGCATGTTACATACTTTGCACAAACCTAATATACCCTTTTTACCCTACGGGTACAGGGTATAAAAATGGCGTAACAAATTGTTAAAATTAGACGCTCAACATTGCAAAACATAAAAAATGTCGATTAGAAAGCTCCGCAGTCCCCAAACATTTTCTTTTTTCTGTTTCGCGATGGCACGACCCATAGAAAATTAAATCAATTGGCAGTGACATTAAGGCGGCAACCAGACAGCTTGTTAACACAGGCAGTTGCAGGGGCTTCCCTTTGTTCACATGCTCGACATGTTTTCCAATTCATGAGTAGAACAACTTAATACTCATATTAAAGTCGACTAGCTGGCATGCAAAGCCCAAAACTTAAATCATGGTCAACAGTCCTTTTGGGCAGCCCTCAAATTGATTTAAGTCTGGAGTGTGGGTCACGGTATTTAAGTGAGTGCCAAGCAATAGAAATGCAATCAAAGCAACAGGCAGAGTACAAGACCGGCCTGGGAAATTGAATTGCAAGAAGCAAATGCAATTACCAGCAACTAAATAAACAGAAAGCAATGCAACTTTTGAATTTTTAATTTCATTGGTGTGCAGCAGAACTTGACAGTTTAGTTTGAAAAGGAAGTGGGTGTTGGTTTTGCAGTTCGGGAGGTCATGATGTTCACTGGACTTGCCAGTCACTAGTGAATGCAAGAAATCAGAGATGGAGCAACAGATAGGGTGAATAGACAGACAGTCGAGTCTTGCCGCGATTGCTTTCAATCAAGGCAATGGTGAGGGACGACACTGGACAACTCGGGCATAATTCTAATTCATTTTCAAAAAGTTGAAATTCAATTGTTAAATTGAATTTCAACTCAAAATATATACATGTATACTAAAAAGTATTGCATGAGTAACACAAAAGGCATAGGGAGTCAATTTGAATTTGAATCAAAACCACTTTTTGACCCCGTTAGGTAAACAAACTGTTTCAACAGGTTGTCTCGCTAATTTCTTGTTCAAAACATAACTATCATTTGTAAGAAAGTTATAATCTTTTGCTTACATTCATAGATAAAAATACCTCAGCAGACACAACTGTAGTTTATTTAGGCCCTAATTTAAAAAAGATGTTCTGAAGGCACAATATATACAAGTATTAATTCGTTTTTAATAGCAGAATATTAAAAAGGATTAGAACTATATCAACTCGTGCATTTCAATTAATTTCTAAGTTGGTTTAATCAGACTATTTCGTCAATAAGCAAAGTGTTCATAATCTGTGGCGTCTTTTCGGGGTGATTCTTTTCGTTTCGATAAGCTTGATGAAATGAGGCAAAATACGCCAAAGCCCAATAAGAAAGCTAGGCCTTCCCAGTGCACACATTTGTTTAAACTTAACAGCAAAAAATATTATGGCACGACTGCCCAACTTTTCTTATGAGGTCAACGAACAGCCAACAAATGAGGAGCACTTTGTATAACTATGAACTGCCAGTCGCTCAGCTGTGGCCAGACCTTGAGACCGAGACCGAAACACAGCATTATGCGAGGATGTATTCCATTTACTTAAAGCTTTTCTTGTCGTCTGCTTTCGACCAATCAGCCCAACCCACGTAGCATATTTTTGGCGCACCTAAATGCAAATTCTGAATATATTGTAGTGAGCGAAATGCTCTTTAAACGCTTCAAAGTTATTTTCACTTTAACCTTATATGTATATTATAATTTAATTTTGTGCTCACACAAATATACACGCAACAAACGCGGCATTAGCAAAGTAATTACAGCAACCGCAATGAAGGTAGAAGCAGCCCCAGTTCTTCCACTTGTTACCGGGGGCGAGAGACTCCCATTGTTATTCATAGCCATAGAGCCTACTTATGTGTGTATGTGTGTATATGCTGTTAAAGCATATCTGATTAGTAAAAGGAATATATTAAGTTCTTGCTTTTCTTTTCAAGTATTTAATATATTTTGTGTGAAAATTTCGTGATTTATTGTGAAAATAAAAGACAACTACATTGCACTTTATTTTCTCCTGTTTTTTGGAATTGACATTTTCAGGATATATGACGGGATGCTAAGATTCTCATAAAAGAGATAAGGGATGCTTTTTCAACTCGAGTTTCTTTTTTTGTGAGTTAAGTTATCACTTGTAGTATATAGTATGTCAAGACCAGAGCTACTTAGATGAAAATGTGAAATAAACACTCTAATACCTTAAGCAACTCTCAAGCTATTTTCAGAGTAGCCGAGAATCGATAAGCCAGTATGCCATGAAATTAATGAAATTTCAATTAAGTGAAAAATTAATTATAAATACTTGTACGAATTAATAATGTTTAAAATAAAATCAAGAAAGTATGACAAGAATAAATTATCATATTGTCGGCCAGCATGAGCGCGACGAATCTCTAACCTTAGGTAACAAAAATTTCGGTTTAAAATGTTTAAAGGCGGCCTTATGCTGTTCCACTATTCTGGTCATTGGCTTGTATATTTGGAAATTAGATTGGTCACCGATCTTAAATCAGAGTAATGCACAAAACAAAATTTTATCCAGTCATATCCCAGCTTTTTTCAACATCAAGGATAAGTATTTTGTGTATACCTCTCAATGTCACATGTCGAAAGTGGATCCATTTTCAGCCGATGCTCTTCAAGTATTCCATAGAACTGAATATACTAAGTGTGGCTTAAGTAAAAACCTTATAACCGTGAAATTCGATAGTCGGAAGGGCACTTACATTCTTCATATGAACGATGAGAGCATCGGCTGCTGTTACAGTCCTATCGAACGCGCTGGAAGTGGGAGGAAAGCAGATTTCAACTATAAGTAAGTGTTACGATATGAGAGCATGTAGAAAGAAAACTCAACGTCGAATGTATTACTTTATAGCTTACTGCCTTGCAGTAATTTCCACCAGGATTTTGTGGTTCCACAGCATGTAAAGGCCATCATTACGAAGTGTCACAAAATTAACACAACAAGGGTTCTTCAGCAGGATGCTTTCGCTTTTGTGCATCAGCCGCGAAACAATAAACCAGAGAAGTCGAAAAAACCAAGCGTTCTGCTATGGGGCATCGACTCATTATCCAGAATAAACTTTCAGCGTACTATGCCATTGACATACAAATATCTGAGAGAGCAGCTCTGGTTCGAGCTGCAAGGTTACAGTAAGGTATGTGGACCATTTATATCACCTTTCATTGAACAATTTCACCACAGATCGGTGTCAATACGTATCCCAATTTAATGGCATTACTAACGGGGTACAATAATTCATTGTCCACTAAATGTTACAAGTCAAAGATTTTTGATAGCCTAGATACTTGTCATTTGATCTGGAAAGATTACAAGCAGGAGGGCTTCGTCACTGCCTATGCCGAGGACTGGGCAAAATTCGCCACTTTTAATCATCCTCAAAAGGGATTTCTTAAACCCCCGACTGATTACTATCTACGGCCATTTGTGATGGCCATTGAAAAGACATTGAAAAGCGAAACAAAATCTGGCATTCCATATTGCTTGGGTCGCCGACACTACGCCGAGTATATCTATGACTATGCCATTGACTTCACAAAAATCTTTAAGTCTCAGCCCTCCTTTGGCTTGTTCTGGACCAACTCCTTCAGCCACAACTCCTTCTCGTTGCCCTCCTCCATGGATAAGAGAACTGTCGAGTATATGCGCACACTGGAGAAGAACGGCATCATGGAAAACTCCATCATTCTCTTCTTCAGCGATCATGGCATGCGCTTTGGACCACTTCGAAAGTTGAAGAGTGGATTTCTGGAAGAGCGCATGCCAAACATGTACATTTGGTTGCCCAAATGGTTTCGCAAGCAATATGCCTCCTTTGCTCGAGCATTGGAGCTAAATAGGAACCGCCTGACATCAAACTATGATATCTATGCCACGCTCCAGCATATATTAAAATTGAATACGTCGGCCGCCGATTTGCCTCGAGCTGATGGATGTCCCGATTGCCATAGCATTTTCTTCGAGATGCCGGAGAACAGAACTTGTTCCGATGCGGGAATTTCCGAGCACTGGTGCACGTGTAATATGTATGAAGAGTCTAAAACTATAGATGCGGTTGTGAAGAGGCTGACATCACAATTGGTTGAGGCTACCAACGAATACTTAGTAGCCAGGAACCTTACAGATGTATGCAGCAAGCTGACCCTCCACAAAATTGTTTCAGCCGAGACCAAGGAGCAGCTCGATGCGAATAGCAATTTTATGGCTTATCGAGTTCAATACGAAGCGAACCCGAAGAAAGCGCTCTTCGAGGCGACTACCAGATGGAACAGACAGACGGAACACATCGACATCGATGTGAATGACATAAGTCGCATCAGCCAATATGAAAACGAGCCCAAATGCGTAAAAGATATGGTGGCCAAAAAGTATTGCATCTGCGCGAAATATATACCCATATTAAAGAAACATTGATTTTAACAGTAGTTTAGCTTTAATATCTTGCACTAAAAGGGTGAAAAGGTAATAGGTAGAAATGCGGGTAATGATGGCATACATCACAGTACACTGTTTTTAGTTCTTTTCGAAACTAAAAAGGTAACTAAGGTTACTTGTTTGCTAATGTTGTTGCACTGACACCGTCCTAAATCAATTATCGACAAGAAAAGCGCGATGTCTCGCCAACTCGTCAAACTGTAAGAAAAGCCAGAGCCCCTTATGCAAACAATTGTTTAAAGTTAACAATAAAATTATCATGGCACGACATGCCGTCTCAGGCGCGACCGTGAAACTTTTCTCATAAGTTCAACGCACAGCCAACAAATATGGAGCACTTTGTGTAACGTTAACTGCCAGTCGCACAGCTGTCTAAGATTTTTCTCGTTCGTCTGTCACCTGACATTGAAATCGAAACGCGGCATTATGCAGGAACCACCCTCATTGTCCTTCCCGTCTGCCTTCCTCAATTCAACCAACGCAGCATACTTTTCGGCGCGCCCTTTTTATACTCTGTACATGAAATGTTCAGAAGCATATTAGGTTTGCGGGAGCTGAAAAATGTAACAGGCAGAAGGAGGCGTGGCAGACCCCACAAAGTATATATATTCTTGATCAGCATGACGAGACGAGTCGATCTAGCCCTGTCTGTCTGTCCGTTCGTATGAACACCTGGATCTCAGAGACTATAAGAGATAGAGACACCAAATTTTGCACAAAGATGCCTTATGTGTGTATTCTATACGAGTCTGTTTTATTTTTTTGATTTCCCCCCCCCCCACTTCCCCCCTATGGGGGTTTTCCCGAATTTCCATTCGTATAATCGCCTATATCTCGGAGACTATAAGACCTAGGAACACCAAATTTTTCCAAGATGCCTGTGTGAATACGCAGAAAATGTATATTTTGGAATTTCCCTCCCTCCCCCCTCTTCTACGCAAATTGTGATTTTCTCCAACTCCCGTAATTCTTGGAATTTCGAAAATTTTGCAAATACCCCTAATTAGTTATTATGTGTCCGTATGCCAAGTTTCACTATGATAGACCGATTTAACAAGAAGTTATAGCCATAAATATATTTGCTGCTGCAGCGCTGCTCAAGCGCTGCCCGCGGCTGTTGTTGATGTTGCTGTTTGGTTGACTGCTAACATGTTTACACAGACACGAATAGATGCACATAGGAATATGTACATACACTCACACAGACGCAATTGCTATGTAAATGTGCAATTATACACCATTTACGTGAGTTCAAATACCGAGAAAGGTAAAATCGATCAACATTTTTTTTTTAATTTTCTTAATTTTTTTTTATTTTCTATAATTATTATAAACATATTATATTACAATTATATTAATTATATTATAATTATTATAAATATATTATTATAAATATATGTACAGAGTATTTCAAAGTCGGGACACCCCACTTTAGCTTTTTTACTTGTTTCAAATTGTGGCTGAGAGAACGAAGAGCCCTGTAAAGGTATTTTTAATCGTTCTAAGTATTCTATTTGCTAGCAATTGACATGTCTTTTTGTCACTGTTTTCTGTGTGTGTACATAAATTAATTTTGCGCCCACACGCACACACCAACGCATTAAAAAAGAAATTATAGCAACCGCATTGGAGGTAGCAGCCCCAGTTCATCCTCTTACATATCTGTTGCCAGGGATGATAGACTCCTAGTGTTCCTCACATACAGTCATTGTTCGACCTTGATTAACAATAGCTGTAAGTAAAAACAGTAATATAATAAAGAAGTTAGTAGCTACTTTACAGTGTTACCCATTTTAAAAATTAAAGTGGAACTAGAATCGAACTATTTGCAGGATCATGGCATTAATACTCGTATTTCGAAATGATAACGCCCTAATAATATATACTAAGTACTTTGGCAGCTGTTACTTTACATCGAGTCGATCCGTTTTTTATTAATCAATTGATAATATATTAGTTTAATAATATTTTAATATACCTTAAATATCAAAACTATTTCTTGTATTATTATTTTCGTAGAGTATATATCAATTCTAAAATATATACCGATGTATTAATCATATACTCGTATATATTTTTTCTATAGCATTTCAGCATTAGGATCCAATAAGCTTTTTCAAAGACGTTATTTGCTAAAAATTCGCTAGTTAATTATATTTGTATGAACAGAAAATGATTTTCAACTGCAAATTTTAACTACCGAAAGGGTCAAAAGGAAAGCAGTAAAGAATAAGAAAAATTACAATTTACACAGAGTTGGCAGCAAAACTTAATGAGATGCTCCACAGATTTGCCGAAGCGGACACAACGCGACTTCCGGCAAGCCCTTTGGAAGAAAAATACCATTAATCAAGGCGTGCGCAAACATATATAAGATTAATTGACCAGTTTCTTCTAAACGAGTTAAGGGGCAGCGCGTAGATTCTGCCGCTTGGCCGCTTGTCATTGACATTGACCGCAAGCAATACGGCTAATGGCTGTGCGCGACGAGAAGGCCACGTGGTGTCTCAGTATTTATTGCTGTAGTTGTTGACTTTTTCGATAAATGTTCTGATGAATTTGGATTTAAAAGCAAGCTAATTTTTTACGGTGTATAATTTAGACAAATGTTGTTTTTAAATCTGCAATAATAAATGCTATGCATTGATATAAACTATATTTTTAAGCCAATCAAAGCGCTATTTTTATACCCTGTACCCGTAGGGTAAAAAGGGTATATTAGGTTTGTGCAAAGTATGTAACATGCAGAAGGAAGCATCTCCGACCCCATAAAGTATATATATTCTGAATCAGCATGACGAGAGAAATCGATCTAGACATGTCCGTCCGTCTGTCCGTCTGTCCGTCCGTCTGTCCGTCTGTCCGTCTGGATGAACGCGAGGATCTCAGAAACTATAAAAGCTAGAATAACCAAAGTTGGCATCCAGATTCTCCTAGGTCCGAGTAAGGACGAGTTTATTTTTTTTTTTTTAATTTTCCCCCCCTTCCCCCGCTACAGAATTTCGTCAATAGCGTCCACATTTCAAATGCTACCTCAACCAAACTTTGCACACATAATTTATATATAATTGTCTACAGTTGTTTAAAATTTTATCCAATTCGGTCAATTCTGAGAAAAGTTATTAGCGAAACAAATTCTCTACAGTACAACCCCCACAAACTGCAGCAACGAGTTCGCTCTTCTTCTTCCTCTTTTTGCTGCTGCTATGGGCGCATATAACTCAGTGACGGAAGTTTACCTGGGTACAGGGTATTACACTGTCGGGCTTGCTCGACTGTAGCGTTCTCTCTTGTTTTAAACTAAATTACATGGGAAAATGTCAATTAAGTACTTCAAAGTCTTATCATCATCCAAAGATTCTGATGTCACAGTTCTGATGTCTTCCACCAATATTGCAGAAGCCTTTCAAACATGATGATTCGAATACTCAAATGATCAAAGCCGATATGCGTTTCAGAACCATTCCTAATCAAAATTAATGAGTAAATTATATTCTTTTGAGCACAGTCGTAAAATTTAAATTAAATTTTAATTCACTATACTTTCCTACACACGCTCCTATGGCATAAGTAAAATTATTGTATTATTATTATTTAAAATGTCGACTGACTTTATAGTTTAATCAAAAACAAGTATAAAACATGCGTAAATCGTACGGGAAATAACATTTGCATTTTTCATAAAACATTAGCGGATCGATCACCGCACATTTCTGTTTCTAATTACTTCAATTAATCACAATTTAACGGTATTATCTAGCGCCCTATGTTTCAATGAACTCAAAAAATCGACTAACAGGAAACATGACATTTGTCTGAGCCCATTTAATTGTTGTCTGCTCTTTTTGCAAAAGTCAAGAGGAACAAAGAATTATCTGTTGCAAAAAGCCATGTCACTTGTTATGTGAAGAGATTTTATTGTGCCAAATAAATCATGAACGACCATATCCTTGGGCCTAAGAGTGTGCACGACAATCGTTGTTTAAAAAAAAAAATAAATAAATACGTGAAAGTAAACAACATGAATGACGGGAAAAGCACCACAATGGTAGGCGTTTAATATGTCGGTGTGCAGGGCTGGCAGCAGGGCAGGAGCGGCGTTTAAATTAATACGAGTACGTATAAATAAAATGAAACAAGATGTGCGTGTAAAAGAAACTTTACATATGCTTGTGTACTTTTGAGCGCTGCAGGTTGCCTTTCTTTGTGCGCTGGTTGTGCTTAAAGGAACCTCTTTTCTTCATTTAGTTGCTCGCATCTGCTGCTGCCTGAGGAAAAGTGAAAGTTAAACATTATTCTCGGAATGCTTACGGTAATTTAAGCCAAAAGCGTGCCTGGCATACATACGAGTACTACTTACTATATGCTTACTACATTAACATATTGACTGAAGCGCAACCACGCTTTGTGTGGGCATTGAGTATACGCCATGTGTTAGCCACAAAAAGAGTACTCTGTTATAAAATGTCATTCGCAAAAGGAAATGCCATTGTTGCTTTGGTCCTGATTTTTTTGTGGGTAGCTATTAAAGGTCCGACTCAAACAGCATTGCTGCATCCTGCAAATGTCAATGCAGGTATTCGCTTTCACATGGGTAAGAAAACACGCAAAAGTTATGAAAATATCTGTAGGCCGACGCACAAGCATGTTCATGCGCAGTATCGTTGCTGCCTGTTGCCAACCTCAGCGCCCACTGATTTTGGCATAACAGCGTGTAAGTGCGTGTGTTCGCGAACGCCCGACGCGACGTCCGCCTTCCAGGAACGTGGTGGCATTTGAAACATTTCAGCCCACCTAGAATTCAACACAGCAACCCAAACAGCAACAGCAGCAAGAGCAACAATAGCAGCAACAAGAAACTGGCTAAATGCTCCCACTTGCATAATACACATTACAAATCTCGTTTTATCTACTTTAAATTGGCAATGAACTCTTAAACAAAATGATATAATTTTTTGAAAAGACCCGAAGCATCTTGAGCGACTGAATGAATGAAATGCATTAATTTTCTTGGCCCTGCAATCAAACAGCAGCTTATTTCTCACATTTCTCTGCACTTCTGTAACTTGCCACCTGTTGCATGCGGCCGCGTCCCAGCCGCCCCATCATCTGTCTTTTAATTAAAGTTGCACAGTCAGGCAAACTTTTGCTTTTGTGACGGTTGTCTAAGCCAGTCGGAAGGACAAGAACGAGAAGTTTTGATTTTTTTTCTCGCACTGACAGCTAACCAAGTCAAATGAAATAAATTAATCCAGTGCTGTGAAATTTCTCAAATGCGACAGCGGTCGAATGTATTAAGTCTGAGGTGACAGTTGTTGCATGTTCGGCTGAAAGTTTTCCAATAAAAGGCCCAAGGCCCGTAATGATAATGTCGCCACAGCAAGCAAATGTATTTAATACGAATAAACAGCCAGAGTATTGATTCGATGAAATGCTAACACCAGAATTCTTAAAAGTATGTATGAGTAACAAAGTTATAAATCACAAGCTCAAGAGTCGCTGCTTTTGTGCAATTAAGAAGCAAGCTCTTCCCAAGCAATAACTATTGCTTCTTGCATGAAATTTCAATTGTAAGTAAAAGTATATTCAGATACTTTTGTGGTAAATATACTTCACTTCTAATGTGAAGAGCTCCTTAACTTATAAGTTGGTCAGCATTCAGTGTAGCTAGTTCATTTGCTTTCTTGTCTTCCAAGTCTTTAGATAAACTCTGTATCGCTGACTACAAAAGCTAAAAGTATTTGAATCACCATAAATCATGATTTAAAATAATTAGTATTTACTTCCTTGTTCTTGCGCTAACTCGCTACTTGAGCTATTTACTCGCCAATTTAGTCTTAATGAGTGATTGAATGAAAATGTACTTTTCTTTAATCGTGCCCTGCGTTTCAATATTTTCTGTAAGCTAATTCTTTCTGCATTTTAGAATTAAGTACATTTACAATAAGTTCATTGATTGGAATCAAAACCAAACAAGAGAGAACGCTACAGTCGAGCAAGCCCGACAGTGTAATACCCTGTACCCATGTAAACTTCCGTCACTGAGTTATATGCGCCCATAGCAGCAGCAAAACGAGGATGAAGAAGAGCGAACTTGTTGCTGCAGTTTGTGGGGGTTGTACTGGCGAGAATTTGTTTTGCTAATAACTTTTCTTAGAATTAACCGAATTGAAAAATTTTATACAACAGTAAACAATTATATATAAATTATGTGTGCAAAGTTTGGTTTAGATAGCATTTGAAATGTGGGCGCTATTGACGAAATTCTGTAGCAAGGGAAGGGGGGGAAAACTCCAAAAAATAAAATAAACTCGTCCTTACTCGGACCTAGGAGAAACTGGATGCCAACTTTGGTTATTCTAGCTTTTATAGTTTCTGAGATCCTCGCGTTCATCCAGACGGACGGACATGTCTAGATCGATTTCTCTCGTCATGCTGATCAAGAATATATATACTTTATGGGGTCGGAGATGCTTCCTTCTGTATGTTACATACTTTGCACAAACCTAATATACCCTTTTTACCCTACGGGTACAGGGTAAAAAAATTAAAATTTTGATTAAATGATGCACAATGCATTTAAAAAATAACTTATGCATATGATCAATGAAAAAACTTTAACAAATCCAACTTAGATCCATTTTAAGGCGAAATATTGCGTCTAATAATGAACGTGTAGTCGACTTTATATGGCAAAATTTTTTGTAGGTGGGCCCACCCTGCCTACACCGTTGAAGGGAATAATAATAATGATAATAAATACTGTAGATAAGGAATAGTAGAATACTAGTTGTATAAGAATTGTATTGAAATTAATAATTTGTGGTAGAAAGTGTGGACATTAATAAAAGTCTGAAAGGACTAAATGAATAATCGATAAGTAGTAGATTAAGGGCAAGTAGATGAATAATAAATGAAGGGCAAATGAAGAGCAGATGAATAGTAGATGAATACTATACATATATTACCATGCTATATATATATATCAAATGGATTATGCATTAATACCATTAATACTACTAATTTAATAGTGATAAGTATATTAAAGAAAGTAGATTATCAGGAACACGCTATGAGTTGAAAACAAATTTAATTTATACCCTTCTGTGGAAGAAAATCAAACAATACATTACATGCTTTTCAATAAATACATATCAGTATTTTTAATTATTTATTGGCAGTTTCAAAATAGATAAGCTTCGTTGGCAACGCAGAGACTTCACTCCATTTTCGTAATAAATTATGCAAAAATCAAATCCATGCATGATAGCGCGATTTGTTTGCCACTTGATAGCCATAAATGGATAGACAGGCAGCTCAGACAGCAGCTAGACACACGTGTTGTTATTGTAATTATTAGTATAGTAGCAGTTGTGGTTGTTGATTTTATTGGCTACGCAGAACTTTGGAATTGAACATGGAAAACCTTTTACTGCACACTCGCTTTAATTGTTAATAAGTGTGTAATTATGAATAAGCAAAAAACATTTCTAGGCAGCTGTCAAACATAATTGGGCGTCGAAGCGTGAGTCTTACATGCTGTTAAAAGTAAAAACTTGCCAGTGCTGTGGGAGCTGGTAAACAAAATGTCCCAGCATAGTGAAAAGTTTGTTCCCACATACTAAAAGTTTTTCTGAGAAAAAACTTAACAAGCGCTTACAAGCTTATTACAAGGCTTAAATGCAGCAAAAGGACGCGAAGACGCACAAAACATGGCGCCGAGCCATGTTGTTAGAGTCAGCAGCAGCAACAGCGGCAGTAGCAGTGACAGTGGAAGCATTATGCCTCATTGTTAGACTAATGACACTTTTATAACTTTTTATAGATTTTTCACACTTAATGCGAACTTATGCCATTTATCGTGACCGAGCCCATACCGCTTACATACAATCCCACCCATCCATTTAGCACAATCCTTTTGGAGGCAGCGCTTATTTCGCTTTTTTCCGGCGCTCGTTTCCTTTGAAACTTATTTACGACAATGCGAAAGACGAGGCAGGATTTGCACAGCCTTGCGCCTTTATGTCCAATGCGTTTCATACTATGAGTGGGTGGGTTAGTTGTGCGTGTGCGGAGTTGTTGTAGTAACCACCACCACCACCAATAGCAATACCAACAACAATAGCAGTTCTGTTCTTGCTATCTGCTTGTGGCGCACACATCGCGTATACGCAACGTGGCGCATACAAAAACAAGCTAGCAGAGAATATCATTTTGCAACAAATCCCAAATGCCAGGCATGGAAAACTTTTTAAACTCGCAACACATACGCATAATATGTTTGAATATAGCGGGTGTATCTAGATATATGTCCCTCTCTCTCACTCTCTGTGCGTGTGTGTGTTTGTGTGTGGTGTATGTGTGTATTCGTGCGTAGTTTTCCCATGTAAACATCGATGCGTGCCAAGTTAAATTTAGAGACAGATAAATTGTCTTAGCCAATTTTGCAAGCAGGTTCAATGGCTTGAACAGAGGAGGGGGCAAAATCTAAAGTAATGTTGATATTTGCCCAGGGGCGCAAGTAATACGCTCTGTGTGGCCTCAATGCCTTTCAGACATTGACAGAAAATACCAAAGTGGAAACTGAGCCCAAACTGCTGCTGCGATAGAAACTAAACATATCGAAACAGATGCTGTGGCAAAGCGAGTTGTGCGTTATTTTAAAAACCAATGTACACATCAAGCTTTTCAAAATGTAATACATCCAAACGAAACTAAGTTCATTATTCATTATTATGACGCACTATTTCGCCTTAAAATGGGTCTGAGTTGAATTTGTTGAAGTTTTTTCATTGATCATATGCATAAGTTATTTTTTAAATGCATTGTGCATTATTTAATCAAAATTTTAATTTTTTGGCCCCCCCACATACGCCCTTGTGTATGTATATCTACAATATGTACGGTAAATTGTTGCTGGTTGCTTGATGAGCGGCCATCTTTGGTGAAAATGATTTGCGCTTATCGCTAACATTAGTTTTCATTTTATTTGTGTTTAAAGTTAAATGAAGGCCATTTAAGGGAGGCTGGCACAAAATGGTTAACAGCACCCACACCAAGGCAAGTTGATGCATGAAAAACGCCATTGGCTTTACACACGATTGCCCACACACACGGGCACACTGCATGCACATATACACATACATACATATATGTATACCCCACGGCGCGTTGAAAGAGAAATGGCAGCCGTTGTCGAGCGCAATTCAATTGGAATTAAATCCAAGCGCGAGCATTTGCTGTTGTTGCTCTTGCGATGGCGGCGTTGTCCTTATGACTGCCATTCCCTGCAACCAACCGAACTACTTAGAATCTAGCCAACTAGAACTAGTTACTGGAACTGAATACTCGTATTCATCCAGACTGCATTCAATCGACCCATTTAAGAAATTTCAAATTTTCCCAAACCGAGCTCGAGATTTCCCTATTTCTCTTTATCTTTATGCTTAATAAATTAATTGAGTAGAATTCATTTTTCTCCTCTACTTACTATTTTTTTAGTTTGTTAGGTATATAAAGTACTGTCTCTGACCACATATGGCTGTGATTCGAGGTATAGCTGGCCAAATGGCAAAAAATGTGATCGAATATGTATTTCAAGTTTTCTTACTTATCAATACTTTTGATAGCAACCATGTTTTTATAGCCTGTACCCAAAGGGTGAAAGGCTATACTAGATTTGTGCGAATGTATGTAACACACAGAAGGAGGCGTGGCAGACCCCACAAAGTATATATATTATTAATCATGATGACAAGACAAGTCGATATAGCCATGTCCGTCTGTTCGTCCGTCCGT
The DNA here is from genome assembly GCF_003285725.1 of Scaptodrosophila lebanonensis. Classification (NCBI taxonomy): domain Eukaryota; kingdom Metazoa; phylum Arthropoda; class Insecta; order Diptera; family Drosophilidae; genus Scaptodrosophila; species Scaptodrosophila lebanonensis. The sequence goes on from NW_022060538.1 coordinate 1,575,505, forward strand.
CTGTCTGTATGAGCGCAACGATCTCAGCAAGTACAATAGCTAGGATAACCAAACTTGGCATTCAAATTCCCCTAAGCCCTAGGCAGAACGATTTTGTGTTTTTTTATTCTGATACAGCCCCCACTCCCCCGCAATTCGTGTTTTTCCTAACTTCGGTAATTCTTGGAATTTGGAACTCAGCTCAAATTTGGCATATACATCCAGTTCGTAGTTATTTGTCCGTATGCCAAGTGCCATCATGATAGGTCAATTATGAAGAAAGTTAGCCATAAATAAATCGCTGCCTGCAGCTGCTTTGTTGCTGCTTTGGTTCATTTTTATGCTGCATACATACACGCATAGGTACGTGATGTAAATGTATGCTGTTATAACTGAAAATAAACATGTCTTCTATTTTAATTAAATTAATTAATTAATCAATTCAATTTTTTTTAATAATTTAATTTTAGAAAACAATTTTTTCTTTTTAAATTTTTCTTTATTGTGGAGAGTACAAGATATTTTACTGTCGGGCTTGCTCGACTGTAGCGTTCTCCCTTGTTTAGATAGTAGGTCTTTTATTTCTGCGACCATCAGTCTGCTAAACAACATTTAAGATCTCTCAAGTAATAATTTTATTTATAGTATGAGGCTTGTATAGTATAGTGCCTCACTTTATTCTTATCTAAATATAAATCAGTAGAGTAATCTATTATATATATTTGCCATAGGAACGAATGATGGAATTTATAACTGAATGCCTATAGCAAGGTAACGGGTAGTACATGGTACGAAACTAGCAATAGAACCAAATCTGTGTGATCATCACTCTTGAAACTAGTTCATAAAAGTAGAATACTACAACTTCCCTTTTGAACTGCAGGGTTGCTAAAACCTCGTCGACATGCACATGTATATGTTCTATGATCCGTCAGTATGTGTGGTAGTGTGTGTATGGGCGACATTTGTAACTGGTTTTCTTTTGTTCAAATTACAAGTTGCATTTTTGCTCGGCTCTACTTCTGATGACAAAAGTCGTCGCACGTTGCTCCGCGCTGAGATTTATACAGCGCGTGTTTTTCCTTCAATGTTATTGTTGTTATGTTCCTATTTCTGCCGCTGGCATAGTATGTCATACTGCAACATTGTTGTAAGTTGTAACGTGTGGCATCCACACACACACACTTATGCATCCGCATAGATATTTCCACGTGCACTTCGTCGTGAGTTGCAATTAACAGGAAAGTGGGGCGCTTGTTGCCTGTGGTCTCTTGGGAAACTTTGACATTTTATCAATGGCAGCTTGGACAACAATAAGAAGAAGCACATAATATAACAACAGCCTCAGTTTGCTGCTTAAAGAGCATTCCCTTATTTTATAGTTCAAGAGTCGAGGAGCCCGCAAGAAATTGACAGCTCTTAAATCATTTAAGCCATCGTCCGCTGCTATTTCCCTTCCGTTCGCTTCGGAGACAGCTTGACAAAGCTGTCGGACATGCACAGATTCCAACGGCTGCCTTGGCTTCCGCTGTCGCTGCACTTCCTCAACGAATTTGTCTCCTGTTCGTTTGGTAGATAAACGTGTTTTCCAGCGTTCCAAATGGCAATTGCAGCTGCCGTTTTAAATAATTTCTGAATAATGGGTAGGAAATTCCTTTAGCAGCTGCCAGAGTTGCTGCTTCCCCTTTAGCAGTTGCCACAGGAAGCAGCAACTCTGGCAGCTGCTAAAGGGGTCAGTGTGGGCGGACACTATAAAGAACGTAGCTGTATTGCAATGCCGACTAGCCGACGACAACCAAAGATCAGTGAAGAGCGAAAGACAGCTGGGGTAATATTGTTACTCAATGATTTGGACAGCCAAAGCAATACATACGTGTAGACTAACAAATGTACTAAACATTAATAAGTTCGAAAAATAATCATGCCAGTAATGGCTGCCATTCGGTAATTCCTGCCTTATTGCCCCTCAATACCGCCCTGGAATAAATTTTTTAAAACGAGGAGAAATTTGTGTAAATTTGCTTACTTGCCGCGGCGCACCGCCTATTAATATTAATAGATACAATCAAGTAATACTCAATTAAAAAGCTTTTATTCATCACTTTCTTTTTATACCCTGTACCCAAAGGGTATATTAGTTTTGGGCGAGTGTACATGGAACACACTGAAGGAGGGGTGGCAGACCCCACAAAGTATATATATTCTTGATCAGGATGACAAGGCGAGTCCATATAGCCATGTCCGGCTGTCTGTCTGTCTGTCTGTCAGTCCGCCTGTCTGTATGTATGATCAAGGATCTCAGAAAGTATAAGAGCTAGAATAACCAAAGATTCTCCAGATTCTCAGCCCGAGAAAGAATGTAAGAAGTAGGATTACTTGTTATATTTAGGATTAAAGTTTCTTTATTTTTAATGTGCGTCTTGCTTCATGCACGCTACATAGTCGATTGATCATACGATAAAATATACAGAGTTATCTTAAAACTATCGTTCATGGTTATTATTATTACATCGATTGTAATTATTATTACACGCTTTTTTTAAAGCTTGATTGATTACTTAATATAATAATATTATAACATTAATCCCAACCATATCTATTGGGAGCTCGTATAGTTCAAGCGTTAGACTTTATTATTTTCTTTTCTCTCCACTATAGGACTGTTTGTATTTCGTTGTGGATCAATTTGCTCATCTTCTGAGCTATAACTATTTGGGATTTCATATTCATCCGAAGATTCTGTTAATTGTCTGCTTTGACTTTCTTCATTAGTGGACTGTTCAATTTCAATAGTTTCATTTTCAGAACTAACATTATAACTGTCATTAGAGTTTTCACAAAAGAAATCACTTGGGTCAAGTACATCATTATTGGTTTTAGCTAATAGTCTCCTATTTCTCCTGAAATATTTGTTTAAGTTATCTTTTACAATATACGATCTATTATTTACTCTTCTTTCAATGATTCCATAAGACCATTCATTTGCCATCTTAAAAATTACCCGATCTCCAACATTTAACAAAGGTAGAGTTTTTGCATGTTTGTTATAGTAATAAGATTGTTTTTCTTTCTTTTCCTTAATTTTGTTTTTGACTTCATCCTCATTTATCATTTTACGATACAGTAATGTTTTACAAATTCTTCCAAAAAATAGTTCGCAAGGAGCGTAACTTAAACTGGCCCCAGGGGTCACATTATAATCGAGTATTCGGTATTGATACTGACAATAGTCATTACTTTCTAAACAGCGTTTTAAAATATTTTTAGCTATTGCAACGCCCTTTTCTGCCAAACCATTGCATTGTGGATACCTTGGGCTAGAGAATTGCAAAACCATATTACATTCATTAACAAACTTTCCAAAAACGCCTGCATTAAATGGATTATTATCACACTTTAGTTTGGTTGGATACCCATAATTGTTAAAAATATTTCGCAACTCCCTAGTAATATATTCTGCCGATTTATTCTTCAATTCTCTTACAATCAAAAAATTGGAATATGCATCAAACATTGCAAGATGATCCTTCCCTGCATATTCAAATATGTCCATGTCTGCTATATGAAATGGGTATTCTGGTTGTTCGTCTTCAATGAAAGGTTCTTTCTGATTATTCCGTCTAAACTTTTCACAAATTTCGCAAGAGCTGACCATGTCTTTAATTTCTTTATTCATATTGGGCCAATAATAAGAACTTCGCGCTCGAGCTAAAGTTTTTTCTATGCCAAGATGTGGTTCATGTAACTGTCTTACTACTTGATGTTGTAAACTAGGAATATTATTAATTTGCAGTTACGAAACAGAAGACCTCCTTCAAAATGCATTTCTGATTTATATTTATACAATTCTTGACCGAGTTTGTCCATCTTTTGAAAGGAAGGCCACCCATTCTCAACGTATTCACAAATTTTTTTATAGCCATCATCTTTTTCGAGAGCTGAGCGATAGCAAGTTAAACATTCTTCAGATATGCAGGCTGCACGAGTAATAATGTGTACAGCGTTAGTTAATTCGCGCGATAAACAGGCTACTAGCATTTCCTTACCGGGCTTATATTGAACGGTCATTTTTGGGTATTTTAATAAATATAACAGCATTTTTTGTAAACGAACAGTGACTGCATCAATGTCTCGTTTTACCAATACTTCTAGAGGCTTATGATCACTTTCTACGTTAAATTCCCTGCCATAAACATAATAGTGAAACCTTTCACAAGCAAAAACAATCGCCAACAGTTCTTTCTCAATTTGTGCCCATTTTTGTTCGCTTTCAGATAATGTACGTGAGGCATAACTAATTGGATGTCCTTCTTGAAGAAGTGCACCGTCTTTTGAGGCATCAGTCTGAATAGTAACTGGCTTAGAGCTGTCATATACTCGCAATACCGCTCTTTCTGACGCTCTTTATTCCATTCGAATGGTACCTCATTTCTGGTTAAATTTCTTAGGCCTGTCGTTCTGCTGGTCAAATCTGGAATGAATTTTGCGAGATGTGTAAACAATCCTAAGATTCGCAGAGCACCTGATTTGTTCTCTGGGGGTTTAATATTAATGATAGCTTCAAGATGTTTTCTTTGGGGTTTGATCTGGCCTTCAGACAAAATATATTGAACTTGTTTTTGTCTGTACTGGACTTTATAAAAGTTAAATCGCACACCATTAAGTTTTGCTCGTTCTAGCACACGCAACAATGTTTCATCATGTTCATCTTCCGTTTGACCCAATATACATATGTAAGTCACCGCAAATTTGAACCATATTACGTTGAAACATTTCTGGTGCGCTACTTATTCCGAAAGGTACTCTATTAAATTTATATCGACCAAATGGGGTCATAAAAGTTGTCAATTCGGAACTCTTTTGGTCTAATTCCATTTGCCAAAACCCGTGGGACAAATCCAGAACAGTAAACATTTTCTTGTGACTCATTTGGATTGTGAAATCGTCCATTGTCGAAATTAAATAATGCTCTCTTTTTATTGCATTGTTTAATGGCTTGGGATCTAAACATATCCATAACTTTCCATTTGGTTTTTCTACTACTTGCAAATTATTTACCCAACTAGTTGGATATGATACTGGTGAAATAATTTCAGCTTGAACCATAGCAGACAACTCCTGTTCTAATGTTCCCAGCATTTTATAATGTAAAACTGGTTTTGCATCTTCTTTTAAAACAATGGATTGTTTATATGGCAGCTTACCAATGCCTTCGAACAAGTATTTAAATTTCTCTATAAATTGATCTTTTGTTGAAGGCAAATTAAAAATTGAATCAATATTTAAATACTTAATTAATTTAAATTTAACTGCTGCTCTTAGTCCAATTATTGGTTCACATTTATCATCCACAACTAAAAATTCTGTTCGAGCAATTTCCTTTGTATTAAGATCCACGCAATCCAACTGTACCAAAAGTATTAACTTTAGCATGATTATAATCATAAATTAGGAACTTTTCATTTTTCATTTGTAGCTTAAGAGCTTTAACTAAACTATGTTACAACTTTTCCATTAATTTCATATGACTTCATCCATTTTGCTTTGTCTGATCCACATTCACTTATACTAAAATACAATTGTTTGGTACTTTTTCCATTTTGTTTCTCTTGTTTTTTACCTGATTCCACCAATTGAATGATATTTGATGTTCTCCGTTCTGTTGCCTATCTTGCGCCGTCCTTCAACACCTTTGGCTGCTTACAGAATTTGGCGAAATATCCCAGTTTTCCGCACGCGTAACACTTGATCTCCTTTGCTCGACACTCCTTGTAATGCCCAGGTCCAAATACCTCTCCACAATTGTAACACCGTCGTGCAACTGCATTTACTGCTCTCGATTCAGCTACTGTTTCTTTGTCTCCACAAATACTTTGGCAATGATTCACGCTTTCTTGCAACAACACATTATGTTTTGTTGCCGCTTCATAACTTTTGCATTCATTGATTATATCCTCCAACGTTTTATTATTCGATTCCAATAACTTTAGTTGCAGCTTTTTATCAAGCACTCCAATGATCAGACGATCAAACAGCATGCGTTTTTCACATTTGAACTCACATAGTTGGGCCTGCTTTCGTAGCTGTGTTTCAAAATCAATGAACAAATGACACTCTGCTTGTGCTATATGAATTTGTACGACTCCATGGTTAAATTTTTCATGGGTGTACTATACACATCAAATGCGTTTAGCACATCTTCCAAAGTACGGCCTACAACAATTGCGTTGCTTGATGAAGGCTCAGTACTCAGCAGTCATGACCCCACCATTCCACTGATGGATCCATCGTTCGGAAAAAGTGTGTTGTATATTTCCGTAACTGTTGGTCCAGCAAGCCATAGGAATATAGCTATTTTCTTCGACTCCGGCTCCTTATCTTTTCCCGTTGCTAACATGTACAGAAGAAATTTACTTTTCCATTTTGGCCATTCATACGCCAACAAGGAGCAGTCGATTTCATTCAGAGTTATCTTAAAACTATCGTTCATCGTTATTATTATTACATCGTTTGGTATTATTATTAGTACAAAGGACGAGTTTGTTAATTTTTTCTGATGCAGTTAGTGATTAAATATTCGTATACCAAGTTTTATCATGATAGGTCAATTATGAAGAAAGTTGTAGCCATAAAAAAATCGCTGCCCATACTCTGCCTGCACCTCTGCCCGTAGCTGTTGTTGTTGCTGCTTAGGTTCAACTTTGTGCTGCATACATACACGCATATAAATTCGCAGAGATACGATTCTGATGTAAATTTAGTATATGCATGTGCTGAATATTTTATACTTAATTTAATTAATTAGTTAAATTCATTAACTTTTTAAAATATTTTTTTAGTTTTCCTTTTTTGGTGGAGATTACAGAGTATTTTACTGTCGGGCATGTTCGAGTGTAGCGTTCTCTCTTGTTCTAGTTGCAAACAAAGGGTTGTCCTAGAGTAATGAGGAATGGTGCTGGAAAATAAGAAAGAGGTCTCTATAGCTTCTACAGAAATGATTGAATGGAATGCCAAGTCTGGTGGCGCCCCTTCCTAACGGACAGTGACCCCTAAGTACACACATTTGGATACTTTTCAAAAGTTTTGTAGTTCTTTTGATGACCAGGGTCGCCCTGGCCAACTTTGGTTTGCACTTCTTGTTTAAGAAAGTTTATTTCTTCATTAAAATAATCTTTTCTGTAAGCACAAGATCAAATTTCAGAGTCAAACTGCCTTAAAAACAAAAAAAAAAACGAAAAAGGTTTCATATTTGTGTAAAAATTTTCTTGTATTTAGAGCTTTCTTAAGCAAGTTTCTTCAAAATTATTACTGCACATTTGTATCGTTTTTATTAATTTTTTAGGGAAATGGGCCACATTTCAAGCATTTATTGATTTTGAATAAAAGATATAACATAACTGAATTTTCACGTTTTGCCACTGCTATGGTTGGCCTGAATGTAAACAAAATTTCACGTAATAAATTAATTCGTGAACAGCATTCACAAGGGGCTGTTAATCCCTCCCCATGAAAATGGTTTTGCTCCCAACTTTTGTCATTAGCGCGCAAATTCTTATATTTTTTGTTTGCTTCCCCAAACAAACTTTTACTCTGAAAGTGCAAGATTTGACTGCGATTTGATTTATAAATTTCTGGCTGCGAGAAAATTGATTTCGAATTAGGAAGAAACAAATTCATGTAATTGTTTGAGCGTTTTTTGGATTGAAGGATATATACTCGTCTGTATATATGAACTAGGCTAATCGAGGGGACAATAAATGCCAGGCCGTTTTCGCACATCTAATAAACACTTTTCCGTTGCTTTAAAAGAAATGTTGTTACATAGCGACTGATTTTTTTTATACTGTATTCAAGCGTTTTCGGGTATTTTTGTATGAATGGCTTATATACGATATGTTGATCATGCACTTGTAAGCAGTTAGCCTTTTTGAGAAAGATCCCCAGCTTCGCTAATTTAATTAATTTTTAGCTAATGCACAATTCGAGGAATCGCGAAGTATAGAAAAATCATAAATAATTAATCGAACAGTTGTTGTTTCTGTATTTTTGAGATCTATAAGAACAAATAACGTTTCTTAGAAGTGCGATGAAACCATTTGCCACTGAAACTGCTCCTTTGGCATTCCTCTTCGTAAGCACTGTTTACTGGCACACAAAATTAAAATTCTCCTTATTTATTAACCCAAAGTAAACGAAAGTTTTTTAGCTCCTAAAGCACATAAATCACCCCCAAAAAGGGGTGGGCCACCACCGTCCCCTCAGCACGAAATTTAATTTCTACCGCACAACTTTTGCCATTAGGACACCATGTTTGTTGCTCCTTCTTCACATTCCTTTGCGCTCGCACTGCGAACTGTTCACTTCTCGTAGTTCTCACTGCCAAATTGCAATTTTTCACACTCCTCGGAGCACTTGGCTGGCGCCAAACTTAAGTACATATCAGTATGGCATAATTTATATTTGACTAAAGAAAACGGGCGCCCAGCCACGCCCACTCAACCTTTATCAACCGCAAGCATTGCACAAACGTGCAGAATATGGAAATGTGCAAGTAAAGCTGCAGTCATAAATTTTATGGCTAGCATTCAATGCAGTGTCGCTTGCAGTTGTGCAACCATTTCGCCACCTTCGATGGCAAGGGGCTTTCCTCGAATTCTCATGCAGGCACTTTGCGCTTCTATTAACGATATTTGCGCACAGGCGTGTGCGTGTTGCTTTTTATGCTGATTTGATTTTAAATACAAACATAAATAAGTACAGTGCGCAGTATAAATCATTTCTAATTGCCGCCGTCACACGCTGCGTATGAGCAATGCGTGTAAACAACAAGCTTACCTAATTCCATGGGCATGGCACGCTGAGGGCTTAATAAAGTCATCACCACTAAGAACTTCTTGCCGCACCTTCTCCCACTCCCAACTCGCACTTCCATTTCTTCGTATTCCCCAAACTGAAGGGGCATGATTAATGTACCATAATATGTGATTTTTGGCCAGCGAAAAGCTCAGCCAGTCAGCACGCAAATGTCTGTCGACATGCATGTAAAAACAAACAACAACACACGTTGCACGGCGTTCCAAAACAAAAACAAAAAAAGACAAAACAAAACACAGATATGATTCAGAAGCCTGGTACTAAGCACAAACACGTCAAAACACATTTTTATGGCACTTTTATTGCAACACGTAAAACCCAAAACAAGAGGTTTTGGGGAGCGCTGCCAGGATGCAGAGCAGCACGGCAGACTCATGAGTAAATAATAGGAATTGAATAACAGAGTGCTCGAATGCGTGTCCAAATCACAAGAAATTAAAATTTTAAATGCACCACATAAAATCCACGAAACGGTTTTTTAAACGATTCATCAAAATTTTACATCCACTTTATTATTCTCCTCTGTGGAATCTAAGTTGAATAGCAATTTGCTTTCCAAGTAGATTTAGTAACCGCTGCTCGAAACATGCATGCAACACATACATAAAGAGCCCGGATGAGCCCACAAAAATATGGCCTTCAGTATTTCGCATTAATTAAGAGAAAGACGTTGAATGATTATTTCGATGAAATTTTAATATATCTTAAATTAGATTTAGTTTAGACAGGGCGTAATGTTAGTTGTGTACATCTGCGATTCAATAAGGACTTGAATCAAATTAGTCTTGGATTCATGAATCAGGAACTGACGAGTTTTCGAAACGACTGCCTAATAAATATTTTCTTTTTCTCATAATTTTTTTTCAATGTTGATGTCGTTCAATATAACATATGTACATACTACCAGGAATTGTCCGTCGTAACCTGGGCAAGTTGTTTTTATTACTTATTTCTTCGACTAAAAATTCTAAGTCCTTTTTAAAAAAAGACGTTTTTAGCAGACCGTAACGTAAAAGGTAATTTTTGTCTTCGTCAAAATAACGTTTTAATTAATCCTTATTTGATTGACATTGAACTACAGGCTTGTAAATAATGGGACTTCATTACTATAATTAGACAAATCAATCACATATTTCCTCCTTTCCACACCACCTTAGATGTTGAGGATTGGGTACGCTTTTTTAACCCATTTAATATATGTATTTAACATAGGTTAAATGTGTACTATATAAACCATTTAAAGTACTTTAAAGTTGCAAGTATTATATCATTGCTGTTGTAAAATTTCCCTATAAACAACATTTGACGATTTTCCCCCTGCGCGAAAATCATTAAGCTACAAGCGGAGCTAACTCTTGAACAGCCCACATAAAACTGTCCATGAGAGAAGCAATCCTGCTGTAGGTCTAATCCAGCTAGTTTTAATGTCTGGCCCTGTGACTTATTAATTGTAATGGCAAAACAGACTTTGAGGGGGAATTGAAGTCTTTTAAACTGAAATGGAAGGTTTGATGGTATAAGCGGGATTCTTGGTATACCGTCTACCCTTTGGCACAACCAGTGAATACCTTAGCTTCACTTACATAAGAGTGAAGACTTTTCACACATTATGGGTGCTCCCACCTCAAGAATAAGGTTATGTAGGGGAAGCCCCGCAGGATTTTGCGAGTTGAGGAACTTGACAGGATAATTAACTGCATCCTCGTCTTCTATTACAGAGTCGACGGACTTATAGGTAATTTCTTCTCCATCAAGTGACTTTAAAAGTATATTATTTATTTTAGTGGCCCCTTCAAGTGATTGTGTGGAGATATTTGAAATATCTGGAAATATGCTAGAGGTAAGCTCTTTTAGAGACTTAACCAAAGTGCCCAACCATTATGGGATGAATATTTTTCCATCTGTTGTTGGATATACTATTTTAAGAAGCGTTTCTGCGAAAATGCCGGCAGAAGTATCACCTTTCAGGTACACTCGCATATTCATTGTTAATGCCAATTTTTGGATCTTAAGCCACGAAAATGAAATGAAGTCATGCCTAGACTTTATCTCATCAGCTTTTGTTCCTCTAGGCCCTACCGGAAGCGTATGACAAAAGTTTCCAGCTAAAAGGACAGTAATTCCTCCCATTATCTCTTAAATCCTATTCTACTTTGCTCATCGCAAAGCAAATGTTCATTATTTTCATAACTTATTTCTGTGAGGTACTCCTTATTTTGGAGCACTTCTTCTGATCTACTCGGCTCCCTAAGCCGATATGCAGTAATATTTTGTCCGCCTATGGACAAAACTGTATTTTCAATATGGATGAGACATTTATTAAAGATTATATCCATAATAACTGAGGCAATATTACCATGTGCAGGTAATTTCATATCGTTTACAATGTCTCCCGATAAGCTTTCTTTATACTTATCCCAACGGCTTAAGCGGCACTGCTTGGTCATATATACATATATGGCTATAACTTCCTGTTAAATCGGCATATCATTATGAAACTTAGCATACAGACTCATAATCACTAACTGGAGATGTTTTCTGAATTTCATTGAAAAATTCCATGAAATACGGGAGTTATGGACAATCAGTGATTACGTTGGAGAGGGCAGAGGAAGGGAAATTCCAAAATACACATTTTCTGCGTATTCACATAAGGCATCTGGGACTAAAATTTGGTGACCCTAGCTTTTATAGTCTCTGAGCTATAGGCGATTATACGAATGGAAAATCGGGATAACCCCCATAGGGGGAAATGGGTGAAAAATCGAAAAAATATATCAAACTTGCACAGCGTACACACATAAGGCATCTTTGTGCAAAATTTGGTGTCCCTAGCTCTTATCGGATGGACAGACATAGATCGACCTATACGGCTATAACTTCCTTTAAAATCGGTCTATCATGGTAAAACTTGGCTTACGAACTCATACAGACAGACGGGCGGACAGACGGACATGGCTATATCGACTCGTCTTGTCATACTGATCAAAAATAAGTATACTTTGTGGGATCTGCCACGCCTCCTTCTTTATGTACATTTGCACAAAACTAGCATAGCCTTTTACCCTTTAGGTACAGGCTAATAATTGTGACGGACGAACTGGACAGATGTTAGGCATGGGCGAGAGCGGCACACTATGATCCGGCTCTGGCTCGTCGGCAATTGGATGGTGTTCAATACTTATGCATATCCCACGCCATGCACGCCCTCAAAAGATAATATTATTTAAATAAAAAGCGGGCATAGGACGAACTAGCAAAAAAGAGTACACACGCATACGAGCCAAAGAAAAAGATTGTGTACAGGGACATTTACAGCCAATAGCAACAACAAAGAAACGCTAAGGCAAAATAAATTCTACGAGCAGCTCAGCTGTTTTTGAGGCTCTAGTCGGCCACCCTACCGTGGTCATTGAAAAGTGCCTAATCAGCATCACCTGATGGGGGTGATTGCAATGACCCCTTTTGCTCTCTCAGCTAGGCAGCTGCGGAAGTCAGAGCTGGGCGGAAAACAAAAAAACTGCTACTTCAGTTCTTCTTCTTCAATTCTTCGATGAAACAATTAACTCCACCATTATCATTGTGTTCAAATTAGAAAAAAGAAACTTAAGCCTATTAAATTTTAGTAAACATTTGCGGTATACTATTGAAGGCAAATAAAACATTAAATATACATAAAAACTTTACAGCTGGAGAGCCTTATTAAATTTCGTTAAGAGAGAGAACAAAAATTAGTGCGTCTCTTCAAACCCAAAAAAAACTATGCCCATGCGAGCGCCACTCAATATGCAAAAACAAAAAAAAACAAATTTGTTTCGTTATCTCTTTGCTTATGATTCTCCGTAAGACTTAGTAATCAAATAATAAAAATTAAATGGAATGCACTCTCCAAAATTCACTTGTCCATCGATGAAAGCGCTTTCCGATGTCGCTGGAACTTGGCTAGAGAACAGGTACTAGTTTTTAGGCATTGCAATAAATAATAGTAATAATTATTTTGTAGCGGACTATCACAGATTTAGAATTTTCAAACAAACAGCTATGAGGATTACTTATCTTATAACAAGAAAATTACAAATCAACGATTTTTGTCGCTCAATGCTTAATGCATAAGGTTAAATCTCACAAAACTCTTAATGCATTTTTCGTAAAGACAATTTATTAAACTAAGGAGTCGTGTTGAAACCACCGCGACCGTGAAGGCGCTAATGGGCACTAGCCATGCCATAGCTAGCAAGCCAAGCTGTGGTGGTGCTTAAGTTGACCCGAATGCTTTCGGCAATCTGACGAGGTCGTCTACTGCTCTCTCATCCAACGGGAGCACCGATTAGTAGTACACAAATAAGAACGCCTCTACGAGCCTCTGCAATACAGCTCTTCTCGGTTCAGCTGTGCCGTTGTTGTTGCGCTTGCGTTCAAGAAAATTATGCCATCAAAAAGAAAGGTATGCGCGGCTAGGCCTGCCGGAGCCAATTAATTGCACAGCTCCACAAAATATAACCCAAAATGGGTAGGCAACCTGCAATAACAGGCGAAGAAAAAAACCCAAAGACCTATAAGGTTTTCCTAACCAAATTCTGACTACAAAACATAGACTTACCAGTCTGTTGGCTCCCACTCTTTTATTGAAAATAAATAGGCGACATTCGCGTTTACTTATTGACATTCGGTTTTTCTTTTAACAACTTTAAATTTCGGTCACTGCTATTCATGCAGTTAAAGTACTTTCTTTTTTATTCACTTTTTGATATTCTTTAAACTCTTTCTCTAGACACGTCTGCACTATCTGACGGTCGAAAATAGAAAAGGCCGAGGGTTATCTTCAATCGTCTGACTTAGCCCTTTTTCCCTTCGAAAGCGCCATGATAGGAGACGAAGTGAAAAATAAGAATATTTACGATCTAAGACCGTTGGAGCCTCGCTACAAAATATGTAGGCAATACAATTCAAATTTATATAAATGAGTCAATGAGTTATAGTCGGCATGTCTGAAGCATCTCAACTTAAACTGGTTCTGCTCTGTCCGAGTCTCTTACTAAGTGATTTGAGCTAAGAGCACAATAAAAGGCGTATTAAGAGCAACACAGAACTACTTGCAAGCTGATTTGGAAGTCCCCCAACTTCAGTGCGTCAGTCATTATTTAAAATTAGACGAATCAGCACTCAAAAAAATGATTCGCTGTAGCTTCACTTTGATTTTGACGATTCAAATGCTATCGTGTAAGTTTAACAACTAAATATTCATATTTTGTAATTAAAACAATACAGTTGTAGTATCAGTTCAGTTTCCTGGACAGTCTGAACTGCGAGCGTCTGTGGAGTCATCAAGTGGCAGTGAACAGTGCGGCAGACTAAATGAAACACAACTATACAGCCAAACAAAACATACCTCTCTCGATGAGTATCCATGGCTGGGTCGCATTAAATACTTTAAAAACAATTATGAACCGCACTACCAGTGCCTGGCTGTGCTCTTCAAGGCCCAATGGGCACTTTTTCCCGCCCATTGTGTACCAACAACGAAAGAACTGGAAATGTACTCCGTTCTCTTTGGCGACTGGAATGCTACCGACGATGTGAAGACAGGAGACTGCAATAACTTGGGCGAATGTGCGCCTCCTCCTCAGGAATATCTAATCGAGGAGATTGCTGTGCATCCAAACTATAATCTTCGTCAATATGCCCATGACATAGCCTTGGTAAAACTCGCTCAGCCAGTGCGGCTCTCCGAATATATTCAACCAATTTGCTTACTGCCGCCAGGTGAAGATGCAAACGAGTACATTGCGCAACGATTAGAAGTGGTCGGATTCCCAGTCCGATTGTTCTTTCAACTGGAGAACGTACGCACAAAAGCGCATATGCAGACGACAAGCCAAGAGCACTGCAAAAATATTTTACCACATATCAGCACAAACTCGAATCAAATTTGTGGTTTTATCAATGCCGATACAAATCTCATTTCGGGATCGGCTATAATGGGCATAAATATAGTCAATGGTAAACCAAACAATTTCTATTTGGTTGGATTTATTACGTATGGTAGTCGTATTAAAAGTGATCGCGTTCCCAGCGTATTCATGCGAATTTGGCCATATAGAGAGTGGATTTTATTCAATAGTATCTAAAATAGTTTTTATTTATGTATATATACGTACATTCATTTATCTATATATTAATAAGAGGAAAGATTTGAATGTTTGTTTGTTTGAATTGAAAAGGCTCCGAATCTACTGTACCGATTTAATGGATTCTTTCACTGTTGGGAAGCTACACTATCGACGGTTAACATGGGCTATATTATATTTGCAAAAAGGTGTAAAAAAAGTACCTTAAAAAACTCCTGAATAGCATGCTGTTAGTTCATAATCATCCTCAAAAAATTCTCACTTAAAATATTAAAGCAATATTATTCATATATATATATATATATATATATATATATATATATATATATATATATATATATATATATATATATATATATACTAGCAGGTAGTGCCCGTCTTAACCCGGCTCAATATAATGTTTCCAATTGTATTTTTTTTGTGTGTGTATAACCTACCCATATGTTTTCACCTTATAAGTTACCAGTAGGAAGGCATTTAAGGTATTTAAATGAACATTTTCTGTTCTTGACAAAAAATTGTTCAATAGTCCGTTACATTTTTGTTCTTGCCAAACTATTTCGTTAAACGAACATGACCACTATAACTAATATTTTTTAAAGCTCGTTTTCCCCCCTTTGGAGCTAGAATTTTCCAAAAGCCTTTCTTAGTGTGTTCCTACACTATGATGGATACTATGAAAGGATACTTGAGCCCAAATTTCATCTTTTACCGTTTGGGCTGTGGGTTGATCACCAATTAGTCAGGACAAACTGTTTTATATATAGCAACGTTTTATGATAGACTATGTGCAAAACAGGGGAATAATTATAAGGGTATAAATTTAATTTTAAATTCACATTTGAGTCTTTTCGTGCCATATTGAGTCAATACGGTCACGCACAAACTCGGAATATGAAACACGGCACTCGTGTCAATGCCGTGCAGCGATGCCACGATCAAATAGCACTGACAATTCTCATCTCAATTTGCTAGAGTAAAACTTTCGATAGTTGAAGCCACCGATACCATCAAAATATCGAAGTTTGAATGCAAAAAGCAGAATATTTAAATAATAAAATCTAATTTTTATACTCTGTACATGAAATGTACAAGAGTATATTAGGTTTGCGGGAGCTGAAAAATGTAACAGGCAGAAGGAGGCGTGGCAGACCCCACAAAGTATATATATTCTTGATCAGCATGACGAGACGAGTCGATCTAGCCCTGTCTGTCTGTCTGTCCGTCTGTCCGTCTGTCCGTCCGTATGAACACCTGGATCTCAGAGACTATAAGAGATAGAGACACCAAATTTTGCACGAAGATGCGTTATGTGTGTATTCTATACGAGTTTGTTTTATTTTTTTGATTTTCCCCCCCACTTCCCCCCTATGGGGGTTTTCCCGATTTTCCATTCGTATAATCGCCTATATCTCGGAGACTATAAGACCTAGGAACACCAAATTTTAGTCCCAGATGCCTTATGTGAATACGAAGAAAATGTATATTTTGGAATTCCCCTCCCTCCCCCCTCTACCCCGCAAATCGTAACTCCCGTAATTCTTGGAATTTCGAACTAAAATTTTGGAAATACCCCCAGTTAGTTATTATGTGTCCGTATGCCATTTCATTATGATAGACCGATTTAACAAGAAGTTATAGCCATAAATATTTTTGCTGATGCAGCGCTGCTCAAGCGCTGCCCGCGGCTGTTGTTGATGTTGCTGTTTGGTTGACTGCGAAAATGCTTACACAGACACGAATAGATGCGCATAGGCATACATACACTCACAGAGACGCAATTGCTATGTAAATGTGCAATTATACACCCTTTACGTGAGTTCGAATACCGAGAGAGGTAAAATCGATCAAATTTTTTTTTTATTTTCTTAATTTTTTTTATTTTTTATAATTATAAACATATGTACAGAGTATTTCAAAGTCGGGACACCCGACTTTAGCTTTTTTACTTGTTTATTGAGATCAATAAGAACAAATCATATACATACATACATCTGCCCGCAATGCGAAGCAGAATATGCGTAGCTCCGTTATTCGGTTTCTGCTTTACTATCGCTTACGCAGTCGTTGCCTAGCGACGGTAACTGTAACATTTTGGCGTTTTGCCTTTGCAATTAACATTAAATGGTCAAAACGAAAGAAGAAGAGCGAGCCAATGACTTGCAGTTGTTGTTGTTTTTAGAGCATTATTTTTTTTTACAATCAAACAACTGTGTTCGATTGCCCAATGTATACATTAATACGAATGTACATACATGCTATATTCATACACAGGCATACATACATACATACATACATATGTATGTTTCTCTTTACTTTTTCAACCGTACGTAGAGAACCGCACACATAGACACGAACTATTTGATATTTGTTGTTGCTGCATAAAGTTATTAATGGAAACCCTAATGCCAAATGCACTAAACAAAGAAAAAACAAGTAAAAAAGCTAAAGTCGGGTGTCCCGACTTTGAAATACTCTGTACATATGTTTACAATAATTATAGAAAATAAAAAAAAAAAAATTTTGATCCATTTTACCTTTCTAGGTATTCGAACTCACGTAAATGGTGTATAATTGCACATTTACATAGCAATTGCGTCTGTGTGAGTGTATGTATGCTATGCGCATCTATTCGTGTCTGTGTAAACATGTTAGCAGTCAACCAAACAGCAACATCAACAAAAGCCGCAGGCAGCGCTTGAGCAGCACTGCAGCAGCAAATATATTTATGGCCATAATTTCTTGTTAAATCGGTCTATCATGGTAAAACTTGGCGTACGGACACATAATTACTAACTCAAGGTATTTGCTAAGGTTAAGTTCGAAATTCCAAGAATTACGGGAGTTAGAGAAAATCGCGATTTGCATTGGAGAGGGGGGAGAGAGGGAAATTCCAAAATACACATTTTCTTCGTATTCACACAAGGCATCTGGGACTAAAATTTGGTGTTCCTAGGTCTTATAGTCTCCAAGATATAGGCGATTATACGAATGGAAAATCGGGGTAACCCCCATAGGGGGAAGTGGGGGGAAAATCAAAAAAATAAAACAAACTTGCACAGCGTACACACATAAGGCATCTTTGTGCAAAATTTGGTGTCTAGCACTTATAGTCTCTGAGATCTAGGTGATCATACGGACTGACGGACAGCCGGACAGACGGACAGACAGGGCTAAATCGACTCGTCTTGTCATGCTGATCAAGAATATATGTATGTACATATATACTTTGTGGGGTCTGCCACGCCTCCTTCTGCCTGTTACATTTTTCAGCTCGCGCAAACCTAATATACTCTTGTACATTTAATGTTTGTTTGTTTATTTGTTTTTTGTTTGTTAGGAGAGTGTTTTTATTTAAAACTGTCCATTGTGGACAAACATTATTTTTTTTTTTTTTTTTTTTTTTTTTTTTTTTGGGTTTAAGTTACCACGATGCCCTTGGGTATTGTGGAATTATTTGGCCGCCCACTTATTGGTGAAGTGGAAATTGCCACACTAGATAAATGTAGGATGTTGCTTGAAATTACAGTTTGACTTTTGTGTCATTTATGAAGTTTACTATTGCGTTATATTCTTGAACCGACTCATGCTTAAAGAAAGAGTGCAGATTGTTATATTTGGTTAGCGATGGGACGCGTTGTCGATTTGTATTATGTTTTGGACATTCAAATATGATGTGTGATGCGCTATCGGGAACGCCGCAGCTGTTACATTTGTTATCGTCGATAACATGCATTTTTGAAAGAGTGACTTTATCGAATGTGTATCCACTAAGCAGTCTATTAATTAGTTTTGTATTGTTTGCGTTAAAATTGCAGCTCTTATTTTGGAACCACGGTTTTCCAAGCGTGGTCGGAAAAAGTGCGCAGTATGCTCTGTTTTTCTCTGCCACGAATCTGGCGTACTCTAGTTCCCATTCGTCATGGATTAGACTGTACATGGTACGCACTGCATCCTTTAAGCTCCATTTTAGCACCATGAAGGTGCCGTCTGTTGTTGCTCTTTTGGCTGCCGTGTCCACCGCGGAATTTTGGGGAATACCCACATGTCCCGGTATGAAATGTAACTCTACAGCTAAAACACTGGAACAGTTATTAATTTTTCTTTTAATGTGTGGACAAACATTAAATTTGTTAAATAAACGATTAATTATTTCATTTATATTATAAGATATATGTATTTTGCAGCCCTATGTTATCGATAATAATATATCGATGTGACTCAGCCAAGCGACTGAAAAATGAACTAGTACTGCAAAAAAAAACCAGACGCGCTATTTTCCCTCCAATTTTTAGTAATCAATTGCTGTTGGCCGCCTATTGTTTCTACAGTCGGTTTTTTTATTATTAATTTTAGCGCCAATTGCCAATGCTAGATAACTTTCAAAGAGCCGAGAAAATCGGCGAAGGAACCTACGGAATTGTTTACAAAGCGCGTAGCAATCAAACAGGAAAGGATGTAGCATTGAAAAAAATTCGCTTGGAGGGGTGTGTACTAACCAAATTTATTAAGTGACTTGTGTATTAAAAACTTATAGCTAGAAACATTAATATGCAGAGCAGAGTTGCTCATATTTACGCATTCTGAGTGAGTGGCCAACTGACAGCGGTAGGTGCGCCCTATTGTCCTTGACGAATGTCAAACTCCTGCAGACGCTCTGCCCAAGCAATGAGAAAGGCGGATTTCTGATGCATAACGCAGCCCGGATTCTGTGCGTGCTGCGCTGTGGGAAGCAAGACGTAGCACCACATGATTCGGCTTTGTTCTGCATTCCAGCCCAAATGCTTCTATAATCCTGCAATAAGTGACATTGAATTAATTGTACTGGTTCTGATTCACAGCGAAACTGAGGGCGTTCCGTCTACTGCCATAAGAGAGATATCTTTATTGAAGCAGCTGAAGCACAAAAATGTAGTACAACTGTATGATGTGGTGATATCCAAAAACAACCTCTTCATGATTTTCGAGTATTTGAACATGGACCTCAAGAAGCTGATGGATAAAAAGAAAGAGGTCTTTACGCCGCAACTAATTAAAGTGGGTCTTTGAAATGGAGGCCGCGCTACTGCCGTCGCCGCCTACCAAATCAAGAACATCAATCAACTAAGCCCCGTATCTAAACATCGTTTTGCAGAGCTATATGTATCAGATATTCGATGCACTGGGCTTTTGCCACACGAATCGCATCCTGCACCGTGACCTGAAGCCGCAGAATCTCTTGGTCGACACATCGGGCAACATTAAGGTAGCCTGCCATAGTCTTCTCCAATCCGGCTAAGAAAACACTTCTTATTACCATCGTTGAAAACCCTTTTTTTCAGTTGGCTGATTTTGGGCTTGCCCGTGCCTTCAATGTGCCAATGAGAGCCTATACACATGAAGTGGTAACGCTTTGGTATCGAGCCCCGGAAATATTGCTTGGCACGAAATTCTATTCCACCGGCGTAGATATTTGGAGTCTGGGCTGCATCTTTTCCGAAATGGTGAGATATTTTAACAACCTTTCCCAACTAGTTTTTTGATTTTTGCTGCGAAATTGCTGACCGAAACAAATATGCACTGGCTAGCTAAAATAGAATTAATAATTATGTATACCTGGCAAAACTCTTACAGATTATGCACCGTTCCCTCTTTCCTGGCGATAGCGAGATCGATCAATTGTATCGTATCTTTCGGACGCTTAGCACACCTGATGAAAGCAAATGGCCGGGGGTAACGCAGCTGCCCGACTTCAAGGCTAAATTTCCTAGGTGGGAGGCCACCAATGTGCCCTCTGCTCTACGTAACCACGAGGCGCACGATCTCATTATGGTAAGTGCCAAACATCAAGCCAGGCATCATAAAATTCTAATTATGCTTTACAAAACACAGTCAATGCTTTGCTATGATCCAAACCTGCGAATTTCTGCAAAGGATGCTTTACAACACAAATACTTCAACAACGTTGAACACGTTTCGCACGTAGCGCTGCCAGTGGAACCAAATGTTACGCCTCGTTCAAGCACTGCCACAAATGAAACGGAACTTTTAACTAAATGCTAGGCTGTCTAGTGTTATTTTCTTATATGTGAGTTATACTGCCTATCTTTGTTACCTATAAGGTATATGTGTGTAATAGTAAAATATTAACGTTCAACGTATAATTTATTTTCAGATTTCATGTCCATTTCATAACGCAAAGATATTGATACCCATTCATATTAAACAAAAATTATTACAAATTGATCACCAGGCGCGCAGCCAAAACACACGTTTTCGTCGCTGATGCATCGGCGTTCTATTGGAATGCGACGTCATTTCATTTGAATTTCTCGTAAGAGGGATCGAAGATTGTTTATACTTATAGTCAAGTAAATATTTGCCCAGTGTATTGCGCATGCTCTCAGATACCTCTGGTGCCATGTCAAAATCGTCGGTGTCTGCGTCAGATTCATCTTTATCATCATCATCACCATCGTCGGATTCATTGTTTTCGTCTGTATTTTCGTGCGCCACAGACGAATCGTGCATTTCATTATCTGCAGTCTGCAACTCGTCTTCTTTATTAGACTCAGTCTCTGCTGGTCTCTCATTGATCAACTGTGTAGTCCATTTCAATGGCTTGCCACTAGCATAAGGCCTTAGCACTGCCAGCTTCTTCGTATTCAGCTTTCCCAAACTGTTGGCTTGGTACCCACCATAATTATGCCATCTATTCAGAGCAGGCGATGGATAATAGTTGCCAAAGAAATTGCCATGATTGGGATAGATGTGTGGCCCTAAACGTTGCACGCCATAGAAATTGCCTGAGTTGGTATCGTAGTAGAACATGGGAGACGGCCGACTCTGACTATAATAGCCGTACTGCTCTCCAGCCTCTGACGGATCGTCTTGTGCATAGCTGGGCGACTGAATGTAATCGGAATCGTATCCTGGGCGTCGACGCCTCTGTTCTTTGCGCTTCTTTTTACGCCTGCGCTCTGCTGTATTGCTTACATAGTCAAGCAACTCTGCCTGTGCCTGTTCTTGATAGCCCTCCTCCACAGGCGGCGTTTCTATAATGTTGGCATTGCCATCATTAAAAAAGTTAGCCAAGGGATTTACCAAAGTCAAGTTGCGAAAATTCAACGCGGGCTGAACACTTCGCACAATGCTATTCCAGACACGAATTAGCGGACGTTCCGTTGTTGTTGATGCCTGTCTCACACGGGCTGGTAGGAGTTTCCAATGCCGCCTATAGCCACCGCTGCTGCGAGAGTCCTGCGCATAGTCATAGTCGAAAGCTGTGCCCGCTAAATGCAGAGTATCGTCCGCCTCTCTAATGGATGTAGCACATAAGTTGTAAGCTTGAATATATTTATATTATTTATATGTTATGCTCACCCGTCCTTATGTGGTTTCTGCAGAACCGTATTCACTGATATTCCCGCTGCTTGCCATCCGCTTGGTAAGTAGGATGACAGGAGTTGCAGCAGCACCAACGCAGCAACCAGTTTTTGCCACATTCTTGTCGATAAAAGACATTCAATTTTATTTATTAGATATGGATGTGTACGTATGTTTGTATTACGAGATCTTGATTAAGAATAAAAGCACTCGCGCACAGGCCTCCACTGAGGAATATAAAGTATAGAATTTAAATATCACTAATGTCAAAGTTCTCTTTACATTCTATACTTTAAACAATGCACCAAACTAAACCTATTTTGATAAAGCAAATTTTCTTCTTACGGTAAGAAATACAGACGTATTCTATTCGTCGCAAAGATAATGGAAACGTATATTTTGCGTAATGGACTCACTTTAAAGACCCTCTTATGAAGTTGCGGATATTTCATAAGGGTTTCCATATTTTTGTAAGCAATATTCCTGATGAATTCTATTTAAGACTTAATACCGTCCTTTGTGCAGGACATGACTAATAAAAGCTCTACATTTATAAGTACCTGTAAAGATAAGCAATAAGGCGCGTGAAATCCAAAGCTGGCCGGAACAATACTGTGTATCGTGTGCTATCGTTGGGAATCCACAGCCAACTGAAGCGCCGGCTGAAATGTATGTGTTCTTAGCTCACTTTCTTACCATATTAGTGAGCAACCTAGATTTTTTGGCATAGACTTGTATCCATTCAATTTTACGAGTTTAGTATTTATGCCTTTTTGACCGTAACTTATAGACCGGACTGTTTTATATTTTATTTTGTGTTCTTCCATCAAAGAACAAAAAGAATTCGCCACCTAGGGAAAGTTTTCCCGTAGAGCTTGCCTACGGCAGCTCTAGTACATATTTGCATAAATCGTTGGCTAACTTGCAAACAAGCGCATAAATTGATTCGTCATAGGTGTAGGCACTGCGCCAAGTTAACACCAGTCGCCGTTTACGTAGGAAGCAGCTTTAAATTTATGTTTTTTAACGCTAAACTAACCCAATTTTTTATGTGTCGAAAGTCTGTCGGCCACTTAGCCGCTGGCTGCTGGCAAAAGTAACTCTTTTGACAACTCTACCTAAGAAAATTAGCATTTCTTTGATTACACAATTAATTTGCCAAAAAAAAGTTGTTGACTGATAGTTCGTTTGATAAGTATGTTACATCTGTAGGTGTGTAGGAAATGATCACGTTCTGTGTTTTGGTCATATAGAGGGGATAACAGCACCCTTTTATTTTAAAAATGCATAACCTTTTTTTGGTTTATCAATGAAAGAAATCTACTCTTTTTTTTTTAGCACAGCATGCGCATTTTTTTGCAAATTTGCTTAGCTATTAGACGAAGAAATGGCATTACATTCAAGAATTTGCATAAACATATTGGCATGTGTTTGAACTAAATTTTATTCAAACGAGATCAGATCAACAAAGTGGTAGAGCTCCCACGGCTTCATTAGTATCATCAAACGCGCATCAGTCTTTTCGCTCACTCGCTCCGTTTATACAACTGAGACATATTCAAAAGCAGATCGCATCATTATAGCTCCGATGGGTTCTACAAACAAAGCTGATGTAATTTACGGAGAAAGGTGCCCTTTTCCATCAGAAAAACCTTTAGTAGGCTAGTCGTCTCTAAAAGGCCAGACGGATCGATTACAAATAGGGTAGAAGCTAAATTGTCGTTCCAAGTGTCTTTCGTGAAAAAAAACACCATATTGTTTCTGGCATTAAATATACAACACGAAATATAATGTCAAACTTACTGGGTCTAGAAAAAAGGAATTGTTAACTATAGAACGCCGATCGGTATTTGTAGTATCACTAAACAATTTGGAACTGACTATCCAATTATTACAAAGACTGAAAGACATTGTAAACTCATCTTGAATGTGCAGATCGGTTCTACTTTTAGGATAACCTTGGAGTTGTCTTCGTTTTTCGTATTTAGAGCTTTTAAAAACGTGCTTGATTGTGTTATTCCGTAATTAGATCAATATTAAGATTTGATTAAATTCTTTTTCTTTTTCCAAATCTGAAGCTCGTATTAACTACCTTTTGAACCAACACCTCATCCACAAACACCTATCAAACATTTCAACTACATTTCCGCAGCAAGAAAAAACGAAATTCAGCTGCATATCTAGAATTTAAAATAGTTATCCAACTATTTATTGAATGCAAAAACATATTCGTAAACAAAGCCCCCATGTAGCTCCTTGGCATGGTGCCCTTACAGTTCCGAAGCGGAAATAAAAGTAAAGAACTGAACAAAAACACACAAAAAAGTAAAGAAAATGCATAACAAGTGTTTTTCTTTACACACACGCTATGTGAAGAGAGAGTGCTTTTGAGGAAATTCAGGAAAATGGGAGAGAGAGAGCAAAGCGAAGCTTTGGCCGCCGCTACTGCAACTTGCCATGGCCGATTGACCGAATCGCGCTCAGGCATATTTTCGAGCCAAACAACAGAGTCAGTTGACGTTGAGATTCCTGCCCCGAAACGACGACCCAGACTACGTGACGCGTCGCGTTGTGCCTAACCAACATTGGCAGCGGGGCCAAAGAGCTCAAGAAAACAATAGTACCAGCAGCGGAGCTACAGCGACACTGACGGTGAAGGCGACGGCATAGCAGCAAATAACTGTTACAAATTTGTATGCCTTGTGCCTAGGAAAAGTAGTCAAAAGGCGTTTTAAGTGGCAGTTGCGTTGGCCAAGGAAAAAAAGACGCGTATGTGTTTGTGTATGTGCATAGATATACTTATATGTGGGTGTGTGTGTGTATGTGCCTGGCCAAGTTTTTGGAAGCTTGTGTGCGTGTCAGTTTTGTGTATCCCTAACCGCACAATATTAGATTTTTGGCAGCGATGTTCCTCCAAATTTATGTTACACGAAAAATGTGTTCGATTTAATTAAATTAGAAAAAACGCGCAAACTCACATTTCCCATTTATTTATCTATTTATTTATTTATGTAAGCGCCACCAACAGCAAAGTGCAAGGAATTGCGTAAAGTTTCAGTGTACGCCCCAATGCCCATGCCCTGCACAATGTCAATAGGTGCTTAAGTAAATTATATAAAATCATTTAACAAACGTGTGAGCATTCATAACGAGAGTGTGAAAAGCGCTCGTGGAAATTGTGCTTGTCTCTAAAAACAATTTATATCTGTTTGTTTGTAAGAAAAACTTTCTTCTAGACGTCCTGCAGATAAGGGCTTCAAAAGGCCATATGTGTTTATGTGTGTGTGTGCATATGTGTGAGAGATTTCCCTTTGTGTATACAATATGAAAAATTCAAGTGGCAGGCAAGCTGGCGAAAATTCGAGCCAAGTTACTCACACAGTCTCAAGCGTTACATTTTGACATGCCTACGAGGCAAGTCAAGCCAACCTATTACCAAGCTGTGTGTGTATGTGTGTGTGTGTGTCCATCTCGTCCCACCTGGCCCTCCTATGCCTTAGGAGTGGGCCCATTCAACTGCTGTGCCTTTGTATTTGTGCCGTTGGCCAAGGTAACCACCCGCTGCCACATTCACATTCAAATTGAAACATCTTGGCGCGCGTTTCGTTTCGTTTCAATTTTCAAGTGCGCGTTTTGTGGCCGCCTACTACCCCCATCCTGCCTACTCTCCCCCATCCATCCGCCTTCCATTGTTGCAGGTGTCTGAACGTTCAAGACTGGCGTCTGTTCTACTGTTCGCCACGCAGCTGTGTGTCACTTTCATTTTCGGTTTACTATTGTGTGCTTATCTGTCTGTTTGTCTGCCTGTTTTACTGTCTGTGTATTTGTATGTGCGTGTGTGTGTTGAAGCATTGTGCTTGACCATAACCACTAAAAATGTCACATTGCGTACACGCCGAGTCGTCCTCGACCATTGCGCGAATTTTGTTGTATTTGTTATTTTTGCTGTTGTTGCTGTAAGCTCGTTTACTTTTGGGGCCAGCACCCACGCGCTCTCTCTGCAGTGTTTTCACCCACTCGTGCGCTCTCTCTTTCTAGCTCTCTCTGGCTCTCTACCTCCCCGTGTGGCTCGCTCTCTGGCGCCTTGTGCAGCTGTTTGTTTAAATTTTGTTTTGATTTCAAAACAAAACGGCAATAAACACCTACTGTCAAGAATCTTGCGTAGTCCCGTCCCCCCCTCTCTCACCATCATTCTCTCTTTCTCACTCTACTTGTATATCTGTCCGGCTATTTGTCTGGCTGGTTTCTTGGGCAGCACGTTTCTTGGCGTCCGTGTTTTGTTTGGCAATTTAAATTTTATTGTGATTTTTATTTTGCACATCGCTCAGTGGCGCGCGCAAGCAAACAAACGAAACGTGAAGGCATCTGCTTTATAGAGCAATTTGACGCCTAAATGTATGCATTAAAATTATAGTTCTGTGCATTAGCGTCGACATCCTTGCACGAGAGTCGCTCTTTGTCCTGCAAAGCAAACATTATGTTGATTATAATGGCAGATGTTCGCTGCTCAAACAGTTGCCAGTCGAGTGCACATTTTGGCACAACAACCATCTCCAATTATTTCAGTTAATAGAGCACATTTCGCTTCTACAACAATTGCTTTCACAGACATTCTAGTATGGTTATGTATGTGCTCATAGAGACACGCCATGCTGATCCAGACTATCCGTATTTTGTGGTGTACATATTTGCAACCGAAGCGCCCCCATCAATCTATTAAACTGACATTTGCAGAAGTTCTGTAAGACTTTGGCAGTTGGCCAAAAAGTCTTCAACCCATTCGCCATACACGAAAAGAAATTTGTACCTGCATACATAAGTAAGAAAATTCCAATTAGCTTGCAGCATTTGAAAACAAATTTCTAAACTACGGTTATCTACATTTAAGACTGACATCGGTCAACGATATTGCTTATCAGTATTTGAATGCTCGCGCCAAATACAACTACAGACATAGTCTCAGAAGACTCTTTGGGATTTGGATGGAACACCTAGAGACTTAGACGCCGGCAAGTTCGTAGTTCAGATCCTGTCACTTGCTGTTCGTTGCTGCATTCGACTTGTCGCCAGACGTCAGGCCCTTCTACTGTCAGTGTTAGCCAATTTTTCAAAACAACTTTAATTTCCATATTTTGCACATTAAACGACGCTTGTCTACCCCGCATTCCACTTTTTGCCCGTCTTACCAATTTTCGCGTCAGTTCATTTAAATGCTATAAATATATGAACAATTTGCATTTTACATAAGCATGGGCGGTGAGCAGCTGGGGAGTCGCGTAATTTCGAGCCAGACTGAATAATTAATGTACGAGTATAGCCAGGCCTCTTGTTGGTAGCCAAATGCTCCGACATCGTGTACTCATAGACTATAGGTTTTGTAGAATTTCAAAGTTGGGTGTCATTTTAATATGGAATCGAACAAGTTCTTCCTTTGTAAACACTCTATGAACGAATTATTTCAAGTCGAAAATGGCATTATTGTTGATATACTCTAAGTAGGGCCGAACATCGAGGAAACTGGCCACATAGCGCTGTGTGTTCGGCACACGCAGCACATCCATTTGCAGTCCCACCAGATAGAAATTCTTGGGCAGGTCCCCTTCCACCTGCACAGCCACAATTGGAGCGCCAAGGTGGTACAACTCGCTCTGCTGCAAGTAGCCACAGACCATGGTGCTGCTGGTAAGCAGGGAATTGTGCTTACTCTGGCACCAGGGCGTACTGACCGTCTTCACCCAAGACTTGTTCTTGAGGACTTTGTTCACCGGAATTCCGGCCAGCATAAACATTTGCCCCACAAGGGTGTCGTTGGCTACACTGGGCGGTGGCATGCAAACTGGCTGCACATTCGCCGTCAGCTTGGCATCCTTCTGCAGGGTCAGCACCGCCAGACTGTTCTTGAATGTTAGCGGATCGTACTCGGGATGTATGCTTATTTCGGCCAGCTTTATTTCCTGTGCGGGCAGCACGCAGTATCCATTCAAACAAGTGGGCTGATTCACATCAGCCGTCTTATTCCAGACTCCCAAGTGCACGGAGAATGCCTCCGGCTTGCTCTCGAACCGGACAAAACAGTGGGCTGGAGCTAGAAGGCTACGCTTAGAAATTAGCACCGCCATACACCCACCAGTGGGCACTTGATGGTTGTCTAGACGCAATTAGAGTGTTAGAGAGCATAGTATAGTTACAAATTATCTTCCACCTACTGTCGCTATAGGCAATGCGGGCCAGCCACTGATGTTCTGTGGGCACTGCAAAGCTATCCTGTTTGTGCATCTGTACCTCATCGAAGTACCCACACTTGCCATCATCTGCCCTCAGCTGCCCCACGATGCCCACGAAGCCAATTGTACACAACAAAAATATTACAGCTTGCATTCTCTGGCGCATTTGAAAGCCAACTGAGATGCGAAAAAGCTCCACAGCATGATACTTAGCTTAGAATGTTGGCTCATGTCGAGGGCTGTTCGAGGGGTGAATTCGTGACTGGTTGGGGTTTTCCCATAGAAATATCAACTACGACAATCTAATTATAAAGAAGGACAGGGGGCTGTTTGATTATTCAGTACAAACAGAACCATGTCTTACTCGTAAAAAGATTTACTTCATTAACTTCATGGTCATGATTTGATATTGTTGTTATTGTTGATATTTGAAGGTCAGTGGATTTAATTCAATATGACAAACAACATTATGAATAACCATCTTTATTAACTATCTGTCTTCAGATTGGCAGTGTAGGTTATGGATGCAGTTCATGCCACCCGTCTTCCTTTGTTTTTGTTGCTGATTATCTTGTCCAAGAGTTTCTGGGGGAAACTTCAAATTTCTGAGATTATGCATTAAGTCTGGAATATTTATTCGAAGAAGATTACGTAATGAATGTTGTTAGTTATGTTAGTAGAAATTTATATGTATGAGACCAGGACGTATTTTTACCAACCTACAAACGAACATCATCAAAACTATTCACGAACTAATGGAACAGACCATTTTAATAATAAATGACTCGTATTTTATATAAAAACTACAGAGAATGATTAAAACGTTAGCGCAGTGTTCTAAACCTGTTTGCCGTGCACCTCGATTATGATTATTTCTAGAGGTAGAGAAAAACACGGCCTAATAAAAATATGAGATACTCATAAACATATTTATTTAACTGAAAATAGTGTGTACAAGGTTGATAGGTGTGTATAGAGGATTTATTTATTCGAGCGTAGATATATTCTCCAGTATCCAATTGCGCGATTTGCGCATATCTTGAAACACAAACGTTGTCAGCCCCGTCTTGTACGTGGTAATGCGCATCAACATGCCTATCAGATAGAAACTCCGGGGCACATCATTCTCAATATTAAGACCCATGAGTGCAGTGCCCAAATAGAAGGGTGTTCGTTTCTCGGGAAAAGCACAGAATTGATTTTCGGGTGGAGCCGCGGGTACGCCATTGCACAGATTTCTCGATACGACCAGGCCATCACCCTTGCCCTTGAGCGAGCCCAAGCCTTCAAAGCCACCATATTGAAAATTCCGATCGGTCAGTGAGGGTAGCTCATTTCTAGCAAGTAGACAAATGGGCTTTGCATAGATCGTCATCTTTATGGGTTCAGCCAGTTTAAGAAGGGCCACGTCGTTATCTCCTGTATCTTTATCCGCTAGGGGATTTACCTTAATCTCTGTTACTTGATATGGCACAGGCGCGAACACACAAAAACCTTTATCATTACAAATGAACTCCTCGGAACTGTTATGCTTTTGGTTCCATATACCCAGTAGCACTCCGATTGATGCTGGCTGGTTATTAAAGCGCTTCAAACACGAGTTGGGCACCAGGACGTGCTGGCCACTTACTATAATGACGTTGCAATTTATTCGTCTTGCACTTGGACTCAGCTCTTGTTTGGCTCCTCTTAAGTCCAACAGCAGGCCCATCCACACATATTCCGTGGGCTCGGCTTCGGTTTTAGTGTTGTACAGTAGACGCTCTTCCAGGTAGCCACAGTCAGACTCCGCCCGAACAATAGCTATAACGCCACAATTACTAAAGACATTTATGATGATCTCAGTACTCACTAATATAGTTGGAGCTGATAAGAATTAAAGCCGCCACTAGATTCATAAAAGTTGTCACTCTCATATTAATGCAGCGTTCCTAAGCGTCTGTTCAGTTCAAAAGCCTAGCTTAATAGAAACTGAAAGCTGCATTTCAACGAAACAAGAGTGCATTCATTTTTCAACGAGAAAGCTCACACCTGAGCATTCGGATGAAGCTCGTTCTGAGTGGGGGAAACGTCGTGACTTGTTTAATATGCTAACATTTACGTCCCAATAACGTTGATTACAAGTCTTTTGTAAACATATCCCATTTCAAATTGTACATATTGTATAAGTCAACAAATTCAAAATTCGTTTGAACAACTATTGAGCTATTACAACCATAATCAATGGACTCGTATTATATTTCATCATTATAAATTTATACATGGCTTAAGGCTGTTATTATTTGTTACTTTTAAATATAAATGAAGTACGAAAATTAAGCTTTAATACAACTTTGACTGAATGAGCATTTATTGACTTTTTCTTACCTTTATGCCTTAATTGATATTCTTGTATCTCGCTCTAAACTGTTCATATACAAAAGTATTCAATGAAATTCTCCAAATTTAAAGAAATAAACTTGTAACCATTAACTTGGAACAAATTCAATAAAATTACAACAATGGACTTTCTCAAACGATAACAAATAGGGTGAATTTATGCTATTGGTAAACAAATTGAAAGTTGTAAAAAAAAACTTCCAGCATTAAAAAAAAAACTGAAATGCTTTACATTCCCGACAAAACCATCTTTTCAATACTTTGGCCCAATTTTGTGCACCACCAAAACAGTTTGTGTTTTTATACCCTGTATCTGTAGGGAAGAAAGCGTAAATTAGGTTTGTGCAAGTATGTAACAGGCAGAAGGAAGCATCTCCGACGTCATAAAGTGTATATATTCTATATATATCAGCGTGACGAGAGAAATCGTTCTAGACATGTCCGTTTATCTGTCTGGATGAACGCCTGAATTTCGGAAACGACTGAGCGAAAATTAACCAAACTTGGTATGCAGACGCTCCTAGTCCCTACTCTATACGAGTTTATTTTATTTTTGGGGTTTTTCTTCCCCTCCCCTACCCTTTACCCGTAGGGTAAAAAGCGGTACAAGGTATAAAAAACAAGTTTTGTATTAAGAAACAAGAAAGGAATGCTAAAGTCGAGCAGGCTCAACTCTTAAATACCACCCCACAAAAAAGTAATTAAATTAATTAATTAATTTAATTAAATTAATTAACTAAATAAATTTAATTAATTAACTAAATTAAATATAAAATAGTCCATGCATGCATACATTTACATCAGAATCGTGCCTTATGCGTGTTTGTGTACTTGTACATATGTATGTATGTGTGCATTGGGCCTGGTTATATGGCTATAACTTTCTTTCCGATCATTCTATCATTCTATTGGTATACGGATATATAATCACTAACCTAATGTGACTACCAAATTTTAGTTCAAAATTCCAAGAATTACGGGAGTTATAGAAAATCGTTAATAGGGGGGAGTGAGGGGGTGGATCAGAAAAAATGAACAAACTCGTCCTTTCTCGGTCTCAGGAGAATCTGTATACCAAGTTTGGTTATTCTAGCTCTTATACTTTCGGAGATCCTTGCGTTCATACAGACAGACAGACGGACATGGCTATATCGATTCGGCTTGTCATGCTGATCAAGAATATATATACTTTGTGCGGTCTAGCAAGCCTCCTTCTGTGTGTTCCATGTGCACTCGCACAAAACTAATATACCCTTGTACCCTTTGGGTACAGGGTATAATAAATCTGTAATCTAGAACTTTACCAGTAAATGTACAATCGCCCTTAATTACCACAAATTATTCCTTGCCAGTCATTGCTGACTGCTATAATATATCATCGTTAATATTTACCAAAACATATATAAATATATATTATAATATGTGATTATATAGTAAACATTTTAAGAATTAGCCTTCATTACCGTTAGCAACGCGCAGCTTTAGCCACTGGAACAGAAAACAGAAATTTGAGCACCAATTGGCCTTCGTAGGGAATGCGAGAACTAAGGATTTGGTTTAAAAATGAACTATCAGTAAATCGAAATCGTTTATCGTAGAAACAATAAATCAGGGGATTGAGATATTCTCTTCTAGGTCTCCCAAAGTTTAAATCAGATTCCAAACATAATGATAAACTAAGCTCCATTCCAACTTTTACTTTTTGTCAACTGAAGCAGTCCTGGTAACTTTTCATTAAATCTCAGTTTCGGTAACGCTTTTAATGTCTTTATTATCGTTCGCTGCATCAGTTATGTGCAGGATTTCGAAATGGTTGCAATACTGCTCGTGGCTTCATGATTATACTCCTTGAAAATACTACTCGTAAGCATTTCAAATTTATATTATAAATTAATAGCCAGTTAAAAATAATCGATTGCCTTATGTTATTACCAATTAGCAATGCCCACGGTCAGTGCCATCAATAATATGCAAATTTGCGCATTAAATGTAATTAGCTTAAGCTATTCAGCTCAGTTTGGTAGAGTGACATGGGCATTATGGCTAATAAGTTGAGCTGGCAAGTTGTGCGAATGCTATGAATAGCCTGTTCTTGAATAATTAATGTTTCAATTAGAAGGTCGTTATCAAAGAAAAGTGAACACATCGTGGCGGAAGACTAAGGACCCTCATATTGTGAGCAAGTGGGTCTAGATTTTCGGTACAAGGTCACATTTTATGCTGCACTAAAATGTCTAACAAATTGGCCCGTTGTTTATTGTTCAACGTTGACTATGACGTTAACTTTGGCTCAACTTGACCTGCCCGCCCAGGCATTCATAATTTCTGCTGTACTTGTATGTATGTATATACTTATGTAACACACATTTAGAAGAGTAGGGTATATACGTGTACCCACGCACTTGTAATAGATTGTGCACAGCCAATGGAAAAACATGCGAATCAATGTTATGCTTCCCAGCAGACATTTGGCCAAGAGCTGCAAACAGTGGGCAGAATTTTAATGAATGACGGGCACGAATAAAGGCTTAAGTGCAGGTGATGGAGCACAATGGGGGGTGCGGAAACAGACGATTGAGCGGTCAGTTGGCCATTTAGCCACGAAACCACTTTCCTTGAGCTACGGGCCTCCAGCGGCGCATTTAAATTGCCTTTGCATAGAGGTCCAGATAGCTGATATTTCCAGCTAATTTCTTTATTATAGAATAATGTGCAAATATCGACCGCGTATTCAACGGTGCACTAGAAAGTATAAACGTAGCAGGAAGAAGTGGGATTTGCAAATCGATATGGACTGCTGTCCGAATGCATTCGTTTCGCTTCGTTTATTCGTTTCTGCGAACTTTTAAACCATAACATCTATGTTTCATCAAAACCAAAAACAATGTATAAATTCACTCCAATGTGAACTTATTTTTACCATTTTCCTGAGTGTAAATCTGTGCAGTTGAAAAATGTATGGAGGCTACCGTTCTGAGTCGCGGGTGGGCCTAGAACCTCTAACCTCAGCCTCAGTATTTAGTTCTGTACATGGAGACTACGGGTGCGCCCTTCGCTTGTTTCGCTTGCCTGCATGGCGGCCATAAAGTTGTGTTTGTACCTACGTTGCGTGCGTTCCTTAATCGGGGCAGGCACGTGAGGAATGCCACACGTTTCTTAGCTAACCGAACGTCTTTTTACAGGTCCGGCGATTGAGCTGCGGGTGCAGCACGCGAGGAAGGAAGGTGCATCGTCTGTGCGCTATGAATACTAGAGGAGTACAACGATAGCATGACGCGCGACGGCGAAATTCCAGCCATCTTCAATCCGAAACGTGTGCGCACGCCATCGGTGGTGGTCACTGGCGATTCCTCGAATGGTCCATATAATAATAACAACAGTGGTGGCGGGAGTGGTGGTGCCGGTGGCGCCACTACAAGCAGCAGCTGCGGCTTCAGCAATGTGCTTAACACAAGTAATCCACAAATAACCCACCAGGATTCGATATCATCGAGCCAACAGGATCCCAATGAGGTCATTACCATACAGGCGGAAACACCGACCGCCCATAACGCACAACACTTCGGCAGCGGCAACGACTCGTCGGACACACATACACAAATAACAATAGACCTGCAGCAGCATGGGAATGGCGCAACGTCCTTGGGGGAGGAGGCGGCGGAAGTGCGCTTCAAAAAGCTCAAAGCCTGCAAAGAGTCTTGCTGCTCCGAACTGGCACAGAAGGTACATCTTCAAGTTCCCGGGCTTCATTCAATTCTTCCAAATATTGAGCGGAGCTATGTAGAGGTGCCAAAACCCAGAAACTTTGTCATTTTCAATTTATTTCAGATGTACTTTGGCGTTTGCGTGACCATTTTCGTGACCGCCTCATGGGTGGGCGCCACACACTGCATTAAGTACATGTACCTGTATCAAGCGCCCTACGATGACGACTCTGATTATGACTTGGACACATCTTCCAGTCGAGCCGAATTGAGCAGCGAGATCGAGAATATATTGGCCATCAGCGAAACGTCAATGCATCACGTCGAGGACGCCACCGAGATGTTCAATATACCACCGCGCCAGCCTGTCTACTTTAGCGCACCATTCTTTGCCGCCTGGTTTTTTACCAACTTTTCGCTACTCTTTTTCCCCATCTACGTGCTGGGCAGCATGTCGGCCCGCAAGTGCAACAAACTCAGTGAAATTTTGGGTGATGTCCTGAGAGGATTTCGCGAGCGCGGCTTTACCATAGGTATGTTACTTTCAAAATCGTCATTTAATGGAGTCGTATTATCTACAAATGTTGTACACATTATCATTAGTTCTATAATAGCAATAACAACTCATTGAATCACATTTCAACACAACGTTTTGTGGGAATGTACACACAGGAAGCAGACCCCTAAAAGTACATATGCATGCATATATTCTTGATCAGTATGACAAGACGAGTCGATATAGCCATGTCCATCTGTCTGTCTGCCTGTCCGTCTGTATGAACGAAAGGATCTCTCAAGATACAAGAGCTGAAATTACCATACTTGGTATGCAGGTTCCCCTAAGCCTTAGGCCGATCAAATTTGTTAATTTGTTCGGACTTTTAATTTTTATAGCCTGTATCCAAAAGGGTAAAAGAAAGGACGAGCTTGTGTTTTTTTTTTTTCTGATGCACACTACAGTCGATCAAGCCCGACAGTGAAATACCCTGTACCCAGGTAAACTCCCGACACTGGGGTATATGCGCCCATAGCAGAAGCAAAAAGAGGAAGAAGAAGAGCGAACATGATGCTGCAGTCTGGGGGGTTGTACTGGAGAGAATTTGTTTCGCTAATAACTTTTCTTAGAATTGACCGAACATTTTAAACATTATGTGTGCAAAGTTTGGTTTAGGTAGCATTTGAAATGTGGACGCTATTGACGAAATTCTGTAGCGGGGGAAGGGGGAGAAGATTCCAAAAAATAAAATAAACTCGTCCTTTCTCGGATCTAGGAGAATCTGGATATCAACTTCAGTTGTTCCAGCTTTTATAGTTTCTGAGATCCTTGCGTTCATCCATACGGACGGACGGACGGACATGTCGAGATCGATTTCTCTCGTCATGCTGATTCAGAATATATATACTTTATGGGGTCGGAGATGCTTCCTTCTGCATGTTACATACTTTGCACAAACCTAATATACCCTTTTTACCCTACGGGTACAGGGTATAATTATAAGATCGATTCAAACGCAACTTGGTTTTCTAGAAAACTAGAATTTTTAAATAATTTGCGATTCAATATGAGAAACAGTTATTTCTTCGATCGCAAGACTTATACCGATACATACTGACTTTGGTTTCTGTTTTCGAAATAGGGCGATTTCTCAATCGCTGTCTCTCCTTCTGCATATTGTGGCTGGTGACCACATATCTCTACACGTTGTCGCTGCACGTGCTCTTCGCCACAGACTCGCTGGCTCTGTTTGCCACTAATGTGGCATGCGTCTATCTACTCTCCTGGGTCATACTGCACGAGCAGTTCGTCGGTGTACGGGTAAGTATCTAACAACTGACATTTGACCCAACTGCCCGACATTTGTCTGCCGTTCCACAGATTGTGGCCGTCATACTCTGCGACACGGGCATCGCGCTGCTGGCCTACATGGACGGCATCACCGGCGAGAGTCGCACGCTCAGTGGCGTGGTGCTGGCCACCTTGGCGGCAGCTGGCTATGCTGTTTTTAGGGTAAGTCAGCCGTATCGTGCTGAGGACCATCCCTAATCACCCACTTCTGGCATTCTAGGTTATGTTTCGCAAGGTGATGGGCGATCCACCAGTGGGCCAAATAGCGTTCACCTTCACCACGCTCGGCTTTCTCAATGCTCTACTGCTGTGGCCTGTCGTGCTGGCGCTCTACTTGACAGGCACGGAAAACCTGTCATCAGAAAGCATACCATGGCATGTTCTGCTCGCGGCTAGCGTTCTGCTCCTGGGTAGGAACATCCATACACGATTTGTGGGCTGCACCTGCTGCCTCTTTGCCTTTCCTTCTCCCTTTCTTTCCATGGACTCTTATCGCTATTATTACTTTTGCTTGCAGTTTTCCACGTTCTGATGCAGTTCAGTGCCGCCGTTACCTACAACATGTTTGTGACATTGGGTCTGATTACGGCAGTGCCCGTTTCTGGTGGTACGTACACTTCTTTAGGTGCTAGCGTGAATGTAGATTTCAAAAACATACTATACTGCATATGGGTTAAGGATGGTGTTGATTTCATCGTAATTTTATAGAATCCACCTCGAATATTTGAAGATGACGAACAAAAATAGTCCTTAGATAAGATAAGTATAGTGGTGGTGTGACTATAATTTTCTCGACTATATATGTTCTTCTTAATGGTTGACATATCAGTCTCCTTAAATAGTATATTGCAAACTTATAATAATAATGCCTCATTTATTTGAATAAACAAAAATCCTCTGTTGTTTAGTTTCAAACTATATGGAAAATATATAGACTAACGTAATCAGCAACAAAAAAGTTTCAAATATTAGATTGCACCTTTTGACAAAGTAATATATAAGTAGATATATATTCGAGGGACAATTTTTCTTTAAATTGGTGCGGTTGAGATGCATTTCGAAGCTTCAAAAGTCGGTGCGACTCTCTGATTTTAGTTTTCGCTTCCCATTTACAGCACTCGACGTAATATTGTATAGCGCAACATTTGCTGGAATGAAACTAGCCGGTGTCATACTTATCGGCATTGGGTTCTTTCTAATTATGTTCCCTGAAAATTGGCCCGATTACATAACGCGGTTGTTGCGGTAAGTAGAGGGCCGATTTCCTTACAATTACTTTAAAAACTAATTTTGTGCAATTATAACGCTAATTTTCTTTGTGAGTACAAGTCGTGCGTGCTTTTCGTTTATGTACATCATGTATTTTATTCTTTTCTTAATGGTCTTAGTTTTTTTATGCAACTTTCTCTCGAAATACAAGTCCATTGTTTATAATTATTTTTATTGCTAACAAAGCGCTAAAAAAAATCTCTTAATAAGTTGAAGACGCCAAACATAAAATTGTAATACATCTATTTTGACAAACATTTAATATTTGACTGTTGTTGGTTTCTTTTTTCAAATTGCAAATATTTACATAAACAATTGTTTAATTTTGATATAAACAAACATCTTGCAGAAAGAGCGTTCGTGCCATACTCCGTTACCAATGTTGTTGTGAATTAGCCGAAATTCGCTATGCTCATTCGGTAGGCCAAAAACACAAGCTAATCCAAAAACCAAAACCAAAATTTGATATACCATTACAATATACTTATACCATATATACTTACTCTATATACATATGCATATACTCGTATGTTATTTAGTAATAGTGCAAAATACTTACAACAAAACACAATTAGAATTGTAGGCACCGTTTCGGCAGCTAACCAGTAAGAAAGAGGCTTCCAAAGAAACAAAAAAAGCGATAAAATAAAGAACTGTATGAGTTGAAACCACAGATTTTTTACTGACTGAATACCAAAAACCTCCTCTCTCTCACTCTCTCTATCTATCTACCTCTATATATATTTATATAAATACATAATCTATCCATATAATATGACAAACTTATCAACACTCTACTCTGGCTTGCAATTTTGCGCCGAACATATTGAAAGATATGCATACTTACCCTACTACAATACTAATCTATACCTTCCAATTTACACATCAGATATGTATTCATCGTTATATATAAGAATATATACGCGTTACATACCCCACACACACACACACACACACACACTCAGACACACACCAACTACTTCAGGCTGTTGCGCAGTTGGTTGAGAATCTTCTCGTTGTTTTTGATGCTGTTGTTACATATGAATATAAATATTTATTGTTGTTGATACTTTTGATAATTACATTGCAAAGTTGTTTCAACTCTACACCTTTAATCACCCAAGTGTTAATATAAACCCAACTAATCACCACAAACGACTGATGTTCCCTTTTTGTTTTCCTCATACGTGTATTTGTATAAAGTATCTTTAACCTTGATGTTGTTACAATTGTTACTGAGGTTATACATATAACTATAGTTAATCCACCCAACAATACAACAATTAAACACACACACTCACACACTTACACGCATAAACTCTGCGTAGTTAAAACCCAATGTTACTCTAGTTAGACACATAACTAAAGTCCAAATGTTCCCGACGCAATGGATGGTTTTGCAGGCTCTTTCCTTTTTTTTGGCTGTTTGTTGTGGGTCTCCTGTCCGACCCTTTTCATACATACTATATACTATAGTTCATACATGCGCCGCTTTTGTACATTAACATTTCAATTCTCATCCTATCATCGTTATACGACATAAGTGTTTCTTTTAAGTTGACATCTTTACATGTACTATATACAGAACACAAATCTATCCTGGCTATGAAATGAGCATTGACTTGCAAATACTATGTTGTATTTGATATCGATTTGTTGCTGATATTGTTTGGTTGTGTTTTATGCACCTTTTCAGCTGGCAACAGAACAAACAATAAATGCACCGGCTTTCCAAAAACAATAACAATAAACAAAAGTTATGTGTTAATTTTAGTTGTTAAGAAGACAGCATGAACGAATGACAGGCCCTCGTGCATCTGCTGCATATGTTTATTGTCTTAAGTTCTTATATTTAAGTTAAATAAATTGAATGGAAACGAAATGCAGTTTAAGCGGAAAACCCGCATTGAAATTCACCAAATATTTTATAAATTTTAGTTTCAAGTAAAGCTACAATTGTAACAAAGTTTATACGAAGCGTCAAAGTCGGATGGCAGCTCAAATACTTTGGCCACAAATTTATCAAAATTCAAAGTATGCCAACAACAATTCCGTACAAAGGAGAACGCTACAGTCGAGCAAGCCCGACAGTGAAATACCTTAGCAGAAGAAAAAAGAAAAAGAGCGTAGTACTAGAGTGAAATTGATTCGCTAATAACTTTCTCCTTTTTGAAATTGGAAACAAAAGTATATATGTATTTAGTTTGGTTTATGTAGCTTTTAAAATTTGGACAGTATTGACGAAACTCTGTAGCGTGGGAAGAGGGGAAAATTTAAAAAAAGTAAAATAAAGTCGCCCTTTCTTGTGTCTAGGAGAATCTGGCTAC
Organism: Scaptodrosophila lebanonensis; assembly: GCF_003285725.1. Taxonomy (NCBI): domain Eukaryota; kingdom Metazoa; phylum Arthropoda; class Insecta; order Diptera; family Drosophilidae; genus Scaptodrosophila; species Scaptodrosophila lebanonensis. The sequence continues at coordinate 1,615,600 of NW_022060538.1, forward strand.
CAACTTTAGTTATTCCAGCCTTTATAGTTTATGAGATCCTTGCGTTCATCCAGAGGGACGGACATGTCTAGATCGATTTCTCTCGTCATGCTGATTCACTATATATATATTTTATGGGGTCGAAGATGCTTCCGTCTCATATAATGTGCACAAGCCTAATGTACCATTTTTACACTATAAACTTAAGATATCTTCGTATGCAAAAAAGCTGTACATTCTAGAGCGATTTTTCTAATGATCTGTCCTATAGCAGCCATATGAATCAATGAGGTTATTTTTAGTTGGTAGCTCTCTTAGTTACACTAAGTTTGGTGGCCCCATCTTTAATAGTTATATTCATCTCCTCAAGCCCATCTGCCACGTCATCTTCTGTCTGTGGCAGCGCTTTAACTTTTTAGTATATTCTTGACTCTTCGGATACAGGATAACAGTTCATAGAATACAGTTCATGCGTGATAAATTTGATGAGTTCGTGCGCAAATGATTTGCTTGTATGATCTTAGCACTGACATGTGATAAGGAAATAGATGTGATAAGGAGATTGAATTATTCAATCCACATCAACTTATCATTTCTAGGCATCGTATAAACGTGATATATCACATATACATATATGGTATTTCCAACTACTAGTTTATATTTAGAAAATAGGCATTATATATAGGTTTATTTTATTACGAAACATCTCAGCTGGTGAGTTTCAAATGGAATGAAACATGAATTATTTTGGACAATATTTTGTTGATGTTTTTAAACTAAGCGATAAAATACGAACCCCCTTAAATATAGAAAATCTAAACCTAATGAATAATATCTACATAAACATGAAGTGCGTTTTTAATTGGCATGTTTTAAGGACCTGCATTTCTATTTATTTGTATGTACCTTTTGTTCTTTACTACTAATCGGCCATAATCTACATTTCTAAATTTCTCTGTCTGTATTTTGTGTTTGTGATTTTATCTTTTTCTGTGTCTCTATCCTTCAACCTAAACACAACTTACTCTGCTATATACTGTACTTACTTCTTAAATAAAAAATGGTGTCGACATTTTTCAATTGTATTTGCAGAAGCATCATAATGTTGGGTCACAATGCGAGGTGAGTTTCGTGAGTTCGTGTGAAGGTTTCATATACAATGAGTGATATGAATGAATACATATGTTATTTAAAATCGTAATTAAGTATCTACAACACATTGCCCAAAATCCAAAGGATACGTTTCTATTAATAGGAATACAATACTCAGAACTCAAGACTTATCCCGTTATATAAATATGTTCCTCATTTTATTAAATCAACTGTAAGCGACGAATGTTTTGTTGAGATTCGTGTCCATTTACATAAAATACTTATATAACTTTTGTCTAGTACAGTTAAAACATACATAAGTATTTTCGGATTTGTTTTTATGTTATGGGCATTTTCTTGCGTTCTAGAGGCGGTATATGATATGATATGATGATAAGTATATAAATGCTTTAATGAGGTTTTGCATTTGATTTAAATTTCTATTTAATTTTCTTAATGCTGCATCTTTCTTTTAATTTAGTCTAGCTAGCCTTCTTACACTCAACTTAAGTAAAAATTTATTCACTCTAATTGCTCCATTTTATATTTTTGCCATAAGCACTCATCCATCTATATCTATCATTACTTTAACGATCATTTTGAAATAGTTTCCTTCGGACTAAAAAGTAATTAGCGATAATTAGGTACTTTGTAGTTACATTTCGATCAATTTTACAATTTTATTCATTCTTTTGAGTCAAAGGTAAGTTTTTTTGAGGTTCTTGTACATATTCGTATAATAACCAAAAATTTTATTGATCACACAATTGGCACAAATGTACGAGCGTTGTCTGGCGACGAAACGAATTCCCGCTTTGAGTGGCTTCCGCGAGGGCAGGAAGTTTTGAAAATACATACATACATACATATGTACCTACATGCAGAGCACTCGAGAGCTAACTTTTCATTCATTTCAAATCACAAAATTTCTTTGCATATGATTTTGAGAATAAACAAAATCTTAGAATTAGCAGCTCTCTAGTAGTAAACATATTTCTTATTTGTATATAGCAAACACCGCTAATCTGTACTATTGCTTCTTTTTCTTCTTGTTTTTTCTTCTTCACCCGTACCACGAATTCCCTATCTCTCTATGTGACTCTCTACTTTCTTGAAACTCCCCATCTCTCTCTCTCTCTTTCTCCACCCACAACCACCACCACCACCACACCCACACGAAAACACAACACGAATCACCCAACCCAACCTGGCAATGGAAACAACAACAATGTGGACAAAAATTAAACATTGAATATTATTATCGAAATTTTATAATACACCTCAACCACACACACACACACACACACACACACACATCAACACACACTGTCCACTACATCCATGTAGCGGTAGGCCAGCGCTTTGTAAACGAGATGCCACAGTCACGGGACCGTCCACGAGATACGCCCAAAGGCACATCACGCGCACGCACCACATAAGCTAAAAGCTGGACAAATCATAAATTGTACAGAAAACAAAAAGAAACAAAACAAAAACAAACAACAGCAGAAACAGAAAACAGAAAACAAATAACATACTATATGCCCAAAATATATTTTGTAAACTATATATTTCCAAAATCGAACAAAATCCCTGACAAATACCAAAAACTCAATGCGCTTCCAACGCGCCCGGGGTAAGTACACAAAGTCCCTCTTTCGTAGTCCACAGTATAAAAGTAAAGAAGGTACAGTTGCCATCTTATAGAACCTAGTTAAGTTGAGACCCTAGCTGAGAAGAAGGCTCATTGTGTTTATCTATGATTCGAGTATGTACTTCATTTGTTCAAGTTCATATATTCTATTGATTTTTGTTTTATGTTTTGTGCCTTTGTTCAGCGATGTTTTGAGATCCTCTTCAAATTATGCGTTCTCTTTTTCTCTCTCCTCTCTTTCTCTATATATATATTTCTTTGTATTTGTTTAATTCGCAGATCGCAGCATATTTATGCGTCCCATTACAAACATAAACGAAAATATTATGCTGTCAATACGAACTCATATGTTGTTTGAAATGAAAAGCAACCCGACTAACTAAACTGAGTGGCGAGTGTGGGACTTGAACGATTTTTTGTGCTTAGCCCCAAGCCCAACCCTCGTTTTTATATATATATATATATATATATACATATATATACTATTATTATCGTACTTAACATTTTTTATACCAAGTACATAATATAAATGAACCTTTCAAATAAACAAAGACGAACGAACGGTGAGCGCTCTTTACATTTTGTTCAAAAGTCGAAACCTAGTTCAAGCAACTCACTAGCAACCCTCGCAAACAGTCAGCCCCAGTGCCTGGCCACTTTTTTGTACAGTTTTTTTGACTGCGCGCTTCACATTTTCTCTTACTACTATTCTATATTATCGTATTTTTGAATAGTTTTATTCAAATTGTTTCTTTAACGTTTTGTAAATTACTTATTGCACTTGCTTTTGTTGTTTTACGAATTACATTTGTATATAAAAATAATCCGCATATATAAGTACAGTAGCACAGCTTACTTATTGCTATATAATTGTGGCACCCCTTTCCGCCCCCTTGCTTAAGCTTAAACTGCCTAAAACACCACCCAACCACACACAAACCACACTCAAAAACACCCACACACTATAATACACACCTTATATACCTTGAGAACTTTGTAAATATGGACATACCTATCAGTTATGAAAACATCAGTAAAAAATCAGTAAAAAATTCTCGCAAAAATCTATATTAGATGCTACATATTATAGTGCCGATTAGTTGTACATATCGCACTCTTGCAATACTCGCTGCCACTGCTGGTTCTTGAAATGATAAACCTCTGTACCGCCGTATTGAAATTAAATATCTGTTGAGGCTCCAAATTTTAATGCTCAGGCTAACTAAACTACGCGAAATATTCAACCCATAAGTGAACCCATCAATTCCTAGCTCTTGCTGCATGGGGGTTATTTCTAACGCTTATAGAGTCTATAGAAGGAGCCTACAGAAACTAATCTCACTTCAATGAGGCAATGCTCAGAAACACATTATTAGCTACATATACGAGTACAGTTCTTGAAAGCTCAGAACTTGGAAAGCAAGTGGGCTTCTGATATCACTGTTTAATATTCATGAGTTTCTAAAGTCATATAGCTGCCATAGGAATAATGATCAAGCAGCAGTTTTTAATAGTTTGATGCTACGAAATAATCCACTTGACAGTATTTCTGTTAGGCAGTTTTTCGGCAGTTAATAGGGACTCAAATAGAGTACTAAAATACGTTGGAATAAAATACAATATTTTAGGGTATACTTTACATTTACAGACACATATTACAGACAGTTAAAAATACATACATATATAGTACTATAATTCGAAACGGCCCAAGAAAATGTATTCCAATAACCAGCAGTGTTTTGTTAATGCTACAAATTGTAAGAGTATTGCAAATGGAAAAGAGCTAAATTGTATATACTGCATTAGAGAAGAACACGAAAAGCGTAGAACTGAACAAAATCAATGCCATATACTAGAACCAATAACAACTTTTTAAAAGATCTATAAAAATCGAACTAACATTGTAACTTTTTCTATGCCCAAAACAAAACGCGTACTCTTCTCGGCACATACAAAAACACACCTACAATTGTGAATAGATGGGGTCGCGGCCCTCGGAGCGGTACTTCAACAGGTCAGCATCCCACCATTATCGACTATCGGACGGGATACATAAGGTCCCATCTTCGTTCACCCTCTGGCCGTGTGAGATGACTGATCTATCGCCAACTGGGTTTCTGCATGGCAACGCACACCACCATCAGCAGCATCAGCAGCTCTTACAGCAACAACAACAACAATATCAGCAGCACCACCGCCTCCACCAGCAACAGCAGCAGCAACAACACCTGCAACGCCAACACTCCCACACTTCGCTAACGATGATCCATCGGCAGAGCAGCAGCCACAGCGCCCATGGGAGCCGCCGAGGCAGCGGCAGCTCGCGGGCACCGACCGCGGGCAGTGGCAGCGGTCGCCTCTTCTCCTACTTCGGCAATGAGCACGAGCACGAGCGGAAAAAGTCGGAGACCTCGTTCTTCAATTTAGGCTTTCGACGAAAGTCGACTGTGGTCTACTATGCGGCCACCGATTAGATGGAGCTCGAAGTCTAGGAGCGAAGCTTCGGTTGTAAGCTGACCGCGATCCGGACCGATCCGGTCTAGTACGGTCCTGCATATCAAAACGAGTATATAGAAAATAATCACATGATCATTCGATACGGTAAATGCGTTTGACGAACAATCATTGAAAGTATAGGCGAATTATTATAGAAAAGAAGCACTTTATAGATATCCAGTTTTCTGCTTTCGTGCGTATCATGATTATAAGTACATACTCATTATGTCATATTCAAGTTGTTGTTGTTATTGTAAAAGTTTAATTAAAGTACACACAGTTACAATTTTGCTCAAATATTAAAGATACTTATACGTACATAACGCCGAAGGGCGCAGAGAAATATTTTCAATTCAATTTAACACAATAACCAGGCTATACCCGATAATATCGAATCAATATAACCGCATCCACATCCACAACCTCATTCCCATATCACCAATGTGCAGATAACCCCAGAAATGAAGGAGCTATACCAATGAACTCGAAAGTGCCCCCAAAGTTAACGTAAAAATCTCAGATTTCGGTTTTGTGCCATAGTCGTAATACGCCCATCAACTATGGCTATGGTGCTCAACCAGAAGAACTCGATATTTGAAAAATTGCAATATTTGGAATGAGAAAACAAATCGAAGCCAATTGATTTTAGCAATTATACACAATACTAAAATAATTCAATTACAAATTAAAAATTTTAGGCTACACACCCAGGCACATAGAAAGGCAAGGATGGAAACTCCAATCCAAGATAACTTAGCCAACGAATAAACAAAAGTAAAGCCAATATTGCAAGAACATAGTTTATAGACATCACCAGGCAAAGGCAGAACCCATTAACCATAATAATAATAAGCCCATTTTAAATACTAAAATTCTGAGATCCGTATTGTTTTAAACGCTAAGCCACACAACAGATTCCAGCAAGGATTTGATTTTGTTGCGCGTTTCTTGTTAACTGGTTTTTTGAGAGCGAACTGAACTCTTGAGAGCGGTATTTTATTAACTAAAATACATATGTATTTTTTAAATGTTTATGTGTTGTAAATTAGCGAAACGTTGTGTACCACTTATTGTTATTGTAGAATTCAAACCAAAATCGAAATCCAAACTCCAAAACTGTTGTATTACTGTGTAATAAAACAGTTGTGAATCATGTGTCCAAAGATCTCAATCGCCGTTCGATATGGACACACAATTCCCAACTGTTTACATACGCAGTTGTATGTGTTAAGTTATGCAGCCACACCTAATAATTGATTTGTGATAGTTTTTAAAAAAAAGAAGAAAGTTTGATAACCAATTTCATATACCTAAGTACCCCAGGAAGGGATCCCATATACATAAGTACAACTTGTATTCAGTTGTGCGACTATGATCAGATCTTAATGAACGGTATTACCCAGAAAAAATACTGAAATACATAGTCAAATGAATTACAACAATTATTGCTGTTTTATTGTTGGTTGGGAATGGATCTAGCGTTGCTAAAAAGGTGTTCGAAGCAGATTTTACCTTTGGGGTATAAAGTACAAGTATATAAGGAATACTTAGAAGTTTAACGTGGGAAGTATCCAAATAATACCAATACCAGTTGTTCCTTTAACAAAACACTTTCCAATCTTTTTAAAATTGTCCAATCACAACCACAACAATTTCAGAAAAAACGGTTTCGATTGTACAGTTTCGGTAATTTGATATATTTCTATATTAAGTACTTACTACTTCTACTTTGCAATATTTTCGAAACGGTAAAGACATATGTATACGAGTACTACTTTGTTTTAAATGTCATTTAAATGATATCACAGCCCTGTGACAAATAAATTCCCCAGTACAAAAACATCTCCCAACTAAAAATTTGTTAAAATTCTAAAAGGATCAAAAAAATATTAAATGACCAAAATTACAAATTATTCTTAAATTTCGTGGAAAAGACCGATAGAGAATCTACGTGCGCGACTTATCATTTTGAGTCTATTGAACGTAACACTGGTAGACAGGTATTAAGCATCCGTGAAAATTAGAAAAAGAATCCGACTATATAAAGAAAACGTGCGACGCTCGACGATTGACGAGCGGCGTCAACTTATTTTGGTGTTCGAAGATCATTTGTGTTTTGTTTGTATTTTGTTCAGCAAGAAAAAAATACGCATATTGTGTGAACCCTTTTGCATTTTTATAAATCCTAAAAAATATTGCAATTTCATTTGATTTGTGCATTTTGTTGGTAAACGTAAAAATTTCAAGCAAATTTTCAAATTCGGACTATAACGAAAATTTACCAAAACTTCATTCATTGAAAAGCTGTTTCATCCGGATAATATTTTGGACCACATACACAAAGCAATTAGAAACTATAAACAGCAACGGCAATATGAACAAGTTCGGTAAGTGTGCTTAACTCATCAATAGTTATATAACGACCTTCTTTATTTGATTTACCTCCTCAACAACTAACACTACGAAAATCAAGGTTTTGTTTCTTACAAATCGTATATATCGTATATTTCTTACAAATCGTATATATTTTCATAGTTTGTTTACATTCAAGAGTAATTGCATTGCAGTGAACACTTTGATATGTGTACCCTTAAACTTCTATACATCATTTGAGTACATTTGAATACAAAAAGTGTATATACTTATATATAGATATATAACGAATGTATATAAAAAACTTTGATGCATTCTTGCAAGGCACTTATTATAAACGTACATACATAATACAAAAGAGACTCTATGTAATGGACGGACATTAGTATTAGTCTATGGTTTACATATTCGAGCATAAACATTTGCATATCATTTTAAGGCACAAAATTTACACTTTGATTATTAGGATGATTTGTACTGTTGCTAAGTCGAAATCAAAAAACTAAGAGCTATTTGAAATTGCAATCCTCTAGAGTACCTACATATAAAGCCACCTTGTTGGATGGCCAGCAGTAGCAGCAGCGACAGACACAGCAGATATCGCCTCTCCTAAGCTACTGCCCTCAAAAGGCTCAACTGCACAACTGGAGGAGTTGCCCGATCGCAACATCAGTCACTGCCCACCGATCCACACATTCTCTGCTTTCTGTCCGAGTGTACGTGTGTGTGTCTTTTCTGCCGCGGCATTGACTATGAAAAATGTGTGAAAATATTTTTTCTTTTGGTGGACTGCCCAGCTCCTGTATCATCGCTCCTATACTCTGTTTTCCAAGCTACCTCGCTGCGCGGCGCATACAATTTTTTAATGAAAAAAGTTACCGTTTTTTATTTTGTTGCCCTGGCAGGAGACCAATACCAAGACCAAGTGGCTGATAAACTGGTTCCTGTGGCGTTGGTCATAGAAAAAGTTCTCAGGGTACAGTGCCGCAGCAGATAATAAAAATTTCAAGCGCATATGATAATCAAGGTGAAAAAAGCGCCGGCATATTTAATTCATGCAAAAAAACGGACCATCGTCGACGATTTAATATAAGAAAAACACCAAGCATTGCTTCTTTTTTATGCCTAACAGCAGCCCCGCTAGCTTGGAAAAAAAAAGGTGTGCGTGTAGCACAAACAACCCTCGCCCAAGCGATCGTGGACGTTGGAATTTGGGCCTTGGATTGATGATGGGTGTAGGTACAGGAGAACGATCGCCTAACTGGGTTTTGATGTTAACAGGTTTGCAGAGCAGCCACGCACACACAGCTGTGCGACTTCACGGACATTAGCGGCGACCACTTCGTCGTCATCGTCATCTTCACCATCATCCTCAGCCTCTACCTCAGCAGCGCTTTTGCCAGCACTTCCGTAATCTGAGCGCAGGAGGCGCGGCTGTTTGCGCTTTTCTGCTGTTGCTGCTGCTGCTACCTTTGCTTTGCCTTTGATAAAATGACAAATAACCAGATTCATTGTAATAGATTATGTCTACAACTTAATCGCCTTGGAGATAAATGATGGCAATGTGTAGTGAGAGATAGAGAGAGAGGGAGAGTGCCATGGAAAAAAAAGGAGTTGTCTGGCTGTTTTTGTTTTTGTATCGCGTTTTGTTTTCGGGTGTCAATTTTGTCTCTGAGATTCTTTGTAGTTATGCACATAAATATGTACTGTCTTTTGTGAGGGTATTTATCGTGTCAACGTGAGTTTTTCAGTTTTGGACGGAAGTTTTAAATTATTTGGCGAAATCGAAATCGACCTCGACATCTACGACGACTCGAACTTAACTAAATCTATAAAGCAGCGTGATTGTTAGGCCAAACAGCGATATGACCAATCCCAGCGCTGATTGCAAACTGCCGGCGCCAGCTAAGCGGCATTTGAACATGTCGTAGCGTGTCTCTTTATCTGCCACAATATTCTGATACTCAGCCTCAACAAGCTGGCCATCATAGTAGGTAATCAGATCCTCAAAGGGGTATTCGTAGCCTTGCAGGCACTCGCACTTATAGCCGCCAGTCTCATAGCCACGACCCATTATGGGCACGCACTGTTAAGCGAAAGAGAGAAACGCAAATTAGTTGGAAAATATTTTTAAGAGCGGGCAAAAGGACGTATGAACGTACATAGGAGGTCTTCTCATCGCATTTGTGCGTGTTCTTATAAGCATTCGGCTCATAATACCAGTCCGGGCACTGGTTAATGTCCAACTGCATCATGTCCATGGATACGGCAACCACGCCCCTGTGAGAGAATCAAAAATCCACACAAATTAGTCAAATTTAATTGCGCACATTTCCATGACAATGGATAAAGTCAAAACGACACAAGTCATATATTTATATGCCATGTCAACACTTAAAAATTAGACAATCAAATCGTAGGAACTATGCCAAAACATTTGCATTAGAATGGACCAGAGCCCCGAAAAGGGGTTGGCCCAAAGACGGGCTACGGCACGCAGCGGACCGGCCCAACATGAGGCGCCCCGAACCCTAACAATGTTCACCTAAGCGCACCTAAGCGCGTACAATACAACAAAACACAGCAATTTGCACCCCATTTGCGTTGATTTTGATATAGTACTACTGTCAACTCACTTGAATTCAAGTTTCACTTTGAGGCTGTCCCAGCCAAAGAAGGGCGCCGCATAGGTCACCAGCCACTTCTTCACATAGCCTTTGCAGTCGAATTGCGGTTCTGTCCAGTAGCCGTGCTTGATGTTTGCCGCCCGATAGAAGTTTGGATAGTGTTCGTACTTCTGCTGGTATTCACCTGTCTCGTTATGGCGTAACTTGATCTTCATATAGAATGTTTCGAGGTCGTCGAAATTGGTGTTCCAGCGTTGCTTCAAGAACTTGAAGTACTTCCTTTCCGTGTAGAGCTCGTGTGTTTTGTTGAGGCGCGCCAAATCCTCCACTTTGAACTTGCGCGTGTTCAGTTCGGTCTTGTAGGCAAAGGGTGCGAAATAGGTACGATTGGTAAACTTATTGCGCTCCCATAGCGTGGTGGCCGACCAGACTTTGCTGTCGCCGAGCAAAATAGCCAATGTTTCACCAATCATTTGATCTTCGGTGAGCGGTTTGTCGGCCACCCGTTTGCCCGAATAGACTTCGTTGGGATCGGAGACCTGAACATTGCGGATAAAGAAGAGTTTTGGGGGAAAATTAGTTTTAGGATTTATTATAGAGCAGGCTTCTGTTGAATTTAGGGATTTACAACATCAAGATAGTTTGTCTGTGTCTATGTCGTCTCTTTGAATCGAATTGTGTGTGTTTGCATTTGAATGCTAACAACTTGTGCAAATATAGACGAAGGTCTGCCTTCTCTCCTTCACAGCTTCCTTCTCGCCTTGATAGCGGGCCTTTAATGAAGATGACGATGCCCAGGGAACTCGTTTTTCGTGTCTTTTTCGCTCAAACTAATGAATTTAGCATTTGGTAATGGTTTGACACTGAATATTTAATTCTTGGCAACTGGCAACAGGCAATAGGCAACTGGAGACCATTTGTGCAAACTGGCATTGCAGGAAATTCGAGGAAGTTGAATTACGCGTGGAAAATTATAATTTACACTTGAGAAGTTTTCAAGAGTTCTTCTGTGTTCTCCAAACTAAGCGTCGAAGACGCTTAATAGGTGTCGGGTTATCAATTATTACTTTTCATTTGTGCCGCTAGCGTGAAACGCTGTGAACGACAAACTAGAACAGCAAGTCATGAGGACTTGGGTGCCTCGCCTACCTGTAGAAAAGCACTGATAAAGTTGGCCAGTCTAACAGCCATCTTTGCTTCGTTCTCGAACTGTTCCTTGGCGCCAAAACTGACATCACCGCGTAATATTAAATCCTGCGGATGGAAGCTGAAATTGAAAATTAGGTTGAATTCAATAAAACATCGATACTATTTGCACTTTCACTATGAAAAAACCAACAAAAAATATCGCAAATGAAAATAACAACAATTTGGAAGAATTTTGAAGATTTAGAAAGTTGTATCTAATAATTTAATGATTTGTTGCACTGTTGAATTTATAACTCACTCTTTGCATGTGCGATAGTTAACGCCATGGATAAACTTTAATGCCTGATCTATGTTTATGTGCTCAGAGTGTAGCGAAAATGCGCCAGTCGTATAGTTGCGATACTCGCGATGCATATCAAGATACTTTTCTCGCACATGATAAGGTGCCTTTTCCCACTGAATGGGCAGCTTTTGTATCCCTGCAAAACGGAAATAGGATAAAGGCTTCAGAACGAGAGGAATATTGAGAAAATCAACTTACAGCCAATCTTCATGCAGTTATATTCATTGTAATACTGTTCCGCAGAGGCACGTTCCAAAATTTCACCGAGATAGGGTCGCCGCACAGTATTTGGTAGTCGAAAGCCCGGCTTACAGCGACATTGATAGCCGCCCCGCCTAAAGCCCCAGCCATGTAATGGTTCACATTCCGTTGTTTCCTTTTTACATCGCGCCGTGTCCGCAAAATGGTTCGGACCTTTGTTGCCTTCACCCAGCGGACACTGATTAATGTCTATACGCTCAAAATCCATCTCCAGCACCGAGACGGCTGTGTATCTGTCAAAAGCAAGCAAGATGATAGAGGAGGACTCTTCGGAAATCAATGATTTAAGTCTTACTTGGGATACTCAATATGCCGGAACTGCGTGTGCCGGGGGTAGATATCAGCAATGGGCACCACAGCAGCCACCAGCCATTTGTTGGACCGCCCACAGTCAAAATAGGGGCGCGTAAACTTAATGGGACCCGGGTTCTCCTCAGAGCCAGGTGGACCGTGGAATGTGAAGGTTTCGTTGGTATTGTTCGCGTAGCGTATTTCAACCTGATACGTTATCTTCGTGTCGTGCCGTCCTTCAACATTATCCGGCAGCCAGGCCCGGTACCATTCGTTTATCTTGTAAAGATCGTGCGTGTAATCCTTTGATATGGAGTCTGGGTGATGCGCGCCCAAGTCACGCACATCGAACGTGTTCCACGTTGATATCTTTTGCAAATGTATGGGATCATTAAAATCGTCCTGACGGAAGGTTCTGGGCCCAAAGCGTGGGAATGTTTTGTTGAAGAAGCCGCGGTACGATGAGGAGTACGAGCTGTTGGGCGCAAAGTAAACGGCCGAGGCGTTGATGGACGGATTAGCTGACACGTCGGCTACCGTGGACAAGAAGTAGTACATCATGCCAGGATCATATGTGTCATTAATGGCAGGGCGTATGAAACGCGACTGCAAAATGTAACTCCAAAAGAAGCTGCGACTCAGCGCCATGTTCTGCAGATGCAGCAGCGCAGTGCGATTAGGGAAGACAGGATTCACATTAACCTCCTTGATGTCCGGCTTGTGCGAGATGGCGTCCACGGGCATAAATAAGTCGGAATGGTGCTGTATTGGACAGTTGTCCGCATTAACTTTGTCGAATTGGATCTTGATTTCGTCAAAAGCATCTCGCGCTTGCCACTCATGCTGAGCGAACACACCCACGGCGAGCAGCAAGAAGAAGAGCAGGTAGCTGCGCCCAAGAATTGTTTTGTGAAACATTGTGCGTCGGCCAGCACTTGTTTGCTTCTATTATATCACCGCTACGCCCTCGCACGCAAGAGCTTAATCTAAGAAAATAATACCTTAGAAATGCTACAGAAAATCTATAAACTAAAAATAAAGCTTCACTGCGCGAGCAACATGCACCGCGATTAATTAGTAATACAAATTAACGATGCTGCACTTGTTGGAACTACGCCCTCAAAACAGTGCTGAACAGCAGCCCGCAGTGTTGGTCAGTATCGTTTCACAGTAATCGATGCCTTATCGATGCCTTATCGATGTTTATCGACAATTGGTTCGTGTGGAGGCGAGTGAACCAGTTCTGAGGAAACGTTCGAATTCGGTAGAAAAAGCGCTCACCGAAAACCGAATGAAATAAATTTCACGAATAATTTAGTCGGCTGAGGAAATTTTAAGTCCCTTTTTAAAATGGTTATGGAAGGTCGGAAAGTGAAGATTGTGGGTCCAGCTGAAAAGTTGCAGCAGCTCGAAGACGATAAAATCAAGCCAAAAGAGCTGGAAAGGAATGACGGTAAATTTATTTTCAACTGCATTTGTTGACAAAACGCAACACGTACGTTAGCTTTTAAGGGGATGCAAACGTGGGGTTTCTTTTCCTTCCATGACTGAACTGCATCTATAACTCATTTATCTGGCATGTACACTATTTTTTAGGTTAAAGCAATTTGCTATTGACACTCCATTTATTAAAACGCCGCATGTGCATGTGCCAAATATTACAACATGCATTTGGTACTTTGCCAGCTTTGCGCCGCATGCGGTCTACGTGCTTTAGGCGCCCAGTAGTCACACTTTTCCTTTGTTGACAAGCTTACGCCCACTAGACGTGTAGGTGGCAAACGGTATTCCAGTAACAGTAAACCCAAATGCAAATCAAATAAACTAGTGTCCGTGGTGGTGGTGGCGGTGGCGGTGGCGGAATGGGAGGAAAAGGCGACCAACGAGCCCCCTATTGAACACTTCATAAATATTTGGAAAGTTTTTGTTACATTCCCCCACCTGCAATTTTTATGCCCACAAACGGATCGCGACCACGCTCGGAAACTGCAAATGGGGTCAGCATCTATATTTTTTGGAACTTTTGTTGCCGCTAACCACAGCCATTTAAGAGTGGCCGACGCAACATCATTTCCTGGCGCTATCATCGTGTGTCAATCTGTTGTAGAAGTTGCTCCTCTTCCTCTGTCGCCACCTGCCACCGGCTGGCCAGCTACGCTAAATGACACGAATTAGTGGCCACTACGACGGCATCCCTGGCTCTCCCTCCGGCATGTCCTCACCCTCATCCTACCACAATTGAACGGAGCATACATACAGGCAGACATACACGCACATACATTTTTTCGCCTACATTGCATTGCACTCAGCTTGGGCCTCGTCGGAGGTTTGGTTCGGTCCGCTTCGTCATTTATTACACCTGTCGGGTTTTGTTTTTCTGTTTTGAGTTTGTTGTGGGGGGTTTTTTTTCAGTTGTTGTTTTTTGTGTTGCTGGATTACAGCGCAATCCTCTGCTGACCGAAAACTAAAATTTGGCACAAACATAATTTCCAGTTTGTCGACTGACATTTCCGTGTGGGTAGGCGTTGTTGCAGTCACTCTTTACATCCTCCATATCCTTGTTGTGTCGTAGTCGAAGGGTGCGGTGGCGGGTACGTAATACAGATAAATCCCCGCCACGCCATGACATGCTCCATGCATTACTTTATTTTGCACGTGGGAATCACAAAACTGCAACATTTTACAAAGCTTCTCTCTCATTTTTTTTTGTTGCTGTTTTTTTCTTCTCCTCGTAATTGATTGTTTTATGCCGTTGTCCTAAATGAGCACGGCAATTGCATTGTGTCCGAAGTTTCGGCGCTCGACATTGGGGAATACATATATGTTACGAGTTAGGACGGAGCATTAAACATTCAGCTAAGCTGTTGTGTTATTTAAACGAAAGCTAGGGGAATTGAAAAGTTTGCATTGCGAACTACCTAGAGTAGAAATTGATAGGGTCGGTGGTCTATTGTTCAGATTAGCAATATTTTTTTATACTCTGTACATGAAATGTACAAAAGTATATTAGGTTTGCGGGAGCTGAAAAATGTAACAGGCAGAAGGAGGCGTGGCAGACCCCACAAAGTATATATATTCTTGATCAGCATGACGAGATGAGGCGATCTAGCCCTATCTGCCCGTCTGTCCGTATGAACAGCGGGATCTCAGAGACTATAAGAGCTAGAGACGACAAATTTTGCACAAAGATGTGTGTACGCTGTGTTTGTTTGTTATATATATTTTTTTCCTTTTACATGTATATTTATAAATGTATACATAATGTACATTTGTATAACATATACCGCATAATTGTGTATCAAACCGCCGTTCTGATTAATTCAATTTCAACAATTTTATATTACCAAGAGGGCATTGAAATTTTGCGAAAGTTCAAAAACCCAACGAAAAACAAACAGCATAAAATGCGCAACGATAAAGGCGAAAAATTCAGAATATTTTGTGAGTACTAAATATCTACATATGTATGTATGGATAAGTATGTATACATATAGATAGGCAGTCCGGGCAACAATTTAAACGAAATCAAACAATTGACGTGCAATAAACTATCAAACATAAAGGCGTCAAGTAAGGCCAAATATACGGGTACTTCTCATCAAATAATTAGATACGCCTGGCAAGTACTTATAAGTCCAAACAAGCTCGAATGCGCATCGTCCGAAATGATATTTGGACCAACAGTGTCCAGGCACTAGAAGTTAGTGGGGAAAAGTAAGAATTAACAGGTTTTTTCGTATTCTAATAAGAGGAAATTCATTATTTCTTTCCTTTGCATTCGCCCGCTACAGGCTTTCAATTAAAACAAACCTAGTTGAACGAATATATGATATAGATATAAATCTCGTGAATAACAAATTGGCTTAGGACATTTTCATAGACAAGATGCTATGTGTCAGCAATAAAAATCAATCTGGCTATATACATACATACGTGTATGTATGTTTTGTAATAAACTTGTTCTGTGTATGGGCAAGACAAGGTCAGTTGTCCGTTGCTATTATGGTTCAAAAGAATTCAGTGACTAAATCGACTTGCCTCGTCATGCTGATAATTATAAATCTACCTAATTTACGAGGCCTACCAGGATTTTCTGTGCCTGTTTCATACATTTGGCATTTATACTTGCCTAATATACCTTTTCACCCTTTGGGTCCAGGGCATCATACTTGTATGTAAACACAACTAAAGATTGTAGTGTGCTGAAGATATAGTGCCTGACGTGGACGTTTTTGGGAACAACTATACTAATACAGCTCACTTCGTTCCAATGCAGACGACTTTTTGAATAACAATGATGTCTAATTCTTTGTCCTTAAATCCAAGTATGGATGTATTTTTAATTTTGTAGCCAAAGGTGTTTGTATGTTTATCGTTTTAAAGAAGGGACTAGTACAGGATGCAAATACTTATACATACACATATGTATTATACATAGATGTGTCTGAATGTACATACAACTATGTACATAGTCGTATATGGGCTGTTTTGTTCAGCCTAATCAGCCGCACTGACCATTGGCACAAAGTGCTCGCCTGCGGTTTCTGTGGGTTGCATTTGCATGCCAGAGAGAAAAGTGAGACTTGGCCTCAAAAGCGGACAAGCAACCAAAATTTGAGTGCCGCTGTTTGTGCATACAAACAGAACATACATATACATAAATGTATTCATCTGTATGTACATATGTGTGTTTGTGTGTATCAACAACGTCAACAATCAGACACAACAACAATCGCATCGCGTGCACAGCAACAACAACGAAACGCTCAGGCAGTCAGCCAATAACAACAACAACAACAAGAGCAGCAACACAAGTAATACACAAAAGCGGCCTAACACAGCGCAAAATTTTGTCAAGGGTGAATGACCCAGAATCAAAATCCACAACGTTGTCGTTGTCGTTGCCATTGCTATTGCCTTCGTTTCCCGCCTGGCTGGCTGGCTGACTGGCTGGCTGACTGTCTTGCCTCTCTTATTGTTGTTGTTTTTGTTGTTGCTATTGCTGTTGCGCTGCCAACTCCTCCCGCCGCTGCAGCAACGACATCTCCTCCTTCACGGGTCGCGTCGGCTCGTTGCGCCAGCCTCAGCCACCGCCTCACTTGCGAGCAAATTTTGCGGTGCTTGGCGCGGCTCTGGCTCCGACTCCTAAGGCTGTTGTGATTGCCGTTTGCCAGACGATAACCCAAACTGCCGTCACATCAGCAGCAGCAGCAGCAACAGCAACAACAACGAATTGTTAACAAAAAATAAAAATAAAATACGAATTTGAAAATTTTGCAGCATTGCACACGCGACTCTCGCGCGCTCAGCCACAATGTCTGAGAGACAGCACAGCACAGCCCAGCACTCACACACACACACACACAATTAATGCACACACACAGAGACACTCCTGCACTCTTGCCGTTCATCGTTTCCAGCAGCCCCAATGGCTGTGCCAACTTTTTTGTTGTCTCATTTTTTATTATTTATTTCAAATGTTATCGCGCCAACAAAACAGCGTTAATTGCATTGCTACGTCTGCCTGCCTTCCCCTCAGCGCCCACCTCGAATGAAGATTCCATCTTTTGTTCTAATGCCAGCGCAGCTTTTGTGCGCCGCTATGCCTCTAAGTTTATATAAATGTACATACGTATCTGTTAGATACATTTTACGCCACTCTTTTGTTTTGCATAAGCAACTTCAACTCAATGCCCATTGCTCATTGCTCTCGGCCAAGCTTCATTGCACTTCCGCTGGCGGTGGATTTCAGTTGTTGGCCATTCGCTTTTAGCTGAATGGTTCATTTTTCCATCCTCCCTGGATGGCGTCTGGGCCACTGTTGTGGAACTCTTGCTGTCAAATCTATCTTCATTTATTCAAATAGCTGAAGGGCCAACGAGCAGCACAGATAATATGTATGGTGACAGATATTATGATGATAGATATTTGGCATTAAGTTGCCAAAATAGTTTTAAGAGAAATGAAAAAGTGATTTCAAACCTGAGAAATTTTCGAATTTAAGTACTTTTTAATTGAGTTTATCATGTGCTTGTAAATGAAGAGCAAATACTTTTTCGAATATTTATCGTTCCTTACACAGCCACATAGTATGATACGCTCAACCGATTTTGCCAGTTAGCTAATGATTGGAATAGACAGATAGATGTCGTTTCCTACTGATTATTTGTGTGCATACCTACCTGAAATGCTTTCAAGTGCCACAAAATAGCCTTTCACTTTATAGTGAACGATGATGGAAAAAACGTAAAGGTACAGTAAAATGTCGACTTGAAAGACTTTGCTCCCGGATCAGACAAGCTTCTAACTTGCTATAAAATGGCTTAAACTCTTTAAATCCGCTTCAACTGTAGTTCTTGTGACCTTGAACCCATGGTTAGCAAATGAAATACTTTATGTTTTATGAAAGCTGTGAATACAATGTGTGCCTTTCGAATGATTGGCTGAAAAAAAAAACTTTTTATTATTGAACAAATGATACATATTAGAAAATATATCAGAATTGGGCGAATTTTTATAGACAAACCTTAGGTATTTCTAATAATTCCTACCAAACAACCATCGTTTTGTTGTGTAGTTTCTGATTTGAAAGGTCCTTCGAAGCAATCGATCCTTTTTAGCGTTCTGTGCCTATTTACAACAGAACCTCAACTTTTAGCTTCGAGAAGATTTATAAAAGTTTAAACTAGTATGTCTGATATAAATAGAATATTTTCAATCAATTTGTAGAGCCTTCAAACTATATTTGAAACAAGTAAAAAAGCTAAAGTCGGGTGTCCCGACTTTGAAATACTCTGTACATATGTTTACTAATTAAAAAAATTTACTAGAAAAAAAAAAAGAAAATTTAAAAAAATTTGATCGATTTTACCTTTCTCGGTATTCGAACTCACGTAAAGGGTGTATAATTGCACATTTACATAGCAATTGCGTCTGTGTATGCCTATGCGCATCTATTCGTGTCTGTGTAAGCATTTTCGCAGTCAACCAAACAGCAACATCAACAACAGCCGCGGGCAGCGCTTGAGCAGCGCTGCAGCAGCAAATATATTTATGGCTACAACTTCTTGGTAAATCGGTCTATCATAGTGAAACTTGGCATACGGACACATAATTACTAACTGGGGGTATTTGCAAAATTTTAGTTCGAAATTCCAAGAATTACGGGAGTTAGAGAAAATCGCATTTGCGGGGGAGAGGGGGGAGGGAGGGAAATTCCAAAATATACATTTTCTGCGTATTCACACAAGGCACCTTGGACTAAAATTTGGTGTTCCTAGGTCTTATGGTCTCCGAGATATAGGCGATTATACGAATGGAAAATCGGGAAAACCCCCATAGGGGGGAAGTGGGGGGAAAATCAAAAAAATAAAACAAACTCGTATAGAATACACACATAACGCATCTTTGTGCAAAATTTGGTGTCTCTATCTCTTATAGTCTCTGAGATCCAGGTGTTCATACGGACGAACAGACAGACAGACAGGGCTAGATCGGCTCGTCTTGTCACGCTGATCAATAATATATATATTCTTTGTGGGGTCTGCCACGCCTCCTTCTGCCTGTTACATTTTTCAGCTCCCGCAAACCTAATATACTCTTGTACATTTCATGTACAGAGTATAAAAACTAGAATGCATATCCTTAAGTTATAGTTTTGAACGAATCGTTTGGGCATTTCTTTTGAATACTTTTCTGCAAATTTCATTCTCTGACATGCTTCTGCAATTAAATTATAGCATTTATGTGTTAAGTTCCTATTTATTTATTTATTATGCCCCATTTATTTTAATTTCGTTCATGTTTTCATACGTTCCTCTAGCACTGTTCGTACTGTCTGCTAATTCGGTTGTGCCAGCCAAAGGCTCTGGGCAATCAACACACAAAACGCACACACATTTGTATATCCCACAGATACATGGAAGGCAGCAATTAAAGTTGACCGAAGACGAACAAAAACCTGTATGGCCGGCCTGTCACCTAATTTCCGTTTTAGAAAACATGTCCTTTGCGCAACAGAAGAGCCACTTGAGTCCGACGCTGTCTCTGCCGTCGTCGTCTTCGGTGTCTGACCAAGGTGTATATATATATATATATATATATATATATATATATATATATATATATATATATATATATATATATATATATATGTGTGTGTGTACGTGAATGTATGCTGGCATGTGTCGCAATCCTCATACCTCTTGCCCGCTGCCGCTTCTAGTCTTCTGGCCAGTTGCCTACAACTAGTTCCAAGTCATTCGTTCTGTGCTTCTATGTTGACCCGACCAGGGCGAGGACGGGGACGGGGACGTCATCAGCAAATAAGTTTGTAATTCAATTGTTGTCCTCTTCTACGCATATGTCGTCGTGTGTTTTGCAGCAGGTCCCTGGCTGGCTGGTTGGCTGGCGGACAGGCAGGTTTGCTACACTATGCCGATTTTAGGGTGCGAGTTGCCCCCGAGGCTACCCCGGCGGCGGCAAGTGTCGTTGCCGTTGCTGTTGTCTTTTGTCCTTTACTCGTACACTCGCTGGCTGACTGGCTGTGCTCCCTTTAAGGACCTACGACAATAGGAAAAGTTGTGCTGTGAGTACAACCGGAAAAGGAATGGCCGGCTAGCGACGACGACGACGCCGACGACCTCAGCACCCGGCAGCAGTTTCAACAAATTGCTGCATGTTTCTCGGCTATGTCTTCCTCCTCTCGTAGCTCACGTTTTATATACCGTTCGTATGTTTGGCGGTGTGTGGGCCACAGTTTGGACATTACACCGAATCCAAAGTAGCAACATTCTCTTAGTTTTTTGCACTTTGTTTAGCTTTTGTTGCTGCTGCAATTGCTTAGAGTTCTGCATAATAAAAAAACTTATTTCATTTTGAATTTTCTTTGGCCTCAAATGAATGAATGAAACGTTGCGCCAACGTTTATGGCCACTTGCCTTTGAGCTATACTGGCCATAAGGATGCCGTACTATTTTTCAAGTGTTCCCTCGGTTCAATTATTTCGCATAAATATGAAAACGGCAAAGGAAAGCCAGTAGTAGTCTGGCTTATGGTAGCTGATCCTACAGTAAAGCTTTTCAACTACTCCGATAGTTGCTCTAATTGGGCTTAAAACAGATAAAACATTTTGTTTGGTTTTAGATTTCAAAATCGACATCGATTTATAAAAAACAAAAAATAATTAATTAAGAAAGCAAATTTTCATTCAAAAAGTTAAAAGCAACTTGGACATATGTACATACATACATACTCTTCGGCTTACTTTGATAAATGAGCTCCTTACTTTTTATACCCTGTACCCAAAGGGTACAAGGGTATATTAGTTTTGTGCGAGTGCACATGGAACACACAGAAGGAGACTTGGTAGACCCCACAAAGTATATATATTCTTGATCAGCATGACAAGCCGAGTCGATATAGCCATGTCCGTCTGTCTGTCTGTATGAACGCAAGGATCTCCGAAAGTATAAGAGCTAGAATAACCAAACTTGGTATACAAATTATCCTGAGACCGAGAAAGGACGAGTTTGTTCATTTTTAATTTAATTTAGTTAATTAATTAAATTAAATTAGTTAATTAATGTAATTAAATTAATTAATTAATTAAATTACTTTTTTGTGGGGTGGTACAGGGTATTGCTCGACTTTAGCATTCCTTTCTTGTTTTAAAAGTGTTAAATTATTTTTTAAAAAAAATCACGCGTTTCCAATTAATTTACTAGCATAGAACTTACCTTTAACTGTCCATGGCATATCTGATTCCAATCCATTATTACTCGCAAAGAATGAATTTTTTACTAAAATCGGAAAAGATACATCTTTTAATAAAACTGTAATATGTGCGTTTCGTTGTACTTGTGGGCCCTTCATTATTAAATTAAATTAATAATACTTCTTAAGGCATCTGCCGGATCTCACAGAATCCTTTTTATATAAACAGGCAGTGCCCAATTATCAAACTAGTTCGCAAGCGTTCATATCAGAAATAATACAAATAAATTTTCGTCCAATTATTTAATTAAACCGACAATAAATATTCATTTGGTAGATGTTGTTTTGTATTTCTTAGTCTGTATTAAAGAAGTCGAAAAAGTAAGTCAAAATGAACAAAAATGTATTAAGTTTCTCATACGAGTATAAGTCTATTTATTTTGTTCCAATCGAGCTCGCACTATTAGAGATTTCGAATAGGGATAAGTCCAAATACTTTTTGTGCAAAAAACGTATTAAACTTAACATTATTTTGTTTGTATCGAAATAGGCTGCATAAGATGTTATTGTTTTCGCCACTACTTGGAATGTCCACAATAGGGGTTCATTGGCAAATAGGCTAGTCTCAAAGGTTTATTCTGCTTAGTCCTCTGCTAGGAGCACTAGCATACATTACAAACAAGTTTCGCATATTAATATTGCGTCGAAAGAATAACGTTTGTTTCATTTTGTTCCTATCGAACTACCACTATTTTATGTGCACTCTACCCGACCATTTAGACACATAAGATGTGAACTCTAAATACATATAGTATATTACGGAAATTCTTTTCCATATCTCTCTGCAAACTTATTTTATTTAGTGTTTTCGCCTTTCCTCGCTTACAACTCACAGAAGTTTCGTTTTGTGAGTCAATTAGGATAGTATCCGGCATGTACTCTTTTTAGTCCTCGGGTAGAATCCTTTCTACCGAACCCCTGTTCGGATATACATATGTACATTATAAGCGATATCTGGCCGATATTGTGATTAATTTTCAATAGTTGCTGTCGATTTTGCAACTGTTCCAACTTTTTAATTGTCTACTGTCTTTGTTCTACTTTAAATGCTGCAGTTATGGTTGTGTGGCAATAGTATATCGTTGCTTTAAAAACTTTTGTACGTGCCTCCGTATATCTCCTCTCGTAGTTGCATCAATGCAAAAAAAGTTTTCCCATGACAAGAAATGGACAATTGCATTTCGTTGCTGGCCCCAGTTGTGTTGGGTTATCTGCGCTTTGTATGCAGTTGTGTAATTTATGCGTATTAATTTCATTTCTGGCCTATCCTGCTTCCTGTCTGCCGGGAGGAGTCTCAGGCTCTGGCAGGCAGTCATGCAGTCCGGAGGCTGTACAAAAAGCCTTCTGCAGAATTCAATGCGAAGAGCTTCAGTTTGAATTTCATGGTATTTCGGATCGGTGTTTGTTATCCTCGTCATCGGTCGTTGTGGTCGTTGGTACGTTATGCGTTTTATCCCTCTTCTTTTTCCTCTCTTTTTGATTTGAATTGCTTGCCGTAGGTTGGTTGCATTGCCTGCCCGGTCATCGAAAACATGTTGTGCACACAAAAGATATTAAAAAGGATTTTCGCAAGGAGCACAAAGATGAATGCAAGCGGCTGACAAAACGGCGATTGCGTTTGCATAGGAAATCGCTTCGGCCCCAGCGCTATTATTCACATTATAAATCCATTTTGATATGTAAATAAACAAGGCAGCGGCGCAAGCTAAGGAAAGGAATGATGAAATGGAAAGAAAAGGCAACTCAACTCAACTCAAGGCATAGTCAGTTGTTTGCCTCAATCTCGAACGCGTTCTAATTGCTAAGGACCTGTCTGTCTGCCTGTCTGCCTGCCTGCCTGCTTGCCTGGCCGTTCGACTGGCCGCCTGTTCCTGCCTTGACGTCCTTTGCATCCTTCAGTAGTGGACATGCAATTGCATTGCAGTTGGCAAAGTTCTGTGCATTGTTTTGTGTCGAGCTTCTCGTTTGTATTTTTTTTTGCAGTTCTCAGCAGTTTTCTTCTTTAGGGGTTGAGTTTCGTGTTTTTGCACAGCGTTCGCGGTCGGGGTTATCGGACGATTATAAAAGATTTCCTCTGGTCATTGTGCGCAGTGGACGCTGCATAAAAATAATAAAAATTAAATTCGAGAAATTAGCGCAGAACTTGCAGCGGAAGTCCACAGGAGCGGCGCTGCAATATCCAAGTAGATACTATTGTTGTCTTACCCTGGCCTATCTGAAGAGTGCTTGCAGACTTTTTTTTGGATCTATGAGATACTGGCTCTGGTAGCAGTAGCAGCAGCTGCTGATGGGAAATGCATTTGCCGCCATTACAACAGCCATGCAACAGGGGCTGCAACTGCACTGAACTGCACGCAGCAACAACATCCTCCTCGATTTCCTTTTCAGCAGACTTGCCACGATATTAATCACAAAGCGCACAAATGGCAAAGCTAGGCAAGGAACTGCAGCTGTCGAGCAAAATGCGATGGCGACCCCCTACCCCCAAAGCCTCCCTTCCCTTGCTTCGGTGTGCATTTTTCTATGCACTGCGTTGCAAAATCGAAATCATATATCAGCGATATCCTGTGCATGCCAAAGGATAATGCGACTAACGTGCAGCTCTCCCCCTCCCTACAACTTCTAGTCTTCTCTCCCTTCTCTCCTGCTCGCATTCTCCTCTTCTAAGCGCTGGTATTTGTGTGTGTGCGTGTGTGTGTGTGACCTTCTGTGCTGTCATTGAACTCCTCGAGCTGTAAACTGCAACTGCGAAAAGCAAAAGCTGTGCCGAGTGGGGGGCGCTGCACTTATGTACTCATTATACATTATGTATGAGCATTGCAACGGCACTTATTTATATACGTGTGTGTGTGAGTGCCCACCCCGTCGCAGCATTATGTTTTGTTTTTTGTTTTAGCGCATAAAATATGTATAACATGCACACTTGAAACTTAATATGCACTCACAAAGCCACACTAACACACACACACACACACACACACACACACACACACACACACACACACACACTGGCACACTCCTCATACACGTGCAGGAGAGTGTTTTGCGTACTGACCTATTCCTCTGGAAATTTTGTATGGTATGGTTGTCGAATACCAACAATAACTACAACAACAAAAAATAGGACAAAACGTTTTTCAAAATCAACTCAAGCGCAAAGAATTTAAAGTTTTCTGCTTTGTGGTGGATTTAAAAAGCCATTGTGTAGGGGGTGGTTCGTCCACCCGGCCAGCCAGGGCAGCTGTTGATTTTACAATGAAATCGTCTGCATTTCAGCGCCCGTGGACATATCCTGCAGCAGTTGAGTAGCGGGACGCGATTAAAAACAAGGAGTCTTTTCGTTATAATAAAATTTCGTATTTTACGAGTATATGCTTAGCATAACACATCAGAGCATCAGACATCCATCAAAAGAAGATAATGAATTTAACAATTATTTAAACAGCATCAAAAATGTTCAGCTAAAGTTTGTAGACATTTTATAAAAGTATTTTCTTCTCCGATTCTTGGCTTCATTTTCTTTTCCTATGGGTTTCAGCAAAACTAAGCAATTAAAACAGCTTTCTTGCAATGAAGTACTTCAACAAAATGCTTTAAGGGGCGTGAACACTTCCTGTTGTGTCCGGCATGTCTCAGCGCTAACAACCTTGGGATAAAAAATATATTAAATTAATAGTACAACTTTTTTCAACGACTAAAAATATAGAGCTTAATTATATTCAAAAAGCCGATTAGACAGATCCAGGGCACAGTTGTATTGGCAGTTGATCCGCGTGTCCGTTTTGTGGGTTGATTGAATGGCCAATCAGACTGACAGCATATACTGATTAAGTTTCATTATACACTTGAAACAGTTGGACTGTTTTTCTAAATATTCTTCATGAAGATTAGTTGGAACCAATTTTCAAGGCCAGTTTCCCACGTCGAATAATGTACTAGCTTTAAAACATTTTTAACTCAGCAATCGCTTCCTCACACCTTGGAATACGTTAACCACTGAATTTAGTTTTAATTTCTAAGAACAATAATAAGTCTTCACCGCCTAGTCAGGGTTGGAGCTTCGAGTTGTTGTATGATGTGAGGTTAATGCCTTGGTTAGAGCTAGGGTTGTGTATCAGTTACAAATCTCTTTATTATTATCATTTAGCTTAGTCGTTGAAAGTAGGTAATCAATTTGTTTAGAAACCCTGAGGCCTATCTGTGGACTTAATTGTTTAGTTTGGCCCTTACACCTTTTCGTGATGTCAAACCGTGGCTAATTATACTTTCATCATAGCAATATTGAGTTTCAATTACAACCAAGACCAATTTACAAAATCAAGAAAAGGTTTTCAAACGGGAAGATGAAATTAAGGCATATTTACTTTGGTTGTAAAAGTGTTCTTTTGGTAAACTATTTTTTGAGTAGTTTTATCCTGAGGAACTACGCGGTCTAGAAAAACCTTGAGTTCCCTAATCGTACTATCTGGCATATAGAAAAACCCAGAAACTTTGTAGTTTTTTCTATTCCAATAATTTTTCAGAAAGGAAATAATTTAAATTGCAATCGAATAAGTATGGCAGTCAATAAAGCCGACTGTCTCAATAGAATCAGAGGCTAGAAACCTTTAAATTGATTCGTTCCGTAAAGAAAGAAATATGACTGGAAAATTCTTAAAACTGAAAACCAAGGATGATTTTTGTGTTTAAACCTTTAAATATTCACGCTCACTGAAATCATTCAAATCTGGAATATATGTATGTACTTATATTTGTTACACCAATCCGTTCTAACCGTTCACCTTAGAGTGGAAAAAAGTATAAAAATGCACTTGCAATCATCTGACTGCTTGTAAATATGATCTCTTGCTCGAAGTTAGTGACAGTTGAATGCATTTCGGGGACCAGGCGTCGGTCTGTGTGTCCAGCAGCCGTGTCCGCTTCCGCACCCGTCCTTGGCCCTCAAACGAGTTGAACTCAATTTACAAAATGCTTTAACACCTCGTTGAGCTTATAATAGATTATTATTTTGTCAGAGTAAATTGGCAAATCCTTCGGCGATGCCGGGCAGCAGCACCTACTCGTACTTATCAAAAAAATAAAAAATACCCGAGAAGTTGAAAATCGATATATACGCAGAAGGTTAAAAATAGAGTGAAGCGACAGCAGCAAAAAGGCAACTGCCTGCCAACACCTTCAAAGACAAGAGGTATTGAATGTAATTAAAAGGAGTTGGATTACATGTACGTATACTCTCGTATGTAAGGCAGAAGGAGAGTGTTTTTTTTTTATTTTTTTTTTTATGAGAAAGGAGCTGCCAAGTATAGGCAGTAACAACAAATACATGCAACGACTAGAGCATAAAAGCAAGAACAGCACCGAGGACTAAGTTCTTCTTTTCACTTAAAAAGCACACAAGTGAAGTGAAGCAGCCGGAGCCGGAGCGTGTGCTGCTCCTTGGCCAAAGCGCTGCCTCGCAATCGTCCTTCCAAATGCACTTTAAATGGCAGTTTCCGGTCACAAACACACACATACACATACATATGTACATTGGAACACAAACAGGCATGAGCATAATAATAATACAATGCAAAATGTTAAGTAAAAGCCAGGAGTCG
Organism: Scaptodrosophila lebanonensis; assembly: GCF_003285725.1. Classification (NCBI taxonomy): domain Eukaryota; kingdom Metazoa; phylum Arthropoda; class Insecta; order Diptera; family Drosophilidae; genus Scaptodrosophila; species Scaptodrosophila lebanonensis. The sequence goes on from NW_022060538.1 coordinate 1,643,236, forward strand.
GGCCGTGCCAGGAGCAGCAATGCACCGCTTGGTACATACTGTACTCACACACACAGACACATTTACATTCACATACATTGCGCTGCTGTCATGTCCGCCATCAACGGTCGCACTCGTCCTCCTCGTCGCTCACGACAACTTGCGGCACGTCCTCGACGCTTCCTTTGCCTTGCTGCACCATCTACGCAGGCCTACCCCTGTCTTCTTTCCCTGTGTGTGTGTGTGTGTGTGTGTGTGTGTGTGTTTGTGCATCGCACGTGTGCGTTGCAGCAAGTCTTTTAAAATTCAAATTTGATTTCTTAACGGCAGCTTCGCATGCCGCTGCCTGACAATGTCGTTTAAATTAATTACCTCATAAATTAATGGCAATTATACTATAAATGCTGTGCAGCATGAAAGCTAATTTTTATACTCTAAAGTAACAATATTAATGTGTGCAGGTGCTCTTCTAAGTATATAATATTCCCAACAAGCGATCAATATGAACTGCACAAATCACCTTGAATTTTCTTGTTGATCTTTGAAAATGTTTTAAAAATGTATTTAAAAATTATTTTAAACAATAATGATGCAGAGGAAATACATAAATGTTTTCAAATGGGTCATTGAAAGGTTTTTTCACCTCAACATTTCTTCAAAGCAACAGAGAGCAAAATTAAAAACGTATTCTTTCTTCCAAGTCATATCCTTTGTCATTTCTTGACTCTTAAATGCATATTTTTGATAACTTGCCCACAAACCCACTGAAGATATATTAATTTACTTTCCAGTACTTAAATGCGTAGGAATAATGAAAACTTGTTCCTTAGAGATTTTGATTTCGTCCACCAACTTATATATTTGTACAGCTTATGCACTCCAATGACTACAGGAAACTTGTTTGGCAACTTAAATCGCATTCTATGCCGTTTCAATACATATGTATATTCTATTGCAATAAAGGGTATCTAAGTGGAGCTGCTCCAGTCGACTTTTAAAACAAAAAGACAAAGTTTAAATTAAATGTTCTATTGAATCTAGAAAGAGTAAGATATTCACAACACAAATTCAGCTTATTGTTCGAAGTATTTTGTGGACATACAACTACTATGTACATCCTATAAATGGTAACACCAACTTTTACCCATTTGAGGGTTGAATTTTCACCATCGAAGGCCAGCCCTCTATCTTCATTCGTTGAATTATACGTCTTATAAATAAGTAATAATTAAAGAATTAGTTTGAAATCGAAGGGTTAAACATTTCCAAAAATCTTTGATGAACATTGTTAGAAGAACTAAGGCTGTTTTTAAGAGTAGTATTTTAAAAATAACATCTGAAATGAAAAGCTTCCTTCTTTTCCGTATTTCTATTCCACATTTGTTTCCTGGCTTATGTTAAGCTTTTCTAAAGTTAAAACATACTTCAACTTCCTTGCTTGCTATAGAGTAAATCAATAAAAACATTGTCTGATAATATCATCCGATAATATCACGTTCATTTAACTAGGTGAAAACACAGTTTTAGCGTATAGTTCCGATTTAAAGAAGACTTAAAGCATTTATATCCTATCTCTCTTACATTTCAGTTGCACACAACATTGCTCGTGAATCCTATCGGGGATACAACTCGGAGATTTATACAACTATTTCCAACTCAATGGGACAGCACGGCGGTGAGTGTGTTTTCAATTAACTTATTTGAGATGCTACACCAAACGTTTGGCCTAAATTGGGTGGCCAGAGCCATAGGTTCCTTCCTTCCGTTCCTCCATCCACTTCCGGTACTGAGGTTGCTGTTGCCGCTGCAGTTTTAACAATTTTCACAGCTCCCATGCACAAACCGCATACTCGTACAATGGAAGCACTTAAAACGATCCAACACTGCTGCGACCTAAAAACTTCACAAAGTCGCTGCAGCGACCGAGCTAACAAAAATAAATCCAAATTAGTTGTCGCAGTGGGACACGGAACTGTTTTTTTCTGCTTTTTCCCATTGCTATTTCGGCTGAAAGCTGGCTTCTAAGATTGCTGGGCGCATGAGTTGACAAGATACTGTGGCTATTGGGCATTAGAGATGAGCGCGTCCCCGCCTATTGTGAGGTAGGCACAAGAATCTCTAGCATTCTTTTTAGTTAGTAGAAAAGTTTATGAAAACTGATTTCACATCCGAACGACCATTTGTGAAATCTAGAATGTACACTCATGTCGATTGTAGAAAGACGAGCGATTTCCATTGAAATCTTATGCGTGGACTGATAATATTTGTACTGCTAAAACCCAGATCTAAAAAATATTAAGCTTGTTTAAAATATTTCCAATAACTTTACTATTTAATTCAGATATAGAAATAAATAGGTATTAAGTCAAAATCTAGCGAACATACGTGTATGGATCCATGCGAGTTGTCGGGTACAACTGATTCTTTTACAGCTCATAGCTGAATAAATTCACAGAAAATTATCCATTATCCAAAATGTATCATGCAGCAATAACAGACAAAATTGTCTGTAATATTTAATTGCCAGATTGTTGATTTCGAGTGAACATTAAAGGCTACATATACACATACTCTGACGAGTCGAGTCCGTGTGTCTGTCTGTATGAACGCAAGTATCTCGGAAACCATAAAAGCAAGGCCCAACAAACTTGGCATGCACACTCTAAGAACAAATAGTAAATATTTGTTAAATATTTGAATCAAAACAGATTTGAAAGGATTTAAAAAGTTTCAGTTTTATTCAAAACGGCACTTGCAAATTTGTAATTGTAGCTAAAAGAATAGCTCGATAAAGTTAGCGCTGCTCCAAAAATTTAGCCCTAAACGTCCGACTAGCCAAGAGTAGTAGCTTATGACCGCAAAGCTCGCACAATCCCGTCTCCCGCCTGCTGCATGGCTGAAGCGCCACATCACCACTATTGTGGTGGGTGCTGGGTGTTGTTGCAGCAGCCGCACTTCAAGGACTTTTGTTGCCTTTGGGGCGCGTCTAGTGCGCCAGGTTGGGCTTAGTAGCTTAGTAGTGTTAAAGCGGCCTGTTCTGTCCGTCTTCGTTTCGCATTACACGCAGACTCTGGCAGCTAAAACGCTTGATGAAGTGCCAGCGTCTTGCTTTAGGTAGCTGCAGATGTTGGAGCCGTCTCTGTTGCTGCTGCCACATCTTCTTTTTTTTGCAACCTGGCCAAGTGTTGGCTTCTACATGTCAGTTGCACTCGTCACCGTCGTCTACTTGAATTACACAAGCGTCTACGGTTACATAAAGCAACTGGCAGTTGTGCTGCTGCTGCTGCTGCTACTACTGCAACTGTTGTTGTTGTTGTTCGTGTTGCTGTTCTTCTGATGTTGCTACTGCTGGCTCTTTCTCTTCATTGACTGCGTCACAAGTTCTTTGCACTCCCTTCAATGCTGCTCGTTTACTGCTGCCATATTGCGGCGGCCTCTTGTGTTGGTGTAGGTCCGGGTCTAGTCGTTTATGTAAACCACATGCCCACTTATATGCTGCAACTGCGTTTACATAATGCATATACATAACACTTTAGCATGCTCTTCGCGCGTTTCCACATACATTCGTCTCCCCTACCGCCCCGCCCGCTCGCCTCTCACCATTCGCTTCCTTGTCCCTGGCCCTGTGCCCGCATTCTCCGTCTATCCCGGTCCTGCCCAGCCGGTCGCTGCTTCGTGTCAGCACCTTGCCTGCCTCTTCATTTTTTTTTTTTTTTTTTGACTGCCACTGCAAAATTAATGGGTTAACTAAATGTGTATGTAATACATATGTATATGAATCGATGGCGATGTCGACGGCGGCGGTTGTGGTGGCAGTGATGGTGTGGACTAAAGGTCCCCTCTATTTGCCGCTTCAATGGCAACGCTTGGCTGGCGTTTCCACTCTTCCTCGATATTCTCGTTAGTGTCCGGCTTTGCACGGCTTATGTGCCATAAGGTAGGTAATGGCTCAGGTTTATGGACTCTATCAATGCAGAGCTGTCTAGATTAGAGCGGCACATGATAGCATTTAAAAGTGAAGAGCTTTGTTACATCAAGCTAGCTCTTTTGAGTGTCATGTCGTGCTGCTAAGAACTCTGAAACACTCTCTTGTAAAATCCTAATACTTATGGGATTCATAAATATCAAATTCTTAGCAAATATACTGACTTACTAAACATTATGTCTTAAATACTATTGTATCCCTATGAGAGGTGCTACATCTGCTTAATCTGACAGTTCCGAATTTTAAAATGTATTTCTCTTTTCATCTTTGTGTTCGTAGTAACTTAAAATTAAAATTTGTACTTATTTGAAACAAGAATTGCGTCTAATATATATTTTATTCTTAACTTTCGTTTAACTCACCAAATAAGATTTTACCTAGCAAAATGTGATGTTCGAAAAATGCAATGTCGAATTTAGGCGAAGCTGGCATTTCTATTGTTCGGTTGTTTTGGACGCTGTGTTTGAATACTAATGTTTTAACTAGAGACATAGTATTTGCTAATTTAATAATATACACATTCGAAATGCAAAATTTTTTTGATGCAGATAGTTGGGAAAATCTATAAAGTTTATATTCCAATGATTGTTATTTTGCAGAAAAATATTTTTGTTAGTATTTTTAATCAAATCGCTAGAAAAAACCGGAGTGACTTGAAATCTACTGAAAGAGATTTCTGTGACACCCCCGAATATGACAGTTGCACTTTTCTCTCCTACCCATCATTGCAATTAGGAAGTAGAATACATACTTCATATCCGATGGTTAATAACCAATCGATGGGGTTGCACATAGTTATGATCTTTGAAAAGAACATATCCAAAAAAAAAAATTTGTTTCTTATCTTCCATTGTCCATTTGTCTTTCGATAAATATCTGATGATCAGAAGATAAGCACCAACAACCTTAATAAAGACCATCATTAGAATTACAAAATGATTTTACACTCTCTCGGTGCCAGAGGCACTTTCATAAAATTTTAGAAGTGAACAGTATTTGACGAAAACTCTTAAAGTCATCCTGTCACCTGTTAAGTACACGAAGTCTCGAGTACCAGAAAACGCTGCACTCACCCGAGTAGAGCTCGGTTTTCGCTTGATTTCGTCCGGTATTGTTTACTTATTGGCAACTAACATCACGACCCGTAACCTACTTACATACACATACATATATAGGTGGTATGCCATCCAATCATCCAAGAAACGCATCGATGCAACGCCGTGCATGTGTGTAGGTACAGTTGCGCTCTGCTTTGTGAGCCGCCATTTTGTGCATCCGCGAATGTAGGTGAAACGTTGGTTTCTTTTTCAAGTGCGTCTTAGTGTGTGTTGGGTGTGTATGCGATGGTATAGTTTCAGACTAAAATGCACGGAGCACTTTAGGCTGCTGAAAAAAAAATGTAATGCCCAAACAAAATCGCGCCCCCATGTGCACAGATTTCAATGCGCACATCGCGTTGCCATGTCGAATGTGCCCCTGCCCCCCGCCGTTGCAATGTTCGCTTGCCGGCCGGCCGGTCTGTAAGCTGCTGCCACAGCAGTAAACTACTGCTGTTCTTCTGTTGGTGCTGGTGCTGTGAGGTAGACTGTGGGAAATTTCACACTTGAACCCAATAAAATATTAAATTTTCCCGAATCATAAAAAGGCAAATCGATATAGACATGTCCGTCTGTATGAACATCGAACACTTTCGAACCATAATAGCTAGGGACATCAAATTTTGTATAAAGACTCCTCATGCTCATATGCGGAGCATGTTTATAGCCTCGGTCGACAAACCACTTTTAATGGGATAACATTTTTCACTTTTCTTTTTTGAAGACGTCTCAAGCAAATTTGGAATTTATAATTTCATCGTGTCACTATCTGAATTATCATAGCTGACATACAGAATTTATTGGTGCAATAAAGTTTGTTTTAATTGAAGGGGCAGTAGCAGTAGCAAAAGGGGGGCTACTGGGTATTCAACAGTCGAATTTAACTTTAACGTTATATTTAGCTATTTATAATGATATCTAAGCGATATTGAGAATTTTTAAAGTTTTATTCAATACGATTTACAGCCATAGGGATGATTGGTACAATGAAAATTCTTCTAATATCAATTATCAGACGTGTAATGATTTCATTTGTTTGCATTTCAGCTCACAAAAGGATTTGTTCCACTGTGAATTCTATAGCATGGTTTTGGCGATTCGCTTTTGTTTTTAGCGACAGCAACAACAATAATAATAATAACAACAGCCACTCGCCACATGCTCTGCGCTGATCGTCTCGCTGAAAAAGTAGGCCAAGTTAAAATTGATTTAATGCGTTGATTGCATTGCGGCTGCCGCTATAGCCGCTGCATCGGCAATGGCAACGGCACCAACACCGGCATCTCGGCATTGGCATCACATGCTGTGGTCGTTTTGGCGTTTTTGGTTCTTATGCGACCGAGACTGAATGCAACAGCAACGACTGCAACTACTGTGGCAATGTTGCAGATTTATGCATTTGCTTGACGCAGCTGCTGCCTGTTTTACTTTCGATGATGATTTTAATCTTTGGGTACAACTACACATATACTCGCACAAGCATATGTACTATAAATATACTATAAATACGATGTTAGGTGCGTGTGACCCGCACAATGTCAAAAGTGTTGTTTCGGTGGCGTATACGTAATATTTTTGGTAGCTGCACCTTGCAGTTGGCATTAAACTCTTCACTGCGCTACAAATATTTACGGCGCATTGACCCATGCGGCACAAATATACAGTCACGACAACAACAACAACAATAATATTATCAAGAGCAACAACAACACAGAAGCAGGGCAAAGCTGCAAAAAGTTCGTTAAAAATAATTGCCAACCCTTTTGCGCGTGTCGTGTGAAAAGTGGCTTCAGGTGCTGCCAACGCCGTCATCGTTGCAGTTTTTCTTCCTTAGCAGCCGTTTGTTGAATTTTCCAAACGAACATGAAAATGCAAAACGGCACTCACGTGCCACCAACCACGGCGCTTCTTTAGAATTCCGCTTCTCCTTTTTTGTTTGCTGTTGGTGGAGCTTGGCACCAAGTTGCCAACTTTTTACCACCCAACTGTCAGGCCGCGTCGCCCGCCGCCTGCGCTCCTTCAAGTGGCAATTTTGACAGCTAATTGGAAAAAGGTTTAGTTTTTGATTAGATGTCGCGCGCTCGGCAATCAAACTCTAAAATCGGGCGCAACTGCGGCGTCGCTGTCGCTGTTGGTGGCGACGCAGTTGCTGTCAGCGTAGTGTCTTGGAAGCCTCGCCTTGCAGCCGGAAATCAAAAGAAAGGAGGAATCGGCAAACAACAACTCTTTATATTTTAACACCTTCATCCAATTTCATTTTTGTTCTACATAATATTTTTTTTGCTGTCTCTGCTACCTCTGCTGCTGTGTCTTGTCATTCCCCCTGGCAGGCTGCCTTAATTTATGGACTTTGGCCATTTGCTTGCATCATTTCCAAAAAGTGACGACAAAACATTCCACAATATGACAAAAATCCTTTTGCAACCAGAAAAAAAGGAATCAAATGCCAAGAGAAAAAAAAAACGCCATCGACAATTTAGATAAATTTTCCCACCAGCCCTGGCCATAAAAACAAAGGCGCCGAGCAGGCACAGGAGGCACCTTTGGGTGCAGCATGAGGGATACGGAGAGGGAGAGGGGTGCTACTGGTGCCGCCTCGCACTCGCCCTGGGGTGTCCAGCGCAGCAGCAGAAGCAAAAAAAATTTTCAAATGAAATGCAAAAAATTGAAAAACAAAAAAGTAGCCAAGACGTTGTGCGGTCATCGCAGCCATTCTTTCTTGCCTTGCCTGTAAATAATCACGCTGCGCATTCGCATTAGCGTTCGCGTTCGGCTTCTCTCGATATCAAATGATAAACTCCAAGTCCAATGATGCCCAAGGCTCGCCTCACTCACTACCTTTTCATGGCGATTTTCTGTGTGTACACAACGGCTCAGAGGCGGCGGTGGTAGCGGTAGCAGAGCCAGCAGCAGCGCATCCTTCAGGTACAACTTACTCATATATCACAAAAGGATATTGCTGCGCTCTGTGTGCGTTTCTGCTTAGCTTTTTGTTTGATTCTGCTCCTGCTTCTTTATGTTTAATGATTTTTTTATACAATTTTTTGTCTGTCGCGTCGCTGCGCCCGTGGTCAGCGCTCCGGCAGCTCCTGCACCCGCTCGAATGTGACACCGTGCACACAATGGCCATGGCAGCAATGTCTTGGATGGCAAATGGTCAGCCAGGCAGGCGGCGACCGTGCAAAAAGACAAAAAATTAGACAACCTCTGCATGCAAACCAGTCGTCGCATCGGATCGCACTCATACACATATATACCGAGATAGAAGAGAAAAAACGCAAATCAAAATCAACTCGTAAGAAACTACATTGTATGTGTGTGAGTGTCCGTGCTAGTCTGCATTAAAAATGCAAATGTCGCATTGAATTTCTATGCTCTTCTTTTTAAATTTTTGCATGTCCTTGTCGACAGCATGTCGCTTTCTTCAACCTCCTATCCCTGCCGTTCCTCTTGATTCTTGGGTTTTCAATGAACAAACTTCGAGCATAATTGGAATTTAAGATATCGAGTAAATGACATTTGAAGGGACTTTATGATGCATATCTAATCAAGCATATTGAAAGCAAACTTTAACTTTAAGAAATAAAAATTTGTATCAATAATTAGATATAAATTTAAATATTCTAGTTCGAAATATTTAGTATCGCAAATGGAGGTTATATTGACATTATTCTTCTATTTACAAACAATCGCTTTGACATATCACGTGGTTGGAAAAGTTGCAGTCATCGTATCGAGTATTTCAAAGCCAGAGTGTGTTAATCAACTAACAAGCTCCTCTTGGAATTAGTTTCGCATGAGTTGATCGGCCTAAGTATCTGATATCACTAACCTGTAGTTCTTTAAACCTTAAGAACGGACTTTTTCTGTTTTTTTTTTTGTACTGTGAAGTAAGAGTAGAACAGCAAAGACTGCAGAGCACTTTGTTTACTTGGTCTTTATTGCTAAACTTAGATTTGAGAATCATTTGAAAATAACTTTACATACTTTTCTAAAAACATCACTTTCTGTGAAATAGGTTGACATAACTAGAATAAGCAGCTTCTAAGCCCTTTAATTCTGATTTAAATAAAAAACAACCACTCATTAATTATTTACTTATTTCCTATAATATGTTTACATATACTTTCTTCCCCTATCGGGGTCACCAAATTGTATAACTGCCTAAACCATGGTAATGTCAATGTCTGAAGAGTATTTCATATTCACGTCTCTCATTCACTATATATATACATACTCTCTTATGATGTATTTATTTACATTTCCTGGTAATTTTTTTTTGAAAAGAAAGATTAAGACTTCTTTGCCTGTACATCGGGGTCACCAAATTCCGTACCATGGTAATGTTAATGCCTAAAAAGTATTTTATATTCGAGATCATTTGTATTTTCAAGTCTTTCACTCAGTACTTTCTTACATGTCTCTTATGATGTATTTATTTACATTTCCTGGCAAGGGCGTAGGCAGCTGTTACCAAAGGAGGGGCCAAAAAATTTTAATTTTGATTAAATAATGCACGATGCATTTAAAAAACAACTTATGTATATGATCAATGAAAAAACTTCAACAAATCCAACTCAGATCCATTTTAAGGCGAAATAGTGCGTCATAATAATGAACGTATAGTCGACTTTAAATGGAAAAATTTGTTGTGCCTACGCCCTTGTTTCCTGGTAATGAAGTTTTGAAAAGAAAGATTTATGTGTCTTTATGTATTTACCTGTGCATCGGGGTCATCAAATTCCATACTATGGTAATGACAATATGTAAAGAGTATTTCATATTCGGATGACCCGGCCGTAGGGGTTGTCAAATTTGTATAGTCAGTGCTCCCAATCATAACTGACTTCAATAGTGTCTATAATGTATTATTAAAATATATTTGCTGGCAATGCTTTGCAATTCTGTATGTCCGTCGGACTCTTCAAATTTCGAACTTTCTAGGCCATGGTACTGGCAATGTGTAAAGAGTATTAAATATGCAGCGACAGAAGTGTGACAATAATTTGTAAATAGAATTGCTTTCAAAAATGGTCGTCAGCATCTTTAAAATAGTTTAGGATCACAGCAAGCTATGTATGCGGTATTTTAATAAACATTTGCAAGTTCGTGCTACGGCTGATGGCCTATTCAGCGTCTAAGTCCGCAAAAAGCCAGTCAGCCTACGGTATAATCAAAAGGCAGGAACAACAACAACAACCACCACCAGCACAGCACCACCAGCGACAAAAAGCTGCCACACAAAAGCTACAACTATCACATACATAACATAGTCGTACAGATAGCTATGCTCGCATACCATTGAAGGAATATCAGCACTGCTCAATACGTTGTTTTGGCCCTGGACATTGTCCATCCTTTGCGTGGCAGGCAGGAGTGCCGAGAGCGCCGAGAGGGCCGAGTGTGCTGAGACCGAGAGGTTCAGGTACATTCGAGTACCTCTACCTACATTCTACATTCATTTGAATGCAGACAAGTCCTTCCGCGACGATCTTCAGGGGCCTTTGTGTAGCCAAGTGCGCCGATGCGATGTCTGCGTCGCTGCTGCTGCTGCCAGCACTTTTGTTATTGCTGCTGCTGTTGTGGTTGTTGTTATTGTTGTTGCTTTTGGTATCTCGAAGCAAAAAAGTTTTATAATGCGCGGGGCGAATGAGCGAGCGAGTTGGCGAAAAAAGTGATTTTTTATATAAAAATATTTAGAACTTACTGTCGCTGCCACGTTCGTAGGGTTGTAGGTACATACATACGAGTACATGTACCACCAACAACACCACCACCAAGAGCAGCACCGCTGACCGCTGCAGCAGTGCATGGGGTAAAGGCTAGAAGCAGAGCCTGAGCCTGAGCCTTTGTGATGCTGCTAGCAAGAAGTGTTGGATGTCATCTTATTATTTCGAGACCACGGCGATCGCATTGATGATGACCATGCGCCGATGCTGACCAGAGTTGTTGTTTTTGCCGCTGCTGTTGCCGCTACTACTGCTGCCCCTAGAGGCTCGTCCCCCGACAGCGGCGGCGCTGGCCGTGCACAGATGTAAGATCAAAAACTGTGGGAATAAAAACAGGATTCAATGCCGTTTTTGCCAAATTGCGTTATCGTCGTAGATATGTACTGGCCGTTATTATTATTTTTGTTGCTTCTCTTCTCCTGTGTTTTTTTATGCCAGCGATTTTGATGATGGTCATCATCATCATGGTCGTCGCAAGTCGCATTATCCTCGCGAATGTCCTCGTTTCGTCTGCTGCAGCAAATGATGTTTTGCAGTTTCTCTGCCCTTTCCTTTAACTTTGCTTTGCTGTCCCCGTCCCCGACCTCGTCCCCCAACAACAATGTTGGCAACTTCGACAACTGCGACATGTTGCCAGAGCCGAACCGAACCAAAGCAAAGCCCAAGCGAAGCGCGATAGTCAAGCCAAGCAAACGAACCTCCAACAACCATCAGCCAACGACGGTTTTTTTCTACAAGAGTCACCCACCGGCGGCTTATGAACTTTACTTAACTTTTGTACCGATGTGCCGTGCTCTGTGTGCAATTTTGTTTATGCGGTTGGTTTAACGCTTGTTATGTAAACAGGCCATGCAACTGGCATTAAAATGTGCGGAATTGCAGCTTTAAATATTCCGTTTGTCGTTCGGCGAGCCATAAGCCGGAATTATTCCCTTAGCTTTTGGTTTCTGCTTAAAGAGCCGACGAGCCAAGGAAGCCTTGCCGTAGGATAGGGATCTTTAATCTTTGATTAAACGATAGCTAAAGATTGCTAAGCATCCGTATACTTAATATTGTTGGGATTCAACATTTTAGGAACGCAGATTTGAAGACCTATGGTAGAAGAGAAAGTAATCGATTATCAAATTATTTTTGGCTTTCATTAATCTACTTATGGTACTTTTGTGTCATCTTAATACATGTTATTGTAATGCACTTTAATTAGATATTACTGTCTAGTTCCAGTACCTGTGGTATAAAGTTTGATATACCGTTATAGCAACATCTCCCACCTATATAATGCAGGTATTGTACTATATTTGTTCATAAAATCCTTATTTCCTCACTTTAAAAATCATATTATTACAATCTAGTACAAAATACTTTCTTGTACCAGTACCTAAATACTGGATAGTACACACCAGTATTCGGACATGAATTGTTTTTATGAGTTTATAAGAAATTCCATTCATGCTTCCACTTATCATAAGGTATGGTTCAGTATAAAATACAGTGTAATAATAGACACGCACAAAATTCCTAACCCGCTTGCGCAGTAGACAAGAGAAAGTTGAGATTTTTCTTTAATAACTAGTTTTGGTTAGAGGATTACTTTTAGCTTCATATGTAATAAAAGAGAGGCTTTCAGTATATTCATTTTTTTACTGTCGAGTTGAGTAGTCGTCCAACATTCTTATCCCTTCGAATGATGAATGCATTGTTCTTTGATCAACTCGATCTACAAGGTTCATCACACCTGCAGCTCACAAATTGAGTTAGCAAACATTTCGCTCCAATTCTGAACCGCTCTACGCTCAAAAGCATGTAGATTTTATCGAAGCATCTTGATAAGTTTACTTGTCGCCCGACATTGTTCGTCAGCCAGTCAGTCACTTCATCCGTGTGTCCGTCCATCCATCCGCCCGTCAGTCAGTCAAGCAGGCAAGCAGGGCGGCAGGGCAGTCTTCAAGTTAATTAAACTTGGTCGACGGGCAAGCAATCAAAATGAGCGAACGAACGAGCCAGCGAACTGGCGAGTGGATCATAAAAACGGATTGCCAAACACAGAGACATCGGGGCAGAAGAATTGCACTTAATTGAAATGTTCCTCAAGCATAACATGCCAGCGGCTGCGACTCCGTCGGCGGAGGCGGCGGCATTAAGAGAGCAGAGCGCAACAAAGCGCAGCGGCTGGGACCAAAAGTGAGGGGTCAATCTGAGAAATATATTTGGAAAAAAATGCCAATAGAATGCAAAAAATAAAAACTGCGAAAAAAATGCTACTAACGCGTGATGCCCATGAACAGCGAGCTGACTGGCTTGCTGAAGAGAGAGAGAGAGAGAGAGCGTGGAGCGACAAAATGTTTGACTACAAACTTCAACGGCTGGGCTGGGTGGTTGCTGTGAGTCTCCGCTTCTCTGCTTAGTTTGTCAGGCTAGACTACAAAAAGCACAAAGAGCGAAGTGGCCGCTCTATGTGTGAGTGTGTGTGTGAGAGTGCATGCAATGCACACATACAGATGCAGGGACTGCCATCGCGTCGCGTTGCTTCGCTTGACGCTGCGAATACGAAAACAAAACAAAAAGGAATCGCACACGCTGCGCTTGTGTCTGGGAAGCTTTGCCGGCTCTGTGTGGCTGCTGTGTGTATGCGTGTTTGTGTGTTTGTGAGTAGCTGCAAGCTTTTTTGTGGCGTTAATGCCTGCCTGCCTGCCTAGCCTGCTTTGTGGGTATATGTGGCTGTGACTGCGACTGTGTCTGTAATTGTATCTGTATCTGTGAGTGTGCCTCGCTACATTCTTATGCATAACGCTGCCTCAGTCGACGTCAACGGCAACGTCGTCGTCGTCATTTCTGCCACAGCCAAAGTGTTCGCTGCTTGAGACAACGACACATTTGCCAAACGCCAGACCTCAGCAACGTCACCTCGTCAGTATCGCGGACGCGCACGACCATGCGAAAATATCGCCGATACAAATCTGGAACTTTTTACACAATTTTAAACGGTTAAAAACAAAACAAACAAACAAAAAATTAAGGAATTATCAACTAATAGAGCAACCTGACAAAAATTAACTTCAACATTTTCGAAATCAAACGGCACATTTTCGGTTTCTTTACAACGAAAAATAGTTTTAAATTCAGGAAAAACCATACACTTGGCTTCAATAAATTTCACCAGGAACATCTAAAAGGAGTCCGCGCATACGCAACAAAATTGGATAAATAACAATAGCAACCGAATTCAGCAACAAAAGATAATATTTAGCTTACAGGAACACGGAATTTTTACTGGCGCGCTTACCCGAAAAATTCGCAAAAATTGTTAGTGTTAAACTTTTGTAGTTTTTAAGTTTTTACCAACTATTGTTTAAGTTTTTCTTTATTTGCTAAAAAAAATACCCAAACGGAGACACTAAACTCGAATAATAAAAGTGTTAAATGAAGTGGTCGCAAGCAAAAATACGCTTATACAACTTTAAATCACAATCATAATAATCGTCATAATAACACACAACAACCGCGCAGTCTATAAAAAAATAAATATACAATTTTCATAATAACTCCTATGGCATTGCGTTGCTGCAAACTGTAAAAGCTCATAAAAATGCAGCGCCATGTTTGGAAGTGCATAAAAATAAAATATAAAATTTATAAATTGGTGCAAAGTGAAATAAACACAACCTGAGAAAAAGCGGCCGACAACAGATAGCCAAAATAGTGCAAAACATTGAGAACGCAAAAACACAATTTGGAAACAAATCGGAAACAAAATATTAATAAAAGTGTTCTGTGACGAAATATGATCAGCAACTTCGAATACAAAAAAAGTAGCTAATATAAAAAAATCAAGAAAATTATATAACCTTCTACACTACAACAAAAACGACTGCGTTTACTTTCAAACCGACCCATACACACACACTCACTCACACACTTCTACTTTTCGACGCGATTGGCACTGCAACTTGCATTAAGATATTGCACTGGACTGGTTACTGGGCTGAAATAGATCGATCGAGCTAGAAATCAGGCAAGCAGTTGTGGGACCAGTCCAGACCAGAGGCACATACACGCACACACTCACACGACTAACCGACATACAGACACCTTTCAATAAACGCAGTCAGCAAACTTTTGGAGCTTTGTAATACAAAATTCTTACCGGAACGGAAAATTCAAATCAAAATTTAAGCAACAAACATAAATTAACCTAAAAATAAGTTGAAATAAAAATCACAATTATAACGAAATTGTTTTAATCACTAAGTGTGTTTTAGCAGTAGTCGCAAAGCTTTAAAGCAAGCTCTCCAAAGGCATTTACGTAACCTGCGATATTTGCACAAAACTAGCCGACTTCTAATCAAATATCAAGTAACTACCTATCTATATAATATACATACACATATACGAGTATAATAAACGTTGTGTAGAAAGTGCAGCAAAAGCTTAGACTCGCTGGACCAGATCGTTTGCAACGCTCCAAAGCTCCAGTACACGCCCCACCAGCATACCAAAAAGAGGGACAAAGAGAGAGAGACGTCCAGCGAATTGCAACGAACCCGCTGAAAGGGAGAGCTTTGAAACTGCAAACTGCAAGCCGAGCATTGTTCGTAACTTGTTCTGCACTGCGTCGCCTGCACTTCGTGCACTTCCTGCGCCGAACACCACCGCCGCAGCGGCAGCCACAGTCACAGCCGCCGATCATCAGCCCCCAGCAACAGCGCAGCAGCAGAGCAGCATAACATCGCTCGGTTCGGTTCGGTTCAGTTCAGTTGGCGAGTGCAACGCAGATTGCAATTACTGCAGTGGCAACGAGAACGACAACATCAGCGAGCGCGCTGTGCTGCATTCTTCAAGGCAGACGCGAGACGAGACGCCAGACGGGAGTAGCGAGCAGTGAGCAGGGAGCAGCAAGAAGTGAACAGTAAGCTCTGAGTGAGCAGTGCATGCTATCTGCGAACGGGCAGTGACTGTCGCCGAAATTCTCGCTCTACTGTACGCCGGCCACTCAGCATCTTGGCGCTGCACTCTCTAAACGGCAGCAAGACGCGCAACGTGTCGGAAAAGCGTGCAAAAAGAATTTAGCAGAAAAAAAACAGTAAAAACACAAAAAAACCCAACAAAAATTGTGCATACATTTTTTTCTCGTGAACGAAACTCACGTTGTGCCCTAACCAAAATGGTCAAATAGAGAAAACGTTTCGGAATAACTGAAATATATCACAAGTATTTAATTTGAGATTGAAATTATAAATAAAAATTGTGCAAGTGCGAAGTGAAATAAATATCAACCCAAGTGGAATTTGTAATAAAAGGAAATAAGAAAGAAAGCAACGAAACGCTTCTAATAACTACATACATTTACATTTTACATACTGATACTGATAAAAATATATACTTACTTATATTATATACTTCATCAACATACATTCTTGGATTAAATCTACACCTGCAACAGCACCACTTGGATACTCTACACCTTTGGATATTTATATATATATATATACTTGTATATTATACATACATACAACAAAAATTCTCAACGCAACGACTAAGTTAAAGCTACAATTCGTTTGAGTAAGTTGCTGCAATCAGCTTTTGACTTTCCAATTAATACATATAGTATCTATACATACTCGTATATGTAGTATATACATATATAGAGAGAGATGCATTACCGCTGATAAAGCCACACCTATTAGATAGAACACGATTTCTGTGTCATGTAGAACAGCATTAGTAGAACCACAAAAATACATCTACCTTTATGGAAAGGTTTTTGTTTGAACTCCTCTCCATTTGGAGCTTGACAAATTATTTAATAATCGGGCAGGCATTACAGATTTTGCTTTGCTTGTTTCTGGATTAAACAGAAATGTTCACCGATTATATTGGTGATTTTGGTTTAGATACGTTTTTAAATTTCAATCGAGAGATCATATTATTATTTAGACCTTTTAGGACTTTAAAACGCTAACTAAAACATGTTTACTTATGTCAACTTTTTCTTAAAGCTACAGTTCGGTTTAATTGTTTAAGGTACAAAACGGCCCTGCCTTGGCAATCACTTCCACCTACCAATCAGAATTATAATTTGAGAGGAAATCATAATATGTATAGTATTTGTGCATTCCTCGAATGCGAAATGCTGAGCAGCGCACACGTATCTGAAAATATTGACGGCCTTGCTAGGTAAATAAATAAATAAAACCAGAGGTGAAATCGTTTTTTTCTGGAAAGTTCTGGAAAAGTACACCTTTATTACACCCGATCGCAAGTGAAGTTGATATCAAGCTATCTGTGAATCAAAAGATGGCGAGCCACCGTTTGTATAAAACGCAAATATTTTGCGATTTAATACCAAACGGGACTCTCGTTTCCTGGCGATAAAAGCATTGCATCTATTTGGAATGATGTTCTTGTTTAAATGTAAATTCCTACCTGCCTTACCTCTACCTTTTATTTAAACAACAAACCGCCACATATCTTATCTTCAATTAGGCTTATTTATGCACAAAGGAAATAAATTAGTTTGTTAAGTGATTTGATATATTTTATTTAAATAAAACACAAATCAAATATCAATACTCTTCCAAGTATATGTAAGACAGTTTACTATACGAAGCAATTTTCATCGACAAATGCAAAAACTTGCTGTTCTTGAATTTTTAAAAATCTACTCCTAACTGACTTTATACTACATTATCCCGACTTCATCAAAAATTATGTATAATAATTGCGATTCTTGTAAGTTACTTTCAGCAGAGAATGGAAAGAAAATAACTGTATTATTCGTTTACTCGATGAGTAAAAAGCGTATGTTATATTGACCAAATTGGTATCCCTAGAAACAAACATTGTCGTTCCCCCTTCCCTACACAGCATTTCGTTAATACAGTTTATTTTCATGCATACTTGTATTGCTCGACGAGGACATCTACGAGATTACAGACAATACTTTACTACCATAATATAGAGTATAAAGAGAATGCTTTCATATAGAGTATATAAGTATATCATATAGAATATAGTTTTTTAGTTACAGTGTAGCTATTTTTAACACTGTATTGCGTTGTTAATGGGCGATTCGATTGAGTTATGAAAGTGTGCAGGGGGAATGCAATGGATACGCAGCTGTGGCAACTGTGGCACCTGCAGCTGCAAAAACAACTAGCGCGCACATAACTACCAGCACTGGCCTGGCAAGAGGCTTCTTCCCTGATGTTCCTATTTGAGAAATCACGTGCAAAACATTACCACCCCGACAGAGGACACCCACCCGCCCAAACTATTGCTCCACTCAGACCATCAGGGCCATTCAAGGCTGCCCACGCAACACGCCAAAACACGAAGTGTGTGTGGATGTGGCAGTGAGCTGTTTGTTGCGTGTTTGAAGGGCGGCAGGAGGTTGCATAAATAGCCAGTCAGGCAGGCAGGCAGCCAGCCAGCCAGCCACACAGACGCACAGACGCACTCTCCGAGGGGCGGGGGGTGGTGGGGCCAAGTGAAACCCACAAGTTCATGACCAAAAAGCCGGATGACGACAAAGGCGTCTGAAAGCGAACCCACCAGCCAGCCAGTCAGTAGTTAGCTCGTTCAGAAGAAGAAGAAGGAGAAGCGTGGGCGCTGCTTGGGCCTGGTCGGTCTCTGGTCATCGTTTTTTTTTTACATGTTCCCGAGTACGCTCAATCTGTATGTGTGTGTGTGTGTGTGTGTGGCGGTGTCTGTGCCTGTGTCTATGCATCTGTGTGCATTTTTTGAAATTCAGATTTTAGTTTTGCACATTTATACAAATATTTTGAGCTTATTTACAACTGCCCTTGCAGCACAGTTACAAAAGCCCTTGGTATTTGTTGTTGTTTTTGCTGTTTTTATGGTTATCGTTGCTGCTGCTGTTGTTGTCGCTGTTATTGTGGTGTGTGCGCTCATTTAACCCCTTGGATGATGTTCAGCAATGTTCAGATATAAGCGCAATTTGTTTCCTTCATTTCATTTCGTATCGCAACACAACGTCTGTAAGTGTTTGTGTGTGGATGCCATGTGGAACGCCGCCGTTGCTCTCGCTGTTTTTAATCTGACAGATACTAATGCTTAAACTTCAGCTTATAATTGCTTTTCAACATATTTTATAGCTATTTTCACTTTTATTCGGTTTGCCTGAAGATTTTGACAGCGCTTTTCACTTTTTAGCAAAAAATTCCGTCGCTTGCTACATACACACACACATAGACAGTCTTCTTAGCGAGCAACTTACGTTCCACACGCGACAAAAGTTTTGCAGCCTGTTTTTGCCTTTTCTTTTTTGCAACTTGGCACACACACACGCACTCAGGCACACATACTTTGGCAAAAAACGATCTTCTGCAGCTTGCTCATGCGTCGCTGCCCGTCGGCCGCGATTACGTGTCTGTATCTGTGTGAGAGTGCGCATATTTCGTATCTGTGAGTGGTTGCTTGCTTGGCCGTCTATGTTTTTTCGCCTTGCGTTTTGTTGTGCAAATTCTGTGCGAGAGCTTAAGAAAGCTGTGGTGTTGGCGAGCTCGCTCTCTTGCGCTCACCAAACCCCACCACTCACTCACTCTCTCGCTCTGCGTTAGCTGATGGCTCTCTGATGTCGCTCAGCGTCCGATTTTTTTAATTTTTGCACGTTTTTTGTTTGCAAATTCTGTTGTGAGCGGCAACTTTTTGCCCCCGTCTGTGTCTGTGGCTCTCTCACGCTCTCCGTCGTGACTGAATATGTGTGTGTGGTGTGTGTGCATGCGACGCCGTCATTGCCGTATACGTATCTGTATCCGTGTATATCTGTGTCTATGGCAGTGGCCGTGTGTGCATTTTTGTCGCTGTCGCTGCAGCTTTCGTTGCGACTTGCGCCTGCGACTCCCCAGAATTGTGCTTGTGGGTTTTGTTGTGCGACGCAAGTGACGACGTGAAGACCAACTACGACAACGTAGACGCGACGCGGCTGAGACGACGACGACTACGACCAAGCCAGCAGCGACCCGTGCGAGCGACCAACCGACCCAGCGAGCGTCAGACGTGTGCGAAGAACCGGTGACGTAGCGTCCGCCATTATTACACCGCGGCTGTCACACACAAATTTTAAATTAAAAAAATAATTACAAAAACAAAAATAATTTAAATTAATTCATATAACAAAAAAATAAATTCTATTTGGAATCAAAACAAAACGCGCTTACGAAATAGTATTCAACATCATCAGTAACTCTTCATAATATTTAAAGCAATATAAATTTTTTTTGGCGCAGCGCCCAAGTAACATCAACAGAAACAACAGCAGCAACAACAACAATTTCAGAAGCAACGGCAGCAGCAAACAGCGTATGAAAGTAAAGTTATGTAGCGAACACAGAATGCGCGGCAGGCAACAACAAACGGCCAATGTGATCTCATATAAAACATATAATAAAATAAAATAAAATACCATACAATTATATAAAAATCAAATGCAAAATACATAACACCCATATATGTATATTCTTAATGCAATTTAGCAATTAAAGCAACAACAACAATAACAAATGGTGCAACGCAAATTATAACAACAGCAACCAATTAAATATAAAAATAAATAGTCAAAATAGCAAAAAGAAAAACCAATTCTACAAAAAATAAAAAGCAGCAGCAGCAGCAGCGACGCCATCAAAGTGACCAAAATAAATCAACGAAAAGCGTAGCGTATGCAAATCAAAGGTAAATGCATCGAAATTATTTGTCAAAGATATTTTTGTATCTACAAGTAACTTGCAACTGGATATTAAAAGAAAAATAAAACGGAACCAGAAAATTGTTAACGCTTAACAAAAAATGTGAATGTCTGCAACGAGCCAGACACAAATACAAATATCAAGTGCCTGTGCGTGAGTTGTGTTGGAGTTTGTGTGAGTGTGTTCCATGTGAGTGTGTGTGTTCGTGTTTGTGAGTGTGCGTGCTGGTGTTGGTAGTGGTGTGCGTGCAAAACGATTTGAACAAAAAGCGCAGACACACGCACACACAGAAAAATACAAAGGCACGCCAGTTGAAGTGAAGGCGACGGCATTTGCTCATCGTCTGTCTGTGTCTGGGGCCCCAGTGCATACATAAGCACTGTATGTGGATGTGGATGTCTGTATGCGTGCAATTAAGTGCAAAAGTTAGGCATATTCCGCATTTATGTACGTATGTACGTTTATTTTTGCAAAGACAAACAGCTGATGCTGTGCTGTTCAGGTGTTATTCTGGTAATAAACGACGCTCGTAAATCAAAATAAGCAAGCAAGCAAGTCAGTAAGTCGTCAGCAAAGCAGCAGGCGGTCATATAAAACGCCCCACGCCTGACGTTGTTCAACACTGCAACAACACACGCACACAACGTTAGCCCCACAACAGAAGCGCCCCAAAGTACGATTACACACGCAGACAACATTTTTTTGTGTGTGTATGTGAATGCAGTTAACGTCACAATCGCATTAAAGGCAACGTCTCAACAACCACAATGTTGACGACGCCGCCATTTATGTGTACGTGTGCCTATATATGCATATGCATGTGTGTGTGTGCTGGGGCAGCTTTGGCGGCGGCGGCAGTGGCGGCGGCGGCGCCGCTCGCATACTGTCCACCATTTTGGTTTTCGTATTTTCAACGCCACTGCCGCCAACATCGCTGCTTAATCATTAAAAGTGAACTTAAAATAACGAAAAGAGTCTTTACACAAACAAACATTCATCGTGAGTGTGTGTGTTCATATATATAAATAGTTGTGTGTGTGTGTGTGTGTGTGTTGTGTATTTGTACCAAACCGGTTTCCTTGACTTTGCTGTGGTTTTTTGTTTGTTGCCCTTTATTATTCTACTTTGCTTGCATTGCGGATATATTCTAAATTTATATGCAAGTTTGTTGGCACGAGGCGTATGAGCAATGAGCGTTGAGAGAGAGAGACAGGGACAGATACAGCTACAAGACACAACTGCAACCCAGCAAGCAAGCCACGTGTCATCCCCAAATGGCATCCACATTTAAAAACCGGCCGGTTCGTTGCAAGCAGCAAACATGGCGCGCGCGGCTGCAGGCAACCAAATAAAGCTCTCGGCTGCAGTAGTCGTCGAGGAAGCTTTTGCACAACTGCAATGCATTGCGCTCTCACGCGCACGCTCTCCCTCTCGCCTTCTCTCACTCATTTGCACTCTTTTTCCGTTCGGGGAGCCAACGAACGCTCACATTCTCTCTCCCCACATTGCAATTATTTGCAGCTTTTTGCCTTGTTTCCGTTTTCCACTGTGCCTGCTGCTTCACATTTGGGGCTGTCTGGCCGTCTCCCTGTCCGCCCAACAACCGTCCGTCTGTCTGTCTGTCTGTCTGTCTGTTTGTGCAACTGCCGCCGCCGTCGCAGTCACTGCAACCGATGCGGCATAATTTGGCGCTTCGCCATGTTTTCTGCCTTTGCCAGCGCTTTTTATTTTATTTATGTATGTACTATACATACGTACATATGTATGTACGTATTTATATGCTATGTTGTTGCGTTTCGCTGCCCCAACGTGGCAGAGAGCCGCATGGGCATGGGCATGGGCCTGGCAATTTTCATTTGGCTTGACTTCTCCTGCTTGGCGCTGCTTGCAACTGGCTGGCTGAGTTGTATGGTTGCATGGCCACTTCTTTTGCCTGCCTGCCGGCAAACACGTTTTTGTCTTGCAACATGCACCTTTTCGCCCGCTGATGCGCTTTGTTGAGACATTTTCGTTGTTGTCTTGGTCTTTTGGAAAGCTTCACAGAATCGTGCACAACAAAATTGCCTCTACTTGTGACATTTAATTAGAAAGTATGTAGATTCCGAAATCATTGCGGCAACGTAGTAACCGCATTCCAGAATTCAAACTTTTCCGCTTTTCTACAATATTTTACAAATTTGCAAAAGATCAGAAGTAACCCACAGTTGAAACATAAAATGTATTAAATGTATTGGATTTGAACTTTTTCATTGCAACTTTCTGAAGACGAGTGGATAAAGAATCACTTTGTATTGCGTTTGGCATTCTATTGTATATAGTTTTTCTCTGAACTCTACTACTTGCTGCAGGGCTAAAAAACAATAACTTTTAGTATAATTGTATGTGTAACTTATCGTTACTTATGACCTCCATTATCTTGTACTGTGAAACAACCCGAGGATGATTGTACTAAGGATTATTTGGCAATGCGTTTCGTTTAAATAGTTAAATAGTTAGTATTCATCTTTAATTTTCATCTGAAAGTATTTCTCTCTCATTTCATTTGTAATTCAGATCCCCCAAATTTAGACAACTGGTTTCTTGCGCTTCATTGCATTCATTTATTCAGAAATTTGACTTAGAGACAAAATACACATATAAAAGGCTACATATAAAACCGGTTTTATTACAAAATTTTACAAAATATTCTATGATAATATTTTCTAAAAATAGTAGTAACTTTCCTTTAACGCCAATTGAAATCAATTGAAGCAGCTGAAAATAAACTAAAGTTGGGTAAGCTGATTTTATTCTTACCAGATCCAGCTTCAATATAAATATATTTTTGTGCGGTTGATAAGGACGTCGTTTGCATTTTAAATTTAACACAAATAATTC
The DNA here is from genome assembly GCF_003285725.1 of Scaptodrosophila lebanonensis. Taxonomy (NCBI): domain Eukaryota; kingdom Metazoa; phylum Arthropoda; class Insecta; order Diptera; family Drosophilidae; genus Scaptodrosophila; species Scaptodrosophila lebanonensis. Next base: position 1,666,610 of record NW_022060538.1, read on the forward strand.
ACATTCAAGTGCGTTTCTTGTTCCAATTTTTTCTGACAAATATGGCAGAAGTTAGGCAAATGAATAGGTTTTTATGTAAATAGCCATTTCGTGCACGAAACGAACGACCAAATTGCAGAATCAGGAAAGTGTACCTGAAACGTTGTCATCTACATGCAGAACTTTCGTCGAAAGTTGCGCCGCGCCGCAGGCATTATATTAATTGCCACACATATTAAGAAATGTCGTATCCAGCAAAACTGTCTGTCTATCCTTCCTCCTGCCTTGTTATATTTCTGCAAAGCTGCATTCAGTTTTTGCATAAGTCGCTTTTCAGCGGGCGACGTGCCAACACGTTGTTATCCTGCACCACAGGCAGCCTAATCCTGAACAAATGCAAAAAATAAAATAAACGCAAGATATAGTACGCTCCCAAGCCAAGTATGTAGTGTCATTACCCCATACACACACAGACACACACACACACATACACACTCGCGTGGCAGGCACATTTTGTGCAATTGAGCGGCGCCTGCAACCAGCACTTTTTCTAATTCGCCATAAAGAAAAAACTGCGCCATTGCGACAGCGGCCCGTGCCGTTTGCTTCTTGGTAGCCCGCTGCTAACTCGTTGGTGGCGGTAACGGCAACGGCGGCCATTGCGCACACAAAAGCGCATTTCCTTTTCCGCTTTGTACATGTGCCGTGCGCCTCATGTGCCGGCGTTGCACAGTGGACCGCATTATTTGTTCAAGTTGCCAAAAACATATACTATATTTTTCAATACGTTTTACAAGTATTATTATTCCAAACTGCGACCGACAAACTAGTTTGATGGTGCGGAAAACTCCAACTGTCTATAGTTTTTGATGATTTGTTTTATTTCATAAGTAGGCTGTGAAGAGCAACCCCCAACGAAGTTGTTTTATTAAATTTAACTGCATTTAACACACGAGATATACTACCTCAGTAATTCGACAGATTTGTGTGCAACCTTTTTGTCTGTCCGACCAAACTTGTTAAAACTAAAAACCTCCCGAAGCCGCACTTAAGCAACCAGAATAGTTTTCTTTTGTTGTGATACATCGACCATAACGTAAACCGATCTTCTAGCTTCCCATTTATCAAGTAAACTACATTATCTTGTTGAAGCTAAAATCTTAAAAAGATTCTGTGCTAAACAATATCCCAACAAAAACTATTAAAAAAGACGCACATTACAATTCTGCATATGTCCATGATACTGAAAAGGCAGTTTAAGATTTTCCCTCAATACGGATGATGCGGAAACGAAGGATATTCAATAGAAAGAAACCATTTATTAGTAATATTTTGGCCGATAAATTCAGGACTTATATCGTTAACATGCATTACACTGTGTGGCATGCCCCAAGCGGTGGCAGAACATCAAATAGAATTTTTTTCGTTGGCGCGAAGTAAATAAAGTGGCAGGCAGTTTCGGTTGCTCCAACCAACTCTAGCACGCTGCCTGGCAGCGACATTGGCTCAGGGCATGATAATAACACGTCATGTTGCCAGGAGGAGTGGCAGGAGTTGGGGCAGAAGTTAAGGCAGCGGAGCCCCGCAGCAACTTTTGTGTAATTTTCATTTTACACTGCTCCTGCTCCTGCTTGTCCTCGGTCCGCGCCATCGTTGTTATCGTTTTCGTTTCTTCTTGCCGTTTGTTGTCGCGTGTCTCCATACGCCCCGTGGTACAAAGCAATGTTATTTTTTGAGGACTCTCCCCCCGCTGCTCATTTGTTGTCCTCCACACAGAGAAGAGAATGCTCGTAGCACTCCTGCCGCGCCTTCCTTTTTCTGCTGGTTGCTGGCGTTGCTGCTGCTGTGCCGGTGTCCTTTTTGCAAGTGCACTCACACACACACACACACTCCATATATACTCAAACAATGTGCATATAACAGAACATGTTTATATACGAGACTGTCTGTCTGTCTGTCTATCCGACGTTTGTCGTCTGTTCTCATCGTCTGTTTGTCTGCTGGTCTGCGCGTTTGGCAGTTTTCGCATTGCAGTAAACTTTTTTCATTTTTTCTCCGAGGGCTGGAACGCTCCAACAGCACGTGACTGACCCATTTGCCCGTCGGCATGCCTTGCCTTGCTGGTCTGCTGTCAATGGGCGTGGAGGTTCTTGTTGTTGCTGTTGCTCTTGCTGTTGCACTGCAGCGCATTGCCATTTTCATTTGTTGATGCGGTCGGTCCGTTGCCTGGCTGTGGCGCTTCCTCCTTTTTTGGCCACAAAATGTGAGCATAAAATATTGAAAACTTTGCGTGCTTGTTTGCGAAACTTTTCTTCGCTTTTTTCGACGAAAATATTTTGAAGCAGTTGTCGCCGTTGCGACGCTTGATTGGTTTCTTGGCAACAAAAATAGCCAAGTGCCAGAGAATTCGTTGCTACTCGTATTTATTTAAGCAGCACAACCTCCCCAAGCAGACAACAAACCAAAACTCACCGTCAAACCCAAACTATGCAGCAATTTTATCTATGATTTAGTTTCATTTTTCTTCTGGAACCCAAAACATTTTGCAGTGCCAGCCAGGCCAGGCCCAGGCAAGTAAAGTTGTCAATGCGAATGCGCTGGATAAATAATTGTGTTCTACATTGAGAGCTGAATGCTTGCCAATTTGCTAGAGTTTGTTTCTACGTGCTCCATATTCCATGTCTAAATATATATATATGACAAACATTAGGTACATACTCTCAATCAGCCATATACGTGGTAGTGACTAATTTACAGCAATAAAGATAAAGACAACGTCCGCCGGCGTGCTCGGAAAGCTATAAAGACGAGTGCACGACTTCTGTAGGACTAAAGAAAAGTCAGCTTATCGAATTTATTTGAGTCGCAAATGCATTAAAGTTAATTATTGAAGATACTGGATTATTGTTTCGTTTATGATATTTCATTTAAGATACAACTAATTCGTTGTTAATGTTTGATCACAACACAGACATACTATATTTTAGTTACGATAAAAGCTCTAGTTTGTTCTCTCTTAGAAGGCTCCGGAGTGTCCTTTCTTAGATGCAAAAAGGGCAACTATTTCCCAAGTTCTCAGTACATATTAATTAATGATTTTAATAAATATTCTTATGATGTGTTTTCATTAAAAGTTAGGAAAATGTCAAAAACTATTGCATACCTTTTGGATATCGACTAACCATTGCCTATGAATAACAACAATACCGAGTTGATGGCATTCCATGCATCCTTAGACACAATTTAATTAAAGTTTAGAAGCATTTGAAATATTTTCCTGCATGCTCGCTCTCTCTTCCTCTAAAGACAAAAACATTTGTTGAGGCATGGAATCTAAGCCGATGGCAATTTACCATAAATTATGGCAAAAACAAATCATTAAATTATCATCTTGTCTCTTTCTAATTTGAAATGCTCGCTCCAACCATCGACCCCGCCACTTCCTGCTGCACTCCTTCTTTACATTGTTGCCATAGTTTGGCTGCACTTTGCAAAATTTGTGCGCTGTCGCAACGCCATAAATTTAGCAACTTATGCGGCCAACCTCGTTGGCTTCGTCGTCGCCGTCTCCTCAGATAGTCAGTCTGTGCGCTGCACGTTGGTAGCTATAAATTACAAGCATTCGCACACTTCCGCCGGCACACCTCCACCACCACCACCACCACCACCACCTCCACCTCCACCATGCCATCACAGAGTTGCCATTTTACCATTCTAGTGGCATGTCTGAAGTTCCTTGCCAACGAATGACTGGGAGGCCGGCCAACGGATCGCTCGACTAACTTATTCAGCTATTTTTGTGCACTTTAAATCGGCTTATGCCGGCAAACACACACTTGACACAAAGAGCGGGACGGAACGTCCTTTACGGCCATTAGTGCTGCAAGCTCCATGTGCTGTGGCTTATCTGCAGCACAAGGCAGAAGGTAGTAGTGGCCCAAAGGGGTGCAGTTTAAATTACTTACTCTTATGTTTGTGTGAATGTATGAGCGCGTAAATCTGGACGCCTAGAAGAGGTTATAGCTTAAGTGGAATATGAAGTATAGATAAGGTAACTATAATATAAATACTTTCTTCGCTTTCCACGTTTTCAGCAAGTATTTCAGTTTCTAGCAGTTTATATGTATGAACGCCGTAGTCTTGAAGCCCTCAAGAGCTAAAGACTTCAAATTTTATGAAAACACTTTTTGGTGTTCAATAAATGTCCCTTTTGTATTCCCAAACAAATCGTGTACTATATGTCATATATTCGAAAAAGTCGATAGCTTTATAAATCTTTCAAGAAAACACTTAGTTGCCTGCTTTAGACCACAGTGTTTCTCTGGCTATCGAATTTCGATTGCCTTTGTGCAGCTTCTTAAGCTAAAACTTTAAAAGTTAACTACATTTAAATTGCCATTTAGCTAGCTGGCTGTGTCTGAACAAACAACCCCCAAAAAAGTTTTGAGAACTTCTGTTTGTCCCCCGACAGCAGCAGCTGCTTAACTCACGCTCTAGCCTAGAAAGTCTGCGCTCCCCTACATGCCTTCCTGCCCGCCTACATTTCGATGTCTGTCTGCCTTTCTGACTATTTCGACGGCACTGCAATTTAAAACAGTCTGCTGTTGTCTCGGTCGTCGTCGGTCTGTCTATGGCCATATGAAAAGCGATTTATTTTGCTTTATCAGCAATTTGATTTTCTTTTGTCCGCCATCGAAAAGTGCATATGAAAAGGGAGCAGAAAATTGGTTGCAATGCATTTGTCATATCGCTGATTTACTAACCTTACCCCATTTATTATCGCTTGTCCGGTTGGGTTGCTGTTTTTATATTCTTGGTCTTTATCAAGTCTGAGGCCAGCCAACCGGCTAGCTGGTCGACTTCAATAAAAACCCACCCCCAGCTTGACAGAGACCATCGCTCGGGGTGTGGTTGCCCTATCGAGGGTGCAAAAAAGAATGTCCATACATGTTACGTATGGAGCAAGTGCAGGATAATGCCGGTATGTGTCTGCATATCGCCGGCGTCAACATTAAATTTATTGAGGTAGTTACTACTAACAACTGGTCGAATTCTGTTGTATTCTGTGCGCCTACAGCGCCAAACCGTACCGAACCGATTCGAACCGAAATAACAAGCACTTTAACATGAACATTTTTTCGCTTTTTTCATGACTGGGCCGGTTTCAGGATACACTGCCTGGCTATTCAGCAACCATTGGCATAACAAACAAAACAGAATGATGGCATGCAAATGTAAACAGCAAAAAAATAAACAAACAAACTATCTCAATGGAGGACGTTTTTTTTCGTTCATGTTGCGCTTGTTGTGTGCTTCCGATTGTAATTTTGCGAATAGCTTAAAACTTTTGTCGGCCACTGAGTTGGAATTGCTAGCAACAATTGAACAAAAACTTTTAAAAACTCTAGCACTTATTTGAACAAAATTTAATATCGATCATTCATTAAATGTCCAAAGATAAATAGACAAGCTTAATTTAATTTGAATTCTGGAATTATAAAAGGTCTAATCTACAGATATTCAAAAATTGTCCGTTAATTTTCCCAGAAAAGTGTGTTGTAGCAGAAAAAAACATATTAGTATCAAATTCGTATAAGTTTTAGTAAGACACATTTAATTTGTGTGCAAATTATTCACCACTCTGGTCATAGCTCCTTAAAGGAACAATCAAACCGTGTAGAGCAAACATAAATATGAAATTGTTCATTAGTACCCAATACTAGATGGTTGTCGTTGGAAAACTACAACAATTCCAGAGGGGGCACATATTAACATGTTTGCTCGCAGTCCTTCCCAAAAATGGCCATAAAAATATCACAGTATTACCATCCGATGTACACAGAAGGCCGTGCTGAAACTTTCATTCGCTCTTCATGTCTTGCGATACTTAATTTAAAAGCATCGTGTCACGTATCGTACAGTATCGTTACTTCCGGCGATGGTTTTTGACAGACCTTGTAATATAGAGTTATATGCTGACATTTATTTTGCAAGTTGCGTGAAATTATTCAGTGAGGAGTGTGCGGTTGCAGCGCCAACACTTTGCATTTTCCACTTTTCACTTACACCTCGCTGCGTTTTCACGCCCAAGCAATTTTCAATTGCCCGCTAAAGGGGACGCGTTGTGTCAACAATTTTTATCGTGTTTGGCACCTACATAATTGCATGTGTGTGTGTGTATGTGAGTATGTGTGTGTGTGTGTGCCGCAATGTTCGGTCGTTTCAATTTCATTTCCATTTTCACCCCGCCTCTCTTTCGTTTTCAATTACAAAAAGGGGGGCAGCCATCAATAATAACTTTAGTGGCAGTGTTGCCAGCGTTGTAGCATAAAAACTTCGAGCCGGGTTGCTTTGTTTGCTGTATCGACAAGAAAGAAAAAAAAATTTTGGAGCCTGTTGACATAGTAGGCTTTGCCTTTTGATTCAGTCGGAGTGTGCATCGAATTCTCTCAGTTGTGAAAAATTTGCCGTGCGTAAAACATTTCGGAAAAACTAAAAACCCTCAGAAAGCAAAAAAGAAATCATTTCAAATTTTTTTTGCGCACACAAAAGAGCTGAAAAATTTTCAAGTCAACGAGGAATTTTCGTAACTGATTCTTGATGATTGCAAACGTTTCGCAACGTGGTGGAGGAGCTGCTAGCGGCCCTGCCGCTGCCGCGGCGACGCTGAAGAGCAAGACTTTTGAGAAGATACGGCCCTATAAGGGAGCAAGTGAGTAGTACAGCTAGAGAGACAGCCAAGCCATACATATGTATATACAGACATAATGAGAATGGCAAACACAAGCGAACCGAACCGCAATGAAATGAAATGAAATGTGTGTTTCAATGTCACGAAAGCGCAAAATTGGAGCATAAAGCAAAATTAGCAAAAGTCGCGCGAGCAGCAAACAAAAAAAAAACAACAACAACAAAATGAAAAGCAGAACAAAAACGTTTTAGAAATGTGCGCGCGCGTCGCTCATAATTTTTGTTTCGTCGCAAACTTAGCGCGCAGCCGCGGCCCACCCCCTCACCCCCTAGTCAGTGCTCGCCCCCGCGTGTATCTCGCACACACTCTCACACGCGTTATAATATTATGGGTGTATGTGTGTGTTTGTAGCTTCTAGCTGAGCAGCATTTCATTCTTTCTACAGTTTTTTTGCACAACGTTACGCAATTATCGCGTTTGGTTTGTATTTTTTTTTGCCAATACATTTTGTTTGCTCGTCGCACTGAGCGAAGCATTCCATTTGTGTGTTTGAACGTTTAAACGTCGCGATATAGGCAAAAACACAGCGAACATAAATAAATATAATTACACATACATACCTACATACTCGTACATATAAATATATAGTATTACTGATAATGGTTTTGACGTTTTGCCGAGATAGATTTCTGCTTGTACATATGTACTATTAAGTGTCGGCACCTGGCAACCGCGGAAAATTTGCATTTTCATTTCGTGTGCATGCATGCATGTGTTCGTAAGTGTTTGTGTGAGTTTCTTAATGTTGACTCTGCATAAGCAGGTAATTATGACAAATGGCGTGCCAGACGCGAGCTAATTACATCAAAGTCAATTGAAGGTAAAACTGCACAAAGCCGCATAGCAACTCAGAAGCGGATATGTATGTATATCAGTTAGCCGTTAGCAGCAATCTAAACATGGCCACAACGATTTCTCCTCAGTTGTGTGCAATGAACTATGTACTTACTTTCGTATCTAGCATACTTGTTTATCTCTCATTAGTCACAACATTGACAGCACATAACAACAACATGACTGAGTCAATTCTAAAGTCGGGGAACTCACAGAATTTCAAATACAAACAAAAAACATATTCTTCAACAAAAATATAGAAACAAATATAAAACTTATTTTTATACCCTGTACCCGTAGGGTAAAAAGGGTATATTAGGTTTGTGCAAAGTATGTAACATACAGAAGGAAGCATCTCCGACCCCATAAAGTATATATATTCTGAATCAGCATGACGAGAGAAATCGATCTAGACATGTCCGTCCGTCTGTCCGTCTGGATGAACGCGAGGATCTCAGAAACTATAAAAGCTAGAATAACCAAAGTTGGCATCCAGATTCTCCTAGATCCGAGTAAGGACGAGTTTATTTTTTTTTTTTTAATTTTCCCCCCCTTCCCCCGCTACAGAATCAATAGCGTCCACATTTCAAATGCTACCTAAACCAAACTTTGCACACATAATTTATAAATAAATATCTACTGTTGTTTACAATTTTATTCAATTCGGTCAATTCTAAGAAAAGTTATTAGCGAAACAAATTCTCGCCAGTACAACCCCATCAAACTGCAGCAACAAGATCGCTCTTCTTCTTCCTCTTTTTGCTGCTGCTATGGGCGCATATAACTCAGTGACGCAAGTTTACCTGGGTACAGGGTATTACACTGTCGGGCTTGCTCGACTGTATCGTTCTCTCTTGTTGTTGCTGCTTTGGGCGCATATAACTCAGTGACGGAAGTTTACCTGGGTACAGGGTATTACACTGTCGGGCTTGCTCGACCGTAGCGTTCTCTCTTGTTAAATTTAATTCAATTAGAATTCTGAATTTAATTCTAAAGAAAGCATCGAATATTAAAATATCGTCTGTCTATTAATAAATCGTCTATTGTAAATAGAATAAACAATATAAAAATCAAAAAAAAAAAAAAACACTTAACTTACTGAACAATCAACATAATTACTGTGCTTCTCTTGAATACCTAAGTCTAGATCAATATTCGTATATTAAACTTTTGAGATTATTTAAAGTACCATTATATTATTCCTAACAAGAAATCCAGGTTCAAGTTATCCATTTAACCACATAGAAATCGATTTATTAAAAAAATTCGTTTCTCTTTAGCTTTTGAATGCATTTCAACCAAATGTGTTTGTAAACATAAGCTGAAGCTCTGAAATATCTGTGGTTTTTGAATGCTGTGTACGGCGCACCGTACTTCCTCCATCTGATTTCTCTGAAGTTGCGCCAGACTCATCCAAACATACAATTTCGTCTCCAAATATAAAAGCAAAAGGTGCGATGTGAACGTCCCACTCTTTTTTATTTTGAGATAGCATCAGTCGTACATACAGGCGGTATAGGCGGTATCTTTACAAGGCTATTTATACCAACATCATCTTTAGATTCACGGTTTATAAAGGTATAATATATACATACATACATATGTAACGTGTAAAAAAATGGTGCTTAAGCCATAGGTTGAAAGGGTAATTCTTAATAATTGTTGGCTGTTCGATTTAAAAGTCAATAATTGGTTTAATTAATTCAATCAATACCATGTTATTATAATCGACAAAATAGTTTTCTCAACCATTCCGAACCGTTTTAAATCCGCACAGTTTCGCAACGTCACGCAGCGAAGCAAATGATTAACATACATACATATATGTTCTCTTCTTTCTGTGCAAGACTAGAAGACACACTAGACGCTGAACGTCGTCATTGTCGTCGATGGGGACGTCACGTTATCTAGTCAGCTATAAGCGTGCCAAGCAGCGCGAACACGCCGCGTATACGCAACTTACGCACAATTTGCAAAGCGTGCCTCTATACTATATTGTTTACATTTTGCAACAAACATTTTTGCTCTCTTGCTTTGACACACACGCACGCACTCTCACGCACCTGAACGCCTCTCACCCACTGATCAAAATAGCTTCCCCCATAATGTTTGGTGTCAATGACCCTTTTTGCAATACGCACAGCACGCACGCACTCTCACTCTCCTGCTGCTCCCCATTCTCACTTGGTATCTTTTCCTCTCTCTCTCTCTCTCTCTCTAATGGGCCCAAAGCATTCGCGCCTTTGTTGTCTCGGTGCTGCTGGCAGACTTGACGTCGGTGCGTGTGCTGCGTGCGTAAAAGAGAGCGTTTGCGAATTTTTGTTGCAAATACTCACGACCCCATTCCGACGATTGGCTATCAACATGTTTTTCGCTCGATTCCGCGTTCGTTGAACTTTTCAAGGTAATGTGCGTTAGCAACAACAACAATGGGGCACGCATAAAAAAATTACATGCCTTTCTTCTCCGGCTCCGTTTGTCTGGCTGCTATTATTTTTTTTTTTGGTTTGTTTTTATCTCTTCTTTTTTTGGGCGCACTGAACTTAGTAGTCGGTAGCGCAGTGCTTTGAACTTTTTACACAATTACTAATTTTCTTGAAATATAATTCGATTTTTCAGAAATGGCGGAGGGAAATGGCGAACTACTAGATGACATTAATCAGAAAGCCGATGACCGTGGCGATGGCGAACGTACAGAGGATTATCCCAAGCTCTTGGAATACGGCTTAGATAAGAAGGTGTGTATGCCAGACCCTACATTTAACTACAGACTCACAACAATTACTAACTATTTCGATCGTTTATCGAATAGGTCGCTGGTAAGCTCGATGAAATCTACAAAACCGGTAAACTCGCTCACGCCGAGCTGGATGAGCGCGCCTTGGATGCGCTCAAGGAGTTTCCCGTCGATGGTGCCTTGAATGTGCTTAGTCAGTTCCTTGAATCAAACTTGGAACATGTGTCAAATAAGTCTGCCTATTTGTGCGGTGTGATGAAGACATACCGTCAAAAAAGCCGCGCCAGTCAACAGGGCGTGCCAGCGCCTGCCAGCACCATACAGGTGAAGGGGCCCGATGAGGATAAGATTAAAAAGATACTGGAACGCACCGGCTATACATTGGATGTGACCACAGGTACCACATCATGACCACATCAGTTTGTTACCAATCCACAAACTTGTGTTATTTCACAAGTATTCGTTTAAAAGTAAATAGCAATAGATGTTTTTGAGGTAGAATACTTTCTTATAGCTTTGAATTCAGTTGGTTTTAATTTAAATAATATTGCATTTTAAACAAATGTAATTGCAGACTTATCTGCCAGTCCAACCAAACCTTTACAACAATCAATTATTTTTATTTTGTTGGTTAATAACTAAAGTAGCTTATCAAATTTATAAAAATATCAGACAGAAGTATGACCAAAGAGATTGTTCAATCTAACCTCATCGTTTTGTGGTCTGTGTAGCCTCACCAACTTACCCTCATTTCCTTTTTATAGCCTGTACCCAAAGGGTGAAAGGCTATACTAGTTTTGTGCGCATGTATGTAACACACAGAAGGAGGTGTGGCAGACCCCACAAAGTATATATATTCTTGATCAGGATGAGAAGCCGAGTGGATATAGCCTTGTCCGTCCGTCCGTCTGTCCGTATGAACGCAAGGATCTCAGAAAGTATAAGAGCTAGAATAACCAAACTTGGTTTCCATATTCTCCTAAGACCGAGAAAGTACGAGTTTGAGTTTTTTTTCGATGCACCCCCCCCCCCCCCCCCCCCCCACTCCCCCGCAATTCGTGTTTTTTCTTATAACTTCCGTAATTCTCGGAATTTTGAAATCAAGTTAGTACTGTAATGTGTCCGTGTGCCAAATTTCATCATGATAGGTCAATTCCGAAGAAAGTTATAGCCATAAGTAAAATCGCTGCTTATGCGCTGCCTGCAGCTCTGTCGGCAGCGCTGCCCGCAGCTGTTGTTGTTGTTGCTGCTTTGGTTCAACTTTGTGCTGCATACATACACGCATATAAACACGCATAGGTACGTGATGTAAATGTATGCTGTTAAAACTGAACATAAACATGTATTCTATTTTAATTTAATTAATTAATTAATTAATTCATTTTTTTTAATAATTTAATTTTTTTTTTTTTTTAATTTTTCTTTTTTGTGAGAGTACAGGCTATTTTACTGTCGGGCTTGCTCGACTGTGGCGTTCTATCTTGTTTAATTTGTTGATCGTATATAATGCATCTCACTTATTGCTCGACAGGACAACGCAAATATGGCGGACCGCCACCCAACTGGGAGGGCAATGTGCCCGGCAATGGCTGCGAGGTGTTCTGTGGCAAAATACCCAAGGATATGTTCGAGGATGAGCTAATACCGCTCTTCGAGAACTGTGGCACAATTTGGGATCTGCGCCTTATGATGGACCCTATGACTGGCACAAATCGTGGTTATGCATTTGTCACATTCACAAATCGTGAAGCGGCCGTCAATGCTGTGCGACAGGTATTTATGCAACCGTCTTTTGATCAGTCCCCCTGCTCTCCCCCCTATCTCTCTGAACACACGATACACCTGCTCCGTACAAAGAACATACCATAATCTTACATAATTTAAACTGTTTTATATATGTACTATTTATACATCTATCAAAATTATTGTATAGTTATAACCAACCGGTATAACCAACAACAATTTATAAACGAAATAATCTAAATTCTGTTGCTGCGCTTGCGCCAAATTTTAAATAATCACAAAAAAAACAAATGAAAAAATCCATTTACAGTTTAGTCTTAAGCACAAAATTCTCGGCCTCAAAATTTGAACGATTGATTTGAGCCAGCAACCAGCTACAACAACAACAAGAACAACAACAATATGAACACCATCATCATAGAAACAACAACCAAATCCCCCGATTCGGCGCTTTTTAGAAAAAGAAAAAAACAAAAAGAGAAAGAACAACTTTTTATCTGTACTATATATTATACGTATATACTTAACTATAAATAGCACACTATTTTAATTCTTATCATTAATCGCTCTATGTTGCTCGATGCTCAGCCTAGTTGCGTTCCTTTGCCTCTACTAGCTAAGCTATTGCCATCTATATCTTCTTTCTCGTAACTCTTTATACGTGTATGCATGTCCACCATTTCGTCTTTCTAGTAGAACCTTTAAACATACTTCTCTTAGAATTTGATCTCTCACTCAACGAAACTCAAAATTTGCAGTTTGAAAAGAGTTCTCTCTGTAATTGGCCCTTCGATGTTCAAAAAAGAAAGAAAACAAAATTTGGCCTCCAAAACAATTCCATCACAATCCTCTAATTTCGAATTATGATTTCCCTGCAGGCCCTTTTTTATTTCAACTCTCTAATTACTTATACATCTATAGCTCTAAGTCGACTTGTAGCAATTTCTCAGCTCGTTTACAACTTGTAGCCTAAACATAAAAATCACCTTCAACTTCTATGTAGAATTCTATATGCAGCTTTATCATAGAGGTACGTTTCAATTGTCTGGTTTTATTGAAAAAAAAAATAAATGAAAAAAAAATTGCGAGCATGTCCACAAAACAGCCCCTAAATACTAACCAAATAATACTCCCTATATCTGTGTCAGACCCTGAAATGCACTCTTAACTTAATATGAAAGCTGATTGTATGACTGACTAACCCACCACCCTTTCCTCTAATATTTCAATATTCTCTACAAAATGTATAATGCGGCTACATGCGAAACAATTCAAAATTGGTAATGCAAAATTGAAGTAATTCTTTCTTATTATTATTTGTTTTTAACAACATCAAAATTAAAAAAAAAAAACATCCACCCAGACTTAGAAACCTAACCCTGGATCATCCTTCCTCCAGCCTCCCCCCCAAAAACTCAATTCAACGTTCAATTATGTTTCATTTTTGGTTGTTCAATCAAACTTGGTTTCGATTTATTTCATTATGATTTATTGTTTTTATTTATTTCATAGCAATTAACATATAATTGGTATTAAATTCATTTATCTTATATATGAATATTCACCTTCCCATCCACAATCTAGCTCGATAATCACGAAATAAAACCCGGCAAGTGTCTCAAAATAAATATAAGCGTACCGAATCTGCGCCTTTTCGTGGGCAATATACCCAAGTCTAAGGGCAAAGATGAGATTTTAGAGGAATTTGGTAAACTTACAGGTAAATTGAAACAAAATTAACAATCTATTTAAAATTATTCAACGAAAAATGAAAAGGCATGAAGTAAACATGATTGAATACTACGAGTATATCATTTCACTTCATGCAAAATCGGCCTTAAATTCTAAACAAAAATCCAATTGGCTTATGAAAATAAATTGGCTAATCTCAAGCTGATTAAGAATAGGCAGCAGTTCCGTAGATCTTTCTAGGGTCCTAGGCTTATTATATATACGAGTACATTTATGCAGTCTTGTGTTCTGACGTTTATTTATTGTTGCTTATTTTTGTGTTTATTATCATCACAACCACCGAACCACCACCACCACCAAACCACCAACATCCCCATGCCCATTCCATCATACAAGTATCGAAAAACGCTTTTATTGGTAAACAAAATAAACAAACAAAACTTGAGACTCTCTTTTCAAATGCACCGCCGTCGCCGATTCAGCCCCCCAAAACACAAAGGATATATACAAATATGTGTTTATTTATTTAATAAATTATAGTGCACGCACACCACGCACACATAGAACACACACACACCCATACATATAGTATATACGAGCACACCAATACACATTTATAAAGTCGCCATTGCCATTGTTATTGTCATCGCCACCTGCGACATTTTTACGCTTAATTAGCCATATTTCTTATTTTGTCAAACTCTAATATACTTATTTAATGATATCTCCAGTCATTAACTTTGCGTACAAACCAAAAATATTTAAAATTATTACAAAATTTATGCATTCCAACGTTGATGATTATATTTTCTAACTATTTTTGATTAAAAGAAAGCCAACACGTATGTATTTAAATATATATTTTAACACAAGTAGGCTAAAGAACAAGTTAACAAAAACACTAGGCAATCCTTTTTTACGACTTTTCATTTACCGTTAAATGCCAGGCATACAAAAAGTAACGTCTCATTCACATAGCCCGTTTAATCGGACCGGTATGTACAACATATTGTGCATACTGTTTGTGCAAGCCGCGTAACAATCAGAGCGTATTAAGTGCTATAAAGTCATTTGAATTTGAAACTATCTCTAACATGCATTAAAATTCCCGAAACTAACATTTTTTCAAAGTTCAGCATCTCATCTGATCGTAACGCGTTGGGTAAGGAGTGCGGTTTCATCTTTAAGTGGCTTTATAGATATAGATCGTACACATAATTACCATCGTCGACAAAGTTTATATGTAAATAACTTCGTGGGAAACTCAATATAAAAGTGTGCAATATCCTGTATCCTTGAAATCAGATGTCTGGGCCTAGAATGGTGGGAGGAGGGGTAAATGAATCCTCTACTAAGTCCGATAATTGCTTGAAGAAGTTATTATGGAATATCATATATGTGTGCATATTAGATAAAATCAAATAAACCCTAGTCCAAAACTAGCATCAAGTAATCAGAATATGATGTAATTTCTTGTTGGTCTGCAAAGAAACTGCAAAATTAAGACGACCTTAAAGGGAACAGGCACTCAATACTCAATACAAGCCTTAAAATCTAGGTCAAACAGTTGTTCGTCAAGAAATGCCAACCAATAGAGTCCATACAATATCATTCGTCATCAACTGGGGTACAGGGTATTCCATTGTCGGCTGCGCTCGACTGTTCCGTTCTTACTAGTTTCTTTTAAAACTATATTGCATTTTAACTAAAATTATATAGTTTTCATTCATGTATTTTTTTGGTAGAGAAACGAATTTGAGCAGAAAAAAACATTCTAAAACTCACGCAGCATACCGAAATAATAGCTCAAATATTTAATAAATTCATTATTATATTTATCACCCATACAACGAAATCGTATCAATCGAATTAAGAACCAAATTAACAAGTAATAAGTCTAGTATATATACAAATTTTGATTATACCCACAACCCATCTACAAAACCACACAACAAAAACTACACAAACAATCAACCAACCAACCAACAACCACACCCACATAACCAAATCGCAGTACCAATGGAAACAAATTTTTCATAGCAAATCAAAATTTTTTGTTTTGTGTGAACTTTTAAACAATTGCAGCTAAATGATTTTGAAATTCGGAAAGGCAAAAAGATTGGTGTTACGATATCATTTAACAATCACCGGCTATTTGTCGGCAATATACCTAAGAATAGAGATCGCGACGAATTAATTGAGGAATTTTCTAAACATGCACGTAAGTGATCAAAAAACAAACAACAAAAAAACGCAAAAAAAAAACAAACAACAACAAAACCAAAAACTATTTCAAAATCATAAAAACGTAACGAGCTATAATCCCAAGAACCTAAAGATACTGATACTGAAGCACCATCCCACCAACCAACCCATTGGTTATCGAATTGGTAATATAAAAATAAGAGGCGATATTTGCAGAATATAGTATTGAAAACTATAAAAAAAAAGAAAACAGTGAAAGCACACTATCAATTGGATTTTTGTTTTGCAATTTTCGCTTTAAAAATGCTTTCAAATTTCCAAAAACTTAATCATCGAGAAGCAAAAGAGAAATGCAATGCGACCGGAAAAACTTCAAGTGTTTAGATAACATTGCACGTTTTTAGATGGCAGTTGAAGTTTTATTATCGGACATATTTGAAATATCCGCTTTGCTCTTTCTTCTCCCTCTCTTTTTTTTCAAACACACTTACACACAGACATGATCTCTTAACTTTTCTGCGCGCTGTTAGCCAAATACAACAAAAAATTAATTGTTACATTAAAAAAAATTATTATTTGAAAATCATTTCCTTATAACAGGCGACGATAATGTCGTACCCCATTTGTTGACATTGAAAACCTGTAGCTGAACAATTCGCAAATTAAAAATATTAAAGAGAACATTTTGAATATTTTTGAAACAAAAAACAAAACAAGATGCAGCGCTATATGTTGTGTGTGGGCGATAAAATATAGTCGGTTTGTTTTTAATATTTTGCAACATTTTGTTCATTTTTTCCTTAGTATATACATATAACTACATACATATATAGACAGAATAAGATCGCGCACACAAACCAACCAACCACTAAAAACCCTGGCCCCAAACATTTTGTTGTTAGTTTTTATACGTATAGTGGAAACAAAAACGAAAAAAAAACTGTTCCGGCCGATCATGAGAACCTTGATTACAACTATTAACTTGTATGGTAATGACTGGAGAAACTACTTTCTGTAAACGTGTGTAATAATACCCAATCAAAAGAAATATATTTATATATATATATATATATATATATATATATATATATATATATATATATATATATATATATATATATATATATATATGTATATATATATATATATAACTCATTACTCTCTCACATAAGCGCCCCACAATTTGATTTGAAAACAAAACAAAACGAATCGTATCCAATTGGATCCTTAAATCGAAAGTACAAGCGTAAAGTCAAATTCAAAATCTTAATCAGTTTTAATGTCCACCCGCCACTACTTGTTTTCGTTGACGTTTCTTTTACTAAATGTACACACATTCGAATTACAATTTAAAGATAAAAGAGGAAAACAATTTCGAAATAATATAATCTCAAAACTACTCATTTGAATGAAAAAAAAACGAACAATATCCCACTATTTCTCGCTCTCTAACTCGCTCTAACCACTCTATCCTATCTCTTTGTCTGTAATTCTTCTTCTCTACCTCGGTGTACTCTCTCTTCTATGCCGTTAATTCTTTTCGTTATATCCAAATCTCAATGCTCAATGTGTGCGCTAATTCTCATAAATCGTACAACAGAAATAACTGAATTTTACAAATGAATTTTCGCAATTTGTATAAACAACAAAAACAACTACAAAAATTCAGTTTTTAATGTTTCTAAGTGTTTTTTTATTTTACAATACTCTCTATACTTGTATTTACTTATTGTTATACCCGCTCTCTATTTTTCTCTCCAAAAAAAAAAAAGAATCGAAGACAATTTTAGCCTAGCGCATATATTTACATACTATATATGATGTATATTCAAAAATATTTGAAAAGTTTAACAAAAGCAGCAATTGTTGGCATTGGTTTTCAAAATCACATTATTCACTGAAGCGAAATAAAAAACAAAATTAAATGAGAACCACTAATTGACAGGAATATGCATTATTTTACATAACAATGCACAGCCGCTGCTGCCGCCTCCGCCTGTCATGTAAAATTTTGTACATTTCTGTTAAGACGACACTGTTAACACATAAGTCTGTTAAGTCTAAAATGTTGACTGTTGAGATAGCGGTTAATGTTATTGCCGCCGCTAAGTGTGCTTTACAACACCTACACACTCTCGCTCTCTCACACACACATACTTAAGATTACAACTACAAATACTTTTTTGTTGTATTTATCGAAGGACAATTATCTCATCTAAAATACTAATCATAATTGATTGCAATTGCATTTTTTTACTAATTTACTTTTACCATTGAACGCATACACAATTCTGTACTCATATGGTAATTTTCTTTGCAATCAAACAAAAAAAAACATTCAAAATCCTATATAGCTGGCCTTTTCGAGGTAATCATCTACAGTTCACCAGATGATAAGAAAAAGAATCGCGGCTTCTGCTTTCTCGAATACGAGTCCCACAAAGCGGCTTCTTTGGCTAAACGAAGACTTGGCACTGGTAGAATTAAGGTAAGTCTGCACCCCTACTTCCAAATGTCCAACCATTTATTATACGTTCCACGATACTTTTTGTTATGCATAGGTATGGGGATGTGATATAATAGTCGACTGGGCCGATCCACAGGAGGAGCCGGATGAACAAACTATGTCGAAAGTTAAAGTGCTTTACGTACGAAATCTGACTCAAGATGTCTCCGAAGAGAAACTGAAGGTAAGTACAGATCCAGATCATAAGCGATGTATATCTCAGGAAGCTCTTATTCACACCTATTTTCCTGACACAACACACCTCTAACCAACAGGAGCAATTTGAGCAGTACGGCAAGGTGGAGCGCGTTAAGAAAATTAAAGACTATGCCTTTATACATTTCGAGGATCGTGATAGCGCCGTCGAAGCTATGCGTGGCCTTAATGGTAAGGAGATTGGCGCCTCGAATATTGAGGTAAGTAACTAATGAAATGTTAAACAATTTCAATAGAGAACGTATAATATAATGACAATTAAACTAAATCCAAAATGTGCAATTAATTTTTATCATCTATTCGCATTTCAAACATCAGTGAAGGTTGATCTTAAAGGAGATCTATCTATAGATTATCTGAAGCAAATTAATCATTTAACTGATTTCTTTGGCCCTTTTAGGTCTCACTCGCCAAACCGCCCTCGGACAAAAAGAAAAAGGAAGAAATTCTGCGTGCCCGTGAACGCCGCATGATGCAAATGATGCAAACACGTCCTGGTCTTGTTGGGTAAGTATTCAAAATGGCCCAGAAACACTCCTCAATATAAACACCTTCCATTCTTGTCTAGCACAACAACAATAAATCGAACAACAATCATTAAAATTGGCGCAAAATTCAAAAACAATACAAAAACGAAAACTTAAGCAATCCATTCAGTTTGCATCCATTGGCCAAATTATTCGGCATTGTTGAATCAAAGTTTTGAGAGAGACAGAAAAGAGAGAGTTCGTTTTGAACGTCTGTTTGCTTTTCAAGCCGCCTTTAATCCAAAGACAGTTAATTAATTAATTTTTTATTTATATTTCTTTCTTTTTTTAACGCATCTTGCCGCCGTCACACTTTTTTGTTTGTGTGCGCTCTGGGTGTCTTTGACTTTTTCTTTGTTGCTTCATTGAATGAATCCCCAACCACAAACGCCCACAAAAAACACACACAAACATCACCAAACAAAAAACCGAAACAAAACTAAACACAACCGAATCAATTGAACCACCGACCAATTATCCAATCTCTGCCACTTTAACTGCAACCGTCTTGTAAAAGATTTGAAACATTGTCTCCATACAGAAACCTGTCGCCGACACACCCCAGCATGATGTCCATAGCAACGCCCATGCGCCTGCCCGGGGCGCGTATGCCGCTGCGCACGCCGATGCCTCGCGAATACGGTAAGTTCGGCAAATACGCCAAGTGATAATCAATGAGATACAACTACCAGATACTTCTACATACGTACTTACATACGAGTATATAAGTATGTGTAACACTTTTTGCTAAAGAAGATGCGAAAGCGAAAACGGAAAGCAAAACAAGAGCAGCAACAGCAGCGCAGCATCAGCAGCAGTAGCTAAGATATATCGCATCGAATGCGCATATCAGAGTTGTTAGTTGTTAGTTAGCAGCAGCTATACGTACTTGTATATGGTATATACTATATACACGTAGTATGTAAGTAGAGCCGGTAGAGTCAGGTATATATAGTTAGGCACACAAACATCACTAACCATAACAGAGCTATTAGTTACTTGCTATAGATATAAATATATTATTTCAGCATTTTAGGTTTGTGTTTTAGTTGATTTTGTGAAACATTCTAACACCTGAATGTTGTATTAATATTGATATGGAATGATGCTCCAGAAGCATACTAATTGTATTTCTAACCAAGCTATGCTGCAGCAGCAAACTATTGTTAAAACTAACTCTTAATTCTCTTAATTTGTGCAGTCGATAATCACCACCTGTATAACAACCACCAACCCCCTTCTAAGCGCTATAACTTTTAACACAAATTAATCCGGTCTCTAGCTTACGTCTTAAGTTTACTTCTCATCCAGCGCATAGAGACAAGTTTGTTGTTTATAATTCATTGTTTGTTTAAAACATACTATATTTTAATTAGTTGTTGTTTTTAAAGGTTTAGCAGTGCGCTGTCTAACATTTTCTTCAATACGTACGCTCCTTTCTAACACACACACACACACCCCTACACGCGACACCGCAACCCCACCACCCCATCACCACGCTTAGCAAACTAACGTCCATTTGAAACCCCAATTAACCAACAGTCTATTGTGAAAAAAAAGAATAAATAAAAATCCAGCTAGATAATAGATTGGTAATATGAACTAATCAATCAATTGAAGCATTGGCCCATCAATTTGTGAACCTGAGCATAACCTAACATTTCTTACACATAACCACACTCTTTTTATATCACTTTCATTCTGTTTTGGTAAATGTAATTGTCGTTTGTTTCCTTACTTATACTCATACATAGTTAGTTGTTCAGTGTCTATGCTCTCTCTAATAATAATTAATTTGATTATTCAGTTTCATTTGCATGCTTCTTTTGTATATTCTTCGAGTATATTCTTTTCCTTTTCAATGTTGATGTTGTCATTTGTTTTGTGCAACTCGCAGCCGTGCATCTTCGGCTCGCTCTCTGTGCCGGTCGCGCCCCCCCCCCCCCCCCCCCCCCCCCCCCCTTTGCTAAGGGAACTCGAACTCTCTTTATGTCGCTAATTGCAAGAAACCGTTTACGCAGCCAACTATGTACATCACTTCTACTTAGACTTTAATCAAATACCTTAAGCGTTGTTCTGTTCATAGCAGTCTATCATAATTAAATGTTGCAATTGTGTTCTCTGTGTAGCGAATGTTAAGCACCCTGTATACTGTTTGATGTTATATCACCGGTAAGTAATCAAGTCAAATCGTACTTAAGCCTATCCACCCACTCAAACAACCTCCCAACTCAACTGCTGTGTTACAATTCGAGCTAATTGGCAACAAAAATCAAATGCAATTGGCGCTTCTCCGAGATGAGAATAAACGACGGCGATTCTACGCGTGTTAGGTTCGTTCCTAAGAAGGACCCTCTCTAGATTATTTGCACAAACGGCACACAACACACACAGACATACACACACACACACCCTCCCACCCACACATATACGCCTTGTTATTTAACATTTGACCAAAGCTAATATTATCCAGCATCCTAAAATCCCCATCCTGTGCAAATCTCTAGAATACGATTACGACTATTTCGGTTTCTCGGACTATCGTGCCGGCTATGGCAATGAGCAGTATTATGATGACGTTTATCGCGCCTACGATGGCGGCTACGAGGGCTATTATGAATTTCCGAACGGTGCTGGTGCCGCAGGAGGCGGCGGTGGCGCTGGCGCTGGTGCCAGCGGCGCCGTGTCCGGCGGCAGTGTCTCATTGACCACTCCGCAGCGTCCATCAAGACCCCAAGCAAATGGCCCGGCAGTCAATTCTCCGGTCGTTATGGTGCGTTCAGAGAAAAAAACCCTATTGATTGATTGACTTGCTGTCATGCGTAATTGAAAGAAAATATATTATTTTTCTCAAACATACACGCACACAGAACAACACACAAGATTGTAGTTTTGAATCTATTTTTTTTCTTTTGTTGTTTAACACTTGTTTTATTAGTAGTAGTTTGATTTGCAGCTGCGATCATAATTTGATATTATTTGTGTAAACCAACAGTACAATCGAGTGAAGGAGAGAAAGAGAGAGAGGAAAAATGTTACGTGTAGAATGAATGTCCTTTTAAAAAAGCACTTAACACCTTAACACCGTTGGAGATAATTGTGGCTTTAAAGTCCTTCCTCTCTCTTCAAAACCACTCAATTCATCAACTGTGCCCAAAATTGTAGTATTTTTTTATTTAGTTAATATTTTGACTTTAATTTTAAAAATGCTTTTTTAATTTCGAACCCCCTTCCAAAATTTAAAACGAAATTTTTGTATATTTATATTTTTTATTTCGCTCACGGCGCCAACTCGAATCAAAATTTGCACGGTACTTGCGAACCCACAACGATACCACGCCCACCACCACCACCACCACAACTCGCAACTCACTCACACACACAGTAACCGCTTCACACATACACGCACGCACGCTTATTTTTTGGCAAGCCTTCCAAAAAAGGATATTTGATTTATGTAACGCTTTGCTTCCATGGAAACTAACCAAAACCAATCAACAAACTTACAACAACAACAACTTTTCTGTTTTCATATGCAATTTTAATTTAAGTTTTGTGTATCGCTTTTTATTTGAATTTCGCTTTTAATTAATTGATAACTTTTAATATTAATGGTGCTTTTTGTTGCTTATTCATTTATATGTGAATCAACTAATTTAGGCTTACTTAATTAAAATATGCATTGTTTATTGTTTATTTTGAGCTGAATACTGTGTGCTCGTATTAGTTGCTAACAAAATCGTGAAACGGCAACAAATGTTTTTAGTTTTAAGTGCAAACTTGTGAGAAATTGAAGCTTTTCCTTTTTTATAGCATACTTTTTTGCGCTAAACCAAATACGACTTTTTTAAACTTAACACTGCCCACGCTTTTTTAATCAAAGGAAACACAAACACACCAACACTAACAATCATTGAGTTGCGCTTCTTAAAGTACGCTTATTAACATTATTATCACAATTAACATACTTATTACATACATATATTTTTTAAGAGAAGGAAAGTTTTTACACTGTGCCAATCGCAAGCAAACAAGTTCGCATATGCATTAAGCTTGTCCAGGCCAGGCCCGTCGGCGGCAAGCTCAATCCATGTGCCGATACGATATACATATACGATATGTTGTGAGCTACAAAAGTAACTGTTATATAAGTATATTATACGATATTACTCCAGCAGCAAGCTAGAAAAGCAGAGCATTGCAACAGTCTCGAGCTGTGCGCACACACTTGTTTCAAATTCAACCAATCAAACACAACACATATAGAGACAATTTTAATTAGCAACAACTACTCCTTCAACATGAGCCGTAATTTCTATATACTATTTTATATCTTATATATATTATGTATTGTATGTAAACAAAACAAAACAGAAACAAAACAAGTTTTACAAACAACAACAAATTTATTTAAACACAAAGAATCTAACGCGTTTATTTCGATTTTTTCTTTTCTTTCTTTTCTTTTTATGTGTTCTTGTTGTATTATATACAAAATAATTCATTTGTTTTTCGGTAAAACATGAAAATCTTATAAAAAATTATATATATGTTCGTCAAAACAAAAACCAAAACGAAACCCCAAATTATAAATTACAATTCGTATGTCTGCAATCCACCTGTAAACCAAACCATTCAAAACGAAAACAAAATTTTTAAAAACCACACACACGACCAAACAACGAAAATCGACATTTCTTTGCGATGTCGTTGCTGTTGCACAAAAAACCAAACAAAATTTCAAACCAAAAACCTGCTATTGAAATTTACCCACAATTTTTCGCTTACCAAATTTCCAAATCAATTCAAAATTAAAATCCATCAACTTTTGCAACTCGATTCAAAATTCCAAATCCAATTTCCGTAAATTGAATTTTCTTTCCTAATTTTAATTTGATTTATATGACAAAATTTGACAATTATCTTGGCGATCCATATATATACCACACGATTTACATTATCTCTCAAAATATGATACAAAAAATTCAACCCAAAAAAATTGTAAAAATGCAAAATCGAAAACCAAAAACGAAATCCAAATAACTCAACAATGCAAAATGAACGCCGCACCCCCATGGAAATAATTACTGGATCTGCCAACAAATGGAAATAAACTGGATGTAAAATCTATAACAATGGCGCCCAAAATCACACACACATTCATATTATACACACACACTCACACACGAACACATTCACATCAACAACACACAAATGCATGCATGCAATGATTCGATGATGTTGATGATGATAATGATGGTGATGATGATGATGATGATGTCGCTGATGAATGATGATCTGATCTTGATGTTGATGATGATGTTGATGTTGATTATAATGGAAACGATCACTCATTAGGGGGGTGGTCGTGGACATGGAATCACAGTCCCGCGTGGCCGAGTCGTTGGCCAGCGTGGCAGCATCAGTCGTCTGGGGGCCCAACCAGCGCCACAGGCGGCAGCGGAGGTGGCGGGACAAGCGGCGGCGGCGGCGGCGGCGGTAGCTCAACGGGGGGCCATCGTTCAGGGGGCACCAGCAGCAACCGGGGGGGTCCGTGGGGTGGGACAAATGCGTCCCAGCGCTCGTGGCACCCAGCACGTCAAGCCGCTACAAAATTTACCAGGTGAGCACATGTTAAAAAAAAAACCAACAACAACCACCAAATCAAACCAAACAAAATCCCCCAAGCAACAAAACGTCAAAAATAATGAAAAAAAAACTGCAACAACAGGCAGCCAGAACAAAAAAAAAAGACTGCATAACAAGTATATAACTCTCATATAAATAAATAATAAGTGAAGCCAAGTAAAAACATTCTCACATGCATATATCGCATATATATACACACGTACCATCCACCACCACCACCACCACAACGCACTCACACCGACAACAACAACAACCACTACTACTACAACATGAACTGCAGCAACGAGCAACTAACTAAATAAGTACAAATATATATAAAGGAATACATACAGGGTATGCCACAAAAACTGGCAATCAACGCTGGGTGGGTTATATATACAGCTACTATATATATATGCATATAGTATATATGTATATACATATTATATATATATATATATATTAAAATGTCATGTCGTGTGTCTCGCATCCCTAACTGTTTAAATGTTGTAACTTTTCGCAATTGAATTTATTTTTCATTTCCCACACAATATACGCCAATACGATGTGCCTTTTATAAAATTTAAAAAACCATTTTCTTTGCATATTCATTTTGCGCAAGTTTTGTTTGTTTTAAGCAAAATTTTATATATATTTATGCAAACTTTTTCTCATATATTTTACACCATCGTTGTAGAATTAACTCTTACTGCTTCCAATTGTGGTCTAAGTTCTTTTTTTTATAAACATACTCGTTTATTTTGTTATTTTCTGCCGACGCTCAAATGTATGCTACAGTTTTTGCATGCTCTTTATAATGGCCGTGACTCAATGTTTCCAATTTTATCTCAAACTCTATACGAAACTCTCGCGACGACCATGAAACAAAAGCAGTAAGCAGTGCATACACACACCCAAACACCACACACAAACAGACGGAAACGGAAATTGTAATTGAAATTGAAATTGGAAAACAAAAAGAAATGTTAACACTGAACCAACCCACCCACCACAACACCTACCTGACATCTATGTATATGGAAAGCCACTATAACAAATTATATATACAGTTGCAAAATCAAATCTGTTTTGTATGTCTGCTGTGTAAACGTTTATGAATCGATTAGTATTTTAGCACAACAAACTAATTGTCATACTTAGATCCTCCAAAAAACCCACACAACAACACAAGATTGTATTTTACTTTTAAATCTAAGAAATAGCGTCATAGAGAGAGCTTTACAGAGCCAGAGAAAGAGAGAGAGAGTGCCGTCGCACGAGGCGCCAGAAATGTCTATTATTTGTTGTTATATGTATACACACACATACACACACACACACACACGTAAATATTTTTCTAATATTTAAGCCTTTTCCACATTAAATCAAAATCTCCCCGCATAGCAGCGCAAAGCCCTTGAAAATGTGAAAAAAAAAACAAAAGTTCATACAATTATATCCAAAATTTTGACGTACGTGTATATAATTTTTTAAAGATTGTTTTGCCTCTCCTAGCCATCAATCAAGAAACCGTTCTTAACGCGCACTTTTCGTACAATTTTTTGGTACCTTATCGTTATAATCGTAATCTACCAATTCCCATATAATATACTTATGCTATAGAAATAAAACGAACTGCGATTGCACAACAAAAACGAGCGATGTAAAAATGAACAACGAACATTTTTGCTTTCGTTGAGACTTTTTATATAAAACATAGCCAATTTTTTACAACTATATATACATACATATTTAATTTTCTGTGTGCATTCATTTATGTTTTTCAATTAAAATTAATTTTTGTTGTACTTATATATGACAAAGCGAAATCTTTTACCATGCTTTCCTAACCACAAAAACAAATGAGCAAACAAAATCGTTAGTTTTACGATTTTTTATACATACACATATATATATATATATATATATATATATATATATATATATATATAGATATATATATATATATATATATATATAGATATATATATATATATATATATATATATATATATATATATATATATATATATATATATATATATATAAATATAATCCAATAGTTTGTACTAGTGACTGTTTTCCAAAGAGTATAACAATTTTTTATACTACTATATACAACATGCATACTTACATCTGTATATGTGTTTTTGGTTTCCTATATATTATTGTAATACACAAACCAATTTTATGTAAATATATATGCGCAGGGTATTTAAAAAAACACCTGCCAATAAAAACGTTTGACATATCCATATATAGTATACCTACTTAATACAAATACTAATCGATTCGTTTATTATGTTTACTACACTCGCACACACGCACATACACTGAAGATACAACTACCAAATGCGATATAATTTGTTATCGAATGAGTTTTTGAAAGTACTTTCTGCAGAGTAGTGTTGTCGTAAAAGTACAAAAGTGCTTAAGACCTTTGTGGGGCAGACATTAGCTGCAAAAAACCACCAATCACTTACATTCTCAACTAAATTTTGTCTACTTAAAAGTTCTTAAAATGAAACCCACAGCTTCATAGCTTCAATAACTCTTCGTCTTCCCACAAAATTCCCTAACATGTTTCCACACTTCTGAATGTTGTGTATCTAACAACTTACATACGCAATTATTTTATTACATCACTTCGACTACTTACGTTTATGCCAGCAAACTCACGTTATTTCCGATTTAATACTCATGTTTTTTACCAGCCTTTATTTATAGAATTTAATAATTATTCTAGCAATGTACATTTATTCATAAATTCCTTGCAAAACGTGCATTTCTTATCGTATTACTCAAGGATTTGCCTTTAAGAATGGGCTTAAGTTTTTCAGCTGCTGAACTAAAAGTCTGGCAACGCTATGCCAAATAAAGTCAAGTACAGAATGAAGTCAGCTATAATCGCAGTCAACTTTCAATATAAATGAGGAAATCATTTCTCGATTTCATAGCATGGCATAAATGTAGTTTCAATCTTTTTCTGTAGGTTTAACTTTCCCTACCATCGCTAAAAAAAAAAAAATGAAGTAATATTTAATGAAAACAAATTCCCAATTTTATTTTCACAACCACATAACAACAATTGTTTATCGCGAAATCTTAGCTTCGGCCAAGAAGCTCCGAAGATTACATGCCCTTGCAATACATCCCCTTCTAACAGAATTACTATATCAGAAAAGAAGTGTCCTCTTTTATGTCCGAGTAGTCAAAAACGGCCAATAAAAGAAAGAACAAAAGATCTTTAGATTCAACCGACATGGTCGGAATCGCGATACCTAACGGCTTTGACAAGATCTAAGCGGCATATAGCAGAAGAACTTCTGTGAAGACTAAAAAAGTAAGCATTTAACAGGAATTCTTTCAGGACTTGGCTCCTCTTAACGTCCATCATAGACTGAAAGAGCACAAACTAGAAGGAAGTAGAGGAATAATCTGTACGATCGACTGATTATAGAATAACTCAATGACACTAGTTAGTAGAACATACATTGGAGAAAATACAATACATGAGGAAGGATTATTTATTTTGAAGTGAAACACTTTTGAATTGCAAGAGAATTTAACAATGTAAAAAAATAGTGGTTTATACACGCTTTTTTCTGCCTATATTGCGCTGATTGTAGAGTTTTTTTTGCCAATGCGCACTACTCCTTATTCTATTTATTTGTGATTAGTGAATCGCCTCAGAAATACGAGTATCTTTTTCATTATTTCTGACCCTCACACGCTTCCATAACACTATCCATCACACACACACACACAATCACACACCTCATTACAAACTGTGCTGCTTTTGCAAAAATTTGAAGAAAAAAGAAAGCAAAAAACCAAAACCTAAATCTGTTTCTAGCTGGATCTGCGCTCAAGACATACATGGAGGGTAACTAAGCGTAGTGCGTCCCCGAGCTCGTCGCATAGCGAGGACACTCGTCCGCCAACCAAAAAACGCAAGTCTAAACACAGCTCCTCAGGCCACAAGAAAAAATCACACAAGTCCAAGAAACAAGCACGCAAATCTAAATCGTCTCGATCTAAAAAGCGATCGAAAAGGAGCTCCAGTTAAAGAAAAAATGATTCAAGCAAGCAAAATTGAAACACAACTAAACACAGGGACCACACAAAAGACAAAAACTACTCGTTGCAAAATCTAGTTTCCAGTTTCAAAGAAGTATATGATGAATAATATATCATCATCTATATATATATTTGTTTTTGGTACATTTTCGTCAATTGTTGTTCACACGCACACACTAAAGTGTCAATGTTTTGTTTCGCAACGAACAAAAGAATTTTGGCTTTTTAACACACACACACATACACACACCCACCCACCACACATGCACAATTCTCCATAATTCAGATCAGATCAGATCAGTTCAAAAAACCGTTCAGGAATCCAAACACAAATTATAACTGTTTCGCAAATTACCGAAATGGAAGACGAACCCCAAACCAAACCCCGAAATTCTCAAGAACCAAGTACAGCGCCCCACCACCACACAAATCCAAGGCTCACTGAACATACCAAACATGCCGATCCAAAATCGCTCGCTGTTGTTACCAACGCTCTACGCATCCTATTCTAGTTTCTACTCTATAACCGTACTCCCAGTACTACTCCTAGTTACATGTTTCGTGTTGTTAGGCGATAATGTCATGTACAATGTTTTATCTATTCATTCGCGCATACGTCAGACGTTTCTCTTTTCGAAATTTGTGTATCCACGCACTTTTCCACATGTAAACGTTTCACACACACACACACACACGCACACCCTCCCAAACCACACCCACACACACTTTGTTGTAATGTGTAATAGTCTATTACAACGACGCCCCCAGGTCCCTGATGTTATGCTGAAACTTTACTTTTGATGTGTAATAATTATAATAATAAAATTATATATTTAAAAAGAAAGAATTCACAGCTTCGTGTGTGTTTCTCTGAAGCTAAACAAATCTGAACAGCAAGACGAACAACTTGTTAGATTAATCAGGTCTGTTCCATGCACCGGCCATTGCATTCTTCTTATAAGAGCTGTTTCCGTTTCCTATTTCGATAACTTAATGGCTATAGATATGCAATGGAGATCAAATTACTATAAAAACTCAAAAACTTGGCCCAACATTACATACGAGTATTAGAGCTGTGTCGGCTTACTGCGAATGAAATTCCATAGCTCTGTATGTGAGACTTCTTCGACTCAAATCTGAGAATTGTTTTCGCACAAAACATTCCATTTGATACTTTTTGTTCCATTTTGCGATTCCATTCTAAAACATTTGTAGAAGAAAAGTATTGCACTTTGATTTTTAGATCTATTGGGGAGACATTTTGACTTATCCGTTACCATCTTACAATTTTTGCACAAAACATACATATTTTTAACAAAATTTAAATACATTTTTTTAAAGCTTATTTGGGGAAATTATTAGAGATTTGGATGCATTGTCTTTAGCTGCCTTTTTTTATTCATTTATAGAAATAGGTCTTTTTAAACTACGTAGCAAGTGACCCCCAGGAAGTATGCTCCTCATAATTTGGACTATGCACATTTCTTGCTTAACGAAAGGTGCTCGTGATTTCAATTCACTATTTTATTGTGCAATTTGATTATAGTTTGTAATATAAATTAGAAAACACTGAATATGGTGCGGTGATGAAAACAGTTCCTGTCGGAGTTATGGAAAGTATTTTTTCAATTTGGTTTATCCTTGTCGTGTCCCTGAATAGCCGAGAGTGAAATGAGACACGTGAAAACAAAAATGGAAACAGACCTGATATGCAGAATTTGTTGAAAATTCTTTAGTCCCCGAGAAGGTTTCATATTATACGATCAAATAAAATCAATTACCGAACATAACCGAAATATAAAAACGAATGTTGACAAAAATCGAAGTATCCAAAAGTTTCAACCAATAGCCCAACAGCCCAGCAAAACGCAGCACTACATTTGAATTTGAAACGAAAAACCAACCAAAAATAATATCAGCAATTTCTCTGCCAATCCAATATTTGTATTAACAATATTTTTAACTCTCTTTTTCTTCTTTTTCTCTTTGACAAAAATGCTCAAACACCATAAACACACACACACACCCAAACAAACACACGCTAAAATCCAATCATCCAAACAACCCAACAACCAACCATCCAACCCGAAAACATCGAAATTACAACCGCAGTAGTCGGTAAACGTAAGTTCGATGGAGGTCACCAAAATCCGGCAGATGTTAAGCGACGTTACCCGAGCGGTTTAATAGGAAATGGCGGCAGTTGGGGCAGTTTACCGCTACCACAGCAACCGTTAGGCACAAATGGCGAACAGTGGTATATGGATACGTTCTCGACATGGAGTTAAGATAACAATCACGGCAACAACAACAACAATAAGCATCAAAACAACACTTGGAAGTAACCAACCAACCAACCAAACAACAACAACAATTTCCACACAGCCTGTGCGTCATAGCAGCGCAAATTAAACTAAAACTTCAAAAGCAATAAATTCTATATATAGTATACCTATACCTACCTATATATAAATCCAAATTCTAAAGGTACACAGAGTTAGCAAATGAATTAAATCTGAAAACGCGTACATATTCGGAAATATTTTATTACATTTCCTTCCGTTGAAGCGCATTCTTTGTTTAACGTTTTAACGCTATGAACGCCCAACAACAACAGCAACAACAAGAAAGAGTCAAGTATATATATATATAAAATAACGAATATATGTAATCACTATATAGGCTTGCAGCAGAATTTTAAACCTTTCTCCCTCAGTTACAAAACAAACAAACAAAAAAGAATACAAAATTACTAAACGTATGAATAGAAAGAAAAACATCAATTAGCATATTTTCCACAACTTTTAAAAGCAGAGCCACAAATTAGAGAAGAGAGAGCCTAAAACATTTTTTTAAAACTATAAAAATAGAGTGTTTTTAACTTGCTATCGAAACAATAACGAGCACATTTATATAAAACAAATCATATATATATATATATATATATATATATATATATATATATTAACTAATTACTAGAGAGACGTAAAGAAACAAAATTGATTTTAATATTTAAGCAGCCTGTGTAGCACACTTTTTATACATTAATGACGAAACTAACTAAATTCGATTCAAGTGTAGCGTCTACTTATATGCGAGAGGAAAAGTTTTACATTTTATATAGATATCGAGGCAAACAAATCCAACTTCAAATTTGAATTCAAAGCACTCACACAACAACAACAAATTGCAACCTAAAAACACATGAAATCCGAGGCAAATGAATTCCCTTTCGATTGTAAATAGTAAGAGTTAAAAACTGCTGAAGCTGTAAGCAAAGGTCTATACTATATAGTATAGTATATATGAACCCATAATACAAGCGACAAAGTAAAGCTCCAATGAATTGATAAATTAATTAGTAGGAATTACTAAAAATTAAAACAAAATAAATAAAACAACAATTTAAATTCAAAAGCAAAGCTTAATGAAGAAACATTGACTGAAATTACAAAAACAAAACAAACAAAAAATTAAATTGAATATTACAAAAAAAAAAAAAAAAAATTATAAACTATGTATTGGAACGATTAATTAACGCACGCAGCATTATTATATAATGTCTAGCGGCGGCTCGGCAAGACTTTCTGCATAAATTGAGAACTATTTTTAAACATAAGTTTAGTAACAACAACAACAAAAACAAAGTATAAATCTAGGGCTAAGCAAAACTTGCACACACAACAAACAAACAAACAAACATATATGCGTTTATATATGTAAATACTACTATATACAATGCAGCCACAATTGAAGAGCAGAATCGGTCGACAAAATTCAGAGAACTCTTTCCCAAAAATCTTCTTCAATTGGCAAGTGCTGCCCTAAAAGCAACGAATTAGAAAGACACACACAAACACATCACAAGCAGTAAGGTAACAATTGAAAAACGAAACAAAAAATAAATTTAAAGTATATATGCTAAATTTTACAAATAAAAACCAACTAATGATAATAATAATAATAATAGAAATAATAGAGACCCGCAAAAGTAAATAATAATCAGCGAATGCCTACTTTTTAAAAACTACCTATACACTCTAATAACATGTTTGAAGCCTAATTAGCCAAGGCCGTAGCAGCAAAAGTTTATAACAATTATTTAAAACAAACGTTCTTTTTTGTAAATCAAATGCAAGCCAAGATGTTTACTTTCCAGTGCTTATATGAGAACCATTTTACTTTATCAACTAACTACTATACAATATAGTCATTATAAAACTTAACTCCATGCCTATATACTCAACAACAGCAGCAAAAACAACAACAGTAACTATAATAATAATAATAACTACTTGCCTAGCTATATTTTTTTTCTTTAGTTTTCGTTTGAAAAGCAATTTTTATTCATTAGACATTTCTGACTCTTCTCTCCACTCGTTTCTTTCTTTCTTTTTTTTGCTAGATCTCAAGTAAAGCAAAATATTATATAATAATAATAATACATGTATAAATCATAAATTAGTATTTTAATCAAACAAGCAAACAAAACTTCCAAATTTCAACTCAAATAATAACACAACTTAAAAAACTGTTTAGCGAGACTGTTGAGACAACAGAGAGAGATACGTATTTGTAAACACTGTTCACAATGAAGCGCCTAAATACACACTACACATTTTTTATCATTTACACACTCACACAGACACAGCCAACAACAATTATTGCCTAATGTTAAGAACAAACAGAAAGAGTTGCGCAAAATTTGCCACACCCAGCTAGAACTTTATAATAATAATAATAATAATATCAGCAGTAACAATAAATGAGACATACATATGCGTATAGGCAACAAATTCTAAATGACCATAGTTAAGCTTAAATTTAGTAAAACTTCACACACACACACACCTAAATATTAAACAAATAGTAAGAACAAAAAGTAAACTGTCGCTGATTAATTGTATTTAGTCAGCCGCATCGAGAAATGTGCGCCATTTTCTAAACAATTGAATAACAAACAAAAAATACCTAAATATTTTAAACACCTTTACTAAGTTTCGTTACGCATCTGAATGATGTACATTATTGATTGATTTAATGATGATGATTGATGATGATGATTGAGAGCATTTTATTAACATTTAATTTGCCTTCTAAAAAAGTTTTATATTTTTAAATTTTGTTTCTTACACACAAACACACACACAAACATACACTTATTAACCAACACAAACTTTTTTATAATTAATAATTAAATTGTGTTTAAATTTTTGGCAACGCCGCGCCATTTTCTGTTCAAAATTGTATGCCTCAAGAAATTTCCGCGTTTGGTGACTTTGTCCTTTGAGTAAGCGAAAGCAACAACAACAGCAACAACAATTCAAATTGCAAATATATACATATATAATTAATTTTAACGTTCTGTTTAATTTGATTGTACTGATTTTATATTGTTTTAAATTTGTAATTTTATTCCTAAGTTTTAATTGTTAATGTGTTTTTTTAATTTGTAAACTAAAAGCAAATCGGCAACTCAACTTGTTACACAATCCGTTAAAGTTTTCGGCAACAAAACAAACAAACTAACTAACATTTAAAACATAATCATTATTTGTTTATACATTCGGTACCACAAAAATTGTCCCCCTTTCCCCACCCCGCCCCCTCCTCTTCCGTGTTAAATATTGTAATTTGTAATTTTGTTTAATTTTTCGGGAAAGCAAAAACGTTTGGCAAAATTAGTTTTTAATTTGCATATTTAGTTTTGTTTGTGCGCTTAAGTTTTCAATATTATGTTATATAAATAAATATATATATATATATATATATATGAATATTAATTTTTAGCAAAATATTTTTACGTCTAAACTTAAAACTAATGTTAAACAACAAACAAACAAACCGAATTACTTACCCAACCAACCGATTGGCTCTAAATACAAAAGAAATAAGCGCCTACAAAATTATTTACCGGCTCATAAAACTAAATACTGTCTGAAGAATTTAAAACAACAAGCAAACAAATTTCAAAAATTCAATTCAATATACAAAATTTAAGCAACAAACCGCGTGGAAACTGAGAATGAAGCAAAAAATATGGAAATATTACATGAATTGTGATGATGCAAAGGCAAGATTTAATCATAATTAATAAATCTATATATACATATATATATCTTTCTCTATAAATATATATATATGCATATATATTGTATATGTAGGCGTGTATAATCTAACTTTACTTTTAAACAGACTGCGTACGTATTAAAAACAATTAAAGTTAATGTGTAAAATGTTTTAAGTTTTTGAAAAATTGGCAAATAAAGAAAACAATAAAAATTAATAAATCAAAAACAGAAAACGTTTTGAGAAATTATGAACCACACACCACCAACACCACCACCACCACTATTACTGGTGTGTGCCTCTCTGTGCATCAAAATTCGAAACTATTCCAAATTATTGTTAATATTCTCAAGCTTTTCAGCTACACTTTCGGCCCAAATCTAATATATCCTCCTTTCGAGTGCACACCAATTGGCTAAAGCGCGCAGCTGTTTATAAAGCAAAGCTTCGCAGGACCAAACAAGGACACGAGTCGGGTTAGTACTGTTCTGCCAAGGTCGACAATATTTGTAATAACGATGAATGTTTCCATGCCAAGACTACTTAAAAAAATACACGATAAATTAAAAAATAAACTTTAGATTGTTTGCTTGGGCCGCCATCGAAGGTCTGTAGGTCTATATAGTAGATCTGTTCTGTTTTGTATTTCTAGTACAATCGAACATGCACTCACACCCCTTAAATTTAATTTGCAAATACATAATAATCATAATAACTACAGCGATGCCACATTTCATTTTTGTATCAATCTTTTTTTATACCATTTATATACATATATTCACGTAATATATACGTTTTATGTACACTTAGCGTTTGTGTGTGTTGCCCTCCTTTCAAATTTGACTTATACCTATATTATTAGTTGTAAATGTTTTTATTAATCTTTAAAACGAATCTAACAAATCGCATCAACACAATTAGCATACATGCCATGCAAATGAGGAGAATTAATAAACCGTGAACGTAACGTCGCCAATTATAAAAGAACACAAAACAAATATTACATGAAGAAGCTGAAGGATAGGAGAAGCAGAAAAAGAAAACAAAAAGAGAATAAAGCAAAACTTTTATGTCTTACGATTATTGTTAACGAAGAAAATAAAAGTGAGAAGCATATTGTACTAAAATATTTGATATACAAACATTTGTTATTATTTGTAATACGAAAATTAAATAAAATTGCATCCAGATAATAAATAAAAAATAAATCAATTAACAGTGCCTAGCTATTCGGGACCAGGGCTACCAACATTTGGAATCGAAAAACTCTCTACTGACGTATAATAAATAGATCGCGAATATTGCCTGAAAAAAACTACTGGGGATTCTACGTTGTTGTGTGCCAACTTTGGTTATTCTAGCTTTTATAGTTTCTGAGATCCTTGCGTTCATCCAGACGGACGGACAGACGGACGGACATGTCTAGATCGATTTCTCTCGTCGTGCTGATTCAGAATATATATACTTTATGAGGTCGGAGATGCTTCCTTCTGCATGTTACATACTTTGCACAAACCTAATATACCCTTTTTACCCTACGGGTACAGGGTATAAAAATGGCTCAGTAATAAACGATTTCCCAATAGCCATTTAGAGGAGTTGAACGTTTCTCACTATAAACAGACTAACGCAGCTATTGAAATCCGCTGGATAAATGAAGAGCATTTTTCCCATTTTCAGAGGGCTACCAATATTTTAGGCCCAACTCATTGTTGGCAAGACGGGCAAGGCTAAGTATAAAACTTAGTAGGCTTGTCCATTCAATCTATCTGAAATTTTCATAGAAATTTTCACTTCTCATCCTAAAGTCTTGCAGATTTTACAGTCTCTTCTCACAAAAATGTCAAAGTTTTTATTTACTGACAAGGTTGTTACCCAGAACCTATGGCGCATAAGGAAGACCATGGCCCAGATGGTACACGATCGCGGCTACCTTGTCAGTTCGAATGAGAAAGACCAAACGCTAGAAGAGTTTTCTGCCGAGTTCGGCAGATATCCAGTCTCCGAGAAAAAACCCCTTCGTAGCGACCTAACAATGATGGTGGCCCACATTGACGATCCCAAGGACGTGATACTCGTCTACTTCTCTGATGATATTAAGGTCGGCATCAAGACCATTCGGGACTGTGTGACGCGCATGAACACCGCAGACATCTTTCATGCCATTCTGATCATACGCTCTCGCATGACCCCCACCGCCAGGATGTCGCTGCAGGAGCTGCCGCGCTATCGCATGGAGTACTTCACAGAGCGAGAACTCATGTACAATATCACAGAGCACGAAATGGTACCGAAGCACATTGCCCTCACCGAAGCCGAAAAATCGGAGCTCTTAGCGCACTACAAGGTGAAGATGAGTCAACTGATGCGTATCACCACCACCGACGTGGTGGCTCGTTACTATGGTCTGAAGAAAGGCCAGGTTGTCAAGATAATCCGCAGTTCGGAAACAGCGGGTCGTTATATTTCGTATCGCGCAGTGGTGTAGAAGCTCCAACCGAAGAAAATATAAATCCTTCAAAGAAATTTCGTTCGATTACTTGGCACAGTCCAAATAAAAGAGTTCTGCCCCATCAGCGAAAGATTTTATTTTTAGAATATGACAATTGTGGCTTCATAACGAGATGCGAATTCTAATTTTGTTGATAAAGAACACGACAAGATACGACATGATGTAGTCCTGTATTTAATTATTCATTAATCGTAACATGTAAGTATAACATTTTTACGGACTAAGATACGTCCTTGATTAATTTAAAGCCGTTCATGAACACAATGAACAGCGAAACAGAATGGTTAATATGTGATAAATTGCAATATATTAAAAGCATTTGCTGCGTGACGATGATTTGCTTCGAGTGTTGCGCGTGTTGGAGGAACTTGCAGCCGAAGTCATTTCTTCGCCGAGCACAGTCTCATCAACGCTCGCATCATCTTCGGGTATTTCCTCATCACTATTCGCTTCTGTGGTTGTGTTGGCATAGGAAACCATAGGCATAACAATTGCGTCGCCATGCAGATCCTTATTAATCAAATTTCCCATGGCGAAAACAGAGTGGCATTTGTTGGCAGCCAGTAGAGCTTTCACTTGAAAAACTAAGGCTTCTACCGTTTCACGTAGGGCGGGAATGTAGCTGATGACAGTCGTGTTCTTAATATATTTTGAATGGCAACAGAGCTGGTGCAAAAATCTGGTAATTGTCTGCAAATTGCGTAAAAATGAGCCAATGCGCTCCGCATTCTCACGCAAGGTGCTCTCAAGCACCGAGAGGCCGCGCTTCAGCAACAGTTTGAGGAACAGCTGCGCGTGTCGCAAAAACAGAACAAAGTTCCGGGGCTGCTCCACCGTCTGCACAATATCCAACAGACCGTTTAACAAGAAAACGTTCGATTCCCAAAGCTTAAAGCGATCCTCACCACTTGTCACGTTCAATTGTGCGCTCAACGAACTTGTTAGAGTCTCACACAGACCACGAAATAGCAGCGGAAAGTTTGCTCTATAAGTTAAAGAACAATAAGCTTATTGAAGGCTTAGTAGCTTAAGAATGTGGATTACTTTTTAAAATTAGGGAACGAATTGAGAGCCTTGTCTTTTGTATTCAGTAGCTGGCACTCATCCAGCAGGTCCCGCAATATATGCTTTTGACGTATGTACGATGAGTTCTTAAAGAAACCCTTGACCAGCTCATCCAGGTAGATGTTACACTGCGCTCCTTTCTCAGGGCTTGCAGAATAGTGATACCACTTGCGACGCAACATCTTGCCACAAATTTCTCCTGTAATAACAAAATCTCATATAGGTAAGCACATATGTGTTTAATGTGATCAGAGACTTACGTATTTCCTCAGTTTGGCGTTCAATGTGCTCGAAGCCGTCTTCGCCACTGAAGCAAAGTTTACGGAGACTGCGCAACAGCTTGTCGAACTGTACGGCTGCGTTCAGAGTGAGCACAGAGGGCTCATATTTTAGGAAATAATTGAAAACCTTGGCTACAGCATCGATAACTGGCTTCTTCTTGATCCGTTCACGCTTCTCGGGGGGAAAGAATGACACCACACCAACTAAAAAAGATAAACAACATTAAAGAATCATTCAGATCATTGTCAAGTTGTTTAAACGCAAACCGAATAAGTTTACGAAGTTTACTTTTTCCACATTTTCCACACATTTCAACACTTACTCATCAACTGCATGGCAAGTGATTTATCGCTCCAACCGCTCCATGAGAAAAACAATGCAAACACCTGTATGGTGAGACCAAAGCACACCTTCACATAGTTGAAGTGTTCGGTAAATAGATCCAAATTGCTGTGCAGTTGATTCACCTTCTCCAGCTGCTCATTGATGAGCTTAGCGAGAGACTCGAAGTTGTTAACTACATTGTGCAGCAGATGCGAAATGTCGCTCATGAAGTGCATGGGTTTCAAAGAAGAGACGTTCGTATCCTGTTTGTCATTGACGACGGCATCAAGCTTTTCAACCAAATCGGTTAGAATAAAACGAAGCTCCGGCAGTCCCAAATGCGTGCCAACTTCCTCTGCCTCCAGCGGATGGTGCAGACTAAGCGGCTCATCCAATATCATTGTAATGTTCTCGCTCAACTGTCTATATCTCTCCAACGGTCCATACAACTGCTCGAAGTCGACTTTGACTTTTTTCGACTTGCATGCCGCGAGTCTAACAGTCACATCACCCAATCTGGTTTGATTGCCAAGCTCATTAGGGACCAACGTATCCATGGGCTCATCAATGGGTTTGCACTTTCCTCGTTTGCCTGACGGCTTACCTCGCGGCTTACGCAATGCCGTTAGCTGAGCCGACGCTCCAGTTGTCCGAAACTCGCTGGGTGGCGGTGCAAAATCCACAGGTGCATGTGATAGTAACACTTTAATCATCTGCTCTGTCTTTATCAAATCGTGCAAACGCACCAAAACTCGTTGGCGAGTACTAGTGTGCCTTTGTGTCGCAAATCTACAGATCGTGACACGCATCCAGTTGACTGTTTGGAAATATATATATAATAACTGCTTCTGCTGTGCCGCATCGTAATTGTCGAAGATGGCCAAATAGTTGCTACTATCAAAGAACGAGGGCAGTACTAAGGCGCAGCCAAGCAGCGCATTGATAGCCTCCAGGCTATTCTCGTGCCGTTCCATATGCAGCATACCCATAAAATTAAAGAGTGGGGCGAGCACCAAAATAGAGCTAATGGCGCTGTGAAAAAAAGAGAAGTACCTAAGCCAATTATTTCATCGATGAGAGTGGGGCGACCGAAATAATTACCTGCTATCTGGCGCAAAAATCAACTCGGCTATGTTAATGCCAATTTTGAGCACTTCAGACTCAGTATCTGCACATGATTCGTCCAACTGGTTTATGCATTTCAAATAGTCCAGTTTAATGCCACTGAAATGTAAAAGGTTCAAGTATAACAACAAAAATTACAGTTTTTCAACATTTTCGAATTTCGTTTTCCTTTTCCACTTTTTCAAACAATAGATAGCCTATCTTTTAAGACCGTGTTCATATCATATCTGCAAAAAGTCTGTTCATTCAGTCCAACAGTGTTAAAGTCTTTAAGACTAAAGAGGCTTTGGTTAAGTAATTCTGTGAGAAGCGCGGAGGAAGGCCACATTTCTAATTCAATTGTTAACTCCCGTTATACGACTGAAGTGGTTCAGCAAACACGTTGGTGTGGGAATGGATGGAAATTTTAAAATAAAGAAGCCATCCAACAGAGTAGCTAAAGCAAATAATACAACAATTTATAAATAGGATTGTGTAGATGGGGAGATTGAAGAACTCCAAATTTAAAACCAAAATCACCTTAAATTGTACCATCACTTACTTGATGCTGTCGGCTTGATGTTCGGTTATAAAATTTTGTTGAAAATAATGAGTCATCAGTTCACATAGCCATGAGATAAATAATTTGTCCAATTGGTACCCATTCTCCGCGTCGAGGCGCGTATTGAAAACGCTTTCCATTTCATCGTAAAACAACGCCAAAGATTCGGCACTGTGTGTGATGGATGATTGTGTAAAGACTGCACAAGAAAGCCATTATACCTTTGAATAGAAATTATGCTTTGGATGCACTTACGCAATAAATTAGCTGCCTGCTTTCCTCGTCCCTCGGGCAAACCACTTATGCTATCAATGGTTGTATGCAGATCTTCATCTGGCGCACAAACAGGATTGACGCGTGCAATTGCATCGATAAGCTGCACGCATCCGATAATGCCCTGTTTCTTGACAAACTCTGAGCTATTGATCAGCTGCTTCTTCACCAGCATATCAACTTGCTCCTGCAATGCTGAACACTCCTCACTAAGGTCTGCGGGATGCGCCACACGACATACCAGTTCCATCACCATGCGCGTCTGCGACAGTGTCAACTCGCCTAAGCGTTCCAGTAGAGGTAGAAGCATTGTGGCCCAGTTCTGCATATCCTTGGCGTACTTGCGTTGCAAATCACAAAGCAAGCTGAGTGCCATGGTCATCGAGTTTTGCACAGACTTGTCACAAGCTAACTCCAACAGCTTCCTAATAATGTTCTTTTGTATCGAGCCGCAAATTTTGAAGAGTATGCTGCATGGTAGAATTTAAGTTGATTATGTTGAGACTGATTAGGCAATAAAAAGGTATTAAAGCACCTGTACGACGATTTGGCGAACTCAGCCACAGCTGGATTTTTCTCACGCATAAAATCATGTAATATATTCATCAATGTGCCTATAAGCAGCTCCAGCATGTACGAATAGTGAGTTTTGGCGTCCGACAATATGTTCACAGTTATGTGCTCCAGCTTTATGTGCCTGCGCAGCTGACAATGGCAAACAAGGACTTTTAGCATGTCGGCATTGTTATTAAATTGATTTATAATACTTACTATATTCTCAATGAAAAACTCATTGTCCTCCTTAACGTGTATGAGTAGGAGTAGCATGATCAGGTCAAAGGATCTACAAGATAAAAGCCAAACGAAAAGAACGTTAAAGACGTGTTTAGACTTAAAGAATCCACGCACTTAAGGCTGTTGGAGGGCAAGGAAGCAATGGTTTTCTGCCACATCTGATAGAATCGCTTGGACCGAATAAGTCCAACTTGAAGGTTGTTAAAGAGCTCCAATTGCAACGGCTTGTCGTTGCCAATGTTGGTACTTGAATTCGATGCGTCTGTTTTTTGGAGTGAGTTGAAGATTTCACGCAGCACACCGACAATCTAACAATCAAGAAAATGTCTTCTATTTTAATCTGCAAAGACGTAGTAATTATGAACATACCTCACGCAAAATTTCATCGCCATCCTGTTTTAAGCTATTCAGCAACAGTCGCACGAGATGGGGCAACGTCTAGAAATTATAATAAAGTCATTTTTAATCTGCAAATGATAGCTGAGATGCTAACATACTGCATTTGGGCAATGACCTTCCTTGACAAAGGCCAAAATACGTGTGCGCAGCTTATCCTGAGTTCTGGCGTTTAGTGACAAGTCCCCGAAGGCCTGCACCGTGGCTACCTGGAAGAGCTGCTTGCTGTTGGCGTACTTTGAACTGTAAGCACACGCATGTTAGCAATTGAAAAATTACATCTCGAATCAGCTATGTACATTAAAAGATCCACAAACTCATCGTGCTTGCTCCCATCCAAGAGAAACTCCGCACACCCTATAATGTGCAACATGGACGAATGTGTAGCGTGGTTGGAAATGGACTTGATGCGCTCGTAAATTTCTTCACTGTGCGAAAAAGTGACGAAGCGCAGCTGTGCCAACATTAGAGGCAGCATGGGAAAACTTTCCTGCGGTAGCTGTTCACGCTCCGAGCAAGCCACCTCCTCGATCTTGTCCAGCAGCACTGCCAAACAAGGCTCGCGCAAAAAGTCAATAATAAGAAAGTTGACGAACATGCTGCTTTGCGATTGATAAACCAGATCTTCGCCCGAAGAATCGATAGTGCAGCCAGTAAGCAGTTTTTGCGCCAACTTCGATGTAGACGACAGAGCAGTACTGAGGCCAGTCTTGAACATGTAAACGTTCTCGGGATAGTTATGGGCGCGTACGAGGTTGTCGCGCAGCTTCGCGACAATGGCTATGTGGTCGCAGGGCAACACGAACGTATCGCCTTCATCCAATTGTACACCCGCCTTCACAAGCTCCAACTCAAAGTAGCTGTTTGCTTGGCGGGAACAATTGACACGCGAAGAGGATTGGGTGCGTCCCAGGGTGGCGGCCAGCACCATGCTGCGTTGCGACAAGAACCGCTGAGTCTGCTCCTGTGATTCGGGTATGTTTTCCTCACTGCCCGCCGGCTCGATCGTTGCTTCTGTTGTGGTATTATTGACATTGTTGCTGGCATTCACAGCCGACAAGACCGGACGCTAGTATAAAAGATTCGACCTATTTTCAATTCGTTAATAGGTAATTTGTGGACTATTTACCAGCAAATTGATTGAAGTATCTTCATCAATTGTCCTTAGTTGCCGTTTCTTATTGAAACGTCTGTAGTTCATCTTTTTCTTCAATTTCACCGGCTACTGCAATTCAAAATGCAGCTGACTTGAAAAAAGGCGCTGACGCTGGCCGGCTGGTGCGTTTTCAGTATTGTCCAACACTGACACTAACTGGGCTGGTCACACTCTACATTTTGCCATTCCCATACAATGTTGAGTTCAAATTCTCAAATAACGGTATTTATTCGTTTAACATTATTGTTATAAATGGTTTCGTATTGCGATCGTAATTAAAATGTTGCTTATTTCTAAATGTTATACAAAAAATTAACTCCTGGATGTTGAATGTTTATTTCTATTGGAAGTTTAATCGAAACTATGTATTGAAAAATCCAAATTTGTGCTATGCTCTCTAAATATTTTAAACTTGTTATATTTAAATTTAAAGCCTTCTTCGCAAATCGCAAAATTCTCAATTACTTATTTAACTCTACTAACTCTCATGTTTTTGAATAATATATGTATGTATCCCACATTTTTTAAACATTAAAAGTGCAAAAACTTCACAATGTGTTATAAATATTGTTGTCTAAAAAGGAAGTACAAAATGCTTTAAATGTTTATGTGATTATGTCAGAAATTGACTTTTACCGAGCTTATCGTATTTCTTCGTTAGTTGCTAATTTAGAAAAATCACTAATTTGGCATTATTTTATTATTGCTAGTTGATTAAATTAATGATTCTTTGATGCTTTTTATCACACCAACACAGTCCATTGCGGATAATATGCGTTCAAATCTATTCAAATCTTCACCTGCCCCATAAAATACTGTTCACAATTAAACTCTAGTTGGAGTTGGTGACAGTTGCTTAAATATTAAATTATTGTTTTTTCGCGCGTCGCCTTTTAAAGCCAGTCATTTGTTTCAACAATTGCGAGTTCTCATCATCCAAGTCCATATGTGGCTCCCACAGTCTTAAGCGTCTAGGTATGTAAATCAGCCCCAACAATGTAATTGCTGCGAATTTAATTTAATGCAATACATACTTGTTCAATAAACATAATTCCTTGATAAACTTACTGTTCAAAACGCACGGAAAGATCACGTAAAAAGTCAGGGTGCTGGAA
The DNA here is from genome assembly GCF_003285725.1 of Scaptodrosophila lebanonensis. Lineage (NCBI taxonomy): Eukaryota > Metazoa > Arthropoda > Insecta > Diptera > Drosophilidae > Scaptodrosophila > Scaptodrosophila lebanonensis. Next base: position 1,711,161 of record NW_022060538.1, read on the forward strand.
CGGAAGTATAACGCTTCGGTGCAGTACAAAACCATGGTAAGTGCCAATGAGCAACCGCCCATGCTCACCACGCTGTAATGAGATAGTAAAGGAGTGACTCCCGAGGCAACAATCGCCTATCAGCAGCGGCATACTCACGGTCTGTAGTGTATGTAGAGCGTACAGTGCACCAAGGCAATTGCTTTAAGCAGACAGTACATGCCAATTATGCGTGATATGGTATAATCGCCTAAAGTAAATAGATCAAAAATCAATAAAGAACATATTCACTACCTTAACAAACTAAGAATTTTTGCAGCTGCATCTACCATCCTTTTATTGATCATGATATTAGTTTTCTTTTTTCTTTTTAAAAGGAAGGGGTAGGACTATATAACTATGCCTGTGGTAAGCATTTAATTAAAAAAAATGCGCAAAACTTAACGTATTGTGGAATCTGTTGGTTTCTTTTGGAAGTGTTTGTGTTAATCAGTAACAAAATGAAGTTACTATTTGTAAGATTGAAGTTAAACATTTTTGTTAAAGAACTCAAAGTCTCTCAAAAGTTGGTTGAATTCCATGGGGGTTCACAAATGACATATAAAAATTTTATATAATACGTATTTAATTTTTTAAATTCAATTTAATTGAGATTGAATTGGATGTGTAAGTATTTGGATTGGTTAGATGCTCACCCTCAATAAACTGCGTATCGGTGTGATTTCCCAGAAAACATCGTTTTTCGATGTAACTGCGAAATGCCGTGCCCAGATCCATGAAAGCCACAAATGCTATCCAGCCCCGAAAGGCGTATAGCAATTTGCGCTCCATATTCGTTTGGTATGCCGTGGTTGCGGTTTTTTCCTCCCCTCCTTGTCAGCGAAATCCAATTCCAAGTCTGTGTTATAGCGACTGCTTAGCACATTGACACCATGGCAGCTCGCTGTAAATTAAAACATATATGGACGAGTGCTCAGTATAGCAGTTACCAGGGCTTAGGCTTAGGACCTCGAGAGTGCAATGGAATTGTGGCGCGACGCTTGGTTAACCATTACAAACAAAGAGAGACCGGCTGGCTTATCAGCAAACACCAATCAATAGGGTTCAAAGCAGAGGAAGGAAACAGAAAACAGAGTATGCTCCGCATGTGCTGTGGAGGAAGTATGCAATGGCTACACTCAGAAAATTTAAAGTAATAGTCATTAAGTGATTTGATAATTAAAAATCATACTATGATTTGATAATTACATATCATACTTCTACTGACACCCATTCATACTAAATGACACAAACTTACTACTTTTGATGGGTGTATGTTTGTCCCGATCAATCATATCCTATAATGCACTCAAAAGCGAACAGTGTCTATAATATTGGCAATATTATTTTCCTAATTGTCGAATGATAGATATTTACTTATTAATCAATGGAAACAACAAATATGAAAAGCATCTTAATGTGTCATCGTTTCATATTGTAACAGTTTTTTAAGGTTCTAGATATATGCATCTTCGAAACGTCTTAAGAAACGTAGTATTCAGAAATTTGCCCCTAATTGATTTCACTTGAGGCGGCTTTAACGGACACCATTTTCCTAATCAACTCAAGGACATGTCGCCTAACACTTTCAGCTGCCAAATTGCGTTCAGTGTATAGAGCTGGCTTTGGTGCCGCCCCCACCGTTCCCAAAACGTTGTGCTGGGGGCGGGACTGTGTGCAAAATCGATATTACGCCAAGCTTGGCACGCGTATTGTTTATGCAATCCTCAACTATATACATACATATAGTGTGTATGTACGAACTATAATTTCGAGCAGCACGCGAGCACGTGCTGCGCAACCCGGCAATGCCGCTTTATTTATATTCCGTCAACAAAAAACACCAACCAGTGGGTCGCCAGAGGCAACGACCACGCGCGTGGCTACAGGGCCGAGATATTCATAATTTTTTAGTACCATCAACACTTTTCTAGTACTCCCGACGGGCTGTGTGCGTATTTTTATGCACAGCGGTTTGGTGTGTGTGTGTATGTTTATTTGGTGACATTTAGATTTGATTTTGACTTACACTGTGAACCCCTGGGCAAGTATTTTTATTGCGTGATACACGCGGCGTATGATTGATATCTGCACTCGTTGCTGTTTAACGGTAAATATTGAAATTTTTTATATTACGCAGGGTTTGCTTGTAATTGCTAGCGGTCTTAACACGAGCATCTGTATATACCAAAGGCCAAAGAATGCGTCCGCTGACTACTTCGCTGCCGTCTGCTGCAACGTTCTGACTCCCACTAAAAGCTCCGTTGTTTATAGGTATGCGCCCTGCGCCAGTGCCTGGAGCTTTTATGCGCAAAGCTTTCAGACTCTTGCCGGCTCATACCGTAAGGTGAACCAACACTTAAGAAACAAATGTTTAATCATCCTAAGAATATTAACATTAAACAGGCCCATGTATGGTTTGATTTTAAGAATATTTAATTTCTGGTATCAAAAGTATAAAAAAGAACAAGAGGTAGAAAGAGAGAAATATATAGTCCAGCGGGCTTGACTATGTGATATACCCTGTTCCTAAAGGAAGCGATTATGCCGTTGATATGTATGCATTGAAATGTAAAGCGATCGTATCTGCAAAAGGAATTGGATTCAAGCATTTTCTTTTCATTGAATATTTAATTTGTAAAGTTGTTAGTGTAAAAAAGCTATAGAAAGAGTCTTATCTTTCCTTGCAAATTATCCCAAGATAAATTAAAAAGTGTGTCTAAGTGGAATAATACTATGAAGGTATGTATATTGAAAATTGATTATTTTTATATGGACAATCAGACAAACAGACGAATATACGAGTATAACTTGGCATGCATTTGTACCCTAAAATGAATCGCATTCTATGTACAGGGTATGCGATGTTGTAACATTTTCAACAATTTGAACTCCTAAATTGCTTGTCAAGTTCAATGACTCTCCAGGTACTTGTTGCTCCTTTACACTTTCAGATTTGACTCGTTTTTCCGATACTCAGTATAGTCCACATAACCATCGTTATTATGGTCCATTGTTTTCAGCACATATTCAATGACTTCCTCCAGCGCTGAGTCCGTGTAAACTTTTGGCTCCACTTTCTCTCCTTCCGGAGGCTTCTCAGCACCGTGCTTGTCGTCCACTAAGAAAAAAGGAACATTGAACATTATATATGAATATTCTCTACTGCAGTAATTAATTTCCGGGCCCACCACGAACCAGAGATTGAGTAAATCGATATAATTAGATGAGAAAGCACTGATGGTTATTTGTAATTTTTTATTTTATTTGCTAAAATTTGTTACTTACATAGAACTGCATGCGTCTATAAAGTAGGTATCAATTTCAAAAAAGATTCTTCATTCACTAAACTTACTTCCTTCGATTTTTGTTTTTTGTAGTTGTTATTATTGTTTTTATAGTACAAAACAAACGTTTTAATAATCAGTCTGTTTTTGTTGCTGCTTTCAAGTTGCGCCTAAAAATTAGTTCATATCGCAAAAAATAACAATTTGAGAGATTGTCGAACAAAAACATGCCGTTGAATTGCACAGACAACTTAGAGATACACTAGTGTGCTAATCGAATTGGTAGGAATTATAAAAGTCTCGTAAATAAATAAAAGTTTGTTCAGATAAGTTGCCCGATTGGAATGCTTAAAGCACGACAAATATTTGTTTAAAAATTCTTTTTGAATTTGCGCTTGAACCGATGTGCACTGTAGTGGATGTTGTCAATATGTTGTGAAGCGAAATCAAGAGTATGTATTGTATGAGACATTCGTTATGAAAGACATAACAAAGCTAGATTAGGTGGCAGGTGTGTCTGTGTCTGACTGGGACACCACAATTAATGAACCGGCTGTTGCGCTTGCTGTTGTTGCTCCTGCTGCTTTTGCTGATGCTTTTCGCTGGCCTTCTGTTGTGCTTTGATAAACTCTGGATAGTCTATATAGCCATCCCGTGATGTATCATCCATTTGCAGAATCGGGTCAATCAGCGCAATAAGTTCTTCGTCGGAGAAAACTTTCTCCTCAACATGTGGCTTCTCGCCGTTTGGCTGCTCCTTGCTGCCTTGCTCTGCTCGATTGCATATCGTAATGAATATTTTAAATGCATATGCAAGAAAAATGTATGAATTTATATTTATTTTGTTTAAAATGTTTACCATGACCAGAAACCATAACCAGCGTTTAAATCCACAATTTTTTTAGTAGTGACGTATATGAAAAGAAGGCAAAACAAAATACATGAATCAGTAAAATTCAATGACAAAATACAAAGCCACTAGACGCGATACAAGACCAAAGACGTGCACTATTGAATCAATTCAATGTCTCGCTTACCATGCCAATGTATCAGCGACTTGATGAGTTCGCAGCCATCCAATTTGTTGTTGTTGTCAGAGTCGTGCATTTTAAAGTAATGAAATTGCAGCTCAGCTTCGGACATTTTGCTCGTATCGATGGGCACCTGCATGTGCTCCTGAATGTGTCTGTGAATAAGCGCGTATGTTGTCAATGCGATAAGATATGAATTGCTCGATTTTAGTACAGCTAAGGCCTGCTTTGATTGATTGCCCTTATAGCGAACTTCGACTGTGGTGATTAGATAGCAGACAGACAGAGGTATTGATTATAAAACTTACGCCCGCTCATGCTGTATGTTGCCAGTGTTTAGCACTTGTTGTGGACCATGGTGGCCATGATGAGCTCCGGCGGGCTGCTGCTGTTGATGCACTTGTTGCGCATGCTGGCCCTGAGGTGGATGTTGCTGTACAGGCTGATTTTGCTGCTGCTGCACGGGCACTTGCTGATATTGTTGCTGTTGTTGCTGCTGCTGGACAGGGACTTGTTCGTATTGGTACTGCTGGGGCGGCACACCGGGAGCAACATTTTGATATTGCTGCTGTTGGTGTTGCGGCGGCGGCGGATGATGCTGGGGTACTTGCTGCGGCACTTGTTGCTGTGTGACGTAGCAAATGGGTCAGGGTTAATACATAAAACTGCAGCCAGCTGGTTGCACAATTTTAAGCTTACATAGTGCTGGGGATTCACTCCCGGCACGACGCGCTGAGCACTGGCGCAGGCGATAAAAGCCAGCAGCAGTGCTGCTTTGTAGTCCAGCGAAGACATCTAAGTGGAAGTGTGCGATTCTAGCGAGGGTGAAGGTACAATAGCAATCAAAATCTTTGGCACTAATCACCACGTCGCTAAGTCTATTAACCAAAACACACACGTACACAAATTGCAGCAGCTTCTTCCACCTTTTACCATTCACCGCCAGCAGCTGTTACCCAGGTAAGCGTCAGTGTTGGTAAATGTCGGAAAATGCAATCGAACTATTTGTTGGCTATTCGATAGCCTGACTACCTGTTTGCATTTTTATTTACCTGCGTTTATTTTCACCTGATTTTTGTCTCAGTAATTTTTCTACTTTTCCGTTTCGTTTATCTTCAGTGCGAAAGACAAAAGATAAATAATGGTAAGTTGATCTATTTATCGCATTAGTGCGAACTTAGTGTGTTATCTGCTACCAATATGTATGCTTTCTAATTGGAAGCCAATGCCCCTGCCCCAATTACCCATTAGTGTTTATGCTAATTAATCAAATACTTTCTTTTGCGTCCACAGGCCCGTTACTTTAAAGAGCAGGACATCGATGGTAATTACAACATGATACACATGTATATTAAAATAGAAGTGACATCATATTAAAAATATATCGTTTTTTCTTATCACCTATTATCTTTAGAGTTCCGTGAGTGTTTCTACCTTTTTGCGCGTTCGGGACAAATTACCAACTTGGATGAACTAACTGTTATAATGCGGTCCTTGGGCTTGTCACCCACAATTCAAGAGCTGATTTCGTATTTGAAGAAAAAGAATGGCAAGATGAGTTTCGCCGACTTTCTCGATATTATGCATCAGCACTCGAAGGTCGAGAATCTGCCAAACGAAGTTATTGCCGCATTTAAGGCAGCCGATCCGCAGAACAAAGGCACCATATCAGCCAAGCAGCTGCGTAACCTGTTGCAAAACTGGGGCGAGGGCTTGTCTGTACGTGAGGTAAATACTTCACTCAAATTTGTTAGAAAAGCGTCTACAAAAATTTGTATATTGGCAGGTGGACAATATCTTTCGAGAAGCCAATGTCAACAATAATAGCACAGTGCGCTATGCAGACTTTGTGAAGATAGCTTGTGCTCCCGTGCCCGACTATTATTGAAGTTGCATGCAGCGCAGTTTTATACAATTATGCATCTACATTCCAAAATATTCCAGTACTGTTGCACCACTATTCAACAAATTACACATTTAATATTTATTTTGTATGAAAAGTTATCTTTTATTCAAATGGAAAACCCTTCATTATGTACAACTGTACTATACCAGGTCTTAGTTGGCAATGGTGACCTCAACCTCTACTCCGGGCTCGATGTTGATCGAAGTGATCTTCTTGACGATCTCAGATGGAGAATGCAAATCAATGATACGCTTGTGAATTCTCATCTGCAAAAAAAACGAACAAATGCGAGTTGTTAAAGATTTAGAAATAATTCAACTTAAGAATGATAAACAATGTCGCATTCCAAGAGCCAAACTACTGTTGGTAAATCAGCAAGGTGGACTATGAGAAAACGTTTAGTCTAGGCAGATCGATATTGATACTGTGCAATGTGCAAGAGGGCACCTAAGCGCGATATCAGATCTGCCCTTATAAAAACTATCAATTTTATTTGCGGCCTTACCTGGAAACGATCCCAGGTCTTTGAACCTTCACCGCAAGGTGTCTTACGTGTGGTGATGCGGAGGACTTTGGTTGGCATACGCACAGGACCCTGCAAGAATAAGAAAATATATTACGTTGGTTCGTACATTCACAAAATGATTTGATTCGTAGATAAATTTTTTCATGTGCTTAAATCACAAAAGATTTCCATACTGTTTTTTTCAGTGCGGAAATAATGTCCGATTAGAACAATTTTATCTGGCATTTATTGATGACTAGGCTAATCGGCAAGCGGTACACGAAGCCTCCAGGTAAATGCGGGCAAAGAAGCAACAGCACATGGATCACATATTCTTACCTTGACACGCAGATTTTGGTTCTTGGCACCGTTGATCAAATCACGGCACACATTCTCCAGAGAACGCACATTCCTGGATGTAAGGGTGATGCGAATGCGGTGCACGGATGCGGAGTCAGTGCCATGGGGCTTCTCAATATCCTTGGGTGCGGAAGCCTAGAATTATATGTGACAAATGTTAGAAATTTTTGAGGTTATGTTGCAGCCCGCAGCTTGACCAACACGTGTTGCCAGCATTTTGCTGAAAGCACTGAATATGCCCAGAAACTAAAGATTGTGGCAATTGTTTCGGATATGGGGTTACATATTTACCATTTTTTAGCAAATTCTCTGGTCGAGTTATTCAAATCTTTTTATTTTGAGCAGCGCTGAACCAGTTGACTTGCTGGTTGTTAACGTAGTGGGACGAGCAACAGTGGCAGCATCACGCACATTGCTTTTGGCGTTGCCACATACGCTATTTAATTAGAGGTGAGATGGTCATTTAACATTCAGACACGAGCATCGCAAACGTGCTCAATATTTGAAAGGTATTCCTGAAAGCTGTTACAGATTTGACTCATCTTAGTCATCAACTAAACCTATTATTTTCAAATATATATCAAATTTAACGCAATAGTTGCTCTAGTTATTCTACGAATTCAAAGTAATTCTGTATTTAGTCACAACTCACCTTTAGAAAATAAATCACAATTGCGATTGCCATTCACAACAAAATGCTACATTGCGCGCCATGCGTCGATTTTCAAAGCGGCAAAAAAGTAAAATCAATTCTTGAAAATTTTAGATATTAGTTTTATTGCAAGTTTTTGAACACAAATTTTAGTTGCAATATAACTTATATTGTAAAATATATTGAAATATGGTAGGAATCATCAAAAATGTTCAATTAAAATCTTTGTATATTTCTTGCAACACAATTACACAAGTTAGAGCACAATGTTGTTGTATTTAAATATTAAAACAACTTTAATGAGCTACCGTAAAAATATTTGCTTCCATTTTCACAAAACAAAATTTAGAAACTGCACTCGATGGTTCTTAAAACTAAGAAGTATGTAGCCGTATTTTTCCTTAACATTTGTGTGCAATAAGCGAACCTGTTTACATATTACATGTGACGTGAAATTTAAACTATCATATAAAGCTTACAAAGGCAAAAAACTAAAAAAAAATTTGTGTCCATTTTTGTAGATAGTCAGAAGTACATGATTTGTGAATAGTTAGGTAAGTTAAACATAAACACCATACCGGCGTCTATTGGGGATTATTAAATGGGATTCCTTTAAAGCGTTTCTGTCTCACACTATACACGTATTCAGATATATATAGTTAACTAATGTACAGTAATTATCGACTCGCGGCCCTTGCCCACGCCCACCCAGCGCACGGGAACGCTGAGCTCACTCTCCAAGAAGCGTACATAGTTTTGTGCATTCTCGGGAAGCTCCTTGAAGTTGCGTATGTCTTCCGTCGACGTTTGCCAGCCGGGAAGTACTGCGTACTCCACCTCAATGCTACCAAGCTCGGCAATAGTGCCGGGGAAGTGATCCAGCTTTTCGCCATTGCTGCGCTTATAGCTGACGGCCACTTTGATTTCGGGCAAAGTATCCAGAATATCCAGCTTGGTTAAACAAATGCACGTGTAGCCGTTGACCAGCGAAGTGTACTTCAGCAGCGGTATGTCCAGCCAGCCACATCGTCGCTTACGTTTCGTGGTCACGCCCACCTCAAAGCCGCGAGTTTGCAGCAGGTCGCCAATTTCCTGTGGAAACATAAATATTATGATTATGGGTGAATGCGGATTTTGTACCCTTTTGTTGGGCAGCACTCACATTTAGCTGTTCCGTAGGGAACGGGCCGTCGCCCACGCGTGTTGTGTACGCCTTGACCACACCGATTACCTCGCCAATGGTTTGTGGCGGCAGTCCCAGACCCGTCAGGACGCCACCAATGCTGCAATTGCTGCTCGTCACATAAGGATATGTGCCGAAATCAATGTCCAGCATGGCAGCATTGGCACCCTCCACCAATATGGTCTTGCCATTTCGTAGGGCCGTGTGCAAAAAGCAAATCGTATCCTTGACATACGGCCGCACCTTCTCTACATAGTTCTTGTATCGTGCCAACTCGCCCTCCACATCGACGTTTATTGATGGGAACAGACGCAAGTGTGTGGTGACAATCGATTTAAACCTGCCAATGAGCGTGCCAACATATTAGTTTTGATTTCCTCCCAACCCACGTGACCCCCTCCCGACAAAACTTACTTTTCACTGAACAAATTGAAGTCGCCCAGGAGCTCACCAACACGTATGCCATTGCGTGTCGCCTTGCTGGAATAGGCCGGACCAATGCCCTTCTTTGTGGTGCCCAGAGACTTGCCACCCTTCTCCGCCTCCTGCATGCCATCCACATACTGATGGAAATCGAACACCAAATGCGCGCGATCCGAAATAATTAGCCGTTTCTCCAGCCCCTGCAGACCCTTCTTTTCGTTCTTTAGCACCTCGTCGAAGAGTGATGGCAGATGTATAACGACACCATTGCCTACAATTGTTCAACAAAATCGTAAAAATAATCAGTTAAGCTTAATGCAAAGGTGCAAAGTAATAGTTTTGAACTTATAATCTCTGCTTTTCAATTGTTTTTTTTATGAATGGTACATCAGTACTGATCGTACATGGCAGTGCTAACACCTAACGCCCCTATCACTCCCAAAACACCCATAGGGTGGGCACACATTATTCTCATACTATATGCGAGTACACATTTGTCGATAGCGTGCATGAAAAATTGGCACTAATCTCAATCATGTGATCGTATAATGACTTCATTTTATACCCAGCAGTGCTCTGTCCTCTGACGACGCCTGCACTTTTTCCTGCGTTCACGTTTATTCTCAGCGTTAAGTTGTCAAGTATGATCGCTATTAGATATACTAATATACTTATATTGGTAGTTGAGATTGTAAACAGCTTTTTGAATGACAGACACTTTTTATTATGGACATTCCATAACAACTTTTCATTGCCGGCGTGTCCTTATTGTTAGCTGGAACTTGGATCATCCCGTGTTGAATTATAGCTTAATCTATAGCCATAGCTAAATAATCCCACATTTAAACGAATGATTTTTGCCAGATTTTCTCAAAAAATCTCTATTGGAACTTTTTAACACATGCTATCACACTTAAGTGGAGGTCGAAAGAGTTACTTTTAAAGTTTCTTGTTAAGGTAACGATATGTCGAGCTTTGTCATTTAATTACTCACAAAGTACTTCTATTGCTAGCAAAGCGATAATGCAGTCAAAGCTTCTGCACACGTATTATTAAATTGGCATCAGAAATTCGTATAAAATTATATAATATGTACCGATAAGTAATACATTAAGCACGTAGATACGGGAGTAAATCCCTTTTGAAAGGATTTGTCGTTGTAGAGAAACAATTACTTGAACTTATTGACTCATAGGGAGGCATTGTTTGTATAATTAGCATCAGGGAACAATTTTAGACAGAGAGAGAGTGCCGCGCAAACATTCATTTAACTCTTATCTTCTTTTTTCTTATCCCATACGATAGGCGCTGCATTGTTTCATATAATAAACAATTTTAACCAACGTTAGCATTATATAAATGGTTGTAAAATTAATCGTACTTAGAACGTGTTTGTTGTCAGCAACAAACACGTTCTAAGTACGATTAATGTTTTTTAATTTTGTTGTAGAAGAAATCTGAACTCTAAGAGACCCACATTAGTTCAATGTAATGCTCTACCAACATTTTAAAAATGCGTTTTAAACTCGTAAGTAGTGTAGGGATCAAATGAATTGAAAAGCACGCGACCTCTGTTCGGAGCAGAAACCGCGCGTTACTATACCTAAGTGATATTGTTTATAGTTTTTATGGCTCGGCTGACGAACTGAGGGAAAAATTGAGTTAATTGCCTGATTATAATAATTCTCTACACATATACATACATACATACATACATACATACAAGTATGTATGTATGGTGTGTTCGTATATGTGTCCATAAATGATATCTAAATTGCAAGAACGCACACAATAATTATATAAAAAGCTCTCTGTGTGTTGCTGTATCAGTAGGGGTTTGGGCGGTTCGTGCGATTACAATTATCTCTCAAATTAGTCTTGTGACAAGCGATGACAGTGCACAATTTGTTGTTGTTGCGGTTGGTAAACAATGACAGAATAACAAGCCCTGCATCGATTAAACTTTTGAGCAACAGTCTGAAGTTCCTTACAGAGTCAGTCAGTCGAATCGTAAGTTCTTGGAGCTCCTTTCGTTGGCCTTGCATGTTTCTTTTCCATAACCCATCCCCGCCCCTCCTGCAAAAATGTACTCTATAAATAAAGTCAAATTAATGTGCATAATGAAATTAGTTTGAAAATATTTTTAATGGGCGCCTGGTACATTAGTGCCGTGATTTTATTCGCTGATATTATCATGATGTGCATTTTCAGAGTTTAAAAATATGGTCCCTATTTTGGATTAGAGAGTATATTGCTGTTCACTCAACAGACGAACGCTATTTAAAGTACTTGTATGCGAGCTCACTGATTTCATAACTATATACTTGTATATATAATACTTAGCCGCGCAGATGCCGTGCTTTACAATATACATATATGTATGTATGTGTATATATTTATTTGTACACATATTCTTGATGAGTACATGAACCTATACAACCGTGACAGAAAGTCCGTTCGACTGTACGAACGCTAGAATCTCGGAAAATATAAGAATTACAAGTAGAGTCGCCAAACTGGACGTACTAATTAATTGAACTGATACATATTCATATTTTTTGAAAATTTTACATTTTTTTTAAATTATAATCTGTTGCCTATTTAACCCTTATACAGTTGTTGTTACTGTTTAAACAAAATGTTTACACAAACACATTGCAATTCTAAAAAAAAGGAGAAATTTTTGGAAAGTCTATATGAGAGTCCTGCGGCCTCGCTTCGATCGTTTCAAATTCAATCTTATTTTCAACCGAACAGTTAATTTGCTTTGCTATTTCTGCATGATTTTTATTAAATATGACCAATTATGGTCTTCACAAAAGTATTTAAGTTACAAATAAAATGACAAATTGTTATTTGTGCATTGAGTAAGTGGGCCGTGTTTTGATATAAAGATACGACCCAACACTACGAAATACTCGTGTGTAACGACTATGTTAAAACTAAGAAACATTCATGAGCGGATTGACCCTCTAACAAATTGATGCTAGTATAGTATTTACAAAAATATAAGTTTTCAAATTCAATTTTTGTTCTTCAATAAATTAACACTTCTTTGGGCCTTTGGAAAAAGTTAATATGTGTCACTAATGTTATTAGTTTTTTCTGGACACCCCTATGACATGTTTTCATTTCAATAGGACACAAAAATAGAAAACCTTAAATGTGGGCGCGCGAATATCAAAGTCAAACAAACTAACCAGAAAGCCAATGTCAATGATGTATAGTATAGTACATAAAATAGAGGAAAAAACTTGGCAAAAAGATCTCTTGCTTTTTCAGTTCGCAAAAAAAAGAACATATATAAAACGGACCGACAGACCAAGAAATACAAAATATACATACGTATGTATGTCATACTATACATACGTATGCATGTTGTTTTTAAATTTAAAGCAAGAAATTGAAAGTGAAATAAATATATGTATGTATAAAAACAAATAAGATGCTTACTTTCATTGAAAAGTTTCATTGGTTTCAAAAATATTTCGTGTGCCTCATTGCTTTCTTGCTTGCTTGTCTGATTTCTTGCTCTACCGGGAGAGATTACGTTTTGGCGATTCTTCAATTATTGCTGCCCTCTCAGCTGTCATGTGTCATACCCATCAAGGTCTACGGTCTACGCGGCTGGCTGAAGTACTAATCAGCTGGGGCCAGGCAACATGCCCTGAATTGTTGAACTTACCGATCACCGAGATGCATTTCTCGTTGACAACGCCACTGGGCAAGAGATGGAAATCGAATTCGGTGCCATTGGCCACGACGGTGTGTCCAGCGTTATTTCCGCCCTGTCAATAGAGAGAGGCAAAAGAACAACACATTATAGCGAGCGCTAGCATGTACATACACGTACATGTCCATACATATGTATAGCCAGTCAGCTGCCTATACACATACAAAGGTACATTTTGAAAATTAGCAAGTTTGTTATTGTTTATCATAGCGGGAGCGAGAACCCGTGTGAAAAATAAATAAAAACGTAGAATACAATTGGTTTCAAATAACAATCAGCATTACTTATAAAAATTAATTAATAGAAAAGACAGCCTACAAGCAATGCAACATCTGGAAATTGTACAAAAATTGGCTTGTATAGTAAACTCGGATGAGAAATTTATGTACTTAGTGTCAATTGAATACAATCGGTCCCACTGCAGCTATGTATATAAATAATGAGGCTAAAAATGTAATAAACTTTATCTGCGTATGGGCAAAACATGTCTATATGTATATTAATTTGAGTGTATCTAGCTATTATGGTTCAAAAGTTATCTGTGTGTATATCGATTCGGAAACAGTTTTTCGAATTAAGTTATAATCCCCGAGTTGCGGATTCGTATTCGGCAATGGCGTACGATAGCATCTCATCTATATCTTTGGTGTCCTTATAGGTTTGATGGTTACCCTAAAATGAAATCTTTAAGCAAATAAAATAGATAACACAAAATCTCAACTGTCCGATGTTATAAGGAAACATCGACGGTATGTTGATGTTTTAAGATTCCTATAGAAAAACGATCGTGACAATCTATAATATAAAGACGCAAAATCTTGTACCTACATACATATGAGCTTTTCATTTTTTTGGAGAGCATCATTATGATATATGATGTCCAGATATTTTTTTAAGATAAGGTGTATATTACCATTAGAAGAAGGAATTTTTAAGATTTTTCTCAGTCAGTGGTGAGAGTTCAACTCTTAAATCCTTGTACCACCCAAAAAAAAAAATTAATTAATTCATTAAATATAAAATATTCAACACATGCATACACACATAAGTGTTTATGTACAATTTCAACAGCATGCATTTACATCAGAATAATGTGTATGTGTGCTAGTATGCAGTAAAGAAATAAATCAAAGCACCAACAACAACAACAGATTCCGGCAGAGCTTGGGCAGAGATTAATTGACCTATCATGATGAAACTTGGCATACGGACTAATAATCACTAACTGGAGGTATTTGCTGGAAATTTAAAACTATTGAAGTACAAAACTCCAATACTTATGGGAATTATAGAAAATGAAACGAATTGCGCGGGAGTGGGGGATGTATCAGAATAGGGGAACCTAGATACCAAGTTTGGTAATTCTAGCTCTTGAACCTTCTGAGATCCGACTCGGCTTGTCATCCTGATCAATAATATACATACATATATACTTGGTGGGGTTGCCATGGCTCTGTGTTACACACATTAGCACAAAACTAATATAGCCTTTTAACCTTTGGGTACTGGCTATAAAAACGTAAAAGTTAGTCATTACTTAAATTACCTACCCAATGATTAATAAACCGACTGATTATTAATAAACACATACCTCAAACGACTGAAGTTTGATGCATTCCTTTGTAATACATTTGACACACAAGAAAATAATTTGCATTACAACAAATCAATTAAATTAAAATATTTCGAACTTTGGAATGATGCAATACTTTGAATAAACAAGTGGAGAAGCAAGAAGGAAATACTGTAGAATAATAACACAAATTTTAACAAAAAAGGAATGCTAAAGTTGAGCAGGCTCAACTCTTATATACCCTGTACCACCCCACAAAAAAGAAATTAAATTAATTAATTAATTAAATTAAATTAATTAACTAAATTAATTTAATTAAATTAATTAACTAAATTAATTAAATTAATTAACTAAATTAAATATAAAATATTCCATACATGCATACATACATTTACGTCAGAATCGTATCTATGCGTGTTTGTTTACTTGTACATATGTATGTACGTGTGCATTGGGACTGGTTATGTGGCTATAACTTTCTTTCCGATCATTCTATTATAATGAAACTTGGTATACGGCTATATAATCACTAACCTAATGTGACTACCAAATTAGTTAAAAATTCCAAGAATTACAGGAGTTATAGAAAATCGTTAATAGGGGGGGGGGGGGGGGGGGGGAGTGGGGGGGTGTATCAGAAAAAATAAACAAACTCGATCTGCCCAGGGCTTATAGGAACCTTGATACCAATTTTGGTTATCCTAGCTCTTGTACTTACTGAGATCCTTGCGCTCATACAGACAGACGGACAGACAGACGGACATGGCTATATCGACTCGTCTTGTCATCCTGATCAAAAATATATATACTTTGTGGGGTCTGCCACGCCTCTTGCTGCCTGTTACATACATTCGCACAAAACTAGTATACCCTTTCACCCTTTGGGTACAGGGTATACAAATTGTTGATCGAAATTCAAACTCACGTAAAGGGTGTTTAACTTCACATTTACATAGGAATTGTCTCTATGCGTGTCTGTATGCGTGTCTCTGCTTGCTTATGGTTAGCTATGGGTGTGTATGTAAGCAGCGCAGAGTGGCTATAACTTCATTTCAAATCGGCCTATCATAATGCATAAGGCATACGGACTCATCATCACTAATTGCAAGTATTTGCCATCCTAAGAATTACGGGAGTTATCACGAAATGCGTGGGAAAGGGGGAGGGAGGGAGGGAATTTCCAAAATACACATTTTCTGCGTATCCACATAAGGCATCTTGGACTAAAATTTGGTGCCCGTAGGTCTTATCTCCCATAGGGGGGAAAGTGGGGGAAAATCAAAAATATAAAACAAACACATAAGGCATCTTTGTGCAAATCTAGGTGATCATACGGACGGACGGACAGACAGGCAAACAGACAGGGCTAGATCGACTCGTCTTGTCATGATGATCATGCTGTCGGGTCTGCCACGCCTCCTTCTGCTTGTTACATTTTTCGGCTCGCACAAGCCTAATATACTCTTGTATATTTCATGTAAAGGGTAAAAGGCTATATTAGTTTTGTGCGAATGTATGTAACAGGCAGAAGGAAGCGTGGCAGACCCCACAAAGCAGGATGACAAGACAAGTCGATATAGCCATGCCCGTCTGACCGTCTGTATCCAGATTCTCCTAAGTCCGAGAAAGTACGAGTTTGAGTTTTTTTCGATTTATTTACCAGTATATTACTAATGCAAGTGCAACTGGAAAGGATATTCATCAAGTTATTGCTCGGAAAACGAATCGAAGAAAAGTGCGAGTGTAGAAAATAGAGTTAGTGGGAGTTTCCACAAACTTAACATGAGAAGCAATTACTTAATAACAGAATTTTGCAAAAATTACAAGTAATACAACGATATTATGAGTATAATACGCGTTTATTTAGAGAGTACAAACAATGGAAATTGTAATTCTGTCTAAAAAATGTACTCAGTATACTCTAGAATAAAAAAAATTAAAACCTATGTCCTCAAACATTTAAATTTATATATAATACTATACTTTCCGACTGCTCAGAACTATGCACGAAAGCGAAAACTATTTTGGCAACTGTACAATTGGTTTCGCTATTTGTTAATGTCTTTTAATTTATTATAAAATTATGAAATTTCTGGCCGTTGAGCGAAAAGTAACAAAGCGAGATGACGAAAATTCTGGAAGATTTTTTGGTACACAAAATGAGAGAAATATTTTCGAAAATTGTGCAAAAAGTAAACCAAAAAAATAATAAACATAGGCAGCAACAAAACAAGATAATCAAATGCTCAAATATTGGCAGGATGGACCGTCAAGCCAACTGAGAAACAGCAACAAATGATGATAAGATAGAGAATATAAATACATATACTAGAGCAGCTGACAACTGCGGGGCCTATGGCTGCGCAATACGCGGAATCACCGGGAGGCGTGTGCGCCGTCCGTCTGTGTGCGTGAGTCGTGAGTCAGTCAATAGAGTTATCAAGGGGCATTGCATAAGAGAAGATGACTTTGTTGCGCTTGCCACGGACTTCACTTTCCAACAAGCACGAATGTGGTTTCAAATTTTCCTTCAAAGGCCTATTAATAGCAGTTCGTTGAACTTGCAAGAAACTGTCAGTTTGGCTAGTCTAGACTCTAGACTATAAGCAACAGGTTGTCAATTAAAATTGGGTACTACAAGTACACGCAATAGTTATTTTAAGTACCAAAAAGGGCGCGAATGGGGGCCTTAATAGAATACCGGAAGTGCGGTTCATTTGTTTCGCACAAAAGGCGCAATTTGTTTTCGAGGTGTATTTGTATGGCGAGAAAATATGCAAACAATTGTATACACAAAAACGAGGGAATGGAAGAGATAAAATGTAAATATTATTTTTTTTTTTTGAGGGGAAGCAGCATAAATTGTGCAGTCGAGAAGTTGAGTTTACGCATTCAACTGAAGGAACGGGCTCAGGTGCACTGAAAAAATGCATTGTTGCGTTTTTTTTTAATATTATGAATCGAGGAATGTGGACACACAAAAGCGCTATTACTCGGACACTGTGGGACACTGTAGCCAAAAACATATATGAGTGTGGTGGAAGGCGAGGTTCTACATACAATGATGATTATGTAAACTTGGCGATTCGCTGAGCAAGAGATGTTTATGTACATACATATGTACGTATGTATATATATGTATGTGTATATGTTCCTATTTAATTATGTCAATGTGTAGAATAGCCATGGGGAACTAAAAGAAAAACCAGAGAGTGTGTGTAGCATGGGTGACGAATTCATGGCGGGAAGAGTCAAGCGAGTAGCAGTAGCGTTTTGTTGGTTCGCAAACACTCTGTGACTTATACACATGCATATACACGCTCTGCTCGAGAGCGCGCACACACACTTGAGCAAACATACATACAACATTGTTGGTTGTTGTTGTTGGCGCGCACTTACACAAGACCGGACGACGACGGCGGGCAACTGATACATACATAAAATACACTACGTACGAACATATGTATGTACATACATTCGAAAAAAAGCATGCGGCCCGATAGCCCAAATTGCGCGACAAACCACGAGACTCTATTCCAAAAGGCCGATTAGCCAGATGTGAATATGGGAAAACATAGACAATTTTTGTTGTTCTTGAAGCGTTAATGGGCTGTGGCAGCATCAGTTTGTTGTGTGTCCTTGACACAAGGATATCTGCCTGTTATCAGCTGATATTTTTCTCTCGCACTGGCTACTTTGATTTTTCGCTATTATCCAACTTTTTGGACAAACCCCAAAAGTGTGGGGGAGGTGGTGCAGAATAGCGCGTGGATTGACTTACCTGACACCTGCACACAATGTCCACCTCAGAGGCCAGCATGTCGACCACCTTGCCTTTGCCCTCATCGCCCCATTGAGCGCCTAGGACAACGTCGACTTTTGCTTTATACATATTCGTGCGTCCCTGATGCAGTTGCTCGTAGGAACTGCCGTTAATTGAGCTTGCGACTGCTCTTGACATTTCGAACTAGGAAACACGACACACGTTGCGATCTCGCGCTATTACTGGCCGCTAAACAAACAAACTCTGACCAAATTGTCTGTCATTCACAACGAAAGCGAACGTAGTGGTGGGCGTTTAACGTGACCGTGACTCAAGTCAGAAGTTAACAGACGCCTGTTAAGGCTTAAAAATATCTTCACACATTTTTATTTATTTAAATAAAAATAATACAATATTAAATTATTTTTGACGACATCGTGACTATGGGAGGCATTGTTATCTCTAGTTCACTGTGAAAAGCACTGATCTGGCAGCACTGCAAAAACAGCTGATTGAGCTGGATAGTTTATTTAACTCTGAAATTGTAGCAGAGATATTTATTCAAAATGTCCGGAACGGGGACTGTTGAGAACTGCCACTTGTAAGTACGAGAACATATGGATTCGGCTCGACCACTTTACACTTCTGTTGCAGATGCCAGGCGGCGCCCTTTAAGTATACATGTCCAAAATGTAACGCGCTTTATTGCAGCGTTGGATGTTACAAGTCCCAACTACATCTGAAATGTTCAGAGGCGTTTTACAAGGACTGTATACAGGATGAATTGGCGAGTGCTGCCACAACGCCGGAAAGCCAGCAGGATATGCGCAAAATTTACGATATACTTAAACGTATGCGAGAAAGCGACGCCGGGTTCAATCCCAAGGACTTTGATGCAGACGGCCTGGGCGATCCTTTAGACTCGGACGATGAAGCTGCATCAGAGGAAGATAATGATCAGCAAAATGAGATGGTGGGTGACGAGGAAGATGGCCAGGAATGCGATATTGCTGCTCGTTTGCAGGGCATTGATATAAACGATGCTGAAGAAGTGTGGAGTCGGCTGACAACTGTGGAGCAGCAGGAGTTTCAGAAGCTTATAGCCAGCGGCGACATTATGAAACTCATGCCTGACTATAAGCCATGGTGGTCTAAGTCCAAAAACTCGAAAATTGTAGTTATATTAGCGCAGAACGAGGATAAATCAGATGTGCCAGAGCTGTGCAAGAACATACCAAAATTCGCGGACATCTGTAAAAGAGCTCCTTCTCCATGTTTGCATTACAATCTCTGGAACATTTTAAGCGCCTATGCGTGTGTGGCGCGTTTCTTTGGCGGAGAGCAGAGAACTAATCCGAGTGAAGCAATTGCCCATTTGGTTAATCTCAGCGCTACGCTTAAGTATGGCACCAATTTTGATGATGCTGAAGACGCCATTATCTCAGTGGAAATGGAAGCGCTTACCACAGGCAATAGTCCTGCAGGGGCAGCTGCAGTTGAAACAAACTTTCTGGTCGAGAGCCGGGACCAGTTACAACAGGATGCGCGCCAGCTAATGTCGACGCGGCATAATAAATTGGCTGCTTTGAGCGATGTGCTGCATCTGTTGCAACAGGCTAAAATACTCATTAAACGTAAAAATCCAGAGGAAGCCCAGTTTCAGAAACTTTTTGCCCTCGCCAGCGGCAGTATTGAATTGAATCGCATTAAACTTACGCAGCTATTGAAGAAAGTTGAGTTCATGTTATCATATGTTGATCGAGAATAAGTTTTTTTTTGCGTTTTATGCCAAATACAAACAAATGTTTTTTAAATTTTTTCATATTTTTGTACGTTACATTTTTGAACCTTTTCAGTAAAACACCATGGACCACGCCTTTTGTAATCTGATGGCGCGACTGCACTCAAAAGTAAGCTGTATTTTGTTGACCTTTTTTAGAGAATGCTAGTACGGACAGTTAGAAAAAGAAGTTATTTCTAAGATTGTTCGCAAGAATGCCCTTTAGAGTACGACAATTCTATCGCACAACATATTAAGGACATTTCTGATAGCTGTTTAAATTATTTTCTTTTAGGGATATTGAATATATAAAGTAGAAGGAAGCGCAACAATACAACCAGTTTGATTTTCCCGATCACCTGTCCACTCTGCTCTACTAAATTTGAAAAAAAAAAAATCTGAACCAAAATTACTTCAGCCATATTGTAAAATTATTCTTGCAGTTAATAATTCAGTCGTTTGTCGCTTTCTATGAATTAAGCCTACAACATAAATATGTATATATGTTTGTGTTGTGGTTGAC
The DNA here is from genome assembly GCF_003285725.1 of Scaptodrosophila lebanonensis. NCBI lineage: Eukaryota > Metazoa > Arthropoda > Insecta > Diptera > Drosophilidae > Scaptodrosophila > Scaptodrosophila lebanonensis. The sequence continues at coordinate 1,731,898 of NW_022060538.1, forward strand.
GCATGTAGTGCAGGATACGCTTTAAGCTTTTGTTTATGTACAATTAATAAAACACATGCATAGATTGCTGTATTTAAGCCGGCAAGCAGTGGAGCTGTGTTGCAAATCAAATCCTAAGTCAAAAGTGGTCGTTGATTTACTTTAATCAAAATCGAACATTAAACAACAATCAGGTATACCTTTTTTGACGACTAAGTGTATGTAGGTATTTTTCAAATGTTAATTCCGTTATGAATCCGAGTACTCACCGCCCAACTTACTCAAACCGCGAACCCAAAGCAGCTCTGCGATACAAAATATCTATCGCGCTGTAATCGGTGGCCATTGCCATCGGTTTTTTTTTTGTTAGTGGAAGGTTTTTGACGTACGACGGCGCATTTGAACGCTCTCGCTCTTTATTTTTGGTATGTTTAATAAATTTAATGCAATCATCACGCAAAGTTCGGACGTTGTATGATGCGCTGAATACTTTAACTTGACAAAATGTTGAATTAATGTGGGCAGCCCAATAACAACAGGAGACAAAACAACAATAAGAACATAGCTAGAATTTTATTGTAAACGCGTTCGTTTTGGGTGCGGTGGTGCGGTATGTAGCGGAATTTTGAATGCGTGTGCCAGTCTGCCAGCATATGTGTGTGGCATTTACACAGCTACAGTGTGTGTGTGTGAAGTGCTCCGCTGCCCCAACAACAACAACAATAACCAGCAAGTGTTCTTCGCTGCTCGCTGGCTCGTACGCTTCGCTCGCTAAATTAGTGCAAAAAAGAAAACAATTTCCCCTACCTGTAATTAAGTGTGTGTGCGTTTTTAAAAATTAAACAAAAAATAGCCGCATAAAACCATATAGATAATTTTAGCAGAGCCACAACCCAGTGCAAAACTTATGTAAGTGCATGGATAAACGTGCAAATATTTTTTATTAATCAGCGCATGTATGTACATGGCAGCCCCATCCCCAACGCCAAGCCAAAAATTTCAATCTTCAAGATAAACGAGTTTCGCGCTGCTTATCTTTTTGGAGTGTTGGGTGTTTGGTGTGTGTTAGTTACGGGTTAGTCTGTCTATTCGGTTTCTGGCTTGTATCCATAGCCTTATGTGTTTGTGTATGTATATGTGTGAACGTCTATGCTTACTTCGTCTGCTGCTGGTGCTTGTCTGAATATACATATAGCTTATCTACCGTGACAACAAATATGCGAAGTATGCGTCAACCTGTTTGTAAACTTTCTGTTGAAAATTTCTACTTCAATGCCGATGGGTTGAGGTGATGACCACAGCGCCGCTGCCACCGCCTCCACCTCCACCTGCGGCTATAATCAGACAAGTCAAAGTCTGCAAAATGAATAAACAATTTAAAATATGCATACATTGGTACATCGAGTATAAAAATCAAAGTCGCCTAACGTGTACAATGCTGAATGAGTAGTTATGACTGCATGCAGCTAAATTTATACACACAGCTACTAACAAAGCAAAACAAAAAACCTGATAGAAATAAAATACCGTAAGTAATGCGGGATGCTGATGCTGACGCTGACAACACAACGTCAACATCGACTTCGAAGTCGCCATCGACGACAATGAGTCGGCGGGCAAGCCACTGTGTCATATCACTCACAATAACTATTGTGTTGTATTGTAAGAGCGGGATAATGGCTATCTGAAGAGATTGTTGTTATTGTTCCTGATACTATTCACCTCACCCCTTCAATTAGAATATGCACAAAAAATGCCGGTTATTGTAGTTGAGTGGCAGGCAGGCAGCCACAGCGAGCAGAGGCGTCTCTTAAACAGTCGCAGGCACTGATTACAGTATGCACATTAAACAGCTGATTGGCCGACTGACTTTATTGCACCACACATGCATATATACATACATACTTATTTATAGTTAAGCATTTAATGAGTTGCTTTCAGAATAAGAATCTTTGCAATCTAGAGGGTAGAGAAAACCAGACAGTACATATCTATAGATAAGAATATTTGTGCTCGAGTGGTGTTACTTATTTAATATATTGTTCATACACACTACATATCCATATACTAGGTAGTGTGTATGAACGATAAGTGGAGTAAGACCTTATATGTACATACATACATACATATACGAAAGTAAACGCTATCTATCATTTGATACTTACACAGGGAGCTTCATTGAACGGCTTGAGGCAATAGTAATGAGAGCACCAAGCCCTTACTTATGAAATATTAATATTTGCGTTAGATTGCTAGCAGTTTCGAAAGTTCGAACAAACTGGAAAAAAGTTTTCAATTAAATTAACAAAAGTGGGGAATTGTTTATTGTGATTAAATAAATTTTCATTTTTGCAGTCATTTCCCAACATTAACTCCGCAAATGTATATTGCTTTCCCATATTAGCGAAAGGATACGTGAAAATACATTGGTGTAAATGATAATTTGGGGAAGATATTACTCTTCTTTTGAGCTAAAAAGAATTTTTATGGTTGATTGCTCAAAGTCATGAGTAAACTTTGTCTTAACTGTGAGCACATACTGATTGAGATTGGAACAACCAAATTTTTTCTACTTATTAACTTCTCAGTTATTCCATAAAAACCAAATGAGTTATATCCATATGCTTCCAGAAACGGTCCATCTGTTATTTTAATTAAATGTAAATTATCGCTAGAAACAATCTGATTATCGTCATGAGATGTATAAATACGTCTTGAAAAGATAATGCGTTAGAGCTGTGAATTGTTTGTAAACTTAATAGGCCAAATATACAAATGTATTCAATACTATATGACGGAAAATTATGTTTCCTGAGGCTAACCATCTAATAAAGGGATTTAAAAGTTTCGTGTTTTTTTGTACATATGTTTCATTCAACTGGCGCAGGAACTACAGCACCCATAATCTACGAGAATATGTATTAGGACAAGTTGCAACAAGCTGTAAATGATTCTCAACAATAGAAAATGACAATGTTAAAGTTATGTCTGTTGAATAGATACCAGCACGTTATTTAAGCTGAACAAACTTAAGATCTTTATTCTTTACTTGAGTTGACAAACGTTGTTCCAACTGTAAGATAACGTTCTCATCGCTATGTGCATGAGTCAAGCTGATGCCATTCGTTTGCATATTTGTATTTATATATGTGTATGTATATTTGAACATTTAAATAGAAAGGTATATAAAAAAGTTCGGAGAAAAAAACAATATGTATTATTTTTGCTGCCAGTATTTGTGGCCGTGAGTCGCAACAATTTATGATTATTACTGAAGCGCGCACAAGCAACACCCAAAAAACTAAACAAAACGGAACAACAAATTACACCCACCTCACGCTTCACTTGTTTATTGAATAATTACTATTTGTGTATCTTTCTCTCTCCTCATTCGTTTGGATGTACTTTTTCTGCTTAGGAAATGTCCCACCACAGCGATGATCAACTTCTGCAGGCTGGAAGTGATTCCTTTTGGGAGCCTGGCAACTACAAACGCACCACCAAGCGCATCGAGGATGGCTACAAGTGAGTTATTGTGGTTGCTGCTGCTGCTCTTGAAATTCTGGGATAACCGGTTCACATTTGTTTTGCTCTCACAGACTCTGCAACGACCTACAGCAACTGATACAGGAGCGTGCTGATATTGAGAAGGCCTATGCAAAAAGTTTGCGGACCTGGTCAAAGAAATGGGGTGAACTCATTGAGAAAGGTAAGCCCACAACAACTGAGTGATGGTCTCTGTATGTGTTTTTTTTTTTGTATTCTTTATTTTTAGAGTGGAAAAATAACAATATAGAATGGATAGAAATAACAATAGGAGTAATAATAGTAATAATAAAAGTAAAAGTAATAATAATAATGATATACGCAGGTCAAAGTCCAGGCGGTACGGCCGTTAGGCATTGCTTCGCCCGGCCGATCAACCCGCTTATATCGCGCTCCTGTCCCGCTCCTGTTTCCTGAGCTTGCCCATAACGGAGGCCGCAAAGTTTGCGCTCGCAGCCCACGACTCTTCGTTAGCGAGCATGTTGGCCACAAAGTTCGACGCCGTTGGGGGTGATCCGGTTGTCGCCTCCAGTCTCCTTCTGTCCGCCCCAAACCTTGGGCAATGGAAGGCTACGTGGTTAGCATCTTCCGGTATCCCTCTGCAGGCCGGGCATTCCGCACTGGAGTCGTGCCCAAATCTATGAAGATAACTTCTGAAGCAACCGTGGCCGCTCAGAAGTTGGGTCAGGTGGAAGTCGACCTTGCCATGTGTTCTGCCGATCCACGATGCTACGTTAGTTATTAGCGTGTGGGTCCACCTGCCTTTTGACGAGGCATTCCATCGCTCTTGCCACTTGCTTACCGTCGTACGTCTAGCCGCCGCCCGCGCGTCCCTTCGAGGCCGCCCGGCAGCAAAACTGTGAAGGTAGTTCGCCTCCAGGACGAGGAGGTCGATAGGTGCCATCCCCGAGATCACCAGTACGGCATCGTCAGAAACCGTCCTGAATCCACTACAGACACGGAGAGCGCCAAGACGGTATGTAGCAGCGAGGTCGCGGATGTAGCTCCTCTTGTTCACCGCGGCAGCCCATATCGGTGCCGCGTACAGCATTATTGATTTGGTTACGCTCATAAGCAATAACCTCCGACCTTGCTTTGGGCCCCTAGTGTTGGCCATAATTCGGGCTAGCGCCCGTGTGGCCTCTGCAGCTTTATTATTCGTCTGCTCCAGATGCTCACGAAAGCACAATCTCGTATCCAATCTAACCCCAAGGTAGTTGATTGAACGTTTGGACCGCACGAGAGTACCGTCAATTGATATGTGCGCTTGCTCTACCGCCTTGCGGCTGCTGATTAGCACTGCCTCTGTTTTGCCCGCCGCTAGTTCCAGGCCCACGGTGTTCAGCCAGTCAATGATCGACCGGATGCAGCGGTTGCACGCGTCTTCCACGGTTTTGATATCCTTCGCAACGCCTACAATTGCGACGTCATCTGCGTACCCCACTAGCTCAGTACCGGGTGGGAGTTGGAGGCGGAGAATGCCGTCGTACATGACGTTCCAGAGCAGCGGCCCTAGGACCGACCCTTGGGGGACGCCAGCAACAACATTGAGGGATTTGGTGCCAGACGATGTGTGAAACCTAAGTATCCGATCGCTAAGGTAGCTTCTAATGGAGCGCACCAGGCACGTGGGTACGCCTTGATCCACCAGTGCGTTGAGAATGCATCCCCAGTCTGCCGAGTTGAATGCATTTTTGACGTCGAGGGTCACCACCAGGCAGTATTCTTTGGCACCTCCCTTCCATCTGCTACCTGATATTGCCTTCGACGCAAGATCCACCACTCTACTGATCGCGTCTATGGTGGACCTCGATTTCCGGAACCCGTACTGATTGGGGGATAGACCGATTGCTGTTTCGAGCCTCGAGCAGAGCAGTCTCTCCAGCACCTTACCGATCGAGTCCAGGAGACAAATCGGCCTGTAGGATGAGGGGTCTTCGAGTGGTTTTCCCGGTTTCGGCAGTAGAACCAGGTTCTGCACCTTCCAGCAGGCAGGGAATATGCCTTCCCTGATACACCTTCCGAACAGAGTAGCGAACGCCCCAGGGTGCATACAAAGTGCCAGTTTGAGTGCGCGGTTCGGTATAGAGTCCGGGCCCGGCGCTTTGTTGAGCTGCAAGCTACGAGCAGCCAGCAGCACTTCCTCAGTGGTGACGTCGCCTAAGGCAGGCGATAACTCGTTTCTGGTAGGGATCATCGCAGGCGACTCGGGTCTCGAGGGGAATAGGGTATTAACGATTCGTGAGAGTTTCTCAGCATCCATGGGAGCATTGCGTCCGCCAGCGTAGATTCGCTTCACAATGAGCTTATATGCTTTCCCCCAGGGGTCGTGCTCGGCTGAGTCGCACATCTCGAAAAAGCATCGCCTCTTGCTTGCTGCTATCGCCCTTTTCAGAGATCGCCTAGACTCCCGATAGGCATCCTGTCTGAGGGGCGACGAGGATGTGCCGCGAGCTCTCTGCGCCATTCTTCTTGCCCTGATACAAGAGCTTCGCAGTTCCGCGATTTCGTTGGTCCACCAGTAAGCTGGTACGTGGTGGCGCCTATAGGGGCCACGTCTGTCCATGCTGGCGTCGCATGCCGCGCGGATTTGGGCCACGGCGTCCATAGCCATAACTTCTGGATCACCGGAGAGTCGGAAGCCGCTGAGGGCGCTTGCGAAGGATGCTGGACGGAAGGAATCCAGCTTGTATGCCACGTTGGCGGACGGTGGATTCAGCATGTTGCGGGAGGTTGCTCCGACTGTGATTGTGATGGCCACATGGTCGCTTGCCGTATAAGCGTCGCTAATGGACCACATGATCTGGCTGTGGAGGGAGCTACTAGCATACGACAGGTCAATTATGGATCCGCTGCCTGCCCTGCTGAATGTGTGCTGTGACCCGGTATTCAGCAGCGTCAGATCCAATACTGAGAAAGCTTCCAGTAGAGTTCGGCCTCTCGCGTTAGTGGTGTTGCTGCCCCACTCAACTGCCCATGCGTTGAAGTCTCCGCCAATAATAACACGGCTACGTCCCCTGGCGTCGTCTACCAGAGCGTCGAGGACAGAGGCGAACTCCGATAAGGAAAGGCTGGGTGGAAGGTAGCAACTATAGACCCACAGGTCAGAAACTTTGGCTCTCACGAAGAAGTTACCAGCTTTGCATTCCGAGAAAGCGGGCGCTCTAGGCTCACACAGCCATAGAGCAGCTTTGCCGGAAAGATCCACTGCCCAATTGCTGTTGCTGTATGTTCTATATGGCTCGCTGAGTAGCGCCAGACTAATATTCTGCTCGCCGATGGTCTGCAGTAGCAGGTCTTGTGCTGCGATGCAGTGGTTCAAATTGAGCTGTAAGAACCTTATCATCTTAGCAGTCTTACCGCCTCCTTGTACGCCGGACATTTAAAACTACCTGTGGCGTGGTCCGTCGCTGGCAGGCTGTCTTTTGCGCATAATGCGCATCTCGGGCTGTTTGAGCAGTTCCTGGCTAGGTGCCCCTTTACACCACACCTGTAGCACGAGTCCTTCAGATCTTCCGCGCTGCTACACCTTGCTGCCGTATGACCAAAGCCAAGGCACTTGTAGCAGCGAGTTGGCCTAATCACCCCTCGGATGCGGCAGATTGCCCAGCCTATTCTCACTTTGCCTGCTTCTATGAGCCTCCTTGCTTTCTCTGCTGGCAGAGATAGTACGGCAATCTGTTGACCACCGCTCACCTTGCGGATTGACTTCACTGCGTCCTGCCCGATGCTGAGGTCCTCGCTGACCGACCTTAGCGCTTCCAGTATCTCCTCCTTGGTGGCTAGCTCATCCAAATCCCGGATCTCTAATTGGGCCTCTTCCACCAGCGGCTTGACCACAGCCATACCCTGTAGGGCCGCCTCCACAGCTTCGTGGAGCTTACCAATGTCGTGCGTCGGTGATCTGCTCAGTTCTAAGAGCAAGCTGCCGTTACCCGTTCTTCTGATACGTTGTACATCGTTTTTCAGTGACTGCAGAGCCGGAGCCGACTTCACTGCCTTCAAAATGTCAGCGTACTGGGCTTCTCCAACGCCTTTGGCTATAATGGCATCGGGTCTCCTGGTCTTCTGTCGTGTCTGACGCTGAACCTTCGTCCATGTATCAGCCTTGGGAGCGATAGAAGCGTCAGGGGGGTTGCCATTTCCCTTCACTACCTGAGCGAGGTCTTGCGGCTGAGTGTCTAGGGCTTGGCCACTTGTACTCTGCGATGCGGAGGCGAGCTTCTGGTCACGCGTTTTATGCTTCTTTGGAGGAGTCGCGCGCTGGTTGCTTTTGGGGTCCCTGAGCCTTTTTGGGGTGCCAGCTTGGGGGTGGCTGGACACTTTGGGCCAGGCCTCAGCAGTTTGAATGCCAATATCTCTCGAATGCTGCTTCACTCCAGTACATGACCAGTCTATTTTGCTGCAAATCGAGCTGTGCAGCTTCAGCATCTCAGCAAAAATCTCCTTATCCTGCTGGTTGACATGTCGCTTATTTTGACCCTCGAAAAGACGGCACACCGCCTGCAGGTGGGAGCCCAGTTCCTGCATCTCTGCCTGGGCGGTGGTTGGTTGGGCTGGGGGACCGCTAGACGCCACTACTATCGGCAAAGGCGTAGGCGATGAAGGCGCTGCCAGAGGTGTCGAGAATGGCGTATTCGCCGTCTCGGCTGCGTTTGCTGCACGCGAAGAAGCAGAAGATGGACACAAGAGGGGGTAGCTGTGGAGCGTCACGGACGGTGGAGCAGACTTTGGTGGGGATCTGGCCACCAGAGACCTACGCGCGAAAGGATTCGCGCCTGCTACCGCTTCGTTGGTTTTTAGCCACAATTCTTCACCCAGGGTTGCCAAAGGCGCGCCATGCGTAAAGGAAAGAGGCGACTCCAGGTAGACCGTAGGTTGCGCCGGTTGTACGCCTGGTGGCTGGTCGGTGGGGGCCACTTTCTGTAGCCCATGCCGTTGCATGTCGGTCATCGAGGCGGATTCGTGGCGAGTTCCCTCGATGGCCAAGTATTTCTCCTTGACGGGATGGGGGTTATCCCGCCCCTGCTCGGTCACCAGAGCCCCACTGGGATGCACCGCCGATGCGGTAGGGGTTGGAATATAGCCCGTCCGGCCTTTATATAAACTCGCTTAAGAACCCAGCCAAAATATGTTTTGATCCTAAAAGGCTGCACCAGGATTTGGAGTATTAGGTCCGAATTACCGGGAGGTCCTAAAAGTATGCAGCACCAGCGCTGCAATTTACCAAGCCTTGAACCGCCCTCTGGTGTCAAAGCCTGGCACTCTCTTGAGGAGCGGCTGGGTGGCCACCAGATGGTACAATGCAACCCTGCGTAAGCTGGGCAGCCAGCTGTTGTGAATGCAACTGTGCGACTGCCTATAGCGCGTGGGCGGAGCAACAGCTGGCCTGCTTGACCAGCGCTAGTACGTCTCAGTAGGGATCAAAGTTCAGGGGTCAAAGTCCAGACGCCGGACCACCAAACCACAAAGATGGGGCAGGAGTGGCACCCGACCAGGCTTGTGTCACAGACAGGGGTGAGTACCTTCCGCACCTTAGTGACCACCAAGTGTTGGGTAAAAAACAATTTGTTGCAGCCAACTTGCTACTCAAAAATGAAGGAAGAATGACGACCGAAAGAAACACGTCCGCGCGCTCACTTTCACTTTCACTCTCCAGGTCTCTGTATGTGTGTGTGTGTGTGTGTGTGTGTGTGTAACCGTGTTATTTGTTTACACATTCATTGACGCATGCAAACGGCTAGTGGAGCAGCAAGAGCAGAGAGAGTAGAAGCTCTGGCTGTTCCTCCTCCGTCTCCTTCGCGCTCGCTCTTGCTGCTATTTGTTCTTATTGCCGCAATTCTTCTATTATTGTTATTGTTGCTTTCGTTGTGCGATAAGTGGCTTAAGCTATTAATGGGCTTTTTTGTTGCCACGTTCTTCTTTCAATTTTTTCCCTACCTTACCCATTTTTTGAACGACATCGTCTAAAATGAAATCGAGTACAACGTGTTGCTGTTGCTGCGTCCACCACTTTCACAGTAACCACAACGGCAATAGTCACAATTACAAATATGTACAAAGCGGCTTCTGCTGATTTTGTAGCTGGCTATTGTTGTTGTTGCTGCTGTTGTTGGAATTTGCCTAGCTAGGTCTAGCCAAGCGCTCAAACCGGCACCAAAGCGTCGCTCGAAATGGTTTCAAAAATCAATGCGCAGAGGAGGGAAAATTAGAACGAGTTATTTCTGTGCTAAGCGTCTCAAATGTATATACATACATATGCAATTATGTATATGTATATACATATATAACATGTGTGTTTATGTGTATGTTTTCATTCAAGATTCAAAAAGCTGTTTGATGAAACAAGTTTCGTGCACTTCCAATTATAAAGTGCCATCCCATAAACATTTTTATAACAATTGGGCCATTTGTTAGCGCACAATAAAAATGCCAAAAATGTGCGAGATATTAAAGACCTAACCCACACACACGCATAATTTCTTGCCTTGTTGTTATGATTAGATAAACGTTTAACTATATACATACTATAGTATATTAAATATATGTATGGTATGTACATAGGTGCGTAAGCATAACTGAGGGCACTGAGTAGTTAACCGATGACGCCAGCTACCAGCGACAAATTATAAATCTTTTAATAACAACTTCTAATTTCTGTAAAAGATCTGTTCAATAAGTACACGCTATCTTATCAAGCGCCACGCAATTTTCCAATGTACAACAATGCCAATTGTGAAGTATGGAAAAGTAGCAACAAACATTAAAAATTATCTGTCCGGGAATTTTAATTACTTTACACCTTTGATTGTATGTTTTTGTTTCTGCAATTTCCAGGGCCTGAATATGGCACCACCGAAGCCGCCTGGAAGGGCATACTCACCGAATCCGAACGCGTTTCGGATGTGCACATGAAAATCAAAGACAATCTATGTAACGATGTTAGCGGCCAAATAAAAACCTGGCAAAAGGATAATTACCATCACACGCTTATGCAGATCAAGGAGCGCAAAGATCTAGAGGATTTGTTTAAGAAGGCGCAAAAACCGTGGGCCAAGCTGCTGGCCAAGGTGGAGAAGGCAAAATCAGACTATCACTCAGCATGCAAAACGGAACGCAGCGCGACCAATCAAGAGCGGAATGCCACGGCTGACAGTTCACTGTCACCGGATCAGGTGGGTGTCAGTAATATATGTATGTATGTGTATACCTTTAAACTCGCGTTGCGACTTTTTGACCAGCAATTTACAACAAATGAGTTTCATATGAAAATATTGATCGACTTTTTAAGAAACATATTGATTAACTTTTAAGAAGGAATCTCTCCCCTTCGATTTTGTTGACAGGACTAATAATGATTCTATTATATGTTTCGCAGGTGAAGAAAATGCACGACCGAGTGCAAAAGACCAAAGATCAAGTGCAAAAATGTCGTGAGAAATACGAACAAGCCATTGCCGAAATAACCAAATATAATTCGGTTTATATAGAGGACATGACTTCCGTGTTTGAAAAGTGCCAAACCATGGAGAAGACGCGACTACAATTCTTTAAGGAAATATTATTTAACGTGCACGCGTGTTTGGATCCGACCAAAGTGCAAAAGTGAGTTGGAATTGTTCCATAGACCTTTGCAATATAAAAATAATCATATTAATTGCTTACAGCATACCGCAAATCTATGAAGAGTTTTATCATACAATTAACAATGCAGATCAGCAAAAGGATCTTAAATGGTGGTCGAATAATCACGGTATTAATATGGCTATGAATTGGCCAGCATTTGTGGTAAGTAGACTTAGGCAGGCCCGCAAAAATGTAAACCAAACTGAATGTTCTATTGATTGACTTGCAGGAATACACGGAGGAGTTCCGTGACATAGCCAAGGGCAACAAATCAAAAGAGGCGCTACCGGCCGCACCCATAACGCTCATAAATCAGCGTCCCGTTGCGGAGGATGTACACGTAAGAGCTGCAGCTAATAAACCGTTTGATTCGTTAAGTAATTTCCTCTTACTATTGATCCTGTCCACAGGAATATTCAACAACAAATAGTCTAAAGAAGAATGCCAGCGCCAGCAGCAAAACGAGCGGCAAGAGCACAGCCCAGGAACAAGCAATAACGCAAACTTCTGCCACAACAGTTGAATCGAAATCATCGACGACAGCAGCGGCGGCGACCACAGCGGCGACGGCGGCATCAGCAGCAGCGGCGCCATCGAATCGTAATTCGAGCGTAACGTAAGTTAAAACAAATTGTAATCCAAAACACACTCGACTGCGCAAACAAACACACACATACATACAAGTAGTACTAAACAGTCTTCTGTCTGAACGATGCAACCAACAATCGCACATGCATGCGACTCATTTTCATTGAACTAATTGATTTCAATTTGAATACTCACAGCAATGGCAATGGCAAAGCCGATTCAAATCCATTCGACGAGGAGGAGGAATGGGATGAGGCCGACAATGTTCTGACCGACAACGGTGAGCCGGGCGTGCCAGTAAAGGCATTGTACGACTACGAAGGCGCTGAAAGCGACGAACTCACATTCAAACAAGGTACGTTAATGGTGTTGTCGTCTGTTTACATACTACTCGGAATAGTGCAAAGAATAGCTAATTTGTTAAATACGTGTTTTCATTTTTTGATTTCAATCCGTTCACCAACATTTTAGGGACAATTTTCCAATACAAGTATGTTTCAAATCGATAATTACAGAGTAGAATCAGTAATATTCTTGGAAAGGACACATGTGTATTATATTGATTAACAAGTGAAATGTATTTTGATTACGAATATTTAAGGCTTGACTTAATCATATCATCAGCTCTAATTATTAGGACCTGTGTCCGTTTTCTTTTTCGATTCCAGTTTATTTTAAAAAGAGAGAAGTTTTCCTAAAGTATTTTTTTGTTGAAAAAAATAAAAAACAAATTCGGCAAATGTTGTAGCGTTATTTAAAATGAATAATTAAATTACATTACTTTGATAGAGGTTGAGTAGTGTCTGATGGTCAGATTGTTCAGTTAACAATATCAATTATTAATTAACTCCATTTGTATTTTCCAGGTGATGTCTTTGAGAAACTCGAAGATGAGGATGAGCAAGGCTGGTGCAAGGGTCGCATGAATGGGCGAGTTGGGCTGTATCCAGCAAATTACGTTGAAATATTCCATTCATAAGCAATCGAGGTGGGCGGGTAGTAGATGAGGTCGTTAATAAGATAATGTCAAATACAGACGCATGCATATGTACATATGTACCTGTATGTATGTATGTATGTGTGTGTGTGTGTGTGTGCATGTAGAGAATAGAGACGCGCAAAACGCAGCGCAGCAACAAGTCGTTAATGAAATTACTAACATACTTATATGTATTAGAATTTGTTATGAGCAAATGCAACTGCCACACAACAATTATATACATATTGTGTGTGCGTGCGTGTGTTTGTGTGGTGGTAAGTAATGTATTTGACGTTGGGCTTGCAACGTGCAGATGGATTGCAAAAGATACGAGCAAGCATAAGAACCAAGCAGCCAACAAACGAACTCACCACAATAGCTGCTCCTGCTGCTGCTGCATTTACAGAGCGCTAGCATAGAAATTAAATTGAAAATATTGTAAACCTAGAAAAAACAAAAAACAGAAAACGGAAAAGTTGAAAGTATGTCAAAAGAACAATAAGTCTAAAAGTAATTAATATAGCATTAACATAATACTATATATCATATGATTATGCGGCAAACTGTAGGGAAGAAGCACATCCACAAGATGCACGACGTTGTTTGTATGTGTGTAATGTTGTGTTTCTGATGATGCACGCATTTGTATTTGGCCAGCACTGACCGTTTTGTGGTCAGGTCGGCCGATCAGCTGCCTCGTGGGGTCTGCTTTAGGTGAAGCATACGAATAAACGGATATTTGTAATGCGTATCTTAAACACTTTATATTATTTATGAAGAAGTTTTGTGTATACTTGTGTTATAAAAAGTATACGTATATTATTGTATATGTACATTTTTAATGGCTTAAATTATTGAAACATGAAATAAAAAATTTCCAAAAAAAAAAAACAATATTTATATATTTTCATTCTTTTATATATTTTTGCTTAAATACCAATCATCACTTCACATCAAGAACTCAACATTTCATGTCATAAACTCAAGATTGTAACTGAACAGGAAAAATTATCTATTATCTAAGAGGGCAGAGTAGTACTATGCACGGCCAATAATTTTATGAAGAAGAAGTAGATAAGCTAAAGTCGGGTGTCCCGACTTTGAAATACTCTGTACATGTGCTTAGAATAATTGTAGAAATTCAAAAAAGTAGAAAAGAAAAAAAATTTTGATCGATTTTACCTCTCTTGATATTCGAACTCACGTAAAAGGTGTATTTACATAGCTAGAGTGTAGCATAGTATGCATGTCTATGCGTGCCTATTCGTGCCTGTGTGAGCATGTTTTGCAGTCAACCAAAGCACAAATATCAACAATTGGGCAGCAACTATATTTATGGCTATAACTTCCTGTTAAATCAGTCTATATTAATGAAACTCGGCACACGGACACATAATCACTGACTGGGAGTATTTGCAAGATTGAGTTCGAAATTCCAAGAATTACGGGAGTTATATGTACAAGATTACTATTTGCGGTGGAGAGGGGGGAGGGATTACTGTTCTGCGTTTTCACATAAGGCATCTGGGACTCAAATTTGGTATCCCTAGATCTTATAGCCTTCGAGATATAGGTGATTATACGAACGGAAAATCAGGAAAACCCCCATAAGGGGGAACTGTGAAAAATCGGAAAAATAAAACAAGCTTGTCTCGGAGATCCAGGTGTTCATACGGATAGACAGGCAGACAGACAGACATATGTAGATCGACTCGTCTTGTCATGTTGATCAAGAATATAAACTGCGCGTCATCAGGTTAGCACATTTCTATTAATAGCTCTCGCTCATTTCTATTAAAACTAAGAAATATAAAAGCAAGCAGAATACTGTCCGCCAGATTCGAACCAGCCATCCCCACACGTATTCTATTATATTGATGTCGACATTTTGTGTTTCAATCCAAGATTTGATCACTCGGGCAGTATGAATCGAAGCACTGTCGTGTTGATAACATCCAGGAATATTACCAAGCAAATGTTTGAAACGGGGAAAAGCAGTTTTCAATACGTTGTTATAAGTGTTTGCATTCATATTCGTGTTCAAAAATTGCAACTCGCACGTAACATAACAGGAGCTGGCTCTCCACAGCATTACACCGCCCACACGACTAGAAGGTCATGGAAATAAAAGTTATATCCATCGGATCATTCCAAATCACACTTCTTTTCATCCGAAACGAAAACAAAGCTCCAATCAAAATTTAAGCACAGTTTGATTTAATCGTATTTCCTTCCGAGCATATGTAAGTGTTGGTTTTTTCTAGAGTTTTAATCTTTTCAAATATGGAGCATTAAACAGTAGATAAGCTGGCTTCAACACCAAAATTTGCCCTGATCTTTGCCATCGATTCATGAGAGTTGAATGCTTCTCTCAAAATTGCTCTTTTATCAGCATCGGAAATCACTTTATTATTACCACATTTATTATTTATAATTACTATATCCCGACATTTTAAGTAAGAAATTGTATATAATTTTTCCGCTTCTGCCGACTTATTTTGCTATTTCAGTTATTGAAAGCTTTAACTCTTCTTTAGCCTTTGGTAAATGAAAAATGTGAAGCACCCTTTTCGACTGAAAAGAAAAGAAAATAGAAACAAGAAAAGAATGCTAAAGTCGAGCAAGCTCAACTCTTAAATATCCTGTACCTCCCACAAAAAAGGAAAAAATTAAAAAAAAAAAAAATTTTTTTAAAATTAAAAACAGTATATTAATTAAATTAAAGACATGTTCATGTACAGTTTCAACAGCATACATTTACATCAAAATCGTGTCTCTGCGTATTTATATGCGTGTATGTATGCAGCACAAAGTTGAACCCAAGCAGCAGCAACAACAACAGTTGCGGGCAGCGCTGCCGGCAGCGGTACAATCAGAGCATGGGCAGCGATTTTATTTATGGCTATAACTTTCTTTAGAATTGACCTATCTTGATGAAACTTGGTATACAGATACATAATCACTAACGGGATGTAGCTACCTAATTTTAGTTTGAAATTCCAAGAACTACGGGAGGTTTAGAAAAAATTGGAAAAAACACGAATTGCGGGGGAGTGGGGGGTGTATCAGAATAAAAAAAATAAACTTGACCTGCCTAGGGGCTTATGGGAATCTGGATACCGAGTTTGGCTATTCTAGCTCTTGTACCTTCTGAGATCTCTGCGCTCATACAGACGGACGGACGGACAAGGCTATATCGACTCGGCTTCTCATCCTGATCAAGAATATATATACTTTGTGGGGTCTGCCACGCCTCCTTCTGTGTGTTACATACATGCGCACAAAACTAGTATAGCCTTTCACCCTTTGGGTACAGGCTATAAAAACCATGTAACGGTACATTGTTATCACATGTGATCAATGATAGTTCATATAAAGGTGAGAAAAATAGAAAACAAAAAAGTTGCTTAAAGATAACAACAAAATCAGAAGCAATTATATTTGGCTGATGTAGGTGTGTTAACCTGATGACGCGCAGTGTATATACTTTGAGTAGGCGTGGCAGAGCCTCCTTCTTCCTTTTGCATTTTTCAGCTGGCGCAAACCTAATATACTCTTGTACATTTCATGTACAGAGTATAAATATAAGGGGTAAAACTCAGGCTAAATAATTCGTAGCAGGCAGTCAAATTTCGAACCAACATTATGTCATAAAGAAATTATAAGATTATCGAAAAGAATACTGTTAGTATTTAAATCAAAGTATTTCTATTAGCTGCTTAAGAAAAATTTAAATGTAACGGATTGTTGTTATTTAAATTTAAAGTAGAAGACAATGACAGTAGCGGAGTGGCAGAAGAAGAGATTTCTAAGACCTGGCTTAGTCTTTATCCTTATTTTCTTCTTCGTTTTCTATACTTGGGAGTCTGGAACGAGTCTCATCAATAAGAAGGAGGACCTCTATATCGAAACGGACAAGCTCAAAGGGTTCACAGATGTTATTCCAGTTCAATATACGTTTCAGGAATTGGAAGAGTTCATCAGCAATGATACTCAAGTTGACGAATTGAGTTCAAAAGCACCCACATTGCCCATAAATACCGAGCTAGGTAAGACATTTTTTATTAGCTATTTGGAATCGATGCTATTTAGGTTCTTGGCCAGTTACTTGGATCCCAGATCCACTGAATACTACGTGTTCGTATTTTGTACACACCCCGCAGTGCAAAATCCCCGCCATCGATCCATTTGCACCTGAAGTGATGAGAATATTCAAAAAAGAGACTTATAAAAAGTGCGATGAAAGCGAAGATTTTATCACCGTTAGTTTTGACAGACAAAAAAACCGTTATAAGCTACACCTGAACGTTGAGAACACGAGCTGCTGTTATTGGCCCATCATCCGTCATGGGAGAGGGCGAAACGCGGATGAGGATTATTAGTAAGCCAACGCCAAATGACATTCCAATTCAAAACACTATATAATTCACGACTGACAAACCCTTTAGCCTGCTGCCTTGTAGTCATTTCAGTCAGGATTTTGTGGTCCCTAAGCATATAAATGGCATCATAACGAAGTGTCGTCATGTAAATGGAAGCACTATCTTGCAGAAGGACGCATTTGCTTTTGCTCAGCCGCCACGCAAAAGTTCCAGACAAAAGGCAAAAAAGCCAAGCGTCTTGCTCTGGGGCATCGATTCCATGTCGCGTATGAATTTTGAACGCGTCATGCCGCTGACGTACCAGTATTTTCAAAAGAAGGCGTGGTTTGAATTACAGGGCTACAACAAGGTTTGTAAGGCGTTTACTGCACTTCTCATTCCTTTTTTAATTCCATTATCGCACTTTCTAGATAGGGGACAACACCTATCCGAATTTGATGGCTTTACTAACAGGGTTCCGTGTGGCGGGAGCGCCAGACCCTTGCAATTCTGAGATGGTAGGTGGTTTGGATGCTTGTCCTTTCCTCTGGAAATACTACAAGATGCATGGTTATTTAACCGCGTATGCCGAGGACTGGACAAAATACAGCACCTTTAATTTCTTAAAGAACGGATTTGAAAATCAACCCACAGACTACTACTTGCGACCCTTTATACTGGCTATCGAGAAAGAATTGAAAAAATACACCAAGCCCAAGGCTTCAATCTGCATGGGTCGGCGACACTATGCGGAGTATGTTTATGATTACGCCGTGGACTTTACCAATGTTTTGAAGATGCGACATTCCTTTGGATTATTTTGGACCAATTCCTTCAGTCACAACTCATTCTCCAAATCCTCCTCTATGGATAACAAAACATTACAGTATATGCGAACATTGGAAAAGAATGGAATTATGGAAAACTCGATCATTATTTTTCTGAGTGACCACGGCATGCGCTTTGGTAATTTGCGACAGCTCGAGCACGGGTTTTTGGAGGAGTGCTTGCCCGTCCTATACATATGGGTGCCCGATTGGTTTCGCCGGCAATATGCCTCATTTTCACGTGCTTTGGAGATAAATAGGAATCGCCTGACATCGCCATATGATATTTATGCAACGCTTCAGCATATATTGCATTTGAATAACTCAAAGGCCGATTTGCTCCGTCCAGATGGCTGCCCTGACTGCCAAAGCGTTTTCTTTGATGTCCCAGAGACTCGAGGCTGCGAAGATGCGGGAATTCCCGAGCATTGGTGCACCTGTGTTATGTATAAGGATATAAGTACGCACTCTGAAGATGTGTTGGACATGACCTTACAATTGATTGAAACCATGAATGCTTACCTAGACTACAAGAAACATTCTTGGACTTGTCGAAAACTTAAGCTGTTCCAAATTATCTCAGCAAAGGAGAAAATTAATTCCATTGGCAATTTGCATATATATCGTGTTCAATATAGCACGAGACCCAGGAGAGCGCTGTTTGAGGCGACTGTCCAATGGAACAATCTAACAAAACTTATTGGCATCAACATAACAGATATTACTCGCCTGAACTCGTATCACATTGATTCAGAGTGCTTAAAGGATAAGTCTGCTAAGAAGTTTTGCATCTGTATCTAGCAGAGAAGAGGAAGGAGTAGAATGAACCGCAACAACCCCAAAGCAATTATGTGGCAATTAGCACAACACAGCAGCAATTGCCACATAAAAGATGCATTCGCTTCCGTGCGTCCACTCTGGTATCTCGTGGGCATTGTTCCGACCTCTTCTCTCCCTATCGCAAGCGACAATCTCTTGGTCGGAAGTTGCCTCCTGCTTCCAAAACATGCCGGCTGTTTGTGATCGCAGTACGATTGTGTAAAGAACAAATTAGTTGACAATTACATGAGAATTGTCTGCTTTTCATAGATAATGGGCAGTAGAGAGTCCATTCGAAATGCCGACACAACTCAGATTTTATTTCACAGTCCGATCGGTTAACAGATAACTGGAAAAATTATGGCCTGCTTTTAAGGGCTAAACATATTGAAAGTATCAAACAGATTAAATTAACAGGCGCTTTCGAAATCAATTAACGTACGGTTTGGTTAATTGTTATACTGTGTGTTTTTGTAAATTAATTGGATTGAAAACAAATATTTGAATAAACACATTTCACCACCTTATTCGATAATAAACCAAATGAAGCTCATGGCTCTTATATTAATGTACGCAAGACCTTCGAACCAATTGGGACCAATAGGGTTAAAAAACCAAGACTGCTTTGAAAATGCGTTGAATTTGAAGGAATTGAGAAAAGCTAAATCTTTTATGAGTCAAAAAATAACAACATTTATGAATCTGCAAGGAGGTGCTTAAATCAGGAATACTTTATAAACAAGAGAGAACGCTACAGTCGAGCAAGCCCGACAGTGTAATACCCTGTACCCAGGTAAACTTCCGTCACTGAGTTATATGCGCCCATAGCAGCAGCAAAAAGAGGAAGAAGAAGAGCGAACTTGTTGCAGCAGTTTGTGGGGGTTGTACTGGCGAGAATTTGTTTTGCTAATAACTTTTCTTAGAATTAACCGAATTGAATAAAATTTTAAACAATAGTAGACAATTATATATAAATTATGTGTGCAAAGTTTGGTTTAGGTAGCAGTTGAAGTGTAGACGCTATTGACGAAATTCTGTAGCGGGGGAAGGGGGGGAAAATTCAAAAAAATAAAATAAACTCGTCCTTACTCGGACCTAGGAGAATCTGGATGCCAACTTTGGTTATTCTAGCTTTTATAGTTTCTGAGATCCTCGCGTTCATCCAGACGGACGGACAGACGGACGGACATGTCTAGATCGATTTCTCTCGTCATGCTGATCAAGAATATATATACTTTATGGGGTCGGAGATGCTTCCTTCTGTATGTTACATACTTTGCACAAACCTAATATACCCTTTTTACCCTACGGGTACAGGGTATAAAAAGTGGTTTCGTGTTCGCGAACAGCAACACATTTTTTAACTCAGGGACCTAATGCAAGTCTTGTGATTTTAGAATCAAACTGAATAAATTGCAAGAAATTATTAATCAGGGGATCAGTCCTAAAGAAAGTTCGAAAGAGAAAACTTATTTTTTATGGGATTACTAAAAAGCTCCAATGTGTGTACGAGCCATGATAGACTCCGTAATGCAGGTACATATACAAGTATTTAGTATATGATCAGCAATGCCGACAACACTAGTACAGTAAAAACCTACACTACTCCGGGGAAATTATCTGAATACCAGCTCAGTACCTAATGCGAGGACCTTCCAGCATATTTGGGGGTGGTTGCTAAGTATTTATGACTAGCTTATCCGGTTTGCTTTGTGGCTCCACTGAGTCGTAGTGATTTTTAAGCTTTCCAACGTCACTTCTTACCCAACACCTTTTTTGCTTTTTATGGCTGCGATTAGATCCTTTGCATGCGCTTTTCTTTTAATTTAACCGAGAAATAAGTGTATATAAATATTAAATATGCATTTGGTGCTTTGTATGGGAAGTGCAGGGTGAAGTCAACTTTTAAATGTTTCTATGACTCTAAATATGGATGCCCTTTCGCGAAGATCTTGTAAACGTGATTCGCGTTCATCGGCATTTTCAGTTGCTCTCTTTTTGCTCATCTTTGTGGCATTTTTAAAATTATATTTTACATTTTTATTTCTTTACGAATGAAGAACTGGCAAACAGATGAAAAAATGACTGTCAAATAAAAATGATCACAAAAAAAAACAGGAAGCGATGGTTTATCGCTTTGCCGAATCGCCACGAAACTTTCCAGGGTCACCGACGGGACTAATTGAATATTGCCTCAAATTTGATCAAAATCGGTTGAGCGGTTTCAGACTCTATAGCTAACATACATTCATAAATACAATTATACATACTACTTCCATTTGTATATACAAGTATATATAGATATAGATAGATGATTTGCTTACTTTAATAATTAGAGCAATTAGCTAAATTGTATATATTTTTACGCAAAATGAATACATATTCAGCATATTTTGACACAAAGATCGGTAGCAAATAAACTTTCTGGAAATACATTATACTAAGTCGTTCTTCTACTTACCAAAGATTATATGTGAGCATCAATTTAGGAAAAAGTCATAAAGGCTTCGCAGCTTTGTTTAAATATTTATTAACAAGCTTAAAGAGATTATCTGGAAATGTAACTTTTACCTTCTGCTCTCCCTTGGAAGCTCATTTTAGTCTTTTCACTGGTCCGGAAAACACTTCAATTAATAGTGTAATTGATACTTTTTTGTGTAGGCTGATTCGCCAAATACTTAACTACAACTGTTGTGAAAACAAAATTACAAATCAATCAAAACATATTAAAATATGAGACTCTGCTCGTTTTCCCATTCAAAACTGCGGAACAGGCAACGAGCACTTCAGGGGAAGGGTCGCAACCACCACCACCAGAACCACAAACACTGACGATAATCGGAACCAAAATTAGCTCACGGACACAATTCGGGTACATATGTATGTATGTATTCCAATCGTATCAAAAGTATCTGTGTGGCTGGTTAGTTGTTTTTCGATTGGTTTGGTTGAGTTCAGGGGCCGGTTGCGTTTCAATTTCAATTACTTGCGCTGTCTAACCTCCGACTGATAAGGGTAATAAGCGGTACACAAAAAGCCTAAAGAGAGCGGAGCGCTACCTGATAAGCGGTAACGCCTATTAAATGCCTGAATGAGCTCAAACGAGAATGAGGACGAGCCTTGCTGGAGTGCAGAGCGAGCGAGATGGCCATAGTCTGGCCATTTCGTTGCACAAAATGGCGGGCATTGAGTTTGAGTGGCACGACTCGGCCGGGCCTTAAATAGCCAAAGGATGTGCGAATTTCTCAACAGTAGCACTTACAGCAGCAACGCAAAGAGATCGACACGCCATGAGTGATTTTAGCATCGACTATATACTGAATCGTGCCGGCGACAGATACATTGGCACCAATGCCTCCCTCGGAGTCCTGCAAAGACTGCGCGTAAATATACCGCCATATCATCCGTATGCGCAGTTGGCCGCAATGCGCAAACCGCCGCCATCGGAGGAGCTCGCGTCTTCGCCACCCGTGCAGCCGACGGCCACGCCAGCGCAGTTCGACGATGGTCAGATGCCGATGTACGACTGGCTTCAGTATACGCGCTATCATCCGCCCAAGTTGCCGCGGGCACTGCGGCAAGGACCCGCGAAACGCACGCCTGGGCGCCTGCCTCGCATACCTTTCACACCCGCCCAACTTCAAGCGCTGGAGTGCGCATACAAGGACTCCAACTATTTGAGTGCCGAAGATGCAAATAAGTTGGCCGAGTCCTTGGAGCTTACGAATACGCGAGTGAAAATCTGGTTTCAGAATCGACGCGCCCGTGAACGTCGCGAAAAACGGGAACGGGACGAAAGCTGTGACTCGACATTCTCCTCAAATGCATCAAGTCCGGAACCAGAGATGATCGTCATCGTTTAACCGAGGACTGCGCCATTCCAGCCACACCTAATGCTTAATTTCAAACTTGTGATGTACATATATGTATATATGTGGTTAAGGTTAAGGTTAAATAGTATTTTGAGATAGTTTTAAAATATCTTGTTAATAAGGCGACATTGGACTTTATAGTCCAAATAAATACTATACTTGTCTATAAAATTAAAACTCCTACCTCGTAATCTATTCTAATTTTCAAAGCTGTTAAAATATACATTTTTGAAAAGAAACATTTTCTGTTTAATTGTTATTATGAAATTCTTCATGTGGCTTTAGACTCCAGGAAGTGTATACTTACATAAAATACATATATACTAATAAACGATTGTTCTAGCGCTAGAACCATTAAACTTGGAATACAGCTTGTCCTACTTAGGTTTACTTTAGCTGTTGTTTTCGAGGCACCCATATACCACCGATCTCAAATAAAAATCATGTAATGTGGAAGCTTGGAGAAGTACACTATAAGTTAAAACTGTCCAAGCTGAGAGCTCTTGATAAAAATCTTAAATGTTTTAATCTTTCAGCTTAATTTAATTTTACATTATACTTTGATTTAATTTGAACTGAAATCCTAAACACAA
Organism: Scaptodrosophila lebanonensis; assembly: GCF_003285725.1. Lineage (NCBI taxonomy): Eukaryota > Metazoa > Arthropoda > Insecta > Diptera > Drosophilidae > Scaptodrosophila > Scaptodrosophila lebanonensis. The sequence continues at coordinate 1,755,088 of NW_022060538.1, forward strand.
AAGCATTTTATAATATTTAGTATTCATAAACAAGGATATAATATGGACCGGATGGATTTTAATTAAATAATACACGGTGCGTTAAAATAATAATATATGCATACGATCTAGAGAAAAACTTCTACAAATCCAGCTCACTTCCATTTTAAGGCGAAATAGTGGTCCATAATAATGATTTTAGACTGCGACATTTGTTTCTAGGGATTACGGGGGCAATTGCCTCCCCTGCTTCCCCCTTGTAGTAAACTCCCCAGGAATTTAAAACAAGTAAAAAAGCTAAAGTCGAGTGTCCCGACTTTCAAATACTCTGTACACATGTTTACAATAATTATAAAAAATAAAAAAATTAAGAAAATTAAAAGAAAAATTTTGTTCGATTTTACCTTTCTTGGTATTCGAACTCACGTAAAGGGTGTATAATTGCACATGTGTGAGTGTATGTATGCCTATGCGCATCTATTCGTGTCTGTGTAAACATGTGTGCAGTTAACCAAAGCACCAGCATCAACAACAGTCGCGGGCAGCGCTTGAGCAGCGCTGCAGCAGCAAATATATTTATGGCTATAACTTCTTGTTAAATCGGTCTATCATGATGAAACTTGGCATACGGACACAATAATTTAGTTCGAAATTCCAAGAATTACGGGAGTTACGATTTGCGGGGTAGAGGGGGAGGGAGGGAAATTCCAAAATATAAATTTTCTGCGTATTCACATAAGGCATCTGGGACTAAAATTTGGTGTTCCTAGGTCTTATAGTCTCCGAGATATAGGCGATTACACGAATGGAAAATCAGGAAAACCCCCATAGGGGGGAAGTGGGGCAGAAAATCAAAAAAATAAAAAAAAACTCGTATAGAATACACACATAAGGCATCTTTGTGCAAAATTTGGTGTCTCTATCTCTTATAGTCTCTGAGATCTAGGTGATCATACGGACGGACGGACGGACAGACAGGGCTTAATCGACTCGTCTTGTCATGCTGATCAAGAATATATACACTTTGTGGGGTCTGCCACGCCTTCTTCTGCCTGTTACATTTTTCAGCGCAAACTTAATGTACTCTTGTACATTTCATGTACAGAGTATAAAAACAAGATAGAACGCTACAGTCGAGCAAGCCCGACAGTAAAATAGCCTGTACTCTCCACAAAAAGGAAAAATTAAAAAAAATTAAATTATTAAAAACAAGTAAAAAAGCTAAAGTCGGGTGTCCCGACTTTGAAATACTCTGTACATATGTTTACAATAATTATAGAGAATAAAAAAAATTAAGAAAATTAAAAGAAAAATTTGATCGATTTTACCTCTTTCGGTATTCGAACTCACGTAAAGGGTTTATAATTGCACATTTACATAGCAATTGCGTCTGTGTGAGTGTATCTATGCCTATGCGCATCTATTCGTGTCTGTGTAAGCATTTTCGCAGTCAACCAAACAACAACATCAACAACAGCCGCGGGCAGCGCTTGAGCAGCGCTGCAGCAGCAAATATATTTATGGCTATAACTTCTTGGTAAATCGGTCTATCATAGTGAAACTATGACACATAATAACCAACTGGGGGTATTTCCAAAATTTTAGTTCGAAATTCCAAGAATTACGGGAGTTAGAGAAAATCGCAACTGCGTGGTAGAGGGGGGAGGGAGGGAAATTCCAAAATATACATTTTCTGCGTATTCACATAAGTCATCTGGGACTAAAATTTGGTGTTCCTAGGTGTTATAGTCTCCGAGATATAGGCGATTATACGAATGGAAAATCGGGAAAACCCCCATAGGGGGGAAGTGGGGGGAAAATCAAAAAAATAAAACAAACTCGTATAGAATACACACATAAGGCATCTTTGTGCAAATTTGGTGTCTCTATCTCTTATAGTCTCTGAGATCCAGGTGTTCATACGGACGGACAGACAGACAGACAGGGCTAGATCGACTCGTTTCGTCATGCTGATCAAGAATATATATACTTTGTGGGGTCTGCCACGCCTCCTTCTGTCTGTTACATTTTTCAGCTCCCGCAAACCTAATATACTTCTGTACATTTCATGTACAGAGTATAAAAATGAATGAATTAATTAATTAAAATAATTAATTTAATTAAATTAGAATACATGTTTATGTTCAGTTTAAACAGCATACATTTACATCACGTACCTTTGCGTGTTCATATGCGTGTATGTATGCAGCACAAAGTTGAACAAAAGCAGCAACAACAACAACAGCTGCGGGCAGCGCTGCCGACAGAGCTGCAGGCAGCGCATGAGCAGCGATTTTACTTATGGCTATAACTTTCTTCAGAATTGACCTATCATGATGAAATTTGGCACACGGACACATTAGTACTAACTGGATGTACCTACCAAAATTGATTTAAAAATTCAGAGAATTACGGAAGTTATAAGAAAAAATACGAATTGTGGGGGAGTGGGGGGTGGGTGTATCAGAAAAAATAAACAAACTCGTTCTGCCTAGGGCTTATAGGAACCTTGATACCAATTTTGGTTATCCTAGCTCTTGTACTTACTGAGATCCTTGCGCTCATACAGACAGACGGACAGACAGACAGACGGACATGGCTATATCGACTCGTCTTCTCATGCTGATCAAGAATATATATACTTTGTGGGGTCTGCCACGCCTCCTTCTGTGTGTTACATACATGCGCACAAAACTAGTATAGCCTTTCACCCTTTGGGTACAGGCTATAATAACTAGTACAAGCAATATATATAACAAATAATAATTGAGTAATTGAGTCGCAAAAGTGGCAACTGGAATACTAGATACAAGAATAAGAGTTTCCACATAATTTGATCGACTCCGAAAGCTCTTTATTATTAAAGACAGTAAAACAACGTATTGTTGTACGTCTTTATATGAAAACTCGCATTTTACAAAAAATTTCAAAAATTATATATGTTATATCAGACACACACATTCACCCTGCTTCCTTCTATGAGTTACTAATAAAGTAAAATTCTTAACATAGTTTGGATATTATTTTATAGTTTATTATTTTTTTTTACATTTTTTTTATTTTTTATTGAGTCAGAGCTTCTCTGTTATTCGAATTCCGATTGTTAACTTCATTTCATGTGGCGGTCCAAAAGGGCTCTTTCTACATACATTTATTATCAAATTAATTCCCGGTCTTCAAAAGCACAATTGCGTGATACGAAAAAGTTTCTTAAAACGCTCTATGATTAGGTATTTCGAAATTAAAGAATAAGCGAACTTAACGAGTTAGCTTTAAGCTAGCATTACATAAATAAATAAATAAATAATACTTAACGAGATGGATTTAAAAAATGTTTGGAACTTTGAATGATATTAAGAGAGAGCTTTCTCTTGAGTTCTATCAGATGCGTTTTTTTGTGCTCCGCATTTTTATTTATTTTTGGTTGTTCTTTTTATACCCTGTACCCGTAGTGTAAAAAGAGTATATTAGGTTTGTGCAAAGTATGTAACATGCAGAAAGAAGCATCTCTGACCCCATAAAGTATATATATTCTGAATCAGCATGACGAGAGAAATCGATCTAGACATGTCCGTCAGTCTGTCCGTCCGTCTGGATGAACGCAAGGATCTCAGAAACTATAAAAGCTAGAATAACCAAAGTTGGCACCCAGATTCTCCTATGTCCGGAAAGGACGAGTTTATTTTTTTTTTTTGGAATTTCAGCTTCTCCTATGGGCGCATATACCTCAGTGTCGGAAGTTTACCTGGGTACAGGGTATTTCACTGTCGGGCTTGCTCGACTGTAGCGTTCTCTCTTGTTTTATTTCTATTTTTATACCCTGTACCCAAAGGGTAAAAGTGTATATTAGTTTTGTGCGAGTGTACATGTAACACACAGGAGGAGGTGTGGCAGACGCCAGAAAGTATATATATTATTGATCAGGATGACAAGTCGAGCCAACATAGCCATGTCCGTCTGACCATCCGTCCGTCTGTATGAACTAAAGGATCTCAGCAAGTACAAGAGCAAGAATAACCAATCTTGGTATCCAGATTCTCCTAAGTCCGAGAAAGGACAAGTTTGTCTTTTTTTCTTCTGATACACCCTTCCACTCCCCCGCAATTCATGTTTTTCATAACTCCTGTAATTCTTGGAATTTTGAACTCAAATTTGTTAAGTTTCATCATGATCGGTCAATTCTAAAGCAAGCTATAGCCATAAATAAAATCGTTGTAGCTCTGCCCGCAGCTGTTGTTGTTGCTGCTGCTTTGGTTCAACTTTTTGCTGCATACATACACGCATATAAACACGCAGAGACACGATTCTGATGTAAATGTATGCTGTTGAAACTGTACATGAACATGTCTCCACTTTTGTAAATATGTATTGAATAATTTGTATTTAATTAAATTAAATAATTTAATTATTATACTTTTTTTAAATTAATCAAAATTTTTTTATCATATTTTCCTTTATGGTGGGAGGTACAGGGTGTTTTAAAGTTGAGCCTGCTCGACTTTGGCATTCCTTTCTTGTTAATCCTAGAAAACTTGTTGTGGTTCATATGTCGTGCTCCAAAAAGTCTTGCACATATAAAGATGCTCTGGATTGTGTCCAACTGCAGTTCATAAGCTGCTGGTTGTGTGACAATATGATGCATATTACGTGTGCTGGTCTCAGTGGGAGGGACCCTGATAAGATCATCGCCAAGCCTACGTGCATTGATATTCAATTTGAATTCTGGGGAATGTATATAATGCACAAGTTGACTAAGCATTTGGCGGGTGATTTCGACTCAAGAGCTAAGTTGCTTAGCAATTACAAATTTGACTCTCCACATAAAAAGATTTTTGAATGTGCCTTCCGTCGCGCCCTCTTTGTCGCCTCAATCGCTTGCTCCTCTCCCATCAACTCTTCAAAACATTGACTGCTCTCCTATGATGTCTCTGCCAACCTCTCCAGGTATTCTATTTGATACTTCCCCTTTACCCTCACCGATTACCGTTTCAGCGACCCCTATTTTTGTCCCATCAGCAGCGCCGTCTCATAAACTATTTGAGCCTGTTTCTCGCGTTCTGGTGTAATGGTTTATACTGCTTTTTCCTCACCGGCATGCCCTCCTTCCCTTACAGTTGTAGCGCCTCGGAAGCAAGTATTTGTTTCAAGGCTGTCTGCTGATACTAGCTGTGAGTCTATCGCTGTTTACATCGCTAGCAAATCTACTGCTAGCGTTTCCATCTCTTAATTTAATTTTGCCGTGCCCCGAGAAATTGCTTCTTTTAAGATTAGTGTTCCGTTTGAAGCTTTTGAAACTATTTGTGACCCCAAATTTTTGCCACCGCATATGATAATTCATGAGTTCAAACAGAAAAAACGCACTATTCCAATTCCGGAGTACTTCAATACCGCCTACTAACAATGGTTCAAAAAAACTATACATTTTTCCTAAATCTCTTAGTTTACATTACCAAAACGTTAGAGGTATTGCATCTAAACTTACTGAATTATATAGGGATAGCTTTTCGTTTGAATGTAACATAATTGCATTGTCAGAGACGTGGCTAAATCCTACCATATCTGACTTTGAAATTTTGCCGAATAGCTTTATAATCTATAGACATGATAGAGCTGTTCGCCGTGGTGGTGGTGTTCTGATTGCAGTTACAACCACCATCCAGTCGGAAATTGTCCACCTTAATATGCCGGAAGACCTAGAATCTCTTTCTCGAGCCCTATATTTCACTTGCTCCTATATTCCTCCTTCTTCTGATATTCAAGTTTATATGAAATTTGTCTTCCCTTTTCTAGATCTAGTGCATGGTCTTCTGAGTGTAATATGCTTCCCAAATGTGATTTTGCTATGCTTAACCGGTTGATTTCTAATGCTAATTGGTCTTTCTTGTATAGCTCCGGTTTCGAGTGTTTTAACGGTAATTCTTACCCCTTCCGCATTATGCCTTCAAATTCTATATTTGCTCCAATAACTACAGATTCTGGTATTTTATCTAATATACAATCTGTAAAAGCTTCATTCTCTCCTGGCCCTGACAACATTCCTAGTTGTGTGCTCAAAGAGTGTAGTACTTCCCTCTGCAAAGCTTGGGCTTTTTAATCTGTCCCTTGAGAGCGGAATCTTTCCTGCTTCTTGGAAAGAATCGTTTATTATAATAAACCACTCCACAAAAAGGGCTGTAAGTCAGACATTTCCAACTATAGAGGCATTGCTGCCATCTTTATCATTCTCGTCTGCAGTACGATCTAAGCTGTTTTCAACGGTGGTGCTTGGTCAACTACCTGCACCTTAACTGTTCTAAATGCTAGTTTATGACTTTTCACCGGTCCAGACCATATATAGGTAGTTATGCGATTGACAATATACTATTGCAACGTATATTTACAGTTGAAGATCTTGGAGTTCTTTTTGATCCCAAATTGAATATCAATCTTCACAATTTAACGACCCCTAGTTCTTGGTGTTCTGTTCCTCCACAAATTGATTGTCGGAGATGTTGATTTCTCTATGCTTTTAGGTCGTATCAATTTTTCTATTCCTTCCAGGCCAACAAGGAACTTTCTGCCTCTTCAACTTAACAGATATAATAATTTTAATCTCAAGTGAGCTCTCTATCCCTCACTAAAGTCTTCTATTTCAGCTACCTCCAGTAGAATCCCTGATCACCACTGCTGTGAGTAGGGGCATAGCTTGCCGGACTGGCTAATAAATTTTTCCCCAACGGGTCAGTGATTCTTTACCTTTAACTTTTAATTATATTTTATCTTTTATTATTTAAGTATTTAAATTTTAATTTGTTTTCTATCTTTTATTGCAATATTTTTATACCCTGTACCCAAAGGGTACAAGGGTATATTAGTTTTGTGCGAGTGCACATGGAACACACAGAAGGAGGCTTGGTAGACCCCACAAAGTATATATATTCTTGATCAGCATGACAAGCCGAGTCGATATAGCCATGTCCGTCTGTCCGTCTGTCCGTCTGTCCGTCTGTCCGTCTGTCCGTCTGTCTGTCTGTCTGTCTGTCTGTATGAACGCAAGGATCTCCGAAAGTATAAGAGCTAGAATAACCAAACTTGGTATACAGATTCTCCTGAGACCGAGAAAGGACGAGTTTGTTCATTTTTTCTGATCCACCCCCCCACTCCCCCCCTATTAACGATTTTCTATAACTCCCGTAATTCTTGGAATTTTGAACTAAAATTTGGTAGACACATCCAGTTAGTAATTGTATATCCGTATACCAAGTTTCATTATGATAGAATGATCGGAAAGAAAGTTATAGCCATATAACCAGGCCCAATGCACACATACATACATATGTACAAGTACACAAACACGCTTAAGGCACGATTCTGATGTAAATGTAAATGTATCTATGCATGCATGGAATATTTAGTTAATTAATTAAATTAATTTAGTTAATTAATTAAATTAATTTAGTTAATTAATTAAATTAATTAATTTAATTAATTAATTTAATTAAATTAATTAATTAATTTAATTAAATTAATTTAATTACTTTTTTGTGGGGTGGTACAGGGTATTTAAGAGTTGAGCCTGCTCGACTTTAGCATTCCTTTCTTGTTTCATCTTCAGTTCTTTTTTGATAGGCCTAATAACGTATCTGACTACTCTCTGCTGTGAATCGGGACATAGCTGGCCGTTTGGCAAATAAAATTCCCCCCACCGTGTCGGATTCGTTATTAGTTATTTTTGTCATTTTTATAGGACATTTTATTTCTTTAGTTTTACTTAGCTTAAACAATTTTTTGAAATAATTAAAAAAGTATATTAATTAAATTATTTAATTAAATTATTTATTTAAATTATTTATTTAAATTATTTAATTAAATTAAAGACATGTTCATGTACAGTTTCAACAGCACACATTTACATCAGAATCGTATCTCTGTGTGTTTATATGCGTGTATGTATGCAAAAAGTTGAACCAAAGCAGCAGCAACAACAACAGCTGCGGGCAGCGCTACAAGCAGAGCATGGGCAGCGATTTTATTTATGGCTATAACTTTCAGAATTGACCTATCATGAGATCCTTGCGCTCATACAGACGAACGGGCGGACGGATGGACAGGCGGACATGCCTATATAGACTTGGCTTGCTACCCTGATCAAGAATATATACACTTTGTGGGGTCTGCCACGCCTTCTTCTGTGTGTTACATACATGCGCACAAAACTAGTATAGCCTTTTACCCTTTGGGTACAGGCTATACAAAATAAATACCTGATATTTTACTAAGTGTGTATATACATAGTAGATGTGATTTTCAAAATTGGGAATATGGCAAACATGATTTCTTATTCAAAGCAAATTATTGACAGTGAGAAGGCTGTTAGTTCGAAAGGTTCAAACGGATACCCCGCACCCACACACATCGATTAGCTTGGCGAATATCTAACACATATAAGAAATTAAATGGAAAGTATGAATGGTAATGATTGAGTTCGATTCGAGTGCCGGAAAATGGAAAACAAAGCCGGCGATTGATACGCCAGGCGAGCACATTGACGGTCTGAGCCGATTCCGCAATTGTTGCTATTTTGAGGGTCAAGTCTAATATGTTTTTCCGCTGCCTTGTTGGCAAACAACGAAAATCATATCATATTACAAAGCGGCATAGCCCTAGAAGTGCGTCGTCCTATGGAAAATCGTATGAGGAATTTTATATATGTACATGCATATATACATATATGTATGTATTTATTTATTTCTTTTTTGTGCTCTGCGGCTTTGGCAACGTCTGACAAATGAGTTTACGCAAATTCTGACCATGTCTGCACGTAATCCCAGGATAAGCTGATCATGTGAGGGCCTAGGAGTTGTGCCGAAGTGCACAACAGGAGGAAGAGCGTCGCATGCGCCATTTCCCAATCTCAAATGAATATCGGCAACCTAAAGCGGAAGGAAATGGCTGACCGCACAAAGGGTTTAGGGATACTTCAGATTTTCATATGCCAGAATACGTATCACATTTCCATTTATTGAGCATCTGTTTGCAGTCGTTCTGAATTGAAAAGCCCATATACATATTCAACAAGAACTGTATGATCCTTACTTGGGCTTTCTCAATAAAATTGTATACCTACGGAGAGGTACGAGTACCTTAACTAAAATCCGCCCGCCCGCAGATTCCTTTAAACAATTTAAGCCACTCTCATTAGCTGCAGATAATTTGTGCAAATTTGCGAAATCGGCTTATGATTTGCATTCAATGAACGCCTGTTTATGTTACTAATCTAGTCCTGTTTGACAAACAATGCGGCAATATTTATTCTAATGGCGTAGAATAACACAGCCATGCAAGTGTTGGCTGTGAATGTCCTCGCGTTCTACTCTTCTTAGGGAAAATAAAAGGGCAGTGTCGCTGTCTGTAAGCAATGTGGGCCAGAACGCAGACGGGATTATCGTAGGTCCTATTTTTGAACAGATTGAGACAAAGGCGAAGTATGCCCGGTTTATCGGGGCGTCGGCTTGACTGTCCTTTTGTGCACATGACGTGTGGTTATGCATCTTCGATTTACGACAAAAGCCTGATTAAAAAGAACATTTTATAGCCGCTTTACTTTCCGGAAACCACTAAGTGCTCCTCTCAAACACAAAACTTGAATAACTTGTATATAACAAAAGCCGCGATTTAAGTTTACCAGTTTATTTTCTATGAAATATTGTTTTACTGTTCAAGTAAATATTTCATTTCATTTCTTGACAAAAATTGGCTCATAAATTGGTGTGTATCTATAATTAGTAAATAATAAAGAGTACGGGTTATAAATCCTTATCAACATAATTATATATAAAGTGTGTGTTTACAGTTTATAAATGAACGCACAGTTTCAAATATGTATCAAAAGCGTGGGATATCAAATATATATTTTAGAAATTGCACATTGTTAAATTCTAATTTATTGTTATAATTAATCAATTTTAAAAAAAAAACATGTAAAAAAGTTAAATCGGGTGTCCCGTCTTTGAAATACTCTGTACATATGTTTAGAATAATTCTAGAAATTAAAAAAAGTAAGAGAATTAAAAAAAAATTTTTTGATCGATTTTACCTCAAATATATTTATGGCTATAACTTCTTGTTAAATCATGATGAAACTTGGCATACGGACACATAATTACTAACTGGGGGTATTTGCAAAATTTTAGTAAGTTAGAGAATTTGCATGGGAGAGGGGGGAGGGAGGGAAATTCCAAAATATACATTTCCTGCGTATTCACATAAGGCATCTCGGACTTTGGTGTGCCTAGGTCTTATAGTCTCCGAGATATAGGCGATTATACGAATGGAAAATCGGGAAAACCCCCATAGGGGGGAAGTGGGGGGGGGGGGGGGAATCAAAAAAATAAAACAAACTCGTATAGAATACACACATAACGCATCTTTGTGGAAAATTTGGTGTCTCTATCTCTTATAGTCTCTGAGATCCAGGTGTTCATACGGACGGACAGACTGACAGACAGACAGACAGACAGACAGGGCTAGATCGACTCGTTTCGTCATGCTGATCAAGAATATATATACTTTGTGGGGTCTGCCACGCCTCCTTCTGCCTGTTACATTTTTCAGCTCCCGCAAACCTAATATACTTCTGTACATTTCATGTACAGAGTATAAAAATGAATGAATTAATTAATTAAAATAATTAATTTAATTAAATTAGAATACATGTTTATGTTCAGTTTAAACAGCATACATTTACATCACGTACCTTTGCGTGTTCATATGCGTGTATGTATGCAGCACAAAGTTGAACAAAAGCAGCAACAACAACAACAGCTGCGGGCAGCGCTGCCGACAGAGCTGCAGGCAGCGCATGAGCAGCGATTTTACTTATGGCTATAACTTTCTTCAGAATTGACCTATCATGATGAAATTTGGCACACCCTGTACCCTGTACCCTTTCACCCTTTGGGTACAGGGTATACAAATTGTTGATCGAAATTCAAACTCACGTAAAGGGTGTTTAACTTCACATTTACATAGGAATTGTCTCTATGCGTGTCTGTATGCGTGTCTATGGGTGTCTCTGCTTGCTTATGGTTAGCTATGGGTGTGTATGTAAGCAGCGCAGAGTGGGTATAACTTCATTTCAAATCGGCCTATCATAATGCATAAGGCATACGGACTCATCATCACTAATTGCAAGTATTTGCCATCCTAAGAATTACGGGAGTTATCACGAAATGCGTGGGAAAGGGGGAGGGAGGGAATTTCCAAAATACACATTTTCTGCGTATCCACATAAGGCATCTGGGACTAAAATTTTGTGCCCGTAGGTCTTATCTCCCATAGGGGGGAAAGTGGGGGAAAATCAAAAATATAAAACAAACACATAAGGCATCTTTGTGCAAATCTAGGTGATCATACGGACGGACGGACAGACAGGCAAACAGACAGGGCTAGATCGACTCGTCTTGTCATGATGATCATGCTGATGGGTCTGCCACGCCTCCTTCTGCCTGTTACATTTTCAGCTCCCGCAAACCTAATATACTCTTGTACATTTTATATAGAGTATAAAAATTATAAAACTATAAACCACTCCTCTTTGTAACGTTACAAAATTAGATCGTTTCCATAACGATATTTTCTTTTCGACTACAGCCGGAAAATTACGGGTTCAATTCGTAAGTGGGTTCATATTAGGGATGTAAAAAAACATCGATGTATCGAGCATCGACGATGTTTTTACCACGATGCATCGATGTTTTCCGATGTTTTTTTGCTAACGATGCATCGTCGATCCATCGATGTTTGTCCAAACATCGAACATTATTCATGTTTTGTTTGACGGTCACATTTCTTTGTGTGGTTTACCGAAAATGGTATGTATATTTATATCATAAATTATTTGATGTTTTCGTTAAAATGTGTATTTTATAATATAAATTTTAGATTGTTAAGTATTTGATCTTCTTTTTTTCGTATGTAATGTCACACTTAATATGCTTAAGAGGTGTAGCTGCAACGCGTCGTTATTTTAAAAACTGTTATAATAAGTTACAAGTTCATCAAAAGTCAATATTACGAGTACTATTTTGATTAACAACATTAAGTAAAATGCTATGACAGTCTCTTTTGATATATAAACACTTTTTATTTCAAGCTTCTCTGCTGATTAGCTTCCTAATAATAGCTTTTTTTCTATGGAAAGTTAATTTTTTAAAACATCAATGCATCGATGTTTTTTTGCGATGCATCGACCATGCATCGATGTTTTATAACGAGACATCGATGTACATCAACATCGATGTTTTCCCTTCGACTTACATCCCTAGTTCATATATGGACATGTTATTTTAAAAGAAAGATCCAAATGCTTGTTCCATTCAGTATATTGAGTCTCATATTGCCAAATATGTGTGGTGCTTTAAGAGAACAGCTGAGGGGACTTTAAAATACATATGTATGTAGATATATAGAGATATATATACGGAAATATATATTATTCTATTGAAAATATTAATCAGTTGACAAAACTATCATTTGTTTTCTTTTCGATGCAAATTATATGTGTCTATGTCTATTGTTATATGAAATGGATTATATTTCAGAAAAAATAAACGAATAACCTTGTGTTCACCAGATATGGCAACGCTTTATGCTTCTATAAGTGGCAGCACCATATACAGCAGTGGTCGGCGAGCTGGCAACTTACGGTCTGCGCAGCCCTGTCTCGCCATCTTTCTTTTTCGGTAGATCCGCAAACAAGTGACAAGGTGAGATTGATAATATTGCAAAATTATATAGAAAATAAATCGTTTCAACAATAATATTGGACGCGAAGTGGTGTTGGAGGTATGTCCCATATATGGAACATAAAGTGCTGTGGCAGACATGTCAATAAAGTGTGAAAATAACTATGAAAACAGCTACACGTGTTAGGCTATCTATAAAGGCTAGGGCTGCTGCTTCAGTGAACCAAATTAATGTTTAAAATGTTATATTTAATTGCAGAGCACGCCAATATGCAGCTTTTCGTACGTGGTTTGGAAAATATTGAAGCCTATGAGGTATGCCAAGATGCTACCATCGCTGGTGTTAAGGTGAGTAACGCGTCCGTCGCAGCTGCAACTTTAAAAACAATGAAAGCGCCTAACCTAACCTCATTTAAAAATTGTTTTTTTTCGAACGTAGACTCAAATAGCTCAGCTGCACGGCATGAACGCCGAGGACATCAGCCTCAACTGCGAGGGTACTACGTTGACCAACGAGACACCCGTCACCGCGCTGAGCTCATTCGAGTTGGACATCAACATCCCCTTGTTGGGTGGTAAGGTGCACGGCTCTTTGGCGCGCGCTGGCAAAGTCAAGGGACAGACCCCTAAGGTTGAGAAACAGGAGAAGAAAAAGAAGAAGACCGGCCGCGCTAAGCGCAGGATCCAGTACAATCGCCGTTTCGTGAACATTGTGCAAGGCTTCGGTCGCCGCCGTGGCCCCAACGCTAACTCGACATAAAGTATACCTATCGTGTAATGGATGAACATGTAAAGTCGCGCTTTTTTATTGAAAAATGTTCATAATAGAAATTTCCAACAATTAAACACAACTTATTTCATAAATTTTTTAGTTTTTAAAGTAATCCACCGGCGACTTACCATCATCTGAGGGTTTCTCAGTTGGCAAAGACGCTGCGTTTGCGCTGATTGCTCTGAACATAAAGGCGAAAATACCAGAACTCAATACAAGCCACGAACACCGCGGTAGAGAAGCCAAATATTAGTACGAGGAAACAGCCCTGCATATCTTCAAGATTTACTTTGTGATTCGTGATTTGTCTCATCAAGCTTCTGCCACTGCACTTGTCCATGGAGGGCAGATTGGTCTGGTGCCAACGCTCAATAAAGCCCATGCGGAACAAGCGGTCGATGTGGTGATTGATAAGGTTCAAATAGGCGCTGTCCGACGGCACAATTAGGGCGATCTGCTCATCCACAAAGTCCTCCTTACCTAACGCAAATTTACACTCTTTGTCGTGTTCAAAGTGTTGTTGCACAATTAACTGCAAGTTGATACGCCAATCGATATTGACACGCCTGCCGCTTTTAACTGCCGCAATGTCTTCGGCATTGCCATTGCTGTATATGACTGCACGTTCCATGTAGTCCATAAAGTCTTTGCGTGTGGTGCTTTGTGTATACTTTTCGAAGAAAGTTCCATTGCGCAATCCATATTGACTAATCTCTTTGTGGTGGGATAGCTGCCCTAAAAAGTCAACACCTGGTTGAAACTTTGGAAAGGTGAGAAATGCCACCAGATTGCCACAATAGGTGGTGACGAGAACAATAACAACAATCCACCAGAAGCCCACCACAAGCCGTCCGCTGTCTGCCTTCGGCAAATACATTCCGCCTGCATGTATAAAGTACTTCATTTAGCTAAGCTCTTGAAGAGAGAGTCATATTGTACTCACCCTGCTGCAATAGAGCGCCATATACATACCAGAAGCAATTCTTCATCGTGCTAAGGCCGCTAATTTTAAGTTCGTGTAGCGGTAATAGCCGATTGATCACATATAAAACCGGCGCGGTCACCAGAATAATGCCCATTAGACAGCCCCAAGTCTCTAGCGTGAAGGGGGCTGTGAACAGATAGATGCGACTCACCTCGTCGGGTTGTCGTGTAATGAACGAATACTTCTGCACACTAATCGGTTGGGTGTAGTTAAAGGGTTTATTTTGCAGCTCGTCGACAGTAGCCGCCACAGCAGCTAAGAAGAACTGAAAATAGTCCAATACAATAAGCTTTTCTTGAGTATTGAGCTCAGATTAGATTTGTTTCTTACCCGATTGCCCTGCATTAACTCGACGACTTTGTAGGGAATTCGGAATGTCATCGAACCCACCAGTTCCTCCTGTAACCATTTAAGAAATGTGATCTCAATTTACTTGCCATAAAGTTACTCATCCTGCTTGATTATTTCTGTTTTGTCTACAAAATATGACCTAAACTTCCCAAGCCCGTTTCAGTATTTTAAGTAAGGAGCTTGGCATTATCGAACCCCAAATAAAGGAAAATTTATTTGAAATATCATCCGATTAATATAATTTTATTTTTGGATCATAGAGGATTCTAACATTCCAATGGAAATGTTTTTATATCTGTAGAACTATTTATACTCTGTACATGAAATGGACAAGAGTATATTAGGTTTGCGCGAGCAGAAAAATGTTACTGGCAGAAGGAGTGGCAGACCCCAAAAAGTATATATTATTGATCAGCGTGACAAGACAAGTCGATCTAGCCCTGTCTGTCTGTCCGTATGAACACCTGAATATGAATCCGAATACCAAGTTTCATAATGTAAGGCCGATTTAACAGGACGTTTTAGCCATCTCTATATATAAAACAGTTTGTCCTGACTGATTGGCCATCAACGCGCAGCCCAAACGGTAAGAGCTAGGAAGCTTAAATTTGTACACAAGTTTCCTTTCACAGTGAATTTGAGCACTAACAAGCGGTTTTGGAAAATTCAACCTCCAAAGGGGGGAAAACGAGCTCAAACGTTTGTATGAAAAATCTACAATTCCAAATTTGGACTCAAGTATCCTTTTATAGTATCCATCATAGTGTAGGTGCGCACTAAGAAAGGCTTTTGGAAAACTCGAGCTCCAAAGAGGGAAAACGAGCTTTAAAAAATATTAGCTATAGTGGTCATGTGTGTGTACGTTTAAAGAAATATTTTGGGTAGAAAAAAATGTAACTGACTACTGAACAATTTTTTGTCAAGAACAGAAAATGTTTATTTAAATACCTTAAATGCTATCCTACTGGTAACTACTTAATGAGGTGAAAACAAATGGATAGGTCATGCATACTCAAAATAAATATAATTTGAAACATTATAACACATACACGCATAATTATTCTACACATACTACAGAGTATTTCAAAGTCGGGACACCCGACTTTAGCTTCTCTACTGGTTTTAAAATGCATGTTGACTAATACGCTTCTCAAAAATGCGATACAAATCTGTGAATTAATATCAATTCAGATAGAATATCTTTAAAAGCAATCCCTGCTGATAATCTCTAATGGTTTGCCTTTAAACTATGACATTGGTTAGAACTGCAAATGTTCTGTATGAAACTTACGCTTTCATTGCTGCTCAGGTTGTAATCAAATTCATCCTCCTTGACTTCGTGAAGATAGTATGTGAAGTTCAGAGCTCGACTCAGTTCCTTAAGTATTTCCATGACAATGCCTTTATGCTCGACTATAACACCTCGGCTGTCCTTGGTCAGAATTTGCCAGGGCGGATTCTACGAGCATTTTGAACCAATATATAAAAATTATATTCCTGATTCAAAGACTCACATGCACTGTGACAATGTCCATGGTAATGTTGCGAAAGTGATGTTCAATATGTGGAAACATCAGTTCCTGGCACACGAAACCAAGAAGTGGACTCCAGTAGCCAATTTTTACAAATTCGAAATTTCTATTCTTGGCGTCGCGTGTCGGTGCTATTTGGTAGTTTAAGTTTATTATCCCAAATCGGATGCATTCTGCTTACTTACCACTGCGAAATTTACGATTCTCCTGGCTTTTCCCCCATGTGACGGCAGTCTCGACGCTCCATTTGGCGCAGCTAGCGCATCTGCTGTTGTTCTTTAGGTAGTCCTAAGCCAATAAAAAACATATAAACATGTAGAAAATGTTGGAGGTATTTGATAGAAATGTGAATACAGTGTAGGACTTTCTCTTTGGTACAATCAAAAACATAACAGGCGGTGCAATCGCTCTTGATTCTCTCAAAAACCAACCACTAGAAATACATTTGGAGGGAAATTCTACATTTATAATTGTCGAACGACTCAAAAAAATGAATTAAGAAGTTTACTTTTGAGCAATATCAATGGGATATTCTTTTTTCTTTGGGCAGATAATAGGCCACCGCTTGCAGACTAAGCCACCATATACATATAAGTAAAACATTTTAATTAGTAGCTGTAATGTCTGTAAACAATTTCTGTACGAGATTGTTCACATACCGAGCTTGGTGGATCTTCAAGCAAAGGGTGTTGAAAACACAATTACGTTTATTTATCCTAAAATAGAAATGTTTATGTTCATAGGTTTTAGCGCCCATGATATCCTCAAGCCTCTTTAGTTTTTACTTTATGTTATTCAATTAATTATTTAAATTTGTTTCTCTAGAAATGTATGTTTTTCGGGGAAACTATCTGTGATAATTGCGAAGAGCGATTAGCAAGGGCGTACACAGCTTTTACCAAAGGGAGGGCCAACAAATTGAAATTTTGATTAAATAATACACGATGCATTTAAAAATTAATTTATGCATATGATCTATGAAAAATTTCAGCAAATCCAACTCAGTTCCATTTTAAGGAGAAATAGTGCGTCACAATAATGAACGTGTGGTCGACTGGCAACGCCCCCCCCCCCTCCCCCATGTCAACGACCTTGGTGATTAGTAAAAGTAACACATACCTTCATGTAGGTTAGAATTTCGTCTTGTTTCTCCTGTTTGGTTGATCTTATGGATTCCCACTCTTCATCGGATATCTCACCGTATATTGATTGCTCCTCCAATATCATGCGTGATATGGATGTGACAAAGGCCATCGAAATCTCAGTTATGGTGCAGTTTAGCGTATCCATGCAGTCGGGTGAGGTCGCATTTAGGGCAAACGCTATATTAGCTCCCTCGTCCAGATTAATGGTGATGGTGTTGGCGTCGAAATCGCGTTGCAATTCCTCCAGTACAAAAAACATCCACTGATTGTTGACATGAAACATATTAAGACTCTCGGCAATCTCGATGATTTCTTCGTAAAACTGGGATAGTACTAGAAACTGCTGATGTTGTAGCTCGTGCTTGAAGGGTGCAAACTGGGCAAGGGCCTGTCGCAAGGCGCTGCGTTTCTTCTGGCCGCGCAGCGAGTCGTCAATTTTATAAAGTATCAGAGATATGGGAGCTATGTGATTAGTTGTGCTCTCGTGCACAATCGACTTAACCAGCATCGAGTTACTGTCAACTGGGGAAGATATAGCAATAGTTTTAAATTTATCAAGTTGACAAGTTTTCGGGAATACAAACGTATGGATTGGTCCAAAAAAACGACGGCTGTTTTCCATTTCAGAATCTGCTGAACCTTGGCATCGAGGATAATTTGTGGAAACTCATCGCCATGATCCACCATAGGTATCTATTTAGGTGCTGAATTAACTGAACAAAGCAAGTCTATGAAATCATTTGCTTACCATTAGCGCCCGGTTGATTGGCAATCGCGGACAATCCGAATCAGTTATGGCGATAAGCAACACCGATGTCTCCTGCGTGCTCTTGTAAAAGTTCCATGTGTTCTCACAATCGGTCACAGTAATGGCAGCCAGAAAATCTAATGAATGGCTATAAAAAGTTCTACCACCGAGGCAAGTATAGAAAAGCACCTACCCTTCTTAAGACGGACGGCATTCCACGTAAAGTAACGAACATTAATGCCACCATTTTTCATGTTTTCGCGTATGGTATCGCTCAGGATTTTCTCAAAGTGCGCTATTATATTCTGGCCTCGCTTGTGCATGTAATCGTGATCAACGACAACGGCTTCAAATATTCCAATATGTATGTAATTTCATTTAAGGTCTAAAATCAATCAAAATTTACCCAACGATGCATTTGCGCTCAAAAAAGAAGAGAAATCGTTGGCCGATATCGTCGAGAACTGCCGCGCAATCCATAGCGCAAGGAATAATGGTAGCCTCATGACGCAGTGGTAGCTGAAAATCAACTGAAAAGTGAAAGTCCTTGCACGAAGGAAGTCGTCTATCCTATAACCCGAAAAACCAATTAAAACAAAGGTTCAATTGTGTTTGGCGTGCCAGTAAGCCCAGTGAGGCATTCACATGAAAAATTCAACGAACCCTGAACTCATCGCCCGATTTTTATGCGGAAAGTGCAGCGCACCAGCACCTTGCATGCCCAATCGCTACCAATGATTGATATTTTGCGGTTGGGCGACGTACAAATGTCATGCTATAAACACTCTGCAATTGGTAGCAGGTGTTTCCCAGATCCAATTTTGAGTCGGTCATCAACTGGAGTTGTTTGGGTATAAAATGTGTATAACAAAACATATCCTTTTTCGAATCAAGAACAACGAGCTAGTTTAGCAGCTATTATAGCATTTTTGGATTATGTATGTATGTATATTTAAGAAGAAAATCTCTAAAAATGAAGGGCAATTGTTGTTCAGAATACGGCTTATGCAATATTGAAAAACTGTAATCATATTAAAAACTTTTAAATATTGATGTTTAGTGTTTTTGCTGTGAAGTGTCCGATTGGAACCGAAATAACTAGGCATGTTCAATGTTCAATCAATTTCTTAAATAACAAAACTAACTGTTCAGATGCATACCGAGGGAACCAATAAAATTTATTCCTCGTATATGTATGCATTAGCTATAATCTAAACACCCCTTAAAGCCTGTAAATAATAATTAAAAACCCTTTTCGTTTTTTCAATAATTTAATTTAATTGTAGACATGCGTATGTACGAATCTGAATCTATTTATAAAATTCACTTTTGAATGATTTACAATCTTTTGTCGTCATCTGGGTAGTATACCCCTATTACATAATGCTGTTAATAAGCCTACAGAATAAACGAACCACGAAAGATCAAATAAAAAGACGACTTTAAAGGTACGTTAATATTTGCTTTTATTTATTTATTTAAAAAGCTTATAAATAGCTTGGTAAATAATTATTCGAAATGATTAATAAATAATATCTGTACATGAAATGTACAAAAGTATATTAGGTTTGCCCGAGCTGAAAAATGTAACAGGCAGAAGGAGGCGCGGCAGACCCCACAAATTATATACATACATATGTACATATATTCTTGATCAGCATGACAAGACGAGCCGATCTATGTCCGTCTGTCTGTCTGTCCGTATAAAAACTTGGATTTCAGAGACTTTAAGAGCTAGACACCAAATTTTGCACACAGATGCCTTATGTGTGTAAGCTGGGCAAGTTTGTTTTATTTTTTTGATTTTCTCCCCTGTGGGGGATTTCTAGATTTTCCATTCGTATAATCGTCTATATCTCAGAGACTATAACAGCTAAGGACACCAAATTTTAGTTCTTTATGTTCTTTATGTGAACACTCAGAAGATGTGCGCAGAAAATGTGTTTGGAGTTTAAATTATTTTAACTACTTGACGGCTATAAGATTTTGAATAGTGGATAAATAATCCTTTAATCCGAAGAAATCGCTAAAGTACTTCATCCACACTCGATATTTGTTTGGCAGTACAATGCATCAATGGAATCAATCGAATAATGTTTCCACGTTATTATCTGCAAAGAAAACAGCAATTGCATTCATAAAATTTATTTATATTTATAGGAATCCCTTTCAGATTGGCCATTTCAATTTCATTTCGCCTTTGAATTTGTTTCCGTTTTAAAAACCAGTACTCGTGCGGAATTGCAAGCACTAGCAGCCCTGTCGTAAATTTGATCATTTTCCAACACTAGCTGGTAAACACACGTGAAGGTAGAGCTCCATGCGTTGAATAGAAAACAAACGGGCACGATGGCCGAAGCTAAACGAGTTGGATTAACAGAGAAGGACATTGCCAAAGTCGAAAAGAAAAGAGCCAAGAAGCAGGCCCAAAAACTTAAAAAAAAGCAAAAGAAACTGTCCAGTAATGACCTTCAAACGGAACCTGCTGCAAAAGGTGGAAATCTTGTGGCCGAGACTCCACAACCAATTAAAGATTTAGTAATACCAATATCAAAAAACAAAAAGAAGAACGAAGTTAAAGGCTTAGGTAAAAAGCAAAAGAAACTGTCCAGTAATGACCTTCAAACTGAACCTGCTCCAGAAGGTGGAAATCTTGTGGTCGAGACTCCACAACCAACTAAAAATGTAGTAATACCTACCTCAAAAAACAAAAAGAAGAACGAAGTTGAAGGCTTAGGTAAATTCCTGTTCATTAAAAAATTACAGATATTAACATTTTTATTTAATAGATAAGGTTAAAAAGGTACGCGACCCTGCCGCTGAGGCAGCCACAGTATTCGTTGGCAATTTGCCGATAAACACGAAACGCGTGCAATTGATACGTCTTTTCCAGCCTTATGGAACTGTACAGTCAATACGTTTGCGCACAGCTGGCGGGAAACAACTATTTAAGCATAAGCAACGCAAAAATGCAAGCTCCTTAAACGCCTACGTTCTGCTCGACAGCGCAGATGTAGCAGAAAAGGCCTTAGCTTTAAATGGCACCGAGTTCAAAGCCAAGCATTTGCGTGTTACTCCTGCATCCAAAGCCGGCGACGGTCTCGATGGTCATTCAAATGAGGGAGATAGGAAACGCACTGTGTTCGTGGGTAACCTAAAATACAGTGAGTAATAATAAACATCTTTATTTTACAAATGTGCGTGTGCTTTAACATGTCTTTATACTAATTTCAGCGGCGGATGAAGAAAAATTGCGTGAGATTTTTTCTAGTTGTGGCGAAATCGAGTACATCCGCTGTTTACAAGATGGTGAAAAGGGCTGCAAGGGCGTTGCATTTGTGTGTTACAAGAAAGCCGATGCGGTCGGGCTAGCACTGGAGTTAAGCGGGACTTTGCTCGACGACAGGCCCATTAATGTTGAACGTTATTCTGTAGATAAATTGGGCGCCAAGCAGGCACGAGATGTGGCAACTAACTCTCAATCAAACCCCAAATCGGCACAAAATAAAACTGGAGCCACGAAACGTATTGCTAAAAAGAATAACAAGCAAAATGAAAAAACGGCGAAACCAACGACAGTCAAAAAGAAGAAATCGGAATATCGCGGCGTTAAAGTGGATGGCATCAAGAAGTCTAAAAATAAACCTAAGAAAAATGGCAATAATAGTTTAAAGGCCATGGCAAAGAAAATAGCACCGAAGCCAAAATAAATTAGCTGAAAGTTAACTTCAACTTGACTTCAGTGTATCTTTTATAACATAAATTATTCCACGTTTATAAGCCGCGAACTTATATCAAATCGTTTTGCCCCTTCTAGAAAGTCTAAACGTAGGCAGAAAGACTACGAAAGACTACATAACTGCAATGATAAAGTATATTTTAATTCCGTTATAGCTTTAATTTTTTTAAATTGCTGTTATAGGGCATGCACGTACATGTTTCATAATGTCCCGCTGTAATTTGAAGTATTCAAGGTATACTCTACAATGTACATATGTATGTTTATTGAAGTCTCTTGAACCAGCTCGGTTTATTTCGCTTAACAACTTCCAGCTTCCTTTGCCACCAGTTGCTTTCGTAGCTTTGCTTGTGCCTCCACTGGCCACGACTTAAGCTCCAATCTGGCACATGGCAGGCAATATGTGTGTGTATAGTAGATGCTGCATGCGGCATCCTTGCATACTATTTTTGCGCAGGTGGTGCACTTGGCTCCAAGCGCCAAAAAGTTCTCCGATTTGGACTGCCATCGGGGTGGCGGCGCCTGAAATGGATCCCGCATAACGTAACTATCTTCACGAAACTGCACGCCCAGCGCGAAGGGCGGATTGCGGCCGTAGTAGTGCACAAGTTCGTGCATATCGCATTCCTTGCAGTGAAATTCGATTCTAGCAATGCGTTCATCATCCGCTTCTACATCCTCTTGTGCGTTAAGTGACTGGTTTTGTTCAGGAAGTTGGAGGCGTGCTATTTCCGCCTCCTCATTGTCTTGTGGCAGATCCAACTCTTTGTCGTCATCAAATTGGCGGCTACACATTTCTTTTATGTCTGCAATAAGGAGAGGAAAAAAGGGAAGAGCAAGTCGAGTGTTGAACAGTTCAAAGGTATAATTTTTAACTACGATTACATGGTATAACTATAGACGATAAGCCAAATGTATAACAGTAAAACTTAAATAAATCACATCTATATTAAGTGAAAATCACTTAGATTCCTCATCAGTTTTTGTATCACTGTCCTGACTTGGATCTGGTCATTCGGTTGAAAGTGCAGCACGACGCTTGCTCGTTAAGTCGATGGGCCACCAGCATGGCTTCTCTGCATAGCAGCGCTCTCCATCCACAATCAGTTCCTGCTGACCGTTCAGCACCTGCTCGATGCGAAGAAGGGCAAGCGCACGATCGTTCGTGTGGCCAAAGAGATGTCCTAGATTCGCTCCTGCCAAAGATTTCACAATCATGGATTTCTTTACTGGCCCGGTCAAGCGGATGGGCATATACCGCTTGCGAATAACACCTGAGTGGTGAACCCGCGCTGTTAGCTCCTGGCCCATGTAGCACCCTTTGTTGAAACTAACGCCACTGAGAAAATCAGCATTGGCTTCAAGTGGTAAACATTTTCCCGGTGGCAACTCGTTAATGCCTTCGCCCACTCCCTGCTTGTAACGTAGTAGTTTATAATTGCTCTCGGGAGTAGCTGTCGAGACACCGAGCTCGTTATTGCGCCAGAAGCTTTTCACCAAACGACCCCAGCCCATGTGCGTAGGCGCCAGCACACGAATGCCTAGGGTTGGTAGGCGCGGATCTGGCGTAATAAACAGTTCTGGCGCAACCGACGCATCATTCAAGGAGTTCCCTTTACCCTCGTTAAATATAACCCAGGGCACGTACTCATCATCGACGCTGTCGATCTCAATGCGTTTGCGCACTCGAAAGGTGCGTAGGTGGCGACGTAGCTCTGACGAGGCCTCACGATCGCATTCCAGCAAGTAAGTATTCGGATCGTTGGTGCGATAAATTATAGTGTCGTACAGCACACGACCACCTCGGTTTAGAAATAACGCGTAGATAGAGGACGGACCATCGGACGCCTGCAGTCGCGCTACATCATTCGTCACCAAGCCCTGCAGAAAAGGTATAACCTCGCCGCCGTGCACACGTATCAGCTCGCGGTTTTCCAGGGGTTCTAACGTAAAGGCATTCTTACTGGGCCGGCTCACCATTGCCTTCGCTGTCGCTGCAGGCGGCAGTATCCCAAAACTGCGCATACAGAAGCGCGCCAGGCGTAAGAACTTCAAATTTTTACATAAATTCATGCTATAATTATAAATAGTGGAGATGCCGGTATGATTTAAGCGGATTCCAGCTGGTCTTACCTGAATTTCTGTACTTATGAAATGCAACTGAAACTCGGAATTTTCGTGAAGGGTGTTTATGAAAGTGAACAGCTGACTGAACAATGGCAGGTTCCTTTGATAGACAACAAAAGCTGAGTGCTACGCAAATTCTAAATCAACCCAGTAGTTTGTATTTTAAGCAATGTACGAGTATGGACTTACCACAGTTACATACAAGTAGAACCTGTATTTGCAACTATGGTTAGAGCCGGTTAACTCAGCTTCCAGTAAGTTCTTTGGGTCCTATTCCCATCTCAACGTACATACATATATCAACTAATTTTTTTAATGTTTGACATAAAATACTTAAAGCCTATAATGCTATATAATTGTTGTATTTGTAATGCATTTTTGATCTTTTTTGAAGAATTGCAGTACGGTCTTGTATTTTAGCGTGTTACAACATTTCAGCAGTTATCAGCTTTTGTGAAACGTTTCCTTTCAACAGCAAAGAAAGCTAAGTTGTATTTTTAGCCATTACGAATTTGCCAATTTTACCATCATGGTTTAAATCAATATACCATTTTAAAAGCCAATAAATTTTGGTAGATTACCTACGCTTTGAAGCCCGCACCAATTGGGTGTTTATTTGGTAATATATTAAATTTATTTTACAACCGCAAAGATAAAACACGGGAATAGTAAAAATGTACATGTTGTAAGTGGAATTAACAATAAAAATAATGTACATGTTGCTAATGCCAAAGATCACTTGTTGGCCAGTATTTCAAACTTCATTCCGTGTTCATGCTTCTCCAGCTCACTGATTAGGCTCGTCTTGGCAAAAGCAGCTCCAGGCGGAAATACGCCACCTGTGCTGGGCATTTTGCTGCTTTCACGTAGAATTGTTACAGCTGTGGAAAGCAGGGCTACACAAGTGGCTCCGTATCCTGGATTGGGGCCAGATACCTTGACCATTAATGTCTTGGATGGTGGATCTGTGTACTGATCCGTGCACTCCCCCAGTTTTTCGGACTTTGGCCAGCCCACTGCTTTCATTGTCATTTTAAAGAATGAGCGTTCCATTCGCGATTCGCTAGGACCATCGCGAGCTACCATGCCACCCGAAAAAAAGCCTGGGTACTTCAGCAATAGGTCTCGGCCAAATTTAAACTTGGAGAGAAGGCCAAAAATTGTAGCAAAGAGTGCAACAGCTATGGCAGCAATCCACGATGGAAATGCAACGTAGGCATGCATCTGTACCGGGCGCTTCTTCTCATGTTCGTATAAATATCGCTGGGAACGCATAACCACTGAACGATCCGAGCCAGGGAAGGGTAAGCATACCTTATTTACCTCCGATGAACGAAAAATTAATGGACGATGCTTCAGGATCGGATAGAACTTGGGCAAACGTTCGGGGAACAGTTTCTGGCGTATGCCGCGAAGTTCATCAGCATGGGCCAGGCCATAGACAGCGCTTTCCCAAGTGCCAAAATTTAGGGCAGCTCCGCCACCAGCACTTCCGTCCTCGACACCGCTTTGCAAAAATGTCTCCACTGAGTTAACCACGCCGTCAAAGTTCTTCTCTACGAACACAATGCCCAGATCTGCGGGAATGGAATCAAATCCGCACGCGCTCACCACATAGACACCGCGCTGCCTAGCTCGTTCGTTGTACTTCAGCTGCATGTTTTCCATATATTGTGGCTCACCACTCACATCCACATGATGGGTGCCCGCCTCAATACAGGCATTTACTACCTTTTCGCCGTAGAAGCGGTATGGACCTGCTGTGTTGACAAGCACGCGACATCGTTTGGCCATTTCCAGCAGGGAAGCCTCATCGTTGACATCAGCAAGAAAAATTGGTATATGGGAGAGGTCCTTTTTGGACTTGGTGCCCATTTCTTCGAGAACTGCCTTCAACTTATCATGGTTACGACCGGCTATTCCCCACCGTAGGTTGTCCAGCACTTTAACTGCTTCATAAACTGTGTACTTCCCAGTAAAGCCGGTTGCACCAAATATTATGACGTCCAATCTATCTTCAGCCATTTTCTTGGTCAGTGTCACAAATATTTGTATGTATAAAGAACTGTATACTCCCAAGCGGTAGTTTCGTTACTAATACACTCTGTTATCGCTTCGAATGTGCTGTTGCTGTGGAGAATAAAAATGCAAATGAACTTTGAACTTCGGCCAGTGTTATTTTGACAGACTCCTAACCACTTATCAGATGACCTTCCCTAAATCGATGTAGAACCAACTGGTAACGGGGTTCAAAGTTTATAACTATAATGTATATGACTTTCTAAACTGGTCTAGAATTTTAGAGATGAGCAAGTTATGTTATATTTTTGTAACGATGACAATTTTTTTTTCTAATCTGATACTACTAACTTTACACTTAGCAAAAACTTTCGTTTCGAATTTAAAATGATTCCTGCGCCAACTTATTTAATTCGTATTTGATAAAACAACACCAGTTTCAAAAAAATAGGGTTCAATTATAGTTTTTCTGACAATTAAGCGTTAATAATCATATTTTATGTTAATCTCGTGGTTTTTTTTAACAATTCAGTAATGTAACATAGAAAAACAATGTGAAAAAAGGATACACAAAATATTTATAACAAAAAGTAAAATTAATATAAAGGAAAACAAGAGCAAAAGAAAATTCAGAATCTTTAAATAATTAAAAAAGAAAAAAATACACACAAATTGATAGCTTCCCCCTTTTTTGTAGTCGGTTAAAAATAAACAACTCCCACAAATTACCAATTCTAGCTCTTGTATCTTCTGAGAGCCTTGTGGTCATACGGACGGACGCACAGACGGACGGATAGACGGACTGAATGCATTTACCTTAACCAAAATATTACTATGTTTTAATATACGAAAATGTTTATAATATAACACAGCCGGTCATGCTGATACGGTTTTAACAGAGTACATACATATATGAACACAAATGTGAATACATCTCCATTATTAACAGTCACGATGGTAATTTTTAGAGAAGAGTAAAATCAATTTTCCGCGTGAATTATTTCCTCTTCAACAACAGGCGTTTGGCATTTTTGTATCGAAATGAAACACGATGTATTCGATAGGAAAATCTGCACCGTTAAGATTATATGTATAAAATAATAATATTTCTATACATATAGAACTGTAATTATACCAAATACTTCTTTACATTTGATGTGGGTATTTTCAAATTAGTAACTCATTTTGCTAGAGGATAGAAGTTTAAACAGCGATGCATCGCAATACATTACAGTGTTTTAACATCGATAGTTTTGAACATCGATGAATATTTCAGCACCAATATGCCACAATGTTCATTGTGAATTCTGTTTTTTGGTAGGAAGGTTGTGCGTGCGCAATAATCGGTTGGCAAGTGTAAATTTCAAAGTAGCTGCAAGACAGAAACTTGATTTTGCTCTTTTTAAACCTTTAACGCCGCTGAGCTGTTTGTTAAATTATATTGTGTGTGCGTGAACGTTTTGCCTTGATTGCAGTGAGTACTAAGGAGCAGGACTGCTTAGAAACACTGTAAAGCGAAGAAGTTTGTGACTGTGTATGAGACTGGTGGCTGTTCGTGTGTGCTTGCAGTGCGAGAGAAAAAAGGAGAATTTCGCAAAAAGAAGAGCAAAGAAGCGTATCGGTGTGTGAATCACGAGCGAACGAGCTGAATCATTTTTGGCAATATTTATTCAACTTCGTACGTACATATATATACATTAAAAGCTACAAGACACAAAATTGTTTATTGGAAAACGCAGCGAAAAATTAACATAACGAAAAATTCTGAAAGCACACACACATTATCGTGAATAGCAGCTAACTAAACGAAGCCGAAATGGAGCATGAGGATAACGCACAGTTAGACAATTATTTGTCAAATAGGCTAGAGAGTCTGCAAATCGCAGGCGGCGCTGCTGATGTTGCAGACGTTGCCGGGGAGTTGGTGCCTAGCATCGGTGCAAAATCGTGCTCACCCGACGAAGAAGAAGAATGGAAGTACATAAAAGAAGTGCAGCAGAGCGAAAAGCAGCAAC
The DNA here is from genome assembly GCF_003285725.1 of Scaptodrosophila lebanonensis. Taxonomy (NCBI): domain Eukaryota; kingdom Metazoa; phylum Arthropoda; class Insecta; order Diptera; family Drosophilidae; genus Scaptodrosophila; species Scaptodrosophila lebanonensis. The sequence continues at coordinate 1,783,225 of NW_022060538.1, forward strand.
AGCAGCAGCCGCAACAACTTTTCAGCGAAGAGCTTGGTAGAGGCAGAGATGCCGACGTTGACGCCGCCTTAAGCGCTGGCGTAGGCAATAACGTTTCAGCCAATGGTATTGGCGCTGTATACCTAAATGAAATTGTGGGCAACGGTAACGATGACAGTGGCCCGCACCTATCGCTTGATAATGGGGGCAATGGCAGCAGGGCAGCCTCCCTTTTGGCTTACGAAGAGGAAGATATTGAAGTAATTAAGACAGATGGTGATTTTTCAACAAATTCCAACACGACCACATCGACAGGTGAGGTGGAAGAAGCACCTGTGGCTGCCATATCCCAGCCGGAAGTGCAAGTAGAGCTGCAGCAACAGTCTGAAGAGCAGCAGGAGCTGCCATTGCAGAATGAGGACGAGGATCCTAGCTCGGTTGCCACGACTTATGGAACAAGCAGTCTTAGTGAAAACAATGCCACGCCTCTAGAGGCAGAACTTTTAATAGAAAAGAACCTTCAGCCACAGCAACAACAGCCACCACACAACCTTAGTTTTGATCTATTTGATGACAAGGAAAACGATAATCCTGCTCCTTTGCCGTCACATCAATACACTGACATAGGTGGCCTCGATGACCATCACTCTCAGCTAAACCCCAACGCCGTTGAGTTTGTTCCAAACTTTGGCTCCCAGCCCACTTCTCCTGTTGAGCCCGAGCCCATTGCCGCAATTGGTGGCAGTGGGCGGCAGCTAAGAGCTGTTGCTATCGATGATGTGGTGGCGGAGAGTCCGCGTAAAGGCATACGCATCTGCAACATGGATGCCATTGCTGTGCCCGACGAATCGGAATTTGACGACGAAGCAGCTAAACGTCCGCATGAATTGGAGCAAAGAGACGACTTATTTGGAGATGGTGTTAATCCACAAGAGGAGTTGTTACACGATGCCGGTGGGGCCTCCTCCGTTGCTGATGTCTTGGACTACCAGCGTATTGATCATGGTCCAGAGACAAGCGTTGATTTGGAGGCTGATTTGGATCCATCTGAGACCGAGGCATTGGCCGCCAATGTGGTTTCAAATGATATTATGAAGCAGTCGATTTATGGCGAACACAACGCCTCGATCGAGGACATTCTTAACTCAGTCCAGCCATTGCCCACTACGAGCGATGAGCAGGAACAGCTCTTGGGATCATACGCAGAGGTAGTTACTGCCGAAAAGGAGTTGCTGCATGTTGAGGAAAAGGAACATATTTCACAGTCGCCGTCTACTGAGGAGTTGCAAATTCAGACTGCCGGTCATCAGTTCTTTGATGATTTATCACTCCAGAAACTCGCGACTACCCAAGATCCTATGCAGGCGTCCGTGTACATTGAGCATACATCCGAGGATGCGCAGCAGCAACTGAATGATGAAAGCTTGCTACTGGATACAAGTGCTCCAGCCTTAAGCCCGCTTGATGAGTCTCTGCAACCGGCAACAACACACGCTACCACCACAACAACTACTCTTAATTTGGAACCGGAGACGGTCGCCTTTGTAGACATAACACCATCTCCACTCTCTTCAACCGAGGAAAAGCATCTCGTCGAAGAGACCAAGGAGCAGCTACCGCAGCCAGTGCAGCAAGAGGCGGAGTTGTCGGAGGGCGATATCCTCGCAGCCGGCTCTTCACCACAGGTAAGTCTGTACAATAAAACAATAATAATAAAAGGTGGAAAAAATACTGACTCATCATGTGTCAAAAAGTTTATTGTGAATTTTTAATTGGCATAGTCAGGTAAAAGTTGAAAGTTGACTCTTTTGATTTCCTCACTTTTCTATGCTTACTCATTACCTGAGCCTTAAGAAATCATTAAATTTGTTGGTATACTTCTTTGTCTATATACAGCTGACTGCATGTCCGGCTGTTTCTTATGTGTGTGTGTGAGTATTTTATTGCATTTTTATTACACCGAGACCGGGGTGTGTACCGTTAACTTGCTCTCGCGCCGTCTCTCACTTGCTTCATATACATATGTATGAATATATACATATACACACCTACGCGTATATTCTGCAGGTTTCCGTTGCATTTTTGGTGCATTAAAAGCCCAACCCCCTGGGCCACTCAATTTTTACACTTCACAGGACTTGCAAGAGTTGTTTTCTGCCCTTCCTGTAAGTCTGTGTGGTTGACTCTCTGCATTCAATGGGTGGGGCCTTGCTTGTATGGCGTTGTGTGTATGTGCCAAAGTTTATACCTACATTTATAAGTATGTATGTAATTCAAATATCAATTTAATAAGCATTTTAAAGCATTTCTTATACTTTAGTAGCGCATTAATATTTAGAGCTTCTGACTCTTCGTTTTTGGAAAGTGTTGTTACTTACGACTGCTTCCGTTCCAATTTGGTTTTTTGATCGCTTTTTTGTGTTATACGCAATTCATTTGGAAAATGTATTATGTATGTGTGCATTTGATAGAAAAGTTGACGCTCTCGCTACTTTTCGCTTCAAAATACTACATCCATATATTGTATAGACGAAAACAATTACTGCTGCTGCAAGAGTGGTAACTTTTTTCGCTTCGCTGCAAGTCTTGGCTCTAATGCGCACACAAACACAGAGAGAGAGGAGCTATCATAATTACAAAAACAATAGAGGCAGCTGCTTCACACAGCCGTGCATGGTTTACTTAATTGGGTCACATACACATACATATACGATATTCGCTTGCATTAAACCTACATGCATATATATTATATATACATATATGTATACATACATTTGTAAATACATACATATATTCATATTATGCATCCAATATGCTTTTTGTATTGCTGTTGCTTGGCCATTGTTTGCTGCGACTTCAGTGCTATCCAACTTTTGTGAGGGAGTTCTGCTTTTTGCATGCATGCTAACATACTTTCATACATATTCACATTTATTGTAGCTCTGTATATGTAAATGCTGACTTAAAACAAAACGCTTCTTAATCGCTTTAATTGTTTTATTATTTACAATATCAACTTTGTCTTGCTGCAAACATACGATAAATACATACATATGTACATACTATCTATACATCAAAACGGCGAAGACGTTTTCGAAGAAGTTCGTAATAAATATATGTACATACATGTTTATATATGTATAAACATATGTACATATGTGTATCTATCCTATGTATGTATATTAGACAGAATGTTATATACTATCTGCACTAATGTAATACTATCTGTACAAATATAAAACTTTCTATACAAATGTTATAGAATATATAATCGGCGTGACAAAATAAATCAGATTAGTCAAGTTCGTGTGTGCGTTTGCTTGAATGTCGAGTTATTTTGGACCAAAAGTAGCCATGCCCAGTATTTTATATAATTACATACATTGGATCTGTGCAACTACATATAAATATTGTAAAATGTGTTTTCCTTTACTATGAAGAATTTAAAATTATTATTTGCAAATTGAGTTTGTATTATATTTTCTTTAGGAATGTTTAGGTATCTACTCTTCGCTAAAATAAATTAAACAAGTAGAGAAGCTAAAGTCGGGTGTCCCGACTTTGAAATACTCTGTACATATGCGTATATGTGTGTCTGTGTATGTCTCTTCTTTCTGTACAAAGCAGTAACAACAACAACAGCTGCGGGCACGGCCTGGTCATATATGTATACATATATGGCTATAACTTCCTGTTAAATCGGCCTATCATTATGAAACTTGGCATACGGGCTCAAAATAACTATGTAACTGAAAGTATTTTCCAAGAAATACGGGAGTTATGGAAAATCAGTGATTGCAGGGGGAGGGGGGAGGGTGGTAGGGAGGTAAATTTCAAAATATTTTCTGCGTATTCACATAAGGCACCTGGGACTCAAATTTGGTGTCCCTAGGTCTTATAGACTCCGAGATATAGGTGATTATACGAATGGAAAATCGGAAACCCCCCATAGGGCGAAAGGCGGGGAATATCAAAAAAAATAAAACAAACTTGCACAGTGTGTTCATACGGACAGATAGTCAGACGGACAGACAGGGCTAGATCGACTCGTCTTGTCATGCTGATCAAGAATATATATACTTTGTCGGGTCTGCCACGCCTCATTCTGCCTGCTGCATTTTTCAGCTCGCGCAAACCTAATATACTCTTGTACATTTCATGAGCTAAAAAAAATTACAGCCGATTAGTAATTCCATAAAAAATGTCGGATCACTATGCGAACTATAATTATATGCAGCAATTGTGGGAATTGTAACCAGTTGCTAAACAACCCAAGTTACAGGTCAACTAAGATGAAATTCTGATCAAGAAATTCGTCAAATTTAATTAAGCCTGCCATTTGTGAGGCAAATTGGAACTGAAATGGGGTCTGGCGGACTCACAAGCAACATCAGCTGATGACAACAAATGAAAACCAACAACGCGTTCTTTTCATACTCCATAAACCGTTGTGAGATGCAGAGCTGATTGCATTTTGTTCATTGCGCTGCATGCCACGCACTTGTTGGAAACGGAAGATATTTTTGAGGTGGCTAAAAGGGTGAATTCGCCGTAGCTATAGATACAATACAAGTAAAAAAGCTAAAGTCGGGTGTCCCGACTTTGAAATACTCTGTACATATGTTTACAATAATTATAGAAAATAAAAAAAATTAAGAAAATAAAAAAAAAAATTTGATCGATTTTACCTCTCTCGGTATTCGAACTCACGTAAAGGGTGTATAATTGCACATTTACATAGCAATTGCGTCTGTGTGAGTGTATGTATGCCTATGCGCATCAATTCGTGACTGTGTAAGCATTTTCGCAGTCAACCAAACAGCAACATCAACAACAGCCGCGGGCAGCGCTTGAGCAGCGCTGCAGCAGCGCTGCATCAGCAAATATATTTATGGCTATAACTTCTTGTTAAATCGGTCTATCATAATGAAATTTGGCATACGGACACATAATAACTAACTGGGGGTATTTGCAAAATTTTAGTTCGAAATTCCAAGAATTACGGGAGTTACGATTTGCGGGGTAGAGGGGGGAGGGAGGGGAATTCCAAAATATACATTTTCTGCGTATTCACATAAGGCATCTGGGACTAAAATTTGGTGTTCCTAGGTCTTATAGTCTCCGAGATATAGGCGATTATACGAATGGAAAATCGGGAAAACCCCCATAGGGGGGAAGTGGGGGGGAAAATCAAAAAAATAAAACAAACTCGTATAGAATACACACATAACGCATCTTCGTGCAAAATTTGGTGTCTCTATCTCTTATAGTCTCTGAGATCTAGGTGTTCATACGGACGGACAGACGGACAGACGGACAGACAGACAGACAGGGCTAGATCGACTCGTCTCGTCATGCTGATCAAGAATATATATACTTTGTGGGGTCTGCCACGCCTCCTTCTGCCTGTTACATTTTTCAGCTCCCGCAAACCTAATATACTCTTGTACATTTCATGTACAGAGTATAACAAGCAGCGAGATAAGTCTTGCCTTACCTGCCTCTAATGGCAGTGCTAAAGAACTCATAAATAGACCCAGAAGTGTTGTTGCCATCCGTAGAAGGCAAACCACACGATTGAAGCAGAGCCCAGACGAAAATTGTACATCGTTCGTGTTGGCAACTAGCAAAAACAACAATAACAACAACAACAACAACAAAATTGGCCAGGTGTTTTATTACCATTTTCGCTATTAACAATTTCTTCTGCACTGAATGTAGTGCGCCAGTTTTTTCATCGCCACTTATATATGTATATATTTGTATATAAATATATATATATATAGTATGTATGTATATTAGTACATAGTATGTATATTATAGATTTTGACTTTGTGGCCATGCCAGGGCATGTGAAGCAATCCAAACCACAGCCATCGTGGTATGAAGCAAAGCTAAAGCTCCGGCACCGCAACATGGCAGTTACTCATTGAGCCAAAGCATAATGGATAAAGAATAACAACGGCCGTCCACTTGGCAAAATAAGACAATTTCATACAGTCTCGCCTTTCTAATATAGATATCTAGCTGTAATATGGCGTGTTGAGTAAGTGCGTTTTGTAATTGTATCTTTTGGTTCTTTCGTGCACGAGAACTCTTGGAATGCTATTAAAAATGCAGATTCAAGCTTCACATTTTTTTGTGTTACCCTAAATATCCTGTCAGACCTCTTGAATTTTGTAGCTATCCAGCCAAAAATGTTATTCTTATTCCTCTATTCATATAACCTGGTTCTTCAACTGGATCGGACTTAATCACACACTAAAACTTTTGTTTATAAAACTCTACCATACTATATACATATGTATGTTCATACGGGCGATCGACGGCTATTTTATTGACAAAAGACCCATCAGCTTTAAAAAGAAATCGTTTATGAATATATCGTATCCTAATTCGTGATGTAATACCGAATAATAAGCATTAGTGGAACCGGATCAAGGGATGTAAAAACGCTCTCAATGAAATATCTTAATAAATATTACGAACATACTGTCCGTTCTTAATTCGGCGTAAATGTACATAATGTCAGAGCTAGAATAACCCATCTTGAAATTCATATTCCTCTAAGACCTAGGCAGATCAAGCTTGTGTGTTTTTTTGATGCACCCACAGTTACTTCAGCACAAACAAAGATAAGTTCTTACCTCCTGTTAAGTATGTAACCCTTTATATTCTTACACAGATCTATATTTTGCGTAAGCCACTGCTTAGCTTTATTTATTTTTGAAAGGATTTTTTGGTTAGTCTGTTTTGCTTCATGCTAAAATCTTCGTGAGTTTGTCCGATGAGAAATACAATGCCACACAATACAACATAATTAACTTTCTATTCTTTGAATATTTTGTTGTTGCTCTTTTTCGTAAGTTACCTACATTTGAGTATACATGCAGCTTCTGCTGCCGCTCTGGTCTGGCGCCGCTCCGTGCGTGACACGTTGCAGCAGCACTTCAAACGGGAACTTCATTATCATCGTCCGTTTCATGCCGATGTTATTAGTCGTAGCCACTTCGTTGTGGTTTTGCAAATTCGGCTGCTAGCAGTCGTGGCTCCGACCTGGCGGATTGTCGTTTGTTGGAAGCTAGCTATCCAGCTGCAACGAGTGGCAGCGTCATTTGCCGGTTTTCCTACACATTTTTCGCTCTTATATATGTGCTTGTATAGTATACACATTTATATTAATACCCTTCACTAAAAAGTGTATGGGTATATTATTTTTGGTGTGTAGGCCTGTAACACAAATAAGTAAGAATGGTAGACCACACATACATAGGTATATATGTATGTATGTATGTGAAAATCTTGAGATGACTTCAAATCGCCTTGTCCGTCTGTCTGTTTCAATAACATCTCCTGCTACAGTTTTAGAGCGAAGCTGAACATGCTAGATCAGTATACATATAGTATGTATAATAGTTGCATTCAAAAAAATTGTTTCGAATAATTGTTTTTTTTTTTATTTAAGAATGTCGTAACTTTTGGTGTTGCATAACCTGTGGGCCGGGAATGCAAATAGATTTTTTAAAATGCTGTACAATGAAAGATTAGATGCTTCGAACACAGAAGGGTATATAAGTAGTTCGCAGCCCATAACCGTTCATGAATCAGTTAGTGTTGTGCATAACGAACGTGTTCGCCTTCATAACTTCATATGCCACGTTGCTGGTCCTGCATAGACTTGTTCGCCTTTTGATCGTTGAATTCAGTCAACTTATAATATTTTGTGTAACAAAAAATGTACTGCAGGTGAAGATTTAATTTGTAAGCACTTTTTCTACTTTCTACTTTGTAAAACGATCTGTTCAACGTCGGCTTGTAAAAGGGTATATTAGTTTTGTGCGAGTGTACATGTAACACACAGAAGGAGTCGTGGCAGACCCCACAAAGAATATATATTCTTGATCAGGATGACAAGCCGAGTCGATATGGTCATGTCCGTCTGTCTGTATGAACGCAAGAAAGTATAAGAGCTAGAATAACCAAACTTGGTATCCAGAGTCTCCTATGCCTGAGAAAGTGCAAGTTTTCTCATTTTTCCCGATGCACCCCACCACTTCCCCGCTATTCGCCAGTTAGTGATCATATATCCGTATCCCATGTTTTATTATGATAGGTTGATTAGAAAGAAAGTTATATCCATATAACCAGGCCCAAGCTCTGTCCGCAGCTGCATTTGTTGCTGCTTTGACATAATTATGTAATGCACACATACATACTTATGTACAAGTGCTGATGTAAATGTATGTAAGCATGTATAGAATATTTTATATTTAATTAAATTAATTTTTTTAATACATTTTTATTTTTATTTGTGGGATTGTACCGGGTATTTAAGAGTTGAGCCGGCTGCTCGACTTTAGCATTCCTTTCTTGTTTGATTTTCATCCCTTTTCCCCCAGAACAGTATTTCTTCAAAACTGTCCAAAGCTACATAAACTAATATTTTCATTTTTCATTTGTATGTAACTCTACACCTTTGTTTTGTATTTATGGCTGAAAAATGTATCTGTTATTTGAAAGGGATGGGTATATGGAGCTATGGAAAAGTTAGCACGTCTTTTGTCTTGTTGGGTGGTATTGTTATGTTTGTGTGTCCAAGTCTGGATCTTGTAAATGGTATTTGATCGAGCCTAGAGGGTTCCAGCCATGCTATTTATTTGCAACTTTTTTTTATAGTTGGTGGTATTATGGTTTAATATTCAGTAAAGGTCAAATAACAAATATAATAACTTTAAAATTGTTTATTTATTTGTTATACTATTAGTAGCTATATTTGCCGAAGGAACTGAGCATCGGAGACCTTCGGTTTATTGTTTATCGTTTATTATTTGGGAAGATTTACAGAAAAAGTTCTGTAGCATTTATTCATTTCTTGCACTTACACATTACATACATGTACGAGTATACTTGTATGTCTTTATGCATATAGAAGAGTGACAAATCGGGTGGGCTGCCAAAGAGACCAATGCAGTGTTCCTCTATATATGCTCTTCTTTGTCAACACAAAGTACAAACGTTTTCGTCCATGTACTTTGAATACTTTTCCCGCTTAAAAATAGAAATTACATACCGCACATTAAGTATCTCTTATGTATAGTATGTACATATGTGGGTAGTGCGTGCATTATTTTGTCGTTGCTGCCTAATTTGGAATTGTGTATTTAAAAGCTGTTGCCGTTGGCCACCGCCCATCGCTTAGTCACCACGCTATCTGACGGGCCTGTTGTGTACGTAAGGAATGCTAATGGTTTTTACTATTACGCGCTATTAAATTCTTACCTACAGATATGTTATGATGTACATTTCATTTGTACATGCATACATATTAAAATTTGCAAACTTGGTGCGGTCTAATGGCTGTTTCTGCCAATTTCAATGTCCTAACAAATCGTGTGTAGCAATGCCGACGAATTAATTCATTTGTGTTAGCATTCGATGTACAATACACACAAAGGCAGACATTCAGACCTCTCAGCGTTCATATATACGTATGTATGTCGTCGCAAACTAATAACTTTAACAACTGAAATGCGTACACACTACATATACATACAAAATAAAAACAAACGAGCCGACTACTTATGTGTATTATATGCATACAATCTACCTTCTCCTACTTCTATATACAATATATTACATATAAAATACTATGTATATAAATTGAGCTATTTTTGCAATCACGCACTAGCATTCCAGGCTTGTTTTCGCTTAATTATTTGTATTTGATTAATTTTCAGCGTTTCATTCTTGTTCTCTTCGTCAGTTTTTGCAACTTTGTTCATCATCCAAATAGTATGACTCAAAATTTAAAGGTCTCTATCGATGTATTGTTGGTTGTACGAGTATGTGTACGTGTATTTGTAGAGTAATAAGCAGCAGCAACAAAAGTTGATGTCATCTGCTTCATTTTTGGCAAGGGAAAAGATATTCATGCTCATGCGCACACATAAGCTATCAATGAATTTTGTTTGTATATGAATACATGCATATGTATCTATGTACATATATACTATGCCCAATTATGAATGAATGTACTTCTGTAGTTTGAATGCTTTGCCGGCATTCCCATCATCTCATCTGGTTAATTGGAAACTATTCTCCACCTACAGGTATCGATCTAAAATTGTCGAAAGTAATTCTTTAGCTTCTTTGATATAAGGAAGTTTACCTGTAAATATATATATATTTCCACATATAAGTTAAAATTACTAAATTGATGTGAGTGTGTGTGTGTGCTCGTAATAACCGATCCACTGAATAGCTGGGTGAGTCAGCGCAGCAGCAAGCCAAGGCAGCTGACGGCTTTCCTCATTGACTTTTTCGGCTTCAGCTCACTTTTAACCCCATTACGCTTGAGCAACAACCGACTTTACATACTCCATACTATAGTATATAGTAGGTAAGCGAGCAGCAAAAGAAAGCTGACTGTGCGGACTGGGCTGACTGGCCGGCCAACCAACAACGAACAACTAACAATTGCGCGAGTGGGCTAAAAGTGGGCAATATGCCGGCCGGCCGGCCGGCTGGCTGGCCAGCCCGCGGGCCGAACAAACACTTGGCTCGCTCACTCGCTGGCTGGCATTTTCTGGTCAATGACATTTAAAAGCGCTAGTCGTCGTCGTGCGGCTAGGGAAAAAGTGCCGGAAAAAATGCTAGTGCTACATTTTCACTCCGCCAAACCAAAACTAAAGCAAAGTCAAGTCAGTGACATGTTTTCTGTGTCTTTTGTGTCTGCCATGGCTGTGCTGTGCTCTGCCGTGCTGTGCCGTGCCATCATCGTCGTCGACGTGCTCCCAGCCTAACAACAATCATGACATTGTGCCCGGAGCTATTTTCCCACTTTCACAGTGTCGACGACAACATTCGCCGCTGATGTCATTATAACGATTTGTATGCAACAGTAATGTGTGCGCCCGTCTTACCCTCTCACACATAAATGTGTTTTTACATACAAACAGACACACATACTCCACTCAAACTCAATTCTGCACACCCCACCAAGTTGACGCATCGCTCCATCCCCACCCAACTCAGCCCTCGTACTTTCCTTACGTTGTTGTACTGCTGCATGCTTTGTGGAGTGCCTCTCACCAAATCTTGCGGATTCAACTTTAGTTAAAAACGTTTCTTATTTACAATATATGGTAGATAGTATTATACATACATGCTATATACGGGCAAAACATTCACTTATTTTCTTAGCTGGAAATTTATCTGTTGCGTGATTTATTTTTGTGGATGGGCTGGTGTCCTCATCTGAACGTTGTTGCTCTGGCTTGATGCTCCACAGCTATTTTTACAACCTACTATAAGTAAAATGTACTTCTTGAGGCAAATAAAAAGCACTTGTATGCAATTAATTTTGAAATTTTTGTTCTCCCAGCTTATGCCTGCAACACTGAGTTGCTGCGACCATGCCAATACTTGTCTACTGATATCTATGTAGAATGCTATTCAAAATTATTGCAAATGTATTGAAAAATTTGGAAATAATCAATTGTCCCGGAAAAACAAAACAAATGTTTCTGTTAGAGTTTCTGTGCAGAAAATAACTTTAGAACTTTATAGGCGGCCAACCGAAATGTTTATTTGAGACTTTGAAATTGCTTTGTTCGTGAACAACTCAATGGGCTAATTAACTTTCCTAGCTAGCTTGTACTCTAAAAGTTCATAAATCTGAGGAAAATTATGCCATCTGATGCCAATGTATTCACCTTTATTATAGCCTGTACCCAAAGGGTGAAAGGCTATACTAGTTTTGTGCGCATGTATGTAACACACAGAAGGAGGCGTGGCAGACCCCACAAAGTATATATATTCTTGATCAGGATGAGAAGACGAGTCGATATAGCCATGTCCGTCTGTCCGTCTGTCCGTCTGTCTGTATGAGCGCAAGGATCTCAGTAAGTACAAGAGCTAGGATAACCAAAATTGGTATCAAGGTTCCTATAAGCCCTAGGCAGAACGAGTTTGTTTATTTTTTCTGATACACCCCCCCACTCCCCCGCAATTCGTATTTTTTCTTATAACTTCCGTAATTCTCGGAATTTAAAAATCAATTTTGGTAGGTACATCCAGTTAGTACTAATGTGTCCGTGTGCCAAATTTCATCATGATAGGTCAATTCTGAAGAAAGTTATAGCCATAAGTAAAATCGCTGCTCATGCGCTGCCTGCAGCTCTGTCGGCAGCCCTGCCCGCAGCTGTTGTTGTTGTTGCTGCTTTTGTTCAACTTTGTGCTGCATACATACACGCATATGAACACGCATAGGTACGTGATGTAAATGTATGCTGTTTAAACTGAACATAAACATGTATTCTAATTTAATTAAATTAATTATTTTAATTAATTAATTCATTCATTTTTTTTAATAATTTAATTTTTTTTAATTTTTTTTTTTTTAATTTTTCCTTTTTGTGGAGAGTACAGGCTATTTTACTGTCGGGCTTGCTCGACTGTAGCGTTCTATCTTGTTTTTTTAATTTATTGATGGTCTGGTGACTTACTTATACTTATTCCTTCTTATTATGTTTTCATTTTTTTCAGGTGGAGAATGCTGCGTTTTGTGCAGCTGTCGGCAATCACGCCCCTGATACCGTTGAAATTCAACCAGAGCAACAGCAACCACTCTCCAGTAACCCATTTGTCGAGACAGAACCCACACCAGCTGTAAATGAGGAATCTCAATTCAACGACCAACTGCACCACAACGAAGAGGTTCGCCAGGACATCGTCAATGAATCAACCGAATCCCAGAAAAACGACATCGCGCGCAATTTAATCCTTGAGCTTGAGAATACCGAATCACAAGCTATAATCCCGACCGACATAAGTGCAGCAGTCGCCAATGCAATAATTGGCGAAGGCGACACTGCAGCTAATGCTCCGATTTCTAAGGTGAAGGTCAGCCCCGTAGAGACAGCCAAAAATCGAACAGCAACCAAATCGAACGTTACAGCAGCCAAGTCCAGCACCGCTACTTCTTCAGTCGGTAGCAAGAAGCCAGCGACAACTACGCTTGCAGCCAAACGAAATACGACTGCAACCACGGCGACAGCTCGCCCGCGCACTGCTCCACCTGCAGCACCCAAGAGCGGAACTGGAACTACATCTAATGCGGCGGCTGCCAAGCCAGCCACCACAGCACGCAAGCCGTTAAGCAGCACGCTTGGCGCTAAGCCAGCGCCACGAACTACTGCTACCACCTTAAGTAACGCTCGCCCGGCTACGGCACCAGGCAGCAAGACCACGACAAAAGCAACGACCTCATCGACGAACGTACGCAGTGCTGCCACTGCACGCAAGCCCAACACCACTAGTAGTAACACCACTACCGCCATCACAAATGGCACAGGTACGGTTCAGGTCAAGCCGCGCACAACTCTATCGAGTGCAAGCGGAGCAGCACCACCTAAACCGACCTCTACAGTGCGCAGGGCAGCACCGAGCACCACCACGCCACGGTCGCCTACAAAGCCGATTTCCAAACCTCTGGCTAAGAGTGGTGGTGTAACTAGCGGCACTACAACTACCACTGCCGCACGTGGAAAATCAACTCAACTCGGCACCAGCTCTACGGTGGCAAACACCACTACTACCACAACAATTACTAAGACTTTCACGGCGCGTCCGGCACCTAAATTCACGCACACTGTGCCGTCTACTACCAGCACTACACGTCGATCACTAGCACCAAGCAGCGCCACCAACACTGCTTCAGCTTCGCGGAAACCGTCACCACTTAAACCAAACACCCCAGGCAAGGCACCTGTGTCACTTAAGCCGAAAACCAAAGAATCTGCTAAAATATCGCCGTCTGCCCAGAAAACTAATAAGTCGCCAACGAAGACCGATGTAGCAGAGCTTCCACTGATTAACAGTAATGGTGATACCCAGGCGAAGTCGGAGGCACAGGATCTTATTTCTCAGAACGGCGACGGCATATCGGCACAGGAATTGCCCCGGCCCGTTGTGGAGCCGCCGCAAGCTGAAGAGGTTGCATTACTAGATTTCTAGAGGTGGTGGAGGAATGAAAACAACAAAAACTACATTACCCACTCATATTATAAACAATTTAAGAACTAGTATTTGGCAAAGGTTGACTGAAAATGGCATGCCAATGAAAAAAAAGCGACCCAAGTAACGACTTTGTAGAGAGTAACTGATTTTGTATCCCTTTTATGTAATACGACTCGAGAAATTTCGATAGATACTCCTTGCATTTTTTAAAGCATGTGTGTCTTACACGAAAAAACAATGTTTGTGCTATTTTATGAAGTCAATGAGTGCTTTGTCTCTGCTTTATATTTTAATATATCTCATTATAATCGTTTACGAAAACTGTTGCACGCTGATTTAATTTTGCTCAAAGTAAGACCACAATTTATTTTCTTTTTAAATGAAAAAATTGTCAGCCTATACGGAGAAATATTCAAAATCTTGTGGTAGCACATAAAAAGTATTAAAAAGCTATAGAACATATAAACCTATTGTCACGTAGCAAGAGAAAGAAAATGAATAACAATTGTATCTTTTACTCACTTGGTGTTCTAACGCGTAACGCTTTAAATGCTAAAAATTGTATTAAAAAAAAGAAACAACGTCCTCTCTGGCTAATTTTGCAATGATAGCCACTGTGCGTGGGCTGATCTTATTTGTTTACGGAATATTTATGTTTCTTTGGATGATAAACATAAATTATACACAGAATACGAATACGTTCCTCAATTTTACTTAAAATAGTTATCCTTGATTATTGGTTGCTGAAATTAGCCCAGTGTATTATTATTTGAAACAAATAACAACATAACTACGCGAAAGGTCTTTATTTTCCAATAATTATTTTAATTTTTTAACCAATCACAGCTACAATTATAACAAACAGAAATTGTAATGTAACTCAGCACACACACACACACACACACATACATACATACTACGTTTAAAACGATATTATCTATTAAAAATTAAACGCAAGAAAATCTCAAAACACCTTTCATAATTATAGCTTGTTTTATTTTCGTTCATTTTTCATTATTTACATGTAATTTCTTCCCAAAGTGCTTTAAGGTCTCCTTTACTAGTTCTTAAACTGGCAAAATCTCTACTCATAGTCATTATTAGACAGGAAAAATTACGAAAGCGGTAACCAGTCGAATTTATTGTCTTTAAAACCAATTATGCCTGTTTATGTGAAGACGTAAAAACAAAACCCTAATTTAGTTGGAGTTGAAAGTGTGTTTCTAAATCAAATTTACACTGAGTCTACTTATATACCTACCTACATGCATTTACTCATATACACACATACTATGTACTTATTTATATACATACATGCATACATAAATGACTGACTGCCCATTTAAATTGCATAATCCCGCCCCAGTGCCCTTCACTTTCATTTGCCTTATTATTCGTAATTTGCTGAGAAACGAGAGCTAAGAGAATGGAAATTGTAATAATTATAGATTGAACATACATACATACATACATATATGAATAAAAACTCAAGTCAAAAAAAAAAACCATTGAAAATCTCCAAAAGGGCAGAAAACCCCAAAGCCACTATTAGTGTTGCTTGACTGAAGAGGAAGAATTAGACGGCGTCCGCCACTTGGACTCTTGAGTTCAGACTGAAAAGCGAAAAGTGCCCAGCACTGCCTCAGCCCTGTTTGCATGGGTTGGAAAATGATTCGAGGTTGAATATTGCTTGGTGTGCTTTTTGGGCACTGACACCAGAAAAATGAGCACTCTTTTTTATACTATACAATTATAGAATAAGGATGAAGACATCATTGCATGCATCGAACAAAACCGACGTACATATAAAATATTATTAAAGTATTATATACATACATGTGTATCTATCTATACAAGAAATGTTGGCCAACCCAAGAACGATGATGAAAGCCATTAATAAAGTAACACATATTTATACCAATTAATTCACAAACATACATGCACACATACATACATATATCAAAATATGCAAGTTACAAAAGGACTTCGCATAAGTCACATCCTTGAAGAGTATTTCATTAAACATACTATATACATACATACATATTTATAAAAGCATTCATGATTCTGTATGTTTATCAGCATACATACATACATATAATGTTTGTGAGCCTGTAGAAGGAAAGGTAAACTGAAATGAAAATGTCAGAATTCTTTACAAATAAATGTTATACATAGAAAATGTGGAATTTTCATGCATGGAATATTAACAATATTATACGCTTCACTAAAAACAGTAAGTGTGTGGGTTTTTTGTTTTAACATTAACTATAAAACCTACACTAGTCGGCGTAAGTATTTTAACGTTTAGTACTAACGACTAACGGCGTTTGTTGCTTTAGGCTAAATTGTTATGCGCCATATACAGGTCATAACAAAAACATAATGTACCCAATACATTTTGTCTACTACCCTTCACATCTTTTGTTAACAATGGACAACTCCATTAGGTGCCAACTTTTATCAGCATAATGGGACGACCTCCTTGTCCGCCTGTCTGTTTCAATAACTACAGATCTATCGCGTGGAAAGTTTGCACCGACGTTCTTTTTATACTCTGTACATGAAATGTACAGGCAGAAGGAGGAGTGGCAGCCCTCACAAATTATATATATTCTTGATCAGCGTGACAAGACGAGTCGGTCCAGCCCTGTCTGTCTGTCAGTCCGTCCGTATGAACACCTGGATCTCAAGTTTGTTTTATTTTTTTGATTTTCCCCCACACTTCCCCCCTATGGAAGTTTTCCCGATTTTCCATTCGTATAATCGCCTATATCTCGGAGACTATAAGACCTAGGGACACCAAA
Organism: Scaptodrosophila lebanonensis; assembly: GCF_003285725.1. Lineage (NCBI taxonomy): Eukaryota > Metazoa > Arthropoda > Insecta > Diptera > Drosophilidae > Scaptodrosophila > Scaptodrosophila lebanonensis. The sequence continues at coordinate 1,800,030 of NW_022060538.1, forward strand.
TTTGAGTCCAAGATGCCTTTTGTGATTACGCAGAAAATGTGTATCCATCCGGAAATGTGTATATCCGCAATCCATAACTCCCGTATTTCTGGGAATTTCGAACTGAAACTTGGCAAATAAGTACCTCCTGTGATTATAAGTCCAAATGCCAAGTCATAATGATAGGCTGACTTAACAGACCAAGCAGTGCCGGCAGCTGTTATTGTTGTTACTGCTTTGCTTAGACACACGAGACATACACAGACACACACGCATAATTATTATACACATGTGTACAGAGTATTTCAAAGTCGGGATACCCGACTTTAGCTTCTCTACTTGTTTAAATGATGCAAATGATATGTCTAGTGCGAGATCTCTATCATATTAATACTTGTCATGGAAACGGTTTGTTTCAAATGGTTTTTTGCACAAAAATAGAAAATATAGGACCCTCAATATTTTTGAAATAAGACATTTTTAAATAAGCCCAGTATCGCGGACACTAATGCTGGCTACACATTTAATTGGAAATTGAACTCATTTTGAAATACACAATGTTCTAAAACAAACTGTTGGGGACTACAACCGTGATGGGTCACCTGTGAACTACTAATAGTGAAGAGTCTATTAGCTGAACTGATTATAAATCATTTTAATATATATATATATAAATATATTATCTAGCTGTTGAAAAGCTTAGAACGCTCCTTTACAGCCTTTCAATATTTCATCAGACTCCTGATTCCCATTTTTCTCCAGTGGTGATGCAAAAAGGCCACCTCAGAATTCATTCCGATGTAATGTTATTCAAAAACAATTTTACCTATTTGGAATTTATTCGTTTTGTTATAAATGCGGATATTGAATTAAAAAAACGTGCACAAAGATATTTTATTTAGGTATTTAATGCATACCCCCTTATGTAGTTAATATTGTTGAAATTACATTATTTTATAATTAGGGCCACTTGTCCTCTAGGCCTTTTTGGCGCGCTTGTTGAACTGTGGCGTTGAACCATTTTCCTGCGCAGAACGTTTGTTGAATGGTTTTTTATTAGGAAACCTATCATATTTTGCTGGTCCACTGAAACCACCGGGACCTTTACCGCCAGGACCATTACGACCAGGACCCTTACCACCAGGGCCTTTGCCTCTAGGACCGAAACGACCAGCAGCAACGGGTTTACGACCGAAATTAGGGTTTTTAAATTGTAGCAAAGTTTTATGTTTTACTATTGAGTTGGGCTCAATAAATATGGGTTTACCCCCTAATTTAGCCTCGTTTAGGAGAAAAGAATTGCAAAATCCTTCGGTAGTTTCAAATTTTATAACGGCTCTGCGACCGAACATGTTAATATTTTCGATTTCACCCGATGCCTTGAATAATTCTCTAAGTTCACTTTCGGAGACTTCTGAAATTGAAAAGGGTTTAGTGGATGGATTCTTAATATATTTAGAGCTTACCTTGAGTCAAATTTGTGACAAGAATTTGGAGCGGGCACGAGTTTACATAGAAGCTTCTCAACTCAACTGTTAAATCGCCCACTGTTTTGCCATTTAGCTCCCAAGCCTTCTGGGTGGAACCCGCATTTTTATATGTGATAAATGCTAAAGTGCTTGATGTGCAAATAACTTCAACATCTAGAAGTTCGCCGTATTTCTTGAAGATTTTCTCTATGGTCGCAGTTTTGAATGACTCGTGCTTCCCTGTGTTGTTCAAAATCAGGGTGCAGTCGTTTGACTTTGGTATCTTCGTCATTATACTGCGTACTGTTATGAATCGACTGCCTAGTTGGCTGCCATTTAACTTTAAGGCTGGGGCCACTGAGTCCTCCGACTCGAAACGTATATAGGCCCTGAGTTTATCTGTGTTCTTCGTAAAATTTATACAATCGATTGGACCAACTTTCTTGAAATGGGCCTTCAACTCATCCTCTGTAGTTTCTGCTTTAATGAGGCTCACCACTACAGTGCGCTTCATAAAGGTTTCCTTGCTTGTTGCAGGTGCAACCTTCAGATTTTGACCGTTTAGAGTAAGAGCCTTCACATTGGCGTTAAGTGCAGCCCCAGCCGCATCGGCAGTTTGAAAAGCAATGCGAACGTTGCTACCACCAGCTGTGGTTTTTACACGACCGACAATTTTGATGGGGCCAAACTTTGAGAAAACACCAACTAATTCATTGTGTTTGTACTCTGCAATGTACTTAGACATTTAAAAACGATCAAAGTTAGTTTTACAAAATTTGCAGTAGTTACCATGTGGAAGTTGTGAAACAAAAATAATTTGATTTTGTGGTATGTCTGCTGGTATCTTTCCGACTGTTATTTTCGGTATGCCACCAATTTTTGACGGCTTTTCTTTGGTAATGGCAACTTCCTCGGGTGCATCATCATCATCATCGTTTGAATCATCGTCACCCTCTGGTTTGTCATTCCCTTCATCGCCACTGGACTCGGATTCACCCTGCAAGTTGTTTTCTTCTTCTTCATCACTGAACTCTGCTTCATCATGTAATTTGCTCTGGTCAGCTAGTGAAACCTCACCGGGCTCAGGCTCGTCGTCATCATTCAAGTCGGATTCATCCTCACTTGATTCGTCTTCATTTTGGTTTTCTGCCTAATGTTTAACCTTTTTCTTTAACCTTTTACTTTAAGCTATCGTTGATTTTACTAACCTCGGAGTTACTGCCTTCATCAACGTTGCTTAATTCGGCGTTTTCGCTCGCATCGGAGTCTTCGTCACTCGCCGCTGCTTGTTGAATTGGTGGCTTCTTATTTTTCTTCGGCGACAATTTGGAGGCTCCAATAGCAACCTCAGTTTCAAGCACCGATTTAAGAAACGTTTTTTTGTTTTTTGGACCATTTGCGGGCTTTCGCACCTTGGTCGCAGTGACTTTCTTTTGAACCATTATGATTACGTATTTAATTTGCTAAATACACGTTTTAATAAGAATTAATTCTGGACGTCGGCAAATACAAGTGTGCTTAGCTTCAGATGCACGTGGAAAAAGAATTAACATGACGTCTAACGATTATAATCTGGCAACGTCGTCTCAGCAACAGTTCTGTAAAATCCTCGTCGTTAAATTACGGGGCTGCCAACACTGAAAAACAACACTGTAGATGGCGCCAGAAAAACATTTGTGTTGCGCTGTTGCTTCTTCTTATTACACATTAAGTATACATAAAAAGTTAATTTGCCTGCGCCACCCGTATTTATAATAAAAAGTGCTCGAAAGTAAAACAGTGCGAGTAAACAACAGGTCTCGCAAAGAACGCAATAGAAGTGGCGGCAGGTACACATAATCTTAAAGCATCACGGCAACAACGCATAAGAAGCAGCAGGGACGACGACAAGGGAAGTAATAATGAACACATTGAATGCAAATACAAACGGAGCTGCAAGTGGCAATGGCGGTGGAACGCCCAACACAGCGAATACTACAGGAGCCGGTAACGGTACCGGAGGAGGCAGTGGTCTCAGCGGCCTCGAAGAGGGAGGTGGCGACGCGAGCTCACGACGACAGGCCACGCGTGTGTTTAAGAAAAGTTCGTCCAATGGAAAAATCACCGTTTATCTGGGGAAACGCGATTTTGTAGATCACGTGACGCACGTGGATCCTATCGATGGCGTTGTCTTTATTGATCCAGAGTATGTGAAGGATCGGAAAGTGTTTGGCCAAGTGCTGGCCGCGTTTCGCTATGGACGAGAGGACCTGGATGTGTTGGGGCTTACGTTTCGAAAGGATTTGTATTTGGCACATGAGCAAATTTATCCGCCTATGCAGTTAGAGCGCCCAATGACACGGCTTCAAGAACGCCTTATAAAAAAGTTGGGCCCCAATGCACACCCATTTTACTTTGAAGTACCGCCGTATTGCCCTGCCTCGGTATCACTTCAGCCAGCACCCGGTGATGTAGGAAAATCCTGTGGCGTGGACTACGAATTAAAAGCATTTGTTGGTGAGTAATTATTAATGCTCTTGGGTATCAATCGGTCATCTTAAGCAAAGTCAAAATCATTGATGCCTGTACGCAGGCATATGTACATATGTGTCACGCGGGGTTAATTAATCCAGCTACGTTGCTGCGCTAGGCCGGACTGCGCAAAATGTCATTGTATTGGTTGATGACGCAGCGACTGTCCAATTGGAACTCGACGCCTCTAATTGGAATCCGACGCTGTTGTTTTTCTAATTGTTTTAATTATGCGCCGCAATTGGCGTTGACGTCGTCGTTGGTGGGTTTTGTTTCTTTTTGAAAAGGTACGAGTATATTAATCTGATATTTGTAGCGAATAGTACATACATACATTTGTATGCGCATACATTTGTACCACATTACTTTTTTGCCGTAAAAAACAGTTAGTTGCCATAGCAAAAGGCAAAAAAAAATGTGACCGTACCTCTAACTTGTCTGCTATTGAGAGTATCGGCCGACTTGCGACTATATTTTTTGTGTGATACTTGTACATAAAATAAACTAACCGATAAAATAGTTAGGAATTTAAAACTATTAGTCACATCTAACACACTACGATTTCTACAATAAGCTTATTGTTCCTCAAACAAATCTTTGAGAAAGTAGTACATACATATGTACATACATATGTATATGTACGTGTATGTACTATACATAGTTTAGTAATATGAGACGGGTCACACACACTGGCTGAATTCCATCAAGAAATTACACAAAAAGGCGAAATCTAAGAAAAGTAACGCAATAAAATGGTGCAGCGACTGTTGTTATGGCGAACCGCCATGGTACAATGAAGACAGAGTGGCCTTGCACAGGTCCGTTATTAGTCGTTCTCTTTCTGTGACGTCACACAATGCAAAATGTTGTCTACATTGCGACTAACTATAACTGCCACGTTAAATTTGTCCCTCAATTAGTCAAAGTGTGAACTTGAGAGGTTATTAGCTTTAGCGCAGGATATTATTTATCCACTTTTAGAGTCATCCGTCTAATAATTGAATATTGTGTTTGTTTGCGACTGCTTAGTGTTGCCATGTATATTTGCTGTTTGGTGTAGCCAGACAGTTGCTGCGCAGTTAAATATAAAAACTTCTTATATGTTGTTGGCAAAGTGTGCAATTGTATGTTTTATTTAAATTTGTCGCTTGCCATATGTATGCTTTTGGTAACCAAATGGGAGGAACAGAGTACGTAAACTTACCGGTGTAACACCCTTCATACCTTCACACCTTATGGTTTATCATGGACCAGCGCAATGCCTTACCGTGTTTTGTCATGGAATGAAAGGCATAAAAGGCTGTTATTCTTAAAGCCTTACTTAGCTGTACCGCCATAAAATGCATCACTTACATCGTTCTAAAGGATTGGGTTGGGACGGCTTTAATGTTCTACCCGTTTTGGTTGTGTTTTAATATTTATGCATAGCATATTTTTTGTACATAATTAGTACAATTATTTATAATACAAGTATTTATGTGGGCGGTGTTTCTTGAAAACTTGAGCTATTACATATGCGTACGAAGCAAGGAATCTTACTCTGCATGCGCAAGCGTATTCTCCGTGTCCGTCTCTTTGTTTATTCACTGTTGCTGCTTATGTGCACATATTCCTCCTACCGATAATACGGGAGCTGTTTTTTGTTCTTTTTTGGGTGGTATTATTTCTAAAGTGCTGCACTGTGGCTTATTTGCACAGCTGGCATCTTTCAGAACATTTGTGTAGTCTCAAAGAGAACCGAACCACACAAGCTTATAAACATGCAATGGCGAATGGAGTTGGGTAAATGTTTGTGACTTTTCAAGATTCTGTTGTGCGGTAGGAAAGCAACAGAACAAAATAAATGAAGAATGCCATGATAGGGACAAAAAATTCACCCTCATTTTTATATTTTTACATTTTAATTTCATCAAATTGCATCGGGTTTGTATTAAAGGTCTTGCGATCAACCAAAGCACCATCAACAACAAAACTTACTGGCAGAGTGTAAAAAAAGATAACATACGAGTATATTGCATACACGTAATAACTGGATGTAATGTCAAATTACATGAAAAACAAGAAACAAACAATGGGGGCGTAGATGCAGCAAAACGATTTACATATGTTTTGTTATCAATCAAATTTTAATAGATATACATAAATTATACAGATGCGAACCAAATAAAAAAATTACAATGAATGCCCGTTTGTACTCGGCTACCATCGAAAATGAGAGGGGATTACTCTCTACGTGTTATATAGATAAGATTAGAAAACGTTGTGAACATCTTTTCCTATTCCGATAAGGAAATAACATGAATCGATCAAAATATCAAATCCCTACCCAGGTAAAAATCTTCGAAAATGATCCTCCTCTTTGTATAGCCTGTACCCAAAGGGTGAAAGGCAAAAGGAGGCGTGGCAGACCCCACGAAGTATATATATTCTTGATCAGGGTGACAAGCCGAGTCGATATAGCCATGTCGGTCTGTCCGTCCGTCTGTATTAGCGGAAGCATCTCAGAAGGTACAAGAGCTAGAGTGACCAAACTTGGTATCCAGGTTCAGCCCTAGGCAGGTCAAATTTTATTTTTTTATTCTGATACATCCCCCCACTCCCCCGCAATTTGTTTTTAATTTGTATTTAATTAAATAATTTATTTAATATAATTTTTTAAAATTTATTAAAAATGTTTTTTCCAAATTTTTCTTTTTTTGTGGGAGGAACAGGGTATTTAAGAGTTGAGTCTGCTCGACTTTAGCATTCCTTTCTTGTTGCTATATAAGAGGCTTGTTACCGCCCACTCTTTTCAAACAAGATATGTACATATAGTATGTATATAGTAAGCTATCTGCCTTGCGTGATCGAAACGAACATACTGTAACAATTTGGATATATGAAGGAAATACATATAAACACACAAACAAACAGACTTTATTTTAAACCCTACTTATGCAATATATTAATATAAAAGTATATTGGTTTTGGTTTGTAATGCTCACAGGGAAGAATGGTGGACCACACGTTTCGAGCTAAGGCGTTGAAACTTTGTATTGCGGGTTTTATGACGGACGTAATTGAAATGTCCAGACCGGTCATGCCAAATACTTATATTATATAGCCTTGTTTATTCATAATGATGTTGTAACCAATTCTCCAATTTTTGACAATCGCAGTACTTCCAAGACTGACCTAAGTGTAGGGGTGTGTATGGCGCTCCAGCCATATCTAAATTTTTATAATTTGCTATATCCAAGGCAGGTAAACAGCAGGTTCAAAAGTTCACCTTGCTTAATGGCATATAAAGGTTTCTTATACCGAACAAATCGAAAGCATTGTAATTTACTCTTCATAGACGCGTATTCCTTTGTCCCGTAGGCTACTTTATACTTATTATACATTGATTATGAACTGAAAATATAGTACAATAACACAAATGTGATGCCATTTATGCATAGCACATCATACGCAGTTGGTTGATTTTGGCGCTGTTTATTCATCCAAAATCATTATTTACTTGCCATAGTTGCTTTATTTCTGATTTGTTTATTTCATATGCTACCACCCCTGTTATTAGTATAAACAATCAATTAAGAGCGTCGGGCTAAATGTATATACACAATTTTTGAGAAAAAATGAGAATTTGAAACTATTGTGTTTAAAATCTTTCATATCGGATAAGATGGCGGAATTATTTTATTGTGGCACTTCATATATCGAAAAACTATGCATACATATATGTATATATAGGTATGCCGGTGAATATATGTAGGTACCTATGTAGTTATCATTCAACATTTTTTGAATGTCACTCCACTACATCGGAAAATTGGCGAGGTGCACACAAAATTTAGCTGGCAATGCCACTTCTGAGTCAATGGCTTACAGAACATTCCAAAAGCATGACGCATGCACCACTTACTCATCACGACAAATGACACACCCATACTATATTCCATCTCACACAACTTACATCCGTACACGTACTACAAGTATATACTTAGTATAACACTCATAATAATATATTTGCCTGTCTTTCATAAGTTTGCATCTTACTCAACCTTTTACTAATGCTGGTATACTTTTCTTTGTGTCCATCAGGTGAGCATATTGAGGACAAACCACACAAACGCAACTCGGTGCGTTTGACTATACGCAAGGTTATGTATGCGCCCTCGAAAGCTGGTGAGCAACCCTCCATCGAGGTTAGCAAGGAGTTCATGATGAAGCCAAACAAAATTCATTTGGAGGCTAGTTTGGATAAGGAGCTGTACCACCATGGCGAGAAGATTTCAGTTAATGTGCATGTAGCCAACAACTCCAATCGGACCGTAAAAAAGATTAAGGTGTGCGTGCGCCAATTCGCCGACATTTGCCTTTTCTCTACGGCTCAGTACAAGTCGGTGGTGGCCGAAACGGAATCCGAGGATGGCTGCCAAGTGGCCCCGGGTTTTACGCTGTCGAAAGTGTTCGAGCTATGTCCCTTACTGGCCAATAACAAGGATAAATGGGGGCTTGCGCTCGACGGGCAGTTAAAGCATGAAGACACAAATCTGGCGTCCAGCACTCTTATAACCAATCCCGCACAGCGTGAAAGCTTGGGCATTATGGTCCACTACAAAGTGAAGGTAAAATTGCTGATTAGTTCGCCACTCTTGGGTGGTGACCTGGTTGCTGAGTTGCCATTTACGCTGATGCATCCAAAGCCTGAGGAGGAGGACCATCCATTGCTCGGCGAACGTTCCCCACGCGCCAGCCTGGCTGCGCCGCTCATGGCGCTGGGCGAGGCTGGTATCGATGGCGCATCCTCATCGCAAGCGTCTGCAGATGTACCCACCACAACAAACCTCATACAGCTGGATGATGATGAGGCGCAGGATGATGATATAATATTTGAGGACTTTGCGCGTTTGCGTTTAAAGGGCGCCGAAACGGAAGCTTAGAGCAGCTATCCCTTAGATTTTTTGAATATTTTGTATCGCTCTTCGAAACGCACGTTATTTCGGCATAAGTGCATACTATTTGTATCTGTATCTATGTGCCCAAAAATATTTGTGTACCATTTTTTTGCTTTAAAAAGGTTCCACTAGCTCGGTCGTGTTTTCACGCAGCTGCGGTACAACGTTTTATATACTTAGATTCAATATGTGCAGGCCATATGTATACATTTTAGAATTTTAGTAAATAAGCTGAAAGTGTACGAATTTGTTGTTTGTAATACTTTAAACAAATGAACAACCCAGACATAGAACACATGCAAAGACGTCTATATGAACCGAAATTTCAAGCATTCTTCTGTTTTTGCCAACTGATATACTCTTCAGAGACTTTTTATGTTTTGAACAGAAGTCTACTTGAAGGGCGTAATTTTCCAATTGTTAAATGATTACTAATATTAGCATAATTTGAGAGCGCGGAGATTTTATGGATAAGAAAATTCATTTACAACATTAAGTAGCTATTCAATTGACCCCATTTCCCTTTTTATTGTTTTATCTCTTCTCTGTGCTAAATGGTGAAAAGCTTTCTAAGCTGTAAACATAAAAATGTATGCGATGAATTGAAATATACGTCTTTTCTTAATTATCAAATACATTAACTGTTAATACTATATTTATTTATGTAATCAAAAATAATATGCCAATTTTGTTGTTCCAAGCCAGACCCTCCTCTTAACAAGCACATTTTAGCTTTACAGAAATGAATTTAAGTTTTTTGATTATATGAAAAGTTTTGATTATGCAAAAATGATTTAATTATGTAGGGAACACGGATTTTGGCACATCGCTTTTGCGTGAATAAATCTTCATTTCATTGAAAATAATTCATTTCATCTGATTTTAAAACTGCATTTGTAATTCGTCAATCTCGACTGACAACTTGAAACATTTGAAAACAGCAAATCTTCGGCAAGCCAAAGTTAGTTTTGCTCTTTGCTCAAAGCCAGCGCAAAAGTAAATAAACATGCTAGTTTAATTTAACATAGGATTCTTTTTATCGATCTTTCTATTAATTAATGTTAGCTTTTGTGGATTGAGGCGGTTGTGGTATTGGAAAAATAACCCGTGCCCGCTCGTAAATGATTCCAGCATCTATAAAAATGTATTCTGGATTATTAAATCGAAATTTATGAAACGAACAAAAATATTTAATACGAAAAGCAATTTTTATATTTACATAAGTAGCTGTAAATTGTTTGTTTAACACGAGCGAATGCATTTACAAATGTACATACATACATACCTATATGTGTTTATATTTTATTGCGCATACCAATGTTGATATGAACAGACTTATATATTTGTGACATAAAATTCAATAAAGGAAAAACAAGGAATCAAAAAAAAAAAAAAAAACAACAAAATAAATGCAATATGAAAATTGCTTTCTTTAACAAAAACGATTAAGTTAAATCATCATTTTTGAAAAGTAGTCACTAACCTTTAAGCAAATGAACTCAATGTTTCAAATATGCAGCCAGGCTTTTGTATGTATATGAAAAAAATAGCTTGAATTTGTTTTAAATAACTACAAACAATGGCGCCGAAAATTACTAACAGAACAAAAATAAGATGAAGTGTGTAAGAAAATATTTCCAAATTAATTTTGTATAGAGTATTTTTGTTTGTCTTCAATGTCGCATCGGATTATAAAGGACGATAACATAACTACATTTGTTTATTTATATAGACCGATCTAAAACTACATATATTATATAAATGTGAACAGATATTAAATTAGTTATATGCCTTAGGTTTAAGTATTACATACATATAGACATAGTATTTAGCAATTTTATAGCGCAAAGGTCAAGCATTTACGAATATGTGCGCACTTGTGTAACAAAAAACTAGACTACACAACAAATTTTAATCAATTTAAATTGAAGTCCCACTAAACGCGTCAAACTTACAATTATCAACATATTTTTCCACAATTTTTTTACGTTTTTATAATAGACCTTTTATAATTACAAATAAATATGTAAACATAAATAAAGCATAAGATATGAAAAACCAATATTGTTGCTGCACAAAAAGGCATCTTATTTAATTTTTGAAGTAACATTTTGTATTGTACCAAAAGGCATTGTAATTTTATATGCACATACCATATATATGTACTTGCATAGTATGTATTTAATGTATTTTAATTAGGATTTAGAAACGAAATAAAAACAGTTGCCCAGCCGCAGGCTGCACAGTTGTCTCCGTTGAATCCCGCACATCCTATGACTGTCAATAAAGTTGTATAAAATTATGTGAAATAATAACAAATAAATTAAATAAATATAGGTATACATATAGTACATATAAATACGTGTGTATACATACGTATGTACCTAGCAACCGCGATTAATGTAAAACGTTAACAAATGAACGTTGAGTATTTATAAAACTTACCCACAGTAATGTGCAAATCAAAAGCATAGAAATGTATCCCTGCGTATGCAAAACAAAGCCCAAAGCTTTCTTATGCAACATTGAATGTTGTTTGTTTAAATGTTAAATAATATACACACACACACATACATACATACATATACATATGTGGCTATGTCTATGATGGCAATATACATTAAACTAATTGTTAGCAGCAGTTTGCCAGGCTTACAACCAGCAACACAAAAGTGAATGTTGTAATAACAAAAATATATAAATATATGTATATACTACCTGTACAAATAAACAGGAGGAATATTTCAATAAAATTAATGGGTATACATAGATTTCAATTTGATTTGCATCCATCAGTCTACTTGTATCTTCTTGCTTTAATATTCTCTGATCTGTTGCTCAGAAAAAGTGTGATATTGACTTTTAAAACACGTTAGAGCTGCTACGCATGAGCAAAAGCCACCCACAATTTCGATTGCATACATATGTACATGTTCTATCAGTCTTAAATTAAACAATTTATTATCTACTCATACTAGCAGTTGTAGTCCGTACTTTCGGGGCTACGTACTTTTGTTACCAACTTCTTATTTATTTATTATACAAATACATACATTCGTCTTTCCACATTGCGAATTATTTCAGAGCTTTAGGAACTACCAAGGAGCAAATTTCTTTGCTAGCTACTTCATATAAAATAACATGTATGTACATATGTAAATATGGTACAAATAATTTGTACAATTAAATGCACGTACATTTAATTTTTGTATGTCCGAATGAAAATTTAACAAGAGAGAACGCTACAGTCGAGCATGCCCGACAGTGTAATACCCTGTACCCAGGTAAACTTCCGTCACTGAGTTATATGCGCCCAAAGTAGCAGCAAAAAGAGGAAGAAGAAGAGCGAACTTGTTGCTGCAGTTTGTGGGGGTTGTACTGGCGAGAATTTGTTTCGCTAATAACTTTTCTTAGAATTGGCCGAATTAAATAAACAACAGTAGATAATTATATATATATGATGTGTGCAAAGTTTGGTTTAGATAGCATTTGAAATGTGGACGCTATTGACGAAATTCTGTAGCGGGGGAAAATTCCAAAAAATAAAATAAACTCGTCCTTTCTCGGACCTAGGAGAATCTGGATGCCAACTTTGGTTATTCTAGCTTTTATAGTTTCTGAGATCCTTGCGTTCATCCAGACGGACGGACGGACATATCTAGATCGATTTCTCTCGTCATGCTGATTCAGATTATATATACTTTATGGGGTCGGAGATGCTTCCTTCTGCATGTTACATACTTTGGACAAACCTAATATACCCTTTTCACCTTACGGGTACAGGGTATAAAAATCAAACAACCATACCAGTAACCACTTTTAATGTGAATTGGATGAAATATTCACATTTATCTGACTATATTTTCTCATTTCTTCAAATTTTTACCTAAAAATGCACTCCCCCCTACTATGCAGTTAATTTTGTATTCATTCGTAGCTCGGTTGAAAATACAGAAATTGGTGCCCGTTTTTCCCCTTTGGAGTTAGAAATTTCCAGCTTCTTCAGCTGTTTCGCCGTTTGGGCTGTTTCGTCGTTTGGGCTGCGCGATGATCGCCAATCAATCAGTAGGGACCAACTTTTTTTTATATGTATGTAGTTATAGTACACGCAATGGCTATATCGACTCTGGGCGCAAATGGAAAGTTAAATGAATATTTTCCGGTTAGACTTGATAACGCTCCTTTTACGAATACTTGTACATATGTACTTGAAACTGACAATTGGCATGGCACGAACGAGAATTCGCAACTTTTTGGTCATTTGCTCCTTGTGCGTTCTTATGTCTTGTAGTGGGAACATTAAGCAATTGCTTGTTTGTATCGGCATTGAAGAAGTTGAGCAACAATTCTTCATTTCCGGAGCAGCTTAAAAGCCATGCTTCCTTCCTGCGTCCACATCTATCCATCAAGTACGTTTGTATTGAAGCCTTTCTTGTTGATGTGAATAGGGAGTACAGTCAGATACACAAAACGGACTGAATTTCCTCAGTTGTGACTCGCTGCCAGGCCACAACGGTATAGATGGTCCACTCCTGCCTCGTCCATGCCGCTTTGCACACAATATGGCTTTCATTTCCGGTTTCCGTTGTTGGTGAGTTGCTTAAGCGGATTTTTAGCAAAACGAACAATAAGGTAGGTAGGTACATACAAGTAGTATGTACGACTATGTATTCGCAGCAACATTTACAGCACAACAACAACAACTTCAATTACCTTGAGATGTAAAAAAGGAACATTCATTTGATTGCAGTGAAAATTTGCATTTATTTTGAGATTTTCATCAAATTGTCGATTATTATTTTATACAACAATTATGTTTATTTTCTAAGTATTACAAAGAAATTCTAAATGACAATGTAAAATGCTCAGAAAGACAATGAACATGCAAATTACTTAGGAGCTGGATAATATTTACACGGAACAGGCATTAGGCGTTAGTTTACAGTCCACTGCACCCCACAACTAAATAGTATTAACAGAACCTTGATCGATCGGTCTTGCACTTGACAACTTCGGTAATTTTTATACCCTGTACTCGTAGGGTAAAAAGGGTATATCAGGTTTGTGCAAAGCATGTAACATGCAGAAGGAAGCATCTTCGACCCCATAAAGTATATATATACTGAAGCAGCATGACGAGAGAAATCGATGTAGACCGTCCGTCTGTCTGTCCGTCTGTCTGTCCGTCTGGATGAACGCAAGGATCTCAGAAACTATACAAGATAGAATAACCAAAGTTGGTATCCAGATTCTCCTCGGTCCGAGAATGAAAGAGTTTATTATATTTTTTGGAATTCCCATATATATTCTTGATCAGCATGACGAGAGAAATCGATCTAGACATGTCCGTCCGTCTGTCCGTCCGTCTGGATGAACGCAAGGATCTCAGAAACTATAAAAGCTAGAATAACCAAAGTTGGCATCCAGATTCTACTAGGTCCGAGTAAGAACGAGTTTATTTTATTTTTTGGAATTTTCCCCCCTTCCCCCGCTACAGAATTTCGTCAATAGCGTCCACATTTCAAATGCTACCTAAACCAAACTTTGCACACATAATTTATATATAATTGTCTACTGTTGTATAAAATTCAATTCGGTCAATTCTAAGAAAGGTTATTAGCAAAACAAATTCTCGCCAGTACAACCCCCCCAAACTGCAGCAACAAGTTCGCTCTTCTTCTTCCTCTTTTTGCTGCTGCTATGGGCGCATATAACTCAGTGACGGAAGTTTACCTGGGTACAGGGTATTACACTGTCGGGCTTGCTCGACTGTAGCGTTCTCTCTTGTTATAATCTATAAAACTGCATTTTCGAAATTTGTGGTGGAGCTTGAATTATTGGGGTTTTCATATTTATTCACCTTTTCAAATGAAAAGTTTGTGTTATAAATTTTTTCCGATCGATTTCAAATTTGGGGACTGTAATCTACGTACCTAAATCTACAACTTTGCCTTCAAGGATTTTCAAAATATGCATTTTACAAATGCAGGCAGAACAAACAATAGAACAAGTAAAAAAGCTAAAGTCGGTTGTCCCGACTTTGAAATACTCTGTACATATGTTTACAATAATTATAGAAAATAAAAAAATTAAGAAAATTAAAAAAAAATGTTTGATCGATTTTACCTTTCTCGGTATTCGAACTCACGTAAAGGGTGTATAATTGCACATTTACATAGCAATTGCGTCTGTGTGAGTGTATGTATGCCTATGCGCATCTATTCGTGTCTGTGTAAGCATGTTCGCAGTCAACCAAAGCACCAGCATCAACAGCCGCGGGCAGCGCTTGAGCAGCGCTGCAGCAGCAAATATATCTATGGCTATAACTTCTTGTTAAATCGGTATATTATAGTGAAACTTGGCATACGGACACATAATAACCAACTGGGGGTATTTGCAAAATTTTAGTTCGAAATTCCAAGAATTACGGGAGTTAGAGAAAATCGCGATTTGCGGTGGAGAGGGGGGAAATTCCGAAATATACATTTTCTTTGTATTCACATAAGGCATCTGGGACTTTGGGGTCCCTAGCTCTTATAGTCTCTGAGATATAGGCGATTATACGAACGGCGTTACGGAAAAACCCCCATAGGGGGGAAGTGGGATGGAAAATCAAAAAAATAAAACAAACTCGTATAGAATACACACATAACGCATCTTTGTGCAAAATTTGGTGTCTCTAGCTCTTATAGTCTCTGAGATCTAGATGATCATACGGACGGACAGACTGACAGACAGACAGACAGGGCTAAATCGACTCGTCTTGTCATGCTGATCAAGAATATATATACTTTGTGGGGTCTGCCACGCCTCCTTCTGCCTGTTACATTTTTCAGCTCGCGCAAACCTAATATGCTTCTGAACATTTCATGTACAGAGTATAAACAAGAAAGAAATGGTAGTGTCGTGCGAGCACGACTCTTAAATACCCTGTACCCAGTCACCGAGAAATTAAAAAGCAAATACTTACTTGGCACTCATAACACTAATGACTATACTATATGCAGCTCAAAAGCTTAAAATTATCTGAGCCCGTAATATTAAAACTCGGAAGACAAGTTATTTTTACAGGATATTAAGAAAAGGGCTAATATAATGCGCCGCTCGAATTCGCTACTGATTTAAAAATCTCGATACCCAGGGAATATCACGGGGAGGCTACTTCAAGTGCAATAGGGTCACCTGAACATAATGTTAGGGACCTACGAGTCGACTTGGGGTGCATCAATTTCAGTAATTCGGACACCCCCTTATTCCCCAAAAAGTTTTAAAAATATGTATTGTGGGTTCCGCCACAAAGAAATTCAGGGTATAAAAATCAAACAGTTGGGGACAACTAAGTATACATACATACACACACATGCAAGCAGCTGTGCGTGTAGTTGAGACACTAATGTGTGAATGTACACACATACATATGTACAAATCTATGTATGTATGTATGTTCATTCGTCTTGCACTGACAGAGCAAGAAATGTTAATTAATTACAAATTATTTAACATTTTTAAAAGTAATTTTTCCTTTGTTTAGTACATTTGGCATTGGGGTTTTCATTAGTAACTTTATGCAGCAACAACAAATTACAAAGAACGCAAATATGAAATAGTTGGGGACATCATATACACACACTGACACACAGAACAAGCAACAGTTCGTGTCGATGTGTGCAGCTTTCTACGTACGGTTGAAAAAGTAAAGAGAAACATGCATGCATATGTACATACATACATATGTATGCCTGTGTACGTACATATATAGCATGTATGTACATTGGACAATCGAGCACTGTTGTTTGATTGTAATAAATAATGTTCTATGGTTTTAAATCAAATTTTTAAAACAAAATCATTTACGCCTGTTAATTTCAAAAGCAAAATGCCAAAAGTTTACAGTTACCGTCGCTAGGCAACGACTGCGTAAGCGATAGTAAAGCAGAAATGAAAGCGAACCTACGCATTTTCTTCTTCACGTTGCGGGCAGATGTACATATGTAAATTATAAGATGTTATTATTTAAATTTTCTGTTAATTGCATTCAAACTTCGATGGAATTATTGATTGTATCGACTTCGATTCAACTATGGATAGTTTTGATGCTCTAACACATAGAGCATCCGACACATGCCCATCTCTAGCATCTCTGCTGATCGCATATTTACAGCGACTTACCGTTTTAGTGTCAGCTAACAACGCTACAAATATACTCTGAACAAATCTAAGAGTCATTTATCGTTAAGCCTATTTTGTGAGTTTATTCATGCGGTTTGCAAAAGCAGAAACACACCTTTTACATTCACAACAATCATATTTGGAATTGAAGACACAAATTAGTGTTGAATTAAAAAATTTAATACATACATACTTATATATGTATGTATGTATATAGGCGGATAACGCCTGCGTTAAAAATTTAAATGTATGTACATATCAGCGTTGCTGAACGCTCCGATTTTGACGGGACGTCCCGATTTATAAATCAAAATTAAATGTCCCGCGTCGGACTTTTCGGGGATAACGTGCTGAGGAAGCACACAGGACTGGCATTCCGCCCGGTGCGTAACGAAGATATGTATGTATGTACGTATAACCATACATAGTACTTATTGTACTATATTTGCTATTTGGAAAATGAACTCTTTAAAAAACTTTAGAGAGCGTCGAAAGAAGAATATCATATAGTAAATAAACTTATAATTATAAGCACATTTTACTTAGCCCAGCATAGACGGGCAAGACTTGCTAGTGTTATATATAATTATCTACTATTGTTTAAAATTTTATCCAATTCGGTTAATTCTAATAAAAGTTATTAGCGAAACACATTCTCCCCAGTTCAGCCCCCCCATTTTTATACCCTGTACCCGTAGGGTAAAAAGGGTATATTAGGTTTGTGCAAAGTATGTAACATGCAGAAGGAAGCATATCCGACCCCATAAAGTATATATATTCTGAATCAGCATGACGAGTTTTTTTTTTTTTTAAATTCCCCCCCCCTTCCCCCACCAAACTTTGCACACATCATATATATATAATTATCTACTTTTTATTTAATTTGGTCAATTCTAAGAAAAGTTATTAGCGAAACAAATTCTCGCCAGTACAACCCCCACAAACTGCAGCAACAAGTTCGCTCTTCTTCTTCCCCTTTTTGCTGCTGCTTTGGGCGCATATACATACCTCAGTTGCGGAAGTTTACCTGGGTACAGGGTATTACACTGTCGGGCTTGCTCGACTGTAGCATTCTCTCTTGTTTTTTTTTTTGGTTGCAGGCCACTTGGCTCTTTCCTATTAACTACTTATTATGCTTATATGTTCGTATTTGCTTCTTAATGGAATAATATAAATACATATAAGATAAATATATTTGCACGGCTTGAAGGAACACGTAAATGGGCACCATTTTGTTTTAATAAAATACTACACAGTAGGCCTTCTTTGAAGTTTCAAATCCATTCGGGCTTTTGTCACTGATAATCCAACTACTATTTTGATTCAACGTGGCGTAAGTCAAGGACGCTTTTATATCCAAATTGAACATATTTTTATAACAACTTCATTTATATGAGTAACATATATGCAGAGCAAAATGGCGGAAATCAAATTATCGGCTGACGAGCTGTGCGTCGAAGCGGAGCGAATATTTCAATGGATTTCCGATTTGTGTAACAAAGATACTAGGCCGGTTGCTATGCGCGAGCTCTGCGACCGTCAGGATTACATTGAGGGGCTAGGACCGTTAATGTGGCACGCTTTCGGTGCTGTTTCCGGCCTAATGCAGGAGCTCATTGCTGTCTACGTCTACTCCACTGCGCTCGAGAATGAAATAAGCACATTGCAAGCGCAACGGGTTTGTTCTGCCATTGGTCTGGTACAGATCATTGGCTCACATCCGGATACAGCACCCCAGCTGCTACATTCCCAATTCATGGCGTATCTACTGCCATTGCTAAGGATGACGCGCCAGACCCGAGCAGTTGAACACGTGAGACTGTCCGTGATGGGCGTGATTTGTGGAATGCTAGAGCTGGATTCGCTGGAAGTGGTGCAATTTTTTTTGGGCACCGAGCTAATACCGCTTATGCTGCGTCAATTGGAGCTCGGCTCGAGGATGATGAAGATCAAGTCCGCCCTTGTATTGCACCGCATCGTAGAGAACGATGTGGGTTTGGAATTTGTATGCCGGCATCAGGCACGCCTGTTGCATCTGATCTCCACGTTGGCTCATGTGGTGCATCAATTGACGCTGGAGCCAGAGCCGGGTATCCTTAAGCATGTCGTCCACACATATGTACGCCTGACCGACAACAGAATGGCCAATGAGCTGTTGGTCGAGCACTTGCCAGAACAACTGCGCAACGGCTATTTTTGCGAAGAGAGCCTGCTTGGCTATGAACAGGCGCCATTTGAGCTCGGCGTGCTGAACCGCAAGGTGCACCTCGCGCTCAGCACAAACATTGAACAGGAAGCCGATTAGATAGCTGACCCACTGAATGTGAAAGATTATTTGAAGCAAAAGTAATCATAAAGTACGAGATCTGTTCGGAAACAAGGGAACACTTTTGTTAACGGAAACATAACATCTGCTTGACCCCACACAAATAAATATAAATGTTCGCTTTTAATGGGAATGTCTACTTTTTAAGTTATAATTATAATAAATTAAAAGCATTTTTTCAACATACGCAACGCTTGCTTACATTTTAAAAGTAGAGCTGCAATTGATGACATACCAGACTAGGATTTCTACTAAGCTCTTAGTACTGGTATACTGCTGTTTATATCTATAAATATTGTAGCTTTATAATCTAACATAAATTTTGTCTAGCCAGTACGTCAAGTAAACTTTAAGCAAGTGTCTTAATCGCATGGCTAATTGCAACAAACTCTTTACATTCTCAACTGAATAATATCTTCTTAATCTGTTTTGAGTAATTTCACATTGTTTGGTTACATTTAGTTATAAGCAAATTTTTCTTAAAGCCATTCCCTCTTTGTGTTCACACTGTTATGTAGGCATCAACATCAGCAGCAGCAGCAGCAGCAGAATTTATATAATGGCATACATTGCGGTACCTGGGGGCCAATCTGTATCTGTGCATCCAGTATAAACTTGCGTAATGCAATAAACAGCTCGTAAATATTTTGATACTGAATTTCCAACGTAATTGACTCAACGGTACTTTAAATGTCAAACAATAAATTCAATTACCAATGTGTACTCGCACGTTCTCGCGCCACCCGCCATATCCACGAAGCTACGATTAGTGCTGTAGTACACATGTCAGCCTTAGTCGACTTCCCGGCTGAGTACGGCCGTCTTCAAATTTAACCCTACCCGTGCACGTGCCCCATCGCCAAAGAGTAAGCTGCATAAAATCTCATACAAGGCCATGAAGGGCGAACGTTGTGCTACCAAGGCAAGCGGAAAATCAACGCACAATTTGATAACAGTTGTTATACCATGTACCCGAAGGCTAAATACGGTATATTCGGTGTGTGTGTTCAAAGTATATAAAAAGCAGACCCCATAATTCAAATATATCTTCTGCCTCCCTAGTTAGATCCATCTGTCCGTTCGACTGGATGAACGCCTGAATTTCGGAAACGGTAGAACCCACATTGACCAGACTTGGTCAATTCCACAATTCCATACAAGTATGTACATAAGTAAAGTATGATTATAGCAATGTTTTTTTCAGGCACAGGTCTCTCCGGCTTAAATTTCGGAAATGGCAGAGCCCACATTGACCCGACTTGGCATCAAATACGCCAATTCCATATGTACATATGTATAGTATATCATCCAACGTTTTTTTTTTCAGTTACAGGTTATTGACCTGTCGGGCTTGCTGAACTGTTGCGTTATATCTTGTTCTTCAATAGCTATAAGCAGAAAGAAATTGAAAGAAATTACTTACGAGTATTGCGGCGGCAGTAGGGTGAGTCTCGGCTTTTGGGTAATGCTCGGGTCGCAAAGGTGGGTTATATAAGCTGGTCGGCTGCCAATACTCTGCCAGTTTCCAACAAAATCAAATGATTTTTCGGTCGCATGTCTGTATAAGCAAAATGTTTAAGTGGCTGGCAGTAAAACTAAAGGCAATGTAGGTTGATTTTTTGAAAAGTTAAAGGATTTAAAACATTTCCAAAAGATTGCAATTTAATGAATAATTTTGAATAATGAAATAATGCTCATAAATTGGACTGCACTTTCCTCTTCTGCCCGTTTAGAATTTAGTACATAGAGAATTTTTGTTGGGAACAACAAAAACTTATTCTGAGAAGTAAACTTAAGAGCTAACGCCATTTAACTGGTATGCAATCTTCCCCTTTGATTTGTTTGAATGCAGGAATATTTTCTGGCATAACTAGTTGATTTTAACTCATTATACAAGTTTTCCTTAGTGCAGGATGCTTTAGATGTTTTTATTCTAAACAATATCAATGGTCAATATTCTTAAGCTTTCGGGAACAAATGACAGCTAGTTACTTCAAATTCGTAGAGTTATAAATATTATTATGGAAATAAAGTAGAGAAAATATATACTTTGTGGAGTCTGCTACTAATGCTGCTCCAGTACTTTACATATATTCGTACTCATTTAGAAACAAGAAAGGAATGCTAAAGTCGAGCAGGCTCAACTCTTAAATACCCTGTACCACCCCACAAAAAAGTAATTTAATTAATTAATTAATTAAATTTAATTAATTAACTAAATTAATTTAATTAATTAACTAAATATTAACTAATTAAATATAAAATATTCCATGCATGCATACATATATTTACATTTACATCAGAATCGTGCCTTATGAGTGTTTGTGTACTTGTACATATGTATGTATGTGTGCATTGGGCCTGGTTATATGGCTATAACTTTCTTTCCGATCATTTTATCATAATGAAACTTGGTATACGGATATATAATTACTATCTGGATGTGTCTACCAAATTTTAGTTCAAAATTCCAAGAATTACGGGAGTTATAGAAAATCGGTAATAGGGGGGGGGGAGTGGGGGGGTGGATCAGAAAAAATGAACAAATTCGTCCTTTCTCGGTCTCAGGAGAATCTGTACACCAAGTTTGGTTATTCTAGCTCTTATACTTTCGGAGATCCTTGCGTTCATACAGACAGACAGACGGACAGACAGACGGACAGACAGACAGATGGACAGACAGACTGACAGACGGACATGGCTATATCGACTCGGCTTGTCATGCTGATCAAGAATATATATACTTTGTGGGGTCTACCAAGCCTCCTTCTGTGTGTTCCATGTGCACTCGCACAAAACTAATATACCCTTGTACCCTTTGGGTACAAGGTATAAAAACTAGATAGAACGCTACAGTCGAGCAAGCCCGACAGTAAAATAGCCTGTACTGTCCACAAAAAAAAAAATTAAATTATTAAAAACAAATTAATTAATTTAATAAAATTAGAATACATGTTTATGTTCAGTTTTAACAGCATACATTTACATCACGTACCTATGCGTGTTTATATGCGTGTATGTATGCAGCACAAAGTTGAACCAAAGCAGCAACATCAACAACAGCTGCGGGCAGCGCTGATGAGAAATGAGAAACAGCTTTTTGTCTCATTACTTTACGGAAGCCAATAATAAAAATTTGAAAGTACGAATCTTTTATCAATGAGCTATTATCGTTTTACCTTAAGGGGCTTTCCCTGGCTGTAACGTTTAATAACGGAGAAGATTCCACAGCTAATAAAATAAAATAAATAAACACACACTATTTTTATAGAAAAACATCAAGATCCACACAATTGCTTATAACTTTTGCGGGAGGCAAACGTAACTGCCCGAGTTCCTATGCACATACTTATCCTACTACACATTTGATCGCATGAATAGATACAAATGAATTTAGTGTGTTTTTTGTATGGAGATTGTGGCTAGCTATGATATTTTCTCAGTAACCAGCTTTAACATTAAGTTTTGTTATCTGACATCTGATCTGTCCTTGTCTCATTTTCGGCTGACTTTTTTGCACTGAGCATCACGAAAATGCAATTGAAACTAGTACATAGTTTTCGGATTGATTTGCAGTTTTGTACTCTTGAAATAATCCTTTGTCAAGAATGAAGAGCCAAAAATGTACACCTACAAAAATGTGCGTGTAATTACGGCCCCAACCACATCCAAGTTGTAAAAAATCAAATATAAATGGCAGACCATTGTCCACTACCATTGTACAGACTCCCAGGCCTAGCTATCGTTAAATAAAATTCTGTGATTTTAAAAACGAAATTATCCTAAATGTCCGTGCTGCTCGTGTGCATTCACACACAAACACACACACACACACACATAAACAAAGACAATTGCCGAACAAACACCCATGACTATTACAAATACCAACACAAAAAGTGAATACGACTACGAAGGAGCAACCACAAACAACGCCTGCCTAATACATTTCAAAGACCGAAAATGTATGGCAATTAGAGTGTCCATTGTTAGCTGGAGGCTGGCATACTCGAATGTATACGGTATGCATGTATGCATGTATGCATGTTTGTGGTGCAGTTCATTTGGCAACATTTTGTGGCAACTTCAAATGGCCATTGGTCGGTGCTACTAGTGCGTGGTGTGTGCCAGCCATTTTTCAAAATAGTCAGTAGCGTAGGTTAGCCGGCCTGGAATCCCGCCTGAAAGCCCTTTTCATTGTTATGCAACTTTATTGTTATTGCATAAAAATGGTCCCCGTTGCACACATTTACAGGCTCAGTCGCAACAGTTGCAGCTGTCGCGCAATTAAGCGCTGCAATTAACGTGGCACAGTGTTTAACCTGTTACATTGTGAACCGGAATCTGCGCTACGTGCTGCGCATTGGAAAAATTTCTAAATTTTTATGATGACCATTTGTGTGTCACGTGTGTGCATCCATGTTGGCATCCATTATGCGCCCACAATTGCCGCTGTCGGTTGCATTTAAGTGAGCCTATTTCTCATTTTAATGGTCATTTCTTTCGCTCGCATTACTTTTTCAACACGGTTTAGATCTGGTCTATCATATTATTTACTCAACCATGCTAAAAACGCGGGCTATTTAGTGCTTAAATAGCTAAAGCTTACCAAGCCATCGAATTCTATGGCATGTGTCTCTGAGGTTTTCAGAAATGGCCGATAAAACGAAATTATTACATATGTATGTATACTCGTATGTAAAGGAAATTAGACCAATTATTTCAGTTTTCCATGACCACCATACGTGACGCAGCAGTAATTCAACACCATTAGGTATGACAGTAACATACTAATTTAATTCATAAATTCCGTTTCAATATCATTATAAGGAAGGAGAAAAAGACTCTCCAACATGGTCGGATCGTTCTGGACTTATTAGCTGTGTCCGTCAAAGACAGAAAGAAAGAATTTTTATAGCCTGTATCCAAAGGGTGAAAGGCTATACTAGTTTTGTGCTCATGTATGTAACACACAGAAGGAGGCGTGGCAGACCCCACAAAGTATATATATTCTTGATCAGGGTGACAAGCCGAGTCGATATAGCCATGTCCGTCTGTCCGTCCGTCCGTCTGTATGAGCATAAGGATCTCAGAAGGTACTAGAGCTAGAATAACCAAACTCGGTATCCAGATTCCCAAAGGCCCTAGGCAGATCAAGTTTATTTTTTTATTCTGATACACCCCCCACTCCGCCGCAATTCGTGTTTTTGTTGAATTGATGAATTTTGTAATTCTTGAAATTTTGAAATCAATTTTGGTAGTTACATCCAGTTAGTGCTTATGTGTCCGTGTGCCAAGTTTCATCATGATAGGTCAATTCTGAAGAAAGTTGTAGCCATAAATAAAATCGCTGCTCATGCGCTGCCTGCAGCTCTGCCCTGTTTAATGCCCTGTAAAGCCGCCAATTGCTGCAAACAATGCGGGTATGATATGAGAGGGTGTTTCACACGCCGACTTAATTAATTACGCAATAATGCGCGCTGAATAGCAATTGGCAGCATTTCCTAGTTTACAGTTCCAAATTGAAGCTAGTTGGGCGAGCGGGGTATTCGATTCTGAAGTTGCTTTATTTCCATACACAATGCCAAATATTCAGGACTGTTGTTCTCAATCCATAGCATACTTTTGAGCGCCGCTACAAATCAAGAGAGATTCAAAATTAAATATTTCACTTAGATTTATATTGATCAAATTTGTTCAAATAGGTTAAATATTTAGCGGCTTATGGACTTGTTAAATCAATAACTGGCTGTGATACATGAATATGTACATACATGAACTATGTGTGTGCATACTTTTACTAAATTCCTTTATTATTTGTGGTGTTGATTTTTGCATTCATTTAGCTCTACATATGTTCATTAATTTATGCTGTTCGGTGATAGTTGGCAATAATATACTATTATTTGTAGCATTCGTCCGTGGGGAGAGCATCAAAATTCAGAGTCCACAAACTACGCTTCACTGGTGCACACACGTGGGCACATGTGGCAGGCATATTCATTTCAATTAAATCAAAAAACAAACCGTACAGAATAATAAAACCAAACGAGATGCCAGCGAAACAAAACCTCATTATTTGTGATAAAAAAAAATCAAAATCAAATCAAGCGAATTTGTGAATCAATAATTTCCGCAACATTTCATTCAGTGTACCCTACACCATATAAATTCGGCTGTAGTTACCCGGCCAGCAGCGAAAATATTCCGATAATTAACCTGCAAAAAGGTACACACATATCTAAATGAAAAGATACATATTTTGAAATAGATTTTGTATACCGGAAACAAAGTCAAGTAAATCTTTAGTGGAAAACAAACCAGCAAGTTATCAGAGATAGAAAGATATATCGTAAGTCATAGTCATACAGACATCCCAGACAATTAACTTTTAAGGATATAGGAACTATCCTAATAATTATATAAGCTTTCATTTGGTTCTCGTATTCGTGAGCCAAGGCTCTTTTATTATTGTCGACTACAATTGCCTTTAGAGTTATCGAAGTACATAGTATAAAACATAGCACATACAGCTCTAATTATGAAGGTAATACTTACAACATCATATGGCTTTAAGAACGAGTATGGTATAAAACAAGAGAGAACGCTACAGTCGAGCAAGCCCGACAGTGTAATACCCTGTACCCAGGTAAACTTCCGTCACTGAGTTATATGCGCCCATAGCAGCAGCAAAAAGAGGAAGAAGAAGAGCGAACTTGTTGCTGCAGTTTGTGGGGGTTGTACTGGCGAGAATTTGTTTCGCTAATAACTTTTCTTAGAATTGACCGAATTGAAAAAATGAATTTTAAACAACAGTAGATAATTATGTATAAATTAAGTGTGCAAAGTTTGGTTTAGGTAGCATTTGAAATGTGGACGCTATTGACGAAATTCTGTAGCGGGAGAAGGAGGGGAAAATTAAAAAAAAAATAAACTCATCCTTTCACGGAAGTAGGAGAATCTGGATACCAACTTTGGTTGTTCCAGCTTTTATAGTTTCTTAGATCCTTGCGTTCATCCAGACGGACGGACAGACGGACGGGCGGACATGTCTAGATCGATTTCTCTCGTCATGCTGATTCAGAATATATATACTTTATGGGGTCGGAGATGCTTCCTTCTGCATGTTACATACTTTGCACAAACCTAATATACCCTTTTTACCCTACGGGTACAGGGTATAAAAAGGTATATCGCACCTACACAAAGGTCAAGCTTATAAATATAGAATATAGAGCTCATAAAAAACGGCAAAGCGGATAAAATCGGAAAAATTTTCAAATTTTTTTAAAATCACACTGAAAGTAGCTGCAGAAACATATTTCACCACCCAAAGTGAACGATTTGCTCCAATTAACATTATGTAACAGCTTTATTCATTGTTCTGTTAACTATAGTAATATTTTTCTAGCTTGCTCACAACATTTTTGTTTAACAATCAAGTCTTAGTTCTAGTTTAGTTTTCTGTTACAAGCAAATGAAATGCCTTCATACATGGGTAAATAGAAAAGTCTTTCTATTGGCAGTATCGTATACATATTTGGTTGAGGTTTGGGAATGCCCTCTGGTGTCGATGCTGAGTATTCAAATTTGTACTTTCGTCGTTTTATTACCGCTACCTTGTTCTCTATTGTTCTTTTTGGTTAAGCTTTGTTTTGGCTGGACGCCTGTATGTGAGGCGATGCAGCGCGTAGACCACTCAAAAAAATAAATGAAAATTCTGCCCGAAGTGAAGTGAAATTTTGAATTTCAAGTGAAATGTTAAAACAAAGCGGTCAACTACAAACGCACGAAGAGGATGCAAGCGAAACTATGAAAACAAAACGACCCAATAATCCATCAGAAATAGCCGCCCGACTATGGGATACCCTATTATTCTTAGTGCCGTCAGCTGCCGTTCATCTGCAAAATTGTTTTGCATCCTGTTGTATATCCCCATATACATAAAATAACTTTTAACCATTCGCACTTGTTAACTTACTCCAGTACTGATTATCAATGTCATAGTCATTCACATATGTCCCTAACAAAACATTTGTATACAAACAGTCTAGAACAAGCGCTGATTCCAACAAGTAGACTCAGCACATCTCGCATCAATTATTGCTCGGCTATTCCAAGCCCAACACATCCAAACTTTATTTAATGGCTTAGAGAATAGCTAAGGCCATAAAGGTACGGAGTTTATATAAATAGAATGAAATAGTTGAAAATGTAGAATAAAATTCCCGGCATAATTACTTTTCTTCCACTATCCTCCCGAATTGGCAATCATAAGCTCAACTTTGCCTAGAATGCTTTGAAAAGAGTCTCACTTCAGAGGACCAGCCACCAAGTTTCAAAGCCACGCCTTTAACAGTATTAAACAAGTCAACTTAAGCGGCAACCCGAACGACAACTGCGTGTGCAGAGATAACATTTATGATTATAACTTAATCTGGATTTGACCCACCATGATAATATGTGACAAAAAGGCACTAACATTTATATTTATTATCCACTCGCGGATTTAGAGACTCGTTGCTTATCGAAATTGAGCTGTTCGTGTGGAACATAATCGCTATACAACAGATCAAGAGATTAGCACTAAAGCTGCATTTTGTCGAAAAAAACAAAAAAGGCCATACAGGGACGATCGGCTCGATCGGTGGAAAAAGAACCGTTGTTCCCTGCATCCATAGACTATATACTTCTATATATGAAAACTAATGCCTTTCTGCCTACCGTTTTATTCGTTACAGATTCATAAGCTGCTTAAATGCTTGGGATCAACTTTTGAAATGTTGTGTGCATGCCGGATTGAAATTTTCTTATGTATTTACAAAATGTATAGAATAATTAGATGCCACATTGTGAATTTTGTATCCCTGTGGCAAAAACAAAGGCGATTTTCGAATTGAGTAACAAAAAATAAAAACCAAAATGTTGTGTGTTCCTCTTTGATTTTGAAATGGAATGAAAAATGGGCAAGAAAAAAAGCGAGGGGTGCGCATCGCTGTGTGGTCAGCCATCATGTTTAAATCACATGTATAATTCATGTGTTGGGGAGCTGGGGATGGCTGTCACAGTTCAAAGTGAAATTGATGCAGTGCCTCGTTTTATTAAAAATAGACAAAAGCCAAGCAAAGCACGGAAATTTACAATTCCAACATTGTTTGTATGTTTCATATACACATCTAGATACACACATACATATATGTATATATGTATATTAAAGTCCCCCAGCGACACCTAGAATTTTAAAATGCGCACTCAAGCACGCAGGGAATCAGTTCGGGCACAGTGTTTTATTTAATTTTCATAGCCTTTTTATTTTTTTAATTTTCGATTGCAAATACTCGAATTATAAATACTAAAATCGGTGCAACATTAAATAATTCAATACGAGTACGAGTACATATATTGAAGAAGAAAAGCTACCGGAAGCAAAATGATAACATTTTGTTGAACTTTAATAAAAGGAAGCAGGAATAGGCCTAATAAAACGCCAATGTGACCAACGTAGCTCACTCCCGCCCTGAATCATTATATTTGCTTCACCGCATCTCGACCCAAATCAAAGTTCGAGCAGTCGTTCGGCAAGTTGGAGTTTTCATGCTATTCGACCTTTGCTTTATGGCATTTCGGCTGAAGCAGCTTAAAAATTAATAATTCAGTAGTTCAATGATCAGGCGGTGATGGTGGCTTCTCTTAAATGTTGTGCACTGATTGAAATGCTTGATGGAAAATAAATAAATAGGATTTCAATTGCTTTCAATTATTTGGTCTGGTCTCAAACAATGTAATTGGTCTCAGAAGGGTACTCTACTTGTACATATGTTTGTACGTTTAAAACTTTCATCATTGTGTTTCTGCACAAGAGCAAGGTTATAAATCAACACGAACAAAAACAATAATAACTTTGATGTTTGGCAAAACTTAATACAAAGTCATTATTCATATTTTGCGAAACTTGTGAAGTTGCTTTTGACAGCCACATTGCCGACGGTGACGACAAGGCGACATATATATATGTATACTATATTGCAATCATTACATGCTAATTAGAACTTTTCGACAAGCAACCAACTACATACCGACATACATACATGCACATGCCATGAAAGTCATGAAAGGCGGTCGATGCGCCTGTGCGTATGCTACACATATATGGGTGAGAAAGCGTTTGACAGTTTTATTGTACACCGCGTGCTTTAATTTATTTATGTCATGCCCATCAATCTCATGAAATAAGGATCCAGTATAAAACAAGGATCCAGTTAATAAGCGACTAGTCATGTATATGTTTCTGAGTGTGTGTGTGTGGAATTGAAGCTACTGTCACATGCGTCGCCATGGATTGTTGAATTTGAGTTTAATGACATGTAAAAATGTTTTCACGGCTTTTGATTATATTTTACCTTGAACGCCGGCAGCTGAAGTTTCGTTAATATAAGCTCACACACACACACACACATACACACACAAATTGTTAAAGATCCCTTCCGTTTACCATTTGCAATGAATAATGTCAACGTTGGCGTGCTCATCGCCGCGACGACGCCAACGCCAACGTCAACTCCAGCTCCAACTCTTTTGCATATGAATACATTTTAACGCAAATTCGCTGATTAGTAGACTAACAATGGCAGCCACGGCGGTGGATGTGGCAGTGGCAGAGGCAGCGGAAGCATTTTAATGCCAAGCCCAACACAGAGTCGCATCCACCACCCACCCAAGCCCACACCGTTGTGACCTGTCAGCTATCGCTTTCAAAATATGGTTATATGTGTTTTTTGGCGTTTACGCTACGTTTAACACATTGTTTTCTGGCTGTTTGGCTTGCCAAGGAAGCGGAGATGCAGTAGCCATTGTACTTCTTAATTAAAGTTTAAAATGTGATGTTGCATTAATTTTGATTGCCGAACTGCGGAAGTTGAATTCAACTTATTGAAGCATTCGAAGCATACAATCCTGAATTGTAAAGTGCACGAAAGCAAAAGCCAGAAACGTTGTTTTGTGAGTGTCCTTTCTTCAAGAAATCATTATTAATGCGACTTGTAGAGCTGAAGTATCGCGTAAAAGCTCCACATTGCCATCAATCTGAAATGTTGACAATTGTGGTCGCCATTGGTTACAGAGTTACTTTTGGCTACATCCTTCTCTGTGTACGTTTTGTCTGTCCAATGGGACCTTTTTAGTTTTCAAGTAAATCTTCAAAAATCCCACACCTAAGGCAACAACAGCAAAAACAAAAGCACAATGCTATAGAAATACTAACAAACAACAAACTTGTTGCTAAAGCGAGCCTGCCTATTCCTTCAAGTCGGCCAAATAGGGGTTCCTGACAACTTGGCGTAAGGACAATTGTCTGCTCTTTGCCGGGCTAATATAAAAGTTAAATTTTGCTCACCATTACTCTCTTATGTTGGATGATTTTCCATCCTCCTTATGCCATAACATTGATCAAAATTAAGGAATTGTTAACAATTTAAAGTTATTAAGGCGAGGAAACATTTTACATTATATACATATATACATATATACAAGGTGCGTTCGAAAGTAAACAGGACTTGTTGAATCTAGCGCCCCCTGGTGGCGCTATCTATATGTCGACTGGTGCGTTAGAATCTGCTATCTTTATCTATTGTCCAGGGAGAAAACCATTTTTTCCGTTTTTTTAAAGTCCTGTTTACTTTGGAGATCGCCTTGTAGTACATATGAGCACAAAGATCTGAGGAAATGTAAGAGCAAGAAAAACAGGTGCTGCTAGGTCCTCTCATGTCCAAAAACGGACAAATGTGAAAATATTTTTTTTATAGAGACTGCGAAAACGATCCTTCAGCTGTCTGCCAAATTTTTTCTTGATGATTATTGTTATAGTGAATATTTGTAAAGTTTTGAAAATGTCGATAGTTTGTTAATCGTCCGTCGCTAGTTCGATTTAGTGATCACCTCTTATAGATGTGAACTGCGCATTAATTCAATAAAGATGACAGAATATCTTTATAATTATCTGCAGCCAATAATGGCATGCGTATGTATGCGGAAATTTCGCCTTTTTTACGGAAGAAATCGAGTATTGATTATCAAAACATCAACGATATCAAATAGTCGATATTTTTATTAACAGCCCTACAATCTAGGGCGTTAGCGGTGGTTTTAATTCCTCACATATTTACAAATTTGTATTTATATCCATCATCTATTTAACTGCGTGTTCCTTACATTTAAATAGGGATTCGTTTACCGCATATAGTGCATTTTTTAAAGTGTAGACAAACAACGATGTATGCGTTTGAACCACTAACCATATGGTTAGTGGTTTAAACGTAGTACATACTAGTGATGTAAATATGCATAGATACATCGATGTATCGATTTTAACGTAAGCGATTGTTTTCGATTTTAACTCGATGTTTTTACATTCGATGTTGATTGTTATAAAAATATCGATGTTACGGGCATTCCTAAGCAGGGAAATCCCAGCAAATGCACAAAAGTAATAAAACTGATATGGATTGTATCAAAAAAGTGCTAAAAAAGTGCTAAGAAACCATGCCAAAGCAAGTTTGGAACAATGGTTGATGTGTGTTAACCGTTATGTGTTATGGATGAAGGTACTACACTGACCACCATGTCGCAGCTCGTCTGTGTGTGTGCCATGCAAATGAAGACAAAAACATTTTTTGGACACTTTTCCCTTATGCTTGTCACAACTACAGCACTTGCCTCTAGGCTTTGGATGATGTGCACGTGGCACAGCAGCGGAGCGGGAATCCTTCTGTTTGTACAGATTCCCTGCCAATTTGGGTGGCGACCACTCACGCTTGCGGTAAAACAAGCAACTTCAGATACATGTGTATGTATGTATGTATATCAAAGAAGCATATGGCCTCGAATAGCAAATATTTAAAGGACATACTTAAATCGAATAGTAACGTTGTGGTATGTATTTTCGACTTCATTTGTGGGGCAATTGAAGTTGCCCACTTGCATCTCATCTGAGTTTGACTGACCACAACAAAGGTACACACCCGTAGCCCAAAGGCAGCTTTATTAGACCCACCCATGCACATGCTCGTATTGCCAGCTCATTGAGCGTAAGTATGCTGGGAAACGCTTACCCCGTGATAATGCGGCAATACTTAAAGTTACTTAATAGAAATACACCGCAAAAGCCGCAATATGCTGGCGTGTGCCCTTCTAAAGGCCCTGGGAGCAAAGTTGTCCGATCCTAAGTCTGTCTGTGTGCACCTTAACAGAGTCGCGTTACCACAAAACTTTTACTGCTCATTTTTGTATTGTGTTGTGGGCGTTAGTGCTGCCGCCTCTGTGGTGGTACCAATGCTTCCTGCCCGCCCACATGTACGAGTATTGACTAAATTAATATTCTCAATTTAAAACTTTTCAACAATTGATGGTGGTAAAAAGTTGCTCAAAGCTTTCTCAAGTTTTCAAAGTGAGAAAAGTGCGGGCTGCCTAATTTTCTAAACCACAAAATATCGTTGGATAGTGTAAGTAAGTAGTTGTATACAGCGGGTTCTAAAATGAGTGATTAAATACACATGTTATAAGAATTTAGCAGTCTGAATGCAAGTTGCGGACAGAGGGAATCAAGTATATTTGTGTTTAACATTATGAGAGAATGTCCGTGCCTTTACTTGTCTGTTTAGTACATGTTTTATTCTGATTTGCCTCCCACTCGTTCACTAGCAACATAATAAAAAGTTTTCTCACAAACAAAGTTTCAAGTAATAGCTCTAAAGCTTCCGGAAGAGGAGTGACTGAAATTGGATGACGAACAGACGGGTGTTACGAACTTAGATACCAAAAAAAAGCTTTAAATCGTATCTTTCTATATATACTCGTTTTTCAATGGCAGCTGTGTCCTCCCAAAAAGGCTTCGGTGTGAGGAGTAGAGATTAAAAAAGCCAACGCGAGTTGGATTAACATGTGATCTATCATTCTTCCACTTTAACACCATCCTCCACTGAACATCCAGTAAAATATACCCTGACACCTTTTGGTAAATATTTTCAAAATCATTCTTCTTATGCGAGCAACTTAAATTCGTTTCCTTCCGTCAACTTCGAATCAATTCATGTAATCGACAACATTCAAACCTTAGAACGTTTTAAAAGTTGGCAGTGAACGCACAACAAAGGCCAACACCACTACACTACACTCCCCAGTAAAGTACTCACCCAACTGCTTTGCCAGTGAAATGAACAAACATTTTTGAAAACTTACTTGAATAGATTATTAGTTTATCACAACTTGCTTCAGCACAGTTTGGCTCATGAAAGACTGTCCCAGTTCTTTGTAAGCTAATGAATGACTGAATAAGTAAGCTTAAGCCAGGTGGCAAGCAATCCAACAAAATGAAGGGGGACTTGAAAGTTGCTTTTGAAGTGGTTTTGTAAAACTTTGCTTCAACATCTTGCCGTTTACAACGACCCCATTAATATGGCAGCCATTGTATGAGCATTGGTGATTAAGAAAACCAAAAAAGTCTCCTTTGTGCTAAAGCCTTAAAAGACCTTAAAAGTAAACCAGATGAAGCGGCTTTGGTGTGGCTGAACACATGCGAATTATCTACTCTGAGGTAAGAAATGTTATTTACTACATAACTTTAATCGCGACTCGTTCACAACTGATTCAACTGCCCTGGACAGAGTCGGTGTTTTTTCTGTAACTGCTTTCTAATGAGGCTGCCAGCTGACACTCTCCCTACCAACCTGTCCGTTAGCCAGGCATATCCAACTGTGAAATTGACTTAAATTAAATGAAGCCAACGACACTAGCAATTGCAGGTTGCCTTCGGACTGGAGCGGCGTCAATCGACGCGGAAATTCTCGCAAGGCTAAAGCTTCCCCTTTTACGACGGCCGGCCACCCGCACATCGTTCCGTTTTGTTCCCAGTTCAAAAGCGTAGTACTGCGGGGGCTGAACAATAAGTAATTGTGTACTTGGCAAGTTCTAAAGTGCATTTGTATCCCTGTCTACTTTTCACAAACTCGTAACTCCTGAACTGTGTCCAAAAACTCCCAAAAATTTGCCTTGTCTTGACGAAAAGTTCTAAAATTTTTCAAGGAAGCTCAAAGCTGAACGCGTTAGAAAGGCAAGAGTTGCAATTAAGAAATCCTGGCAACTATCGAGGCGACAGGTATCCTGATTGCTGTTCTTCTGTGCAGAAAATTTTAGTTCAGCGACTACGGAGAATCTTGATCTTTTCGGTTCTGATGCACAACAACATAAAAATTGATTCAACCAATATATCGTGCTTATCATAAAATAAATATGGTAGAGGATCCCTTAAAATAACATTTATGCATTGGCTTCGAAAATAAAAGTATTATACGCAAATTCGCATCTATGTTGCTTGATCGACCCTCGTAATAATGCGCATTCCCACCTTATTGCCTCAGAAAAATAGTAATGAGCACTATAAGCCGAAGCTGTGCAGATAATCGCACGGAAAACGGATGTCCAATTAGTTGTGTGCCAGTTTCCGGCGCGACAGTGTCCGCTCTGGCACGGTTCGTCATTATGAACGTTTGCTTGTCAATTGCAGCTATTTGATTTCTATTCATTTTGTCAAGTGGTCGTCTGGTGGTGGGTCGTGCGGTTGGGTTGCTCTGCTGGTTAATATTTGCCTTACTTTACTGATTTGAATAACATACACAGATGCATATATACTTGTAGTATATGTACATAACAATATTGATTGCCCACTAGCTGATCTATGTGCTCGTACGCTTGTGTGCCTGATATTTATGGGCCTTTAGGGGCTCTTATCAATGCTTAAAATGCTGGCATGGAATCCTTCGGATTTATGTGTTTGATTGCGCAGCGTGTGTGGCGCTTATCGTTGGCATGAACGAGTATAGTATATTTTTAGGCGCGCTCGCGCGGCAGACAGATGACGGCGGCGTATATAAAATTTATCATGACTAAAAATTGAATAAAGGATTTACGGTCTCAAATTGGCGTGGCAACATCGAAGCCCAAATGTCATGTCAGACGTGTTCATCGAGGTCGTGCAACAGCAGCGTGTAAGTAATAGGAAGCCAAACAATAGCAACATGTGGAACTTGGGCGGCCTGTCGCCGGCACCACCTCCACACCATCGCATCATCGCACCATCGACCTCGATGTCGATGCCGACGCCAACAAACTCTAAGAGGGAGCGGAGGCTGAAAATCTATTAGAACGTGTTTCGCCTGCAAGGCCCCAAGTCTGTGCGTTCCGTGCCCAGCTCGACTGTATGGGCCATACTTATTTTGCCCGAGGGCATAATAAGCTTGCAACCGGATTGCTTTTTTCTTTGCCGCCCTTCTTTCCTTTTTCAGTCAGTGTGCGTGTGTGTGTCTGGAATATTTACTTATGATTGAGTTGCTTTGCGGGACACACACACACACACACACAACCAAACGCACCAGCTTGATATAAGATTGCGGGTTCTTTACTGATTTTCGCATCCATTTCGGTTTTTATTTCAAAATGCGTGTGTAAGCGTTGATGTAAGTGTGTATGCGTGAGAGAAGAAAATTTAAATTGATTTTATATTGTTGACTGCCGTTCTTGTCGAAATGGTGGTTGTTCTTTTTGTTGTTCTTCCAAAGTGATACCACATATTATTTTAAAATTCAATTTGCACTCTACAATTCGCGCCAAAAAGAGTGACAATCATCGCAAATGAGCGATGATAATAATTTTCGAAATGGTATGCATACTGAGAGAAAAACGAATGCTGGATCACATGTTATATGGCTAGAGGAATCGATATTTGTCTGTCTTCCTCTTGTGGA
This sequence comes from Scaptodrosophila lebanonensis, assembly GCF_003285725.1. Classification (NCBI taxonomy): domain Eukaryota; kingdom Metazoa; phylum Arthropoda; class Insecta; order Diptera; family Drosophilidae; genus Scaptodrosophila; species Scaptodrosophila lebanonensis. Next base: position 1,836,214 of record NW_022060538.1, read on the forward strand.
GCAAGTACGATCACTGGCCCATTCACCATGTATCCATTTGTGATTGCCGATTAGTCTCTGGTTAATTACTCTTTGCTAAATATGTTATAGTTTTTGGATTTTTCGACAAAAGGGTAACTTGAAAGGACGGGATAAAACAATCGCAATCAAAGTAATCCCAGATTTTTATACCCTGTACCCACAGGGTACACACAGAAGGAGGCTTGGTAGACCCCACAAAGTATATATATTCTTGATCAGCATGACAAGCCGAGTCGATATAGCGATGTCCGTCTGTCTGTCTGTCTGTATGAACGCAATGATCTCAGAAAGTATAAGAGCTAGAATAACCAAACTTGGTATACAGATTCTCCTGAGCCCGAGAAAGGACGAGTTTGTTCATTTTTTCTGATCCACACCCCCACTCCCCCCTATTAACGATTTTCTATAACTCCCGTAATTCTTAAAATTTCGAACTAAAACTACTGGTAGTCACAGTAGCTTAGTGATAGCTTATGATAGAATGATCGGAAAGAAAGTTATAGCCATATAACCAGGCCCAATGCATACATACATGTACAAGTACACAAACACGCATAGGCACGATTCTGATGTAAATGTAAATATATGTATGCATGTATGGAATATTTTATCTTTAATTTAGTTAATTAATTAAATTAAACTAATTAATTAATTTAATTAATTTAATTTTTTGTGGGGTGGTGCAGGGTATTTAAGAGTTGAGCCTGCTCGATTTTAGCATTCCTTTCTTGTTAGTAATAGGTGCAATCAATAATCATTAATCACTAGTCACAATTACAATTACCTGGTAATTGCGGACGTTTTCTGTATTAAATGCAGACTGCAATTGTCCGAAAACTATATGTTGGTGTCATGGATGAATAAGTACGAATAAATAGGCGATAGTACGTAACCGTTGAGGTGAGATGGCGGCGCTTTGCCGTCGGAACTAAGCATAATTTCACAACTTCAAATAGTACAAAATGTGATCAAACTTTAGTAGGTGCTATACGACGATTACGCTTGTAGATATGTCATTCTCATTATACAAGTATGTACATACATATGTTATCGTACGCAATAAGCTGAAAAAACTTTTTATGGTCTAAATACAATAAACGTATTAATGGGCTTGTCAAGGGAAATAGTAAAATTTGTCTTTAATCGCTTAATTTATTGTGTAATTAGAATTAAATGAACTTCACTAAGCTTTTAACTTATCGCACTTAAGATCATATGTTTCATCAACTTGTGTTTGCTCGTATTTCACAAACGGCCTTATTACTGGAGATAATAATTTTGGATCAAGCTTGAAGCTCGATGATGGGGGAATTATGTAGCTCAATGGTATTGCCACAATCCAAGTTATTATGAAGCCCACAAAAGCATACCAATTAAAGGATAAATTGAAAATGCTCCACTCATTATCCTGTGGCTCTCTCAGCATCGTAGGTTTCGTAGTCGTTGTCGTATTTGGAGCAGGACAACTTTGTGTGGATGTAGGTAAAGTTGGATAATGAATGCGTCCCCATGATCCGATAACGATAATGCTTATGCACGCAATACTCACAAAGACTCCGGCAAGGGCCGCCTGGAACAATTACTTGTAATTAATTGCTCTATCTCGTATTATTGAGAGTTAACTCACCCGACTATGTGCTCTGGGAATAAGCATGCCAAGAAGAAACACACCTCCGATCGATCCAAATATAATTCCTCCGATGCAGTATATTATTTGCAAAAGGGAGGAAAACTTTGAAACAAAAATTCCACCCAGGATACAGAAAACCCCAACACTAAAGATGAATAGCTTCATAACGATGTTTGCCTTGTGTTCAGTGTGATGTATGTGTGGCTTGATGTAATCGAAGTATATGATCCCGGCCAGTGAGTTAAGACTTGCGGACATTGTGCTAAGCGCCGCGCTGAACACACACGAAATAAAGACTCCTGGCATACCCTTCAGGTGCCCCACAACATCCTGCACAAAATACGGCACCATTTTGTCGACCTTCTCAACCACTCCCTGAAGCATAGGATCGCAGCCGTGGTACCGGACGTACATAACAATGCCAGTGTAGCAGTTGAAAAACATTATTACCACGAATCCTATTCCAAAAACGACCAGAGATCTGAAAAAAAAAAAACATTTTTAGCCGGCTCAGATCTAAGCCTTAAATCCGGCGTACCTTCTAGCGTGTCCCAAAGAGGGCAGTGAGACAATTCGCTGGACACAGCTTTGATTCAGTCCCACATAACTGGTCCACATAACTGTGGCAGAACCGAAAATATTCCAAAATGTAGAACGTGTAGTTAAGTCAAAGGCGAAGCTGTTAAACAAAACATATTGTATAGTAGTCTTTGCTCTTTTGGGATCTGCTTTATTTACTTGACGGTCAAACGTTCTCCTGCGCCAGCTATTCGCACAACTTCTGCGAATCCTCCGACATTATTTGTTCCCAGGATGCCGACCAACACAACGGATCCAACCATAACTGCAGCCTGCACAACGTCTGTCCAAACTACAGCTTTGATGCCCCCCTGAAATTAAGAACTTCCTGAATACTTGAACTGCTAGGTTGGGCTGCCAGTTCACATTTCAGAAACAACTCACAAACATTGTGTAGAATACGCAAATGCTGCAAACGATCGAATTGATTATGTGCACGTTGAAACCAGTAACTGGAACAAAATAAAGTTGATGAGACAACCCAGTTTTGTAACATATAAAGTACATATGTTTATAATATCTTTCTGGGTTCTGTATTACCACCCAGATGCAATGTCATTTGGGATAGAAAAATCAAAGTAAAATTTAATTGGGTTTGGAAAATGCGTTATATGCTTTGCAATATTTTGTGTGTTAGCTGATTCCCTACTTTTGCATTTTTTGTATACCCTGTACCCAAAGGATAAAAGGGTATACTAGTTTAGTGCGAATGTAGATATGTAACACACAGAAGGAGGCGGGGCAGACCCCCAAAAGTATATTTATTATTGATCAGTTTGACAAGACGAGTCGTCTGTCCGTCTGTATGAACGAAAGGATCTCAGAAGGTACAAAAGCTAGAAAGCTAGGTTCCCCTAAACCCTAGGCAGATCAAGTTTGTTCATTTTTTTTACCACCATATATACATATGTACAAGTACACAAACACATTGTACATAAACACTTATGGGTATTTAAGGGTTGAGCCCGCTCGACTTTAGCATTCCTTTCTTGTTTGACTTTAAATGAAGTATTGTCGTAATCAGCAAGAGAATAAGTTAAATATCAACTATTAGTAACTATTTGTTGACCCAACCCCCTTTTCAAACCAAGTAGATGTACATGTTCAACATGAGTTTGTCAACCTAACATACTTAGGTTTGCCACGCTATAGCATATTAACTAGTACACTAACTTTTAAATGCCGAACAAGGATGAACAATATGTAGCAGCTTCAAGGAATCAATTGGAGTATAAGAAATTAATCCATTGCTCCATTGTTAGATTTAGCAGATTGTATACGGAAGTTTGGTCTTGGAGTGGACAATTCAAAATATGAAATGTCGGGAATACATCTCAATGCTTTTTAACGATGAATGACACACAAAAAAAATCATCAGGCGAGGTGAAAAATTTTGTGCAAATCAGAACACTCTTAAAATCAATTGTGCCGCCTGAAACAGTCTGTTTAAATATATAACAATAAATAAGCAATGAGTTAGGAAAATATATAATTTCATTCTTAAGATACACAAAATACGAAACTGAAAATGATACAGTGTGTCGTGTATAACGCAATATACAACCCAGTAAGCTCCGGCTTATACTCCCACATATGTATACAGCTATTGACAACTAATTAACAATGACTAGTTCAAAATAGTACTATTCGTAAATTTTACTGGCATTTGGAAAGTCCCACTATTTGAGGAGTCAGGTTTTGAGGGAGAAAAATTGTCGCTTTTTTCATAGAATTTTTCTTTTCAATTTAGATATTTAGATAGAATCGGCATTTGTGAATACATTTTGTACATTTTTGTGCAATGCATGTAACAGGCAGAAGGAAGCATCTCCCATAAAGTATATATATTATTGATCAGCAAGCCAAAAGAAATTGATCTAGACATGTCCGTCCGTCTGGATGAACGTCTGGATTTCGGGAACGGTTGAGAGCACATTACCCGAACTTGGTATATAGATTCTCTTACTATTAGATATTAATACTTAATACTACTCCCACAAGCTGCAGCATCAAGTTCGCTCTTCTTCTTCCTTTACTTCTACTAAAGGCGCATATACCTCAGTGTCGAAAGTTTACCTGGGTACAGGGTATTTCAATGTCGGGTTTGCTCATCAGTGGCGTTCTCTCTTGTTATTTCCAGAATAGGGGGAGTCATTGAACGTAAACCCGTAACTGCTTGTACTAAAGATCACCTTTATTGCTCGATAGAGTTGATAAGTTGTTTTATGGATTTTTCGCGTGCTTCTTTTTTAAGTTTAGCGATAAGGCTGGGGTCTGGTGCAGGGGAGAGCCTTCTCTACCATTGGCGCCTAGATTTTTTGTCTGTCACGCTGAAGCTGCATATTATTTGAATTTGAAATAAATAGTACGAATTCGGCCTCAACATGTTTGCCTGATTTTCTGTATATCCAGCAGTGTACATACATGCTTATCTGCCTCTAGTGCCCCTTTTCTACAACTGATATCGAAAAGTATAAGCCATGCTATACTTAGTCTAAAGAGAAAAGTCCCAATGCTTTCTCTTTCGGAAGAGGGCATATAAGTAGAAGGTGAAGTTTTCACTTATAAGTAGGTGTGCTTTTCAAAATATGTTACCTTGAGAAAACGCCAGAGATGGTAAGAAGATGAATATTGGAAGCATCAAAAATAGGAAAACCACAAAAATGAGTGTTTGCCACTGGCGTGTGTTTCGGTCGAAGCGTAACTCCAGATACTGCAGTCGTAAAAACATGTTTTAGCGCAGGAAACATAACGATCAGTAAAATATTCATACTTCGTAGCAGTTGGAAATGTTATTATTATAAAACACTGGTATTATGACATAGTTGAGTAAGGGTACAACCACGATCATGCAGATCACATTGAAAATCCAATTAATGCCATAGGCATACATTTCCGCTGGTATAGTCATAATTGAGATGGCGGACAATTGACTGGCCACCAGGGATATGGCAATCGGAAGGGTTTTCATTCGTTTGCCACCCATCAGGTATTCCTCTGTAGTGTCGGCTCCTTTCGAAAAGAATCCAAAATACACCCCAATGGCTGCTGATATACTGAGCATTACAACAAAAACCACATAGTCGACCGTATTAAATACGAATGCTGCCGATTCCCGAACGACATTTTCCGTGCCGTTAACTAATATCGACATTATTACAACAAGTACTTCCCGAACTGCTATCCACGAACTGCACAATAGATCTACGAACGAGCACACTTCAACGGCAAATGGATATCACATTCCAAGATCTGAGCTTTTATATGGTATTGAAGTCGATAAGATGTTATCTATAAAGCGCCAATGGAATTAATAACCGAAATACCACCTATTTGGAGAGCAATCTTATCTAAATGGTTAAACTGATTTTAGTTTTATCACATTTTGCGTAGATTTGAACTTTTTAAGCATACACCATGAGCTTGGTCTTTCCCAGCAGACGCGCCTTGCTCTCTCTTATCAATTAGCTCTGACATTTAAAATCAGATTATCGTTATCTGAATAACTCATTCATTGTCTTCGCAGCCACAAAACTTGTATATATTATACATATTACCTAACCTGAAGTGTGCCCTCTTTTCACAAGTCATGCTATATAGATTATGGGGAATAATCTTAGGCAAGAGAATGACAGTGACTCAGCATCTCGAGAGTGATTTTGAATCATGAACAAAGCTGTTAAGCAAATATAATTTTGAGTCTCCAGGGAAGCAGCGGCTGACTGTGTTGACCGCCCAGCTACGAGTATTCCGTTTGAATTGTCCTCGATAACCTCCCCGATAACGGCACCAACAGTAAACGGTAAACAGGAGATCCCACTTAATGTAATTTTATTTATTATATTTAAGGTCAAGAAACATGAATGTCGATGAAAGAACACAATAAAAAGGTTATAATAAAGGCTTATAAGCTAGAAAACTAGCTATGCCCAATACAAATAAAACATTTATAGAGAAAGAAAGCTTATATTTAGATTTAATAGCTTATTATATTTATATGTATATTTATTTATATATACACTCGTATATATAAAAATGGAATATCAGATGCGATGGGGGAAGATTTATTAGCGAGTCCAGCAAGATAATCCCCGTCTCATAGCCGTTCCTGGTTAGAGATTACGGAGATGGCTGAAATATGAGGCTAATGATAAGCTTCCTTCAATAGCTTCAAGTGTAATTGCAGCCTAGTTTGCCGCCCCGGCCACCATCCCCCAAGTGAGTGTTTCTCCAACTCTTCCAGGCTATTCCAGGTACATTTTTTTTTATATTTTTATTGTAATTAATAATATTTTTATTGTAATTGTAAGGTCTCGGTCTACTTTGGGCTGTGAATCGGAGCATAACTGGTGGATGAACAAATAATATTTTTCCATCGCTTCGGATTCGTTATTAGATATTGACTTTAACTCTTTAGTTTTTAAGTTCTCGGTGAATTGTTTTTATGGCATCGATAATTTATGTTCAAGAAATTCGTAAATTTATATATATTAATAGAATATGAATATATATAAAAGGGCTTAGTTCTTTCGAACCCAAACTGATAGTAGAAAGGTTGCGAGATGCAGTCTTACGTTCGCCTTAAATTACAAGTCATGCGATACCCCGTCTAGAAGTTAAGGTTATATTGATAACAAATCATTAGAGATCTGGTCATAAGTTCAACAACTTGCTTGTTAACATAAAAATAATTATAATAATCAATATAAAATGCATACAATACATTTTAATGGATTCAGCATTCAAGAATGTGTTGATGTACTGTCCTGTATCAGGATCGTCTCTTGCTTAGGCAAATATTGATAGTAGACTATATCTATGTATATTTATGGTTCTTTTTAAAGTTTCCGCTAATACTCGACTCGATTAAAAGCCGACCATTTGTTGGCAGCCACTTTGGAGCTACTTGGCTATTCCACTCAAAATAGAGGCCTGCTAGTAGATTGAGGAGAGTGGCCTGTCGATGGTGAAGCGGTAGACGTAACAGCAAATTGGTTACGTGCCGTCGCAGGTGCATGAAATTGCACATCAAAATGAGTTATGAGACACGTCTTATTTGTTATTGTTGTTGCACAAAGCCGGGCGTTGAAGCGTTAAATGCGCCAGTGCCGACGCGTTGATTGCGTGTAAATGGTGTGACCCCAAACACATCTGTTTACCTTTTAATAAACTTGCCAAAGCCAAATCAAGGCGCACGCACAGGTGTGCTGAGCGCACAGTGTTGATTAACGGCGAACTGCCAGGGAGACGGATGCCAAAAACAGCGAGAAGTTCTTCAAGCCACAAAGCCAACTTACAGTTTGATTGGCATGCTGTTTGTTTGACTGCCTCTGCTACTCTGCTACTGTCCGCTTCCCTGACACGCTTAAACGTTTACTTAAACTCATGCAGCTGTTAATTAATGGATGCCATTTATTTTCTAATTAGTGTAATTTTCGCCGCCCTTTGTTATGCTTGCGATTGATATGGCAACATACAAATTTATTATAAATTTCATTATTTAAAGTGGGCGTCTCGAATGATTAACGGATACCTTTCGCACCGATGCGAACGCTCTTTTCGCCCCTTTCTTATGGCCTATAATTTTGAACATGCGTGTGTGGTGATGGGCTAGGGAGTAATTAATTTAAGTTGATAAACTATGGTTTATGCTGCAGTCCCAGGTGATTGCTAGTTCTTATGCCTGCTTGCTGTGGCGTGAATCAACAAGTTTGAAGTTTGAAAAATGGAAACATTAGTCCATGAGCTGCGATAAATGGAGGAGGCCTCTTCAAGAACTCGAAAGCAAATTCTGAATCTAATGTACGAACGACTTCATTGCAAAGCTGTTAACCGATGGCTTAAGAACTGAAAATTATTTAGGTGTGTTATTTTTCTTGCGAATCGGGCTGCAAGTTTTGGACATAGCACAAGAGCTTAACAAATATCCTTATTACAATTAATGAACAAAACAGGGTGTAAAGAAAGAGTTAAACATTTATTATTATAGCGCACTATTTCGCCTTAAAATGGAATTAAGTTAGATTTGTTTAACTTTTTCTATTAATAATATGCATAAGTTCTCAATTTAACATATCGTGCATTTTGTAATCAAAATTTAAATTTCTTAGCCCCCTTTGGGAAATGCTACGCCCTTGAGATAAAATTAGTTTGTAAGGTTAAGATCAGTTCAGATTTTGAATTCAGGAAATGAAGTGGCTTATTCGATTCCCTGCACTAACTTTTTTTTCCGTTTGAAAAAAAATAAAATTTATGCGTTCACCAACCGCCACTAGCATCCTTTTAACTTTTAACATTACAATATTTAAATTTGCAATTTTGCAACGCCTGTAACAACACTTTTACTTTTTGCCCTTTTTTCCTTTTGGCTCATTTGGTTAATGGCGAATTAATTGTCCAGTGGGTCGTATCAACTAATGGGAGCATGTAGTCGTATTTTACATAGCAAATTAGATCTCAAACTAAATGCGGACTGCCAGTTAACCATAAGAAAACTTGATTGCATACAAAATTAGTTCTTTTCAACAATAAAATAAAAGAAACCAAGTAGAAACAATGTTAAAGAAAAAACGTACGTGTACCCGGCAGCCATTTAGGGTCGGCACACAAAACGTTACTGCCATTATTTTCTTTGTAGATAATTAGAATAATATTTGATTTAAAACATTTTATTTCAATTACACAACCACCGCAGCAAACTAAACAGCCAGCTCGGCGAGTTGCTGCGTCGCTGCAGGCCAAATGTCCAACACAACTAGCAGCAGCAGAAGCTCGAGTTTGGTGAAGCATGAAGCTCAGCAGTTGCCACAAACCAACAACGGCGTCCGGCAGTTCAAAATAACAAAGAAAAGAAAAAAGGAACAAGAACAAAATAATGAGAGCTGAGCACAGCATTGCATTAAGTCAAGTAGCGTAAAATGTTAAATATTGTTTATACGAAAAGCTTCCGATTCGTTTATTTTGCTACAAACATTCTACGAGCTTGTTAACCTGCCGTTGCTAATACATTACAAAGAAGGGCAACTTCCCAACTGTATGCTATGGACAGCACAATTTCACAGATCTTCCGAGAAAACAACAAGCCCAGGTGTGAAGCGTATTGTGAAAATAAATATTCAAAAGAAGAGCAGACTCTACTTCTACACAGGTTCAAAAGTTATGTCTTGTTTATAGTTGTGGATGGTTAAGTATGCTTTTAGGCTCCAGACAATTGCACAGTTAATTTGCATATGCACTCGAATGGTCGAATGGAGTTGTCGTTCATTTGCAAAGTCAGATGCTGACCAGAGGCTAGGGTGGCCTTTTAAGCACATCAAATCCTTGAACGGTCGTTCGACATCTATCAATGCATGCTGAGAAAACCAGCCAGCCGGTCATATTTCAACTGTTTGTTGTTGTGTTAATTATCGATTTTGCCGTATTAGTTAACATCTATACGTGTATGTATGAAGGTCTAATATGTGCGAATTTTGCATAATATACAATTAATTAATGTTCAATAGTAATTACAATTTCCATAGGCGGGACTTATGACAAACACAAACAATCACATCTGGTGTTTATGCGATACAGATTTCTGTAAAATTAAATCCGTTAAGTGGAATACCCTAGACTTCCCAAACTGTGTTAAATACACAAACATACATATGTATCTGTTGTTGTATTAGCACATAGCAGTAGCGAAGTAGCAGAGTTGAAGTGATTCGCTAATAAGTGCTCTTAAAATACCGGTTTAGATGAAATTTAAGTGTGTTCTATATTTTTTCGGAGTTGTGAGGAGTATTGAGGAAATTTTGAATTGTGGAAAAGTGGGGAAACAAATCAAAACAAATGAAATAACCTCGTGTTATGTGATGTGAGCCTAGCTGTTTTCGAAATTCTCGCATTCATCCAGACGGACAGTCGGTTATGTTTTGATTGATTTACCTTGTCATGCTTCGGCGACCTAAAATACTTTTTTTGTACCCTTTCGGAAGATTTATCATAAAGATACCATTAAATTGCTACATACATAATAATACCATTATAATGCATTAATACACCATTATTAGATATTATTCAAATTTTTCATAGCCCGGGAATCAAATTTCACAAATATATATTATGATTGAGCGAGAAATTTGATGAAAATGTTTGCATATACTCGTACATAAGTAGTGTAATGTTCAACAGACGCTTCAAGTAAATAAATGGCTTGGCAGTCGAAGTTAAATTTGATCAAACATTTTTGTACGCATAAACGTTGCATGCGTGCATGTATGTATGTAATACACCCACAAGCAAACACTGTCCTAAGTAAATTCACAAATAGACAGCGAACGGCTTTCTGTCCATAGTCAATTTGATAATAAGGTTTTTGTATGCTTACACAGTGTCGAAATGTATTTGTGTCGAAGCACATTCGCGTATCCGGTTACTGGGTGAGTGGGAATCTAACTACTACTACAAATTACTGGCACGAATCATTGGCAAGGGCGGGTACTTGTGCTATATGTCCTAAATAATAAAGGAAGTTACATACCTAGCCCAGAAAAGAACGAACGATACACCCTTCGGATTAAGAGTAGCTCTCCATAGCAGCTGGGTGCATAAAGCTTCGACTAAAGCTGGTGAGCAATGGACTCCCTCTATTCCCAGTGTAATTCCAGAGAACGGATTGCAGGCACAGGTCACTGCTTAGATGTCAAGAAGGCCGACAGATGCAGGTAAGCGATCGAAAAACTGGAACACCTCCTGTACACGCCAAAAGAATAATTTCTCAGAACGGCGAATGCAGCTTATTTTAATCTTAGAGTACAAAATCCGAGTATGTTGTTAATCATATACAACGTGCATATTTTTTAAATAAACGCTGCAGCCCATTTCCCCCCTTTAGTGTTTGAATTTTCCAAACCCGTCCCAGAAAGAACGGCGAATGGTTGCCTAACTGAAAGAGGTCACAAATGGATTATTAAACCGCCCCCAAGCTGATTTCCAACATCTGATATGGAAATGTAGATATGTATGTACGTTCAATAAAACAATTCAACAACAACAATAACAATTCAACAACAACAATACCCTAAATTCTTTACCTCTCATTGGAGAACTAAAAGATGAGTGTCAGTTCGTATATTGAATTTTCCAAAATTTTATCGTCAGTTTTTGATTTATTCTGCTTTATAATGTAGTAAAGTAGCATCAACACTAATACGAAATGGAAACAAACTGTTAGTAGCCACTGTAGGTTTATTATTGTAAATTATTATTCGGAAGAGCCTTAGCTTAACAACAGCAACGATGAAAACAGCAAAAACAAGATACGAGGAAACCAAATACTCAGCACATTAATTTCAATCGCCTTTGTTACGATGTGAAGCTGTCTGTAAGCTAAAGGAGTTTGCTTACATTTAGAACTCAAATCGAATTGGCAGTTGCCTCAATTTCGACGTAAACTGCATTAATTAATAATTTATAATTTTTACAGCTTCCCCAATTGTGCGCAACCAAAACTAATACCATATAAGCCTTTTGAGTATGTAATATGCTTATAGATTCAAATGACCATACGGTAGTAGGAGGGAGGGAATGTCTGCAATTGTTGTCATGTCATTCTATTGTTTCGAGATTTCAATATTGTTTGATTAAATGACTCGAAGGGCCTTAAGCTGATACAAATTACAACCATACACTAAACTCCTCTCTCAATAATATCAGCAATATTAAAGACTAATAAGCATTGCATTTGATTTATTGGCAAACAATAGTTCCAATTATTGCTAAAACTGTTGTTATCGGTGCTAGCCTAGTAATAGTAATGGATTATAAACAATAAAAACGGAGTCTCACCGCTGAACTAGGCTTGTCCTCTCTACAGACTGTAGACCAAGAGACTAATAAGTCCTCTAAAAGCGCAAGTCAATATTAGAATAGCTCGCGATCAAAGAATATACGATGGAGTCCATTAACGACCTAAATGTTGAGGGATATCTCAGAATACAGATCATGCTTTGCTCCATAGGGAGAAGTTCTCTCCCCGCTCCTCTGATTGATAAATATAGACTGTATGCTAAGCAAATTGATTCAATGAGTTCCAATTGACTTCGTGCTACTGGCATCCGTACTTTTCTCGAGAATCAATATTTTTAAAGCGTTCATTAAGAAAGTTATGTAAAAGAACACAATTTTCAGCCTTAACCTACCAAAGCTAACTGGGCAGTAACCAAAGTTGTCAGACAAGGAGATACTTGACTGGAAGATGTCCGTGCAGATATAGAAGAGCTTGCATTCCCTTCTAGACTTGTGGGATAAATTAAACTATTGCTGGAGCTACTAGATTACTAATTGAACTGAATATACATAAAAAGCACAGCAGCTAAGAGCGCTCTCAGATTAGAGATTTGACCTGAGGGCGATTCAGACACATAGAACCCAAGAAAGCACCCCGACAAAAACAGGCATCGTTGTGAATTTGAAAAGCTTTTATTGTGTCTTCAAATCTAAATGAATATGTGACGAGCCCCAAAGACTAAATACTGGCCATCAACTGCCTTATAAATCAAATTACAGAACTTGGTAGACAAAGAAAAACAACATAAAGATTTGCCTTTTAACTACTTGCACAAATATGATAAAGCATCCGATATGTTTTGTGAAAGAGTACATTGCGTTTGTTATACCATTGGTAACGGGGTATAGGGAGGCGCATTATACCTTATGTTCATATAGTAATACTTACTGTGATGTATCCTTGCATGCTTAAAGCACCCGCCTTATGCTTCATTTGGTTAAATTTTAAATTAGTAGAATATTCGACTAAATGTTTCCATTTTTCCATTCTGCTGGGGTTTCCTCCAACCAGTCGCCAACTCTGCTGGGTGCTTTGTACAGCCGTGCCCTGGAACTGCGAACATCTGTGCATGAACATTATTGGGCCAAATTGTAAACAGGCTAACTGTAGGGCAATTGGCTATAGCTTTATTGCATTATAAATCAAGAAGAAAATATCTATTGTTCCAATTAAATGAGGTATAAGGAACCCAACTGATTTTTCATGTTCTCTTTTTTTAATTCCATCGCGCAGAAATGTTGGGTAGCCTGTTTAAAATGTTTGTGCTACAGAATACTTGTATATTATTAATTGATGCATATCTGAATGCATCGGATCAAATCACTATTTCATACATGAATGGGATTCAAGAAGAAACGCCACATCACTTGCTGAATTAAAAATTGAACTGTTTTATTCCTAAAAATGTTGCGTATTATATACACAATTGTTAATTCGCATCTATACTTAATTTCTATATTCTACACTTACTCTCCCTTTCTGTAGTTCTCTTTGACTTACATTTGATATATCATTCCATCTCTAATGTGAGTGTGGACTGTATATCCTATTGGTTGTTTGTACTATCTGTGACCTGCATATGATATCACACTTATCGATACCAGATGCTTACATTGTTTATGTGCTGTATGTCTTGGGTTTCGGCGACGCTTTTTCCTTGAACTCACTTGTATGTGTACTTTCATTTATGATCTGCTTGCCCATGTTCATATATGAGCAAGTGGCCTTTTTTGTTGCTATTTCTTTCCGGCTTCAACAAGGGAACTGCATTCATTTAACAATTTACGTTTTACATTTACATTTTCACATAAAAACAATACCTTTGTGTTGTGCAAGTTTATATTTAAACAATACATATGGAATAATATGTTTGGGCAATTTGAAAAACTGAGAAGTTTCGTTCCAAGTGTGTAGAAGGTTCGGCGTTCTAAAGCCAATGTACGCCCAATTGTTTTTTACTTGCAAGTGCTAAAGTTTCGGTAAAGGACGACGTGGAACGAGCATGGCAGTGAAAAGCCAAAAGTAATGTACCATGAAAGCTTGAAGTGGAAAACATTATAAAATTATTTTCAACTTTCTGTTGCGTTTGAAACAATACGTAATTTCTCGTATGCCATCTGCACACACATGCAGCTCCCTGTTGCAATTGCCAAGTGCCTTGGGACACAACAAGAACTCACACAAGGCAGCGCACAAGACAAGACAAAAGTAACAACAGGCAGCTAGGCAGTAGTACACGCGTCAAGGCAGGGGGCGTGGTGCCACGGGGGGGGGGGGGGGGGGGCAACGTGGCAAGTGCAACAAGCGAACAACACTCCGAACGGGGCATGCTGTAGTAACAGTAGCATCAGGAGGCACAGAGGAACAACATGCCTTATGTTCGTACATCCATGATTATTAAGTATGCGCAGCTAGTTAATTTTGAAGGATTTTAGTAAAAATAAAAATCTGTAAATAAGAGACTCGTCAGACTTGTTAAACTTTTGGAAGCGCTCCGTCACCGCCGCACCAGTCACAGTCGCTGTACCGCACCGTACCTCATACTCGAAAGTCAACGTCATCTTCGTTCGTTGTAGTGCTTGTTTTAAGTTTTCCGCAGAACTTTTCCGCCTGCCCGCCCGCTCCACTGACTGACTTGCTGCCGTTGCTGTTGCTGTTGTTGTTGTTTTGCTACACAGCAAAATTATATAAACGACGTCGACTAGAATTGAACGCCTTCGGTTATTTGCGCGAAGTTTAATGGAATTTTCAACAGTTTTGTGCCACCGCGATTTGCGCAGATACGGAAACCTCAATACTCTGAACACTAGAGGTGTACTGGGTTAGACATATTACATCACGACCACGATTGATTGACTTTCCAAATAGGAGGCATATATGTAAAAACGTATATAAAAATACATAAATCTGTGCTCAAAGCCTAGTCCAATATTGGCAGACTTTGTATGTCTCGCTGTCTGTTGGAAAGCTTAAAAGCTTTAAAAACTAAACTAGTTCTAGTTTTAATATTCCACTATGGTAAAAAAAGCAACAATTGTGATGGTGGATTGATCGAACTACTACTTCCCGTAAATCGCCAAAAGTGCTCTTGTGCTCTTTAAATAAGTTAATAATGTGCATATTAAAGAATGAGTAGATAATATCTTGTTTCAATCAATTAATCAATTCTTGATGAGAATGACGAGACAAAGTGGTCTTTATATTTAAAACAACGTACATAGTACATATACAGTACTTACAAGTATTATTAGCATAATAAATTATTACTTAAAAAAATCAATATATATACATCAAATGATCTTTCAAATTTTAAACATTTACTTTAAATTTTTCAAAGTTTCCTTCGAGTCTATGTTTAGGCTTGTGTGTGCGATGTACACAGTTAAACTATAACAGCAGCAACAACAAAAGTGTTTTAAATACAAATTTTAGATTTTCTATATCTTATACATACTTTCCGAGAACCTTTCGTTCGTGCAAACGGACATGGCTTCATCGAATCTGCTTGTAATTTTGCTCAGGACTATATACATATGTGTAGCATACTTTGTGGGGTCTGCCACGTCTACTTCTGTATATTACATTGGCATCCTTTGGGTACAGGATATACAATAGTTCGACCTAATCATTAGCCTCATTCCATTTATCAACTCAAGTAAACTCCAGTATATTCAAGTTTTAGTTGAGCCCGCTTTATATTCCAACTTTTTCAACATAATCCTGTTCTTTGCTATTTGGTATGAAATTGAAATTGAAAACACGAGTACGGCCACAAAAAAATCACGACCCATGTCCACCTCTACTGCAGTCCCTCACAGAGAAAAATAAAGAAAAACACACGGACACATACACATACATACTATACATTCGAGTATAGTACATACATATATGAGATGAATTTTATTTATTTACTTGCGTACTCGCATTCTCGTAGTTTTTTTCACTTTTTTATTCGCCGCATATGAAAATGAATTTGTAACTTTTTTACCTGAGGTTTGCATCTGACATATGCAATTTGATTTGGGACGACTGCTGCCTAATGGCTCTTAATGTTTTTTGTTTTTGTTTTTGATTTTTTTTGCTGCATAATTCCGTAACCCAAAACCCAGTAAAGCCCGCGGTTACTTCTACAGCACAAAGTCTGCCCCCTCACCCAGCGCCGGAAAATTCATTAGACGTCTTGCATACTTTTATTTAAACACATTAAACGCATTAAACATTTCAGGGAGCTCCCAACACCTTTATGCAAAGTGGCTTGTTGCGTTCTGCCTGACACGGGCAATGAATTAAAATGTCAAATACGAAAGTTTCGCCAGCTCTTAAAACGAAATTAAAAACGCAGAAAGCAGCTTTTTTAACAATTATTTCTTACTGACATTTGCTTGTTGGATGTTGAATATCCGTTTCCTCACTTGTACACGGTTTTTAATGAAGTGGATTTCCATAAAATGTGAGACCTATTCTATATTCTATCATTGCTGAGTGACAGCCGTCAGGTACAGGTACTACTCTTACAGCTATCTCGGCCTTCTTTCAATCTTCAATTATAATAAAAGGCTTCGGATACAAACATAACTGCACTGTTTGAACCCATAGAAAGGTCAACACGGATGCGCATTAAAGGATTCGCTCGAAACTACTTTGAAGTTGTTGTTACGACAGCGACTGCTTTTGTTGTTGTTTTTTTGCTGCCGTTGATAGGCCGCTTATGCCACATTATCGTTGGGGCGTTTTTATAATTTTTAATATGCATAAAGTAGAGATACGATAACTGAAAAGTCATGATGCGAATTAAGAGGCAATGGGGTCGGGAAAAGGACGCGTACATCGGAGGTCGGACGCAGTGGACCCTTCGCACATGCTAACACATGGCCTACAACCAAAATATGTCCGCAGCCGACCAGCAACCCTTATCAAAATATTTATATGACTTCGCATATGTTAAACGCAGAAACTGTTCGAAAAGCCACCATCCCCATTCCTCTCCATTCGACAAATTACATATATTTATATATACATTTGTATGAAAAAATGCTTAATGGTCTGTAATCTGCTTAAAATTTGGACATGAGTTCAATTTGCAAAATGGCCTCGGCTCCAGCTTTAGCTCATGTGTTGCGTTGCGCCGG
Source organism: Scaptodrosophila lebanonensis (assembly GCF_003285725.1). Lineage (NCBI taxonomy): Eukaryota > Metazoa > Arthropoda > Insecta > Diptera > Drosophilidae > Scaptodrosophila > Scaptodrosophila lebanonensis. The sequence goes on from NW_022060538.1 coordinate 1,853,402, forward strand.
AGTGTGGGCTTGTTAAGGGAAGGAGGGTGCTTTAAGCTACTGCCAACCCTCTCTACCGCGCTACCTCGATCCAACGATCCAAAACCCCACATACATATTCATTCTTACTGTACTACATTTCAGGAGAGCATTTTTTATTTATGAACTTTCATTTATTTTTGCACACAAACAGAGAAAACACAAAACGGCTACCATTTTATAATTTTAATTAGTGCACATGTGTGTACGTACATACTCTTATGTACATATGTATTTGTATATGTGGGCCACACATGATGGTCAGCGAACCCATCGTAACCTTAACGTACGACGCGCTTCAAGGAAATGCTCGACCTTATTTGGTCGACTGAAAAACAAAAGGGACCGGAATTCAATTTACGATGTTTTTTCCTAGCGCTATGCATGTGTGTGTAAATTTATTTCTTTTAAAAATTGAACCTTTTTCCAAAGTTTTAGGAAGGCCGAGATAAAATTAATTGTGCCAGCTTCTGCATTCGCTAAAAACTAGGTGAATCATGGAAAAGGACTCACTGTTAAATAAATATGTGGGTAATTAATTTATATAAAACAAATGTAAAACCCAACTCGCTCCAACTGAATTAATAGATGTTGTTGGCTGGTAAAATGGTCGCTCCGCTGCTGCACTTCCCAAAAAAACAATGTAATGGGCTCGCTGTCTATTCCGTGACTGGAGAATAAGAATAAGGAGGGAGAATTTCGCGATGCCAGACTTTACATGTAAGGTCATTGAATACAATTCGTTAGTTCCCAATTGAACAAATCAAACACTGGAAGAAATTCTAATCCAACCTCCTCCATCAGATGTTTTCACTTTGTAATACCAGTATTTCAGCAAGTTCAACATATTTCAGTTTAAAACAAGTGGACAAGCTAAAGTCGGATGCCCCGACTTTGAAATACTCTCTATATATGTGTAAAATAATTACACAAATTAAAATCCAAAAAATAAAACAAACTTGCACAGCTTACACAAACAGGACATCTTCGTGCCAAATGTTGTGTCTCTAGCTCTTGTAGTCCAGGTGTAGATCGACTCGCCTTGTCATGCTGATCAAGAATATGTATACTTTGTGGGGTCTGACACGCCTCCTTCAGTCTGTTAAATTTTTCAGCAAGCCCATTTTGCACATTTTATGTAGAGAGCATAAAAATATCGGCTATAAGCAACCACTTAATTACAGTTTTAATTCGTATGTTGAAAAAACGTACTTTAACGTACCTGTATTCATTACTGTAACGCTTGAATGCACAACAAACATTTTATATAGAATTAATTCCCTGTGCCAGTAGATAAATGTATAGTATAATACTTAGACAGGAGGAAGCATTTCGATCTTTGAATAATCTGATTTGAAAAAAGGTTTTCAAACAAAATCGCTTTCTTTAGTCAGACAGACAAAAAATGTGCACGCAAATCGAATAAGAATTATGTTACATGAGTGTAATTTTCTGTTACAAGGACTTTAGTGATTTACTTTCCAAAGTCTACTGGTAAAATACGAAGTGGACAGACGAATATCGTTATTCTGGTTCCTCTCAATATGCGACTCATGTTTGGCCTGCCATTCTTCCTTATGGGAACAAAAAAAAAATACTTTTCAGTGAAGGGTAAAATTTGCTTCTGAAAATGTAAACTCCATCAATCTCCATTGCATACTTATAACAAATATTTAATGGAAACTATAAATTGTCTTTTAGCATTTGGATATAATAAATTAATTTGCTGATTGGTCGTTATCTTAACTGTACAGAAGCCGACTGGAATAACTAACCCTCATTATGGATGGAGTAAAAATGTCCATTATTGACTTAAATATTCTTGACCAGCTGAAAAATAGCACTCATTAATCAGTTCCCGGATCAGTGTAGATGTAAAGGCAATCCGCCACATGATTAATTATAATTTCAGAAGCATTATGCTTAAGCAAGCCGCATACACATTCACAGTAACATGAAATGGACGTAACACAAAACACATTCATTGCCGACCCGCGGCCACAATTAGACACATATGATGCATATGGTATGTACTTATGTGAGTATTCAGTGGCATTATAATACATACATAGGTTGAGACGCCGCTGTTATGCTCAACATTGATATTGATGATGATATTGATTTGGGAAACTAATCTGTAAATGTGCCTGTTGCAGGTCTTGCCACTGCTTATACTATATGCTCGTACTTTTGAACTAGTTGCATGAATGTACAGTACCACATTAATTCTATTCTTTATTCAAATTCTCGATAACCCATCACCTCTGCTTGATTTCAGTCTGGCTCAATTGAAATTAGGGCTATTGTTGAGCTATCAATCTTTTTGTGTCCATCCAAATGAAACTAATTGGCTTTCAACAACAACGTTATATTGTGTATTTAATTGCAAACTATGTTAGTGGCTGTGGCTTACTTCGGCTAGCGCAAAGCCCTATCCCGGTGAAACAAGCTGGGTGCTGCTACTCTTTGTATCCTTGTTTTCTATATTTCAACAAATCGGGATTAGTTTTTTGACTTTGGAAATTGGCATCAAACAGAGGCAAACACATTAGACTAAATGTGTGACAGCACTGAAGAGTGTGGCACATACAAATCTTTAATCTTAGCCAACAGCTTGCACTTATAGTATTCTACCCTTCTTGACGCACATCTTTGGCGCTTTGGTGTTAGCCTAAACGTAGTTTTTGAAATTTCATTAATAACCATAACAAACAAACCCATTACCAATAAACAATTAATGTCTTTCCTATTATTTAAAAGGGAGAAAGTTATAAATATTTGTTCGATCTAAAAAAAATTAATAAGTATTCCGAATTGTAGATCTTACATAGTATTTTACGTCTTTGCGACTGCTTATTATTTTTCCATCTGGAGTATGGAAAAAGGGACTCGTGGGAGGCTCGCTGGCAACAGGAATTTAAAATGTAATAATGCTGACTAAATTAAAACATAATTTCAACTCAAACAGGTACGGAAACATGTCTCACACCCTCAGCAAATTGCCATCCCTTTACAGAGAAAGCTAAAATATTAAACAAATGAAAAACAAAATTTACAACATTCGTATTAATAAAAAACAACACATATAACGACAAAACAAAAAAAAAAAAAAAACAAGAAAGGAAAAAGCAAAGCAGCACTGAAAATGCTGGTAGCAATATTCCTAATCTAATTTCAACAAAGTCGAGGATGGAAGTAGCAGCAGCAGCCCAAGCCACATCGAGGAAAAATGTTCCGTATGCAGAGTGAAAAACGTTATAACAAAAAGGAAAACAACAATGCAGCTCAGAGCAAAGAAATGTTTATCAAAGTTGCCAAAAGTTTGTAAGACGGGGCTACCTGCACGGCCGGGAATATTGTTGAATGTCGCTAAATGAAATTAGAAACGAATAAAAGAATCATACAAGGCGCGAGGGAGAACGATGTGTGGATGGGGCGCCCAGCATTTCGGGGGTAGCTTGAAACGCAAATGATGGTTTAGGCAAACAAAGCGGCGAAAAATGTTGACAAACGGCATTTGCAAGCCCGCTGGGCCTCGATTTAAGCAATGGCGGCCGGCCATTGAGCTAAGGGGGGCACCAAAGAGCAAAGGTGCGGAGTGTGTTCGCAATGGAAGAATTTCGTGTGGAGTAATATGAAATAATAAACATAATTTGCCTGCTCGTGCCGCTTGCTCATTATTTACAGGCAAGTGCGTTGAATTTAATTAAAAGTAATGTTTTTCTGTCATTTCTCAGCTGCAGGGCATTCTCGAAGTACTACACATCATGCGTACTGCTTTCCATCAAACATGCACAATCAAAGCATTGCACGATGCTAATGGTTAGCTGAAGCGTTAAAACACAAACAACGAATGTCGATTCAACCAATTACCAGGAAACAGCATGTCCCAGCTCTTGCCACTGATGATGCTGTTTTGATGGAGCCGTAAGCTTAGAGGTATATTACACAAGGAAAATAAGCAGCACTACCTGGATATCAATGTTCACTTACCGACTTTGGTTAAGCTTAAGACAGAATCGCAACGCAAAAAGTCTATTATAATCGATCACCCTAATAAAATTATTGAAGGACGCCCAGCGAATATAATAAAAGGAAAATAAATCTGTCAGTCCGTCTGGAAGTTTTAAGCTATCTAGGCGCCTTCAAAATTTCTTTTCCAAATAATAATTCTATTTGTCAAATATGTACATTCGCACTAAACTAGTACACCCTATACCCAGGATATAGACAATTGTAAATGTCAACTTCCATTCATAATATTATCTTCATAAACGCAAAAGTTTTTAGTGCCAAGCGTGATTTATTCACAAATTTTTACTATACACCTTGTCTCCGTTGGAAGGAAACGGAAAGCACTCTCTATCTGTGGAGTAACGAATCAATAGCGAAATAACATGTATATAGATATATATATATATATATATATCTATATACATGTTATATAGATATATGCATACAAGTATATATAGATACATATGTAATATAGTGATCTTATTTTGATGAAACTGTTATGTTAAAGTAAATGAATTTAAGTAAATTAATTATGAAGAACTTAAGGAACATAAGGTACTTAATCAAATATTATCTTTTAGTTTTGTAGAAGCAAACGATATTCTAGTAATTTTTACACCTGTTGTTTCAATGACAACTATGTATATTTTATTATAAAGCTAAGTATATATGGTTTGTAAAAAACGTGTGATGAGATAAATCTAAACGACAATATATTGTACGCAGCTGTAGTTGCTCAACAAATGCGTTTGGGGGAATAGGCATATCAAATAGTGTTGGTGCTTGGTGTTTAGACTTCTACGTAAATTAATAGAAAAAAAATGACGAAAAAAAAATAAATTCAGATGTTGGAAAACTTGGCAATTTATTTCTAATGTAATGTACTTAGTATATAAAACGTAAAGCGAAAAAATAGCAAGCAAAGTACATATATATAGTAGATATTTACACAGCTCTATCTTGTGCAAACAAGGGTTAATATTTCTACTTTGATTCACAGTCGTTCTCCATTTGGCAGACCTGTGTGTGCTTTAGCAGCGACGTGATTAAATGTTGACGCTTACTTTTTATGTTGGGTGTATGTTGGAGACACAGTGAACCATAAACATGGGAAGTAGGAAGGAGTAGAGCAATTGGTCACGCTTAATCGCCTGCTTGGCAAGCGCAGGTCGGTGCAGCAAAATCAAGTATACGCCCCGTGTACATAATTCTATGCATTGACAGTAAGTTTATCAAACGCATCGACACACAAACTCCAGGGAACAATGCAGGCTTGAAGGGTCAGGGATTGGGAAAGAACTGTGGCTATGGGCAACGGGCAATGGGTAATGGGCGGTGCAAGGGCGATGCAAGGTATGTGCACATGCAGGCGAGGAACGAGAACATGCGACAGTGAAATGAAAATAATGAAAAGCAAAAGCATCCTGGGAGTTTTATTACAATTGATCACCTGTTACGTTCATTGGTAATTGCACCCAGAGCCATACTAAATATACACACACATACACATACATGTGTATATTCATACAGGACGCGGTCGACCATCGTGAGTGAGTCAACCAAGCGCATGATGTGCTTCACCCAGCCCGTTGTCGTTGGCTTTGGACTGCATGAGGTCAGCTTTTGTGTTTGGTTAAATGGGGCGGACTGGTTTTTGGACGGGTTAGAGAAAAGGTACCACCGTCGAGTAATTGAACGAGCTACCTTTTCAATGTGTCTGTGTGTGTGTGCTGCGAGAACAATATGGCCTCTGGACAATTGTTACAGATGAAATGCACTCGTAAAATGTTGCTGAGCCAGAGTGTTATAGTGGGCTAAAACTGCCGGTAAGCTGGAAAGAAGTAAAACAAATTGTTGCATTTTAATGTGCTGCCATCGTTGCTTATTACAGATGATGGGCACCGTTCATTGTTTGCTGGATTTATTGAATTTTAAATTTTGCCATTGTCAGGATACAACTCACACCCACACACACAGCAAGATGGAAATGGGCAGTGTTCGCAAATGGCAAAAGGGTATTATCTAGCTCCACAACAAATATGCCTGACTGGCTCCACAGACGAGATAATTTAGAGCACATTTAGAACAAATTTAGATAACTGAGAACATTGATAATTGTTGTAATACGCTTAAAAGGCAGCTAGCGCTAGGAGTTAGGAGAATAAGTAGACCTTACATTTAAACATTTGTTTATTGCTAACAGTACACTTGTAGCTTAAGTTAGTAAAGCACCCTGTAGTCTTCGTTTGAGCGATGATGATGGTTAGGAGAGTGTTTGTATGCCTGGCCCAGTGTTTTGGAAAGGTCGTAGGTCTTCATGACGGCACATGCTTTTGGGACACTCTTTGCATTATATGCAGCCAGGGGCCGTTGCCCAGCTTGCGTACTCCCTGGTATACAACAGATGTATAGGCCATGCCTCCTTTTGCATGTTAAAAATATTGTTATTTTAATTGCTTCAGAATTTTGCTTAAAATCATGCAGTGCTTTGTTTTTATTCATCCCGAATCTCATAAATCCTGCGAATCGGAATCACTTTTGATGCAAGCACTTAGTGCTAAGTATTTAGTCGGGCAGAGTGCGCACACATACACATAAACATTAGCCGAACACTTCATAACTCTCAACTAAACGCATTATCCCGCCAGTAACAAAACAACCACATACACAAGTGCCCGCTAAAAAAACCGCTAATTCAATTAACGCCACTTCAAAGTTGTAAACAGCAGCAGAAACGGATTTTTTTTTAGATTGTGTGTCATGAAAGCTGACTTCTGACTGTTGGCTAAGTCCTGGCTGGCGGGCTGGCAGGCTGCCTGGATGCCTAGCTGCCTGGCTGTTGGTTGAATGTTCGCTGTTGGCACTCAACTCACTGAACAACAATTACGCTTTAAAATGCTAATACATCAGTGTGCGCGTAATTACTTCAAACACCTTGCCACAGGGCACAGGAAAAACATGGGTAATCCCAGCGCATGGCTCTCTGCCTCTGCTCATTAGCAGCTCCAGGCCCGAAATGCTAAAATCAACGGACTGGAGTTCAGAGTTGGCCAAAGCAGCCCGCCAGCTAAGCCAACTCCCTCCCTCTAAGTGTCTGTCTGTTGGTGTTGGTTTGTTTCTGTGTGTGTGTGTGTATGTGTGTGTATGTGTGCTGCACTAATGTGTCATGTTAAATTAACACTTTAATTTATTCCGCGCTCTACACGTTGCAAAGTGCATATTTAATCAGTTTGTATTTGCGTTTCTCGCTTTGCCACAACCCGGACCCAGGCAGCCATCCCGACAGCGTTACAGAGAGCCGGCACTTCGGGCTGTCGGGCTGTGGGGCTGTCGGGCTGTGGGGCTGTCGGGCTCGTCGGTCTCCCACCTGGTTGGTGGCATACAGACAGCCACTTAGCCTTTTGCCTAGCGCTACAGCACTTCCCTAAATTTTTCGGCTGTTTCTCTGCATATACATATACACATATAAAAATATATATGTATACATATATAGTAATATATCTACTACTCGTATATACATAATATGTGCTGCGTGTGTTTGTGTAAGCCATTGTAATTCATGCTTCTGTTTTTAATTATTGCGTTTAACACACAAACAGAATTTTAAAACACTTCCCCAACGACAGTTAAACACTTTTACAACAAATCAACAAAATATTATTAAAAAATACACAATATGCATTGCATATTTGAACAGGTTTTCTATAAATATGTACAATATTAAAATCCATTTAAATAGTTGTAGTGGGCGGCTATTTTCACAAATTAAAACCGCATTTAACATTTAACATTGCCAATGCACATATCCTAAGGGAATGTCACAAAAAGTGATGCATGCCAAAAAGCTGCTGCACATTAATTGAAAATCAATTCGGTTGATATATATAGAGTACGTGGTCTGTTCAAAAGAAAAGGTGAATTTTTTGTAAATTTTTTATTGTTTTTGAAAAGTATTTATATATTTATCAATATCCAATTTGTCCCCTTCACAGAAGTCCCCCTCAGATTTAAGCACTTATGCCAGAGTTTCTTCCAATCCTCGAAGCACTTCTTGTGTATTTTGGAATTTTCCTCCCTCCCCCCTCTCCCCAAACAAAACGTAACTCCCGTAATTCTTAGAATTTCGAACTTAAACTTAGCAAATACCTCCAAATAGTGATTATAAGTCAAAATTCCAAATTTCATAATGATAGGCCGATTTAATATGAAGTTATAGCCATATATGTACATAAGGCCAAGCAGTGCCGACAGCTGTTGTTGATGTTACTGCTTTGCTCAGGCACACGAGACATACACAGACACACACATGCACGCATAATTATTCTACACAAATGTACAGAGTATTTCAAAGTCGGGATATCCGACTTTAGCTTCTCTACTTGTTAATTTTAATTTTATTCAAAAGTGTTCCATTCGGACTCCTCATAGTGTTTTTTTGCGGTATAAAATCAGGTCGAACGAGAGTTTTAGATCGTTGCATACCTTATAGCCTTCAGGATATCGGAAGAAATCTTTTTCGGTGGCGTATATGTCCACATAACACTTTCCTTTCATTGCCAAATGGATTTTGCGAAACTGTGCCAAATTAAGGCGAATACGGGTAATAGTTGATGGGTAAATACAATTTTTAATAAAACAAGAGAGAACGCTACAGTCGAGCAAGCCCGACAGTGTAATACCCTGTACCCAGGTTAACTTCCGTCTCTGAGTTATATGCGCCCATAGCAGCAGCAAAAAGAGGAAGAAGAAGAGCGAACTTGTTGCTGCAGTTTGGGGGGGGGTTGTACTGGCGAGAATTTGTTTCGCTAATAAAATTTTAAATTACAGTAGATAATTATATATGAATTATGTGTGCAAAGTTTGGTTTAGGTAGCATTTGAAATGTGGACGTTATTGACGAAATTCTGTAGCGGGAGAAGGGGGGAAAATAAAAAAAATTAAATAAACTCGTCCTTTTTCGGACCTCTAAGAATCTGGATACCAACTTTGGTTGTTCCAGCTTTTATAGTTTCTGAGATCCTTGCGTTCATCCAAACGGACGGACAGACGGACGGACTAGATCGATTTTCCTCGTCATGCTGATTCAGAATATATATACCTAATATACCCTTTTCACCCTACGGGTACAGGGTATACAAAATATTATTTAAATAACAAATTTTCAATAGATAAATAACCCATCCTAATGAAACTTGGCATCCGGACTCATAATCACTAACTGTGTATGTTTCGTGTGTCTGTGCAGTACAGCAACAACAACAACAACAGCTGCGGGCAGTGCTCATATTACATTACATAGATGGCTATAACTTCCTGTTAAATGGCATGTGGACTGGTAATCACTAACTGAAAGTATTTGCCAAATTCGAATGAAAAATTCAAGGAAATACGGTTTAGAAAATTAATTGCATTGGAGAGGGAGAAACGAGGGAAATTCTGAAACACACATTCTCTGCGTATTCACATATCATCTTGGAGTAAATTTGGTGCTCCTGGGTCTTCTAGTCTCCGAGATATGGGTGATTATACGAACGGAGTTTCCGGAAATCTCCCATAGGGGGAAATTGGGGGTGTATGAACTCAATAAAATAAACTCGTATATTTTACGCATGTTCGGCAAAATTGTGGTTCTCTAGCTCTTATTGCCTCTCAGATCCAGATGTTCATACGGACGGACAGACAGGACTAGATCGACTCGTCTTTTCAATCTGATCAAGAATATATATACTTTATGGGGTCTGTCCCGCCATCTTCTGATACACGTATACTCTTGTACATTTCATGTGCAGAGTATAACAAAGGATGGGGCGCTTGCTTTAACGAAAATCATTGCGAAAACGATATGCGACAATTGCTTATATTCAACGATTTTTTACAGCTATATTTACTTATATTATTTTCTGGAATACCTGCTATTGGAAAATATTTTAAATTGTTTTTAAGGGGCGGATAGGTACAACAATACAGACTCATAACATTTTTCGTACCCTTTGAGTGCAGGGTAAATAAAATGTTGCCTTTCATTTTAATCTGCTCCAGCAAATCAATGGCACTGTCGGTGGTCGAAAACTCAAAAGCAGGATGCATTGCTGAAAAGCACACCAATCGTCTTTCATTTCGTATTGACAACTGCATCTGTGTGTTTGTGTTTGTGTGCGTGTGTATGTTTGATTGTGTCAGCCGCCAGATTCCCTGCAGAGTCGTAATTAATTTATTGATGTACCGTTGCAAATTAAAAGGAAAAGCAGTTTGGACATAAACATATTTTTCTCTTTGGCTTTCTTTGTTCGTCTATTTGAATGAAGCCAAAAGTCAAAAGAATACCAGTACCGCCAGAGTTCCGATTTAATTAAATTTATATTGAAGGTGCTAAAGAAGCAACGAAAACAATAAAATTAAATATTTTGACAAAGTGAAATAGGAATAATAGCTGCATGGCAATTACTGAACAGGAAGCAGCGGAAAAGAAGGACCCATGCTATTTTTGCTGGAGATATGCGTGGAACTTACGTAATAAATATGTGTACGCCGACTTTTACCAAAAATCTAGTTAATATTTTCATAGAATACAAAATAATACGAATACGAATATAGTACCCGGAACACACTGTTTTGCCGCTAAAGAAAGACATTTTAGATGCAAATTCTATTTACTTACACCAAATGCTGAAAATATGCAGATACGTTACATTGTTGGTAGTACAAACATATGCTGTAAGTCCACACACAAAATTGTATCCGTTTGCATGTAAAAATAGCTGAGGTATTACGAATTTGGGTATTATTCGCCCACTTTTCTAGTCACACGGTAGTATTTCAGGCAGATAGTCATTTGCAGTTCAAATTAAAGCAGTTTCTAAGCAATGCTAGAGAAGGGGCACGCCATAAGATGCTATTATTAACTCTAATTGCTCGTAACTCCGAATCGAAATAAACTTTACTACTCATTAATGACCTGAGAGGCAAGACAATTAGTTATATAAGTTAACACGCGCAAGGCAGAATCTGCTGACCAAGTCATTAGACCGGACGCCGTTGCAACACAGCGGCCGGCGGAACCTGACACCCGCATGCCTGCGCTGAGTGACCACTGCAAGAGCGGTCACGAGGCGCCAAGTCACCGTTCTTTTGCCTACGCTGCCGCGGCCCATGGGCTATGTGGCCTGCCTTGAATATTTTTTAAGTTAGTTATAATTTGGAACTCACTATGCTCAGTTGAGCTAAATAAAGATTTAATTGAAACCTACTCCAACCGAGATTTGTTTACTTATATATTGCACATTTTGATTTATTACAAGAGGTTATATTGTTAGTCAGCGACATCGATCAGATCCCTTATGGACAATTACTATTTTGAGCAATACGGCAGCTAATGACGCCTTTTTATCAGCGGTAGTTGCCTTGAAGTGGGTTGAGATAAACTGAACACTGCTACTACAAAATTTGAACAAAAACGAAGAAGAATAAGGCTTAGTAGGGCCCTGGGCTTGATCAAATTTGTGATAATAAAGCCATGCAAATGAAATATCACTACATCAGGCTACAAGATATTTAATTTAACGAAATGGGTCGATTAGGTTTTCTAATCTATTTAGCTTCCAAAGGCCAAAATATAGAGTACACGAAAAAAACCTGCCCAGCTATATTTCTTAAGAGATATTCATATAATTAGAGTCTGTACATTCTAGCTTCCGGAACTTAAGTCGAAACCAATTAACGATTACTGTGACCACAATTATTTTAATTTAAATTGATTCGGAAAATGTTGTGAGTTGCAGCTTAACTTTCGCCAAGATACAAGTACAACTACAAACCAGTTTTCAACAACTCCATAAGTTCGTAGTATTAGCATAGGTTTTCGAAAAACGAAATATAGATTACTTTAAATAAATTGTAAAGTACCTATTATGGACTAATAGAGTAAGAACCAGTATGTATATATTAACTAGAGTTTATTATAGTAGTAAACACACATATATACTCACTTGGCATAAAAAAGCAAAAAAAAAAAAAACTAGAAAACAGTTTCTAGACCAGTATACTTTGTTGCAATTGAAGGGATGTGCGCACATCGTACGCAAAAACTCCGCCTCCAACTGGAAAATACTCAAAGGTGATCGCAGCATTTGTACACAGTTCACTTCGTTGTTATATAAAATTGAATTTGTTTGCACTTTACGATGTACTTACAACCAACCACTTTTATAATAAACACATGAAGACATGGCACTTAAAATAAATTAAAAAATTCGCAACGTGTCTTCCACGCCCACAATGGCATGCGAAAAATGCTATTAAATTAAATTCAAATATAATTTCATATATGAAAATGTTCAAAATGCGTCTTAGAGTCTGAGTCTGGCTTGCCCCCAGGGCTCTGGCCTTGAATGCCATCGAGTGCCATTCAATTGAATTCAATTTGCCATTAACCCATTACGGCTGAGCGTGCAATAATAAGCCAGTGCCGACGTTGGGCGGTACCGAAGCTCCGAAGCTCAAATATGCAATAACACATAAAAATTTTTTGTTGGTAAGGCTGGCAAACTATTGAATGTTAATGCACGGGCGAATGGGCATACACAAAGGGAGCCTTTGTGGTGAGATGGCGTCATGCCGCGGGGGACACATCGTGAAAAGAAAACGCAACGGCAACGGCAATGGCAACAAAAGCTACAACACGGGCAAAAGGTGTGTCGCGCATTAAAAGAGGCTGGCGCGTAGTTATCCTGCCGCAGCGGTGCGTTGAGACGAAGCGCACAGAATTTTTCAATTTTCCAGCTTTTGTGTGTCAATAAACGTTCAATTCACGAGCATCCGCAAAGTGCCTACAACTGTCAGCACACACACACACACGCACACACACAATCACACACACACACGCACTCACATGCACATTCGCATTCTGCCCACCTGCCACATGTCATGTCGCATTCAAACACATGTCCTCATTTTTTGCTCACTCTTACGTTACTTTACAATCATTAGAAGCATCGTAGCTAGTGATGTTTTACAACCACCCACCACCCAACCATGCGTACCATCTGCACCACCATCGCCAACAATGAATAGCAACAAAAAGCAGCGTCGTTAGTGGCTTTGCGCTATTTTCATTTTTTTCCAGCAATTCCTATGGTTTTTTTCATAATTTTCTCGCTGGCGCAGCCATATCCTTTCGCTCCTGTCCCTGGTGGGTGCTACTACCGTAATCGTTGCCGTAGTCGGCGTAGGCGTTGCTGTTGAAGGTAATAAGCTGCTCTCAAGTCGGGCGACTAAAAAACACTGAAACATAATTGCAGGTGTGCAGGTGTCAGAGCTGTTAGCCGCCTGTCTGCCTCGGGCGCCGTTGGCCGCTTTGTCAAAGACTTTGAAACGGAACGCAAAAACTAATCAATTTTCCTTGTGCGTTCTTTGTAGTGGCTTTGCTAGAAGGCCGGTCACCTCATAACCGCGCCTTCTGACGAATGACCACCACACATCTGCAATGCGCTTGATTCCAATTCCGAAGGAGCAGTAAAGGCCGCATCCCCAGTTGATTTCTTTGTAGTCACACATGTCTCTGCGGCTGGGTTCTTTTAATTCTTTTTAGGCATCGAGCGGGCTTAACAAATAAGCTACCTACAAAGATATCTTGAGAGGATGGATTGATCGATTTCTGATGGTTCTTTCAAGGTCTCAGTTTCGTTCTTTCAAGTGGCAGTCACATAATTGATAGGCAAAGTGGTCTTCTCTTGAGGCGGGACTTGAGACAGGCTTGTATAATTGGTCCAGCCAGTCTGTAGGTATGGTGGTTTATTTGTAGCTCAACATTTTCCAGATTTAGGTCATTGTGAATCAGTAATAAAGCAGCCATTCCTCAAATCTGAATTCCAGTTCAGAATGGTAATTTTTTCTGCACACAGGCTGCATATGTGATTTGAAGGTCAACCGTTTGTCCAGTGCTTGATTTATGATCCCAGTGCAGGACTTCACAGATAAGCCAACCGACTGCCACAGAGTGTAGCATACTTTTCAGCACTATGGCGGATTCAGCCGTATGTTCCACCTGCGAGTTCAGTTTTCAAGCAAGAATAAATATTAGGAGCGGTTTGTTTTTATACTCTGTACATAAAATGTAGAAGAGTATATTAGGCTTGCGGGAGCTGAAAAATGTAACAGGCAGAAGGAAGCGTGGCAGACCCCACAAAGTATATATATTCTTGATCAACAAGACAAAACGAGTCGATCTAGCCCTGTCTGTCTGGCCCTCTGTCTGTCCATCCGTAAGAACAAGAGACAACACTATAATTATTCTACACATATTTGGCATCTTAGACAAAAAAAGGGGTCAACCTCGGAATTTGAGATAATAAACTGAAAACTGGTTTACACCCGTGTTTTGGTGTTCTGTATGTTGCCTCAAAAGTCACAAAAGTCGTGTTCGCATCTTAAGATATTAAAGGTCCAAGGTCACGGAAATCGGGTTTTCTCGTATATTTCGCTTCCTTTGCCGCGACATATAGCTCAGTACCTTCAGTACTTATTCTTATTTATTTTCACTCCTAAAACGAAAATTGTGCTCTGAAAGTGTACCGTTATTATACCCTGTATATAAAATGTACAAGAGTATATTAGGTTTGCGGGAGCTGAAAATGTAACAGGCAGAAGGAGACGTGGCAGACCCCACAAAGTATATATATTCTTGATTAGCATGACGAGACGAGTCGATCTAGCTCTGTCTGTCTGTCTGTCTGTCCGTCTGTCAGTCTGTCCGTCTGTCCGTATGAACACCTGGATCTCAGAGACTACAAGTATAAGAGCTAGATACACCAAATTTTGTGTGTACGCTTTGCAAGTTTGTTTTATTTTTTTGATTTTCCCCTCCACTTCCCCCTATGGGCGTTTTCCCGATTTTTCATTCGTATTATCGCCTATATCTTGGAGACTATAAGACCTATGGACACCAAGTTTTAGTCCAAGATGTCTTATGAGAATACGCAGAAAATGTGTATTTTGGAATTTCCCTCTCTCCCCCCTCTCCCCCGTAAATCGTAACTTCCTTAATTCTTCGAATTTCAAACTCAAACTTGGCAAACACCTCCATTTAGTTATAAGTCCAAATGCCAAGTTTCACCATGATAGGCCGATTTAACAGGAAGTTATAGCCATATATGTACATAAGACCATGTAGTGCCCGCAGCTGTTGTTGTTGTTACTGCTTTGTTCAGGCACACGAGACATACACAGACACACACAAATACACACATACACGCATAGTGGGAGAAAAAACCCCTCTTTTTTGTGAGACAGCCAATTAGCACACTTACGCTTCAGTGTAATTTTCTGCGAGTGGGTTGTGGTATTTGGCTTTTTAAAGTTATTATTTAATAAAGTTAGCCAATTTTCAATTAAATTGAGTTAATATAGGGAAAGCTAAAGCATTGAATGTTATTTCCTTATTCGTAAGCAATGAGTATACCTATGGAAAATTATGAATATGTGATTACAGAAACTGGAAGGCGAATTCTATTGATGCTTGCGTCCAATTCACCCGACTCAGCCTC
The DNA here is from genome assembly GCF_003285725.1 of Scaptodrosophila lebanonensis. Taxonomy (NCBI): domain Eukaryota; kingdom Metazoa; phylum Arthropoda; class Insecta; order Diptera; family Drosophilidae; genus Scaptodrosophila; species Scaptodrosophila lebanonensis. The sequence continues at coordinate 1,868,974 of NW_022060538.1, forward strand.
CAAAATTAAAGAAAACAAGAGAGATCGCTACAGTCGAGCAAGCCCGACAGTGTAATACCCTGTACCCAGGTTAACTTCCGTCACTGAGTTATATGAGCCCATAGCAGCAGCAAAAAGAGGAGGAAGAAGAGCGAACTTGTTGCTGCAGTTTGTGGGGGTTGTAGTGGCGAGAATTTGTTTCGCTAATAACTTTTCTTAGAATTGACAGAATTGAATAAAACAATTTAAACAACAGTAGATAATTGTGTATAAATTAAGTGTGCAAAGTTTTGTTTAGGTAGCATTTGAAATGTGGACGCTATTGACGAAATTCTGTAGCGGTGGAAGGGGAGGAAATTAAAAAAAAATAATAAACTCGTCCTTTCTCTGACCTAGGAGAATCTGGATACCAACTTTGGTTATTCTAGCTTTTATAGTTTCTGAGATCCTTGTGTTCATCCAGACCGACGGACGGACATGTCTGGATCGATTTCTCTCGTCATGCTGATTCAGAATATATATACTTTATAGGGTCGGAGATGCTTCCTTCTGCATGTTACATACTTTGCACAAAACTAATATACCCTTTTTACCCTACGGGTATAGGGTACAACAATATCCTTTACCCTTTGGGTACAGGGCATAAAATAAAATACATTTTATCTGATTGGAAACCAGTAGCTGGTAAGACCAAATAGCAATAAAAATTGTGGGCGTGTCAATATGTGGAATCAACAGCAGAAGAATCGTTCGTCCATATCGGCTGGGCAGGATACTCAAGGAAAATGTTATGCGATGCATAAAACAAAAGGGCAACCAGTATATATATATATATATATATATATATATATATATATATATATATATATATATATATATATATATATATCCTATATATATATATATATATATATATATATATCTCTACTATATATATCTAGCTACTCTCTCATATCTATCTCTCTCTCTCTCTATCTCTCTCTCTCTCTATCTCATCTCTCTCTCTCTCTCTCTCTCTCTCTCTCTCTCTCTCTATATCTATCTATATATATATCTATATATATATATATATATGTAAGCAGGCAAGTTACAAGCGATCAGGCGACACACCAAAAGCGACAAAGCTACAAAGCGGAGGGACAACAGACACAAGAGAAGAGCAAGTCGTTAGAAGCAGTCGAGAGAGAACAGTCGTTGCAGAGAGTCGTCGTGAATGGTCGTCAGTCGAAGAAGTTGTCAACGCCAACCGTCGTGAACATATTAATCATATTGAATTGAATTGAACTGAATTAATTGAACTATTGTTATAATTTGTATCATTTTTAAAATATATTGTACTTAACATAACTTTACATATGGGGGCTCGTCTCGGTCAATTCTCGGTTAATATTTCCTTCAGTGCGTGTAAAAAACGATTGATCAGTTTGTAAAAGTGGACATTGACAAAAGTTGCAAAAGCAGAAGTTTGGCCGATTGATAAAAAAGTTGAAAGTTGCTAAAGTTGTTTAAATTGATCGGTCGATGCAGAAACAAAAAGCTGAAAAGTCGTTAAATTTGCAAAAGTTGTGAAATTCGGCAGTCGAACATTCAAGGTCTTTCTACGTCGTATTGTCAGCCTGGCGCCAGCATCATACGATCGAGCGAAAAGTTACAGTTATATACCCGCAGTTGTGAAATAAAAAACAATTAAAGCGAAACTATGACCAAGGTCAGACGTACACCGGCAAAGAAGGACGCAAAAGTAAAAGAACAAAGTGATGAAATGCAGGAAGCTGTTGGTTTAGTACCGCGAGAAGTTGTTATTGTTGAACAAGATCAGGGTGACCAGTTGTGTGAAAAGAATATAGAGCAGCAGTTGTGTGAAAAGAAGATGGAGAAGCAGCAAGTAGGGATAGAGTGCAAAATTCAGCAAATGTTGCAGTTGCTAACACTGAAAGTGGAAATCGATGAAAAGAGAGAAAATGAAAGAGTGAAAATCCCTATAGACAGTTTTGACAAAGTTGTGTGTGAATGTGATGGGTATACAGTTCCGATAGATAAATGGTTTGAAATGTTTGAAAATAATGCAAATGCCTATGATTTGTCCGATATGCAGAAATATGTACAAGCTAGAAATAAAATGTGTGGTGCCGCCAAGCTATTTTTAGAGTCTGAAACAGTCGGTGACTACTATGAATTGAAAAGGGCATTAGTAGAAGAGTTTGAATATAGCCTAAATAGTGCAGATATACATCAGCGGTTGCAAGAGCGGAAAAAGAAAAAAGACGAAACCTTTCATGAATACATGCTACAGATGAAAAAATTAGCGTCAGTCGGTAATGTGGAAGATGCGGCAGTTATTCGCTATATTGTTGATGGTTTGTTTATAAAAGCTGAATATAAGTGCGCGATGTATCGTTGCAAAACATTTGTACAAGTGACCAAAAGCAAAACAAACCGAAGCAGAATTTAAATATAAAAAACGTGGTAGATCAAGGCGCAAAGAAGGACCATTGCTTTAATTGTGGCTCATCTGAGCATAAACGTAAGGATTGCACAGCTGCTGTAAAATGTTTTAAGTGTAATCAAAGCGGTCACATATCTAGTAGTTGCCCTAAGAACGAAAATAAAGTGCGTGTTGTTGTTGATCGCCGCCGTGTGAAGTTGGCCTGGATAAATTGTACAAAAGTAGAGTGCCTTGTGGATACCGGCTCTGACGTAACAATTATTAAAGAAAATGTAGCTAAAAATATCGCCAATGTTAACATTCTAAAGAGTTCATCCATGTTGCGAGGCTTGGGCAACATAGCAACGAAACCTGTTGGGTTCTTCATAGCCGAAATAACAGTAGATGGTCTGCACACAAATCAGAAGTTTATGGTGGTCCCAAGCTGCAAAGTCGACTACGATGTACTGTTGGGGCATGATTTTATCGAAAAATTCCGCTTGACTGTCGATTCGAAGGGCTATGCGTTTGAGGCCCTTGAAGCGCAGCAGATCTCTGACGATAAGTATGACCTAAACATTTACAATGTTATTGAAGTCCCATCTATTACAGCTCCGCCTCAGTTCTTGAAGAGTGTAGAGCAGTTAATAGAAAGCAGCACCCAGATGCCACCAGATGAACCAAAGCAGTGTCCGATCACTATGAAAATTGTCCCGGACACAGTTGTCCAGTCGTTCCGTCATTCGCCAAGTCGTCTATCGGCTGATGAATCAGATGCAGTGAAAAAGCAAGTAGACGAGTGGCTTGAGCAAGGTGTAGTGCGCAAGTCAACTTCGAACATGGCAAGCAGAGTAGTCGTTGTGAAGAAGAAAGATGGCACACTACGAGTTTGCGTCGACTACAGAAAGCTGAACAAGATGGTACTCGACGATTGTTTCCCTGTGCCACTAATGGAGGAGGTCTTAGAGAGGCTTCAAGCTGCCAGATACTTCACCATCATGGACCTCGAGAATGGGTTCTTTCACGTACCAGTGGATGAAGAAAGCAGAGCTTTCACGGCGTTTGTAACCAGAGAGGGCCTTTTCGAGTTCAACAAAGCGCCATTTGGGTTTAAGAACTCACCAGCCGCTTTCATTCGCTTTGTGAACTACATATTCCAAGAGCTGATCAACGAAGACATAATGCAGTTGTATATGGATGACATTATTGTCTACGCTAAAACACCAGACGAATGTATGCAGAAAACTAAGATGGTCTTAGAGACAGCATTCCAGTATAAGCTGAAAATAAAATGGAAAAAATGTAGCTTTCTTCAGTCGCGTATAAGTTTTCTTGGACATTTTGTCGCAGATGGGAAAATATGGCCTGGAAGAGAGAAAACTACAGCCGTTATTCGTTTTGCTGAGCCGCATAACATTAAAGCCGTACAGGGGTTTCTTGGGCTTACCGGATTTTTCAGGCGATTCATTCCTAAGTACGCTCACATGGCTCGCCCGCTAACGAATCTTCTAAAGAAGGATACTGAGTTTATAATTGGTCCAGCAGAAAAGCAGTCGCTACAGCAGCTAAAACAGGCTCTCAGTAGTGAGCCAATTTTGCACATCTACAACCGATATGCCGTTCACACAGATGCTAGCAAAGAAGGATTCGGTGCGATGTTGCTGCAAAAGTTTGATGCCAAGTTCCACCCGGTATATTTCTGGAGCAAGAAGACGTCTGATGCAGACTGCAAGAGGCACAGTTACATCCTAGAAGTGAAAGCAGCTTACCTCGCCCTGAAGAAATTTCGACACTACATTTTAGGAATACAGTTTAAGTTGGTAACAGACTGTATTGCCTTTAAGCAGACAACGTCCAAGATCGATGTACCAAGGGAAGTCGCGCAATGGATATTGTACATGCAAGACTTTACGTTTGATGTTGAACACCGCTCAGCTGATAGAATGAAACATGTTGATTACCTCAGCCGCAACCCACAATCATGCTATGTCGCCAGTGCAGAGATCCTACCACAGTTAAAGAAAGCGCAGCAGAATGATGAGCACATTAAGGCAGTCGCAGAAGTCCTTAAAGAACGCCCCTACCAAGACTACAAGCTGAAAGGTGGCATTCTCTACAAGTGCGTCAGCGGAAATGAACTGTTCGTGGTTCCAAAAGGGATGGAGCGCGAAGTAATACAAGAAGCTCACGAAGTTGGTCATTTCGCAGCGCAAAAAACCATGCACTATATTCAACAGCAGTATTGGATCCCACATTTAGAGCATAAAGTTGCAAAGTTCGTCGCCAATTGCATAAAGTGCATAATAAGTAACAGAAAGTTGGGAAAGCAGGAAGGCTTGTTGTACTGTATAGACAAAGGAGATACACCCCTCCATACGCTGCACGTTGACCACTTGGGGCCATTGGATGCGACGTCTAAACAGTACAAATATATCTTCGCAATGGTGGATGCTTTTTCAAAATTTGTATGGCTGTTTCCCACAAAATCTACTGGACAAGAAGAAGTCGTACGTAAGCTGAAAAGTTGGTCTGATGTTTTTGGGTTTCCAAAGCGCATTGTAAGCGACAGAGGATCGGCATTTACATCAGTTGCATTCAGCGAGTTTCTGAACCAATACCAGATTGACCACGTGCGTTGTACTACAGGAGTAGCCAGAGGGAACGGGCAGATAGAGCGCGTTAATCGTTCTATTTTGTCAGTCATCACAAAATTGTCGATTGATGAAACGTCGAAGTGGTTCAAACATGTGGCGCAAGTACAGAAAGCTATTAATTCAAACGTGAATGCAAGCACAAAGGCTTCTCCGTTTGAAGTCATGTTTGGTACAAAGATGAACAACAAAGTCGAGGATCGCGTTTTGGAGATACTAAATGAAGACAACATCAAGCAGTTCGATGATGAGCGCCTAAAATTGCGTCAGCTGGTTAAAAATAACATTAAAGATGCACAACGAACCTATAAGCGCAATTTCGACAAAAAGCGTAAACGAGAGCATGGCTATAGCGTCGGCGATCTTGTTGCAGTAAAAAGAACGCAGTTTGTTGCCGGTCGCAAGCTAGCCACAGAGTTCCTGGGTCCGTACGAGGTAACGAAGGCTAAGAGAAACGGCCGTTATGAAGTCAAGAAAGCAGCAAACGTCGAAGGGCCAAATGTTACGGCTACAAGCGATGACAATATGAAGTTATGGAGGTATGTGGCTGAAAACGAGGATCTGTTGTCATCTGGGACAGATGACGAGAATCAGGAGGGCCGAATGTAAGCAGGCAAGTTACAAGCGATCAGGCGACACACCAAAAGCGACAAAGCTACAAAGCGGAGGGACAACAGACACAAGAGAAGAGCAAGTCGTTAGAAGCAGTCGAGAGAGAACAGTCGTTGCAGAGAGTCGTCGTGAATGGTCGTCAGTCGAAGAAGTTGTCAACGCCAACCGTCGTGAACATATTAATCATATTGAATTGAATTGAACTGAATTAATTGAACTATTGTTATAATTTGTATCATTTTTAAAATATATTGTACTTAACATAACTTTACATATATATATATATATATGCACTGACCTTTGGTAATTATTGAGCAACGCGAACCGTTTGCAAATCTAAAAACAAGAGAGAACGCTACAGTCGAGAAGCCCGGCAGTAAAATACCCTGTACTCGCCACAAAACAGGAAAATTATTAAAAATTAAAATTAAATTATGAAATTAAATTATAAATTTCAATACATACGTAGATATGTACATACATACATGCAAAAGTAAAGACATGCATTCTCTTTTGTTGGTATTAAATTCGTTAAAATTCAATAAAAATATTATTTATGAAGCTAATACGAGAATTATTATTTAATATACTTGTATTAGCTAAAGAGTTAATTTTAAATCTTAATTTGACTGGACTATATGTACAGAATATTTCAAAGTCGGGAAACCGGACATTAGTTTCTCCACTTGTTTTTTTTTTGTTACAGAGATGAGCAAATATTAGAAAATATATGCATGCGCGTTGAAAACCTTAATAGACAGCTATTTGAAGATCGACGATCACTGCCTTCGAAAATGGGTGATCGACCATTTCGACGATATTATTTTACCCTCTTGGTGCCAAGCAAAAAAACTATAGCGCATTTTACAGCTTCCGGCAAAATGCATCGGCTCTTTTTTTTTTGTTGATGTCCCCTATGCTTTACTTTGAGCGTTGAAAACAAAGCTCTGTAGCTTTGTAACAGCACCGGCTCTGAACAGCACTTCGAAGCAGAGCGAATAGCGAACAGCGATGTCCCAGGCTGGCATATCAATCAGGATTTAACAAGCAAATTTATGCACTTGAGCTCTAAGCAAGCATACATGCTCACACGAATACTCGCCTATGTGCAAACGAGCATGTGTGCGTATACACACACACACACACACACACACACACACACACATACACACACACACGCATGCCATTCGCTTCATCTGTTTTGCATATTTGAATAGTTTTTATTTACTTCAACTCACAATTGCACTTTTGCCATTACTTTGGCTATTATGCTGGCGCTTTTAACGTGTAAGCCGTTGACAACAACAACAACAACATAACAGCAGCAACAAATATAACATTGTGTAAGTGTGTGTGTGTTTGTGTTCATTATTTATGCATAGGTGTTGGCTCTGCTTGGCTGCTGCTGCCTCTGTCGCCCGCTCCCAGTGCTATGCGTGTAGCTTTGCTTTGCATATTAAAGCAACATCATTTTCTTGGCTCTTTCCCTCTGGCTCTCCTCGTGTATTATCCCTGATGCCGTTTATCCTTTTTTGCATTAAACAAAGAGTCAACAGCAGAAACAAAAGCAGAACACAACAACAGAAGCAATAGCAATGTGAGCAACAAAGTATTCCATTGAAATTTAAATATGCTTTGCTCTGTGTTTATATCCATGGTTAGCCCAGCACATACATACATACATACATCCTCGTACACTTCTATACTCGTACACCGGCATTTTAATAACAAAAGTCTAATTATTTATCAACATTTAATATTCATATTGCCTGTCTTAGAAGCACAATCAGCAGTCGTATTCGGGCTCTTAGAAAGGCTTAATGAATTTGAATGAAACAAGTACCCATTTCTTATATACGAGTAGTACGAGTATGCCCTGTACCCAGTGTACAGTAACTAAAAATAAGTGTGTTTAATAGGTATGTTTAAATTAACATTTAATGCAATAATATCAGCTGCTCAAATTTAGCTTAAGTCGAATCGGTAAAAATTTATTGTCCCTAGCTTGGTAACATCATCTGACCGAAATATGTCAATTGTGGTATGCTTGCCGACTATTTGTTTATGCGAACTCGCAGGACCTGAGGGCATTAAAAATATATCTTATGAATCGACTGAACAAGTATTTAAATACATACATCTGTAATATAGTGTAATATAGTTTATTAATTGTGTGCTTATTTTACAATGTTGTTTAATATATACATTTATACATTCACTGTTAGGTATTTCTAAATGAACTCCGTTTGCTGTCCGCCTCTGGCGACCACACAAGCACAACTGAGTATATAGTAATTGATTGATATCGATAACGCAGTTATCGTAGTTCATCTTACGAGCTAGATCTACGAACTAGGTCATTAGTACAAATGAGAGAACTAGTAACTGCCACTTTGTTTACAACTCGGCCAACCTGACAAACAGACCTCGATCTCGGTCAAAAACATACAGAAATTGTCTTATTTAATATTTGTGTCCAAGGTTTTAATCTGGCCGGTTCTAAAATTCCTTTATATGGTATTTGTGTTAATTGACAATTATCTATATCAGTAACTTCATATCTATCATTTTCAAAAACACGGCTTATCTTATATGGCCCGCGGTACTTTGGAGCGAACTTTTTGCATGTGCCTGTAGTTACATCAACGTTACGAATGGCTACGTAATCTCCACACTTATAACTTAACGGCGGCTTGTTTTTCAATACACTAATTTTTTCGTTCCTAACCTGTGACTGCGTTATTTTTCGACTAGCTTCTTGTCTTATTTCTTCGAGATTATTTTGATTATTTGTAGTAAATTTTTCCTCTAGATATTCCGATAAATCATCTATCATGGCGCCTCTCTGATTAACTCCGAATAAAAGTAAACTAGGGGTTTTATTTGTACTGCTATGAACCGAATTGTTAATGGCGAATTCCACCCTATTAACTAACTTGTACCAATCTTCTTGATTTAACGGATTTGACAACTTTCCCAACATAGGCGTTATTACGCGGTTTACCCGTTCTACCTGCCCATTTGCTTGAGGAGCAGCAGTTGCTACCTTAATATGTCCAATATTTCGTTCAGACAAAAACTCAGTAAAAGCCATTGACGTGAAACAACTTCCGCGGTCTGAAATTATTCGGCGGGGGCGACTGTAATAGTCGAAGTATTTTTTCAAACAAGCGTTAACTTCCTTTGTACTCGTCGAGTTTACTGGATATAATTTTACGAATTTGGTAAATGCGTCTATCACCACCAACAAGTGTTTTTGCTTTGATTTAATACTAGGAAGTGGGCCTAAATGGTCTATATGTATCGTATCGAAAGGGACAGGTGCTTTTGGGATACTGTGTAGTGTTCGGTTGTTTACTGTCTTCGGGACAGAATGCAATATACATCGTAAACAATTCCTTACAAACTCTTCTATTTTACTCCTCATTAATGGGAACCAGTACTTTGATTTCATATCGTTATAGCATTTTTCGGCGGCTAAATGTCCAAGTTTCTCATGGCTCATTCTAATTAACTGCTCCTGCATACTTAACGGAACGTAAAGCGCTAATTCATTACTTGCGTTTACACGATAAACTGCTCCATCTATTAATGCATAATTATCAACAGGGTGATTCTCTAACTCTTCTCTTAACTCATTAATAGCCTTGTCTCTCATCTGCTCAGTTTGTAATAATAGATCCATATCCTCTGAACTCGCACCGACTACACCAACACACTCTGAATCTACGCATTTTAACGGATATGTACCATGAACGATTTCATTATTGCTATTTTCTAACGGATTCTTCTCTTCACTATTACTGACCGCGAAACTTTGCCCCGGCCTATCTAACGGTTTATCCAACGGGTTTTCTATCCGGTTATCAAGCGGGTTACCTTCCTCTATCTGCTCGACAACATGTCTTCCAAAACTTTGAATAACATTTAATAGCTCTACACCTGACTTACTAATATTCATGGGGCCAGGCTTGGTATCTACCTGACTTGGCAAAACACACGGTTCTACTGGCAATCTTTCATCATCGTTTATAATAAACTGAGTCTGCCTACTCAAGGCATCAACATGTGGCATACTACTTCCTGGCCGATGTACTAGACATTCTATCGGGTAGTTTTGTAATTCGAGTACCCATCGGCCTATTTGTGGGTTCACCTCCTTTTTTTCTAGGGTACAGGCCAGTGCGTTACAATCTGTTACAATTTTAAACGGTCTATGTTCAAGATAAACTCGGAAACGCCTTAATGCATATATTATTGCTAAGGTTTCAAGCTTAAAACTGGTCATTCGTGCTTCATCTGCAGATGCCTTAAGAGAATAGAAATATACTGGGTGCATTCTATTATCATCCTGCTTCTGAAACAATATCGCACCAAAGCCTCTTGAACTTGCATCCGTATGAAGTTCAGTTTCCCGTTTCGGGCTGTAAATTGCAAGAACTGGCGGTGTGGACAAAAGAGCCTTTAATTTTTCAAATGCTGCCATTTCTGTTCCCTGCATTGGAAAAGGTCCCTTATTTTTTAATAATTCTACTAGCGGTTTACAAATACTTGCAAATGATTGGACGAAACGGCGAAAGTATGAAAACAACCCTATACAAGAGTGCAACTCTCGTACATTTGTTGGTATTGGATAATTTTTTATTGCTTGTATATGGGTGTCGTTCGGCAAGACTCCACTTCTGCTCACACTATAGCCTAAGTAGTCGATGGTTTTCCTAAAAAATTTACTCTTTTTAAAGTTAATTTCTAATCTGTTTTCACTCAACCGGCGAAGCAATTTAGTCAGTGTATCAAAGTGTTCTGCTATACTTGTTGTTGCCACTACAATATCATCCATAAAGACCACAATTTTATTGTTTCGAACTAAATCATTTAAAGTGTTTGAAATGAATCTTTGAAAAACTGAGGGGCCATTTTTTAATCCAAACGGCATTCTGAGATACTCATACTGTCCCTGTGGAGTTACAAAGGCTGTATACTTAATTGAATCTTCATTTACTCCTATTTGGTGAAATCCGCTTTTGAGGTCAATCACCGAAAAGTATGTCTTTCCTTCCAAATATTCTAGGCAGTCCTCAATTAACGGCAGAGGAAAATTATCACGAACTGTTAGCTTATTTAAGCATCTATAATCAACGCACATACGTATTTCACCGGATTTCTTTTTAACGAGTACAATTGGAGATGCATACGGTGAATTACTTGGTCTAATTACTCCTAATGCCATTAATTCCTCAATTATTTCTGAAACTTTGCCCTTCTCATAAAATGAAAGTCGTCTCGGACCAAAGCTAAAAGGGGTACTATTAGTTAATCGGATGCTTATTTTTCCTATCGGTTCAATCATTGTATTACTCCAAGAATTTATATAATTATTATAAATAAGATCTCTACACTGTTCAGCTCTATTCAAACCAAATTCGCAGCCAACATCAACCTTTTCGTCCACTATTGCCGCCACTCCGGCACATACATCATGCAGCTCCAACAACCAACGGTTATACAAATAACTGTTTTTTACAAACTTAATTACTGAATTGTTACAGGCTACATTATTTTTAGATATGTTCTTAAACAGGGATGCACAGAAGGATTTATATTCACATTTAATGACATTCTGATTTACAGCTTTAACATTGTTTTGTATTAATCGAACTTGGAGGATACTGAGGGCATCTCTCCCAAGCACTAACTGTGTTGGTAGTCTACCATTATCTATAACTAAAAGTAAAATTTCATAATATTTTCCATTAAATTTAATACGGGATTTCACTTGTCCGCAAACAGAAAGTTGGGTTCCTCCCAGTCCATGATATTTCTTCATAAATGGATTTTCCAATACAAAATCATTTGGTACTACGGATTTATATATAAAACTAACTGGGCTGCCAGTATCAAAAAGAGAAAGAATTGTTGTAAAATCTGTGCATCCACATTTACTACTTAACAAACAAAAACTCACTAATTGTATGGCTGCCACATCGTCTTCTTCCTTTACCAGCTCTGCAGTAGCGGCAACTGTATCTTTCATACGGCGTTTCGGGCAGTCCCGATGCTGATGGCCTCTCTCCCCGCAAGTGAAACATCCATCGATTGGACGTTTCGGCTTCTTACACTCAGTCGATATGTGACCCATCTGACGGCAGTTGTAGCAGCGGACTTCACGTACTGTAGCTTTATTCGTAGAGCCTGCTTCGTTCAATAACACCAACGGCCGGATTTTGTCGAGCTGGATCACTTTCTGACGTAGCTCTTTTAGGGTCTGACAAAAGAACAACGATGACGTAATACCAACTCCATCGCGCAAGCCACACACAATGTGTTTGATGACGTCGCAATCTTCCAAATCGGCTTGACGCGCAATACTGCACATTCTTATAAAATAATGAAAAGCCGATTCGTCTTTAGCTTGCTTGCATTTTTTTAACTGCTCGCCAATCTCCAAGCGCGTGCACTCCTCCCCAAATACATCCATAAGCTGCTTACGTAAATCGCCCCACGGTATGGCTCCTTGATGGAGGAAATATTCCTTTGCCGATCCACTCAATAAACGCTTTGCATAGATCCACAAACGTTCATCTGGCACTCCAAGCATGCTACAAGCAGTCTCAAATTCGACAATCCATAAACGAACGGGCAAATTATCATCGCCAGAGAATGCTTGCACGACCGCTTCCAAGTCTTTTATATCGATACGGCTAGGATAAATTTCAGCAACACTGGACGCTCTTGATTCCACAGAAAGGTGACTCATTCCTACTTCAACACGCTGCAACTCCGCCATTTTGTCTTCTTCAAAATCACGCTTCTCAGCCGCCTCCACGGTTTGAACGGCGTTGCAAAATTTCGAAGCGTCGTCGCATACCACCATGGCGCCACATTTCTTCATAATTGTGTCTGCATTGATTTCGCCTTCAACGTGATTTGACTCGATATTAATTTCATGCGGCTGTACAGAGGTAATTTCTACCAAATTCTGGGTCTTGCATTCAGTTTGTGCTCTTTCCCTCTCCTCATCCATCACTGTTTTTACCGCTGTGCGCAGTTGGTAAATTGAGGCACCGTTATCTAAGCGTACACCTCTTTCGGTTAACAACGCGCACAGTTCTTCTTTATTTAGCTTTATAATTTCGGTATACTTCATTAACTTAACAGAGGGCTGTGGCTTCACCCCACATCTGAATTGTAATATAGTGTAATATAGTTTATTAATTGTGTGCTTATTTTACAATGTTGTTTAATATATACATTTATACATTCACTGTTAGGTATTTCTAAATGAACTCCGTTTGCTGTCCGCCTCTGGCGACCACACAAGCACAACTGAGTATATAGTAATTGATTGATATCGATAACGCAGTTATCGTAGTTCATCTTACGAGCTAGATCTACGAACTAGGTCATTAGTACAAATGAGAGAACTAGTAACTGCCACTTTGTTTACACATCAAAGGGTTCTTTTTATTTAACCAGTTTCGGTAAAATTTGATCAAAAGTTATATAACGTACATATAGTTGTATACATTTCTGTATATACATTTCTTTTGCATATATACATGCTTGTACATATGTAAGAATGCGCTTAATAAATTCCAAGTATTTCAGGATCAAACAACACAAAACACCTTTGGAGGGCGGAAGGGAGCTGCGTTAAAAAGAAACTTAAATATGCCCTTTCATGGACATAAATTAGTTTAAATAAATCTAGGGATGCAGCTCTTATTATTTTCCTTCATGCATTTCTAGAACGATTCGAGTTGCTAAGCTGATCAAGTAAGTATATTTACTTTATGGACTGCACCAAATCAGTAACACGATTTGAACGATTTTCAAATTGTCGAATTAGAACATAGCTCAAGTTTTATGGCAATTTGTCTACAGATATGTTCTTCTTCTTCAATTTGATCCCCTTTTTATTAGAAATAAAAAGCTTGGGTTCTATCTATACACCGGAATACCATTAAATACGATTCCATACAGTATTCTTTCATAACTGCATGGACTTTTCGCCATAGTTTTGCAAGACAATAACGAAAAACTGAGCAGATTTGATTAGAATTAGGTTTATTTAAAGAGGTGGACAAGGAAAATAGTGTCCGTTTTTTGTAGTAATGCAAAAGGATTGTTTTTAAGTTTCATTTCATTTGACTTCCCAGGCCTATTAATTTATTTGTTTGCGCACTTGCTCCCTAGTTGCGTCCAGTTGTGGGAAATATGGCTGCAAAGCTGTGGACAACGCGAGCATGAGAGAGACAAGACGATAAAGCCATAATTTCTCAAACTGCAGTCTTACAGTCCACACCTTTTCATATTCATTTCATTTAACTAAGCTGTGCGCTCGTCGCTCAGCAAAGGTGAAACCAAAGTGAGGCGACGATGCTGCCCGCTAATTGCACACGGCAGCTTGAACTTTTTTAATTAAAAGACGCAGCTAGCTAGCAAAACGCCAACTGGTCGTCCAGAAGCCAGCAGCCAGCAGGCCAACAAATCTTGACAAACGTCGAGCGGCTATAAGTAGCAACAAATCTTTGTTAATGTCGGTTGACACTTGCATCGTCGTCCACCGCTCGCTCCTCGCCCATCGCCCCACGCACATCGCCAGACCATCGCACTAAATGAAAAATACATATAGTAGATATTTTTGTTTTTGTTTTACACTTTACATTCTCTAAGCAATTTATATGAGGCGAGTACTTGGCTGTTATCTTGCGTAATTACGCTTTTGCTGGCGCTTGCATTTAGGCTGAAAAGAAGGCCAGGTCTGAGGCTAAGGTGGAGAAGAGCGCAATAACAAGAACAAGAAATTGTTTATTGTTGCAAGTTGTGGAAAAAGTTAATTGAGTTTGTTTTAGCCCCTGCGCAAAAACGTTGACAAAGTTGCGAAATTATAGCTAAGCACAAAGCTCGATGCATTTATATGACAAAGTGCATAAAAAGCAGCGCTCTCGAGAGCGCTTTTTACAAACGGCCCTTCTGCAAATTGGTTTCGCATGGGCACCGCTCTAATGATATTGGAAATTACATTTTCCACTCGTAGTTGGGTATTTGCACAGGCGGCTGGGGCTCACAGCTCGGTTGGAAAATAATTGAAACGCAAAAAAAACAACAACAACAAATAAAGGCCATCTCGCCCGCTTGCCTGACTAGCTGACTGACGCACTGACTGACTGACTGACTGGCTCATTGCTTGTGTTGGGAATGAAAATCCACTTGTCCTTTGGCATTGTCGTAAAAGCGGTTGGTTAATAGAAATGGCTGCTAATTGCTGCATTCCGTTTGTTCTGTTGCTTTAGGATTAGGGATTGGAAAACAGTTCGCATAAAAGTATTTGTAAGCTTTGGATCAGACGTACAGTGGCTCAGAACTGATATAAACATGTTCATAATTTTAACAATGAAAATATAGACAATTTTTGCTTATTATAATTTTGTTGATTGACTGTTAATGCTGGTATTCAATTGTGCGTAAAATTGAAATTGAAATATTGAAAGCCTTTTGCCAGTATCGCTGGATCAAAACACAACTAAGTTGTCACTTTTTACATTTTTATAGCCTGTACCCAAAGGGTGAAAGGCTATACTAGTTTTGTGCGCATGTATGTAACACACAGAAGGAGGCGTGGCAGAACCCACAAAGTATATATATTCTTGATCAGGATGAGAAGTCGAGCCGATATAGCCTTGTCCGTCCGTCCGTCTGTCCGTCTGTCTGTCCGTCTGTCTGTCCGTCTGTCCGTCTGTCTGTCCGTCTGTCCGTATGAACGCAAGGATCTCAGAAAGTATAAGAGCTAGAATAACCAAACTTCGTTTCCATATTCTCCTATGACCGAGAAAGTACGAGTTTGAGTTTTTTTTCGATGCACCCCCCCACTCCCCCGCAATTCGTGTTTTTTCTTATAACTTCCGTAATTCTCGGAATTTTGAAATCAATTTTGGTAGGTACATCCAGTTAGTACTAATGTGTCCGTATGCCAAATTTCATCATGATAGGTCAATTTTGAAGAAAGTTATAGCCATAAGTAAAATCGCTGCTCATGCGCTGCCTCTGTCGGCAGCGCTGCCCGCAGCTGTTGTTGTTGTTGCTGCTTTGGTTCAACTTTGTGCTGCATACATACACGCATATAAACACGCATAGGTACGTGATGTAAATGTATGCTGTTAAAACTGAACATAAACATGTATTCTCATTTAATTTAATTAATTAATTCATTCATTCATTTTTTTTAATAATTTAATTGTTTTTTTAATTTTTTTTTATTTTTTATTTTTTTTAATTTTTCTTTTTTGTGGAGAGTACAGGCTTTTTTACTGTCGGGCTCGACTGTAGCGTTCTATCTTGTTCACTTTGCAATGTGTAATATTATTTTATATGTGTAGAAGTAACAAAATTGATCAATTTTCTTCATTTTTATTTTGTATTTCACTTAACCCAATGCTTGCTGTGAATCACAACAATTCTGTCTCTGCTTCAGACTTTTTGTTATTCTTTTCGGTCTGTAAGCCAGCCATAAATACAATCTAGAAAAATCGAATCCATACTTTATAAATCTAATTTAAGGCGCACAAAACATATTTAAAATTTTACATCGAATTGGGAAAAAGCATAGACTACCGTATATTAGATTCGTCTCGACATATTAACAGTGCAAAGTTTCATCGCAATTGCTCTAATATTGTGGGAGGAGTTGTTGGCAGCGATTTGACATCGTCTTGTCATGCTTTCTAATGAATGCTCTAACATAATTATGGTCTCTACAGGAAGTTTAACCGCACAAATGGATGCATTTCAAAGATTGTAGATATGTGGAAATTCTATGTTGGTATATATATAACAATTAGGCATCTTATAATATAATAATGCATAATACATAGATCCACGAAGGATCTGAATCGGCGAATATACAATACTAATTTCACACATCGAGTACACTGCATGGGGAAAGGAAAACCATAAGAACCGAATGCATTCTTGTTTTATGTGCACAAAGTTTTGTTGAAAAGCTTATCACTTTTAAGTGTTCATTACAATTCAGGGGTGGGCGATTACATTGGAAATATGTACTTTAATGCAAAGTCCTAGTAATATCCACTTGATGCACAACCGCAAGTTCATGCTATACTTAAGCGCCTTTTTTGTGTACATATGTATGTTATGTATATGCTGTGTGCTTCCTGCCATTTTATTTCTCATTTATTTGCCGTCTTGTAAAAGCTGCAATTGATTTCAAATTCTGCGCAAAGACTCATGGCCAGCAAAAGGAGCAATCGAAAACATTTTGCGAAATACACCAAACGGGCTTCCCGTCGTGCCCGCTTTGATTGCTTTGATGCGTACACTCGACGGGTGGTGGATGCAGATTTGGCCGCAATGGTTCAATTGCAGTATATTGTACTTTAAAAATGGCAAGCAACCAATAAAAATATATACTATGCTAAGTAGTTTAAATTAGTACAATATTATACCTCATATCAAAAGAGAGAATGTTAGAGTGCAGGGTGCACTGTATTATATGCGTGGTGCAGTTTGTGACCGTAGTACTGGAGTGAACTTGTAAAAATAATATACATACAAGTATATATGTACTTTATGGGGTCGGATATGCTTCCTTCTGTCTGTTACATACTGTGCACAAACCTACCCTTTATATCTTTCTGCTAGAGCTAAAAAGAAGGTCGAAAAGAGTTGCTGCGACAAATTTTGTAGATCCTCCCGACTTGGCAATTATCATGAAATTTGAAACTAGAGGTTCTCGAAACCGTTTTCATCCAATTTAAAGCGATGGACAAAGGAGCACTCGCAGAGCCTTTAAACTGATTGTATCGGAATGGTTTAAGCCGTATGCCAAATCTATGCCTTCATTTGAAAGTTGTTTGCATATCACCAATTTAGAGTCAATCTTAAGCTCTAAGTTGGAAAAGTACTCAGCATACCAATATTGTTTTCAAAGTTATACATAATTCATAGTAATATTAGAATAAACAATAATGTTAACAAATAAAAAAAAACCGGACTTCAAACAATTCCAATACAAATTAATATGCACCAAAAAGTAAACAAATAGTTACGTATTCGTCTACAATAATCTAGGTACAAGTATTGTTATTTTTGGAGTCGTTGTCAGCTGTGTCACTCAAGAGAAAGAAGCGATACGAGTCACTTGGCACGAGTCTACAACGACATTCTTAAGGTAATTCCTTTTGTTTTATGTTGGCTATGTTTTCGTATCACCGTTTGCTAGATTGTGTCTCAGGATAGTGTCGTATTAAAGTTCGTTTGTATGATTTAATTAGGTATTGGTATGAAGTCTCGAGAATCTTTCATGTTCTAAAGAATTCGTCGTGGATGTGCAAAGACAACCTCAGGATGAGCAGAGTAATTAATGTCTGGTGCATATTCGAATGCAAGGCTGGTTGCTGCCTCTCTCTGCCGCTTTTTCAGAATGTGTATTCAGCATTCGTGCAGCTCTTGTTTTCAATATATTTTTTCGCAACCGCTGTTCTTAAGATTCTCGTCTGCGAATATCTTCTTTTCTGATTTGTTGAGCTGCGATTCTTGTTGCAGTTCGTTCTTCTGACTTTTGAGCTCTGAGCACGCTGACGTTGGCATTATATTGAAAATGAATTTCTATTTCACATGATATCTCATTTCAAATTGACACTCATCTACCGGGTGTTTTCGCATTATATCCGAAACAATCCCATAAACATTTTGTGGGATTTAGGTTTTCTCATGGATGCCATTGTCAGAATAGTACCAAATTGAAGTAGGACCAAATAGTCAAAAGTTCTGAGGCAATAATCAAAGATTCAGTCGACTTGAGAACGTCCTCTTTTGCAGAACTTAACCAAACTCTCATCAAAGTACCATTTACAATAAAAGAAATTCGTCCATTTATCGCGTACATATAGTACTTAATGTAAATTTAAGGCTTATATGGTTTTTTCATGCATGCCATTATCAGAACTGGACCAAATTGAAATGGGACCATTCGGCTTTCAAATAGAAAACGAATCATCAAAATCGGTTCACCTATTGTGCTAAGGTAAGAAACATAAGAAAAAAATACAGACGAATTGATAATCTCCTCCTTTTTTGAAGTCGGTTAAAAACAGTACTTATTTGTTAAGATTTGAAAGATGAGAAGTTATGTTCGCTCTTCTAAAGCTATTTGAAAGAGTCATTATTACCAATTTTTCATTTCCGCTATAGTTGTAGCTTTTGAGACAATATTGTTTATTATTTGCATATTCAGAATTACGAGTAATGGCAGTTTATCAAAAATGTTTGTAAATACGCAGTTGCCTGGCATTCTGCGAACAGTCCTGCCAAAGAAACACCACAACATTGTTCGAACTTCTTTCTTCTTTCGCAGCTCTATCGCAGATTTGCCTGTTTTTACATTTCGAATACTTTTGTTGTTGTTGTCTGAAATACATGTTTTACTTTAGCTTGTTTGTAAAAAACACAGACTGTTGCGCTCCCTTTGTATTTGTCTTAGTCCCGGGTAGGTAATTTCTTCCGTCTGTCATTTTATTGTTTTTATATGCTCAATTTTATTGTTGTTGCTGTAATGGTATTGCTCAAGAAGCCACGGAGTAATTTATGTAGCGAGAAGCACTACTGACACTTGGGCGACACTCAGCTGAGATAAAGGGGATAACAAATTGCGCTCATGCAACAGATTTCCATGCAAAAACGCCAAATGGCCACCCACCCACATGTAAAGGCGCTATTGAGAGTTAAGTTAAAGAGAGGGAGACGAATGAGAGAGAACTTAAAAGAGCGAGTTGTAACCAGAGGGGAACGAATGATTAACTAATGCTTGCGAGTATATCTTCAAATTAACGCGTAAGAATGCAGGCTTCACTGCAAAAGTTTAATTGTAAGCGACGAATATTTGCATTCGCTTAGTAATATTAAAAAATTGTCCACTTCTTATATGGCGGTAATCGCAATAGTGCTGGCGTTTTCAAATGCTGGCTGGTTTGCCGCCAACAGCTGACTATCAATGCGCACGCACGCATATCTCGTGTTCGGCTCTCAGCAGTTTCACACCGTGGTGAGTTGGAGAAGGTTACTCACGGAATTACAGCGAGTAAAGCGAACGGCTCTCTCCTCTCACGGGCGGATGGACAAGGGCAACTCGCTGTGGATGTTGGCTTTAGTAACGAATAGGCAAGGTGCGAACAAATCAACACTGTGTGCACGCTCCACGCTGCGTGCCCTAAGAAATAAATTTTTAAAATTACCAATCGGTTCGCGGAAAGTACAAAAATCGCATTGTCGCAAGCCAAAAAGCAAGACACACCAGTCTGCATAGACAAAAGCTGACAAAGAGCTGTACAAATTGTGAGCAAGATTGAAAATTACGGCATCAGGCAGCACAACAGCAGGACATACGCCAAAACGCGTCCCCCACCACACGCACACCCACAACATCAGAATCGTACGTATGCTTGTATGTGTGTGTGTGTGTGTAAGAGGAAAGAGCGCGCGCGAGAGTGCTCTGAGCATGTAGTGGTGCTGTGTTAACAATGTGCGGCGCGAACCAAAACATTCGACTGTATTTAATAAATAATTTGATTATTAAACGAAACGAAAGTTCAGTCGATGTGAACAGCAGCAATAACAGTGAAAACAGCTACAATAGTTCAAATAATTAAATACCGAGCTTAATTAAGTAACACGTCATGGTAATTACAGGCAGCTGTGTCCAACAAAAGGCTACATATGTAAATGCCAATTCTACCTCTCACCCAAGACTACTCGCATTACTCATACGCCGCCGCAACACTTGTGCGCCAAAATGTTAGCATGTGGCGTCGTCGCGTGACGTTTTAGTGTTGTTTGCTGGGCGCCGCCTCGTCCCTCGTCTCCCACACACACACACGCGGTAAAAGCCCATCGTAGTGGTCGCTGAAACTGAATGCATAATTTAAGTTTTGAAGTCAGCCTAAAAGACTTTTCCAAAACGTATGAGCCGCGAGGTAAATAAGTGAACTTAATTACTTAACTCAGTTTTGTGGACGCGCACAAAAACAAAAACTTTTCGAGTGCTCGTTCCTCAATGAGCCGTGTGTTTCTTCCGTCTGCCTGTCTGTCTGACTCGGCAATTGTATACATACACGTGTGCTCCAAGGCAGTGAAGGTGGTGCAGTCAGTGTGTTGAACGTGTTTGTAGCTGTTTTGCATATGCACCTGTGAGTGGCATTATTACTAACGTACTAACGCAGTCAAGTGACTCTTGCCTGCGTTGGCAACTGGCAGGCAACGCGCACGTGCAGCGCGCGCACACACACAGCAAGAAAAGTGAAAACACTTGAAAGTGACATTTCGCCACGTCAAGCGGACTAGTCGAGCGTGTATGTGTAAAAGACGTAACCATACACTTCCCAGATCCTTAGATCCACAGTCAACAACAACCAGCGCCCCACTTCAGTTCAATAAGTCACCGAACTATCCTAACCTACAGTCAACTGAGTCGAACAATACTTGCGTAAGAATAGTAATGCAACTGTTTCCACAGCTGCTGGAGGTGAGCCACTTAAATTATTAATACATTAGGTGAGAAAAGTTTGCCCACAGAAGTTATGCGGTTGTGCCGAAACTATTTTCAAAGTCTTCTATAATATAAATTGTGTATTTGTGTTTACCACAAACACATTATTTTGGTTTTAGTCAGCCATAATCACCAATCCCCAGCCGCTGTTCACGATACTTTATCGACCACACGTTCATTATTATGACGCACTATTCCGCCTTAAAATGGAACTGAGTTTGATTTGTTGAAGATTTCCATTGATCATATGCATAAATTATTTTTTAAATGCATCGTGCATTATTTTACTAAAATTTTGTTTTTTGGCCGCCCTTTTGTAAAAGCTGCGTACGCCCTTGGGTATTTGGATCCATTTTTTGTTCTGATCGGTCTCCAGTTATTAGCGTCATTGCAATATTTCAGCAGGATAGCTTGAAAACTATCAACTGTCACTTTAAATTAAGAAACGAAACGATATTGTTTTGTTCTGATACAATTCTTAACATATTTATCGGTTAACAGTTCCAGATACGTGTTCATTTTTGGCTGTACTATATAGTACATATAGTACATGTAATGTATCATTATTACGCCGTCGTGTTGTCTAAAATGCTTAATAAAGAAACTACATATTCTTATCAATAATTTATCGATTGCAAATAATTCAAACCTAGATCGTCACCATACTATTCAACCATACACACCACAAGATGTACTAGTACCTTTTTAATGACTTAGCTATGGCGTTTGAGCGCAAGAGTTTCGTCTGTTTTCTTAGTCGCTCGTAGCGGTTCTCGCCAAGTTGAAGATCTATCATCGTTACATGCATCCATCTTGCTTCTTGCGGCTGGCGGTCGCTTGCAGTTGTCAGCCATTCATTCGCACTCATGCCATTATTTCAACCTCACTTCACACAAGCAAAGTCCTGCGCTCGGGTAACCCAAAATGTCATGTCCTCCTGTCAAATCAAATCAACTGTCGCGGCTGTGAAGTCTGCCTCGTCGGTTTGCCAGTCAACGACCACTTGTTAGTCTATAATATGTATTCACCAATACAAACAGATGCACATCCTGCCACACGTTCATTCACATACACACCCATTCATTCACATATACATGCATATACACCCGTATGTATATACATGCATGTACGTCTTGGCAGTCAAACACAGATACAGTAACTGAGCCACAAAACGCTTATGATTTTTGCTTGGCTGAGTACGCAGGGCCTTTAGCTGATGCTCATACTGCCCCTGTTGCTATCAGGCACGGTCATGTGGTGTGCTGTGGAGTGGTGGGGATGGGGGGAGTCTTTTGTCATTTGTTGAATCTTCGCGCACTTCGCCTCAGTTATTGTTGGCGCGCA
The DNA here is from genome assembly GCF_003285725.1 of Scaptodrosophila lebanonensis. Lineage (NCBI taxonomy): Eukaryota > Metazoa > Arthropoda > Insecta > Diptera > Drosophilidae > Scaptodrosophila > Scaptodrosophila lebanonensis. The sequence continues at coordinate 1,891,547 of NW_022060538.1, forward strand.
ACGCATGCCTTTAATTTTGCAACTTCAACGAGTTTCCTCTCACCCGCCGCCTACCCGCCTGCCCGACCGCTCGCATCGTTTTCTTTGTTTTGACTCGCTCTCGCGCTCACTCAGGCAGGCCACTTGGCACATAATGTTTGCCTTTCGCTATCCACTTCAGCCCACTGTGTGTTGTTTGTGCGCTTAGAAACTCACCACAGTTGACTTAATTTATGCTGCTCGCTTCCACGTTGCGTCGATTACCAAGCAAATCCAATTTTTATTTCTAGTTTTCTCGCCATGCTTGTCCGTTTTCCAGCAACAGCTTGACAGTGCAACGCAGCTAATAGCAAACAGCTTTTTTACAGCTTGGTTAGCTTATCATCTTTTGCACGTGCCACATAGGAGCCGCCATAGTTGGGCGCCCCCTAATCTCGGATTAAAAAGCTTTATTAAAAACGTTTTGAATAGCTTGGAATCATATTTCACAAAATTTCTATAAGAATTTGCATTTTTGATTGTATTACCCAATAAAATTATAGAACACATTTTGAATACTAAATACATATACTTGTACATGTGTATTTGATAAAGCTTCGCAAACTGAACAATAATAGCAGCCCTTTCAAGCATTTGGCAACGACGTCATCCAAGAAAATTTGAAAAATGAAGGGAATTAAGGCGGAGGACACGTATTATACTTGTACTATACAGTGGGATACGGTCCTTTATTACTGGTACTATACTTTAACTTCTGAGAAACTAAATAGTACACCAAGCTAGTTAAAGCAAACATAAGAAGGAGGTTGCATTAAGCCGTTATAAATCATATTTTCACTTGATTTTGCTTGTTCGTCGTAGCTTGTCTGACAAAAGGAAGATAAATCTGATAACTGATGTTATATCGTCATTTATATAGTAAGACTCTGTGCAGTCTGCCATCTCTTCGTGCCAGAAGGGTACCTATTCAGTATACTGATTTCTAGCACCCTCCTGTCAACTTTGTGCTTAACACAAGAACAATCTTGTATCTTCATAAAATGCCAAAAATATGACTGATTTACTATATAAACAATATATGTTGGATATATCGGAAATATTTTAAGGAGTTATTTATCGATAACTTAGTACAATTTGGTAATTAATTTTCGCTGACATAAAAAAGTATTCCCTTATATTTGAGCATTACTTGATTTATTTTCTCTGTGTACTTCTTAGGGTTAAGTGAAGTGGCGTTGGCTGCCTGTCGGTGTCTGTGCGATTGTGGCTCGATTCATTGTATTGTTTACACGCTGTGTTCGGGTGTGTGTGCTTGGCATTGCGTCCTGTTGCGCCTTGTACACATCCCGCTGACTGCGAAATGGTGACACACAGTTCAATGGCTGGTCTACTGACACCCATACACCCGCACACATTTATAGATTGCGCACACGGGTGTAGGCGTCGGCTGACAAAAATGCCACGCAAAAAGCTCTTCATGATTGTATGTACATACATAGTTTTTTCCACTACTGTGGTCCCCTCTGATACTTCAGTTGCAATTGATTTTTATATGGGTCGCCGCCAAAAGGCCGTTGCAAAAAGTTACACAGCGTTCGTCTGACATTTCAATTGTGGTTTCGTTTCAATTCGATTTTGATGCCACAGTCAAGACGCTGTCCTCGCTGTCTTCGCTTTTCGCCCTGTCGTTGCCATCAACAGAAATGCAACAATAACAACAATCTGCGGGTGTCGTCAGTAAAATGGCAGCAATATTGTTATGTTGCAGCGCCGGCGTCACTGCAAATTAAGTTAAATGCCAGCAAAACTCGTGCAATCCGAGTCGGTCTAGCTTAATTTTGTTGGCGCAGCTGACTTATACTTGTATGTGGGTCATTTTTTTCAGCGCCAGTCTACATCCTTGTCGATTTCTATGCACACAAGCCGGCTCGCTGACGTCAGCGCCATCCAGCTAGTTAATTAAACTACTTTGAATGTTGGCGAAAGTGTTAATAAACACCAACACATACATACACATACATATTCTTGCTTGTATGGTTCGCTTACCATACGAGTATGCGCTGTTACCTATCGCCGGGTGGTAAGTTATTAAACTTACAGCCGCACTATGGTAGTAAATCGGAATTTCAGCCCAAAGTTTTATATTATGTTCAAAACTTCAAGGTCGAAGTATGTGAAAGAAAAAAACACTATCTTCAGGGCGGCTTATTGCACTTTTAAAATAATAGATCTCATTTCTTATCTATTCTATGATTATAGCTACGAAAAAGGAAGTTACAAACAGTGCTTATAAGACTCTAGCATCGAGTCTAGTATTTGATTATCGGTTGTTTTTTTTCTTTTTCTGGCTAAAATTCGATCCATTGTACGGTCTCAGTATTGCGTAAAATAAGACGCCACCTCTTCTAATGAGCTCCTGCTGTGTTTTAACATTTCCACGCAATGCTGGCAAAGTTGCTTCAGCCAGCATGCGGCAGTGCCCACAAACAGTGTCAGACAGTTGGAGACATCATCCTACCATGCTATGCTGAGCGTTCCAAGCTCTCATCCGCTCGGGCAGTAGGAAAGAGCTGCTCTGCGTTTAGTGTTTGTTGCGTGTTGGCGCTGGAAAGTATGCTTCAAATTTGGTTAATTTTTAACATGTGTTCGTTTTAAAACGCTTTTGCACCACGCCCCACCTGGTTCAAACAGATGCATATGCTTTGCATAACAATTTTAATTAAGGTAAGCTGCAGTTCAGGCCAACAACCCAAAAGCCGAGGACGAGTATAGGCGTTTGCGAACACGCTAAGCAAGATCGCGGACTGGCACATGCCCCGATCAATGCTCAAGTTGATTTTTGGAAACTTTCCACAGAGGTAATTGCATAATTAATTTGTTGTCGTTTGTTTGTCGTCTTAAATAAGAACACTTTAATGAGCGCCATGGTCCTGGTTGCGATTTGCGGCCAACTTGTTAAATCCTTTGATGCTCTCTCGCAGTGTGTCTAGCTAAGGCGCTTGCGTATGATGTCATATTTGTATAAGAATTGGAAACCATAAGTATGTATGAAGCGACTTAATTGCTCATTTTTATTGAAAATTTATTTGCATTGGGGAAAAATACCTATAAAGAAAAAACTCATGAGATGAAATTGCTATGGAAAATGCATTAAAATAAAATCCTATTCATGATTAGTTCAAAAAAGTTAGCTCGAAAAATGAAATCTCTTTGAAACTCTATTACATCAATGCATATTTCCAGCTATCCCGTGTAATCACAATTGACTCAACATTACTCTCAATACACACTGTAGTGTATTAAAAAGATACGTAAAGGCGGATAAAGATTAATGTGACAATTGTATTTCGTTGCATTCCTTTAACACTTATCTAACTGGCCCGCTTGTTTAGATGGTAGAATTCTGCAATGGGTACATGGGGGGCGTCTCTACTTGCACTAAACTAAACAAGAGAGAACGTTACAGTCGAGCAAGCCCAACAGTGTAATACCCTGTACCCAGGTAAACTTCCGTCACTGAGTTATATGCGCCCAAAGCAGCAGCAAAAAGAGGAAGAAGAAGAGCGAACTTGTTGCTGCAGTTTGTGGGGGTTGTACTGGCGAGATGATGTGTGCAAAGTTTGGTTTAGATTGCATTTGAAATGTGGACGCCATCGACGAAATTCTGTAGCGGGGGAAGGGGGGGAGGGAAATTACAAAAAAAAATAAACTCGTCCTTTCTCGGACCTAGGGGAATCTGGATGCCAACTTTGGTTATTCTAGCTTTTATAGTTTCTGAGATCCTTGCGTTCATCCAGACGGACAGACGGACGGACAGGCGGACGAACGGACGGACATGTCTAGATCGATTTCTTTCGTCAATCTGATTCAGAATATATATACTTTATGGGGTCGGAGATTCTTCCTTCTGCATGTTACATACTTTGCACAAACCTAATATACCCTTTTTACCCTACGGGTACAGGGTATAAAAATAGTTCGTCCTCAATAAGAATACCACACTTCATACTTTTTGCGCTTTGAAACGGCCTTTGCAGTAGGAATAATAGTTAATAGCAATGTTTGTAAGCAGATCTTATTGTACAAACAAAAGTTTTATTGAAAACTTTTTTGTCTGCTCAAACAAAATATTAGATCGGTTTTCCTCAAATATTACGGACCTCGAAATATTGAAAAGTGTTTTTTTTTGCACAGAATGTATTTAACTAGCGATACGAGCACAGTACGTTTTGTGGTTTGGCTGAAACCGTCGACTTATCGGAAAATCTGTCATTGTCCCGTTTTGGTTTTAAATTTTTGCGTACAGGGTTTCACGAATTTAGTCGATTTGCCGCCCACTACTGCCGTCGGGGCGATGCGTGAACAATAGGATATTGCGCGCAATTTCCGCTATGCGGCCGGAAGTAATGGTAATCAATTGATTGTTTTATTGTAAATTAATTGTGGACATGAACATGAGCAATGTTGTTCTTGTTTCATTTTCTGCTGCTGCTACTGTTATTGTTGATGTGCTCCCACTGCGGGCGCTGACCGCAGCGTTGCGTAGCATTTGGCCCTGGCGGGTTGCTTGTTGTTGTTTGCATTGTTTATTGTTTTTACGCAATTGTTTGGCAGTTGGGCCGCTGTTGTGGTAGGCTTGCCTGCTGCTGCTGCTGTTGATTTAAAACAACCAAAATGCGAAATGAGTTTTTGAAACGGAAATTGAGTTTTTGGTTGGCAGAATGATGCTTTTGCACTTTTTTTCTGGCACTGTTCTGCGCAAAGTTTTCCACAGCAGCTCGAGGCGAAATTACTTGGCAAATTACAGAAGTTAGCAGGCTACTTTGATAGCGTTGACAAGTTATTCAGGCTGGTCAGGTATGACAAAGTCGGACTTGTATTCATGATACTCCTATATCCGTAGGCTTTGGGCTGTTTGTGCTTTGGTAAAAATAATGAGCAGGGTTTTTGCTGTTCCTACTATATACAAGGTGTGTTCCAAAGTAAACAGGACTTTAAAAAAAAAAAAACAGAAAAAATGTTTTTTTCGGCAAAATCAATTCATTTATTCAAAATAGTCTCCTTCCGGTTCAATACAGATTTTGTCATGATCCAAAAGCATGTCAAACGAGTGTTTTAGCTCGTTGGCCGGTTTGGCCGCCAGTGTGCCGGTGCAAGCCTTTTGCATAACGCTTTCCTTTCATGGGCAAATGCATTTTTCCGAAAAGGTAGAAGTCGCACGGTGCCATATCAGATGAATACGGCGAGTGGTTAATGGTTAAAATGTGATTTTTGGTCAAATAATCGGTCACAATCGGTTGGATTTTGAGCAATTTTTGGTCATCAGTCAATTTGTGCGGAACAAACCGTGCACACACCTTTCGTAAGCCCAAATGTTCGGTCTAAATGCGGTTAATCGATGTTTTGGAGATGTTCAATTCCATTTCCATCAATTTCAATGATGATTTCGGCTGATTTTTGATGAATTCACGCACAGTTTCGATGGAATTTTCGGTCATCACGAATTTTGATTGGCCCACATGTTGATCGTCATTTATGTCCTCACGACCACTTTGAAAACGTTGAAACCACTCGTTCACTCTGCTACGGGATAGGCAATCATCGCCATAAACTTGTTCCATCAATTGAAAGGTTTCGGTAAAAGTTTTACCAATTTTAAAACAAAATTTCATGTTGGCTCTTTGTTCGAAGCTCATTTTCTCACCGATAACACAAACATACTGACACTCAAGGGTGTACGCTGGGGGGGGGGAGGAGGGGGGGGGTCCCAATCGATGAAATGTCATGAAATTCTCACTGGACCATTGATAAAGCAGACATATAGATAGCGCCACCAAGGGGCGCTAGATTCATAAGTTCTGTTTACTTTGGAACGCACTGTACTTGATGCCACTGTTTTTAGGCACATAATGATTTCATTTTTATACTCTGTACCCAAAGGGTAAAAGTGTATATTAGTTTTGTGCGAGTGTACATGTAACACACAGAAGGAGGCGTGGCAGACCCCACAAAAAGGGTATATATTCTTGATCAGGATGACAAGCCGAGTCGATATAGTCATGTCCGTCTGTCTGTCCATCAGTCCGTCTGTCTGTATGAACGCAAGGATCTCAGAAAGTATAAGAGCTAGAATAACCAAACTGGGTATTCAGATACTCCTACGCCCGAGAAAGGGCAAGTTTGTACATTTTTCCCTATTCTCTTGGAATTTTAAGCTAAAATTTGGTAGTCACATCCAGTTTGTGATTGTATAAGTTGATTTAAAAGAAAGTTATAGCCATATTACCAAACCCAAGCTCTGTTCGCAGCTGTATTTGTTGCTGCTTTGACATAGTTGTGTAACGCACATTTGTACAAGTACACAAACACGCATATACACGATTCTGATGTAAATGTAAATGTATGTATGGAATATTTTATATTTAATTAAATTAATTAATTATTAATTCATTTTTTTATTTTTTTTGTGGTGTCGTACAGGGTATTTAAGAGTTGAGCCTGCTCGCTTTTAGCATTCCTTTCTTGTTAGTATTTGCATCAGTAAATAGACACTTTTTAGTTATGCTTTATACATGGGGTCTATTCTTATCTTAAAATACTAGAAAACGCTTTGAAGGCAAGCAATTTAAAACTGCTATCATTATAATTATAGAAAAATGCTGCCTAGGTTGCATTTAAGTCCCGGCATTATTTACAAACAAGAGAGAACGCTACAGTCGGGCAAGCCCGACAGTGTAATACCCTGTACCCAGGTAAACTTCAGTCACTGAGTTATATGTGCCCAAAGTAGCAGCAAAAAGAGGAAGAAGAAGAGCGAACTTGTTGCTGCAGTTTGGGGGGGTTGTACTGGCGAGAATTTGTTTCGCTAATAACTTTTCTTAGAATTGACAGAATTGAATAAAACAATTTAAACAACAGGAGATAATTGTGTATAAATTAAGTGTGCAAAGTTTTGTTTAGGTAGCATTTGAAATGTGGACGCCATCGACGAAATTCTGTAGCGGGGGAAGGGGGGGAAAATTAAAAAAAAAAAAATAATTTCGTCCTTTCTCGGACCTAGGAGAATCTGGATGCCAACTTTGGTTATTCTAGCTTTTATAGTTTCTGAGATCCTTGCGTTCATCCAGACGGATGGACAGACGGACGGACGGACATGTCTAGATCGATTTCTCTCGTCATGCTGATTCAGAATATATATACTTTATGGGGTCGGAGATGCTTCCTTCTGCATTTTACATACTTTGCACAAACCGAATATACCCTTTTTACCCTACGGGTACAGGGTATAAAAAGCTCTATTTGTGGCCAATTCCAAACCAATTTCAGTCCATACATCTTGTTTGTGGCTAACGTGATTTTTAGATAACTATTGTTTGCCAGTGTATCCAGATGCCATAGAATCTTTTGTCTATTTATGTATTTCGATTACTTAAGCCGCGGTTTGTGTTTATTTCTGATAGATATAATTAATAATGTAGCTACCAAGAAACGGTTAGCGCTATAGATCAATAGAAGAGAGAAAATGGATAAAGAACCGATAGATGTTGTTGAACTAGTTAGGAGTTAAGACGGCTGGAGCAATAGACCTTAACCCTTCCTTGAAGGAATTGTACTATGTGTGGCATTCATTTCATTAAGTATCCTGACGATATCTTAGTTGATCTCTTGTCTGTTATAAGCTCTAGTGGTCCAGAATAGATTCCATTCAGAGGTCTCTCCCTGTGTTGGTTGCTAACTCCCTCTCTCTATGATATCAAAGGGAGATCAAAATGGATGTTTAATGTTGAGTTCTGTCGATCTGTGAACTTTGTTGAGTAGCGTGAGATCAGTTAGTTGCTCCAGCGCCCTATCACCCCATTGAATGATGGCCAAATAGATCTGGTAAAACATTCCAGCAGAGAACTCCCATCTGCTACTTTCTTACATGGGTAAAGCGCATTTGTGGCTTTAATAGCTCGTCAGTACTGCATTCTTCTTTCTAGATTGGCTTTGTTGCTAAATGTGAGACTGTAGTAGTTCCGGAATCTGGTACCGTTTCTTGTAGGTTTTACTACCTGTCTACGACAAAAGTTCCTTCTCCATTAGGTTCAATAATATTTGCAGGACTAATAAAGTTAAGCAGAGCCTCGCATTTTGTCTATATATATGTATAGCACTTTTCTATTGGGCCCACACTACCAATTAACACAAACACATTTATCATAATTATCAACAAAAATCTTTGCCTATATCTGTCACTGCGTACTTTGGCCTTAAAGGCAACTTGTTGCATGGCGAGATATGAAGCCCCGTAGGCCTTATTTGTCACACTTGCCGCAGATGAAAAGTTATCGGAAACTTTACTTGACTTCATTTTTGGCATTTTTGTCTGTCAACGCCGAGCCCCAACAATGATGGCAACCCAAATTGGATGCCATCCAGCTCACGGCTCCTGGTGGTGACAATTTGTTTGTGTTGTTTTGTTGGTTTTTTTCATCTGCACTTTGGCGCCAGCTCATCATCATTAACTCATCAATGTCAAAGTTGATCAAAGAAGGCGCTGCCCTGCGCCGCGCTGCGGTGGCTGTGGCTGTGTCGGATTCGTTATTGCCTCGGTAGCTAAAACAGGCTAAGCGTAAAATTAACACAATGTGTAATGTACGCTGCTTATTGGAAATCAATTTTCCCGCTGCTGATGACTGACAGACAACGTCAAGCGACTGGCGCTCTCTGCTTGGCTGTCTTTCACTTCTTCCGGAGGTGAGGCATATGTTTGTTTGTGTACGTGTGTGTGTGTGTTTGTGTGTGCGTCATGCCTAAATCAATTATATGGTCGGCTTCTCATACGCTCATTTAGTTCGACTCCTGCTGTTTCGGATGCTGCTCCTGTCCTCCTTGCCAGCCCTCCACTTGCTTTCCCGTTAATTAAGTTAAGCGATTTATTGCATTTGCTCATTGCCTAATGCTGCATGGCATTGATTACGCCGCGTTTGTGTACATACTATACTATATAGAGTATATAGCTGAAAATCGCATTGTCAAATGTAAACATCAAACAGAAAAAGGGCACATTTATCATTGTTTGCTCGGCGCCCTTAGCTCAAAAAAAAAAACCCAGTATTTGAACACACAATATTTGTTATTTTTATAGTGAATTATTTTTTCTCTGCGCAGACAGCACTCTGTATTTGGATGACTTTATTTTGTGGCAGCATGCATATTTTCATGCCATTGGCTACGGCTTTGCCACATCACATCACTCACCTCCCCCAACAACCACACACACACGACAATGGACTGTGTTAACAATCCTTATTGTTTATTTTCAGCTGCACTTCAAGTTGTTGCGAAATCCAATGTCCTCTGCATGTAAATATTAACAGTATTTATTTGAAATACGATATCCTTTTTTTGTGTTTCCGCCTATGTCCTTTAATTTGTCGATTGTAACTTTATTTACCCTTCGTCCATTGGTAAACTCGATTTTGAGTGTCGTGCTGTCCACAGCTTAAGTCTAACAGCTTGGAGTGCCTTTTGTTTTCAAATTGCACATCAATCTTTCTAGTAAATGAATTAAATTGTACTTACACAATTAAGCAACTTTATATTCGTGAGAATGAATTGGGCTCTCGTCCACAAGGTTTTTGCTTACAAAATTGCAAATTTAAGCATAACCTGGTGTTGTGCAGAAACAGAGGTAGAGGTATTCTGGATTCTTCTGCACTCTTAGATCGTTCCAGACTCTCTAGGAACTTTCACTTGTGGATTTTATGTGCATCTAATCATCTCTTTCTTCTTCTCTCTAGTCTAAAAACGTATATCTTTAACTAGCTTCGGAGTAATCTCCGACTTTACGGTGAGTTGGAGCTTAGGATGTCAGACAGTCTATTCAATTTTTATCTACTGTGCTCGAGACTTACAATGTTTTCTTTAAGTAATCGAATTAGCTATTAATTGTTGACTTAATAAAAAAAAGGAAAATATTAATATAAGAAGAAGGACAACAACAACATTTGCGGGAGCTATTTAAAAATCAGTAATAGTAGGGAGTGAAAAAACACTAACATGTAACTCAGAGTTTGGTTATTCTACCTCATGAACTTTAGAGATAATAAATATAATACAAATATACAAATATACTATGCTTGTGAATTAAACTCACATCAGAAGAAATTTTTTAAACTTTAGAAACATTGCCGTAATTTCAAGAAACATATGGAAATATTTTTATAATATTCAGGATACTAACTTGTTTTTAAAAAGAAACTATCACAGAAGTGAGCTGGCTAGCTGTCTTTAGTTGTATTTGAATTGCATTTTTTCAAAATGTAAGAGCGATTTCGGTATTTCTATTGGTATCGGAACGAGAAAGAAATGTTCCTGGCATAAGGATATGGAAGTCGTCAAGATTATCCGTCGCTATAAAGGTTCGTATACGACTAAATATTCTGCTACAGCTTGACATGAATTGTAGCTTTGGAACTTGTGTTGCCCAGGGATTAGGGGAGCCTACAAACTAAGTGCGGTCAATGTGGACTCAGCTCATACACTACTACAAACCCCAACCCATTCACCCATCGACTATAGGGTATACAAATTAAATTTAAAAAATGGCAACAGAATGGAACTCTTTTTGAAAATTTAATTGCACTTCAGTTACCCATTTGTGAAAAGTCACGTTTGTGAGCACATCCAGCCATATGTCGGCAATACTTATTATGTGTGCACCCTACAATCGTGCTGCGTGTTGGAATGCAATCGTAGTTTTAGATTTTTCACGTATGTACAAGTATGTACATATATACTATAGCTGTGGCTGTAAGGCTCGACTATACCCGCATCGTACTGGTATATATGCCATCGATTTTTAGCTTTATTGTTTTACTTGTCAGTTGGCTGGCAAACCCAAATGACACTTGTTATGCAGCCAGCGTTTGTCTGCTCTCTTTGTCTATACTACGAGTATACATGTATCTGAATCCGTATACAAATCTATTTTTACTCTATATGTGTATATGTGCGCAAAAGCAATTGTTGTTGCTGTGTAACAGTCAGGCAGTTTGTTGTTGTTGTTGTTGTCGTTGTCATTGTCGCTGCCAATGACACTTAAAATGTATCAATATTTTGGATTTCGCGTAATTGAAGTTGAGTTTGTCGCAGTCAAGTGTGGATTATATCAGAGACATCGTACTATATACAAGAATGTGCTAAAAAAAAGTTAATTAGCTTGCAATTGTCAATTTGTAGCTTTAAAAGTTCAGAATTGCCGCATTCGACGGCAATTAGCCATAATCTCCTCGTTGCTCATTGAATATTCATTATGAACACAAATCCAAAATGTCCACCTATCAATTTTTAATTAAAAACCTTTGCGCAAACCTGAGCCTGTGGCTCTAATTTGATGTTCGCTTGGATTTTCGATGGCTTATAATGAAATGTTCTTATTCGACCTACTAATCATCATCGTCACCATTCTCATTAGCATCATCATAATCATCGAGTTCAATAATATTTGGCATAATTGTTTCAATGTCGAGGCAGCTTCAGCCACAAATTGCCTATCGTCCGCTTGGCAGCTGGTTGGCCACGGCCATTCACCAAGCGGCTAACCATAAAATGGGGATCGGGAATCGGAGCGGGGATGGACTTATAGCTGGAGAGGGGAGGGGAGGGGGGCGCCGTCATTGTCGTCAGAGGCAACCAACATCGCCAAGCTGCTTAGTGGGTGGGGCGGAAGCGGTTTCGGCGCAATTGACGTCAGCTTTGTTTTAACACTAATTAATTAAATTCAATCAAATTAACATGGCGCCCAGGACACTCAGTGCCACGACCACTCGCGCAACCATTTTCTTTGAGTGGCTTTTTGTCTGCCTCTCCGCCCTCCCCTGTCCTCCTCGCTTCCACAGATTTCCCTATCCTTGTGCATTGAAAAGCGTTAATTACCAATTTTTGTGCTTTGTTGTGTTTTGTGATTTGAGCGCGCGTTCTATTGTTTTCCACAGTCTCATCTCTCTCTCTCTCCCTGCCATCCTTTTGAAAAGTCTCTATGAAGGTGTGCGTTAGTTGCCTGTAACCGTTATAGAAAAACTGATTAACATTTGGTGGCCAAACGCTACAAACATTACAAAATTGTTAAGCGCTGCTGCCTAATGAGCGCTGCACCAGCTGTTACAAGTATGCCTTCGTGGACCTGTGGACCGCTTTGTCATGCTGTGATGCTTACAGGATGGGGACTGCGACGGGAGGACCTCCAGATCTCATATTTTGCTAGTAATTCATTTAAATGAAATGCACTCAACTGCAGTGGAAAGTAAGCCAATCGATTAGCATGAAATGGGTTCTTAATTGCTTAGACAGCTTGCCTCACTGGTTGCTCAGCTTGCTGACAGCCTCCATCCCCCCCCCCCCATTTGCCTGTTTGGACGACTGGGGGCGGTGGGATTTCGTGGTCATTGGCTAAACTTAATTTCAAGTTTTCTAAAAGTAGCCCCACTGGCGTTTTATGTGGCAATTACAGCAACAGTTGCGCTCGCGAGTGGACTTCGCTGAATTAAGGCGCTAAGAGCATTATTTGTTGAGCGGAAAACTTAATTTGATTAACAGAGAGTGCTTTGTGCTGGCCAAAGCTTACAGTTACCTAACGACAAAATACTAGGCTTGATGTTGGCAAATTCAAGTTGTTTTTGTTCAAAAACGAGCTGTATAATATAAAGCAGAGCTCAGGCTCTAGGCTGCGGTTTACGGACAGTCCGATTCAATCAATGCACCTCCCATAGCTTTTGAATTATCACATTATTAAGGATCCCCAAACATGCTGGTAACTTCTTAGTATGGTTAGATTAGTTAGTTTCCTGGAGAAATTCCCCAACAATGTTTGTTATTCATGCACTAACATTGAAATTGGATTTACAAAATATTATTTTTATATTATTTCCTAAGATCAAGCTAGTGCGAATAAAAACCCCCTGATAGAAGTTTTTCTATTAAGTGTATGTCGTCAGAACTTACACGATCGTAGTAATTGTTATTAAGGACTTACGTAAACCTAGAATTTGGCGACCCTTGCTCTTATGCTTTGAGTTTATACACTCAGACACACCTGTATAGATTTATTCGTCAGATATAGTTTATAGTTTTGTGCGCATGTATGTAACACACAGAAGGAGGCGTGGCAGACCCCACAAAGTATATATATTCTTGATCAGGATGAGAAGCCGAGTGGATATAGCCTTGTCCGTCCGTCCGTCTGTCCGTCTGTCCGTCTGTCTGTCCGTATGAACGCAAGGATCTCAGAAAGTATAAGAGCTAGAATAACCAAACTTGGTTTCCATATTCTCCTAAGACCGAGAAAGTACGAGTTTGAGTTTTTTTTCGATGCACCCCCCACTCCCCCGCAATTCGTATTTTTTCTTATAACTTCCGTAATTCTCGGAATTTTGAAATCAATTTTGGTAGGTACATCCAGTTAGTACTAATGTGTCCGTATGCCAAATTTCATCATGATAGGTCAATTCTGAAGAAAGTTATAGCCATAAGTAAAATCGCTGCTCATGCACTGCCTCTGTCGGCAGCGCTGACCGCAGCTGTTGTTGTTGTTGCTGCTTTGGTTCAACTTTGTGCTGCATACATACACGCATATAAACACGCATAGGTACGTGATGTAAATGTATGCTGTTAAAACTGAACATAAACATGTATTCTCATTTAATTTAATTAATTAATTCATTCATTCATTTTTTTTTAATAATTTAATTTTTTTTAAATTTTGTTTTTTTAATTTTTTTTTTTAATTTTTCTTTTTTGTGGAGAGTACAGGCTATTTTACTGTCGGGCTTGCTCGACTGTAGCGTTCTATCTTGTTTTTTATTTAATTTATTTTTTCATCGACAAACAATGCAGTCGATTTACATAAAAAATCAAAAAATAGAGAACTTAAACTAAGTAAAACTAAAGAAATAAAAAACCCTATAAAAATGACAAAAATATCTAATAACGAATCAGACACGGTGGGGGGAATTTTATTTGCCAAACGGCCAGCTATGTCCCGATTCACAGCAGAGAGTAGTCAGATACGTTATTAGACCTATCAAAATAGAAGTGGAGATGAAAAAATATAGCAATAAAAGATACAAGAAAACAAATTAAAATTAAAATACTTAAATAATAATAGATATAGAAAATATAATTAAAAATTAAAGGTGAAGAATAACTGACGCGTTGAGGGAAAATTTATTAGCCAGCCCGGCAAACTATGCCCCTACTCAGAGCAGTGGTGATTCTGCCGAAGGTAGCAGAAAATAGAAGATTTTAGTGAGGGAGAGAGAGCTCACTTAAGATTATAAAGTATTATAATTAGCGCATAATACTCGAAAAGGATTGTACATGGCGTAATCACTAGTTCGTCTGTTAAGAAGAGAAGCAGAAAGTTCCTTGTTGGCCTGGAAGGAACAGAAAAATTGATACGATCTAAAAGCATAGAGAAATCAACATATCGAACAATCAATTTGTGGAGGAACAGAACACCAAGAACTATCTTACGGTCAGCTAAAGAAGGCAGGTTAATAAGGAGAAGTCTGCTGGAGTAGGATGGAAATCGCAGATTAGGATCCCAGTTTGGACCACGAAGAGCAAAAAGAAGAAATTGTTTCTGAACCGACTCAATGAGATCCTGATGCAATTTATACTGAGGACACCAAACACATGAGCAGTATTTTATCCCTAAAGTAGCTTGGTGGTGTAGGGGTCGCTAAATTCTCTGGACCATCGTTTAATAAATCCAAAAACAGCCTTAGCTTTGTTAACGATAATGGAGATGGGAAGATTGATATTCAATTTGGGATCGAAAAGAACTCCAAGATCTTCAACTGTAAATATACGTTGCAATGGTATATTGTCAATCGCATAAGTACCTAGATATGGTCTGGACCGGTGAGAAGTCATAATTTTATATAGTATATAAAGAAAAAAACCTCTAAAGGAAAAGTTTCGCATAAACAATCAACTGTTTTCCTTCTGTTTAAGATGTTTTGCAATATTTTTATACACTTCTCAGAAAGCTTTCACGAAACAATTTGAAGGATGAATTAAGAATATAGTAGGATCAGTATGCCAAATAGCTCTCGTACTAACTATGTATATGACTTAGGAACAGTTTTTGAAAACCTGGATCTGAGAGACTATAAGAGCTATGTGAATACGCAGAAAAGGAGTATTACAGAATTTTCTTCCCTTCCCCCACTCCCCAGCAATAAGCAATTCGATTTTTCAAACCTCCGGTATTTCTTAGAATTTAAAACTGAATTTTGGCAATTACCATGGGTTATAATGTGTCCGTAATCAAAGTTTCATAATGAGAGACCGATTTAACAGGAAGTTATAGCAATGTATGTGTATATAACCAAGCAGTGCCTGCAACTGTTGTTGTAGTTACTGTTTTGCACAGGCACACGAGACATACACAGACACACACAAACATACACAGACAAGCATAATTATTCTACACATACATATGTACAGAGTATTTCAAAATCGGGACACCCGACTTTAGCTTATCTATTTGTTGTTACCTAGTTTTTCTAAGAGTTTGAACTCAGAAAAGCTACACTTCTTTGTCCTTCTTCTTCTTCACTTGCTATTTAACACCTGGCTTTACATGAACCTGTCTACAAGTATCTACAGCTATTGGTGCACCATCCAAAAAGCACTTGTTATAAAAGGATTTGACTTTTCAAATACTTATTAATGAATATTTTGCGAGTATGGATGATGCCTTGCTACCATTTGTACCCTGTACCCGAGCCTACAGAGCGATGACGAGAGAGAATGTTGCGGCTTCTGCAATTAGGCAGCAGCAGGCTTTTACGCAGATCACGAAATCATCAATAATAGAGTTTTGGTTAATCAGCATCCGCGCAGCAGTTAATGTAGTAGTCAGTGAGTGCACTTGGTGTGTGGAAGAGCGCATAAATCAATTGTATTAATAAATTAACAGCATTCATTTCTGTGCTGCAGTCACATGCAACTATGTATCGTATAGTAAGTTGTCTGGTTGGCCCCAACCTCTCTGCTAGCTTGTAGTTTCATAATTAATTATTACAACACCAAACATAAATATACATATGTATATGTAGGACATACATACATAGTATAGTACGTATGTATGCACTGCTCTTAGGCGGAGAGGGCGTGAGGGGAATGCGTGACTGAATCGGAAACACGACGGTTGTCTGGCATATTTTAATTATATATTAATGTGGGCGCAACCCAAAAATATACACACATACTATACAGCAAATAAACATGTTATTATTGTTGCAACACACTAACATTTGCCTTTAGTGGCTCTAAAAAACAACAATACATTGTGACTTGCTTCGCTTCTGGCATACACTCGTACTACTCGTATACTATACTCGTGCAACAAAAATGTCCAAAGTTCTGCATTTTGAATGGAATAAAATAAATGTAATTCAACACTGAATAATTGGTGAACATGTAAGCATGTAAAATGTATGTTAATTAATGTGAGCGTCGAACAACAAAATTAAAACTAATTAAAATTAATACAGCAATAATGAAATGTTATCAACATTTATACAGCTAGGCTAACTTTGGGGTGATTACGGTGTTGGGCCACAAATATTTGCATTTCCCTGTTTAATCCCAAATCGATTAGCTCGCCTATGTACGCCTTTATTTGTATGGAAATGCATTCGTAAAATGAATGAGCTTCGGTCTACGTCCGAAAGGGTACCCAGTTCGATACAAGACAGACAATTTTTATTCAAAAGGGCCAAGTATATTTCATAAACAAAATTATGTTTTCTTTTAAAACAAACTTATAGACAGTCGCAACCTTGATTAGTAAAGAGTAATGAACAATTTTTCATTTTTTTTTATACCCGCCTCTCTAAGAGCTGCTGGTGAACTATCTGCGTCTCCATTGGCTTTTAACCTGCTGCCTATATTATTTATATGACCGACATTTAAATTGAAACGTTGTATTAATTTACTGATCATTAACTTAAAGAGGCTTACCTTTGATTCCTTATTGTTCGCCATTTATAGCATTTTATAAATGAACAACGAATGTAAACATCAGTATTTTGTAATTTCAATTATTTTATTATTGGATTAATGGATAGTCATTTTTAATAGAGCACTTCAATAGAAACAACAATTTTGATTGGGCAGTGAATCATATAAAGACTTTGTATAGTCTAATGATATTTCTGTCAATGTGCAGACCCGTACACCTTACGTGTAAGGCATCCCATCCATTTTCTATCACATCGAGGCCAAATGGGTATGGGGGTTACTATAAAAGAGATACGTTTTCTACGAATCGAAAAATTATCATGCTGGCAAGTCAAAGATAAAGGTTGAAAAATGTGTATAAATATGAAATTGCTCCCAAACCATAATACTTCACAGTTATGGTGATGAGCCAAATAGTGTTCGATCATAGAAGTGTAGTGTAGTGTAGAAGAGTAGTGTACATTTTAGGAATATCGTAGGTTTTTGAAGTTACGGGTGAACAGTGGGTGCTGGTCGTTACTGGTCGTTTAGTTGTGCCGAACACGTCCAATTAGGAGAACATGTAAGGCACATTGAAGCAGGCACAATGATTCCTTGGCCATTTATCTACGTCGTGATATGATATTTGTAAACTTGTTTTCCAGTTCGAGCAAAGTGTGAAGGCTGCTGAACGATGTGAATTGTGGACTGTGAACTGAACGGGTGGGTGGGAAGTTTTTCCACAACTTGTTGAGCGCCCAGATTCTAATTCTTTATGCAAGAGAGTATTGCAAAGTACTGTACTCGTATGCGTCCTGGCAACGCAATGCGAGCACTTAATTATTTTTTGTAAACATTTTAATGCTCGTTCCTTTTTCTTGTGCGATATTTTGTGGCGTGCAAATAGTTTTTCGGGTTTTGAAAGTTGCCATGCCTGCACGCCGCCTCCCAGCCCACAGTCCAGGCTGCGCCTGTTTGTTTGCATTGGTAATGAGTTTACTTTAGTTGTAAGTTTCGCAAACAAAATGTCTGGGTGCGCCCACAAAGCTAAGCCCGACACAAACACACATGCTCACGCACACTCACACTCACACACACACACACAATCACACACTTGCACATACTAGTACGTACAAAGCAAATGACAGCGGTGAAAAGTTGTGCATTAAACTTTCGTTTTATTGTAAAGTTGTGTCAACAAAAATGCGAACCACGCTTGCCACATGTGCTGGCTCTGTGGGTCCGCGCTTGCGGCTGGCTTTTACCGTATTTGATTATTTGGCAAATTGGTCTGCAGTGTCGGTTCTTTTTCTTTTTTTTTATTTGGTAACTTTCATAAGCATAAAAATTATAATTAGTATGCCAAAAAAACTGCGTTAGTATGGACAGCAAATCCACCTATAACTTTAAACGAGCCAGCATAATTTGCTTGGAAATAATTTCCTTCCATTTACGAGCCCTTTAAAATAGGCCCAAAAAGCGAAATAAATCACAGTTGGCTGGCGAGTTTATCAAAATGTTGATTTGCTTGCACGTGCTTTTGGGGGGAGGGAATCAAAAACAAGATGTGCCGATAAGCGGTCCTTTCGTTCTTTTATCCCTGGAAGCACTGGTATAAAAGATAAACATCGGGCGCCGCTACATAAATTACACAGCACTACAATCGCATTCATCCAAGTTATACTGCCAGCCTGACAACCTGCCACAAAATCAATTCATTAGTCGCTCTTAAGTGCAAAATGTAATGAAATTAGCGACAAGCATTCAAAACAGACCCACCGTCAAGTAACTCTGTAGTCAGAGTACACCGCTAAGTAGGCAATTGGGCCCACCGCCAGGGGTAAAATTTCAAAAAGTATGTGTTCAGCCTCGAAAAAGCCCCTCCAAAGAAGTCAGTTCACCATAAAAATAAAATCCGCCACTAAGTAGTGGTGCTTATGACATAATAGGCCGCTCGCACTTACCATGGGACACATCTGAGGGTGGCGATGGTGACATACAAATCGGATATATGAACTTTTAAGTGTCGTCAGGTTTTGTGGAAATGTTTAAAATCTTTAGAAATGTGCATTCTAATTGGAAAACATTATACAAGGAGTGTTCCAAAGTAAAGAGGACTTTTTAAGAACAAATGGTTTTTTCGGCAAAATCAATTTATTTTATTCAAAATAGTCTCCTTCTGCTTCAATACAGCTTTTTGTACGATCCAAAAGCATGTCGAACGGGTGTTTTAGCTAGTAGGCCGGTTTGGCCGCCAGTGTGCCGGTGCAAGCCTTTTGAATGGCCTCTACGTCTGCATAACGCTTTCCTTTCATGGGCAAATGCATTTTTCCGAAAAGGTAGAAGTCGCACGGTGCCATATCAGGTGAATACAGCGAGTGGTTAATGGTTAAAATGTGATTTTTGGTCAAATAATCGGTCACAATCGGTTGGATTTTGAGCAATTTTTGGTCATCAGTCAATTTGTGCGGAACAAACCGTGCACGCACCTTTCGTAAGCCCAAATGTTCGGTCAAAATGCGGTTAATCGATGTTTTGGAGATGTTCAATTCCATTTCCATCAATTTCAATGATGATTTCGGCTGATTTTTGATGATGGAATTATCGGTCATCACGAATTTTGTTTGGCCCACATGTTGATCGTCATTTATGTCCTCACGACCACTTTGAAAACGTTGAAACCACTCGTACACTCTGCTACGGGATAGGCAATCACCGCCATTTTTAAACAAAATTTAATGTTGGCTCTTTGTTCGAAGCTCATTTTCTCACCGATAACACAAACATACTGACACTTAAAACGCAATAACTTCACTTCCAATCGATGAAATGTCATGAAATTGATAAAGATAGCAGACATATAGATAGCGCCACCAGGGGGCACTAGATTCAAAAAGTCCTGTTTACTTTGGAACGCACCTTGTACTAGAAAGCAACACTGGAACTGAACAAAAGAAATCAAGCTAGCAGAGACAACCAAAATTATGCAATTAAATTAATTGAATTAAGAAATTTTGGTGTGACTATTACTCTTTTACAGAATAATACACCATTATCCTCGCCCGTCCACAATTCCAGACTTGGATTCCATTCAATTGTGATGCTCGTGAATCTTCGCAATCCTAATTGTGTTAAATAAACACGTATGGCGTTTCTTCAAAGCAGTCTAGAGTTCATATTCGATTCTTTAATGAACTATGCTTCAGATTGTATATGTTTTTGAGTTTTCGGTGCGTACTTTTTATCCAATTGACCTGGCTTTATTGAAGCGTACGCTAATGATTGAGAAGACCTTTACATCAATATCATGCTACACTATATAGTTGGAGTAATCAATGTAAAGGAAAATATTTCCCGTTTTATCCAGATGCTGCCTTCGGGTGTTTTTGTTAAACTATAGCTGAACCAGACTAATTACTTTCTGTCTACTACTCTGAGCTATTATAGTTATACCACTCATGTTTCTGAAAACAAGTGATGATGGAAAAACGGATTCTTGTTTTTTAATATACTTACTTTTAAATTAATCTCAGACCATCAACCGCATGAGACGGAAGATAAGTTTCTTAAAGCTATCCAATAAAAATTTACAGTAGTTGCTTTGAATCATTTCTATTTATTTTTGCAGATATTTAAATTTAGGATTTCGTAGCTGGCTTAATTATATACACGCTAGTATAGCATAACTGAGTTCATGCTGCCACTTATCTGAATATTCATAAGTAATGGGGAATACCTAAGTCCAAATCTTTACACGCTCGCAGTTGGTTTCTGTGCCATGGTGCGTTCCTTTGGCCATCTTCTACCATCTTTAAGAACTAATGTCGTTTACCTGCCGTCCCATGCCGCTTTTGCTGTTGTTGGTTTTGTTGTCGTTGTATTTTGGCTATATTATGTAACGCACCCACACACAGTACGGAGAGTGTGTGGAACATTTTAAGAAAATTAAAAAATAACATTATTATTTTTATAGCATACTTTTAGGGCGCCGTAACACATGGCCGACCAGAGCTGTGTGCTCTCCTGGATTTTTCCTTGAATGTTTATTTATTTGACGTGCATCAATCTTGAAGTTTGTTTTTCAACGGCAACAACGAAAACAACAACATCAAGAACATTTCAATTATTCGCATAAATTAATGCTCGCTAATTTCTTTAAAAGCTTTAAAGTAGTTGTGTAGATTTCGAATGTAAGCTTCAGGGTCTAGCAGCTGCAAACAAGCAGCCCAGTCACCTGTCACTCTAATCAAGTGTCAATAAGCCAAATAGTCAGTCATACTAGTGCTGCGTATGCGTATAGCTCGCATTTACCCAATCAAAGTCGAGCAATATATCATCATCAATTGTAGTTGTGGGCAGGGTCATTGGCTTTGATGCCCGGAACCTGTGTCTCTGACCGACCATTACACGGCGGCCCGGCGATGATGACAGTGACAAAGCAAATGTCAAATTAATTTGATGGTCTGCTTAAGCTTGAACACCTTCTGTTCAGTTCGGTTCAGTTGCGTTCAGTTTAGGCAAAGCAGACAAGTGCTCTGGCTGTGTTTGTGGCATCTTCAAATAGTCGTTTGCTTGAGCAAAATGTCAAACGGTTTAACACGTTACGAGGTGCGCGTGCAACCACTGTCGGGGACAGAGCGAAAGGGGATCGTCCTGGTTAGCTGGTCACTTGGCACGCTGGCTGTCAATTTCGCATACGCTTTCAATCGATTCATTGTTCCTTACACTTACACATACACACACACACACACACTCATACATGCTCACACACTCGTAGAGCTAGCCAATATTGGTTAGATTTTTGACAGCTCAAATTGAATTTGCCTTTGCATTGGACATGTGCTGTTCGCTGGCCTTATGGCTGCCTGCCATCAGGCGTGTGCGAGCTGCTAGGTGTGAGTTGTTTTGTTTGCTTGACCGCCCGCATGGCTGGGACCAGGGGCGTGTAAGAGGATGTGGCCGACCGTCAAGGTGTGAATACATTTGGCTTTTGTTTACTATACAACCGACACATGACGATTTGGTTTATTTTTTGATCGATTGTATATCTCGTAGCGGATCTGGGGAGGTGCCCGGACCGGTCCGGGCAGGCTGCGTGTTTGCCTGTCACCAACATCTTGTCACATTTAGTGTGGGATTTGGTAAAGAATTTGCTGCCTACTGACCACACGAAAGGCTTATTTGTCATTTCCTCAACTGCTACAAAAATCTTGACACAGTTTTCTATCCTATATTTAAGGACATATATACAAGTATTTATGTACTATATGTGTATGCACGTACAATAAATGTGTCATTTATTTGTTTTTATTTATTCTTATGAGCGCAATGGCGCTTTTATGTGCCGCATTACGTAAAGCTTACAAATATCTACAGTTTAAGATCTTGGAGTTATTTTTGAACCCAAATTAGTTCTTGGTTTTATTAATGGAAAGTCCAAAGAATTCAATAACCCCTATACCGCTAAGCTATATTCGCAGTCAAATGGATACTGGGTGGGTGGCTTTTTTAAACTTACTCGATTTCAGTAAGGCATTAGATTGTGTTAATCATGAAATAATGTGCAATAAACTTAATAGAATTTACTACTTCTCAAAAACGGCAACAACTTTCATGCTTCTTATTTGGTGTTGCTTAGGGATCCGTTCTTGGCCCATTATTGTTCAGCCTGTACGTGAATGACATCCCATCTGTCAGTCTAACAGTAAAGTCCACTTGTGTGCTGATGATGTGCCAATGTATTTTATTCGTCATGTTACTGAATTAAGTGAGTGTATATGACTGGGCTAAAAACAATGGGTTAAAACTCAATCCCCCTAGATCTAAATGCTTAGTAATTTATAAAAACCGCCGAAACACTTCTCACTTTAACTCCTATGTGATTAGAGATATTCCGATTGAGTATGTGGATCAAGCTAACAATAGAAGCTTGACGTGGTGCGTTAAAAGTTCTGAACTTGAAACCGATAGCTCAAAATCGATAAAATAGTGTCACTCGCTATGTTTCGGTTCAAGACGCTTTGATCAGGTAACCAGCTATACATACCAACTTTTTGACTTAAGCATCATGTCTTGGAGAAACTTTCGGGCTTAATCATTTTTACACAAATTGATAAATACTAAGGAGCCAGCATACCTGATTAAAAAATATCAGAAACGCGACACAATTTCGATGTAATCTAAAAAAATATTTGCAAAATTGGCAGTAATAAACTGACACGATGACATGCATAAAATATTTAATCATTTTATAATGTAAAACTAATAAATAATTTAGTATTAAGAAAATGCAAAATTTAATTTAGATTTTCTTTTTTCTTAAAATTTTTTTCCTTTAATGCCATTAAGAACAAATTCTTTTTTCTTTCTAATAATTCTTTGTTTACACACAAAAGTTTACAATTACATCAGAATCTGTGCCCCAACATTTTTTGACAGAAATTCAGGGCTCAGGAAAAATTTAAAAAAACCAAGTATACTGTTTTTCTTGGAATTTTTTAGAGATTTTAAAGTCTAAATAAAATTGTTTAAAAAAATTTAATTAATTAAATATAAAATTATTTAAACATGCATACATATTATGTATGTGTTTATGTATAATTTCACTGGAATAAATTTACTTTAGAATGCAATGGTTGCATCAGAAAAAAATGCAAACTCGTCCCTTCTCGGACTTAGGACAATCTAGATAGTAAATTTGGTTATTAAAGCTCTTAAACTTTCTGAGATCCTTGCGTTCATACAGACGGACATGGCTACTTGTCGACTTGTCTTGTCATGGACAGGCTCAGTCCCGCTTTTCGGGAATAGATATACATATGTACATACATATAAAATAATTTTTTAAAATTAATTTTTTATTTTTGTGGGAGGTACAGGGTTATTAAGAGTTCAGCTCGCTCAACCTAACCATTTTTACTCTTTAGTTTTATTTAGTTTATATTCTCTATTGTATTGTAATTATGCTTTTGCTTATCACTAATTTATTTCCATATTCAAATCAGTTTTATTTCACTCTGGCACATAAACTGTTTTTTATATACCCTGTACGCAAAGGGTAAAAGGGTATATTAGTTTTGTGTGAGTGAGCACACAGAAGGAGGCGTGGCAGAGCCCACAAAGTATATATATTCTTGATCAGGATGACAAGCTGAGTCGATATAGCCATGTCCGTCTGTCTGTATGAACGCAAGGATCTCAGAAAGTATAAGAGCTAGAATAACCAAACTTGTATCCAGATTCTCCTGAGCCCGAGAAAGGACGAGTTTGTTCATTTTTTCAGATGCACCCCCCCACTCCCCCCTATCTTCGATTTTCTATAACTCCCGTAATTCTTGGAATTTTGATGTAAATGTATATATGGAATATTTTATATTTAATTTAATTAATTACTATTTTTCTCTGGCACATAAACTATTTTTTTTATAAATATGGTTTGTAAAGAACGTTTTGTAAATTTGATAAGAAAGGATTTAACATTATTTGCATAACATACTCGTGAAGTTGGGCAAATTTGTATGCAAATTATGTGCCTATTATATTATGCTCTTATTTGTAATTATGCTCTTGCTTATCACTAATTTGTTTCCGTATGCAAAGCAGTACTATTTCTCTCTGGCACATAAACTATTTTTTTTATAAATATGGTTTGTAAAGAACGTTTTGTAAATTTGATAAGAATTGTGCTCTCTTTTGATTTAACATTATTTGCATAACATACTCGTGAAGTTGGACAAATTTGTATGCAAATTATGTGCCTGATTTATTATTTTTTATCCTCCATTCATTTCACTGCAGGCGTTGTCTTCGTGGAGTTTTTGTTCAGCTGTTTGTTGCAGCTGTTTTGAAATGATCCCCTCTGTCTCTGGCGCAGAAATGGCCACGGTATAGCGCCTATAAATGCTTGTCAGTCTGCAGTACTCCGACCAAAAGTTCGGTTGACTGAACGGTTGCTTGAATTTGCTGGCAAAGTGCACAAATAAGTGATTGGCTTGGGTCCGCACATTTTGGGAGTCCTGCTGGAGCTCAGCCAAATCATCAGCAGTGAGCTCGTCCTCTTCACTATAGGGAACTCTAAATCTGCAAAGCTGGCGAATGGTGTCCACGGCGTCGTAGTTGCGAATAAGTAGCAGCTGGCTTATAGGTAAATGCTGCAGCTCCAAGAAGGCTGCCTGCGCATTCAAATAGTTCTGGTCGGTTAGGGTCAGGCTGCTGCGCAGGCGATTGATCTGCTTAATAAATTGCGGCTCCACGTTGAGTGAGTCGCTTTGCTGCCGCACATGGTACACATAACTTAGGTCCAATTGCTCCTGACTGAGCGGCGATGGCTGATCGGGGATGGTGGGCGATGGCTGTGATGAAAGCACCAGCGACTCTTCTATGGGACTTAGAAGCTCCATAACGGCATCAATGATGCCTTCCTCCGTTACGCCGCGAATGCGCTCGGTAATGAAAACGGCTTCACGAAACTCCTCATAGTCGAGCGTTTCGCGGGTGATGAACTCCGACTTGGTATACTCATTATACGGCCAGATTTTACTGTAGCGAATCCGATGTCGGTCATTGGTCGACATGAATTGCACCAGGCTAGCGCGACTATGTTTAGCAATTATTTTAGCCGGCCAGGGTATGTAGCCACATTTCTTAGCAAACACTATATCTCCAATAGCCAAGGTTTCTATAGAAATATAAATAATATTGAAATAATCATTAGTTTTAAGGGTTATTATAAATATTGCAAAATCAAATATTTTTTAATTTTATTCATTCTCTCACAACAAAATGATTAATTTTGTGTAATACTTTTTAACTTTAACCAATAATTTTTTAAATACATATATTGCTTAAACGATGCCTTTTAGCCCGAAACTGGACTATAGGGGTTCGTCATGGCGCACTGTTTAAGGATATATATGTATGAAATTCACAACTTGAGTTTTATTTCAGATCATAAATAAATAAAACTTAAATAATAATCCTTATTTTATAAGTAATTTCTAAAGCATACATAAAAACTAGTGAAAGAATGAATAAAACTGTAGATTATGAAATCATGATGAATATGCATAGATAGCCCTAAAAGAAGGATATTGCTATAATCCTCGTTTTCTATCTATATCTATTTCTTGATGTTCATGTAATAATTGAACACTCGTTTCTCGTTTCAGCCTAACAATATTTAATCCTCAGCGGTAAGTAAGCATGTGAGGTTGAGTAAGTGTGTAGAGTTTTCGGTTTTGTATGCTCTCCTAAATTTTGTGAATTACTTTTAAACAGCTGTCTATTATACAAACATTCATTGCTTTTCGTAGTCTCTAATTTGATTTATTTATATCTTTAAACCCATTATCATATTGTTTCGTTTGTCATTGTAATGAAGCGAAGTACATTAAAATAATGGGCGCAGGAGGAAAGGGCGGGGGCTTGGGCTTGGATACTCGCTTGGAAATGGCTGTGAAAATTGAATTGTGAAGCAACCACAAAATGGACACTCAACTCATGGCGGCGGCCTCCATCGCGTATGCTCGGGTAAATAAAACACGTGCGCCGACGCTGAAGATTAATTGTTGGCACCGTCGTCCTTCATTACAACGCGTATATGCGTAGAGTACATGTGTAAATAAGGACACAACATTCCCGAGCAGCACTGTTGTTCTCGTATTTTTGGTGGTGCTGCACCACGTTGCGCCTGCTTTTTGGGTCATCATATTTAATTCAGGCATAAATTTTTGCACGCATATAAAAAGGCCAAGGCGAGGCAGGGCAAGGCGAAATAAAAAGAATTAATACGTTTCGGTTAATTTATATCGGGTAGGCTAGGCGGGCAACCAGCCAACCAGGCAGAGAGGCATGCAGGCAGGCAGGCAGCCAGCCAACACGACGAACCCACAGTGGAGCCATGAAAAATTGCCATGCCGAACCAATGAGCCACAAACGGCCGTGACGAACGGCACACACAGGCACGACGATGGCGATGACGATGACGATGATTATAATGATGATGATGATGACGATTGCGGCGGCTTTTGTCTCGCTTTTGTTGTGCTGGTCAGCCCGTTGGGGCCCTCATGCACACTCGTACCTAGGGATGGGCTGCCATTTTGCAGCCTTTGTTGCTATAATGGCGCCGGCAATTACGCGCGTAGGCGACCGTGCCACCTGTTTTTATTTCTTGCACACTCTCACAGCCATTCAGAGGCACACACACTCGCTTTTTAAATTTGTCATAATTTCCACACGCTTCCAGCGCAGGCCTGTTAATTAGACCCCTTCACTCACCAGCTGTTACAACCGTAGCCATTTCCAATGCACTTGCTGGTGGGTTGGTTGATTGGATGGATGGCCGTTTGCCGATCGCTGGTCCCGCTTTTTGCAATTGTACGATAACGATTACCTTACTTTGTCGAAATCTTGGACGAAACTAAGCTCGAGTCGGGGCGAAGCTGGCGACATTCGTCCGTCTGTCATAAATTGGAGAGTTGGAATTCTTTCGAATTTTTAAAGCTCCCTGCGTAAACAAACATTCGTAGAAGTGTTGTTTGTTTATCGATATGAGCGGCGTCAATTGGAGGTGTTTACGTGAAATGGCAAACTGTTCTTTTGTTTCCCAACAGCTCTGGTTACCTATAAAATGCAAACATAAACACAATTCGTGTTTGTTTTGAGGCTTTCGTGCGCAATTGAGTTACGAAGCGAGAGTTTAGTTCTAGAAGCTACAAATGCAAAATGACGAAAAATAGAATGACAGTTGATAATTATCAAATAGACCGATAACATGTATTGCCTCTATTCGATTTATTGGCTGACGAATTGGTTCTTGCATCCACATTTCACGAAGCGACACCTTTAGCAAAAAGCAATACAATCAGCAGAAGTTTTTTATATTGCAAGCTTGAAATTAGTAGTCAGTAGTAATGCGAATATTATGCTGTATGATCAGTCCACATTAGGAATAAAATAACAATAACAAATAACAACCTTTTAGAATAACACAAAAGTCTATCATAGTCGATGGTCATACATCTGCCTTAAATATTAAATTACTAGTTCCGATAAAGCTTCCGATTATTGTAAGGTTAAGGGTGAGCTTTTCACCGATCATTTCGCTGGCAGCTACATGATGTACTCATAAAGTGAATCGATTTCAAAAAAGTTTATGGTACCTAGAATGCCTTTTGTACTAATCAGCTGTATTCTAAGACAGAATTAACAGAATGTAACTTTCACAAACTCATAAAAGTTAAAATTTTTCGGTGTATGGATATCGGCAGTCAACACATCGATGAGCAAGTTGTAGCGGCAATTTTACAGTTGTTATCGTTATTGAAAAACTTGAAAATTGCTGCCGTGACCGCATTAGGAGAAGCAGTCACACACCAACCAGGGCTGCAAAAATATCGAGACCGGTCTCATTCGATACTACTCGTTGGTACACAGTTGAAACGGATATTTTAGATTTAAGAAAACATTTTATTATTAAATCATTTAGTGTGAATTATAATTTCTTAGGCCATTAAAAGCGAATTATATTACAGCCAGGGAAGGACCTCGTCGATGTGGTGTTGGGAACTGGGGCTTGAAATTCCAAATGTATATTCTTCTACCAAAATAAAAATAGAAAGTTAGTTTGTGTTTAAAGTTAAAACTCAAATAGTTCTGAACCGATAATTGCACAAAAATGTGCACAGTTTAATTGCATTTCTGGGTCGAGATGAATGTTTAAAGTGATTTCTAAAAAAACATAAATTGTTCATCAAATAAATTGGTTTTGAAGCTTTGCTATGCAAATGCCAGATAACATACATACATATATATGTATGTACATAGATACTAAGCGTATATAGTAAGGCAAACGAGGTAACATTCTAATTATTTCAAACAAGAAAGGAATGATATAGTCGATATACCCTGTACAAAAAGAATATATATATTTTAAAAGTTAATTGTAAAAAATTTAATTCAATAATTAAATGAAAATAAAAAAAATACTAACTCGTACTTGCTCAGGCATGGGATAATTTGGATACAAAGTTTGGTTATTCTAGCTTTAATACTTTCTTTACCTATATGTAAAGGGTATACAAATATTCTTTGAAGCTTTACTTATCGCATGCCACCGGACCATTTGGCATTGAAATAAATTTAAGTTGCAAAGACACTCCGAACACAGAGAAAAGCAAAATCACAAACTTGGATCTGGACTGGCAAGCACATACATATTACTGGCGACTTAATTTTTCTCGACAATAAACCCAGCCAACTAAACCCCGAATAAACTGAGAGGCAGCCACAAATGTTCCAAAACATGCCACAGTAACCACATAAATCAATGCCTGGACGAGTCCAAAAACAAATCAGGCACAAATCAGAGCACGCTGGACATCCACATCAACACCCATCATTGGCATGCGGGGACAGAAATAGCAAAATATTTGATTTGTGCTTATTTAATTCGAGTTTCGAAATGGACGACAGCCGACAGCCGACAGCCGACGGACGCTAAGAGCAGACCACAGAGAAAACATATCAAGGACTTTGGCTACTTTGGGCACAGGACGAGCACACGCACTGCATTGGGCTCGGTAAAATAGCTTGCCAAAGGCATAACAGTGCGAGATGAAGATGTCCAATTGTGTGCATATGGAGGTGGAGCTGGATGCGAATGAGAATGTGAATAGTAATGGGGGGATAGTACAGATAGGGATAGCGAGTACGACCCTGGGTCGAGTGCGTCATGCAGTTTTCAAGTGCTGTCAGCTGCACTCATGCAACATCGGCGCTGATGAATTTTGGGCTCCCAGACAAAGCGCTGCAGGATGACAAGTTGCATGGGATACCATTTCATGTTCAATTAGTGCAAGAGCTGGGCGGCGGGGGGCGTAGGGGCGGCATGGCGGTGAGTCGGGCCGGTGCGGGCCGGGGCGGGGGCGGCAAAGATGAGGCGATGCCGAAACTGATGCTGCAGTCGAACAGTGCAGCAAACCGAACTCTTGCGCTTTGTTCATCATATAAAATGCCTGCGAGTCTAATTAATTACTACACGATGGCAAGTAGGCTCGGCCAGGACATGCTCTGGCAAACTCTGCTCTCTGTCCTGTGTGCGAGTGTGTGTGTGTGTGTGTGGCTTGTGGTTAGCTGACATGGACATACGCACACACAATCACACAGTCACATTCATTTGGGCAAAGTACATATCAACAACATCATTATCAACGTTAGGCAACATCGCCGCCTCCGCCTCCGCCGACCACCTCCCCTCCATGCACCCCTTTTCGCATGTGGTTGTCGATACCTCTGCCTCTGCCTTGGCCTCTGCTGCCGCCGATGCTCTCGTGGCAACTTTGGCGCATTTCATGCGCAACCTAATGACAAAATATGTTGATACTCAAATGGATTTTGGTTAGCGGTTAAATATTTGCAAATGAATTTGCCCCGTGCTTTCCTGTGGGAGAAATGTACGGACGACTACACTATAATCAGCGCAAGCCTCCAGCTTCAGTTTCCACGCCCCTTTCCGCCCCTGTCCAACATAAAGTTTTACATACATATGTACATACATGTAGCTGAAGTAGCATTGCAAATTTATATGGAAAACAGCTGAAAAAGTAGAAAATTGTTGTCGCCAATTTGCATATTGAATTACATTCATTGTTGATGCTTGCACCCGCACCCGCACCCACTCTCCTTTGATGAGCCTCTACCCCAACGCCATCCGCCACCCGGCACCCCACTCCAACCAGCAATACAGTACAGCACAGAACAGCTTCAGTCGTTCGCGTCATATTTCAAACGCACATACATACATACATACATATGTATGTATGTATGTAGGTACATCCATACATGCGAGTACATACCACACATGTCACAAAAGGATTGAGCTGCACGAACAGCCCGTTCGTGCCTGTGGGTGTGGCACCTCAGTTGCTTATTTTTGACGCTTTTGAGGGACGCCAACAATGCTGGCAATTGGCAGCCGCTGTCAACGTCATGCAAAGGCAAATGCCATAAAGAATTCATCTACACAACAAAAGGGCGCATCGCCTTGTGAATTTTCAATAAATTACATATTTATTTTTATTTTTTAACTGATTTTCAATTCATTCACCCCAAGTTTTCTCTTTCTGCTGCCCGTTTCAAACGCTTATAGAGCTACGATATAAGACGAGCTTTGCCATTTAGCGATTCCCTATGCATTAAAACCCACTTTTAAGGTTCGACGTTCAAGTATTCGGGAATCAAATCTTGGCATATATGGTACTTAACAAATTCAAATCAAGATGCTTTTCATGCGTAAGAGTAGGGGAAATAAAAATTAATTATTTTGAATCCCAGCCAATTAAAAGCATTCACAACGTCAAAACGTCTAGTAGGGTTTTATTTTCTAGAAAAAAATCGAGTTTCAAGGAGCGATTAAAACTACTCGAACATTTAATCTGCTGGTTTCGAGGCGGCAATGTCGTGTCTAACATGGTCGCACCCGAGGGGTAATCGACAAATGTGTGTACTCTATAATGATGAGAGGAATCAACACAGACATTCCCGTTTGTTCGTCCTCCTATCCGTCAGCACACATTTAATCGGATAATATGTACTCCTGTATAGAATTTTTCCATCCTGCTGATGACTTCTAACAGCCGCGACGCGTCGTTGTTAGCTACTTGCATGGAAAAATATACTTTATGTACCCAATTGGCTATTCGTTTAAAACCAGCGGAAGTAGTGATGTAACTAAGTTTGAATAGAGGGGTTGCCAAAAAGGGAACGAAAGCGGGGCTTTAATATTGGGAAAAAGGGGTTACCAGTAAGAACTAATCAATGTCTGTTCGAAAATTGGCCAAACTAAATTAGAACCAGCCCTGCTATTATTGAAATAGTAAAGCGAAGACATGATTTAGAAAAACACACATACGAGTATAGTAGAATAAATGTATACAGATAAACTAGAAAACTATAAAGTCTTTAGTTTTATGATTCTGTGAAATGTAAATAATGATTCAAAAGCTAGCCTACAATAGGTTGAAAGGCTTAAGACAACAACTGAATTTGAAATATTTGTCGAGAAGATTTCTAGGCTAGTTAATTCTGCGGCAGACTTAAAGAAGAAAGAACAAGTGCCTAAGAAGGTAACAGAATTTAAAAGCAAAAAAAACTGACTTAATAAGAATAAGATGTTATATTTACATTATAATCAAAAAAAAATTTTTTTTTTCTTTAATTGTATTGCATTGAGTTGCAAAAACATCGAACATGTTTGAAATAATTTTTATTTTTACATTAAAGCGGAATATAAATATATTTTTTCATAAAAAACAAGAACATATTTAAAAACCAAAGAGTTAAGAGTAAATCAATATGTGCTGCCTTTGAATTAACTATTCTTTGAAAAGAACTGGATTTCATAAATTAGCAGGTTGGAGCTACAGTAGATATTATTCACAACTAATAACTAATTCACTTATTCAATTTTAAAAGTATCAGAGCTTATAATTCATTTGCATGAAGACATTTATATTTAATTGGCTTTCCTATTCAGATATGTAGGTATGTAAGAGTATGTACGAAGCGGCTCAAAAGTGTTCGAGTGCAGATAGTTTCTCTAACTGGCAATAATTCACTTGGAAAATAGTTAATTTTCCATTTTGGCCAATTTGTCGATGGACAAAAATGTTTGCAAGTGTTTCTCGCACATATCCGGCTCTACTGAGAAGCAGTTGAGGCTAGTCTAGAATTCCTAAAAACGATTTATATTCGAAATTTGTTCACTTGAGTTGGGCGGAGAAAATTGAATTTTTAACTTAATCTAGACACATACTGAGGCTGACTTACTCGTAATGGGTAACGAGTAATGCTTGTCGAGTTTTTGATGTTGTTGTTGGTTGTTGTCGTTGTTATTGTTGTTCTTGTTGTTCTTGTTGTTGTTTTTGGCAGTTGAGTTGTGCAATTTGGAGGTTCAGTTTTTATTTTGATGCTATAACACATTTTGTTGTTGCCGAAAGTTTTTGGGCGTACATTAATTAGAAGCTGCTATACACACACACACACACACACACACACACACACACACTGGCACACGCACACATGTTCGAGCGTTGAGAAGCGAGAAGGCGTGCTCGCAGACACGCACCAGCGCCTGAAAGTTGGCAATAGGAAAGTGCAACATGTACGCGCGCACAAAGTTTTCGGTTTGAGTTGTGCTTGAGTTCTCTTTTTTTATGTTTTTTTTGTGAATAAACCCAGCTAGTTTTGGACTCATATATAAGTGTGTACGGCTATATGTTTTCGGCAGCCAACTGGCGGGCAAGGTGCTTTTAATTAAGGCCGCCACCGTCATGCGTCTTGCACTTTTCCGTGGACCTAGTGGCAGCGACAAGAGCAAAAGGACTGCATCATTAGCAGTCGCATCGCCGACAACGAGGTGGCAACAACTTTTCAACGTAACGTTTTAATTTTGTCCAAAGCGTCGCCCAGCCAAGCGGCACGTGCAATTTGAGAGCGTAAACAAACATATGATGTGGGTCCAGGTTCATGTTGAGGTCCAGCTCCAGCTCCACTCCCCGTTGCCAGACACTGTCTGTTATAAATAACGCAATCTTCACGCACGTAACTCAAACGTATTGCTAATGGGTCAGGGCAAATAGTTGCTGGAGGGGCGGGCGAAGGTGGGCCGGAAGTGCGTCGCGTCTCATTTAGCGCACGTAGCAGAAAACGTAACAAATAATGGCGCCAAAATTATTGCGTTTCATTTAAATGAGCAGCAGCATGGGCTCTGCTGCTTCTGCTCCTGCTCCTGCTTCGGATGATGATGATGATGAGGATGGTAGCAAGTGGTCAGCATTATAGAAAAAAGGTACAACGGTACAATGGGAATGTGAATGAAATGCTTTATCAACCAACAGAGTACAGCTGCCTCCCTCTCTTCCTACCCCACGCACCACACACACACACACACACACACACACACACACACACACACACACAGAGAGACACACACCAAACGCCAGGTTGACTGATGAGGCTGCTTGGACGTGTGCAGCAGCATCGGGGGCCACAACAGCCACGTCGTGATATTTGTTGTTGTAATTGTTTTGTTTGTCGTAAATGCGAAGATAGATTGCAATTGTTACAGGCCATTACCAATGGAAATTACGCAGGCCTCAAACTCACGGGATGCGCACAAATTTCTGTCATTAAATTAAAAATAAACGACAATATTTTATGCGCCTATAAATATGCAACAAAAATGGCTTGTAGCGGAAAGTGAACAGCTGTTATTTATTTATGTAAGTATTTATGTGTGTTATTGTTGTTGCTGCTACTGCTGTTATTGTTATTCCTGCTGCGGACGCCGCACGCTTAATGTCTTCTTTATGCAAGAGACTTCCTCGTTGTCTCTCATTGTCTCCCATTGTCTCCATGCCCCCCACCCGCTCGCATTGCATACTTTTATGCGTTGGCACAGGTGCACAAGCCAGTAGAAAAGAAGAGTGTTTGTCGAGGCGTGTGCAAAATAAATGACCAGCAGGCCTCCTTCAGGATTTACTTACGAGCACATTTGGCCTAAACATGGGTAATAAATTTAGTTTAGACTGCAACTAAATTTATTTTATTGCAACTACAATATTTTGGTTGCCAAAAAATACTCACGAGCTACAACTATTTAGTCAGTTATTGGTAATAAACAAACAGACACAGGTAACATTTATAGATTTATTGGCAGATTAAGTGATCATTTATCCAATTCGAGTTATTATTATACAAACGACTTAAGCCACGTTCGGACACGCAGACAATTGGATTGCCGACAAGCACGTGCGAACGTGTCTGCACGCCAATTGTTTGCAGCGAACATCCTTTAATTTTCATTGTTATTCAATTAATTAATTTAATTTAATTTTGAAACTCATGGGAAGATTAATCTACGGACCAACAAATGGTGTTTCTTCTCTATTCTCAGCGAAAGAAAACTTTAATCTTCATTGATAAAAATGAATATTTCTAGGTACTAGTGAATATATCATATTCAAGTTCGGTTTGAGGTATAAACTCAACTTCCTACTTGGACAGACATCTACTAAATTTCATAAACGATTTGTGGGTTAGAAGCAATAATTAAAAAAATCGATTCATAGACCTGCCTTACTTGATAATCCACAAGAACTACTGCTATAGCTGATTAGTGGCAAGATTATTCTGAGTCGATATAAAATGCCTAATAAAAATAAAGTTGTTTCTTGCAATCGTACCAGCTCGTCTTGTTGTTGATAAAAATGTCCAGCAAATATTTGACTTCCCCTACATTTGAGTTATGTAGCATAAGTACATCATCGCCTTCTAGCATCATGGGTGCAGGCATTCCAAAAATGAGGTGTGATCCTTAGACAGAATGGTGCCAGAAGCCTTCCGATTTCTAGCTCTATAATTGTAGAACTTGCTGCAAGAATTTGGCGGTGCGTTCTTGTCGGCACCAACATAGGGCCCAAGGACCCACATCTAATACTTGGAATTCCCTGGCTATTTCCTTCCAATCACGTTTGTGTAATCAGCTGTACCAGCGATAGCTCAGACAAGGTAATCGTTATCAACTAGCCGTTCGCCTGTGACAGACTTATGAGAAATCAAGTCTGCTGCCGACTGTGTGAACATCCAGCACATGTTATTGACAGACGCTAAGCATAGAGTCTGCGTGTCAGAACGTAGCTTTAACCGTGCAAGTGCTAAGCACAACATGATTTATTAAACAGTTTACAGTTCTTGGTGAGTGTTGACTAATAGTTATGATAAATATCACATTTTCGACCAATTTCGCTCAAATCCTCAAGCGATTTTGACAAGGACTTGATTTATTGGTTTATGAATAAAAATATGCGCAAGTACACAGCCAAAAGAAATAAAGAAAATGCATCATGTGGCGCAAATCGAACCTACATCTGAATTTTTTATACATTGAATAAAAAATGATCTAAAATATCATCGCATTTATAGACACGTTCGAGGTCATTTGCACAAACCCGTAGGGTCCAGGATATAGAAGTTATTCTTCTATTTATTTCAGAGTAGAACAACTGTGTTATCAATAGTGAGAATTGGTATTTATTTACTAAACGCTGATGCTTTGTTAAGTAAAATTTCCAGCCTGGCATCCTCGAAAACCTTCGCCTCAGGCTGCTCCTCCTCCTCGCTGACAGCATCCCATTTCTGGGTCTCTGCCGTACCCCAAATCAGGTAGACAACATTGCCCGCGAAGAGCACCAGGGCGGCAATGCTGAACACCAGCTGCCACTCGCCGCGCTCCGTTTGTCGTTCCACGAGCACGCCCACCACCAGCGGCGTTATGAGCGCCACCACATTGGTGAAGGTGCTGAGAATGCCCGCCAGTATGCCGGCGTGGTTTGGCGATAAATCAATCGTGTTAAGCTCGCTGCCAATAGTCGCTGCACTACTCACGCCTACACTAAGCGTTACCAAGACTAGGGCCAGCGGCCTCTGGTCAGACTCAACGAACCCGAGGGCAATGAGGATGCAGGCGGGCGTCCACAGCGCAATGCTATTGAAACTCTTTCGAAGCGCTGTCAGACTTAGCCAGCGACACTGCAGGGCCAGGTCTGCGACGATCAAATAGACATAGCACATGGCCCACATCAGCAAAAAGGGCAGTGCGGAGTAGAGGGCGTTGCTCCTCATGTCCAGCTGGAGAACGCCTCTTAAATAGGCGGGCAGCTCCGCCTGCATTGTCGCCAGGCCCCAGGTGTCGGCGCAGCGCGCACACAGCAAGGCATAGAATGGCGCCGATCGGAAGATACACCGCCATGGAATCGGGAGGCGTCGCTGCTGCCGTTCACTGCGCTGCACATCCCCCACTATGAAGGAACGTTCCACCTCAGATATGCAGCGGGCGTTGCTGGCCCGATTGATGCCTAGGAGCAACCAGAGCAAGCACCAAACAAACCCCAAAATGGCCGACACATAGCTAATGCCAGGCCAGCCCAGCTGAGAGCTCGCCAACAGGCCTGCTGCATACATGGCCAGCACATTGCCGCAGTCGAAGCCTGTGTAGGCGAAAGCGCCCAACCGTGTGCGCTCCTTCAGAGGAGCCCAGTTAGCCAGGTGCTGGTGTACGCAGGGCAACGTCACGCCCTGACACAGACCCTGCAGCACTCGGATGAGGCAGTAGGCGCGCCAACCGGCCGCGTACACCCCATGAGGTGTTGCAGCACTTAGAAGCGCTGATCCGAGACTGCCCCATAGGAGCACCGTCTTGGCGCCGAAGCGCTTGCACAAGTAACCGCCGGGAAACTGAGTCAGAGTGGAGCCCCAGTAGAAGCTCGAGAGAATGTACGACTTTTGCGGCTCCGTCCAGTTGTAATGCTGCAAAAAAGTAACCATACATACATACATACATATATGAGTGTACAAATACATCTTAACTTTCTAACCAGCTATCGAAGGTAATTGAAAGGTATGCGGTATTTAGGTAGGTGCCTTGCTCTTAATTCTACATTCTATTTCTTTTTAAGGTGCATACTTCAGCGAAATGAGATATTGTGGTCGGCATTCTATCTTGTTTCAGTATTTTATACAAAAACTCTATACGTAGCATATCGTTTCGATGACAGCTATATAATGCTCTGACTTTATAGTAGAGGAAGTAGTAGCTCCTGGCTCAGTATTGTCCTGATAACTTTTCTTAGATTTTAACAATCCGCATGAGCTTTGGAATTGTTGAAGCAATGGAAATAAAATCGGACTAGGAGAGTTTAATTGCTGTGCCCTCAACCGATGATTGGAGTATAGACATGCCAAATAAATTTAATTCTCATTTTTTATATCGCGTTCCCGTAAGATAAAAATGGTATATCAGGTGTAATAGGCCCCATGAAGTATCTATATTCTTAATCGTCAGTTCGTCCGTCTGGATGAACGCCTGGATTTTGGAGACGTCTGATTCCACATTAACCAAACTTGGTATGTAAACTCTCCTTATCGCCAGGCAACACGAGTGCATTTAATTTTTATGGATTTTTGCACCCCTCCCTCCGCTTCAGAATTTCGTCAATACTGCCCATAGTTCCAAAGATACGAAAAGTAAGCTTTGTACACGAAATGCATAATAATCTACTCTTGCTTTCATTTGATCCAAATCAGTTAACTCTATGAATTCTTATTATTCTCTTCTTCTTTTTGCCTTCTTTATGCCCCGACTGTAGCGTTCTCTCTGGTTTTAACATTAGAAACATTTTCGGACACGGATTAGGATTCGGTAGGTGGAAGTAATATGTCTTGGCTAGCATTAGCATTACAAAGAAAATCTTAGAGAACCCTGCACCTGGTTGGGAGAAGCCAGTCTAACTAGTTGTATCTTGTTGGCCTGCAATTGAGATGACAACTGACTGAGCTAAAGGCGGGTCGAGATAATCAGAACACTAGCACTACTTAGTGTTACGATATATCATTATTTTCCACCAACTCTTAGAGTCGTTCCATGGCTTCTGATTATACTAACTGGTATTTGTCCACTGCTGGGGGTGGAATTTGTCATGGCCACCACTGCCACGCCCACATTGTATTGCAATATGGTGTTCACTGCCAGTCCGATGAAGAGAAGCGAAGCCTGCAAATGACGCTGGCCGAGGCAGGGAACTGGGGAGGCCGGGAAGCTAGATTAGTTCGGTTTGTTGTCATTCCTGTAGGCTTACCTTTTTGTTCCGCCCTAATTTCATTCATGGCCCTGTTGCTGCTGCTGCTGCTGCTGCTGTTACTGCTGCTGCTGCTGTTACTGCTGCTGCCGCCTCTTTGTTGTGGTCGCCCCACACTCTGCCCCACACAATTGAACAAATGAAGCCGTCGTCGTCGCCGCTAAAACCAAATCAGAATGCAGTAATTGTATTAAATAGTGTGTGGGAGCGTGTGTTTGCGCGGTCGTTGCTTGATAGTTTCACCCGATAACTTGCGTTGATAATTTGGCTTTGTCGCTGACGCGATTGTTAGTGTTGTTGCTGCTGCTGCTGATAGTTGCTGTAATTAGTGGTAACTGGCAAACGCTCGCGCTCGACATAATTGCCTCTGCCGCGAGTTAGCGGCAAATTGAGAGTTTGCGAACAAAACTGACACAAATATACTCGTAAGTGTTTGGGGAAATGTCACTCGAGTGGGAGTGGAAAGGAGCGCAATGAACAGTGGTTGAAAATAATTGAATGCCATGATTAGTTCACTAAATACGACACTAAAACGGCACTGGATAGTAGTCGAATGACGTTAAAACATTCAAAAGGCAAACAGTTCCATTGTGGTTTTCAAGAGAGAACGTTGAAGCCAAATGCAACGCAAAGGACCTCGTCAGAAAGGGTACCCGCGCACAAATGGTTTCTGATAAGCACAGAATCCTACGTTTGACTCTCTTAAAGCTTTTGACGGGAAAGGAGTCAACAAGTGTGCAAGGACAAAGCTGGACACGACAACTCAGCACACAGGAGAGGATCAACCTATCCACTGCAAAAGGACTACTAGCAGCTCACTGTCCTGCTGGCAGTCAAGCAGCTAGGCTTGTCATTCCGTTCAAATATAGAAGCTCAGAGGGGAAAAGGGAGGCCCTTTTTCTTACAAAATCCCGCAGAATAGTCGGAAATGAAGATGGGATTATTAAATGATACAAATATCACAGGATGGCTGAAGGGACTATAGTTAATTGAGCGTTTGAAGGAAACGATTGATTGAGAGAATGGCAACATATAATATAATAAATTTGAAGCTTTTTAAATAAAATTAAATCCGGAGTTAACTTGCAAAAGAATCAATTTCAAGCAGTATCTTACAATAGAAATGAGTGTTGGCCCTCGAAGTTGGCATCAAAAAAACCGCTATTTAGTCGCTATTTAGTCTCATTTTTACGTATTTTGCTAATTACTTTCTCAAAAGCTAAAACATATGTATTTTTAGGACAAATTTATGTTTTATAACCAAATATCACATTTTAAAACCAAAAGGGTCTCTAAGAGAAATGCAATTTTTTTTTGAAGAAGAGCAATTAATGCAATCATCTTGAGTTCGAATTTAATTTTGGAGAGGTCAGAGCTTTGTTTTTGCATAATAAAGAAAATGTGGCTAAAACTTTAAATATTTTGAAAAATCAGATAAGTATTTATGAAAAGCTATTTCGAAGGAGAGGGGCAGACCGCACAGACTACAAAGTAAGTAGGTTGAGAGAGACTTGTCTGTCTGTTTGTCTCAGCAGGACAGTGTAAGGGAAACAACAAACTTGGTAGCCAGGTTCTTCTAAGCCAAAAAGTTCGACAATTATATACTATTAGTGCTTCTGGGAGTATTTGTGCAAACCCGATGATGAAAAACGTGTGCAATTGAAATGTATATGGCTATATGTCTGTTCGTTTTATTTTAGTTAAATTAATTGAGCTCAAAAACATATCAGACATCATAAAAATAAATGATATGAATTGATATGATTGAAACTCCATTTAATTAAAAGTATAGGCAAGCAAGCAAGTATATGTAGATAATAAAAAGTGAACATTCAAGGATGGGCAAGGAGCTTGCAAAAAATACATTTTTTAATTCACTTTGTGTTGCCATCAATTTCAAATGCCCTTCATACCTGTATGTATCTACATAGGAGTATGTATGTAAAAGAGCTTATGTATTTCAAAATGCACAACGAAATATACTAAAATATTACACATACTGAGTACTCGCAATATATCAATAATTCAATCGTTTTTCTACGCAACTCGCTGAAAAATAATTTAAATGCTCAGCATTGTTGTTTTGTTTTCAGTTCATAAGCTACAGGTCGATTTTTTGTACCAGTTACAGAAATTAAATTCTAAAACTTTATCAATGCCTTCGTTTAATTATTGTAAAAGGAGTCATTTATTCCGTTTTGTGCATATCTCTAATTGTATTCATTAGGTAGCTTTGTGGTTTTTTGAAAAACGTAAAAGAAATGCGTCTCTGCAAAACCAAAGAATAAACTTCAAAGAGCGTCTTCTCTTTGGAACGAGATCCTTTTTTATTGAGTGGACTTGGTTCCGAAAAGTCGTTAAAAAGTTTTTGAAGCCAAAGAGGAATATAAGTACATTTTATTAACTCACAATCAATTTATTGTGTTTTATTCAGTAAAGTATTAAGGTATGTTTCTGTATTAATAATATCCATTATCCAGATACTTCTACCAACACATGAAAATTAGTTTATTTATTAAAAAAATTTAATCTCAGACCCTGGGGGGTTAAGATTCATTAGCCAGTCCGGCAAGCTATGTCCCGTCTCACAGCTTTTCCTTTTCCACACATGGCTGAAAAGGGTGAAAGGATGAAAAAACTCATAATAGGTTAGGCATAAAACCCGAAAAGGATTGTGCAATGCTTAATCAATGCAATGCTTTAACCAAAAGGGGAAGATAATTTTTTATTGTTCTGCAAGGAACTGAGAAACTAAGACGACGTAAAAGGAATGGAGAATCGAAATTACAGACAATCAGTTTGTGGAGATTGGTTTGATTTATATGTTTAAAATTTCATCTTTCATTTCAAAAATGCTTCTTTAAGTTATTTAAATTATTTGGTTGTGTGGAGAAACCTCATTCAAGGGTTCATATAAATAGGTAATCCTCTTCGTTGATTAAATAAAACCAAACTTAAGGTAATGTGTTAGCTGCGGAACCTGTGGCTGTTCTGCCATTGCCTTGGCTGGAGCTTCGATTCAGCTCAGTTGTTTGTTATTTTAGAAATTGGCAATGTCTATTTGTCTACAAGTATGTGTGTAGGTGTGTGTGTGCTCATGGGTTGCGAGCCTAGTGGCTCTAGTGGGCGGAAATGTTGTCGATAATATCA
Source organism: Scaptodrosophila lebanonensis (assembly GCF_003285725.1). Lineage (NCBI taxonomy): Eukaryota > Metazoa > Arthropoda > Insecta > Diptera > Drosophilidae > Scaptodrosophila > Scaptodrosophila lebanonensis. The sequence goes on from NW_022060538.1 coordinate 1,933,366, forward strand.
ACGAAATAATCAAATTTGCTCAGCATTTGCTATTGTCTTTGTGCAGTTAAGCAGATACTTTTAGGCGTCAAACAAATACACTCCCGACCAGTAAAATAGTCCCAATAATTCCAAATGAACCATTTTTATACCCTGTACCCAAAGGGTATATTCGTTTTGTGCGAGAGTGTACATGCAACAAGCAAAAGGAGGCGTGGCAGACCCCACAAGGTTGATACTTATATTCTTGATCAGCATGACAAGACGAGTACGAGTCGATATAGCCATGTCCGTCTGTCCATCTGTCTGCCCATCTCAGAAAGTATAAGAGCTAGAATAACCAAACTTGGTCTCCAGATTCTCCTAAGCCCAAGAATGGACAAGTTTGTTTATTTCTTCAGATGCACCCCCACTCGATCGCTATTAATGATTTTCTATAACTCACCTACTTCTTGGAACTTTTAACTTAAATTGTAATTACATCGAAGTAGTGATTATGTGCCCGTATGTCAAGTTTCATGAGGATAGCTCAATTATGAAAAAAGTTATACCGAATGTAAATGTAATCTCTGCCCAAGCTCTGCCCGTAGCTGTTGTTGTTGTTTGTTGACTTCATTCTGTACTGCACCCAAATGTCTCCACTTATGTATTGGAAATTTTTTTGTTAATTTAATTAAATTTTTTAAAATGTATTTTAAAAATATTTTTTCTTATTTTTGGGAGTGGGAACAGGTTATTAAAGAATTGAGCCCTCTCGACTCTAGGAGGAATGCTAGAGTTTGTAGTCCAATAAAAATATTTTATTGGCTAGCACTTAAGTTTTAAATCTGAGATAATATAAAATCTTCTTAATTTATTTCCAATAAATTTTCAACTTTTGCCTTCTCCCCTATTTAGACCCAGATTTGAACGAATTTTCATTCACATTCACAATGTCTCAAAAATTGATAAAATTTAATGAAAAACACAGACCCCAGACCGACTGAATTTTCGCGTAACTTTGAAAGTTATGGTGAGTCTATTCGATTGATCGGTAGTGTATATTTGTACATATGGCATGTTTATCTATATGCGAGCTGCATGTGTTGTTTACACTTGTACAAGTATTAGTTCCCGATGCTTTTTCAATTGTTTTAAACTTTTCGCAACAATGCGAAATAAAGATGCATACGTACACATGCATACATACGTATGTATGTTTGTACGAGTATGTGTGTCGATGAGTGCCCCGGGTAGGGGTTGAGGTCGGACATTGCATGGCTCTGGCTGGCAAGTAGGCGTCCGTAGCCCACCGGTGCATAGAAAACACAATCAACGCCACATTTGAGAACATTTTCGGGCCCATGCAAATATTTGCACATTGGCACAGCATTTTTGTTTGCATTTTAGTGCAAATTTTACAAATAACTCGGTCCGATGGGCTCAGCACAGCCGCACACAGAGGTTGTCAGCTTCCTTCTACCAGGCCATATCGGAGCTTGTAAGCAGCTTTTACGAACACAACTAATGAGCAGCTGGGAATCCAGCGTTTCGCAATTGCATGTACTTTGTTGTTAAGGTTTCCAGCGATATTATAGCAACGAGAAATATTCCAGTAAAATTGGAATAAACTACAAATGCTATTTACTTGTACATATATGCAGTGGAAACTATTCACTTTAGTTAAGAACCTACTGGTGATGAGCAGTTATAAAGCAAAAGCTGGCACAAAAGTAGATTTCATTGTTGGAGCAACTAACCACATAACATATTATGAAAAGAGCGCAAAATAATAGCAGAGGGGCTCAAATCAAGGCAGAAATATGTACATAGGTATACCCTAATATTCCGAAAAATGTGAAATTATCAACTAATATTGGAACCAACGTTTAATTAAAATGCATTTGCAGCTTAAGAGCGTTTTCTTTTTGTGTCTATTTAGTAAACACTTCTAAGCTCATGTTCATAGAAGTCGAGGCCAGATGCTAGTTTTTTCTGGGCTGGGCAATCATGAAAATACAAATGTATTCAAGAGTTGCTGGAAAGTGACCGACAATTGGACCCTTCCGTAAGATATTTCGCAAATTGTTTCATTATTTCTGGAAATAACATAAGCTTAAGTTAAACTTCCGCGAAACACGATCTTAGTATTATTCAAGGGTGCCACAGGAATCTCTAGAGATTTCGGCTAGGGTTGATGTTGAAATATCTAGAGCTTTCATTTTTTCGAGCTTCCCCTTTAAGCCAGCTGTCAGTAACAGTTGACTGACTGTAAAGTAGGCTAACAGACTCGTTAGAGTTACCAGCGCACGAAACTAAGCCGTATTTCATTTTAAATTAGCTACATAGCTTAAAATATTATTCACGATTTCCACAAAAAATTAAACGGCACTTGCTTAATAAATAATAAAAGCATCAATATATATTTACGGTGACACAAAATTTTCGCCAAGTTTTTTTAATTAATACACAATCATACACAATTCGTATTTGAAATCAGAAGTGCGTCAAAAATATATTTTATTTTTGACTTTCGTTTAACAAAATAAGACTTAATTGAGCAAAATGTGATGTTCGAAAAAAGTAATTTTGTATTTGGGCCAAGTTGGAATCTCTATTGCTCGGTTGTTTTGGAAGCTGTATGTGAATGCTAGTGTTTTAACTAGGGGCTTAGTAATTTGCTAATTTAATAATATTTTCATAGCATATGCAAAATATTTTTGATGCAGATTGCACAGAAAAACTATAAAGTTTATATTCCAATGATTATTTATATTTCGAAAAATGCCTTTGTTAGAAGGGATGTCAGAAGGGATTTCTGAAGCACCCCTGATTATGATTTTTCAAATTAAACGAGTCGAGTTCTTAAACATTGTATACTATACTACCAGAAATCGATTTTAATAATGTTCTCCATAGATTTTGAGAAATGCGATTTTTAGAACTAAACTCGAAAAGATGCAGGGGTTGTAAAAGGACATGTTTTCAGCGATTATTTTCGATTTCACCAAATGTTTTGATATTTGATGTTACGAAGTAAATTTGGGTTCTACTCAAAACATCGGTGTCTCAGAGATAAAAAGTTTTCAGTAAATTACGAAAAACTCTACACAAAATAAATCAAAGCGTACACACATAAGGCATCTTTTTGCAAAATTTGGTGCCGCTAGCTTTTATAATCTCTGAGATTCGGGTCTTCATACAGACAGACAGACGGACATAGACCGACTCGTCTGGTCATGCTGATCGAGAATACATACATATACTTTGTGGGGTTTGCCATGCCTCCTTCTGCCTGTTACATTTTTCAGCTCTCGCAAACCTAATACAAAACCTGAACATTTCATGTACAGAGCATAAAAAGTTTCAAACTTGTATGAGAAATGGTTTAATTCGTATCTTCTTCTTATCTGGACTCACATCACTGATGTACATACAGGTGCAGAGGAGTAATGTTACTTTCAATTTCAGGCATATAGGCCGAAACATGTACACCTCCTCCTCCGTGCCGAAATGTGGGAATAAGATGATTCTTTTGAAGCGGATTATTCGGCTTACGCCATTCCCGCTTCATTCCGTCGGACCCATAGGTATTATGGGCCGTCTTCAAAAACATATCGTCCCACCATGAGATTGGTTTCAGAACGAGATCCTTGGCAAGTTGAAGTGGACATAAGCGGCTTCCTAAAGGTTGTCGACCATTGAAATCGTGTTTCTCCACTACTCGGATCAGAGTTTCTGCAGAGGATTTTTTGACCAGTTCATCCTCTAATTTTTATGGCCAACTTGGGGCTGATAGCATGGGGCTTTCTTTAATTTTTCGTACTATACGGCGCTAATCCGAGTCCGTAAAAATTAGTGGTTACCCGAATCTCACGTTCGATGATGCTCTGCACTGTACTAGGAATCAGATCTACGAGGCCCGCTATTTTCCGTTGGCTAATGCCTTCTTTATAATGCAGGAGCACCAATAAACGCCCCAATCAGCCACCCATTCTTAAAAATGCTAAAATATTTATATTGAATTGGGAAAAAACGGAAAATTTGTGGAAATAAATTAGTTAACGAATAGTCAATTACAATGGAAGAAGAAGAACTCGATTTGGCTAGCCATTCGACCATCCGAAAAAAGCTGTGACCTTTTTCTTGGTTGCAATATGAATAGTTTCTGGTTTGTTGCAAAATAAAGCAATGCTCGAAATGAACTCAGCATGTTAAACATATTTTAAGTAAATAGCTACAAATCTACATTCACCAAATTTTGTTATAACAAAGCGTTTACTTGCTACGGCGTTTTAAAGATTTGCACAACGCCTGCTCGAAACAAGCTGTGACTCACTGTACGTGTATATATATATGTATACTTTATGGGGCCTTAATATACCCTTTTTCCCCTTGGGGGTAACAAAATGCATACTAATTACTTGTTAATAAAACTATCCTAAAATTGTTCAGTTCTTCAATTCCCTCTCACTCTCTAACTGAGAAAGGTGAAACAATCGTACAAGTGGCTAAGAATTTCGCTCACAGCTGTGTCAAAAAAGTAATACTAAGTGGTTATTATTCAATGCACCCTTCTTGTACGGATTCTTCTGCAGCTTATTTAATGCTAATAATCTACAGGGTGCAGTCAGATGCGACAAAAATCAGGGGAAATTCTAAATAGTAGCGCATATATTTGCTTAAGAAAATCGAATTCATTTAGTCGCCCACATGCGTCGATACATAATTCCCCGAATTGGCTTGCATTTATTAACTACAAATAGAACAACAACAACATCAAGAACAAGAACAACTACAACAAATACAGACAGAGAGCGGCAGAAAAGGTAGTTCATATTGTTTTGTTTTTATTTAATTTAAAATTAAAATACGAGCAGTTGGCTGGCTGCCTCGCGAATCCGTTGGCAGCGGGCGAGTCGATTCAGGAATTTGGCAATGGCATGTGGTTTAACGAATGGGCATGGGCCTGTATTGGCCATACATGCTTTTTATACATATGTACATGCATTCATACTATACTTTATAAAACGCATTGGGGATGAAGTTCTTTGTTGATGCAAATATTTCACAAATTTTTCATCTTTTCTTGAGGCGATGCGCGACTCGCCGCGGTTTTGATTTACACTTTGTTGTATTTGTATTTTTATTTGTTTTTATGGATTCAACTCGGGTCTGCTTTTAGAGCCAATTAAATGCACTATATGCAACGAATTGGTTTGTGCGACGCGCGATTCTCGATTCTGATATATTTCATTTACAACCCAGCGGGCTCACTTCGCGTGCGATTTGCTCAGCAGCGCTTTGTTTTTGCGAATAATTTATACAAATTGGTTCGCAATCAATTTAATTCTCGCCTTAAAGCTTACATAGTGGTAGCAGAGTGAGTCACGCGTGAGTCATCGATGCAGTGCCAAACGTGTTGAGCATTTGATTTGACATTGAAATTTACGAACAGAAACAAATTTGAAAGCAACCTAAAATGAGAATGCCTTAGTGGGGAGTATTTGAAATATATACAATTGGAACAATTAATAAAATTTTGCTTGATGGCTTTAAAATAAACTGATCTGATCGCTGATATTCCATTCCATTTCAGGAATGCCTAAGCGTTTCAGAAGTTTGAAAAGTAACGCATTCTTTGTGCACGGTATCAAGCTCACTGCTACGTAATACATTCGCTATAAATATTTCCCTAAGTTTGTATTGCCCGACCGCAAGGTGGTGTTATGTTCCACTGTGGTGAGTAGAACGATCTTGAGGTGAGTAATGCAAATGGCTTATGTGTGACCGCAGCATTGTATAGCAAGAATAGAGTGGCCAGACAACCAGCGATCAGCTGTTTTCTGTTTGAATTTGTTAAATTGCACTGTTGTTAATTTCTTTAATTGACAACAAAACGATAACTAGGAGCAGCATTATTTACATTGAAGCGCAAACACACTGCATGAGCTGTGCAAATCTTCTCCAATGCGTTTGTCTTAAAAAATACTTAAATTCGAGTACTAAAAAGAGAGTAATGTGCGCATTCCGGGCCGGGCGGGCACATGCGGATCGACACCAAGCAGCCAAAATCAGTTTTCGTTTAGTTGCCAACCAGATCGCGTGTGAGTGTGGCGAACGCAGCGCTCACCAATTTTAGTTCGGCAGACGTCGGCGTCGTGTTTTCAATTGAATTTGTTTAAATAAACAAACAAAACGCAATCAACGACGACGAGTTATTTGTGTGTATTATGCTGTTATGAGCAAAAGCAGTCAACTATTAAATTGCATTAAATTATTAGTATATTTTCTTTTAAAAAGCAGCAACCTACAACAACAAAGCAAGCAAGCTATCTGCAAAAGTGCCGCTAAACGGCTGGCCAGAAAATAAAAAGCGAATAACGCATTCCAGTAATATTAAATATTAACAAAGTTAAGCTTTGCAATTGCATATGTATGTTTGATTCTTACGTCGTTTTCAAAAAAATTAGTTTCGTCCGACTCTGGCATTCGATAAGTATACATACATACATACATATGTAGTTTTCGTGGAATTTGTGTTGTTTCGTTCGTTTTCAGCTTTTTCGTATCCTTCTTTACACTTTCTGCGCGTGTTTGTCAAAATTCTTACGTTTTGCGCGTCTTTGTTTCCTTGTTGCACATGCAACGTGACCTTGCGCTCGCGCGTCCCTAAATCCTGTATCCCTAAGTGTACGAACGTCGTCAACTTACGGTCAGTCGATCCCCGTCCTCTTGTCGCATCCCCCCTACCCCCTTTTCAGAAAAAGTGAACACGCGCGCCATTTTCCGCCGCCCTTCGGCATTGTTTTATTAGCACTTCTAATTGCATTCATTCTTCGTGCGGTCCGGTCCTGCCAGTGCTTACATTTTTGTCCTCATCGAGCCTGTGAGTTTAGTGGCGCTCTCTTGTAAATTTGCGTGCTATAAATAATTCACCCTATCCTCCAGTTTTTATTGTGTGGTGTGTTTTCATACGCGCTGCGAGCGTCTTTATGAACGTGTCAAAATTCTCAAAGTATAGATAAAAAATAATAAAAAACCGCAAACCTGTACTAAATTCAACGTGCTTCATCATTTCGTCATCTGCTACTGGACGGTTTAATAAACAACTACAACAAAACAATAAGGAGAAGCGCATATACATACATACACAAAATTGTGTGAATAATTCATCTTCAACAAAGCATTCACCGCTCAAAGTCTTATTTGCCTGCTGTTCTGTAAGTTGATAAAATATATTTTATTCTTTTTACTACTTCTGTATTTTTAAAACTACCTACATACATATGTACATAAGTATGTATGTATGTATGTTTTTGTTTAATGCTTAGCATACCTTAATTCAGCACTTGAACCAAGCGCCGTCGATCGCTCAGCTACAAAAGTACAAACATACATACATACATGCATACATATGAACATTTGGATGTACGTTAATTTCATATAAAGATTCAACTACCTGTTGCCTTTTCCCTTGTATCGTCTCCCTTTCCTTCCAGTACACTCATGCATATACATATACATACAAACACATGCACATGAACACGCACACACCCGCGCAATCGCTCCCGTCGCTTTATTAGCAACGGTTATTTTTATGATTGCTCTTTTTTGGATTCACTTTTAATATTTTACTTCTGCCTGTTAATTTCTCTCTCTCTCTCTGTCGCGCTGCTGATTGTTGCTATTGCTGCTCTCATACAACTCTTGCTGTTTTCTTATTGTGTAATGCAGCCCTTATAATACATACATATGTACATACATATATACACACCTTTGCTCGTACCTTCTTCTCACCTTTCGTCTTTATCACGGTTCATCTGGCCGTTGTTTTTGTTGTGTCCTTCGTTATTAAGTGTGTGTGTGTGTCTGTGTGTTGCTTATTTTCTTTAGTATTGTTTATTCAACTTCATTACCACTGCTTCCTTTTTTATTATTTCGCTGACTCATCCGTACGCTACATGAAATTTTAATACACAGGCAAACATACATACAAACATATGCATGCTTGTGTACTATATATGTATGTATGTGTGTGTGGACATGCAATACTCAACGTTTTCTGCGGCTTTTGGCACCATAAGGAAATAGTACGCCGGCCGCTCTGAGCTTCTCGCATGTTCAGTTCGGGCTTTATTGTCTTTGCCTGGGTCTGTCTGTCGGGGTAGTATTTCTTTGTTTTTAGCGTTGTAGAGTTACAAATGGATGTACATACATGCATATGTGTGTGAGTCTATGAATATGATATTTCGGAATTATTTCTTCTGAATTATTTATCTCAAATAGCTTCAGAGATAACCCGACTTGGCAATTAAACGTATTCCTATGGATATACATGCATACATATATACATATAGATAAAATAATAGGCTTTCTTCCACTTATTCCTTCATTATTCCCCAAAGAACAATTTAGTTTTCAAAATGTACTACTACTACAAAGTCTACTACTCCAATTCTAGATGGCCCTATAGCTGTGCCGAAAAAAATTTGTAAATAACATTGAAATTTCGCTAACTAGGATCCCGTCTTACATTGTTACAAGTTTGTATTGTAATATTGTTACAAGCTATTTGACGTTCCCAATGGGATCTGAAGTTGATTTAGCTTTTCCAGGAACCATGCTTTCAGAAATTGTGTATGTAGTATGTACATACATATGTGTGTACCGAAATCTCAGTATTTATTTTTGCATTACACCTTATATTTTTTGACCGTTTCCAGATCGAGAATAGCATGCTGCACTTTTCCATAATGAATAATCCGCACAAACAGGAAACAAGAGTGGAATTTTAGAGTCATGAGGGCCTACTTTAAAAACTTCACCTTTCAATGTGAATATTAATAACAAAATAAGCATTTACGAGAGTTATGGAAAATCATGCATCAATTATTTTGTTACCTTCACAGATTGAGGATCTGTCATAAATGCATATTAGGTTAAAAATTAATGGATGTTTTGCTTGAATTTCATCCGTTAAGATTACTTACTAAAAATAAGAGGTTTATTGTTTTCACTCTAATGGGCATGTACTGTACATACATATTAATAATCTAAGTATAATAAGTAACAATCCTCTTTAATTTGAAATTAAATTTATTTAAGAAAATCCCTCATTTTGTACAAATCTGAACACTAAGACAAATCGATTTCACAAAATTTGATCGAAATCGCGAACGGGTCTGTATTTACACTTACATAAAACAAGAAAGGAATGCTAAAGTCGAGCAGGCTCAACTCTTAAATACCCTGTACCACCCCACAAAAAAGTAATTAAATTAATTTAATTAAATTAATTAATTAAATTAAATTAAATTAATTAATTAACTAAATAAATTTAATTAATTAACTAAATTAAATATAAAATATTCCATGCATGCATAGATACATTTACATTTACATCAGAATCGTGCCTTATGCGTGTTTGTGTACTTGTACATATGTATGTATGTGTGCATTGGGCATGGGTATATGGCTATAACTTTCTTTCTGATCATTCTATCATAATGAAACTATACGGTATACGGATATATAATTACTAACCTAATGTGACTACCAAATTTTAGTTCAAAATTCCAAGAATTACGGGAGTTATAGAAAATCGTTAATAGGGGGGGAGTGGGGGGGTGGATCAGAAAAAATGAACAAACTCGTCCTTTCTCGGTCTCAGGAGAATCTGTATACCAAGTTTGGTTATTCTAGCTCTTATACTTTCGGAGATCCTTGCGTTCATACAGACAGACGGACGGACGGACGGACAGACGGACGGACAGACGGACAGACAGACGGACATGGCTATATCGACTCGGCTTGTCATGCTGATCAAGAATATATATACTTTGTGGGGTCTACCAAGCCTCCTTCTGTGTGTTCCATGTGCACTCGCACAAAACTAATATACCCTTGTACCCTTTGGGTACAGAAATTACGAATTAAAATTGGTACAATGTAGGTAGGATTTTAATTTTTACAAACTAATTTGTAATGAAGCCAGAAATATTTGTTCAGAGAATCAGCAAAGTTTAGAAAAATTAAAAACACTACATAATTATTAGCCAGGTCCATTGTAGAGTATATGTGAAATAGGAGTACTATACATCCTGCCAATTTTCCGATTTGTTTTGATAATAACAAACCAGCTCTACATGGCGCTAACCGCCATTGTGGACACACTCCGCAATTGGGGCACTTGCTTGGCTGGGCCAGTTGTTGCGCTCCCTTCTCAAATTGCACAGCCAGACACACACACAATATTATTTAAGCCAGAAACAATCCTATGAGCAACAACTCATTTGGCCACATATGGAACGAACGGAGTTGCAGGGGCCGGGATGCGAGGGACCAGGCATGGGCATCGGGCACCCGGCACCGACGACAACAATAATAACAAAGCGACGCGTAATTTGCAAACAAAAAGTCATTAAAATATCAAATTAGCGTCTGGTTTTCAGATTTAGAGGGTCTCTGCTGATGCCAGCACATGCATTTAGACCCTCCCCCTATTCCCAACCCCCAACCCTTTTGCCTTACCACCTCAAGCATATGACTAAAAACTTGTGCAAAAACAAAATCGAAAGCTAACTTAACACAATCCACACGCACATACATATGTATAATTGTTATGTATAGGGGTATGTTCATGTGTAAGCCAAACCCTCATTTTGCCGATAATCAGGGGTCGCTCTCACGTCAAAGCCTTCAGTAAAGTGGCACTATATAGTATATATAGATGCCGCTTGCATGTATAGCGTGTGCGTTTTTATCACAAGCGCAGCGTTTATCAATAAAATAGCGAGCTGGCAAAACTTTCCCTGATAACAGAGTTTAGATGCTACATGAATTGGTTGGTGGGAGGGGCGTGTGTGTTACTCTTACCTTTTATTTGCAGTTAATTGATTTTATTGGGAATACATTTAAATATATTAAGTACGAGTATATAAGGCATGGAGCGAAACCCGTTTCTAACTGAGTCACTGGGTTGAAGGAACCCTTAACGTGTTCGTTCTAGTGCGAAATTTGTACAATACTTGTACACGAGTATTTATGTGTATCCAGTTTGTCGCCACAGCGAATGAAGCCAAAAACAATCAAGCCATTAAAAACAAATTTATGAGTTCTCTCGCACAACCCTCCAAAGCACAGTTTTGAGCTTGACTGACTGGCATGGTCGTCGGCACAACAATCTTGCATCTTCTATAGTATGTCTGGTCTATATTTGGGCAACACATGTGCACAGACACAAATGTTTTTCTGTATCTGTGGCTACGCTTGCGCGTTACCGTCTTAGTTCTCATACATACATACATAAATATGTACATATACGTATGTATATGTAGTGTGAGACATACATACATATGTGCACATCGTCGTACCCTTCCCTAGTCATACACAAACGCGTTTAATAAATTATCAAGTTGAATGCCCAGTTTCGAAATTTAACATGTACGACCTTGAACACAAATTTCGGTGCTTTGGGCTCTGGTCTCGCATTGTGTATGATCGAATAATGTGTGTCTACATACATATCTGAGAGTACGTATATGTTTACAGTCGAAAACGCCTATAACGGCATTGCTTATAGAGTTCGGATTGCTATACTACACCGTTTATTTTATTATTTTTATTTAGTCTTAGCTATTAGTTAGAACGAGCAAACCCAAAAAGTGAAACGTACAAATACTGTTCTTTATAGAAGTATTTTTCTTTAATCTGACTAATAGCAATTAATAGTCGGTCTATTTGCCAGTACTTTAAAGTAAAACTGAGCAACAAACGCAAACCATTTTCTGTTACGGAATTATTAGATATTGTGAGCAGCCATTGAAGACAATCGTTTAAACTTTGAAGAACAAAAGCATTAGAAAGTTGACGGTAGACTCATCCTTATTTATTAATGAAAATGTGCATATTTCTGACCTTTTTTCAGCTGATAATGATATTTTGAATTCTGTAAAATCGGAAGAGAATACCATATCTTGCCGATAGTTTTACTGTATACATTTATCTGTTCGACTGATATTGGCAATAACTAGCACATTTATAGTATATAGTACACTCAGCAGTTTAAGTAAAAAAAATAGCAGACTATTTTAATTAATTTTTCACTGTACTTTTTGAAGAAGTTCGTTTTCAAGTTTCTGTTGAGTACGGAACTCGTATATGTATAACTTTTTCTCATTTGCGAAAACTCAAAAAGATTCTTCTGAAGTGGATTCTACTTACTACTTCTTATAAAAATCCCAAAACACTTCGTATAACATGAACAGAAGAACAGGAAACAAAAACTATTCCGAATGAACTGACCTTACTCAAACTATATGACTACACAACGCTTAAAACTGGAGGAGTTGTTTCAGGAGGTCCAGCTCCAAGAGCTTTCTCTTTCTCTCTAAACAGCTTAAATAATTGTTTTATGAATTCCTATTAAAAAAGAAAAATGATGAATGTCTTTATAAGCAATTTCGACTGTATATATAAGTATAAGTACATATGTACATATATACATATATACTCATATATGTTATGTATGTTGCGTATATATTTGTAAGCTGCGCCTCTTCATTTTCACGCGTGTTGTACTCGTACTTGTATCTGTAGACTGTGTTCTTCGGCAATTACCCGACATTGCTTGACGCGCAATACTGCCCCCGGAAAAGGCCGTCGTCAACAAGCTGATGGTTTCACTCCGTTTCTCACAGATATTTCTGACAACACGGCCAGCTGATTTCGCTTTGGTTAATTAGCGCAGCCATACAAATTAACTAACGCACATGCGTAACTCACATATAGCCAGAAAACGCGCCGCTCTTGCCGTGATTGTTGGCGGCTCAGTTGTTGTATGCTTCCTCAGCTGAAAATGATTAATGTTGTGTTTTCTTATTCGTTTTTATTTTTACCATTGTTTTTTCATTGTTTTTTATTTGAGCTATCTACGAACTTGAGGTAGTCATGGTGGTGGTAATGAAGTAATGCTCAAATTTTTTGTACGCTCAAATGGCTGGGCATACTACTATATATTCGGTAAATGAAACCGGTTGGCAGACAAATATTAAAGTGCGGGGCACTAGCTTTGGGGTTTTTTGTGTACTTTTAAAGGTCAGAATAATTGTGTTTTGCCCTTAATTGCTACAATTAGAAAAACTACTACGCAACTACATATACATATGTCCAGTCTCAATAAGCCTAGATAATAAATGCATACATTTTTTTCACCAAAAAGAACTTATTTTCTTTGACTAATGACTGGAGAATTCACCAAATGCTGTTCGTACTTTCAAATAAGAACACAATTATAAAACTCTTATTTGTACAGCAATAAACGCTTAACCCTTTGACGTCTTGTAATTCTTATTCGGAATATACTATATACATACTCTATATCCTATATATATGGTTTATTAATTCTTTTCGCATATCGAAAGAAAGCTAAGAACCTGCTTCTTTTCAACTAAAATTAATGTCCCCGGCTGACCAGCAAGAGTGCAGATCTCTATTTACTTGTACATCGATTAGAAAATCAATTCCTACAAAGCGATTAATTAACTTTGTTTAATAAAGGAATATGAAAAAAGTTGAACAGAATCAGAAGCTCAATGTAAAACCTTGTTACAAAACCAATTGATCTGATGACAAAGATCCATACAAAAAATATAGTCGTAGAGAGATAAATTTTCGAAAATTGTTCAGTGGCTTCGCAGTAGCTTTTGGATATTTGCACTTTAAGAACTAATTGGATGAAACTAATTAAAGAACATATCGAACCAGTAAACAGATTGTCTGCATCCGCATAGACGTGGGAGATCGCCATCTCTGAGAACTCAAGAGCATGAAATGATTAGCTGCCTGTGAATGCCAATTTGTTAAGGTGCTGAAATATGCAAATAAACGATGTGGCCCGCTGATTTGTCTTGTCAAGTTGTGGGATATCGTGAGACGGTCCGATTGCTGCTTGGGGCTATAGGAGGAGGGGAGGATGTCAAGTGATTTGATGGCATCGCGTCACATTTGTCATTTGGTAGAACGCCCAGCGTGTGTGAAATTGTTTCGAATGTTGCACCGATATCATCTGGATTACAAACGCTGCCACAATTTGAAACTCAGCTCAATCAAAGGGCTTACGGCTGTGGCTGCGGCTGTGGCTGCCACGCCGGTGTTTATCGGAGCGAGCGTACCCTCCGATTCAGTTTGTATTTTTTTATCATAGCGCACGTAAATGTCAAACATAAGCTGGGCAACTTAAATTAGTTTCTCTGGGTGTGTGTGTGTGTGCCTTTTGATTGATAAGCAACGAAGCGACAGCTGCTTGGGAGTGTGTCATGCCATTGGAAGCTATAAGAAATCAAAGGGTAGGTCTGGCTGGCTGTCTGTCTGCTTGTTGGTTGTGTGTGCGTGTAATTAGGGTTGCATTTCCCGATTTTCACTTGGCATATGTCAAGGGGTGTCAAGAGAGCTTCGGAGAGCTGAAAAAAATGTGAAATAGAAAGCAAAGCCTTGAACTGTTGTTAAGGACATAATCGTATGCAGGTAATTTTGATGAGCAAACTGCTGTCTGAAGTTATCCCTTCAACTACAACTGGGCTCCAGTTGGATACACAGAGCTCTTTCTGCTTGGATTTACAGAATATTTTACCGGTTATATGCCTGTTATATTCTGGACAGGTGCGAATTGTTTGTATACATAACACACGTCGTTATCGCAGGCTGCGTTGAGTTGTGTCTTTATCGCTTTACAAAGTAATTCATTCCCTGTAGGACGATTCACAAAACACAAACAAGAAATCAAGGTAATTCGATAATGCACAATTGTAAAAGAAAATTACAAACTATGTTTTTATAACTTGCTCTAGAGTTGGGAAAATATTGATATTCCCGAAAACTAATCTTTAATAGAAATAAGCATCCGCTGGTTAATACTTCCACAAAATCGTTATAATGGTTGAACCAAAAATATATCTATTTTAAAGTATCTTAACAATTTACAACAATTGTGGAATTTCTTGGGTTTTAAATGAAATTGTCATTTGTCTGTTAAAAATGTTAAAGCATATAAACGTTAACAAAGAAAAACAAAAGCATCAGTTATGTTTTCCTTCTAAAGTTCGGAAAGATCGCAATTTGTTAGGTTACTACCGGAAGTTGACCAATAAAAATCTCTTCTCACCTTGCTTTGCCGCGTTTTGTTTTTTGGGAATAAACGAACGAAACCATCGATAGTGTCATCGAAATTTTGACAAAGATAAAAAGCCGAGTCGTTCTACCTAAGGCATTATAGATCCTCTCTAATTCTTGGAGTTTCGATCAAAGGCTGTTTAATGTACGGGTAATTGGCATTAAAATGGGTCTCTCGAGGAAATGGACCGTCCATGGCCAGCTGAGAGATAGCTGAGTGGCTATAGCCGAAACCTATTGCTAGACGGGAAAATTATCTCCACGCAAATCTGTCGAATGCTTCGATAGGAATTCTAACTTTCAGCCACAACAAAGTATCTATCAGAAATTAGTATGAACATTATTAGCATGTCTATCTAAGTCTATTTAAAAGTATATAGAAATGTAATTAATTTAAAAATTTGTATATATTCATATAACATTGGATAAAATATTCATATTCAAAATAAGTGTCGTACACATCACATTTTTTCCATCGATATAACAACTCGTTTTAAATTTCTATCTACGCCTATTTACTATACTTTTTAAACTACAATGTAATGTTTATTGTTTTGTTTTAAGGGCTTGCAATACTTCTACTAATTTATTGATATCTCTGTAAATAAGTATTGTTTAAAGAAAACCTACGTCCGCCATCTACCATATGATAACATAATATTTCAATACACTTGTTTGTTTTTGTATAGAAACCAGAAAGAAAAAAACACAATTTTATAGTTATTCTTTTTATGCGCTTGTTGTGCTGTGAGAAATTCTGTTCCATTATTTCCCCCCACACAATACGCACACACACACACACACACTCATACCCTATTTCTCTATCTTTCTTTTACCATTACTTTTTCTATCTCTGCTGTATCTCCGTCACTGTCTTCCTGCTCACAACATTGTCCCTATGTCCTCATTGTCCGCCTGTCTTTGACGCCCACTGCTGACTGTTGAGTTTGTATGTACAAATGTATCTATATATGTATCTAAACATTTATACACTAATTTTGATGCGATTTTCAAAGCAAATACTTATATCTACATATCTATATAAATGCTGTTTATTATATGCACATTGTCTGTCTGTGCGCTAGAAATTCCGATGCCTAGAGCCGCGTGTTTATAAAAATATTTCTATTTTTTTTACTCCAGCCACAAATATCACATGCCACAGATACAAATACAGAGCTACTACTCCCACACATTTTCCTAGCATTTAAAAATGCATTCTCACCCGATTCTTCAGCTAGCTGTTTACAGCTTCTTTGTAACACATTTGCCTGTGGAGCCAACGTTTTCATCCCCTCCCTAATAACTTAAAGCGTCTTGATATCTCTATCTTCATATTTTTTTTCGCTCTCTCTCTCTTTCTCTCTCTCTCTCTCTCTGTCTTTCTTTCCCCTTCTCTTTCTATTCTTCTCTCTTGCTCTATGTATTTTGTGCCAATCTTGCTGCCCGCATTAACTTTTCACTTTCAAGCCAGTATCACTGATTATACATAGACCTATATATGTACATATATCCATATGTAACTACCAACTTGTTGCCTTACATCGAAATTGTTATAGTTCTCTTTCGATTCTTACAGGCGACCCTCGTTCGTACGTGTGTCAGTGTGCAGTGTCGTTAGCTCAGAAATGCCAAACAGCGTATAAAATCCAAAATAATCAAAACATCAGAAGTAAGATCATTTCGAGTATTATAATAAAAAGGCTGCTAAGTTGTGCAATCCTTGAACCAATGCCATTTATTCGAAATCGATAACCAATGAAAATTAATTCGAAAAGCCACTAAACTCGAAGCCAATTATTTGCTTTATTTGAGTAAAATTGTTTCAGTATCAGCAGGCCAATAAATTAACGCAGCTCGGTCCTCGGGGCGTGCTCTATAAATACTTATCGGTATATAGTATGTACTATAAATTGTGCTGCGCCCAAATTCATTTAGTCTTTTAAACAAATATCAGAGTGGTTTGTTTTGTTTTTTGATTTTGTTTACGTTGGCGCTAATTTGACCAGCTCTGCAGTTCAGAGCCGTACTCGTCATAGTCCATATGGCGCAAGAATTGAAAAAAGAGGGTAAATTATACTTGCACTCGTAATTCATTCACAAGTAGTACCTTTTTATCTTAAAACCAATGCGAAATCAACTAAAATTATACGTAAAACTCCGACAAAGGAAGGCGCCGTCAATATAAGCGGCACTCATGTACGGGTTCTTCTGAAAGTGGGTGAGTAGTCAGCAAAAAATGATCGCATTTATGATAATAACTCTGCATAATAATAATTCTCACATTACACATAACACTGGCAACCTTTAAGGAGTTTACACAAAATTCACATTTAAATAATAAGCTTCATTTTATTGTGAAATTTCAATTCAGAAATATAAGCCAATCATTTGTTCTTTCCTTCTCAAACATAGAACTATAGAATTTAAGACTAAAATATGGTGGAATCAGATTTGGAGAATCGTATGTGGAAAAGTTCTCAGAAAAAACAGTTGAAAAATGTCCCCACTTTAATATTTAAGGTCTCTTAAATATTGAGCTTACGCAAGATAAGTATAAGAAATACACAGGGTTCGTCTGGGCGATAGAAGCCTCTACTGGGAGTATAAGTATTGCTGAAAAACTAATTGATCTGTGATGGTTCCATCGAAAATCAGCTGTTCTGCATTGTTGTTCCATTTTGATTTGATTTGACCAAAGTTTTTATATTATTTGAAATTAATGGACATTCATTTAATATTAACATTGTTGCACATACTTGAGATTTTGGAAAAGATTGGGCTAGAGCTACTACCACATTCTCCATCCATGGCCATTAGAAAACAATGGCACATTTTACTATTACTATTGTTTTTAAAATATTTTCTTATATTGTATATATTTGGAAAGCAATATTGCTATTAACTGCTTATGTTCAACACTTCTGAACACTCGCAAAAGTCAAACCATTTAGATTTTCCAAAGTTGAGATCGAATGTGTTTTTCACAATCTAAAGCAAAATCTTTTTACTAAAAATTTAAATGCAATAATTATTTTAAACGCGTTTTAAATTTGAAACAATGTTACATTCGTAGCTGAACCTAGTATCTTTATAAGTACTTCCAGATGATATCCATGTATACAGACAACCTGGCAGTCATGTGTGTACATACATACATATTCATTGTGGAGTCCTTTACGTCTCCTAAACACAAACATACTATGTATATGTTGCTCTGAAGACACGCCGATTTGATAATAGCTATACTACACTTTGACTGACCGATTTCGACGAAACTGGCTTTCGAGAGAAACATTTACATACATTTGTTTCTACGCAGCTGCGCAATCGTTTTGGATTACTTTTCTCGCAAAATTAACTTGCAATACTTTTTATTTCGCATCCAGAAACAAATGCAAATGGTATGTACATATGTATGTACATACATGGGAATAATAAAAAATAAAGCATTTGTTTATTTTATCATATTTCGACACTCGTTTCATATGCAATTTAACATAAACTATAACACTATTGTTGTTGTTGTCGTTGTCGCCGCAGTCTCTGTTGATTTCGCACTAAAAATGACGTGATATTTTTTTTGGAGCGGGCGTCAGACTAGAAAAGAGGAGATAAATAAAAAAAGAGCAAAACAGAATAAAAATAAATAATGCACAACGAGTTAAGCTTATGTGTTTGTTTTGCTCTAAAATGACAGATCAGCTGTTTTCGGCAGTTTTTTTTTTCCCTTTGTCGCGTTTCTGCTGTTGATGATAAAACAAAAGCCAGCCAGCCTCACTGTTTCCACTCCACGCGGCTCCCATTTCAGTTCGAAACAAAAGCTGTGCGCGTGACAAACAATGCTCTTCCAATCACGCACATTCCCGAGACAAATGTATTTAGAAAAGAAGTTTTAGATTTTGCTTTGTTTTACAAAAATGTTGATCTTGAAAATACGTCACCATTCGTTCCTCTTCTTACGATTTCAACTGATTCGATGGAGGATTGGGTGATGTGTAAAAAAACCTACTTCCCTTAAAGTGTTCGTTGCAGTGTAATAAATTCTACTACGCTTAAAATGTTAATAGGTCGGTTTATCAATTAAATATTTACAGCCCTCAATATCTGCGCATCTATGCGAATTTTAACCACTTCTGATAACATGATGTTTCCAGAGTTCCTTCCACCTGGGACTTTTATACAAGTATGTTGCTTAAGAGACTTTAATTTTGTTTGAACTCAATTCAGAGCAATTAAAAATTGTGCATACTCTAGTAAAATTAATTCATTTGGGGTGTAAATAATAATGTTACTCGGCTTTATGTGTTGAACCGTTAGCATGCTCTTCAGTCCGTGACAAAAACTGGATATACATATTACGAACAGCAATGTTTCTTTGCTAGAGTTGTTCATCACTGATTGTTCATGTCTTAGGCACTTTTAGAATTCCATATTTTCCAATCAGCAACCAACTACAGTACATATTAAAAAGAAAAAGGAAATGCTAGAGTTCTGTTCACCCAATTTGTAAAAATCCTTTACCAACTTCATTTCTTAATCGTAAAAACCTGGATACCAAGTTTCGAAGATCTATGTCTTATACTTCCCAAAATTCTTGGGCTCATGGCGAACAAGGTTGTTTCTATCTATTTATTTATATATAGTATACTAAATGTTATTAATATATTAATTAAGCCAAGCATGCTTATATAGTATTACTATATACATATACTTCTGTCGCGTTACATATGTACATTCGCACTAAACCAGTGTATCCTTTTATCCTTTGGGTAGAAGCTATAAACAACTTTTTTGGGAAATAGTGCATTGGCAGAAATGTGCCCGTTTAACGCCGCAGAGTAGCATCTTTCTCGTTAACTTGTCGCATATTTGTACTACATCTTTGTGCCCCAATGAGCAACCAAAGACTCATTTGCATGTCGGCTGGGAAACGATTTTAAGTGCATTTGAACATTAGACACTAGAATAAAATGAAAATGTACACGGTCGCCTACAAAGCCTCCATGTACATTACATCCGATGTTCATTTTGTTGTAGTTGTTGTTGTTGTTTTTTTGAATATACTCGTAGTACGTGTTGCTGGGCTATGAATGCGAGACGACAACATGCGACGATTTTTGCTCGAAAATTTATTTCAATTGCCGCTAATCGAAATAAACTGACTTGTGCTTGCGTCTTGTAGTTGCGGTGGTGTAGGCGTTGTTCGTTGTTGTTGTTGTTGCTGTTGTTGTTGGTTTTCTTGTTATTTTGTCACCTAGCACAAGTCATTAGCGGAAAAACCTCCGCCACAATCATCGCCTAATGGCGTAATTAACAACCGCAAATCATAGCGTAAAAATATTCATTCGGACATTTTATTAAATGCTGATCATTACAATTTGATTTACGAGTGAGTACTTCTTATGCACGTACTCGAATATGTATTATTTGATTTTCTTCCCAATCTTCCGCTACAAATTTCGTCTTGTATTTTGAAGCTACCTATGTATATAAAGTTTATATTATAAACAGATGCCAATCCTAAGAAAAGTTGAAAGCATACAATTTTTAAATGAATGTATAGACGTTCTTTCCTGCAGCAGCCTTTTGCTTCTTTTTGCTCATTATTGCTTCACAGTCGTGTCACAATTCTGTGTGGAATAGATAGTGTGATGGGATTTAATTTCTATATATGTATTATATTTATACTTATAATGATGTGACGATACGTAAATATTCGAAATCAGCTGTTTGGAGAAAAGGGCGCCTAAGAGAACTATTGGTTTTAAGATACGGCGTGTGCCGTACGCGCGACCTGTTGATGGCAGCAGTTTCAACTGAAACTTGTTTGCAAAAATATTAAATTTTACTTAACCTATTAGTTGCAACAGACAGCCAGGGGTATAACAACAGCGACAAAACAAACATAGTGTTGCAGACAAGACGACACTCTGCCCCCTGCCTGTTGGAATTCTGCTCGAAAAGTGGAGCCAACGGCTTGGCGGGCTGTCTTGTCTGACGCCTTGGGCAGCAAGTGCCAAAAAATGGTTTGGTTCGTTGTTGTTGGTGGTTTTCCCATTTTCCGGCCGCGTGCTGCGCATTGCATACTCTGTGGCGTGCGTGCGTGCCAGTTGTTGCACTTTGCGCTTTCGACCCACATTTGTCTTTGGCAACTCGCCCTCGCCCTCGTCGCAGTTTTCGTTGTCGTTGTCGTTGCGCTGTGTCTGTCGCTGAGAAGATTAAAAAAAAAATAGTTTTCTTCTTTTTTTCCCTGTAGTATTTTAAGCATTCCTTGTGCATTTTTCAAGGGGTCCAACATTTTTGTTGTTGCTGTGGAATTTGGCTCCTTTATGCATTGCATTCATGCTTATGCAGGCTCCTCTCCTTCGCATTTGTTTCCACTGCTGCTGCAACTGCCACTGCTTCTGATACTGCAAGGAGCTTCATGTTTCATTATACAACATAGTAGCTTTGGTGCTGTCTAAGATTTTTCTGGGCATCAACTGGGTGCCACTTTTAAATGAAGTTAAAGCTTTTACATAATGCAGTGTGTTTTTTGGTCAAGGAGTGGAAATTCTGCCTTCAAGTACATTACTTAAAATGCACGTATATACGAGCAAGTCTAAATCAAAGGAGACGTTCTTGATGCCATGTTATCAGTATATCTGCATAGCGATAACAAACTTTGTAAGTAGGGGAAACCATATACATACAGTGATAACTCGGACTAAACGACACCTTTTTTATGCGGACTTTTAAAGATAATCTAAAGATATATTGACAAAATCGAAACTTTCGTAAAAGATTTCGTCAACAATTTTTGGTATTTGTGACCCGAATTTGATCGAAATAGATGCAGCACTATCTAGGAATGATTGGAAGAGAAAAGCTGGTACAGGGTATTCAAGAGTAGGGTACCAACGACCTAAACATTCTTTTTGTTAACTTTACACAAAACAAGAGAGAACGCTACAGTCGAGGAAGCCCGACAGTGAAATACCCTGTACCCAGGTAAACTTCCGACACTGAGTTATATGCGCTTCTAGAAGAAGCAAAAAGAAGAAGAAGAGCGAACTTGTTGCTGCAGTTTGGGGGGGTTGTACTGTAGAGAATGTGTTTCGCTAATAACTTTTCTTAGAATTGACCGAATTGGATAAAATTTTAAACAACAACAGTAGACGGACGGACTAGATCGATTTTTCTTGTCATTCTGATTCAGAATATATATACTTTATGGGGTCGGAGATGCTTCCTTCTGCATGTTACATACTTTGCACAAACCTAATATACACTTTTTACCCTACGGGTACAGGTTAAAAAATTGTGCTTCCACTCGCAAACCTAGTTAGCTTAGCCAAATAATTTTTCGATTAGCTGTTTATATCTGAGTATTTTTAAAGATTTGCAATATATGTACAGCTTGAAAACCACGTAGACAACACAGCCCAGCCAACAAGTAATGGGAGGGGACAAACAAAGATGCCCAAACAACAGCACCACCAACTATTGTGTTTTGACAAATTTTAGAAGGCATATCATTTATTTCTTGGTCCGTTGACAAGATCTCAAATTGAGTTCTGCATTGGTGGTTGGCAGAGAGCAGTCTTGTTTGACTTATGGCCGCTTGTCGCTTCAACATAAATACCACTCACTCACGCCGACACTCACACACACTACTTTCGCAGCATTGGTTGTACTGATGTGCAAAGGGGGGATGGCACGCGTATCTGACGGATAGGAAAACATGCAACTATGCTACAGCTACACATGTTTGCGAAAATAGTTGAGATTTCTGGCGAGTGCGGCGGTAAAAGAACATTTCGCATTTTGATTTAATTTTGCTGCCCAATATTGTTGTCTTTGTATTCGTGGCAACTTGCCAGGCCAGCCTTAAAAGCACATAAGACACTCTCAGACATCGGATCTCGGCCCTTTCATGTACTATAATTGACTTATTCATCAGACTTGTAGCATGTTAGTACGACTATAAACGATTTTTTTCTCTCTGAGCTAACAAGTACTAAAATGTACATTATAACTTAAGGGCCGCTGGTAATTGTTGCACAAACAAATAAGTAGGATAATATGCTAGTGCTAAATATTGTGCATCAGTAATGATTCAGCTCGCTTAGCGTATTATTATTATTATTTGCCAACACACGGTCTCACGCATATTTTAGTGTTCGCGTCGCAATTGTTGTTGCCGTTGAAGTGCTGGCCACTTGAGCAGACAATGAACTACTGACGAACCTATGCATGATGACATCATCTAGTCGTTAACTGCCTTCTTTGCTGTTTAACTGTCTTAAAGCAATTTGAACGACTCTTGTCCATATAAATAGAATTGTATACCTCAGGTTTGTATGCCTTTTGCAAGAGGTGGCTATCACTGCTCTAGTCTTACAAATCAACCGTACCTAATTATAATTAGTAGTTTGAGGTCGCCAGTCTTCTCAATTTAAATGTTGTATGCTAGTGCTTCATTGTTCCAACGGCGATACGGAAAATCCTCTATCAGGGGAAGGGGGTGGGGGGGCATAAACAAATAAAAAAAACTTGCAGACAGATGGACAGATTAAACAAACATATGCCCCCGCACTACCCTCAGCTGGTTTTCCAAAACACCAACTTTAACAGTTGTCTCATCATTTCATTCTTATTTATAATTATTTACTGTGGTTCTCATTAATGACTGAACGATTGTGAATAAAAAAGAACCAACCGTTATTCATAGAGATTTTTGGTGTGCCATGTTTCTGATAAGGTTTTACATTTCATTTTTTTTCACACTTAGTGTAATGTGTGTGCCTTTGCGTGTGGTCGACCACAATGGTAAATAACAACAAAGTTATGACAAATTAGATAAGGCGTATAATATCACTGATATGGCGACGACGTCAACACATGGTTACAAAGCGAGTGTTTGAAGTTGCACAAATTACGTTTTTGATATCAGTTTCCTATGACCTGGTGTTTCTTTTTCCTAGTGATCAATGATTTAAATATAGCTTCTGCTATTTTCGGAATTTGGCAATTACCTCTTGTAAGTGCCGATTAGTCCTGTCCTGTCCTGTCCGACTTTAATGAACATTTGAGCCATAAATGTTGGCACTTTTAGCAGCTGTTTTGTTCCAGAAACATAAACTTGTGCATAAAACCGATGCACACGAATTCTGTTAGCTTTGAGAAATATGCCAAATACTATTTCTACAACATTTACAAACAAATTGAACATACATATTTGAAAACAATTATTGGACAGAGTATAAAACCATTGACCAGGAATAACCTAATGTGGTATAAACGGTCGGGCACGCTTTTACATTTTTGTTTGAATTTTTAATATATTTTTCTGATGACCATGGCTTTCTGTTTGGCTCAGCCAGCTTATTACTATACTCTTCGTCTATGCCAATCATATGTTGGGACAATTGTCGATATCTGTATGCCGTTTACGTCGCTTAAGCATAATGATTCTGGGCTTTATTTTGTAATTTAAGTACACAGATGTGCTCACTTGGATTTTGCTCAATTTATAGCAGTATTGTATATGTGTTAGGGTAGCAAAAAATATGAAACCAACCTACGTAATCCAAATGCGGCGAACAGCCAGCTTATATGATATAGAGGTTCTGCAGCGGTATCAGGTATCAGGTCCAGCAGCTGCCTGCACAAGACAATACCCAGGCCATATACTTGCAAGGGAACAGTCAGCCCCTCAGGCGCCTTAAGAAGATTCACCCGCGCGACCAACCTTCCGCACTCTTTAAATTGTTTATCAATAGTTGTCTGTCAAGGTCATTGAGAAAACTTAACAATTGTCAAAATAAAGAATAGAACGAACAAATAATGTTAGGTAGTTTGGAAATATTCTATTTATTCGCTGAAGATTTGACAAACAAATAAAACATCTAGATCGACTTGTCTCAATCTGATCAACCATATATATACTACTTATGTGAATATACCTTGTGGGGTCAGCCGTGGTTGTTACAAGAGCTACACGATTTGAAATTCCCTTCTTCCATTTGGCTATAGGGTATAAAAGCACAGACGGTGGCTACTGAACCAGCTGTTTTGTTTTGCATTAAGGTTGCTGTGAACGAAATGTAATATAGTTTTTTATGTGCCTAATAAACTACTTAGCACAGAGTCTTCGCAGAATTCCTTTCTTTTTTTCTTTTAGTTGACTTTTGGTTTTTCACTGCCATTCAACCTATTTACTTTTAACTCTAATTCATTACTTTACGCGCCATTTAGTTAAACAATGAGTTTTGCTTGTTTTCCTGCTTGTTGTTACTCTTGCGTGTTGAACGTTGAATCTTTCAGCTATTTTGTTTATTTACACGCTTTTGAAAACAACAGCAACAACCTGCCTAATGAACAGCATTTAGGGAATGCTCGTCGTCCGCTCGATTTGAGTGCCCGCTGGTATTGCTATTGCTGTTGGCAACGGAAGTTTGCATGGCATAGAGATTTCATTTACGAGTTTTTCTTTTCAGCAACCAAGAACAACAATGAGTAGGAGAATCTGCTCCTCCATTGCCTGGAAAATACAATAGTTTTTAAAATAAGTTAAGGATATCCTCAATTTGTTTCCACTACATGTGCCCCCTTTCTCCTATTCTGCTCTTCTTTATCGTTTTAGGTAAGTTTGTGGATGTGAGGCAACAGGTTTTGGCATGAATCGTCACACAGCAGCAGTAAGTGTAAATTCAAGTTAATTCTATAGCTGTACAGTAAAAAAATCTCACATTTCTGCAAATTATCTATTACCAAGATGAAAAGAGAAAGCAAGCAAATATGTTATATATGCATTTATTTTTATTTGTAATAAGTTTTGTTATTTTAAAGAATGTTTGTTTTCATAGCCTTATCCCAAGGGAAAAAGGGTACCTTAATTTAGTTCTAATGTAGAAGGAGATAGCACTGCAGGCCACACAAAGTATATGTATACTATAACATACATATATGCAAGCATTTTTGATTAGACGAGTGTCCTTATCAGAAAGTTGATTCACCAGGGTATACCACATAAAAGTTGTCTGAAGTTGGAGATGGAAAGCTTTCTTTCCTTAGAGGTTGGTACAGGATTTTTTAGGAGCCACAACTCGTAGTAGGATTCTATGCTGACTTTTCGCAAGCAGTAAAATTTAGAAATCCCGATGATCAACAACAGTAGATCAACAATTTCAGTTTTGAAACTGCCGTGTAACTTCTGCAGAGACAGAACTTACTTCATCTTTGTATAGAAATTTCACAATTTTTTTAAGAACAACTTCAACTAAAACATTATTTTTATGGCATATTCATTGCAACCTTTGGAACCGCAAAATAAATGACTTCAAATACACAAAAAGAAACTTCATATTTAAATTTTATTTCCGTAGGCGACAACTCGCTTTTAATGCCATAGAATTGTGTCTCTTTTAAAGGAAGTGTCCGGATGTTTTCGGTAGACAGACAAATACTTGTTGTCCGAATTACAGAATCCACAATAGCATAAGATTGTTCCGTACCCACAAGCTTACCCCAAACACCGCATTCCTTGTTGCATAAAAACTGTAACTGTGTTGCATGCTCGATTTGTGAATGTAAGGGAACTTATACTTTGAACTGCAAGTGACGAGCACAAAGCCAAATGCCACTTGAGTTTCACTTTGACAGCCAAAACCAACAGCAACAACAACAACAACAGCGACAACAACGACAACAAGGGCCATTTAAACCGCAAAGCTTAAAATGCTAAACATTTGGTGAGCATAGAAATTATTATTATTTGCTGTTGTTTGTTCTGCTGTCTGAAGCTGGTGTTGTTGCTCCAATTTCCTGCATATTTTTCATGCCATTTCACATTTGCAATTTCAATGAATAGCGTGAAATACTACTGTTGCATATGTGTTTGTGCATGTCTTTGTGTGTGTGTGTGTGTGTGTGTGTGCATGTGTTTGTTGACGTGTGTAGAGTATGTGTGTGTTGTATGGATTCCTTGAATTTGTATTTATTTTATTTTATTTGATTTTTTGTTGCCGTATGCAATTGAATTGCAAATATTTTTGCCAGTATTTGTATTTTTCTTTGTTATTTTTTAAAACTTTTTTTTTTGTGTATTTTAGCGACGCCATGCGCCAGTTAAATAAATGAAATTCTATTGCATTTGATTAGTTTGAAAATAAACAGTCCGATCTATTTCAATTTGAGTCCAAACTTAACACTGTGTGTTGTTATTATCCATTGTGGCACTAAATGGCATTGCGTATACGCAGCGTATGCCCATTAAGCCACTAAGTTGCCATGGGCAACAGAACGACCCCGCTTAGTGCACACACAAAGCATTAAAAGTATCCAAGTATGGCCCTGATAAAACAAATGTGCAACATAAGCAAAAACAACAACAACAACAACATTAAGAGCCCGTCCGAAATCGGGAATCAAGAATCTTTTGCTTTGACTGCCGCCGCTGCCGCTGCCGCTACTTAGAACAGTTTTATTTCACAGCTTGCCGCCTGTGCGCGCAGCTAAAAATAATATTTACGATTTTATTTCATTTTCATTTCATGTTTGCGCTTTGTTGTAAGTTCCCGCAGCTCGTGTTGATTTCGTCGTTGATTTTGTAGTTGCTGCTGCGGGCTGGGAAGGCAGGAAAGCACGAAGGAAGGGAGACAGGCAGGCAGGGGAGTGCTTCTTGTTTGTGTTTTAGAGAACATCGCTTATAATTAGCTACTTTGGTGGCCAGACGGCGCTGTTTGTTGCTCATAAGTCAATAGCTGGCGACGTTTTAACGGCAAGTGAAACGTGTGCCTTGTTGCGCTCCTCCTCTGCGCACCCCTGCACCCCATAGCGCCCACAATTACTGCATCTTACTCAAAAATCTTGGCGCTAACGGGAAAATTATGAATTTATGGATGTGTACGCGTCCACGCTGGTCGCATGAATTAAAGTATAATTCATATTTATTGTGCCACTAGCCGAGTGGTGGCATATAGTATCCACCTGTGTGTGTGTATGAGATATTCTGGCTTAATTATGGGGCAGCACCTTCATTTCTTTTAAATAAGCGATTTGGCTATATATTTGTGGCTACATTTGCCACATGGATATTGATTAATTCGTCGATTGTGCAAGTAAATCCTTCAAGTATGTTAGAAAGGCTTGCTGTTATTAGAAAACTTGATTGTGGCCGGCAAACCTAAAGGATTTAGGAGGCCGCTTATAGCGATAAATAATATATGCAAGCAATTATTTATTCATGTGGGCATTTTCGATAACAATAGATGCTGCAATTTCTTAATAAATGTCCGGTGGGAAGGAAGATGGGTAGAACATCCAGAAAAATCATCCCCATCAGTATTTGGTACTCACCTTTTCTAATATATCTAGAAATATAATAAGCATTATTTGGTACTCACTTTTTCTAATATATCTTGAAATATAATAAGCATTGTGTGATACTCCAGATCTCATAAATGTCTATTAATTTTCTTACAATTTAGTTGAAATACAACTAAATTAAGGCTATTAGTGTTTTTTTTTGTGGTATTCACGTTTGATTGTGATAGGTCAAAGAATTTCATTTTGCAATATTAACAATGTTTTTTGCACACAGAACGTAACGAAATTTTATTGATATAATCCTCTTATAAATAAACGGAAAAATTTCACATCGTGACGAACGAATTTTTTATGTCAAAACATTATATGCATAGTCTTGAATATATGAGCACACAACCGCACATCGTTTTAGTCTAGATGGTATGCCTATGTTCAGATGTAAATATGGCCATAAACAAGCTATTTGGTAGTATACGAGTATACACATGTTTGCAAGTATTTGTTCCTTACAGGCCATTGGCAGTGTTAATTATGATGTAAAGGGGGCCGTAAAACACAATTATTAATTTCAATTAAACATTACTTTTCAACGGAATAAGCTATAACACCCAATTACGATTTTTTCAAATGGAATACCATTGGCTATAGTATGTACATATGTATAGTGCAATGGAAAAATTATTTACAGTGGGTAGTGTATGGTAACGGAAAGATCCAATGTGTTAAATGAAAACTGCTCCGAATAAGGCCAGCTTAAAACGAAGTGTATAGAAATATCGAATATTTTGAAACCAAATAATGGATCGTATATTTCTCTTTCAAATAGGTACTTAATTATTTTCAGCAGCCTTTTTAAATTGTGCATGTGATGCTGCATTAATAATTTCAACATAATTTCCGATGTCTAATTACTTTTGTCGGAAATACATATGGTTTCATAGATGGGTACGTGGAAATAGGACAGAGGTTTAAGGTAGAAGATACTTGATATACCCAAAAAATCACCTATATAGAACCTTGTCCAATATATAATCCCATCGATGACATACCTTTACATAACGGCAAGAGCCTCAACAAAAAGTTATAAAATTTTTTTATCAATCAGACTTAAGTGTCTGTTTAATTTATTTAAAGCTATTCAAATGTTTGGTACCACTTCAACATTTGACTTACCTATTTTGAATCTTTAAGCTGTAATAAAATTTCTATAGACTTGGATTAAACAAGAAAGGAATGCTAAAGTCGAGCGGGCTCAACTCTAAAATACCCTGTACCACCTCACAAAAAAAAAAAAATAATAATAATAAAAAAAAGTAATTAATTCATTTAATTAAATATAAAATATTTAACACATGCATACAGACATACATAAGTGTTTACGTACAATTTCAACAGCATAGATTTACATCAGAATCGCGTTTATGCGTGCTTGTATGTCGGTATGTAAACATTGAATATCTTTGAAAATAAACAACCGACTTTCAAGTATGAGATATTTATACTCTGTACATGAAATGTACAAGAGTATATTAGGTTTGCGCGAGCTGAAAAATGTAACAGGCAGAAGGAGGCGTGGCAGACCCCACAAAGTATATATATTCTTGATCAGCATGACGAGACGAGTCGATCTAGCCCTGTCTGTCTGTCTCTCCGTCTGTCCGTCCGTATGATCACCTAGATCTCAGAGACTATAAGAGCTAGAGATTTTTGATTTTCCCCCCCACTTCCCCCCTCTGGGGGTTTTCCCGATTTTCCATTCGTATAATCGCCTATATCTCGGAGACTAGGAACACCAAATTTTAGTCCAAGATGCCTTGTGTGAATACGCAGAAAATCTATATTTTGGAATTTCTCTCCCTTCCCCCTCTCCCCCGCAAATGCGATTTTCTCTAACTCCCGTAATTCTTGGAATTTCGAACTAAAATTTTGCAAATACTCCCAGTTAGTTATTATGTGTCCGTATGCCAAGTTTCACTATGATAGACCGATTTAACAAGTTATAGCCATAAATATATTTGCTGCTGCAGCGCTGCTTAAGCGCTGCCCGCGGGTGTTGTTGATGTTGCTGTTTAGTTGACTGCGAAAATGCTTACACAGACACAAATAGACGCGCATAAACATACATACACTCACATAGACGCAATTGCTTTGTATATGTGCAATTATATACCCTTTACTTGAGTTCGAATACCGAGAAAGGTAAAATCCATCCAATTTTTTTAAATTTTCTTATTTTTTTTCTATAATTATTGTAAACATATGTACAGAGTATTTCAAAGTCGGGACACCCCACTTTAGCTTTTTTACTTGTTTTATTAAATTTGGTTCTGTTGACAATTTGTTGAACTGAGGTTTTCAACACTGGGCTACTCAAGTCAATCGGATCACTTATGACAAAGTTATTCAATATTTACATACCGACATAAAAGATGGTACTTTGTATTAAGGAGGAAGCTAAGACTACATTCACCAAACTTAGTATGTAATCTAATCTTTCGGCAACACTTTATTGAATTTTTCCCAGCCTTCGCTTCCTATTTCCTACCACAAATATGTTAATTAATCCTTTCAACCTGCAACAGAAATCGCTCTCCTTCTTTTTCTTCTGCCATGCGTGCTTAGCAGGGTGTTTTTAAGTGTCGGTTTTGCTCGACTGTAACATTCTCCGTTGTTTATTTTCTGTTTTGTTTTCCATATGGAATATTTCAATCTTATTGTTCTCCCATAAAACATTTTCTAATTAAATTGGAACTATATAATAACATACTATTTTGGCCATGGCTTGCCTCGGGAATTTTTAAAGTTTTCTAAAAAAGTTTTTGGTTTCGACTTTAAGAAGATTAATAACTATGTATGTATGTACAGAGGTTGGTCAATTCTTTCATGCAAACACTTAATGTGAACAATTTTTGCAAATCACCACAAAACGTAAACATAGTGAGGAGTGTTGAATGAGTTGATATTTTTATCGGGATCATTATAGCGTAGATTTATAGCTAGCCAAAGCATTTTCAGATTAAAACAACAATATTTGATAAATCCTGGCTGTGATTAATGCGGCAAGCATCAAATGGCAAATGTCTGGTTATTTGACAAAAGAGGCGCCGCCGGCCATTTGCCAACCAACCAACCATTCAGTATTTCTAGTGTTTTAAGAAAGACAAACATACAACATACTGTATTTATAAGTTTATGTATTATAGAAATATTATATAATATATATATTATATATAATTTTTGCTCAATATTAATATTTTAGTTCACGTTTTTCGTTCTCGTTAACCACTTGGCGCTCATAAAGATGGTTCATTTAATTTTCTATATACATGCATAATATTTTTATGTTTAGAGCTATTTTTTATATTTCGGCCGTTGGCGTTGGTGTTGGCCTCTTTCCAAGTTATTCAGTTCTCTTTGGGCCTGAAATAAAACGAGACGAAAGAGTGAAAATAGAAATGAAAACAAAAACAAAATGGAAATGCGAAATGTTTCGCGGCTCTTAATAACAACGTCACAAACATATACTATATGTATGTATAATTCTTAATTAATTTACGTTGATTTTTTATGTGAACCAAAATGATGTATTAAATTGTGTTGCGAGTGCGGCACCCACTCGGATTGCTGGCATTGCTGGCATTGCTGCCTGGGATGATTGCTCACCTGGTCGATGTGATTGGGCGTGTTTTTAAAAATACATACAGAGTGGGAAACAGCATTGCAGGTTGCATTGCTGCGAGAAATCAATATTGGCAAACTTTGAACTGAATTAGCGATTTTCCCATTACATGATAAACTTTAACGCTGCGTGGCTGCCACGAGATGCTTGGCAAAGGGTGCCTGCCCTGTGCCGGCACCGATAATTGTGCTGGTGCTGGTGCTCGGTGCTCGGGCCGGTGCCTGATTATTTAGTTGACTTGTCTTTGATATTGCACTGGGCAGCACTGTCGATTGGATGTGCTTTGGCTTTTAGGTAATGAAATTTTTGCATGTTGCCGGGCCGGTGTAAAAAGTTTGCCGAGCCATAATGAGCTATTATGACGCCTGAGCTGCATAAAATCAACATGCAGGCATGCCGCCGCCTGCCCAACGCGCCATAGAATATGGAATTAAGCAATGTCCATTTAGCATTTGAAAAGCGCACGTTTTGCCTGCACATCACCGCCGTAGATGTTCATGTGGGTGACGTGTGCATGTGTGAGTGTGTGTGAGTGTGTGTGATGGTGTGTGCGTGCTGTGGCTGCCACACAATATACCTGTACGGATGGCAGCAACTGTGAAGCTTTCAACAATTCCTCGTTGGTGGGACTGGCATGTGCGGCATGTACACACATTACTTCGATGTGTGTGTGTGTGTGTGTGTATGTGTGTGTGGTAATTTGTATGCAGCGCCGTGCCGGTGGCTCGCCTGCTTGGCGTTGAACGATTGCGCTCTCGAGTGCACTGAGGAAGCGACGTGTGCTTGCCCCAGTGCCCAGGAAACTGCTTAGCGTTGTGTTAACCTTGTTAAAGAGCTGCTCCACATCTGCCTGCGACCTGTGACCTGAGACCTTTTTGACCTGCCCCCCGACTAGATGTTGGGTGTTGTTGCATTTATCTTAAAGTGGAACTAATGATGCGCATTGTGCCACGCATGTCAATGGCTAGCGTGGTACTTTGGACTTGGCTTATAGCAGCAACTAAAAACAACATCAACAGCTCCCTTAATTGCGTTTGCGCATTACAATTAACAGATATTACGGCTACAGAGCACTTAGGTGACTACTTTTTCTCAAAGCGAATGATTCATTTGTGCAGTTGTGAGCAAACCCTATTGCTGCGTGTTGATGTTATTTGACTTAACTCAATTAAACCACACATAATACTTGAGTAAACTGTTGTCAACATTACTCTTGATTGCAGTTCAATAAATGGACAGAGATTCGTTTAAGCACTCGTATGTTCATGTTTTCAGCCACTGTTGATTATTTTCGAGGCAGCTGACATTCAGAATATTGAAAAAGCCAACATAAATTTATCTTTCAGAACTCATTCTGAATCCTAATTCACGTACTGGATCTAGAAAATATTGTTCATGTATATCGTACATGAGATATTTTTGTACCACATAAGCACATGTTCAATTAATATGCAAAAAGTTATTGTTTATTATTAATAACGCCTCCGTTTCAGTGCGGAAATTTTTTTTAATTTTTTAGGCAAAATAGGAAGGAAGCAAGTTGAATATTTAAGACCATTATGGACGAGTATGTACATATGTATATCCTCTGAGGCCAATAATTTCTTGGTAGTTTCCAAAACATTCAGGAACTAAAACGACCGAAAAAGGGAATGAATCTATATAACCGACATTTAATTTGTGAAGGAACGTAGCTCCAGGGAATGTTATCCGGTTAGGTAGCGACGGAAGATTAATAAGCAGAAGTGGCAAACAAACCTTGGTATCCCAATTTATAAATGCATGAACATTATTCCAGCACATTTCATACTAGAAAGGACTTCAGTGGCCTGATGGTGATCATTGATTTCTTTGGACTAACGATTAATGAATCCAAGGAAATATCATAAAAGATAAATTTTGAATCGAAAATTTTGATAGAATAGGTTTCACATCATCGTCATTTATAAATAAACTATAGCTACACCAGAAGTTTCGAAATATTGGACCTGATTTGTAAAGGTGCAGCAAATAATTTAGTAATAACCCACAATTTAGGAACACATTACACGGCTTTAGCATTGGTTGCACTTCTTAAGCAAACAACTAGAAATATTTTCTGATCCAGGAGAGTGTGAAGATTTTAAAGTTATCATACAGAGATTACAAGAAAATGCGCTAGTTGTAAGAATTGCCAGACTAGACGTTGGACGATGGAAAAAACCCATCAGTTTTTAAATGGTTATGGAAACCACCGCTTTAACGCCTTTCTGTTACAACCGCAAAATCCAGTAAGATATTTATGTGGTTAAATATCGAATTAATTTGAACCGAAGCCAGATTAGACAGGCAAGTCAAATAATCCTGCAAGCCTGCTGCGTATACAATATTTGGCAAAGTGATTCCGGTATCTGATTAATTTGGATAATCTGTGAATGCGTATGTGCCTATAGGCGGAAAATATTCACTTTAGATTGTTCAGAGATCGGCACGTGCAAAGCTATGCTGTCTTATAATACTGGACCGACGGATAGCCGCAAAACTTACACATCAATGCATTTTTAATATGATTGCCCGCTGGTGTACAGTCGGATGGGCTGGGCTGGGTTGGGTTGTGCTGG
Source organism: Scaptodrosophila lebanonensis (assembly GCF_003285725.1). Lineage (NCBI taxonomy): Eukaryota > Metazoa > Arthropoda > Insecta > Diptera > Drosophilidae > Scaptodrosophila > Scaptodrosophila lebanonensis. The sequence continues at coordinate 1,968,088 of NW_022060538.1, forward strand.
GCGCTGCTTCCTTTTCTAAGCACGAATGCGCAGGAAATTCGCTTAAGTGTGCAACAAAATGTTAAAATTAAAAATTGATGATGCTCTACCACACTGCCTCTGTGGCCTCTCGCTTTTGCGGTTGTGCGCACATTACCCCAACTCCTCCAACCCCACCCCCGCCTCCACCACGACCACCGTCTACTCCTCTGTTGCTGTTCCTGTTCCTGTTTCTGCCTGTTTCCCCCCTGCATTAGTTTCAGTTTCAGTCGCAGCTTAAGCTTCATCTTCGTTGCCCCGAGCTTGTGGTCAGTGTAGCATAACAAAAAGACGAAAATGCGAGTCAAAACCGACACGGCTAAGCATACTATAGTCGCTCTCCAGCTCTGCAACTCTTCGAAACTTTACTCCACTCGGCGCGATGCCGGCAATCACGTGTGAATATTTTTGCACAAATGCAGTTCAGTGTAATGTATTTAGCTGTACGTGCTGCGCACAGCTCGCGCATTCGCAATTTGAAGTTATAATTTATTTAAGCGCATCCATTAACGTGCTAATATTGATGACCACCACTCACGAGTCACTCACGAAAAAGGAGCACGCAGCGCAGGCGCCCAGCAGCAATTGCCGCTCAGCGCAATTACTTTTGAGTTATTTGACGTGGGCTTTGACTTTAATAGAAATGCTGCTAGCAGCAGCACACTTTGTGTTTGTCTAGGCCTGGCCCTCCCTCGAGTAGACTCGACTCGCTTTGATTTCCATAAGTAAATTTTTGACAAAGTTGCGACTTAGCCAGCCAGCTAGTCAGTCTCAAGCAGCCAGCCAGCCAGCCAGTCAGCCAGTCAGTCAACTAACGAACGTGTGTCTAGGGCAGGTGTATGTGCAGGTGCTCTACAAATATTGTTTGCCCATGGCACACACAGATAGTCTATCAGTGGCGTCCGTACCTCCGACAGTTGCAGGCAAGTTCGTGCCCCCGGGGAGGCAAGCGCTGAAAATCGATTATGAATTATTTGAGTTAGAAAAATGACTTATGAGACTTTGCCTGAACAGAGGCTGGCGACGGCAACTCACAATGGCCACAACTTTTGTGGTATGCTTGTTTGGCATGTTGTCGTCATATTATCATTTTTATTTTATTTCTGCCACAATCTCACACCCGCACCGCACGCAATGTGTTGTGCTGGTGAGGTGGCATGATAAATGATCATCCCAATGTTGCTGTGCTGAAGGCAGCAACAGCCTTCATTGTCTGGCCAAAAGGATGCTTAGCCTTTGTTATTGGCCTTACTCTAATAAATTTAAAACTCATATATTGAAAATTAATTCTTTGTTCGCTTGCTTTGTGGATTTGATTTATGTATGTTTTCTAATACATTACGAGTATGTGCTTTCAATTTTCATGCAATTTGCAGACATCTATGTATTCGTATGTATGTATGTAATTTATATCCGGTCAAAGCTTATTTAATTATAAACGTAGCAGTTCTTGCAATTCCATCTAATACAGCGTTTTCTTTTCTTCTTTTTGTTTCCAGGTAAGTTCGCAGTACGACGGAAAGGAAAACGTGAGTAATACAAATGTTCGGTCAATGTCATTAATTCATTTATTATTACGCTGGATTTTTGGCCTCTGGGGCATACAATTTGTGGTTCTTGGCCCTTTTAAATAATTAATAAGGCGCAACGCAATCGATTTTCATATAAATTGAGATTTATTTCGTTCATACCACAAAAAAAAAAACAACAACAAAAATCGAAAAACACAGCTAATTTATTTCCCAAGTTGCGCATTTTTATAGTGCAATTATCACGCCCGTCGTGTGGGTGACTGTAGCTGTGGCCGGCCATTGCAAAATGCCATGATAAAATCATATAAATTAGTCGTAGACTACGGTCTACAGCCTAGTCCCCCACTCCCCGCACTCCCTGCACTCCTCACCTCCCCGCTCGTTCCACACTTATTAAGACACTTGATTAATCGCCTAACGCATTGTGTTTTTGTAATGCTTGCTTTAGCAGCCGTTTTGTGGGGAGATGGGTGGTTGCGTGAGTATATGGGGGTTTTGTTGCTACTGCCCCAGCCAGCTAAGCCAATTAAGTCATCGGTTTTGTGTGCTGCTCAAAGTGTCATCAATATGCCTACAATTGGAAATTAATTAGCCGCAAATTTGCTGCTGTTTTTCCCCCGCTATTAACCTATCTTTATCGAATGAATATTTCGTCGACTCATTCCATTAGCTCGTTATGTTTGGGACGCTAGGTAATCGAACCAATAGCAACTGTTGCACCTTTAAAGGATTTGTGTAAAAATTTTACATGTACGCATTAGTACCGGCCACTGTATAGGCCGGATATAAGGATATACCATTTCTATACCTTATCTTAGACCCCACCAAGTATATACATATGTTCTTGATCAGCATGATCCATGGCCGTTCCTCTGTAGGCCTGAACGCAAAAGTCTCAGAAAGTATAAGAGCTAGAGGAACCAAATTGGTTAAATTAAATCGCTAAAAGAAATTTGATATAAAGAGGCTTTAAATAATTTGTATTTTGCGTTTTCTAAAGTCATTGGATCCAAAGTAAATATTGAAAATATTTCTGCCAGACCTGGGGATGATATGTTGTGGTGTTAGTAAAAACCCGTCGGATATGCTTCTTTCTGTAGTCTTCGGGTTCCGAGACTGTTGACTCCACCTATTATGGTTCAAAAGTTCCCGGGAATGAGATTGTTGATACTTGTCACCAAGCTGCTTCTAAAATATGAGGACAGGCAAGCCGCCTTCTGTGTGTAATATAGTATGTACAATTGGCTTTTAGCCTTTCTAAAAATAGAAAAAGCAACTATATTGGAAATAGGGTATTTGCGGAATATATGTAGTAGTATCAGAGTAAGCCGCGCACTGTATCAGTATTTTACTTCATTGTCGTAAATTGTAACCGTGAATGGTTCGGTTACATAATTAAGCGATAATTGTGATTAAGAACAGTTCGACTGCAACTGCATACGATGCTATCCTACTATAAAGAAAGTGCCTGCCGCAGATTTTAAATCACTTCAAAGACAAAGTCGCCCTATCGCTCAGTTCGCCGTCACTTTATTCGCTCAATTATGAAAAGAAATTATTAAGTGTGAGCCGTGCTAAATTAGTGCGCAATTGAGTGTGGCTGCTGGCAGAGCGGTGCACTGTGCACCGTGCACTGTCTTTTGCGGCCTGAATGCGGCTGATGCCATATTTTTGCCTCATATTTTTGCCACACTTCTAGGCGAGTGCCGCCGCACACGTAACCGGTCGTGTGTTCGAAATGGTGCGGGAAATGCGGGTGGTGGCCTGTGTCTGCTGCTGGTAATATAAATGGCGCATATTTTGTGCATTTCATTTGCGTGATTTGCAGGCCAAAGTGTGTAGCATTTCTATGGCACATACTACATACTCGTGCTCGCATTGTAGAGGAAGACATGATGGGCACGAAGATAATGTCGACTATGAGTGAGGACCTGCCGGACGGTCCGGACACTTGGGCAGTCAACAGGTTGTTGCTGCCTCTGCCGCTGGCAATACAGTGAATGCAAAGCTACTTAGTTGAGGTCTTTGGCTTGGTTGTTGTTTGCATTGAGTTTGCTTGGTTTTTGTTTCCTTGGCTGAGTGCCAAATACGTGTAGGTTTTGGACGAGCATTGTTGCAGCTACTATATGTGTGGTTGCTGGTTTGCCGCATAGAGACCCTTTGTGGTGGCCAAATTGTGTCACAATGCAGTAAATTCGTCTGTTCTATACAGCCTTTGAATGCACCTCCATCTCATGTGTACCTAAGGAGCGCTTCTCTTGAGATATGCATCGCCATTTCTTAATCTGGCTAGAAGCATAAATCTGACAGGGGGTCGTCTGCGAGTGGCAGCTTCTTCGAAGCGTTGCTAAAATGCTTAATTGACTGAAAATAAAAGCTATAAATTATACAGTCGCAGTGGCAATCGCCACATTTCTCCACTCTATAAAAAAAGAGATGTGTTTGACGAGTTGCTGCTTACGGTTTTTCTTGGTGAACGGGATGCCACTCATGTGCTCCATTGAGAGTTCTTATTATGGAAAAGAGTGAATCCTAAGGGCTGTGGCAGGCTAATGCTACACATCGGTCATCGATTCTAATCGGTTTAAACAAGACACAAAGCACAATTATCGGCATCGATAAAGATTTTGCAATGCCAGATCTCGGCAATTTTCACAATATAAACAGTCAAAACAGACAACGGAGCACAAACTGCTCAAGTTTTTAGGTAGAACGCTAACTCTTGTATACCCTGTGCCAACATGATCTGCTTACAGATAAAATAAGTCTCTATGCCTAGTTTGGTGTCCTTAGTTGTTATAACCCAAAAGCTCTTGGTGTTCATATGACTACGGATGATTATTGTATTAGAGTGACAATGGTATTACGTGTACAAAAGTTTTATTTATGTGTTTCCAAGATCCAGGTGTTCGTGTAGTCGGATATACCCTTTGTTTACAGAGTATAAACACTGAGGACTCAGTCACTCAATCAGTTTCGCAGCAGACAGCAGGCAATATGTTTCAAAGGCAAAAAACAGATCTTTCTAAATATTTATGCTTGAAAATCGAAATAATACGGCGTCAGGAACAATAAATAAGGTTTGATATTCCCGAGAACTGAGCAACCATCAAAAAGTTTGTGCAAGAACTACATTTTATTTGATCTATTTTGGCGTGCCAGCAATCGTGCATGTTTTGAACAGTTTGAGGCTTTTATTTTGTTGGTAATAATATTCCAAAATGAACAATACTACTTGTACACTCCCATGATAAAACTGATGCCTGTCTGTTTCAATCATTTCGAACCCGACCAAGTGAGATCGCGATATCATAGAAATGATATGATTTAAGAAGCGTGTATGTATTAAAATCAATTTTTGTTTATAGAAATATTGCAACCAAACTGTAAGTAGATAATATGGTTGCAAAACTTTTGGATCACACAGCAAAAGGAACCTAGTACTTTCTAATGAGAAATTTGATAGTACGAACATTGTCAAAGAATATTATTATTGCTGTAAGTCACACTGATGTATCATATTTCAATATTAACCCTAGATGGTTGTTCTTATTTTACGTACACCCAGGTTGTTCTACATCGAAACGACTACGGCCGATTTTAAATTCCTGTTTGATCTAAAATCACAAAATTCTCAGTTTTACATTAAAAAAAAAAAAATTGTATTCAATATTTATGACTTAAGTCTTATATTTCGACCAAGCTTCAAGTAGTTATGCTCATGAAATGTAAAATTTTTGATATACATAATTGTATACATAATAATTAAAACTAATAAAGGAACTTAGTTTAATGTACATTATTTTGTATTTAGAAAAAAAAAAGGTCAGATCTAAGTAACTGTTGTGGACATCCGGAATCTTTTTGCTTCTATACTTTCTTAAAAATCGACCTATGCTATCGACAGGAAGTGGGGGGTGACAGATAAATGAACAGACATGAATATGTATCAGAAATAAATTAATAATTGTTTATCCGCCATTTCGTAGAAACCTCGATATCTTTTAAGACATCAAGCCACAATTACGTTCAAAAACTTGGCACTTAAACCAAGTTTATTTCGAAATATATATGCAAGTTCTTTTTTTGTTTTATTATATCTATACCATCTGTGTGGAGTGTGAAAAATAGGCGGTTGCATCGCAACATCAGCATTCAAAATTGTTAAAAATGAACAATTTTATAGAGAATGATTTCAAAACAGTGCCATGTCCCAAGTTGTACGATTTTTTGCTTTAACTGAACTGTTGTTTTTGGAATCGTTTAATGTTCTTCGTGTTTATTATGCGGCGCAGCGGAGCAAATCATTAACACACTCGACGTATAGTATGTGTGTGGGTATTAAATTGTGTTTGTCCCACTTTATTTTCATCAAATAGTAGAAAAGCAAAATAAATGAGTTACGAATATATCTTCGTTTGTGTCGAACCTATATACCCTTTTCTACTCTCTACAACAACAACATATTTTTCTGCTGTAACATTATATGTTTCGCTTCTTGTAAAATCTAAGTATTTATTAGAAAGAATTTTAAACTTTTTTCCAATTTCATTAAATTCCTAATATTTCGAATTTTTCTTTTTCAAATATCTTTTAAAAAAATTGCTCATATAGAAATTATATTTAAATTAAAACGTGTCTGTGGCAGCTATGTGATATATTGATTTGTGAAAAAAAGTGGATGCAATCGTCAACGGTGCTTTCTTATGGGTGTTACAACATGCTTATGAACAACAATATACCCTTACAGTTTTCAGTGAAGAGTATAATAACTGAAAATTAGTAGACGACGACGCCGACGACGGCGATCGTAATCTAAACAATTTCGCCACATGCTGCGGAAGGTAGGGGAAGTAAACAATAAATTCAAGAGGAGAAAGAAGAAGGAGACAGACAGACAGCTTAAATAGGAGCAGCATGAAAACATCAGCAGTATTCGCTGGAAAACCATAATACCAGCTGAAATTTAATGTAAATAATAGCTTGCAGATACACGAGCATGCAAACAGCTGTTGCTACTATTAAGATACTCTTTTAAAATACTTTTGCAAGCTGTTTTTTTACAGCCTGTGTAGTACCCTAAGCGAAAAACGGGTATGCTTGTATGTGGTTTGTGCAACTGGCCGAGAAAATCATATACGACCCCATAAGCTATGTATGAAAATATTCTTGATTAGCATGACGAGAAAAATTGAATGATCGTCTGACTTGGCAATACAAGTTTATTTCATTTGTTTTATCGGCTAACAGCTTGTGTGAGGGTATTCTGCCGTCAGCCTTGCTAGCCTGTAACAATCTCTCTTGTTTAACGATCATCGCGTGTAGTCTGCCAACAAGATCAATAGGTGCTGGTGAATCAAATATCGCTGCAATTTTTATGGCAATAAAATATGCTTTGTTAAATGATACTTTTCTTCTAAACTTCAAATACGGCAAATAACCCAGAAATGCTCGCCGTACGTTAATCGAGAATGTTCCGGCATCGGCGCTGTCCAACTGGCCGACTGGCCGATTGACATACTAAACGAGAGGCCCGCTAGAACAGAGCGATCGCATTATGACGCTTCCAATTATGTGCTGCAATTGAAAAGCCACTTGTTATAACTCATGACCATTTAAATTTCTATTGGTCTAACTGACTGATTGACTCACTGACTGACACACAGCAATCAGCGTCAACAACAACAAACACATGAGCATCGGCGATCATCGTTTGCACTTTTGCGCTAATTTTCTGCTGTATCGCAGTCTCAATTGAATTATGACAAATTAGTTGGCTCGAAGTGTCGGGTCAGACCGTGCTGGCCCACGAGAAAGTGCTAATTACTTAGCGACGGCAAACAATAATGCAGTTTCAGGATCTGCCCCGGACTCGTCCGCTCCAGCCTGGTTCATGAGTTGTTGTGCTAAGGACTTGTTTGCACTACTTTCCTTGTTCGAACGGACGAGACAGGCCAAGTAATAGGCAGTACTGTGTGATGGGTCAGGGGTTGTGTAGGGGGGACGTGCAATATGATCGCGAAGCAGACAGTGCTGTTGCACGCATGTGAATGAGTTTTTCACATTGTTTGGCATTTTATGAGCGTGAAATTAAATTAATTAAAACTACACGTAGACGTTGCCAACGTTGCTTCTGTTGCCACGTCGCAGTCAGCCACCCAGGCAGGCACGGAGTCAGTCAGGCAGGCAGTCAGACAAGCAGTTAGTCGCACATCCTTACTTGCCTTTGTTTGTCTATTTGCAGAATATATGAGCATTGGGGGGGTTGTGGCGTAACAAATTTTGTGCCCAGGTTGTTTTGAGAATAGCATTCTGGATTTTACACCTTTTCATAGTTGCGCGTTGCTGGCCACGCTTGCTTTTCGCTGTCACACGCATGGCGCCCCCACCGCACCTGCAGCTGCATTGTCTATCCAGTTAGCTGCTCGGTTGACTGCCCAGGATAATAGTATAGCACATCTGTTGGTGTCGTCAGTGTGTGTCCTGTGTGACCGCTCAATAGGTCCGCAATGAAGTAGCTTTCAATTTCGGTATTTAGCTTAAAGGCAAACATGTAATTAGGCGCACTATCTTTTCAAATGTAAGACTGTAATAAATAAACCTTTAAGAGGTTTCGATAACACATAAGAATGAGTCTGACTTGCATGATGAAGGCTTTCTATTTGAGTTGTGCATCTGAATTAAGATAAATGATATCAGCTAATGGTGGGAAATTATTATGTTAGGTTGCAGGAATTGATAATTTGCCTCCAGTAAAAAAATAAAAGGGGCTTTTATATGCGAATCCGTTTTTATACCCTGTACCCGAAGGGTAAAATGGTATATGAGGTCTGTGCAAAATATGTAACAGGCAGACATAGGAGTATCGGACATAGGAGAATCTGGATACCAACTTTGATTGTTCCAGCTTTTATAGTTCCTGAGATCCTTGCGTTCATCCAGACGGACATGTCTAGATCGATTTCTCTTGTCATGCTGATTCAGAATACATATACTTTATGGGGTCGGAGATGCTCTCTTCTGCATGTTATATACATTGGCACAAAACTAGTATACCCTTTCTTTCAGCCTTTGGGTACAGGGTATTCAAGTAATGATGTACGTTTTATATCCTTTCCTAAATAAAAATTGCATGTAAAGGTTTAAGCCGGTTTTGTTTTTGGAACAATTTGAGGAGGACCTTCATCTATATACAAGTACTATATATAAAACAGTTTGTCCTGACTGACTGATTGGTGATCAACGTACAGCCCAAACGGTAAAATCTAGGAAGCTGAAATTTGGACTCAAGTATCCTTTCAAAGTGTAGGCTGGCGATAAGAAGGGATTATGTAAAATTCGAGCTCCAAAGGGGGGACATCGAGCTCCAAAGTTTGTATGAAAAATCTATAATTTACAATTAATTTCAAACTTGGTTTGTATACTCCCAGAAAAATTCCAAGAAAAACTGCATACTTGGTTTTTTGAAATTTTTCTTGGGGCCTGAAATTTGGGCTCAAGTATGTGGAAAATGAACTCTTTAAAAAACTTTAGAGAGCGTCGAAGTAAATAAACTTTAAATTATAAGCACATTTTACTTAGGCCAGCAAAGACGGGCAAGACCTGCTAGTACATACATATAAGAGATCGAAAGAAAAAGAAGTTGGAGGATTGCACGATGTTTGCCATTCCTTTTACTTTCACATGCAAGTTTGGGACCGTTTGAGCTTAAGTGGAAATTATAAATGAAGTATCAAAAAATATTCGGCACATATGTATGTATATTAACTGATTTTATCTGATGAATAGATAATACCTAAGAAAGGTCGATAAAAATCGATATGAAGTCGTAGCCGAATTTCATATATAGCTGTTGTAGGGAGCGATATATAAAAGCTTGAATATAATTGAATATAATTTAACGGAATACTGTGAACACTTTGTCCTTCTTGCGAATACTAAGAAGCAGTGCTGCACTCAAAAATTAGCCCGACATTGTTAAACACGTTTTCTGTCAATTTAATTTCTAATTAGTCACGACCTCCTAAGGAGTCGGGCCCAGGGAATACCGGTGTCCCAAGCAGTAGCAAAGGAGCAGAAGCGGGCACTGATGGCAGGGCGGAGGATATTGGCGTGCGGACAGCTTTTCTTTAATTGAAATTGGCAGCTGTTATCGTGTGTCCAGCGGCATCTTGCACGTGATTTCGTTGCTAATTATTGTGGATAACTGGAGGGATGCATTGGTCGGATGTGTGTGGATGGTAAATTGATGAAAGTGTCACTTGTGATCGACTTGGTTACGTGTTTGATGTGCCTTTTGCATGCCAAATGAAATCAAAATTCTACCAATTCATTACACTCGACAATAATGTATACATGAACATACGGTGAGAAGACATGAAACATCAATCGGATATACTTAATGGATCCAAATACATACGTGTATATGCAGCATGCAGATGTATGTAGCCATGGGCGGCCGATGTTAAGGGTACAAATAAAATGAGTATAATAAGCTGCTGTCAGAACATTCCCAGAGTCTACAATTATGGTTCGAATTGGCATTACGTTTATTACTAAGAGGAGAAGTGTTCCCTAACATTTCGAAGATTTAAAAAAAAGTTATAAAAAATCACTTTTAGTTAAGGAGTGAGACAATCGAGCAAGGCTTTATCGCCTTATCTCGTCATGGTGGCCAAGAATATGTAATATATGTAAATAATGCCACGCCTCCTTCAGTGGGTTACATACATTTGCACTAAAACTAATATACTAGCGTTGTATACTACTTAGTATGCCATAAAATGGCACGACATGTAACTAAAGACGTACACATGTAGTTGGTTTTATTTTACAATATAATTTCATTCATTGTTCTTGGTTGTAGCAGGTTTCGCTGCTGTTTTTATTGTTGTTCTTCTGGCAGTTGTAACATTGCCGGCCGGCAGCTGGTTAGGTTGTTTGACAAGTTTTCCTACAAGTTTTCCTACAACTGCATGAGCTCATCATCATTTGAGGGTATCAGCTGGGCCAAAGTGTACGCAAATACTTAGAAGTCAAGACAACTTCGAGTACTTGGAAGGCCTGACTGAAGTCATTAATTTGGCATGGCAAATGGGAATTTATATGTCTGCTGCAGCGGCCAAGCAATTTCTCGTGTACAAAAACATTTTTTCAACATCAACATGTCTCGAATGGACTAAGCAGAAAGATAAACCTTAAAAAGAAATACAAATTTTCGTACAAATGTCAATAACACTCGTCGCTGTCAAGACCAAAATATTATGAAAAGCCCAGTTGCTGTTCAGTTGAGTTGAGGCTCATTAGGCCGGCTACGTTTTAATTTTTTTTTGCGGTCGTTGGTCGCTTGACCAACCAACAACACAAATTAACAAATGTATTAAAAAAAGCTCGTTTTGTGGGCTACTTAAAAGGATCGATGGCTTACTGTGTCAGTGTCCATGGTTGTAACATAAACAAATGCTGAGTATTCAGAAGATTCCGTTTTTGAAAAACCAAACCTGTTGTACGCACTTAATGCCTTTTGTGGTATGGCAAACAGCTTCAATTATTAATCATTAACCACAACTGTTGCTAACAAATATTTTATTTTTGCCGTCGACAGCTCTTATGTACATATATAGATGAGCCATTTTGTTCGAGCTTCTATAGCAACCAGATAACTGAGAACACAAAAACTTACCTTATATAATACCATTTCTTCAATTTCAAATTGAAAAGCCACTTCAAATGCAAAAAACAACATTGGGCAAACTTTTAGTAATGTTTCTTGTTAAGATTTAAAAAAACCACAACCAAATGTGGGAAGTAACTTTTGACCTCTGTTTTCAGCCTAAAATAATTTGTTTCCTTCAGTTCTGCTCGATTTTTTGGAGATATTTCATTAGGTTTTTTGATAGAATTAGGCAATATATACGCTCCTAGGTATATATATATTTTTTTTTTAAATGTAAAGATTGTTATTGTTAATTTGAAAAATGAAAAAAGAAAAACAAAATAATTTGCTCTATGTTTTATTTTGTTGTTCTTTTGGGCCCATCTATGTTATGATAGCTTCTTTGCCCGCTCCACACGCACTGGGAAACAAGAGTTTAATCAATTAATATTGCTGTTCAACTGGCCCCACACATGTTTTTGTATATTATATACAAATACTTTAACATGCTTCCAACAACCAAACTAATTTTGTTAAAATGTTTTGTTTTGTAAACTAAAATTTCAAAAAAGAAATACACAGAACACATACACATACGAGTATATGTGTGTGTATGTACATATGTACAGACTGCATGTACAAACTGCAATGCAAACAATAAGCAAATGCTCATTGCACGGTACGTGTGGCCATTTGTTTAGCGCTTGAAATTGGTTGCCGCCGGGTTTGCCAGTTCTGTGTTATTTTGTTTCATTTTAGACGGCTGCTATACAATGCAATATTACTCTACTCGTACAGTGTTTGTTTTGGCTGTAAGAAACAGCAGCAAAAAATGGCACAAGACAGATTTCTGCACTCACATATGCATGGTGGCGAAAAAAATACAATTCCACCCGAGCCACTCAAACATCATCAGGTGTTTTCATTTAATTTGTGAAAAATGTTTGTCTACTGGCAAGCAAGCGCTTACCACCTACCCGCCGATTTCCCCACCAAATTGAACAACAGTGCAAAGTAGAAGCGGAAGTAGAACTATGTAGACAACGGCTTATGGCGCTTTGAATAAGCCCCGTCGTCGACTTTCTCCTTCAGGATTAACCAGATACCAAATAGATAGGTACGTACGTCTGTTTTCACAATATCTCTCTCTCTCTCTCTCTCTCTCTCTCTCTCTCTCTCTCTCTCTCTCTCTCTCTCTCTCTCTCTCTCTCCCATGCTAATCTCTCCTTTGGTTTAGAGTTTTGTAAGTCTTTTCGAGCTTAATAGCCAAAAATAAAATAAACTCGTCCTTTCTCGGACCTAGGAGAATCTGGATACCAACTTTGGTTATTCCAGCTTTTATAGTTTCTGAGATCCTCGCGTTCATCCAGACGGACAGACGGACGGACATGTCTAAATCGATTTCTCTCGTCATGCTGATCAAGAATATATATACTTTATGCGGTCGGAGATGCTTCCTTCTGTATGCTACATACTTTGCACAAACCTAATATACCCTTTTTACCTTCGACAACTTACGATCTACTACTTTGGGGCTCAACCGTTTGTTGCCCTACTATCTTTGAGACTCAAATGTTTACCGGCTACAGGAGTATTGACAAAATACTGCCACGGTGTTGAGGCACTTCTACGATAAATATTATAATGGAAATGAAAATGAAAATGTAACAGTAATGGATCGTACTGGCTTCCTAGAGGGGCCAAAACCAACGACAATGTAGGATGGTAAATTCTGAAAACCTTTTTTTACCCGAAGTCTTCAGAGAAAAATGAAAATCCATCTAGCAATGCCCAATTTATGGAGGAATAAGAATAACTTAAGAGACCTGAAAACCATTCGATATTTTTGGTTTTCATCATACTCATACTTTATGAGATCCATTGCGGGGCCCAAATTGTCAAATTGTCAACTCAATAATTGAGTTCTGCCACCTATTGTTGTCACTCTTCTCAAAGTTGAAAGCCCAGAACACTGGGGGCTCTGCTCCACTTTATCCTTCTGTGCATGGCTAAGTCTTCATTTTTCGGCCAGGGCTGTGTTGGTGCAACGTGATTGCATTGTCACCTAAACCATTGTGCGTTGACATTTTTAATTATGCACAAATCCACAGAAACGCACAACACCGACCTACACACACATCCAAACACACAGGAGTATGCGGAGTAGATAGGAAGGTAAATGATAAATGATAGCTGCTTGCTGTTACATGCAGCATGTTCTTGCAACGCTCTGCAAGCAGCACTCTACTGACTGCTCTAGAATGGGCTTAACCAAAGCCACCCAAACATAGAGCAAGCACAAGCTACAGTAGAATAGAGCGGAACTCTGAGCCTGGGCCTACCGCCAAAAAAGGCGATGGCGTCAAAATGCAAAGAGGCGACACAAATTCCGTAGCTGTAGCCGTCGCGTTGTCGTCTACGTTGTCTGATGCAAGGAAAACAAATGTGGAGGCACAGACATAGTCTTCTTTTGCGATTGCAGCTTTCAACACTAATGCAATTTGATGCCGAACAAAACCACATGGAGGCACCAACACGTAATGCTCCCCTCCAGCTGCTGTTGGCGGCGGAGGAGTCGGTGGTCGTGGTGTGGTGTGGTGTTGGCTGTTGTTGGTAAATCCTTTAGAGAAAAAGATTTTCAACGCATTTACTGCGCGTGCTGTATAGTTTTAGGCGTTACATACATACGTCGCACCCATGCATGCATGCATAAGCGCTAAGCGGCACTAAGCTCGGCACTTGCCAAAACAACACACAACCAACCACAAAGCACACTACATAAGACCCATCCGTCAGGACACGCTTCATTGCTGGCATATCAAAAATGCATATCGCACACATACATACATACGCGAACTAGTCAGAGCGCACAAGAGCGTGCTATTATATTTCTCGCTTTTCCACTTTATTGCTAGCTGGTGCAGTGTCGACGCTGTCTGCTCTTCTTATCATTACCATAGAGCTTCCGATCAATAGCCAACGTGTATTCGTCATCTTTCTTGTCGCCAGCGCCTCGCCATCGCTATCGCCGTAAACGAAATTTATGCAAATGCTGCATTTTGCTTTTCAATTTCACTCCGGCATTTCCCATTTTATATTGCCCAGCAACAAGTTTGTGTGCAACTTCTTGCCGTGTTTTCTTTGCGCATTACGCCGAGAGTCGTGAAAAATATGGGCGCCATTCTTTGCGTAAAGTGGCACTTCAACAGATACAGATAGAGAGAGGGAGGGGATGAAGAGGTGCGCATATCCTTTTCTATTTACTTTTACTTGTCACGCTAAATCTGCACAATTTCGCATGCAGCTTTAAGGCAGTCGGATGTTTTCTGTCATTCTAGAATCCATTCAGTTTGTTGTTGCTCTCACTGCTCCTGCTATATAGTATGGCTGATGCCGTTCATCCGCTCCTAAGTGTCACAAATCTAAACGCTTTGAGCTTTTTAATGCACTTTGCAATGATTTGATTGATACAGTCAGTCAGTCATTGAGTCGCAGCACAGGTTCTTCCTTGGCGTGGTTCTTTGTATGACAGGACGGCTATAAGTGCTCCGTGTGCACCTTTCTAAACTAATTGATTAATATTGTGTTTGAAAGGAAAATTTATACTTTTAGCTGAGATTTAGATTTAAAAATATGTAAAAATTGCTTTGCATATACGAAATGCCATGATTGGAATACTACCAAGCGATATATCCTTAAAAAGCGACTATTCATAATAGCATTATTGAATTAGGTGGTAACAATTACTTACTTGCTTTCTACTTTGTATCCCTAGATCAATCAGCCCAGACTGCCTTAATCAATTTGTCCCGTCATGCTTATTAAGAATATAAAAGCTTTATGGAGTCGGTTATAGTCAAATACAGCTTGTTAAAAACCTTATGAAGACTCATTACTTTATATACTACCAACAGTTCCTGCCCGTCTTTGCTGGGCTAAGCATTTGTGCTTACAATTATAAGTTTACATGCATGGCAGACAATTTAGATCCTTGAAAGAATTAAATGGAGCAATCGTAACAGAGTGGGCCAAATTGGGCGGATCACTTCTTCAAAACATGAAAGAAATTAACGCAAAAAACATGTATATTGAAAAAGAAATACTCCTAATTCATAAACAGCCGTGTAAAAAAAGACATTGATCATATGCACAAATAGGTGATTGGTACCTTATCTCTAAAGAAATATATATGAAATTTTTAATTTTCAAACCAAGTGTCCTTTAATTTCCTTAAATATTTATTAACTGAATGTAAACTGTCATTTTAAAAAGTTTAAAGAAAAATTACTATCATTTTAAGATATCAAAGATTTGTTATTTAAATACGAACAAGAGAGAACGCTACAGTCGAGCAAACCCGACAGTGTAGTACCCTGTACCCAGGTAAACTTCCGTCACTGAGTTATATGTGCCCAAAGCAGCAGCAAAAAGAGGAAGAAGAAGAGCGAACTTGTTGCTGCAGTTTGGGGGGGGTTGTACTGGCGAGAATTTGTTTTGCTAATAACTTTTCTTAGAATTGACCGAATTAAATAAAATTTTAAACGACAGTAAATAATTGTATATAAATTATGTGTGAAATGTGGACGCTACTGACGAAATTCTTCCTTTTACCCTACGGGTACAGGGTATAAAAATATTACTCCTTTTAAGAGTAAATAAACCAAGTTTAAAGTTAATCGGATTTCTAACTTTCTAAACTTGACTCCAAATTTCAGCTTCTTAACGCTTTACCACTTGAGCTGTGCGTTGATCAGTCAGTCAGGACAAACTTGTTGATGTATATGAAAATACCTTTTCTAAGAAACGTTTTTGTTTGTATCCAAGTTAAGTATTTACGCGATATCGCAATGGGCCATCCTTCAGGGCCTAAGTAAGTCTACGATCTACATACCTACCTACCTACCTACCTAGGTATTTATGAGTCTTTAAAGTGTCTCTCCACAATCGATAAACTATATATCACAAGAATGATTAATACAACCAACTTTATTTTGGTTGAATGTCTGTACCACGAGAATAATTTCGAGATTGGGAAATAGAAACTACACATATGTACAAGTATATGTAAGCAAACTCCCCTGTTGACCTATAATCGGAATTGTATTCTTATTCATAAAAAAATAAAAAACAAGAAAGGAATGCTAAAGTCGAGCAGGCTCAACTCTTAAATACCCTGTACCACCCCACAAAAAAGTAATTAAATTAATTAATTAATTAAATTAAATTAATTAACTTAATTAATTTAATTAATTAACTAAATTAAATATAAAATATTCTATGCATGCATACATATACATTTACATTTACATCAGAATCGTGCCTTATGCGTGTTTGTGTACTTGTACATATGTATGTATGTGTGCAGTAGGCCTGGTTATATGGCTATAACTTTCTTTCCGATCATTCTATCATAATCAAAATTGGTATACGGATATATAATTACTAACTGGATGTGTCTACCAAATTTCAGTTCAAAATTTCAAGAATTACGGGAGTTATAGAAAATCGTTAATAGGGGGGGAGTGGGGGAGTGGATCAGAAAAAATGAACAAACTCGTCCTTTCTCGGTCTCAGGAGAATCTGTATACCAAGTTTGGTTATTCTAGCTCTTATACTTTCGGAGATCCTTGCGTTCATACAGACAGACAGACGGACATGGCTATATCGACTCGGCTTGTTATGCTGATCAAGAATATATATACTTTGTGGGGTCTACCAAGCCTCCTTCTGTGTGTTCCATGTGCACTCGCACAAAACTAATATACCCTTGTACCCTTTGGGTACAGGGTATAAAAAAAAAATCGTATGAGTCTTGGAGTATTAATAAGGGACTCGAGCTCTGGCTTTTTTATTCAGTTGCTGACTTTCTATTTATTTTCATTTAAGTAATACTGTGCCCGAAATCTCAATTCTCAATATTGTTCCATTGAGTTCAATGCTCTGCTAAGCAGCTGCGTCGAGACAACAGCGCTGTCCGCCCACCACCTGCCTGTTAACTCATTTGTTGCCGCATTCTGTGTTCCGTGCAATATTTCTCGTTCTCGTTGGTATTAGTGCCGAGGGCGAGCGGTCGGAACTGTTGCAAGTGCACGAATTCCCGTGCAATTTTCATTCGCTTGATTTGCAACTTATGTTGCTTTTGTTTTGCTTTTGTCTTTGTTATTGTTGTTGTTGTCGATGTTGATAATTCTGCCGCTGCTGCTGCCGCTGTCGCTGTCCGTGATGCTTTTGGCTGATCTCGCCGCCGGCTTGGGCATTTTCCGCATCTGTGCGAAGCGACGCATGCTCAGTCAACTAGAAAATGCAACGGCGGCATTGTCGGCAATGTCGGCCACGGCTCACTGCAACAGTTGACTAAATGTCATGAACTTGTTGCAATGACAGCGGCGTGACGCGCTACAGACAGACAGTTCGCCGCTCTGAAGCAAGTTTTGCCATATATTTTGCCTCTATCTTCATGGTTGAGGAATTGTGCTGAACGATGGCCGCAACTTAACGGAGCATTAATCAATGGGCCTATGAGTATTTGGCTGGCACCGGGTCCGGTGGAAGCCACCTAGTGGGGCAACTGTGGCAAAAACCATTTCACTTGGTAGTTTGGCGGCGTGGGTGGCGTTTGCATTGTTCGACATTTATTACGCTGCTTGAATGTCAAACGCAGCCACAATGCTGGACAAATTAACGCGTGGCTGGCGTGTGGGTGGGTGGGTGGAAACTAGGGTCATGCATCAATGTCGTTCCTGTTGCTGTTGCACGTTGTAAGTGCCATTGGAGTGCATGACAAGCAAATGCACATGCAGCGCAGCGGCGTCGCACGCATGCACAGAAAGTCGGGCATGCATTACAAATGCCGTTGCAACGTCCATATGGTTTCCATATGTGCACAGTGGTCTAATTTCAATCAAAACGTCAGCACTACATTTGAGAATGCACGTGAGCTAAGGCACCGAGTTTGGGCGACAGAAAAGCAATTCAAACAAGATAGAACGCTACAGTCGAGCAAGCCCGACAGTAAAATAGCCTGTACTCTCCACAAAAAGGAAAAATTAAAAAAAAAAAAAATTAAAAAAAAATTAAATTATTAAAAAAAATGAATGAATGAATTAATTAAAATAATTAATTAAATTAAATTAGAATACATGTTTATGTTCAGTTTAAACAGCATACATTTACATCACGTACCTATGCGTGTTTATATGCGTGTATGTATGCAGCACAAAGTTAAACCAAAGCAGCAACAACAACAACAGCTGCGGGCAGCGCTGCCGACAGAGGCAGCGCATGAGCAGCGATTTTACTTATGGCTATAACTTTCTTCAGAATTGACCTATCATGATGAAATTTGGCACACGGACACATTAGTACTAACTGGATGTACCTACCAAAATTGATTTTTAAATTCCGAGAATTACGGAAGTTATAAGAAAAAATACGAATTGCGGGGGAGTGGGGGGGTGTATCAGAAAAAATAAACAAACTCGTTCTGCCTAGGGCTTATAGGAACCTTGATACCAATTTTGGTTATCCTAGCTCTTGTACTTACTGAGATCCTTGCGCTCATACAGACAGACGGACAGACGGACAGACGGTCAGACGGACAGACGGACATGGCTATATCGACTCGTCTTCTCATCCTGATCAAGAATATATATACTTTGTGGGGTCTGCCACGCCTCCTTCTGTGTGTTACATACATGCGCACAAAACTAGTATAGCCTTTCACCCTTTGGGTACAGGCTATAAAAATAAGCCAGTTCATGTACTACTTGTATACATTAAATTTTTCGTCTTCCATGGTTCTTATGCCAGTTAACAAATATCATTTTATGGTTTGTAATTAAGAACTATAGAACATATTTAGTCAATGAGTTCTTATGTTTGGCTTGAGGTGGTAAATAATTTGTATATCCTGTTCCCAAAAGGTGAATTGTACGCAAAGTATGAGTATGTAAGATGCGGAAAGAAGCATCTTATATTCTTAATCAGCATGTTGCGTCTGACTGG
Organism: Scaptodrosophila lebanonensis; assembly: GCF_003285725.1. Classification (NCBI taxonomy): domain Eukaryota; kingdom Metazoa; phylum Arthropoda; class Insecta; order Diptera; family Drosophilidae; genus Scaptodrosophila; species Scaptodrosophila lebanonensis. Next base: position 1,987,297 of record NW_022060538.1, read on the forward strand.
ATGACTGCCTGGATTTTCGAAACGGATTAGCCCACATTGAGTCAATCTGCTATGTAGATTCTTTTAGTCTGTATGCGAATCGAGTTTATTTTATTTTTTGGAGTTTTCGTTTTATTCCTGCTATGCGCTCAGATATCTACGAATACTTATTGGTAGTAGTGCGGTCGAAGATAGTTTTGACGTGCTTGAATATAACATTCAGATCTCGTTTGGATTTAGAAGAAGGTGAACTCCTACTCTGATTATTTCCTTGATCGCAGCTATATTGATCCTGTGTAGTATATATTTATTTGTACAATAAGTCAGTAATTAAACGATAATTTTGTTTGTATTCGCACCACTGTTCTGTGTAGTTGTTAGGAAACTTCAGCGTGCGTGTGTGTGTGTGTGTGTGTGTGTGTGTGTGTGTGTGTGTGTGTGTGTGTGTGTGTGTGTGTGTGTGTGTGTGTGTGTGTGTGTGTGTGTGTGTGTGTGTGTGGTGAGTAGTGCCACCTCGCTGCTCGGCTCAAAGTCGCGTGTCACAATAAAAACACAGCAGCATTGTCGCTTGCCGCAAAAGTCAGGCAACGTCAATTTCCGTTTGTTGTCGTCATTAAAATGCAAGCGGCTGCAGCACTTTGGCACTCTACTTTTGATAATGATGACGACATTGACTTGTCGTGCATGGCAAAGCGGCAACAAGGAGCAACCGTAAATCGCCGTTTACTCGGTCAGCAAGTGTATAAATAAAACTACGTACATACATTAATTAGTCTGTCCAGCTCCAATGCAGAACGCAGGTGGGCGGTTCGCGGATAGTGGATGGCGGGGTACAGACACCCGCTATGCGTGCATGCAAGTGACACTTTTGAGCACTTAAAGCAATTTGCTGCGAAATGCTCAGCAGACGCATAAACAAACTGACAGTGCGATGACAGCGTGGCAATAAAGAAGTTGGGTCGGACAGGCAGACAGACTTCAACATAAAGATATACAGAGTTAGAAAGAGATATATATATATATATATATATATATATATGTTGAAGTCTGTCTGCCTGTCCGACCCAACTTCTTTATTGCCACGCTGTCATCGCACTGTCAGTTTGTTTATGCGTCTGCTGAGCATTTCGCAGCAAATATATATATATATATATATATATATATATATATATATAAAACAGTTTGTCCTGACTGACTGATTGGCAATCAACGCACAGCCCAAACGGTAAGTGCTAGGAAGCTGAAATTTGGACACAAGATCCCTCTTATAGTGAAAGTGAGCACTAAGAAGGGGTTTCGGAAAATTCGAGCTCCAAAGGGGGGAAAACGAGCTCCAACGTTTGTATGAAAAATCTACGATTTTTATCCGGTTATAAATTTAGTCCGATTGATTTCAAATTTGGGTAATGTAATCAACATAACTATATCAACAAATTGGCATTCAACGATTAAAATATAGCAATATGTTTTTTACTTGCCATATATCAAATATCAAATAGTTGGGAACAGTTCGTGTCTATGTGTGCCCATGCATACATACATATGTACAAGCATATGTATCTATGCCTGTATATGTATGAAGCATGTAAATACAAAACAACAACAACAACTTCAAGTTGTTGGCTCGCTCATCTTCTTTCGTTTTGACCATTTAATGTTAATTGCAAAGGCAAAACACCAAAAGTTTACAGCTACCGTCGCTAAGCAACGACTGCGTATGCGATAGTAAAGCAGAAACCGAATAACGGAGCTACGCATATTCTGCTTCGCATTGCGGGCAGATGTATGTATGTATATGATTTGTTCTTATCGATCTCAATAAATAATTAGATTTTATTATTTAAATATTCTGCTTATTGCATTCAAACTTCGATATTTTGATGGTATCGGTGGCTTCAACTATCGAAAGTTTTACTCTAGCAAATTGAGATGAGAATTGTCAGTGCTTTTTGATCGTGGCTCATTGCTGCACGGCATTGACACGAGTGCCGTGTTTCATATTCCGAGTTTGTGCGTGACCGTATTGACTCAAATTTGAATTTAAAATTAGGATATACCCTTATAATTATTCCCCCTTTTTTGCACATAGTCTATCTTAAAACGTTGCGTTATCTCTATATATAAAACAGTTTGTCCTGACTAATTGGTGATCAACGCACAGCCCAAACGGTAAAAGATGAAATTTGGACTCAAGTATCCTTTCATAGTATCCATCATAGTGTAGGAGCACACTAAGAAAGGCTTTTGGAAAATTCTAACTCCAAAGGGGGGAGGTTTAAAAAAATATTAGTTATAGTGGTCATGTTCGTTTAAAGAAATAGTTTGGCAAGAACAAAAATGTAACGGACTACTGAACAATTTTTTGTCAAGAACAGAAAATGTTCATTTAAATACCTTAAATGCCTTCCTACTGGTAACTTATAAGGTGAAAACATATGGGTAGGTTATGCACAAACAAAATAAATACAATTGGACACATTATATTGAGCCGGGCTAAGACGGGCAATACCTGCTAGTATATATATATATATATATATATATATATATATATATATATATATATATATATATATATATATATATATATATATATATATATATATATATATATATATATACTAGCAGGTATTGCCCGTCTTAGCCCGGCTCAATATAATGTGTCCAATTGTATTTATTTTGTTTGTGCATAACCTACCCATATGTTTTCACCTTATAAGTTACCAAACTTACGTCACTGAGTTATATGCGCCCATAGCAGCAGCAAAAAGAGGAAGAAGAAGAGCGAACTTGTTGCTGCAGTTTGTGGGGGTTGTACTGGCGAGAATTTGTTTCGCTAATAACTTTTCTTAGAATTGACCGAATTGAATAAAATTTTGAACAACAGTAGACAATTATATATAAATTATGTGTGCAAAGTTTGGTTTAGGTAGCATTTGAAATGTGGACGCTATTGACGAAATTCTGTAGCGGGGGAAGGGGGGGAAATTAAAAAAAATAAAATAAACTCGTCCTTACTCGGACCTAGGAGAATCTGGATGCCAACTTTGGTTATTCCAGCTTTTATAGTTTCTGAGATCCTTGCGTTCATCCAGACGGACGGACAGACAGACGGACAGACGGACGGACATGTCTAGATCGATTTCTCTCGTCATGCTGATCAAGAATATATATACTTTATGGGGTCGGAGATGCTTCCTTCTGTATGTTACATACTTTGCACAAACCTAATATACCCTTTTTACCCTACGGGTACAGGGTATAACAAGATAGAACGCTACAGTCGAGCAAGCCCGGCAGTAAAATACCCTGTAATCTCCACAAAAAAAGGAAAATTAAAAAAAGATTATTTGAAAAGAAATAAAATATTCAAGACATACATACATAAACAAGAAAGGAATGCTAAAGTCGAGCGAGCTTGCACAGCGTACACACATAAGGCACCTTTGTGCAAAATTTGGTGTCTCTAGCTCTTTTAGTCTCTGAGATCCAGGTGTTCATACGGACAGACAGGCATGCTTCCTTCTGCATGTTACATACTTCGCACAAACCTAGTATACCCTTTTTACCCTACGGGTACAGGGTATAATTAGAAAGTGAATAAACTATATGTAGCTTGGGAATGGTGGAATTGTAGGGCAGTAACACTGATGAATTCATGGACAACAAGTTGGAACTAGAAGGCTAGAGAGGCGACAGTTCCGAGGTCTACACACTTGTAGCGAAAGTGCGCGAAGTGGTAATCGATGCCGTTCACATTGAAAATAGGAATTGAAACAAAAACAAAATGATATCTTGCTCTTGATGCGTAAAATGTACAAACGTATGTATATATCTAAATATTTCTGAGTACTGACTGACAAGTCGCTGCTGTTGGCTGTCAATAACTGACGAGTCGGAAACAAAATGTGTCCATTAGGTTGCGCCCAAAATTATGACAGATGGACGAGGGAGCAACACATTTGAACTGGTAATTCGATGACAAAGTTGTTTTTTGTTTTTTATTTATTTATATATATAGAGATATATATTTTAAACCATCAAAGCATTTTTATTTGTCATAATTTTATCTAAGTGTTTTAGTTGCTCAATTGTTTTGAAGAGAACATGCTAAGTAGTAGGAAAAAAACGATATAAGCGAGAGGAGGCGCTCGAAATTCAATCTGCCAGCATGCCACTTTTTTTATGAGCCACTGATGCAAAGTCTTGATGCAAAGTTCTGACAACAGTTGCCACTTTGTCATGCAATTTTAATTTGAACGTTGCATGCTCACTTGTGATTTTACTTTGTAGTTTTTGTTTGTGCTTTATTTATTTTTTTAAGAGTCGCTGCTCGTATTTTGACAAAGTCGAGAGTTTTTATTGGTTGCAGCAGCAGAAGCAGCAACAGAAGCGCATACAGCATTTTGATTTATTTGGCTGTATGAGGTGCCTCAGTGGCGATTGCCCGAAACGAAATAAAGCCATCAAAACTGTTGACATCGTTGCACAAACATTCGCCGAACGGAAATGACAATGATAACGATGGCGGCAATAATACCAATGCTGATGACGGTGTTTGAATGGTGTGGGAGGGGACGGTGGGGGGGAATTGCAACAAATGAAACGACGAGAGTGCATCGCGTTAAATGCGGTCGTGATTTGTGCAACAGGGTTCGCCCAGCTTTGGCTGCTACTATTACAACGCGTGAAATTGAAAAAGGAGTAAAATTGCAATATCAACAGTGATACAAACGGTTGGGGACCGAGCACCCTTGTAACAGTGAAGGACGTGCGAAAAGCTGCCAACTATTTGATGACTGATATATGTACGACTACGTAGGCTGGCCTGCGCTATGACAAAATGTTTCGAATACAGAAATTGTGTGCTGCGCGTTTCGTTGTATACCGAAAGGGGAAAGGCGCACCCGACACCATCACGATATGAGTCTATAATCCCGTCAGTATGAGCGCAGTATTGAGGAAGAGCTTAATACAACTGACTAACTGACTGGTGATCAACGTACAGCCGAAATATGGACAAGATATTGTTTTCCAGAAGCAGAAAACGATTTAAATGAATCTCCATAACTTGTGTAATTCTTCGAAATTGACTCGTCTAATCACACGTATGTAGACTTTTGGCGCCCACTGTATGTACTCGTATTTGTGGTATTTTTATACCCTGTACCCAAAGGGTACAAGGGTATATTAGTTTTGTGCGAGTGCACATGGAACACACAGAAGGAGGCTTGGTAGACCCCACAAAGTATATATATTCTTGATCAGCATGACAAGCCGAGTCGATATAGCCATGTCCGTCTGTCCGTCTGTCTGTATGAACGCAGGGGTCTCCGATAGAATAGAATAACCAAACTTGGTTCATTTTTTCTGATCCAACAAGTATGCACAAGTACACAAACACGCATAAGGCACGATTCTGATGTAAATGTAAATGTATGTATGCATGCATGGAATATTTTATATTTAATTTAGTTAATTAATTAAATTATTTTAGTTAATTAACTAATAAAATTAATTAATTAATTTAATTAATTTAATTTCTTTTTTGTGGGGTGGTACAGGGTATTTAGAAGTTGAGCCTGCTCGACTTTAGCATTCTTTTCTTGTTTTTTTTTTGCGAAGCTTGAGCAGAAATAGTTGGATGTTGATAATTAAAGACAGTGTATAATTTCAACGTTTCAGATAATAAAACATCGTAATTTAACTATTGAACCACTTACGACCGACTTATCTGTTAGATCCTTCATTGTTATGTTCAGTTTAAATATGTCAAGCCTTAAAATATCCAACGAAATACAATGAAAACCACCTTAACGGACACCTCTTTTAACCGGACACCCCTCTTAGGCGGACACTTTTTCTATAACATACGTTTTGGTGCACTTTTTAGAGCAAGGTCGTCTCTCTTGTGCGGACACTCTCTTGACCGGACGCGGACACTATTTTTCGAGAAATTCGAACCAAAGCCTCCCTTGGCTGGACGCGGGTTAACGGACGCTGACATGCATAAGCACATAAAATTTGAAAGAAAACCTCTCTTGGCCGGACGCGTACCTTTTGGTAATGGACGTTTCAAATGCATGCAAAATAGTTTCATATTTCTTTTATTTCTTTCTACGTATACCCATGTGATCTACTACAAGGTTTTTATAAAATATGTTAACTTCCGCTATTTGATCACATATTATTGTTATTATTTAAATATTTCACATTTATGCTCAGTTCTGCAAGATATATACATAATAATAGTAGTTCTTGAAAAAATATTGAAAATTACATTAAATGTGTTGTTATTTAGCTCAGGAATGGTTGCAATAGGAAAATATTTTAGTTTTATAATAATTTGCAAGAGTAGTGAATATCTGTTTTCTTCTACTATGGCTGTAGCCAAGCACTGCACTTCTGAATATCGCACATTTACTCAAAAATTGTTTTTTAAGGAAAAAATTTACAACATAAAATTATTAAATGAATTTGGATGTTCATTTTTTAATTGAGTGTTTCATATAAGTATTTACAAAATCGTAACGTATTTTTTATATTGAATAAAGTCAATTTATTTTAACCGCCTAAATAGAAAAACAATTAAAACGAGCAAAAAATTGAAACAATTTCTATATATCCTATTAAGCGGAGACTCCCCTTGGCCGGATAAAAGTTGGTCGACGGTGAGTGTCCGGCCAAGAGATGTTTCACTGTAATTAGCTATAATAATAAACTACGTTTCATAGTATAACACCTGAAGCGTTCAATATATTTTTAAACAACTAATTTTTGTTTAAGCTTAATATAGATATAGATAATCTTCTATAAACTTCAATTAAAATAAAGCAAATAAAACATAAGAATATATAATAAACAAAATTATACACAATATTTTCAAACGAAATAATTAACTAGGACAAATAATTGTTAAAACCAAAAAAGAGTAAAACAAAAAGAATTTTAAACGATGAACATATTTGAAATGGAACACCCGTTGTTGTTCAAAAATTTAATTATTCGACCTGGCTTTGAATTCACCTAGTTTTGGAGTATTTGAATGTCCAATTTCGCCCCTTCTCTTAACTCTTCTAGAGTTCCGAATTGCCTTTCGTTGGCATAAACCCGTACAGGCAAGGTGACACAAAGACATTCTTTCGAATTTAAGTCCGGGGCGGGTGCAGGTTACTCTAAAAGGGGAAATTTGGAATGCCAAAAAAGCTTTAGTGATGAGTTTGCAGTATGGATGGGCGCATTAAACAGTGTCCAATAGCTCTACATAATTTTGTGATTCATTGTATGCGTCGTAATCTTTCCATTAAACCCGAACGCAACCCATATCATGAGAGACCCACTCTTAACTACCCATTCTTAACTTAGGGAGTTTCTGGCTAGGTAGACTTTTTGAGGCTTCACATATCGCATATTTCGGGGTCCTTTAACAAGTTTTCCACCGAGACCTTATTTCTGCCAACATTTTCCATAATTTTATGTATTGTCATCCTTATATTACGCAGTGCCAATACTCTTCCACGCTCTTCTCTTTAATGAGCGAAATTGCTATAAATAATGATTTAGTTGAAGCTCACTTATTTTTAATTAATCCTTGGTTTGAAAGAACTCTATATAAACAGATAAAATTTGACGCAATAAACTATCTGCAAATGAAAGCAAACTAATCTGTCCTAGATATTTATTGCGTTCACAAAAGTCAGCGTTGTGTTCTAAAAATAAACTTAGCAAGCTTACTAAACTAAACTAACGAAATATAGGGATATAGAGAGAAAACGAGAAAACTCGTTATCCTAGTTAGTTATTTCGCGCAGCTTATGTCCCACACACCTAAATATTTAACTAACTTCTGTGTACATTTGTACTATTATTATTTATTTATTTCCCAAATAATAAACTAACCACGAGTTTCTCACTTTTCGTTTCATGTGATTGACAGGTAGCGACCATGATGTCCTGCCCCCTCCCTATGCCATTGCCGATACCGATACCTTCAATACACAAAACGGAATTCTCACCGGTTCACATTGGAGTCAAGGTAAGTCGCCGACCATTCAAACCTCGGCTAACTGTCGCTCCCATAAACTCTAGCCGCAGCTCTCGAGCGGCACTTGCGGGCTATTATGAAATAGTAAATTAAGCGAATGAATGAGAAAATAATGCAAATTTATTGCAAATCGCGTCCCAGCGACCCGCATTCAGCAGCAGGATAGAGTAGAATAGAATAGAACAGAGGGCAGAGGGTGTGGAACCGATGGCATACAGTACTCAACAAGTGCAGTAAAATGCTAAATCCTGCAAAGACAACGGTGGCAAGCTGATACACATACAGACGCGTCCTCGTTCGATCGCAAGCACAATGTGGGACTGGGTCCATTGTTGACATTATTACATGCTCATATTCGCACACACACACACACATACACAACAAGAGTCGTGAGCAACAGCCCAGCCCCAACACACTGACACATAGATATGTATTTACGCTAAATAATGTGTGCCACTAAATCAAATGGGCGGCAAGATGGCGCCGCCGCGTCGTGTTGCTCCTTGGTCCTTGTGTGGCGCCCCATTTGACTACAGCTTTAATACGCAGTGATCGCATTTTAATGACACTAAAATGCACTGATGCCGTTGCTATGTTTGTTGTTGCTTTAACATCACAGCACAGCACTGAACAGCATAGCACACATAACAATGATGTCAAGTAGGAAAAGGTGATGGAAAGGTGGTCGGTTGAATGGGGCTAAAATATTTTGGTGAAACGCGTCACGTTTGATAAATGTCAACGCATATTTCTTTATTTTGGTGTTGCCCTTTCGCTTAAATGCCACACATAAATATATTTTTGAATGAATGTCAGGCCAACTAAAGACGATGAAGATGACAACGCACCACGGGAAATGGGAATAGGAATGGGAAACGGGAAATGGGCGAAGAGAAAGGAGTGTATGCATAATGTACTTGCTTTTGTACCTGAAAATAGGGTGCTCGTTGTTTGCATAATGGGCATGGATTTTTGATGAACATTTTAAAGCGTGGCTGCTTTTCAAGCAGACTCCACTACCTATCCACTACTGGCTCGCACATACCGCCAGGCCTAACCAGTATAAATGTGTTTTTAATTTGTTTCTTTTTTGTTTTTACTTTTTTATTTTTATTATTTGTGCGCGCGCGCCTCTTGGGGCCGGCCTGCTATCCGTCTCTTGCTTTGTTTTGTCACTTTGTGTTTAATAAATGATTTTCCGCAAACCGAACCCCTTCGGTGGTGCGGTGGTGAATGCTAACGCACTGCAGATGAAGCTGAAATTGTGGCTGAGCCGTGGCTGTGTCCGTGGCCGATTCACTTTGTGAACGAAACAAATGTTGCCGTATAGTGTTATCCTTGAGGGAGCTTCAGTGCCATACCACAGCTGCATGTGCTGATTGAACAAAAGCTACGACGTTCGTAACGAGCAAGTTGGCCGACATTTTGAGTTCACACAAAATTAAATTCTGCTTCCACTGCTGCTTCGGGTTCTTCTTCTACTGGCTGCTGACCAGAAACCAAAACCAAACTAAGCCCGGCCATGACAGCAACTGTAGGCAGACTAGGAACAACACTGAAAGACAAATACGTTTGTCAGCGGGGCTGGTTGTGTGTATTTTCAGTTTGCAGCTTGGCCAGCACCGAAAACTTGTTGCTGGTTGCTGGTTGCCCAAAGGAAGTCCATTTTGTAGACGTTAGTTGTGAATTTATTTAAATTTTCCATTTCCCACACAACTTCGTGCGGATGCATGCTCAATTTATGCTAATTTTTCTGCGTTTTGCGCCACTCATGCACACTGCGTTGCATAAATAGTGGAGCAATTGAGAACACATTAAACAAATGAATTGTAGCGCAAAAATGTATGCATTTGATTAATTCGGGGTATCCGTAAATAAATATTGCAGTCAGAAAAGTGAAAAACCCAAATGTTCGCAAGCATAGGTACGCGCGTGTGTGTGTGTCTGTGGCAGAGGGAGGGATGGGGCAGTGGGGGACAAAGTGGATTTGAAATATTGTCATTTAAAATGTTTTCACATTCAATGCCGAAGAGTAAATAATATCGAAATTAGCGCGTCGTGTATGAATAATTAAATGTCGCGCTATTGTAAAGCCATTTTTTGTGTTTTAATTTAAATTCTTCCCATAATAGCAATGCAGGCTTGTTGCTGAAAAGGTTAATTAGTCAGCCATAAATTTATCTCTTATTATACCCTGTACGCAATGCTGAAAAAGAGAGTATATTAGGTTTGTGCAAAAACAGGCATATCATTTTGGAAACGGCTAAACAAACTACTACTATATTGACTCTATTATTCCCAAACTGATCACGAAGTTTCGCTAACTTTAGCTATTCTTCATAGAGTGAGTAGCGCCATCTATTGAACGACCTTTCGAATAAACCCAATTACATGCTAACCAGCGTTCTAGTGACAGTAGTTTGTTTCGTTATAAACCAAGGGAACAAGGAGGAAATAATTTGTTTTGTGTACAAAATCTGCGAAGACTTAGGTATTGCTCCAAAATGTATGATTATATAAATCGTAGCGTAGCGGCAAGTCAACGGAAAAGATTGCGTTTTCAGATGTTGACAACTTTTTATGATTGTAAGGGTGAAGTTTAAGAATAGTATATAGTACAGTAAAAACTCTCTAAATGGACACCTCTTTTATCCGGACACTTTTTCTACAGCATTCACCCGTTGTCTCTATATTTATTAGTGTCCCCTTAAGCGGACACTACCAGTTTTACATCGTCTGTGACGCATCACCGTTCTGTTCCCGAAACTGAAAACTGTAGTGGGAGGAGATTTCCAGCCGTGACACAGATGCTAAACAACATCCCAAAAGTCGAGTTAAAAATGTTTATGGATAAATTGGTGGATCGTTTCAAACATTGTAGTGGGTAAAATGTCTGCTATCTTGAATAAATATCAGCTTTGAAACAAAATACCGTTACCATGCTTGTGGTACTCAATAACTAAAACGTTCAATTGTATGTCTTAGATCACGCTATGTAATCGTAATTTAAATAGTAGTTATCTATCCCTCTTTTAAGTTTCATCGTTTTATCTTAAACCGAGGCATTACGAAACCCTTTTATGCATTTTAGCTCTTTATTTTTGCTTTGCCTCTCGTTTAACTACGAATATAACAAAGCGTTGCAAGTTCTTTGGGTGCTGGGTATTTCAACGTCGGGTTTTCTCTCTTGTTTTTTAGTTTACTATAGGCGCCCAAACAAATCTGGGAAATAAACGGCTTAACGAGAGTCAGCACGGAGAGTCCAAATTATGAAATAAATGTGCGGCTGTGTGTTTAAGCCTCGTTGTATTCTTAGAGCCCAACAATGTCGGCTAATTAAGCCGAATAACAGCACGCAAAGCAGTTTGCTTGTTGGTCTGGCCGCCCGGCTACAAATTGATAACGAACTCCACATTGGCCAGTTCATAAAAAAAGGGAAACTGTGTGCGCCCAAAAGTAGGCAAAAATTAATAAAATGCGCGTACAACAGACAGAGAGGACATCGATGTCGAAATTTAACGAGCTGCCAGCTGGCTGTTAAACTGAACTTCCCACCCAGCGGCATGACGTACACTTCCACTGACCGGTTGGCATAAATCATCCGAGAGCAGGGGAACTGGTGTGGTGCTCGAGGTCCGCCGCCTTTAGATTAGCCATGGCGGCGGGCCATAAAAAAGCGTTTAAGAACAGCGTAGAAAAAAATTCAAGGTGCGCGAAAAAACAATATTAAATAATGAAAAATGAGACAATGGACAAGCTTCCGTTTTATGGGTTATGTGCCACTGCGAAGTTTTGGCGCCGTGTGGTGTTTTATTATGTGTACATAAATACATATATAATTAACTAGCCGGACTTGCCCGTCGCTGCTGGACTAAGTATTTCTGCGTACAATTATATATTTATTTATAATATACGCTTCCATCTGACAAACCTTATGCAGTAACTGCACAGAAGATAATCATTTTGCTAGGAACCGAGCGCTATACATAAGTCTGCATATGTATCGACTTATGATTGTGGGAATTTTAAGTTAAGATTTCCGAATTCTAGTTGATTTACAATAAAAAAACAAAAATAAACGGTGAGGCAGTCTACTCGAACGGAATGCATAATACAAGTAATTATAGAAATTAAAAAAAATAAGAATATTTATTTATTTATTTATTGGATTGGTTTTACCTTCTTTAGCATTCGAACTCACGTAAAGGGTGTATAACTGCACATTTACATAGGAATTGTGTCTACAAGTATGTGAGTGTATGCATGTCTATGCGTGTCTGTGTGAAAGCATGTATGCAGTACAATGTTGAACCAAATCAGCAACAAAAAAATACACATTTTCTGTGTATTCATATAAGGTATCTTGGACTAAAATTTGGTGTCCCTAGGTCTCATAGTCTCCGATCCCTCATAGGAGGGAAATTAAAAAATAAAATAACCTCGTATAGCGACACACATAAGGCATCTTTGTGCAACATTTGTTTTGAGTGACGTCATTCCTTGTGCCGCAGTTTTTAAAGTGTCCCTTGCCCGATATTTCAATTTGTTATTAAAAATATGTATGTATTTACTATTTGCTGTATACGTATATCAGTCTAATGTCGTCTGCAAATAGCGCGGTATTTAATAGCACAATAATATAATACTGCATCAGTAATACCCTGCAATACTCAGCCCTGCTCTGTCGCTGCCTAGCGACTCGAACTGTGATAATTTCGATAATTCTACATTTCATACATTACCAAAGTTCTCAGTTGGAATTTAATTACATTTTATTGGATTAATATTGGAAATATCAACGCTGTTTGGAAATTTAGCCCAGCCATTATCTATTGATCGGTTCAGTTCAGTCAAATCCATCTGGCTTGCCGTTCGCTATCAATGTGGTACTATGTGTGTATATTTGTGAGCCTGAGATCGATGGTCAGAAGCTATAGTTTATTTCACATGATTTCATTTTACATACCAGTCAGTTTTCTCGTTGAGATTTATTTGTTCGTTTTAAGTACGCTGCCCCAAAAGGCTGCAGCTCACCGCTCACCAGCGACGAAGGGATGCCACTTGGCCGCAGCCCGGAGCTACCTTCCTGACCGGCACTGGCTGGTGGACATGCATCTGCTGCGGGGATGGGAAGCAGGGAGGACGCTTTGGTTCATCTGAAAGCCAGCCAGCAGCAGCTCCTGCCGTAACTTCATTCGTGTACATTTGTTTTTCTTATTCTTATTATTAATAATTTAAGTTGCGCTTTACTTGCGCATGCCAAAAACGGGAGAGACAAGGCATTGTTGTTGTTTGCCTTAGTGCTTGGCTCTGTTGCTCTGTTTATTTGTCAGTCTGTTTGTGCTCCTTCCATCGGTGTCTGTCCTTCGGTTGTCTGCCTTTCTTGTCCTCGCAAAGGATTGCGTTTCAGTTACATACTACATAGCTGGCATTGTGTTAAGCGCTTATTTCCCATTGCCGTGCTTTTGTCAGTACCTTTGTTGTTGTTATTGTTGTTGTTATTTTTGTTGCTGCTTCTGTTGGGTGTTGTTATTTTCTTTTTATTTCCACTCAAATTGTTTTATATGTAGCACGGCAGCCCCAACTTCACCGCCCGACATCGCATCCCGTAAACTGCCGAACTGCACAGCCATTCCTCCCCAGCTTTATTACAGCGATTTTTCTTCAGCTCATTTTGTGTGATGTCGTTTTTTTATTCTTTTTCTTCTTACCTTTTGTAATTTTTATGATTTTATTTCTGCTTGTCTTATTTTGCGTTACTTCAACTTTTGATACGCGCACCTTGCCCCTGCTTTCCTTGTTTTTTCTTCTTTTTTATATTTATATTATTGTTGTAATTCATATAAAAAGGCAGTGTGCAGTAGTGACAGCTCTAACCTCCCCACCCCCGTCGCTCCCCCGCTCACATTCATTTATCCCACACACTGTGTTTGCTTTTTGTGCTGCGTAGCAATAAAAACCTTTTCAAGATATTAAAAAATAAACCAAGCACCACCGCAACTCTGCGCCCAAAATATGTGTGCACATTGCGGCCGCGGACATTGCATATGCGCCAATTTTTACCAAACAGAGTTCGTGATGAGCGTGAGACGAACTGAGCTTTCACGAAACTCACGCTGTCTGCATCAGATTTATCTCTTTGTCTATCAGAAAAGATTTGCCCACTTGAGATTAATTAAACCGCTTCAGCTACTGCAGAAAATCATAGCACGTACATACTATGTGAGTAGCAGATAGGAGAGAGGAGGCCTGTTGCTTATTAAATACCAAACCTGTTCCAGGGGATAAACTAATTTAGTTCAAAGGGGAAGCTAGAGGCAGCGCTATAACAACAACAAAACTTTATATTCATATTCCTCTCAGCTCTAAGCGGATCAAGTTTGATTTTAACTCCTCTTTCCCGTTTATAGTGATTTTTTATACTCTTAGCCCAGATACACATCGGAATCAAGTTATTGAAATGTTTTGTGTATGCCATGTTGTATTACGAAGCGCAACTAGTAGAGTATTATTTTGAGCGTTTTTTTTTTGTTTTTTTTTTTTAGCTTTCCTTTCAAATCAAACCCCGATTCACAGCAGTTAACTTAATTAGTGTCTTAACAAAAGAGCTCGTCCTTCACGCCACTCCTCAATGTAAGAGTTGCTCTTCAGGTCCATCTCTACCTTAACATCGCATAGGCTTAGCACAGCGTCTTTTGTATGTGAATGTGTCACGTCATTTGATTTGCTTTGTTGTTGCTGGCCATTGAAAATTATGGTCATTTAGCGAGATTGTTATCATCAGTTTGGTTCCCTTTCGTGCTCACAAAAGATCACTCGCAATCACGGAAAAATGTTTGTGTGAGGGGCGGGAAGAAAGCCGGAAAGATCTCCAAAACTGAAAACTTGTAAATCATGTTTTAGTGTGAAGCTAATTAGTGCCTACTTTGGGGCCATGGATAATATCACAGGACATTAATTCAACGCAACAATTATAGCATAATTTTGTGAGCTCATGAACTATCGCATTACAAACAACGCAAAGCACACACATTTACCAACACATGTATGCATATAATGTATATAGTATATGCCTCGGGTATACCCATCACGAACATTTCCCACATTTCGAAGTCAACAGATGAGGGCTGCCATGTCCAAATTAGCAGGGAAAACAGGCAGGCAGGGAACCGTTAACAAGCTAGAGCAAAAACAGTCGCCGTTGTTGTTGCGAGTCGGGTTATTTAGCCAAAAAAAGCAAAACTATGTACACGGGATGAGAACAAGACGAAAGAACAAGACACAGGGCCAGAAAAGAGCTGAAGGTGACGGTGAAGGAAAGGCAAGGATGGGAGGAGAAACTACTAGTGGCTGCTTTCAAGGGATTGGGGGGCAACGCAGCACATTGCGTTCAACTGGCGTGAGTAGAAATCGAAAAGGGTATAGACATTAATTTTAATCATGGCGTTCTTCGCGCCTTATTCTGCCACAATCTTCGAGTGGAGCACAGTTGAAGTTGCATGTGGCCAACGTTATTGTCGTTTAACTGCCCTTTGCTTGGTAAATTCTCAAGAGTAAGTCGTACCCGTATTATTGTCATATCTATTGTTGTTGTAGATGTTGTACTTACATTTGAGCTGAACATTCGCATTGTTCACTATTTTGTTGGCGCGCCTTTTATTTATTGGAATGAAGACAACAACCACCAGCAACTACAACGGAATCAACAAGAGATGACAACTTAGGGGCAACAAGCGGAAAAACAACTCCTTGATGTCTCGTTAAAATTTCTAAATAGCCCAGAAACATACAAACCGGTCAATGCTAAGACAATATAACCTTGACAACAAATGCCAACATAAAACGAGCTAAGAAGCTGACTCTGAACTATTCCATACAACACAAACAGAAACTTCTCTATGCTCATACTAACTACTTTTCGTTTTACTGATTTAAATGTGCCCATAACATGTCGTTTGTTACTAAATCTGCATTGATTGCATTCTTATATTCTCCTAATAATATATCCTTTTGAAAAAATGTCATCAAATAATCTGCCCAATATTAGAACCTTTTCCATTTAAAATAGTTTGTGAAGACTTAAAGCAAGCATTTGGGTCAATACAAGCTAGAAGACTGATGTATTTGAATTTTGGCAAATTTAATTACAAATTGAAATTGTACACAAATTCTTAATATTTTTTAAATTGTTGATGTATTTGATCAGCGTGTTTGTTTCATGAAAATAAAAGCTAATTAGTGTCGAATACTTATGATTTATAGCCAACGCCGGCAGCTTAAGCAATTGTTTAAACAATTTGGGGTCTGCCGTTTTGATTAACGTCGCACAGCACACAAGCCACCTGTGCGACACAAAAGCCGCTTTAACCCTTTCCCGAGGCACAGTTGCACACACACACACACACACCCAAAGCACCTTTTCGGCAACTGTTGACTTTGGGTTTACTGTTCAATATTTATTTTCGCGATTTTCACACTCTGCTTCCCAACAAAAATAAAAACTAAAAAGAAAACTAAAAAAAGAAATATTGTCTTTTCGTTTTTGCCAAAACAAAGCAGAGACAACAACGATTCCCTATCGTCTGTGTTTGGACACAACAAACAAACGGTCACATGCATTAGTTGGGCTTAAATGTCGTCGTCGTTGTTGTCCTTGTTGTGACTGTCGTCTTCGTTGTGGGTCTGCGCTCAATTCATTGTGTGTGTGGTTGTGACTTCGACGACTTGTCTTTGTCTGTAGCCAACTGCCAACTGGCAACTGCAGGTGCGCCAAGAGTTGTTGACCAAACTCGAAGATAAACAAACACCCACGACGCTCGGACACTAACTTTGCCGGCACGCTTTTTCGGCAAGTACGAGCACGAGTAGTGTTGGAAGATCGCAAACATTACTTTCAAAATAAGCATTATAAAATTTTCAATAATTTCCAAACCGAAACTTTTCAATTGAAAGTGAAACTAAGCGTGGCAAACTAAAAAGTTACGTCCCAGTCTGCCGCCTGTCTCGTCTTTTCCCCATGTCGCATGCCAGGCACGTAGCGCCGTCCGCTAAAATTATGAGCGCACCTTGAGATGTTGTCGCAGGAGGGCATCTTGTAAAGCTCCGCACTCAGCGATTTATTTGCATGTGCGCCTATAAATTTGTCATAAAACTGAAAACGACCGAAAAGGCTGGCGCGTCATCGTCTTCGTCTTCGGTGGTGGTGGTGGTGGTGGTGGGATGGGACTAGAGTGAGTATGAGACGCCCGGGACATGTTGGCTGGATAAATGAAGTGGTGGCGACATCGGCGACACTGCCACTTATACAATCATCAGCAAAAGGGTATGACACCGGCAAGACCTCGCCTCAGTCCCCCCGGTGGAGACCGGTGGAGGCGGTGACCGCATGTGCGGTGTGGTAGTTGTTTCTTGTGGAGGCTCGGCATTTGTTGTAACTCATTTGGCATTATTATGTGCGCTTTTATGGCTTCTTAGGCTCGACGTGCACGCATCTTCAGTGCGTTTGTATGTGTGTGTGTGTGTGTATTTGTTTCTCCCACATAGCACAATGACATTTCCTGCGCGTCGGCCGCCCGCCCGCCTAGGTAGTAAGTAGGTAGCCCTAAAACACATTACGTGGCACATCAATAAATTTCTTGCAAATGTGTGTGTTTGTTTGTGTTTGTGTGTGAGTATGTCGAAGATGGTGGCTCTGTCACAATGAGTCTTGGCTTTTGTTGTAAAGTCCTCACAAAGCTACGGGTAATTATTATTTTGGTTTATGATTGCCAACGCACTTTGAGGATTTTTGTGGCATCTTTAGAATTTTGTTTATTACGCTGGCGAGGGCGAGTCAAGTCGAGCCAAGGTGCTCTCACACCAACGCATAAAATGTTACCTTGATTTATATGTGCGTGTGTGGTGTATTGTGTGTGTGCCTTTGTCTGCTTTGGATTTGCGCTGAAAAGTAGGCCACACACAAAGATATGTATATTTTATTGCCAGAAACTTTATGCGCGTCGAATAGTTAATGCGCTTTTCATGTTGACTCATATGCCTGACGTCCTTAACGTAGCCACAAATCTTGAGTCGTGTGCCACAAAAATTTCCTGATTGATCAACATATGCTGCAAGGCAACTAATAGTGAAGACTTTGTCATAAATTAAACTTAGAATAAGGAATATACAGCCAATTGGCAGAGCACTCAAAACTGCAGCCGCGCACACAAAGCAACGGCAGTGGTCTACTCCCTTAGTGCCTATTAAGGACGACACACGCAGATGGTCTAAGTAAATATAACAATAAAATAAAAAGTCATTACAGCTTGAATGCAGAAATGGGGCGCATAGTGGAGTTGTTTCGATATTTTCTTGTAAAAACAATAGAATTTGAAGTTCGTTAAATCTATTTGATATTTATTTATGACAATGCCGCGACTACCTGTTACGCTTCTTAGTACTTACACTTGCCGTTAATAGTAGTTGCTCTTAGCTCATGTGGTATAGAAATGTTATATGCTGTTATATAGATGAGCTGACCAGACACGGATGTGTCTTGAGTAAATAACCATTCATATCTGTTAACTTACATTTCCCTACTAATGTTTCTAATGTTTTTGTTTGTGAAAAACTTTAGTTTTTATACCCTGTACCCGTAGGGTAAAAAGGGTATATTAGGTTTGTGCAAAGTATGTAACATGCAGAAGGAAGCATCTCCGACCCCATAAAGTATATATATTCCGAATCAGCATGACGAGAGAAATCGATCTAGACATGTCCGTCCGTCCGTCCGTCTGAATGAACGCGAGGATCTCAGAAACTATAAAAGCTAGAATAACCAAAGTTGGCATCCAGATTCTCCTAGGTCCGAGTAAGGACGAGTTTATTTTATTTTTTTTAATTTCCCCCCCCCCTTCCCCCGCTGCAGAATTTCGTCAATAGCGTCCACATTTCAAATGCTACCTAAACCAAACTTTGCACACATAATTTGTATATAATTGTCTATTGTTGTTCAAAATTTTATTCAATTCGGTCAATTCTAAGAAAAGTTATTAGCGAAACAAATTCTCGCCAGTACAACCTCGCCAAACTGCAGCAACAAGTTCGCTCTTCTTCTTCCTCTTTTTGCTGCTGCTATGGGCGCATATAACTCAGTGACGGAAGTTTACATGGGTACAGGGTATTACACTGTCGGGCTTGCTCGACTGTAGCGTTCTCTCTTGTTGAAAATGAAGTCATGTGCGCCCAATGCTTTTATGCCGCGTACCACACTCTACTATTATTATGAACAACAATAGACAATTATATATAAATTATGTGTGCAAAGTTTGGTTTAGGTAGCATTTGAAATGTGGACGCTATTGACGAAATTCTGCAGCGGGGGAAGGGGGGGGGGGGGGGATTAAAAAAAATAAAATAAACTCGTCCTTACTCGGACTTAGGAGAATCTGGTTGCCAACTTTGGTTATTCCAGCTTTTATAGTTTCTGAGATCCTTGCGTTCATCCAGACGGACATGTCTAGATCGATTTCTCTCGTCATGCTGATCAAGAATATATATACTTTATGGGGTCGGAGATGCTTCCTTCTGTATGTTACATACTTTGCACAAACCTAATATACCCTTTTTACCCTACGGGTACAGGGTATAAAAATACTCTTCTTTGGATCCTTCCATCTATTTCTTGTGATGGATTTGATTGATGTAGTGAAATGTTAACCATACTTCCACCGATTTAATACCGATTAAATTTTGATGTCACTTTCTCTCTGTCACTCAAGACCCAGAAACCTTGTGTACAATAAGTAGAACGCTAAAGTCGCGCCCACCTTTCTTTTCTCCATGGTCTAATAACGACACTAATCTAGCCTACAAACGTTGCTATGTATCGTGTGTACCGATTTCGATAAAACTTCGTACTATCATTTTAAATGCAAGTATATGATATAGTATGGATACTAGAGTTAGTTAACATCTGACAGACTGACATGTCTACATCGATTCTTCTTAAATAGAGAAATCGAAAATACGTTTGGAGAAATGTCAACATTTAATTTTCCTGCAAATATGTTGAATGTCGACCATTTTGAAACCACGGTTTTGCAATCCCATTTGTATTGCTCCAATACAGCTATAAAAATCAGATACATAAAAAGCAGCCACAGCCGCTGCGACGCTCATAGAAACCAAATACAAATATTTACATTGCATATGCGAGCTCAGGGCTCTGTTGCCTGCTGAGTTGTCTTTGCCGTTTTGTGATATGATGGGGCTGGAGGAGTTGGGGGTCAGATGTGGTGTAGCGTAAGTGAAGCGCGTAAGGAGTTTTATCAGAGATTTTTACCTTTACGATGTCAATATAAATTTGTATTTACATTACAATAATAAAAGGGCAAATATACGTATATCCATATCCACACTCACACACACACACACGCAAGTTGCACGCCTAAGAGCAGCAACAATTTCTGATTTATAACGCAAAAGTGCAGTGGTAGGACGCTCACACGGCAGCAGCGGGCGGCAGGGGACATGCAGCACAATATGGCGACGTTTTTAATTCCGCAGATAACAAAGCACTTGTGGCAAAGCCCCACTTCGCACACAAAGCACGGCCAAGTAGCAAATAGCAAATAGGGCGAGCAACGTGTGGCGGCAATAAGTCGCAACGGCTGCAACTACGCCAGGCGGCAGATAAAGATCAAACTTAAGCGCAATGGGCCGTGAGCGGCTGCCTTTGCGGGCGTAGACGCACATGGCCTTGCAGCAGCAACAGGCAGTACGAAAACAATTCCTAATAAAACCGCATGACAGCGAAGCCACCGCTTCCCTCCAACGCCAGGGATGGCAAGTTGCGAGGAAAATCCGCTTGGAGTGGTTCAACCATTGCGCTTACGTTTGAGTCAACAGCATGGACAATCGAAGAAGAACAGCAATAGCGGGTTTTGGCTATACTCGTATATGAAAGTTTTGCAAGAGCACTTTCAAAGAGCATTATGTTTGTATTTTTGCTTTGTTCGTAACGTCGTCTAACGTGTGCAAATCTCCAAAAAATTACCTCATTCTTCATCCGAATGGGAGACAGTAACCATGCAAGTATATAAGCATATAAATATAGCGAGTGAAGAGGTTCGCTTTTATTTTCTCCTCACTGTGCCAAACTGTACTCGTATATCTTCTTGTGTCCATATAATGCAACGCCATCAGAAATGACAACAATATTGCCAAAAGCTGTTTATACAAACGGCTTTAAAATAAGATAAAGAAAAAAAAACAAGACAGGCAGAGCATTGGTTCCACTTTCTTATGTACATAGACTTGTACATAAAATATGTGGCCTACCATTCAATAACAGAAATTAAAGATTGTTTAAAGTGGCAGAAATCGGTTCGAAATGAAGAGAAGGGAAAATGAAAAAAGAAAATAAAAATTTGATCACAAACCAGAGAGAATGGGCGATCAACCTTGACAGTAATAGACCCCTTAGACAAATTCATCCAAAGCAGAGGTTCAAAGAAGAAACTTTGGGGACGATTAGGCAATAAACCCGAAATGTCATACCATTTACTTGATTTTATTCCAAATTCGACAACGATCAGATAGAGCCATCATACTTGTAAGAGTGAGTAGTAACCGACTACTTAAGGAAGTCATGGTATATTTTTTTCAAAAGCAGCGAAAGACTAGCAAGCGAACGAATGTCACTTATCTTGTCCATATATATAATTATATACGGTTTGAGTAAAATGTGTTTAATTGTAATAGCTCTCCAGAACTTATGTTAATTGAAATTATAAACTATTCCCTGGATTGAGGGGGAAATTATTCTCCTTTGGCTGTGAATTGCCTCTTGATCTCAGGTTCGTTCAGGTTCGTTTGCATCCCTCTCTTCCATAATGCCGGCTCTTAATCTTCCTTAGCCCTTTTTAGTGTCGTTGGAAGCGTTCTGCCGGACGTACAATTTACGACGGCATATTCTTGTTGGCCGTTCGGCCTATATGTGAGCTCCTTAAATCAGCAATCTTGTTGCAAACCACGTGCCACATGGTGTTCTCATAATGCGCTACTAGCTGCTGCGACTACCACTGCGGTTATACTTATACATACTCGTATAACTGCTTAATTACTCAACTCATAAAGTTTGCCGTGCTACTTGAAACTTGCGAAATTGCCAGTAAGCCAATGAGGTGGAAAAAGCTGCTGAAAAATATTTTTAAAGGAAAGTAACGGGGAGGTCTCCGCATGGCCTGTCTGTCTGTCTATCGCTTGACTGTCGCGGTCTGAGTTTAACAAGTTTTATGCCATTGATATGAAAGATAAATTGGGGAGCAGCAATCGGCGTGAAATACTTGAGGCTTAAAAGAGCGCGCACAAAACAAAATGGGCCAAATAGCTTTTCCAAGCAGCAAGGCTAAACTTCAAGCCAAGCGTCATTATTGAAAACTTTCGCATACTTTTAACCCCTTTTGCAAGGCCAACAAAAATAACAATGGCAGCATGGCAGCCTGGCAGCACGGAGGAAAAGAAATTGTATGCAGATTTTTTCTTCAACACCAAATTTCCGGCGCCCTCGCTCATTACCTATTGTATCTACTGCGGTGGCTGGGCTGCTGCTTAAAGCTGCTCCTTGGTGCCAACTTTCAATTTAGTATTTATTTATATTTTGGCACCCACTTCTTGTGTTTGCCTATTTACGGGTGCCACGAACGCCCCCGCAATTTGTCTTAAGTGGCAGCCCATTCGCCAGCCCTCTTAACCGAACCCCTTCCTTTCAAGCGAAGCGTTTTCTCATCGTCGTTGCCTGCGTTCTGCGCCATCGCGTGTTGCTGCTTACAAAAGTGTGAAAAAAGCGTACAAAACGCCATAAAGTATGCAAAGCATTTGCATTTAGCATTCAACAAGACAAACAAAATGAAGTGCAAAGTAGAAGCAGGAGCCGAAACCGAAACCGGTCGCGACCAATTTTTTCTAAAAAGGATGCGCAAAAGGGTTGCTTGAGACCACCGCGCTGTTGTTGTTGTTGTTGTAATCTTTTGTGCTGACAAATTCAGGCGTGATAAGTTTTATGTGCGCTTATTAAACTGTTTTCAAATAGGCCAGTACCAACCAGTCGCGAGTTGCGAGTCTGTACTTGAGTTTTGGGCTTCGCGAGTACAGCGCATACCCTCGCAAAAGTTAAATAATTGTTGTTGACAATCAACAAAACAAATAAAGTAGACGAAATGTTCTAAAAAGAAACCCGAATATGAAGTGCTGACATTTTTATTTTCCCTTTTCTCTTAGCTTTTTCTTTTATAAACTCGCGTGGCTTTCAAATGTGCCGAAAAACAAATTAAATCAAGTCTACGCATCTAGAATACAGCCTTTCTGAATAACTTAAAACCACGGAGTCCAGGACTCTATAGAATGATTTATTTTGATCATTTTTTCCAAAACAGAGCCAGTGTAGTTGCTCCAAACTTTAGCACCCTTTTGCAGACTTACAGAAGTACTTGTAGTATGTATTTACATCATTAACCAACTTTAAGTGTCAATCTTTATAGACATGATAATAAGTTTTAATTAACGGTTTTGAAACTATAGTATTATTTGTAGTACAATTAGCCATGGTCAAGCACTTTGGATAACTTTGAAGAACTTGAACCTGAACCAACTTTACTCCCCCCTCAAGCCCTTGCGTGCATTCCGAAGGGTGGTCTTGACATGCGTTGTTATAGGCAGTTCTTTAATGTATTTTAAACATTCTAGTTGGAAAAATCAACAGTTATTGTTGCTACTATTACGTTTTCATTAGTTCTGCTGAGACACCGTGTCTACAACGTTCCGATTTCTTGAACAGGCGGCAAATCTTCGACTTGAGCTTGAGAAAGTGACCGCAGTTGTCCATTTACACAAAAACAAAAACAAAAGAGGTACTAAAAGGACGCTAAGTTGAGTCCTGCATTCGTTTGGGAAGAAATGAAACTGAACAATTGGAACCAGCAACCCAAACCAAACCAAGCCCCACATGCACTTCAACCGAAAATATGTGTCAATTGGGAAATCTATTTTCGGATAAGAGAAGTTCAGTTCAGCTGTGGTTGCTGCGGTAACTGTAGAGGTTGCTGCCGAGGTTTAGCTGTCTGCGGATTTACACGAGCCACTCAATCAAATGCCGCTGCAAGGCAAAGCAAAGCAAGGCAAGGCACACAATTTGCGCCTAAAAGTATGTTAGCGCAGAGAGCTATCTAAAAGGCAAAAGCACATCGCATACACGCAAATGTACACACACGGGCAAAGCATATAAAGATAGCACATGTCAACATACACTCGCGCACACCTGAGCAGCCGCTGCAAGATTGTTGAAGGTGGGGCAAGGCGGGCAGGGCGGGATGGTACGAGGCGTGGCGGGCACCACGTATGGCTGCTACGCATATTTAAGTAGGGCGTAGGAAGTGCCACCCCGCTATCACATTGCTTTCATTGTCCACATATAAATAAAACATTTGTGGGTGCACGAAGGATGAAAAAGAGATGGATGACCCAGTGGCGCAAGATGACAGCGGCCGGCATCGTGGACACAGGAAGATATCTTTACGAGCACGGGTAAACGAGGAAGCGAACGAGCGGCTGGCGGAAGTGCGTACAAAATGAAACAAGGCCGGACGGGGCGTGGGTTATTCGGGTCGTTCTGTGTGTGTGCGTATGCGCTTGGTCAAGCAGACATGCCAAGAAAGACGTTGACGACCAAGACGGGCTGAGAACGCTTTTGAGCACATCGAGCGGAGCGGCGTCTATGACGACAGCGGCATTTCGGCGGCAAATTGAAATTGGAATTGAAAGTAAATGAATTCGAATGCCAGCCTGCCTGCCTCCCTGCCAGTCTTCCTGCTGGACTGGCGTAAATGCTAACTCGCCAGCTGTTTGACTGCCCGCCCGCCAGTTACTGCTGCCCTCCGTGCTATCCCGAAACAGTCAGCTTGCACGCATTTACTGGTGGCATAATTGGCGCTTATTTCCTGGACAGCTGCCGACGTATTTCGTCAAATATCTTGCGTCTGTCGTTTTTATTGGTCACTGGAGAGTGAAGATTTCTACGGAAATGGTAGGTAGGCAAGAGAAATCTGCTTGCTGCCTCCTGCCTGTCGCCTGCTGGCCTGTGATTGACAGCTGGCCAAGTTTTTGTGCAAGCACAGGTTATGCATGAATTTCAATAAATTACAATAAGCAACAAAGTGAAATGTTGTTTCTGTTTTTTTCTTTATTTTTCTGTGTGCGCTATAAGCCCTCGTTTCCTATGCGGTGGAGCGGGGGGAGCTAGCTATGCTGCTTTACTGCTTTGCTGCTTGTTGCTCGTCATTGACTTTTGCATGGCACAAAGTTTTTAATGCCACTATTTGTGCACTCAACATGCGATGGAGCTGCTCTGCCCCTCTGCTTACTGCGTGCAACTTTATCAAATGAAGCGTATTAGAGCTAAAAGTTTTAATTGGTCAAATGGCTGGCATATTGTGTGCTTAAGTAACTTGCACACACACATCCATCCATTCGTAGCTTCTGTGTCTATGTGCTAGTGGCTGTGTGTTTGTTTGGCTGCTGCTTCGAAGTCGACTTTTGAATTTTGACGAGTCAAACAAGCTAATTCTAAGCGGATTTGCTAGACATATTGGTAAAAGTGTAGACAAACCCCAAAGTATGCTACACTTTTCGATCGGTGTTTGGCTTGCAAAAGCCACTAGAGGCAATCGCGTGACAAACTGCCTAGTCACGTGAATCATCAGTACACTTTGCATTTGCTTCAAAAGGCAGTTTGGCAGCCACGTTGATTTCCAAAAACGCTGGCCCACTAGATATATTTTATTGAAACCCTATACCGAAAGGATCAAAAATAATATGTTTGTGATCAACATCGTTCTATGTCTGTCTTTCCAAAAAACTACTTACTATAACAACCATCCACCACCGATTGAGATAAGCGTTACATTTATATTTAAAATCGATTGATTACACAAATCAATTTAGATTTTCATGTAAACGGAATAGGCCGTAAGTCTGCATTATAGTTGGCCTGCGAAGGGAATATAATAAATATAATTTTAAGCTAAATTTAAATAACAGATCCTTCTCCTGACTCATTGTTTCTGGAACCCAATCAAATTACATCGATAAAGCCTCCGAAAGCAAGAATATAGATGCATTTAAGGATGCCAGAATAAAAACTGCAGTTTTCAAAAGCCAATCTATTTTGCAGTTTATATCTTATTTTTTCAAATTTTAATGCATACCAGTATTCCGTTCATGCCTTCCTAATATATGTTGTAAGTATTACAAATGTTTTTTTTATTTGTCACAAAGACAAACCACATAAATGTCCGAATTATTGGATGCTCTATTTATTCCTTATACTCACGAATTTGTACAGTCACAAGTCGAAGAAGTGGCCACCTTTGACTTTTAATCGTTGATTCTATATGTTGCCCTTAAAGCCATAAACATGTGTAATGCTGATGAAATGATACATGGCTTTCGACTTAAAGTTTGTAGCCAGCCTGACAAGCCATTTCACGCAAAATGACAAAAATCAAATACTTATAGTATTTCAGTACATCTCATGCCATAAGTCAAACATTCAGTAGCAAATCTCCAACGACTACTTAAATACTCAGAGCAGGGCTTGTGGGGCGCAAGCAGAGCAAGGAGCTGCCAAAAAGGAAACAGGCTGACGTTTCAAGTCAATCAAGCAGCTTAAAAAGCGCCAAGCAAACAGAGACCAGATTAAAGACAACAGACGGGCCTGGCAAGTCAACGCTACAACTATAGCTGGTGACATACGAAAATTAAAGAAAGTCCTTGAGGACTATCAAGCTGCCAGGAAGGAGACTTCTTGTTTAAGCGTCAAAAATATACATGCACATATATTTATATATTTGATAAAATATGCTAAACATGAGATAAGCAGCAAAAATCCCATTGGAACCTACGACAAGTGCACGCCAACACACACACACGCTGACAGACAGAGAGACAGACAGGCAGACATACGCACTCCCTTGTAGTAGAAAAAGCATGCGATTGCCTCATGCCGGTGTTGGTCCGTACGCGCAAATGCCAGGGATTCAATTTCTCAAAAGGAATTTTTGAACAACCAGAGTAGCAGAGGCAAGTGTAAGTGATGGCTAGTTAGGGGGGCTGGAAGCGGTGGCAAGATAAGGCGTCTACGTTGTGTAGCAAGTAAATTACAATTTAAGTGAATTTTTCATGGTGTCGACAACAACAACAGTTCTGCCAGCCAGCCCTTCTAGCTGCTAGCGTGTGCACACGACACTAAGCCAACAGAGCAAAAAGTATTCGCACACACTATCAGCCAAAAACCTCAGAGTGCGTCACTCTGCGCATTTCTCCAAAAGATTTGTTGGGTGCAAATTGAAGGAAAGTGGCAGAAAAAATGTTGTTGAATTATGCAGCAGCATTCTGATGGATAAGATAAGCTAATTTGCGCACATAAAAGCGAAAGGCAAGACGCCGTTGCGACGGAGGCCAAAGACTGTTTGGTTAAAGCCACATTGACCATGTTGTCAGCTTTAAGTGCGCCCTTCTGTATGTGTGGGTGTGTGCGTGCGTGTGTGTGTGGCATGCATTTTAAAGCTAATACTTGTAGCAGCCACTTCATTTGTGTCACTCGATGGCACTTCACACGTGACAATGATAACAATAGCAAACACGATAACTACGATATCGTCGATGGTAGCCAGAACATGAAAAGGCAAGGCGTACACACACACAAACTAACGAGCATATACACACACATACATATGCACACTATTATGCTGCAAGTGGCTGCGAGTTGACGAAATCTCCAAAGTAAATAAGGCAACAATTTGCATTACCGAGCAACGCGTTCTGAATAATGACATCTGCCCTATAGTATGATATCAGCATTAATTTATTTTCACGAGCTGTAACAATATCCAATGTGTGTCCTCCACGCTTGTGCTGGTCAGATAAATATCCAAGTAACGAAATCTAATGGTATGTTCGTAGTAGTGACTATTTTATACTAATTTCAGCGCAAAAGTTTTCTTTTTCAAAGGCTGCATCGAGATGTCAAGTGAGAGGTAGAATCGCAATTTGAAGAATAAGGTTGTTGATCTTGAGAAGGATTCTGTAATAGTTTGTCGTTGGTAAGCCGAATCTAATCCGATAACCACTGAAACCGTACCACATACACGCCTAGAGTTGTAGTTCGTTGGAAAAAACTTTTAATGAGTGCCAAGTTCTTCCATATCTTATCTTATTCCGTTTGAATGTAAATAGCAGGAATTCAAAACTAAGCCGGCTTCCCAAAAAAAAAGTACAGTGATAGGAAAATGGCAGTCTGAAATTCTTTTTACAGCTGCTTAGCTTCGCCACGAATCGGAATACCAAAAATTAAATGTCAAGGAAAATCTACTAAATTGACAATGTCTCTAACACCCAGAAGGAGGTGTGGCAAACCCCACAATGTATATACATAGTAAGCAAATATTATTGATTAGCATTATCCGTAGTTATGTCCATTCGAAAGGAAAACCACACTTGGTATCTATATATTGTACATATATTGTTTTTTGATCTCTGGCCGCTTGTCTATCTACCGGATAGTGTTTCGTAATAGCCCCCCACCTCCAAAGACCAAAATTCTTTTTATACTCTGTACATGAAAAGTACAGAAGTATATTAGGTTTGCGGGAGCTGAAAAATGTAACAGGCAGAAGGAGGCGTGGCAGACCCCACAAAGTATATATATTCTTGATCAGCATGACGAGACGAGTCGATCTGTCTGTCTGTCCGTCTGTCCGTCCGTATGAACACCTGGATCTCAGAGACTATAAGAGATAGAGACACCAAATTTTGCACAAAGATGCGTTATGTGTGTATTCTATACGAGTTTGTTTTATTTTTTTGATTTTCCCCCCCACTTCCCCCCTATGGGGGTTTTCCCGATTTTCCATTCGTATAATCGCCTATATCTCGGAGACTATAAGACCTAGGAACACCAAATTTTAGTCCCAGATGCCTTATGTGAATACGCAGAAAATGTATATTTTGGAATTCCCCTCCCTCCCCCCTCTACCCCCAAATCGAAACTCCCGTAATTCTTGGAATTTCGAACTAAAATTTTGGAAATACCCCCAGTTGGTTATTATGTGTCCGTATGCCAAATTTCATTATGATAGACCGATTTAACAAGAAGTTATAGCCATAAATATATTTGCTGATACAGCGCTGCTCAAGCGCTGCCCGCGGCTGTTGTTGATGTTGCTGTTTGGTTGACTGCGAAAATGCTTACACAGACACGAATTGATGCGCATAGGCATACATACACTCACACAGACGCAATTGCTATGTAAATGTGCAATTATACACCATTTACGTGAATTCGAATACCGAGAAAGGTAAAATCGATCAAACATTTTTTTAATTTTAATTTTCTTAATTTTTTTTATTTTCTATAAATATTGTAAACGTACAGAGTATTTCAAATTCGGGAAAATTGGAAATTTCAATATTTGCACGTAGATTTAACTATTTTTACTATCGATTTTGCACCATTTTGTGTTTTAGTAGATTTAAAGTGTGCACACTTCCATTTCAAGTTGAATATAAAAATATTAAATTTAAAGTGTGACGATATTAAATGAAAAATGACGATGTGGGCGTGGGTTTGATTCACGCCAAAGTTTATTTTTTTTAATTATAAAATATTTATCCAACTTTTTTGTCTACTCTACTGTATTTAACTCTTTTTCTCAACTACGACATTTCCATAATGCATATTTTATATACACCATAAAGTTTGTATAGAACCATTTTTAGTGGAAAGCGATTTTGAAATTATTTTGATTATTAATTCTTATCAATTAATTATCTGGACGTTTTTATGCGTTTTATATAGTTTAGATCAATATTAATATTAAAAGTGAAGAAATGCTGACACATTTGCACACTGTGTTGCACTTTTATACCACACATCCGCTGAAAACCGACTTGAGAATTCTAGTCAATTGAAATTTAGTAAATTTCTAGTATATTTAAATCAACTACAAAAAACGTCAAATTAAAGTTGAGAAAAATATTTGATTTGAATATGAAATAATGCAATTTCATTTGAAAATATTCATCTGCACTATGCAACTTTTTTATCAGTGTACGTTATGACCGCCAGGTACCATATTTATTATTATTACTTTTTATACTCTGTACATGAAATGTACAAGAGTATATTAGGTTTGCGGGAGCTGAAAATGTAACAGGCAGAAGAAGGCGTGGCAGACACCACAAAGTATATATATTCTTGATCAGCGTGACAAGACGAGTCGATCTAGCCCTGTCTGTCTGTCTGTCCATCTTTCCGTCCGTATGAACACCTGGATCTCAGAGACTATAAGAGATAGAGACACCAAATTTTGCACAAAGATGCGTTATGTGTGTATTCTATACGAGTTTGTTTTATTTTTTTTGATTTTCCCCCCCACTTCCCCCCTATGGGGGTTTTCCCGATTTTCCATTCGTATAATCGCCTATATCTCGGAGACCATAAGACCTAGGAACACTAAATTTTAGTCCAAGGTGCCTTGTGTGAATACGCAGAAAATGTATATTTTGGAATTTCCCTCCCTCCCCCCTCTCCCCCGCAAATGCGATTTTCTCTAACTCCCGTAATTCTTGGAATTTCGAACTAAAATTTTGGAAATACCCCCAGTTAGTAATTATGTGTCCGTATGCCAAGTTTCATTATGATAGACCGATTTAACAAGAAGTTTTAGCCATAAATATATTTGCTTCCGCAGTTCGAATATCGAGAGAGGTAAAATCGATCAAATTTTTTTTTTATTTTCTTAATTTTTTTTTTTTCTATAATTATTGTAAACATATGTACAGAGTATTTCAAAGTCGGGACACCCGACTTTAGCTTTTTTACTTGTTTTCTGTTGTCAACAAGCTAATTACAAGCCAAGTGTTATTTGCAAATATATGTAGCAGTCATCCGCGTGCCAGTGACACGCCTCGGAGTCAAGTGTTGCTCCTGAAATTAGTGTAAATAATGTTCAATTAATTAGATCAACTAAAAAGTTTGGCAGCCGTGCACAGCGTTGCAACAAAGGCAACTGAGCCCAGCCGACAAGAAGTTGGCCAAAACTTTCCCTAAAGGTGAACACACTGTGCCAACAACTGGCGTCGCATCGTCCGTTACTCCTTGTCGAAAGAGCCTGCTAATTTTCATCCATTCACTGCCCCCGCCGCCGCCCCGTCTCCACCATTTTGTCTGCAACAATTTGTGCTCGCGAGAGTTCTTTTTTGTTGCTGTAATGCGCGACGCGCGCGCAACGCCCTGAAATTAACACTTTTCAACCTAATTTGATATTCATGCATTTCTCATGAGAGTGAAGGAGCAGCGAGGAAAACTTTTGCCCAGCATTGTGGCGAAGTGTTAGCGCAAAAGTGCTGCCAAGTCACTGCAACGTCACCAGCCTCTGCAGCTGCTGTAGGAAGTGTGAAAAATTGTAATTCCCCAGCTGCCGCTTACTGACTTGGTTAGCTGGCTGGCTGGCTGGCTAGCAGGCAGGCAGGCTGCTGTTCTATCTTGGCCAGAACTGTCAGGCGTTTCGGTTGCTCTGCTTCTGCGTTAATTTGAAGTCATGTTAATGATAAAAGCCAACAAAGAGTGCTGCTGTGTAGGCCAACTGGTCTTAGAACTTTTCGGCCACTGTTTGCCGCCTATTTGCCAACGTGGGAGTCAGGGTTGTGCCCCCTTTTCGCCATCATATCCTTGTTTTAAGCCCCGTTACGGCGGCGGCGGCTTCGTTCACGAACATTTTTCTGCATGTAATTAAAAAGCGTGTTCAACTTTTTTCTTTAGTTTCGGTTAGGGTTTGGTTTTGTTAGTGCGTGTTGCTTGTTGCGCTGCCTCATAAACTGTGTTTGCTGCTGTTATTTATTTTGCCCCAGCATGTTACGACTTTAAGCTATTTTAATGCCATTCATTGGCTTCGGTAATATTTGCCTGCGCGTAAGTCGTTTAAGCCTTTTACTTATACAGCGTAATCACCGGGCGCGTGTCCTTGATCAGTTGCATTAATTTGTTCGCCCGCGAGCTCATGGCTTGTAACAGAAAGCGCTGAAAAATCGCATGCAATAATTTTTACACACAGTTAAAAAAAAAAATGATATCTTACCTTTTGTTTTGATGATGGTTTTCTTTCATTTTATATTTTAATTTTCTCATGAGAATTTGTGATTTACTGCAGGCATTGATATTTTTGGGCCTTTGGAGCACTGGTTATTAGTGTTGAATTATTATGCATCTCTGTTCTTCCATTCCCTTATTAGCCGCGTCTTATTTTTGAATTTTTTGTTGTTGTTGTTGTCGTCGTCGTCACAATTCAATCAGCCCGCTTTTTCCTTTTTTAAATAAATACAGAATTACATTTAGCCTCGAGGGGCACACGCACACACACATTTTCGATTGTTTCCTCAGCCACTTCCTCCATACGCGCTGCTTTCCAATTTAAAATGAAAAGTCATTTCATTCTTAAGTGAGAGCCGCACACACATGTGATTTGAATTTGCTGTTACTTTTGGTGTTTGTTGTTGTTTTTCTTTGGCCAATTTGCAAATTTGCACAAAGGGATGGCAGCACACACACACACAGGCTTGAGCTTCGGGCCAAACGAAAGCAAACCAAACCGGCAGCAAGCGGCAAAGCAAATAAACAGTTAATGCTTTTATGCAAATTTATGCCATTAACACAAATAAGCAGCGCAATCGTCGTTGCCTTTACTGTTGCTGTTGCGCCTCCGTCCCTGCTCCGTCCCTGCTCTGTCCCTGCTGCTTTCCCCACTCGTCAAATCGGCACAAATTTTAAAACAATTTGTCACTCAAAAGTCACCCAGAGAAGAAGATGGCAGCAACGTCTCTCCTTCACGTGTGTGTGTATGGGTATGTGTGTGTGTGCTGAAAACAATTGCGAAAAAGAATAAAATCAAAATCAAAGCATAAATGACAACTATAATGCATAGAGCATCAGCAGAAGAGGTGGGAAGGAAAGGTGGAATGGGAAGGACGGATTCTTTACTTGCGGCAAAAAGTGCAGAAGATAATGAAGATGCCAAGTCAGTGACTGTGATGGGGGTCGTATATGGGTCGTACGAGTATGTGGGTTTCTGGCGGCGACGCGCCGGTGGTTGACTAAGTTGGGGGTGATTGTGGAAAGTGGTTGTGACAAGTGTCTCTGTGGCGTTGCGAAAAATCAAAGTCATTGAAAATTAAAAGTAATTTGTTTGTTAAAACGCCCAGGACATTAGGAAGCTTCCCGGCTGGTGGCCTGACTTTCTGGAGAACTGGTCTTGACGTCAAATTGAAATGTGAGACTCATGCTGCATGTGGCAGGCAGTCCACCAGCTAGCGACTCACGCACTTAGAGGCGCAGAGCCCCATTAAACAGTTACGACGAGTATGTCAGCCCTTGGCACAATGGCGAGCCTAAACAGAGCATTGGGTAGATCTGTCAAGAAGTCAGCAGAGCAAAGTTTTTCTAAATGCATGAGCAGTGCTGTAAACACACAGCCAGCCACACAGCACCACATCAAAGTGACTGCGTGTGTGTCTCTCTCTCTCTCTCTCTCTCTCTGTGTGTGTGTGTGTGTGTGTTTCTCACTGCCAGCCTGAAAGTATGCAATGAACACAAGCGCATTAATAATTGAAACGCTTGGGTGCTGCCATCCCATCCTCAGCTCTCTGCACTGACACTGACTGAAAATTGATGCCTCCTGTGCAAGTGGCAAATTTATCAGGCATGCAAAGAGCATATAGGGGGCCATATGTGTTGTAGCAGAAGCAACAACAACAACTACTACTGCTATGGGTACTTGGGCAGAGCGGCGTTCAATAATAAATTAAGTTAAAATTAACATTTAAATTGAACAATATTTAAATGTGTTTGATCTTTAATCATTTGACACCAGCTATCACTTTTATGCATTTTAATAAAAACTTCATTTTTCTTTCGATTTCAGGTAAGTTGGTTGTTTTATGATGCTTCCTTCCGTCCGCCACCATTTGTGTTGTGAGTATATAAATCAGTCAGTCGTGTGTAATTGTGATAAATTATTATGGAAGATTTATTCGAAAACTAAATTGAAGGATGCGCCGTTTTTATGCCTACGAGAAACCAAAAATGAATTTTCTTAAAATAATAAATCTATTTTCATTAAGTTGTTACTGTTGCGAGAGGCACATCCTTTGCAGCCGTTAAATAATTGCTTTCTGTTTATTTATTATGCTAAACTTTGTTGTTGTCGAAGCGCGCAAAACTTTGGAATGTTTTGTAAACTTTATTATTAGCCTGTTGCTGTCCTGTCCTGTCCTGTTCTGCCCTGCATACTGTTCGCTCTGTCTGCCAGGCCTGCCGCCTTATTGCCGTGCCTTTATCTGCTGTATCTGTACTTTTATCTGAGCAGCAGGCAAGTTTTCAACCCCTCGATTGATGTACGTGTGTTGCTATGGATCAAATATGAATACTTTTCGAAACAAATTTCTTATCAACATCTCCGATGCTGTTGACGTTCTTGTCGCAAGCATTTCAATTAAAATGCCAAATGAAATGCAAGAAGCTGGCAGGCAGGCAGACACAGGCATAAATTTCTTATCGACCACTAGGCAGAAAAGGCAGGCACTTCTTCTTTTTTTCTTTAAGCGTTTTTGTGGTTGCCCCACAAAGTGAAAAAGTGGCAGCCACAATGACAGCAATGCCAGCGCAGGCAGCGCAGCCAACAGAAACTGGTTTGCATTGCATGTGGCAACAACAATGAGCAATTTCAATAACCACGAGCAGCGGCTGTGGCAGCAACTGCGCCGTGCCGCAAAGTAAATATTTTCGTAATGCAAAACCAAAAGGGGGCGTGGCAGTGGGGGTTTGGATTTTTTGCGGCAGCCTTGGCTTTTGATTTTGGTTCTGCCTTTGCTTTTGGTTTTGGTTTCTGAACTTGGCCAAAGTCAAAGCCAACAAACTAGCGCCTTCCTGCCGGCTAGCCTCCCAGCTAGTTGGTAGTTGGCGCAAACTTTTGCGCCGTCGCAGTTGTTAGCTCGCTAGCTTGTCTAGCTGCCTGCCCCCAGGTTTGTTAGCTAATTTGTTTAACTCATAGCCACAGCGCCGCGAGGTAATTGGCCGCGTATGCTTGTTGCTTAACTTTGATGCCTGAATATTACGGATATACGATAGCCGCCTGCAAGCATCTGTTATTGTTGAATACTCGTATGTGGCTATGCACTTGTCTGGGAATGTGTCACAGTTGCAGGCAAAGCTGCAACTCCATTAGGGTCAATAAACGGCAGCGAAGTGCAGCGCTTATGTCAGTCAGCCAGCCAGGTAGACAGTCAGCCATCTATGAACACGCAATGCCAAGCGTTAATTATGACCAATGCCGCTGAGTGGGAATCTCGCTCATTGTTCGGCCATGTTCTTGACTTTGACTTTCGCACAACTGATAGTAAAGAAGGGTTTATTTGTAGGAAGGCATTTGCGAGAAGAGTGCATGCAACACGCGTATTCACAGTCTTGGGCAAACAAAGAAAACTCTTTTCTGTAGATCCAGAACTATCTTTTTTATATACTTACACGTATATTTAAAAATACTACGATCATGGGTGCTCTGAATATTTTAAATTTTGCCTATTAATGTAACCGGTGATGAATAATAAGAGCTAGAATAAACAAAATTTTTACACATATTCCCCCAATCCCTAGCAATTTTTCATAACGACCCTTAGTTAAGAAGCTAATTAAGAAAGCGCTTTATTTTGTTGCTATATCCTGT
Organism: Scaptodrosophila lebanonensis; assembly: GCF_003285725.1. NCBI lineage: Eukaryota > Metazoa > Arthropoda > Insecta > Diptera > Drosophilidae > Scaptodrosophila > Scaptodrosophila lebanonensis. Next base: position 2,023,129 of record NW_022060538.1, read on the forward strand.
AAGTGCGAGCTTAGTTCAATATGAGAATATAACAAAACCAGTTCACTGTCTGGTTCAAAAAATTTCGATGCGACTACATTGATTTGTCTCGGAAAGTGTTGGAGATTACATTACCGGCTATAGCTTTCATTAGAGATTTTGATAGCCAAATTCGAGTGGGAGATTTAAAAATAACAGAAGCTAGAATAAAACGTCCTTAGCGATTGAAATTGGTAAATGAACTTCTTTTTATACCCTGCACTCGAAGGGCAGAAAGTGTATATTAGATGTGTGCAAAGTGTGGGGCAGGCAAAAGGAAGTATCTCTGATCCCATGAAGTGCATATACTTTATTCTACATGGGAATGATGAACATATTCGCTATGTTTTGAATTTCTGAACCAGTGTAGAAAGCTTTTATTTGGATTTTTTTTTTGTTTGAGAACAAGATTATTATCAGTTGTGCATCTATTGAGTAGTAGCGGCAAGAGGCAACTTGTTGCTCTAGCAGCCCTGAAAGGTTATATCGTTGCTAAACATATTTAACTCTCCTTCTGTAAGACGGCGGCGGTAGATTAATTATCAGAAAGAAGCAGCGGACATTCCAGCAGAGGTCGTACTAGAACACTTTACATTTCCTTAGTGGTATAGGGGTTATTGAAGTATTGTTAACGTGTACTTCAAGTTGTTCAATCGGCGATATACTTTGCAATAGCACAATGTCAATAACTTACTGACTAATTCCAGTCGGGTCCGATGAAGTTATATTCATACTGCGGACGAATATGAAGCAGAGGATGCTTTACAATATAATAGGCTTTACATCGTGCAAGCAAAAGATTAAATGGTCTCTTTTAAATGCCATTACTGGACCATGTATTTTAAATAAGTTGGGAATGACAGATCTTTAGTGCCTTATGTTTAACTTACATCCATATTTAACGAATTATACGAGATTTTCCCAATTGAGGTATTGTTTTAGTTGATTCAATTGAGGAATTGATTCGATTTCAGCACACAACATTGCAGAGTTTTTTTTGGGTGAGTCTAATTATTGTATTTTATAGAGAAAATATAAATAGTAGTAGTAAGAATTGAAAGCTTAGAGGATGTGAGTATAGAAATAATGGTGTCATTGCTAGCATTTCCATAAAACTTAAAACTAACGAAAACATAAAACAGCCAAGGGTTCTGTATGAATTGCAGTTTACGATGCCTAAGATAATTCGACTCTACTTCGATTTGGATTAGGAAAGTCGTCCATTTATGGTCAGTTTAGTGTCCATATACTTGGTTGAGTTGTTCCTTTTGTATTTTGTAATCTTTTGAAATCTATTTTTTGCAATAGACTGAATACTACTTGAACATATTCTTGTTATTATTGCTCACTACAGAATATTACGTAGTTCAAAGGCTATTATGGAGTTAATCATAGATTGAATTAATATACATTTCAGTCCTATACCATTTCAAGTTCAGTTAACACCTATCATCATTTTGGGATAGCTGCTTTATATTAATTGTCGTTGATCACTTATCGGATAATGGGTGCTGCTACTTCGTGTTAGGGTATTCCTTCAATTTGAACGATTTGTAATATCTGCCAAAAACCATGGAACTATATACAATTTGATTTGATTGATTTTTATAATTTTTCTGAAACCCTGTTTGATTCTCGTAACATAATTCACTGACACTTTCTGGGGTTCTACGGTTTTTTGTAATGGCACTGCCGGTTTCCCTCTCCATAGTGCAAGATATTTTAACGTTTAATTCACACACCTCTGACGCTGATGACGTTGCCACTGCAAGCGTCGTTTGCTGCTGCTGCTGTCAATGCCACTGCTGATTGTTGCACCAAGCGCATCTTTAGCCAAGAAGACGCGACGGCTGTGACGGGGCCGACAACAACAACGACGGCAACAGCATCGCCTTAGGTGGAAGCATGTGTGTTTTAGTCTGCACTGTTGTCTGAGATTTCTGTTAAGAATTTAGATGCAACTCATGAGAAATTCTAGAGCCTGTGACGACAGTGACGACGAAAATGTTGGCAACAAGTGCTGTCATTTTCTCATGGCCGTTGCGTCCGCAAAAAGTGTTGCCAAAATGGTCAATGTACTCGCATCAAACGACAAGAAATGTGTGGTTGGACTTGTCTAGCCTCGATTCTCTTGGCCGCTTTGTAGCTTTGCGACAACCGTCGGCAATGACCGATGTTCTTCAGCTGGCGGCGGCTTAATGCAGACATTGACATGCGTTGCAGTAAAATCGGCATTCCTTCGAGGCGGCCGATTCGCCAACCAACTATTGCCTCTGCAGTTGCCGCTGCGCGTCAGTTGTTGTTGTGTGGGCTGTTGCGCTGATTTGCCGCCGGAAGTTTGACGCACAAAGACAGGCAGAGTCGGGTCAGCCGAGTGAGCAGCTCAGGCGCCTGGCTGGCCATGGAGCCGATGTTAAATAACAGAAAAGCTTCTGCTAAACAGCATTACCCCTGCGCGCATCCCTTGGCATGCTGTTCGCTAACATGGACACAGCTTTTATGTTAACGGCCCCCGCCGTATAACAGTTACCCCAACACCGCTCTTATTCACTTATTGGCGCTCTTTTCAATCTCACGAGTCCTAAAACCGGTTCTTGGGCACACCAGTTGCGCATTTATTATGCATGCGAATGGCCCGCTCATGTTCCTGCTTCCTGCCGAGCACTCTTAAACTCTTGTGCTCCACCTCGTGGGCAGGATATATAGTATGTATATAAATATATATGTCCTCTTGTATATACATATGTACTGTGAGTGCAATGCATGCATGCGAGCATTGCCGCTCTGTGTGTATATTCATTCCAAGTGCCTGTTGACTTGTTGTTGTTGTTGTTGCTGTTGCTGTTGTTACTGTTGTTGCTGCTTTGCTGTTTCTCTTTTGACTTTTGGCTTGATTTTCGATCAGTTTTTGCCCGATCGCTTGGCGTTGCGCTCGTTAAACCTTGGCCTTGAGGCCCTTAAATGGCGCATTCCCCACAAGTTGTGATCAAAAATTGTTAAAGCATGCCAGAGCAGGTTTCTTCGTTATTTAAAATGCACACTTCTTATTTGACTTCATATCTCTTTTGGTTTATTTTGCTTTCGTTTTTTTTTGTTCTTGTGCCGTTCCAGATATGCCATGGAATCTCTGCTTGGATGCCGATTCTCAAATAGACCTTCTCTTATGTATATACAAGTAGAAACAGGCCCATAGTACACTAGCGTGTGCACCTTATACATACGTACGTATATATGTATGTTCAGGCAGTTATAAAAGGCATGCAAATTAATGTTGCCCTCTCATTATAAGCAACGCCTGCTTCACTGCTTATTAGCCGCTGTTTTCATCTAACAGAAAAGCCAAAAATCCGCTTGTAAACTTCAATTGAGGCAAATTTTGCGTAAGTAAGTATTATAAATCACAATTTAAACAGTGAAAACGAAACGGCCGGCCACTGCAACACATTCCGGGAAGTCAGGCAGAGACGACCGACCAACCAACAAACCAACCAACTTGTTATTGTTGCTGTTTCTGATTCTGATTCTGTGTTTGTTTTTATTGTTGTTGCTGGCGTTGCAGTCTGGCTAAATAATTCCAATCAGCGACTGCAAACGATGCGCCGCCGCCATCGCGTTGTTGCTTGTCTGCTGGCCAAGTTGAATAGTTGGCTGGATGGTTGGTTGGTTAGGTACTTTAGTTGGTTAGTGCTTGAAGGTCGCCGAAGGTAAAGGCAACAGCACCTTATTATTATCTACGCCAATGCTGTAATTCTTGTTTCTGCATCGTCCTCCTGCTCTGCCTCCATGAATACCTGCAAAACCTGTTTATTTTTTGTATTTATTTTTTGCTGTACTTCTGCGCAGCCCCCAAGTCCAAATTATATTCTAAAACGATGCTTTGACTGCCGTCCGCTTGGCATTGTTCCGGAGAGTTGTGGCCAAATTGAAATTAAAATTTGTTAAACCCTTTTCAAGTTCTTTGTGCATTGCCCGCCCTGATTGCATGAGCTTGTGGATTGTTGTTAGTTTCCCAAGTTCTGGAGCCAAACATTTTGTGCTACCGAGAAATCCCATTTGAAGTAATTTAAGAGTAGCTTGTAAAACAAAATCACTGATTTGCGTTTTTATCATCCTCTGGTGTACTTTTACGATGCTGTTTTAATAGCAGTTAAGCTTTCAGTTTAAATCCATCGCAACAGTTCAATTCTCAAACCTTTCCTATAGTATTCTATAATTCATCTACTAATTTTAGAGTAATCTCGAAACATTATTTGTGTACATTTGTCTTTCAGTTCTATAAAAAGTATTGGGGGCGCACTGGAAAAGCCTCTTAATGACTGCCAGTTTCATGCATTTTTCGTCTTAACTTTGGATGCTATATCGATATCAACACTTTATTTGCGTATCGATAAGTACCAGCGTTTGAGGACATGCAGAGCTTGAGCGATGTTTAGGACGACTATTAAGAGCAATATTTTATTGATTATTTAACAATTCATTTCAGCTTACTTTTATTTAGTTTTGATTAAAAGTTTATATGATAACGTGAGGAGTTTATCGGAAAGCCATCGATGTGTCCACCTCACGCAGGGTTGCTTTAGGAAGAGCTAACGATGAAAAAGAATGAGGTATATTAATTATATTAAAAGATATATTGTACTTGTTCATCGGCTGGCTCTGTACGTTCTGTTCTGCCACAATTTGTGATAAAAGTGATTTTCGTTTAGAAGACGCCACGAACAAGAGAAAAAGCGTATACGGCTATCAGTCTGGAAACAGCATTTGGACGTGTTGAAACGAAATTCTAATCTACTTTTGGGTTAAGCCGTACCTGTTGATACAACCTAGAGACAAAGAATCATTGAATCTAAGAAATCTTTTGCGGAACAATCTGTGAAAGAGAGATCTTTTATTTGGGACATAAGAGGAATAACCTCTGTAGACATTTAAGAAAAGGAATACACAATCACTGCGGAAGCATGACAGTAATGGACGGCATTAGACAAATATAAGACATATCGACCAGTTCCATCGGTCCACCAAATGAGAAGCTTTCGTCACATAAGCCGGCAAAAAACTGGCAAAATATCTCTTTCTTTTTTTATACCCTGTACCCGTAGGGTAAAAAGGGCATATTAGGTTTGTGCAAAGTATGTAACATACAGAAGGAAGCATCTCCGACTCCATAAAGTATATATATTCTTGATCAGCATGACGAGAGAAATCGATCTAGACATGTCCGTCCGTCTCTCCGTCCGTCCGTCTGTCCGTCCGTCCGTCTGTCCGTCCGTCTGGATGAACGCGAGGTTCTCAGAAACTATAAAAGCTAGAATAACCAAAGTTGGCATCCAGATTCTCCTAGGTCCGAGTAAGGACGAGTTTATTTTATTTTTTTTAATTCCCACCCCCTCTCCCCCCTCTCCCCCCCCTTCCCCCGCTACAGAATTTCGTCAATAGCGTCCACATTTCAAATGCTACCTAAACCAAACTTTGCACACAAAATTTATATATATAATTTATATATAATTGTCTACTGTAGTTCATTTTATTCAATTCGGTCAATTCTAAGAAAAGTTATTAGCAAAACAAATTCTCGCCAGTACAACCCCCCCAAACTGCAGCAACAAGTTCGCTCTTCTTCTTCCTCTTTTTGCTGCTGCTATGGGCGCATATAACTCAGTGACGGAAGTTTACCTGGGTACAGGGTATTACACTGTCGGGCTTGCTCGACTGTAGCGTTCTCTCTTGTTTTTTATTAAAAAATATGAATTTTTCGACTGCCACTAAGTTTCTAGGGGTCAAGGGATTTTATATCTAGATCAACAAATTAACCATAAACGAAACCAATTGGGTCCCAAATTAGGCAGTCAAACACCACTTCGTTTGAAGTATTCGGGCACGCTAAAGATTTCCTTAAGTGGTTGGTTCTCTTTCAAAAACTAACACAGTTCTGCGTTCGACATCTGGTAACAAAAAATAAAAAAATAAAAAAATAGAAAAAAAGAAAAACATAATGCCCGACAAATGACGCTAATGAAAAGCTTGGCGACTCTGTCGCCAGTCAACCCATCGACAAAACGAATACACGAACTTGAACGAAATACCTAAGCGCGCACAATCGAAGCTCAAGAAAGGACAAGTGGCAAGTAAATAAACTCAAAAAGTGCCACTCGATTCATGGGGCAACCAAGTCGTTAGCCAGTCAGTGGGGGCCAGTTTAGGACTCAGGATATGCGCCAAGTAGTTGTCGCCTGGCCGACTCCTCGCGTGCTCTGTGACCCAATCCGCTTAGTGTGCTTCGTGTGTTCATTTTTGTTGTTGATGTTGGCGTTGGTGTTGGTGTTGCTCTCGTCCTTATTGGTTGTAAGTGGCTACAATGAGATTATGCTTCATTACGCGTCGTCAGACTGCCTAACGGACTGACATGCTGACTATTGGGCTGCTTGGTGGCGGTGGCAGTGGCTGACTGGTGGCAATCATAACGAGCTTTATGCGCCCCATTAGCGTCGCGGTCTCTGACGATAATATCAAAAGCACTCCAGCTAATGGACACGACACAGTCCGTGTTTTTGAAATCCACGTATATGTGGCTGCAATTGCCGGATGGGGGCAATTGTAAACTGTTTGCAACTTCGCGGCACACCCACACCCATCGAACCTGCCCCACAAGAGGCCGCAGTCAGCGACCGAAATCTATGCAGGGGCATACATTTCTATTCAACGCCAGCGGAATCTCAAAAATGCAGTTGCGCCAGACGCTTGACTCAGACATGGCCAGTACCGTTGCTCTGCCAAAGCTGCTGATGATGATAAACCTATTGCGGTTGTGCGAAATTTTCGCCGACGCACAGTGGCTAACAAGCGGTTGACAACTGCTCCCAATAGTGAAAAAACAAGAAGTGGTCTTTTCATAAGCCCTTTTCATATATCCTGTGTTAGGAGCACAATTGGGGCTGAACAGTGCTTTTTCGGAACGTATATAACTTGGACCCCCAATCAAAAGGAACATTTTCTTGATCAGCGTGCGCTGCTGAACCACTGTGCGGGGCCAACGTTGCCAATGATGATGTTGAGCTTCAGAAGGCGGAGTAGGAAAGCAGAAGGGTGCTGCTGCGGCTTCTGGCTGGCCCGCTTAGCCTTCATTGCCAAAGTTGCCAAACTTGTTTCATTTGCGGCGGAAATATAATTGCGATGGTGGCGCGCGATGCTTTTTTTCAGTTTGATTCTGGGCGCATCCACTTTTTGCGATGCTGTCCTTTTCACTGGAATTTTGTTATTGAAAATGTTTCGATTGGCTCGTGCGTTTTTATTTTAGTTTTTTCTTTCTTTTTTCATGTGCTCGGGGTGGCTTAGGGTCGACTGCCACTTACGACTAGGTTAAGGGCTTAAAAATGTGCCATTTGTCAGATACTTGCCGCAGACGAGGCATGCAAAGTGCAATGGAATGGAATGTTCCCCGGAATGTGGCGATAACAAACAAATATGTATGAAAATATGTTGCACAAAATACAGAAAGCAAGGGGAATGGAGGACTGTAACCGCAGCACGCAATGAAAAATGATGCAATGCAAACAACTGCCAAATGCGCTGGCAAATGAGCCTCCGATTCATGTTATATAGTATAGTAAGTACGAGTATATAAACAGTTGCACTTGAGAAATTCGGCGTATGCCTGCCGAAACAAGTTCACGGTCAAGCAATCGCTGCACTCAGGGGTTGAGTACAGAGTGCGGTGCAAGCAAAGAGTTCGTGCAGCACTCATCTTTTTGTTGCAGGGTTCGTTCACTGCTAGTCTTCGCGATGTTTCGACATGCTCCAATGCCTTGCATCAAGTCAGAGGTGTGGCAAAGGGGGAACTATTTCAGCATTGCTTGAATAAAGTAAATTATTGGCGATATCCTGACGTAACCGTGGGACCTGACACCCAAACTGAACTCGAAACAAATTCCAATAAAGCTCAACAGTTTTGTTGATTTCACTGTCAGATAGGGAAGTAAGTTTCGCTTTTGTGTTGGCTGTACTTAGTGATCTAGTCATCGGGCGAGTTCGGATTAAATCCGTCCGTCTGTATGAACGCAGGAATCTCTGGAAGTACAAGAGATAGAGGAACTAAACTTGGTATTCATATTCAACTTGGTTATTTGTAATTACATTAATTTCAAATCAAACGATAACCAATGTCGGTCCAGCCCGACTCATGAATACTCTATAGTCATATTTTCTTCAATATAGTCAATCAAGTAAAATAAACTTTGTTGTATCATTCATAGGAATTTCGATGTTCTAGTACATCCGTTAACCCCCCTATTGCTGTTTAAAATACTATGAATGTATGCGCTTTGGTGGAATGCTCAAGTGTCTTTCAATTTATTGCATTATGATTGCAATTCAGTTATGTTTTATTGAATTTATTGGCTTTATCTGAACGACGGTTGTCAATATATGGAAAGAATTTCTAACCGACGAAGATAATAAAAAAAACTTCCACGAATATAGTAGTAATTAATTAATAAATTATTAATTACAAGAACTGAACGATTCCGAAATATTCTCTTAGTGTGCAGTAAAAATTAAATTGACTTTCAACAAAAACTGACTTTCTCCAGCATTCTGTACTTATTTTGTTTCAGTTTCAACAAATTGTGTATTTAAAATATTCAAATAAAAATGAGTATTTAATTGCAGTAATTACTCTATTCTTGGACATAAGCTCGATTTATATTTATATTTAAAGTTTTCTTTCGGAGCGACTACAAAGAATCCAAAATTCGTAATAAATTCTTATTATAAGTAGTCCGAATAGTAAAGTACGTTTCCCCCTATTGTAATTGAATATTGTTCTTCATTTTGGAATTGATAAAGACACGAATACGTTGCATGCACGATGAGGATGCCACCGAACACCCCCCAGCCAATTGTTGCACAGTATACGCTGCTACGCCAGGGCAATAAATTGTGCTTAAATAAACTAAAAGACAGAAACTAACTATAATTCTATTGCTCCTCTCGGGCTCGGCTCGTGGTACATGGTGCTGTTCTGGCTGGTTGGCGACATACCAGCGACTACTTACGGTCCATCCAGGTCGGGCAAATGCTGCAAGAAGTTAGGCACTGTCCCGGCCAGGCCAGGGCAAGTCGAGCCGGGCCGGGCCGGGCCAAAGAACAAGCGGGAAGCTTGAGACAACGCCAAGTCAAGCGCAAGACAAGGTAATGGAGGAAAATCGCGCTGCGTATGAAGACATTCCTGGGACCAGAGCCAAGTGCAACAAGCGAGTCACAATAGATATAGGAGGCAATGTCTGTCTGGGTTGTTGTCTCTTAGTCTATCTTGCTGTCTGTACCTCATATACTCGTACTTGTGTAGTATGTTTGTAAACGAGTTGCATGCGATTCTGCCGTTTATGCCATTTGCAATAAGAACGAGTAGCAAAGCGAGTGCAGCAAAAACTGGCCAGAAGAGTAGCATACAAAATATTCGAGTGAATTAAAATGTGGCACGTTGACTATTTCGTGCGTCTTGTTCTTGCTGTATTTGTTGCCTTTGGATGGCTCGCTGTATTTTGCTTGCTTGGTGGGTTGCCCGTCGCTGCCTCGGTTGGCTGCTTTGGTGCCTGGCTTCGTTGGCTTCGCTGACTGGGCTGGCTTGGCTGGCTTGGCTGACTGACTGGGCTGGCTTGGCTGGCTTGGCTTGGCTGACTGACTGGTAAATGTTGTTACCGCATATTTTTCTCCAAAACATTCAAGTTGAAGTTGAATGCAGTCTACTGTTGCTCGTTTTGGTTCGCCTCGCCTTTCCTTGCCTTGCCTCGCCGTCTCTGCGAGTGCATGTTGCTGCACTTGAATTGCCAAAGCCAACGTCATGGGCTTTGGACGTCTCTGCCTTGGTATCTGTATCCGAGCTTAGCGACGACGACAACGACGTAACCGAGATTGAGATTCATTGCCTGTTGCATGTTTTGGCCGGACGACTGACTGCTCGCCAGCTTGCCTCAGTTGCGCGATTCTTGGTAGTTTTTGCGCTCGAGACTAGCAATGTCTGTACATACTTATATTCAACATATGTATCTATACTACTATACTATACTTTCACACAAATACAATATATATGGCGCATACTTGTATATGTTTGTGTGAGTTTGTCTGTATGCTGCTTTGTTGGTTTCTGCGGCGTTGCATGAATCTTGCATGTGGCTAACTGACTGTCTGTCTGTCTGTCTGTCTGTTTGTCTGTCTGGCTGGCTGGCTTGCTGGCTGGCTTGCTGGCTGACTGACTGACAGACTCTGGTAACATTCTTCTCGTAGAAGAGCTCGCGACGTCGTACCATCTCTGCACTCTGTTGTGTTTGTTGTTTGTTTTGTGTTTTTGTGTGGTGCTGTACTTTTCCACCCAACTTGTTGCCATAACATTATTGCCTGACCTGACCCTCCCCCCCACACACACATACATATACATATATTTGGGTCTACGCAATGGACCTCTTAAGTGCCATTTATCCACGCATGCCCAACAAATTGTGCAACCAATTTAACAATTTGTTAAAATGTGCTTCCGATTTGGAGAAACCATTTCGAGCATTTTATAACTTACTTCGTAATCAATATTTGTGCGTAAAATGTAAATAATACAGTTTTTTTTCCTCTTCTCTTTCGCTTTTTTATGTACTTTGCAGGTAAGCCCGTTTTACATTTTTTGAACTACATGCCAAAATTACAACAGCAACAACAACAATAACGAGAACAGACTGGCTAATACGGCATAAAGAGCGTGAGTAAAAACAATCGCAAATCATTTAACGAACCCAGCTTAGAGTCGAGCATATTGTTTTATATGCCCTTGGTAGAATGGCAACAACAATGAAAGTTGCCAACAAATTGCGCGTAAATCCCATAAACCGTTTACAACTACAACAGCGCGGCGTCATCGATGACGACACCGTCAGCGGCAAGGCAGGGCAGAGCTGGGCAGCATTTGCTGCAACAATAACAAAGCGATTTTTATGCACAACCTGCCCCCCCCCCCCCCCCCCATGTCTCTGTGGGTGTGTGTGTGTGTGTGGAGGCAGGAGAATGGAGCGTGCATGCCTTAGTTGGGAAGGGCAATATTTTGGGGTCGCATGCAAAAAGGCGTCAGGCCAAATGAAATTCATTTTTATTAGCGTAAAATCATAGCGGCCAATCAATGTCGAATGGTGAATGGGTTTCGACGTCATTTGCATGTCCCTAAGTAAAGGGATTAGGTTATGAGTGTGTTGTATGGGAATGTGTGCGCGTGTGTAGGAGGCAGAGAGTTAAATCTCTTGGTATCCCATGCCACGTCCGCCATTCTGGTACAGGGTATACAAAATACTATTCAATATAAGTAGAATCCGCATTAACCAACTCTATAATTCTCTAACAGTTCGAGCATGAGTAGCATGGTTAAGAAGTTTCCTTTCTGCTATTTATTTGTAGTGCTGTTTGGCCTCTAGTTGGTTAACAAAATAATGAGCCAAGATAGATAGATAGATAGATAGATAGATAAATAGACAGATATATAGATAGAACAAGAAAGGAATGCTAAAGTCGAGCAGGCTCAACTCTTAAATACCCTGTACCACCCCACAAAAAAGTAATTAAATTAATTAATTAATTAATTTAATTAATTAACTAAACTAATTTAATTAATTAACTAAATATTAACTAATTAAATATAAAATATTCCATGCATGCATACATACATTTACATTTACATCAGAATCGTGCCTTATGCGTGTTTGTGTACTTGTACATATGTATGTATGTGTGCATTGGGCCTGGTTATATGGCTATAACTTTATATATAACCGATCATTCTATCATAATGAAACTTGGTATACGGATATATAATTACTAACTGGATGTGTCTACCAAATTTTAGTTCAAAATTCCAAGAATTACGGGAGTTATAGAAAATCGTCAATAGGGGGGGAGTGGGGGGGTGGATCAGAAAAAATTAACAAACTCGTCCTTTCTCGGTCTCAGGAGAATCTGTATACCAAGTTTGGTTATTCTAGCTCTTATACTTTCGGAGCTCCTTGCGTTCATACAGACAGACAGACAGACAGACAGACGGACAGACGGACATGGCTATATCGACTCGGCTTGTCATGCTGATCAAGAATATATATACTTTGTGGGGTCTACCAAGCCTCCTTCTGTGTGTACCATGTGCACTCGCACAAAACTAATATACCCTTGTACCCTTTGGGTACAGGGTATAAAAACCAACTAAATAACTGTACATGACAAAATGTAAGACTATTGATGCACCCTGCTAATTAGGGGGTGGGTGTATAGTCTATAGCAATTATATGTTCAAAGAAGCAAAAAGTCGATACGAATTATTAGGGAGTTTTTCCTTTTCAAAAATTCAGGACACTGAAAACAAACACACATACGATATACCCGTATACATATGTATATACCATAACAATGAAGAGAAACTCTATAGTATATTCCAGAAATCGTCTATAAGTGTAACTTTAGAAGTAAAATGCCATTTTCGTTCCCAAAGTCAAGAAAGAAAAGCAACACACACTTAACGCAACAAAAAATAATCGTTACAAGAACAACAGTAATAGCATCCCCCCATAAAACTTTCATTAACATATTCACTCGCCTTTGATTAGCTTAATTAAAGCTTGACAGAACTTTGACAGCCTGTTGATGTGCAGCCAACAAGTTAATAAATTCTAAGCTGTTGCTTTCTCACGAGCCGAGAATGGCTCTAAAGGCTAGCACACTCCTAGATTCTAGAACTTAACAGAAAGCTTTTGAGGGCAAAGCTTTGGTGACGATAGACCAAATTTAACAGCTGGCCAGTCACAGCTAGAGTTACCCCAGCAACAGAACTTCCCCTTAAAATAAAAGTAAATGTGCCACCCGCTGCCCCTTTCTACGGCCCACTCACGCACATGTGCATACCTACGCATAATTCGCACCTTGGCGTCATGCGCTTTGCAGCTATTCGGAGTCAAACGATTCGGCAGCGCTACAACAACTTCAGTGGTTCGGCGGCCGTCGGGCTGTTCGGCATGCACTTCGTTGTCCATGCTTCGGCATTTCAGTCATCGCAGCAGCAGCGATAGCGGCAGAGACGGTCAGTATTTGGGGGTGGCTAAAATTGACGCTCACCTGATTGCGTCTGTGCATGTGTGGTGTGTGTGTATGTGTGGGTGTAGGTGCGTATGTGTGTTTGTGTAGCGCCCATTTCCACCCCTTGCGCGCACACTTCCGAAGCAGGTGTAACAATTATTATTTTCTCGTTGATTTTCATTTTTGTTGCTGCGCTGACGTCGCTGCTGCCGATGATGGCAACGACAACAACTACGTCGTTTTGCTTTTTTTCGCTCCTGCCTCATGATTTTCCATTTCTCTTGGTTCCGCGCTCTCGCTCACACTGCAGCAGGCGTACTCTCTCGCACCCACGCATGAGACCCACACGCATGGTGTATGCATTTGCTATCTCATATGCCCATGTGTGCGTGTGAGGGCTTTTCTGTGTGTGCGCGTGTGTGTGTATGTGTGTGTACCAGTAATATTGTTACTGCAACAATAGCAGCTATTACAACAACAACAGCAACCACATCATCGCTGTCCCTTTTGAAATGCGATTTGGCACGAAGGTGAAAGCATCATCGTCGTCCTCATCGTCCGTCCCCACAGTTGTTGGAGGTTTCTTCCTGCGATTTGTAGTACGGATACTGACGTCGCTACTGTCTATGCTCTGTTCTGTTGCGTCTCAGTTAGTGCTGACGCACTGTTGTCTATCTGTTGTCTATCAACAGGAAACAGGTTGGAGCTGCTTGATCTTCAGCACGATGCACAGTGGTGCCGCAACTAACAAGCTAACTTACTATAAGCCGGATTTCTGTAAAACTAATCTATTATTGATAGATCTGAGCTTGATACGCAAAAGCAGATAATGTCTTTTAGTTTTAAACTCTTATAGTATAACTTGCTAGTAAGCCTGTAATAGTATTTGCCAAATAGAACAGCGTATGTGCTGTGTGCTGCTGTCGACAAATGCGCCTCAAAGTACAACATGTAGAAGATACACAGAATATGGGAACAGGCAACAAATCCATAATAAAAGTAATGACCAAAAGACAATAATAATTGCGCACCTGAGGCGCTCAGCAAGCCTCAGCATATACCAACAAAGCAAACCAGTGACGCTCGTCTCTGTGCTCAAGCAAAGCCTGAAAGTGATGAGGCGAGAGACAGAGAGAGAGAGCGACTTAGAAACCGGCAGGTAATAGCAGTAAGAACAACAACGACAAAAACAGCAGAGAGGAGTCGTCCGAAGGTGTTCTACAACAGCACTCCGACAATTCGGCTTTTTCGGAGTTGTTGGCAGCATTTCTCCTGCCAACGAGCATAAAACGAGCGAACTGTGCGTCGACTGCGACGTCGCCGTTCTAGTCTCGTCATCGCCGTCGTCGCCACACGAGCAAACATCATCCACAGACGTAGTAGGTAGGTCCGAATGCGATGTGCTCATGGTTCGGCGGGCTTCTCGGCTTGGTCTACTGTTGCTTTATTTTGGTTAAAACGCGTCGCTGCTGGCGCAAGCGTTGACGTTGATGTGTACGCCGACGTTGGCCGCGCAACAGATTCAATCTCGTGGCAGCGACGCGCGGCGACGGACTCCGAAACAGAAAAGGTATATTACCTTAGAATGCCAGTCGTTCTTACTTCAGTCTTCGTACAGTCTTTGCTTTAACCCGTTCCAATTCTGTCCGCCGTTCGTACGCTCGCTCGTTCGTTCGCTCTATAGAAAACATAGTATATTTAACAACTACAGCAGCAACAACAACAACAAAAGGCTTACATATATAGGTATATCTAGCAGCACATCAGCAACAACAACAGCAACAGCACAACACACGCGTCTTCGTCACTCAGTCCAACAGAAAGAAGTTCAGTGTTCGGTTCAGTTCAGTTATCAGTTGCCGTAGTCGTAGCCGCCGCCGCCGTCGTCGTCTACGTCGCCGCTGTTGTCGCCGTCGTCGCAGCCAGCCCATATCACAAACCAACCACCACCAACACCACCACCACCAACGACCACCGCAGCAACAGCAACATCAGCAGCAGCAGCTCCAACATCAATACGCACACATACACACACACACACACATACTCTCACGCAAATTTCAATATCCAAATCAAAGTTGAGTTCAAATCGAAAACGGCCGTAATACCAGCAACAACGCCTCGCAAAAAGTACGCGGAAAATAATAACCGGAAAACACACGCAAAATAAAATATTCATAACAAACTGCAAGACGAGAGAAAACTGAGAACGTTCAACTGGACTTGGAAAACTAATTAATTTCGAATTTTGAACGTAAACACTTTCGACTGCTCACGGCACGGCTTCACCCGGCTTGCCAAGTTTTCATTCCGCCACAACCGACGCGTGTGTGATGAGTAAACAAAACAACAACAAGAAATTATTTGTAAAATAAAACCGAAATTCAATTGTGTGCTCTCGCATCTTCACATCAAATACTTATCGGTTTTCCTCGACTCTTTAACTTGTTACTCAACTTTGCCGCAGCAACAAAAACAAATGTAAGCCAAATGAGTTTTGCTTTAGCTCGCAAAAGAACCTTTGACAAGTTTTGAAAGCAAGAATCATAAAATAAGTATTTTGCGAACACAACAAATTCAAATTATATAAAAAGAACTGCAATAACAAAAGGAATCATAATAATAAAATTTAAAAAAATTAAAAATATACAAAAAAAAATTCTGGCAAAGTTCGTTGCTTCTTTGGGCACACAGGCGTCGCTTGATTCTCATTATAGGCCCGCTTGCTGGCTGGCAAGCAGAGAAGTAAAAAAATAAAAAAACAAAAATAATACAAGCCAACAAGTTCTGAGCCCAGTCAGAAGTAGCGATTGTTCCAGCCAGTCTCAGTTAGTCAGTTAGCCATTCAGAGTCAGCCAGTGTCGGGCTAAGGCCTAAAAGTAAAGAAATTTCATACCCGGCAAAAAAAAAAAAAAAAAATACAGCGCACGACAAAGAAACACGTTTTTGTCTTTGCGGCCAAAAGCAAAACAGCAGGCAAAAACACAAAACGTAGACAACTGCGACACCAGCGACGACGGCGACGTCTTCAGTCACTGACGACTGTGTCTTGCCTATCAGCCATTAAGCCTTATGGCGAACGTTCCAATAGGCCGCACTTCATGTGCGAGTGCGAGTTGGCTAGAGCCGAGTAAAATAGACTTACGCATACAGTTGGCCATGTTATGGTGGTGGTCTTAGCCACTTGGCGCATTTCACTTGTCGCCGAGCGCTCACTAAGCACGCATAGAAATAATTCTCGTACTTTATTTCTATTGTCGTAATTACACGTCGCCTCTCGCTGCTCAATTGCCTACCCGCTCCGACTGCCAAGTCGTCGGACCCAGGCAAGAACCCACGCTCCTCTCCCGGCAGTCATTTAGTCAGTCAGTCAGTCATTCAGTCTCTTTCATTTCGTGCTTTGGTCTTGGCAACTGCTGCTTTTTGCACCGCGAGCCAAGTGTGTGACTCAAAGCATAAAAAACCGGTAAAGAAATTTGGTGCGTGTTAATCAACAACAACAACTACTAAGTGCCTTCTGTGAGAGATCGAAGCGTAGTCAGCGAGCTTCTCACAAAACTTCAGCCGCAGTCTGTCAGTCAGTCAATCAGTCCGTCCAAACGTGTTATGCTTGCAAAGAAAAAATAAAAATAAAACACACACACACGACAATAATTATTTACTCTCATCAGAATAAAATATCACGCGCAAAAATTCTCAACCGAATTTGTTTGTTTCAGAACCACAATTACATGCCACACACAACAACAATTACAAAACGAGAGCAATTAAACATTAAATAGCTACAAAGCATAAAAACTCAAAGCAAAACCTCGAAGAAAACAACAACAACAACAAAAACTAATCAAAATAAAAACGAAAACAACAATATAAGCGCTGCATTAAAAACTTTTTACCACAAAACTTCACTTTATCTACTTCTACGACTTTGACTCGACACTAATTGGTAATGAGAGAAAATTGATATTAAATATTCCCGCCCCTTATTATTATTCAGTGAAAAGTTTTTAGTTTTGTTATCTAATTGATCTGATCGGCTTTTGTTTCTTTTTAAATGGTAATTCATTTGGATTGGAGTTTGGCTTTGTATTGGCAATTGTGGTCGAAATGTGCACAGATTTTCATTTATGATATTTTAATAGAAAAACGTCCAATGTGCAACGAAATTTTAATACATACAGTTATACATTTTTGTTGTTAAATTTTTAATTGTGGTTCGCCCCCCTAATTTTTTTTCGTTTTATAATTTTTTTTTTTTAATTTTAAAGCTTACTAACCAAGTTTACAACTTTCTTGTTATTTTTTCTAAACTAGTACAACTGAGCCTAAGCAAGTCAACCAAACATAAATTGAATAGCAAAATATAATTAAATAAAATTATCAAAAGCAAAAGCAAGAGAAAATAATCAAAGTACAAGTCGTCCAAACCCAATCACTTGCCTTCCCACAATACCACCACAAAAGAATCCGAAACTCATACCAAACAAAAAAAATCAGCATAGAAAATCTTTAGACATTGAGGCACAAAAGACAAGAAAAAGCTCAAAGCTTATACCGCCAAAAAGTTGCAAATTGTTGCTGTTTTTAATGATTTGAGGTTGATTTAATAGATTCATGCCGCACGGCACGCCCAAACGGGTCTAGATAGAAGGCAGGTGAATTTAATTGAGAGATTGTAATTAAACTATTTACACAAGAGCAACTCTTTCAGAGAAATGGAAAGGGCTGGCAAACAATGAAAACTTTTATATTTTGTTGCTAGTTTTGAGCGTAAATTAAATAAAAGTTTATAAGGTAAACCCAACTCAGCATAACATATATTCATAATACAGGTGAGCTTCAAGGGCTTCAAAGGCAAGTTGAAAGTCAGCGGCAATCGAAGCTTTAGCATAGCAACAAGAAATCAAAAAGGTGATAATATATAAGGAGGCGAAAAGCCTGCCCTGTCTGTACTCCAAATCAAATTCATGCGTGTCTGCGCGGAAAAGGAGCAGAATGCAAAGGTTGTTAAATTGAAATTAAGTATTAATATTTACAAAGCACAACGGCAACAGCCCGTTAAAAAGCAACATATCAAAAGGGCAACTAGTTTATTGTACCAGCAAGTGAAGGTAAAAGCAATCCAATAAATATAAAAATACAAACATTACTTGGTGCGGGACTTAATTGTGTATTTCTGCTCTCGTTTGTTTTTTTAAATCAGTCGGGTGTTATTTATTAATTGAGAGAAGACAGTAGTCAATTGTAGCAGGTTAGATTAATCACGATTTATACATACATGCAAACCTAAATACATACATACATATTAAGCAAACGGATGTCAATCAGTCTAGTTGTGTCTACAGTTCCCCTGATAAGCGTTTTATTAGTGGAAGTGAATTTTTCTTAGCATATTTCTAGGCTTAAGCAGCGGTCGCAATTTTCGATGCACATCGAGTGCCGCCACTTGACAAGAGTACGCGTTTTGACAATCAACAAAAATTAGCGTATACTTAGGCGACTACAATACAGCAGCATTCCAAATACAGGCAGGCAGCAATCTAGAGTAGAGCTACACTATACAAAGTAATAGTACATATATATATATATATATATATATATAGATATATATATAGATATAACTGTAAACTCTAAAATATATTTATACTGGATTTTTACGCCACTTTTGCTAGCACTTTACAACACTCTAAAAGTCTCAAAGTCTCTCAAACGAACCTCACTCTGCGACAATCTTTGCAAAATCAAAACAAAACATAAAAACAATTATTCTCAACTCTGAAGCTTGATCAATCAAATCTAATACAATCTCAAAACGGTTTTCAAAACTTTTACCTACCTACCTACATACTTTACTACCTACACACATACATATATTTATATATAGATACATACATACATACATATATAAATAAATGTCTAATTAATTAAATTCAGTAGTGATATATCATCTAAGCCTACAAAATAGCTCATTAGAGCGCCACTAAGTTAGACAATCTACATGTTTCAATCATAGCAGGCACAATCCTTTTTAACTACGCTCAAATACTTACATATATACATATAAATATTACTTAAATAAATAACTTTGTATTGGAATTGGAACCAAACTACTACTACCACCTATTTGTAATCTAACGTAAAGTTTTTTGAACAACTCACCGCTAGTAGCAACAATTTGTGTAAATCTTTTGAACGGCTTCTATACATAAGCACTCACAACTAATTGGAATACTAACTGAAACACCATAACACACAGATCTGTGACAGTGAACAGGGCTCATCAATCAGTACACACATAAAACTCGATCCCAAACCAACACCCGAGCAAGTCCCTTATTAAGCGAATACCAAAAACCAACCGCCGAATAAATTACGCGTTGCAACGCTTAAAAATCAATCGACAGCAAATTAAAAAAAAAATACGAAAAAAAAAATAAATATATATATATACGTATATATTGAAATTGAAAGAAGCGACGAAAACAAAGACGCAATCGAATTCAAATCCAGTACAACCTCGCAAGAATCGCGGTCCGACGCAAACGAAAAGTGCACCACATAGAAATTTTTAACCAGCATTTGTTGCCATTAAAACTGTCATCATTGCCGCGTTAACAGAAACCACGGCGTCAGCAGCGATTGCAGCGCTCAGTATCAGCAGCAGCAGCAGCAGCAGCAATCAGACAACTGCAACTGCAGCTGCAGCGCCAACAGCAGTCGCCGTCGCAGCAACCACGCCGCCGCCGATAACGATAAAGACCGAAATCGTCGCATCAGATTCAACAGCCGAGTCCTCCCCTTTACAAGATCTAATTATGGTAAGCGCCGCTCACAGCACACCCTAGCAACAAAAGCTCAGAAACTCAAAAAACTGCACTTAACAAATAATAACGAAAATAATCGAAAGTCGAAAATTGAAAGTTGAGAGACTGTTGTTGAGAATTCATGTTTCGTTTTTGTTAAACGAATCCAAATAAGCAATTATTTCATACCATCGAATGAACCTATAACACACATAAAAGAAAGTTGTACAGCTTACTATGCAAAGTATTTGATTTATTTTTGTTTAATCTACCGTTATCATCTACTTAACTACTTAACTATACACTTTTCAACCTCAGCTCAAATGCAAAACTATTTCACAAGCTGACAATCAGGCGAGCTAAAAATACATATGCAATCGAAATTCTATAAATTGATTTGATTGTGGCATGTTAATGGCTTGAACTCACAAATAATTAAGTTTACTTATTGATGATTTCTATTGTTTAATAATTACTTCAATACATTTATAAATATAGTCTATATACTCGTTTATACCGCGGGATGTGAAGTCTCTTCGCAATGGAAACAGATAAAGGCATCTTAATAAAATGCATTTAAGCTGTTGTAAAATTGTTTATGTTAAAAGGAGAAATGTTTATTTTCTGTCTCAAAGCATTAAGTTTTCGTTACAACGATTAAGCACATTACGTTATATGTATATATTTTTAGTAAAATATTCCATCCATTTACCTTAGTGTCCAGAATAGATCAGCAGAAAGCTATTGTCATACATTTATAGAGCTTTGGAAATATTCAAATTGTATGTTCGATTTAGATCAAATATGTGGTGTTTTTTTTTTAATAAATGGTTGCTTCATAATTCCTCTCTCATAAAAGCTCTGGCCCTTGCTGTTGTACAATTCGGCCAACCAATTTTTGCAGTTCTCCACAGAAAAAATGAATAATATAAATCACTATACGGACTAAAACACTTCCCCACCCAACTCTTGAGCTGTAATCATTTCCAAGATTTATCCGTAATCTTTGACGATGGGTCTATTTGAAATATTTAGCTGAGACAGTATCGGAGCCACAATAAAAATTGTCCACAATTTTAGGAGCATTTTCGCCTTTATCAATAAAAGTTGTAAAGGACTTCTTTTTTTAGGGGAATTCTGCATTTTCAATTAGACCAAGCTTGAGCAATGCTTTACGAATTCAATGGATTTACTATATATTTCCCATTTAATATTTTGATGCTGTGTTAGTCGAGATAGTTTTCAATCAATCAGTACAATCCAAATTATTCCAGATATAGCCTCATTTTGTTCTTATATTTTTAGTTAAGCGTGTTATGCAAATATATTTCGAGCCATATATACTTGTATGTTCTTATTTTATTTGTTAAGTTTTACTCCAGTTTTTTCTTTTGTGCGTTGTTTTAATTTCTGTTGTGACTTACGAGCCATTGACAATGAAATTAAATACAGTCCCAATAATAAGATGGTGATGGTTTGCTCGTTTCCCTCCGCACGAACTGGTCAAGGTTTTTCCGAATTCTTTTTCGCTTTGCCGTGTTCTTGGCGTGCAAACCACTCCCAATCACCACAAATGCTAGCCTGACTTCGGCTTTTCGAACTAACTACTTAACTACATTTCTAAGCCTCTCCAGCTATCTTTCTACCAATTATTTTTCATTCTATTCACTACTGTTCACTTTTGTCGCTACTCTTCTTGTCTGTCACTGTCACCGCTCCCATGTAGTTTTAACTTTTCACTTGTAGCGCTCGCTAAGCTCTGGAAACGCTGCTCTCCCATATACTTACTATACTTACTTACCTACTATACTACTCGAAAATAATTATTTTTAATACTTTTATTGCAACTACTCCATTTCACCTTGAACCACTTACCTCGTAGTCGTACGTTATATTTATAAGTATTTATATTTTTCGAGCGAGATGGGAGATATTTTTCTTTAGCTCTTTTGCGTTTTACGGCGAAACTTATTCAGGACGCACAGCAACAACGATAACAACGACATCAAGACGTAGAAAAAAAAAAAAAAAAAAAAAAACAGGATAAAAATCACAGCATAGTGCGCCCTCTTTTTCATTTCGTAGCCCCCCGTTTTTTGGTCTTTGTTTATTTATTAATCAATTTTTGGTGAGTTATACAAACGTTTCGTTTTGCATATTTGGCCAACAATCTGTTATTACTTGTGTACGCCACTATTATTCAATTATATCTATTTCGTGTGTTTCGATGACCGAAACAAAGAATCCAGAGCCAAACTCGAACGCGAATTCAAAGTTTCAAACAAAAATAATCTCAAAGCGAAAAACTTCACACCACGCACAGCAAATGCAATTGTTGCACGCCCCGCCGCCCACGCATCCGCACCATCTGCATCATCAGGTGGCAGCCGCGGCTATGCTGCAGCAGCAAACGAACGCGAGTGTCAACGCCGTCGCCCTCCAGCAGCAGCAGCAGCAGCAACAACACCAGCAAGCACAGCATCAGCTACAACAACAACAACAGCAGCAGATACAATTGCAGCAGCAGCTCCAACTGCAGCAGCAGCAGCAGCAACAACAACATCTCCAACTGCAGCAGCAGCAGCAGCAGTTCCACTACCACCAGCAGCACCAACAGGCACAGGCTCAGGCGCAGGCCATGCTGCAGACCTACATGCAGTTGCAGGTGAACAATGTGGCGGCCGCTGCGGCCGCCGCAGCCGGCGCTCCGGCCACACCGACCAAGTATGCGGCGGCCGCGAGTGGACCGGCGAGCGCCGCCCAATTCTTCACTGCACCCACCACGCCGCTCACGATCATTCCGACATGCAACGGCGCCGCTGCAGTGGCTGCCGCGGCTATGTTCGCAACAGCTGCTACGCCCACTTCTGCAGCGACCACACCGACCAACAATGTAAATAATACAGTTAATCTATCAGCCGTAACTAGAACTGCTACCAAATCTACCAAAACTACCAAATCTACTACCACCACCATAACCACCTCTACCACTCAGCAGCGCAATGCGGCTGCCGCCGGCGGTGCTGGTGCTGGAGGCTATCGGGGTCTTCTGCTGGCCAGCGGGTATGTGGGCCGTGGGCAGCTGGCGTCGCTGCTCGGCTCGCCACCGCCTACCACGACGTACCTCGCCGCCACCATGGTCAGCACCAGCGCCGTCGGCAGCAGCGGCAGTAGCGGCTGCAGCTCTTCTGCATCTTCCGATTGTTCTATGCCATCGCCAACTTCTCTACACTTATCTTCTCCTAAAAAGGTTTGTGTCTTCACTAAAACGCTAAAACAAAATTCTAAAAATCTCAAAACGATTACAACAACTGATCTTTCATTTCTCAATTTTCCAAACTCAATTTTAATCTGTCATGTATGAACGCTTTTATAATTTCTAATTCTATTCCTAATTATTTTTTCTTCATATACAGCAGTAGTAGTGTAGATCGAATCTGGCTAATTTTCTTTCTTGCTCTTCTGCTTTCTATACACCCGCACACACACACACACACACACACACACACACACAAACACATTCTTGGTCTTGCTATAATTATCACTTCTTTATCTTCCACCCCCTCCTTCCCCACACACTTTTCTCGCACTTTGTGTCTAATTCATTTGTTGCTGTTGTTATTGTTGTTGTACCTTAGACTAGTCGCTGTTGTAATTGTTGCTATAACTGTCGTTGTATGGAGCATGCTTAGATATGTAGATAGCCCCTAGATTGAAAATTTTGTTCGTTTCGCATACACATAATTGATACGTAACGCTCCAAACGAGTTAAGTTAGTTATAAGCCAATAAAATATAGTAGTTATGAAAATGCCGACCATTTATTGGCAGCAGCAGCAATTTACATAATTGTATCACTAAATTCAAAAATTGCTATAATTAATAAGTAGAAATAGTAGAAAATATCGCGAACAGTCTGCGGTCAGTCCGCAGGCGTCCTAGCTCTGTATTGCGTTTTGTTTACTTTCCCATCCATCCATCATCGGTCGTCGTATTGACTAACGACTTGACTATTGTTTGCACTGCTCTGATGGCCCTGTTGTTGCACAACTAACAATCTTTGGCCCACATGTTAGCGAGGCGTGCAAAAGTCCTGCGACCACAGCCAACAACACAACAGGGCTGCGAACAACGACATATTGGCGACAATTAAAGTGCAATTAAAGTTGAATATGTAAACAGTAAATTATTCTATTTGCCTTGTTATAACTTGATTTTTGCAGCCTTCACTCGATTTAATACCAGATTTCATTTTCTATTTCTTGTTGTTGTTATAATTGTGAGTGTGTGTTTGTGTGTGTCTGTGTGTGTCTGTGTGTGTGGGCTGAGTGGAGTGCTGCTCCCCTTGTCCCTTCTCCTGGCTTTTTATGCCCACGTTTTGATGTCGGGTCCAAAGAGTCAATTGTGCGTAATAAAATAATGTGCAACCGCCTGACCATGCGAGTGGCATACTGATGAGTAACTTTGCTTTCCACTTCCACTTATTTATGGGATAGTCCTTTTTTGAATTTGGTGCCAGCGTGCGGTGGAGGCATGCGGTTGTCAGTTTTTAAGTGGTCCTCATAAAGAGTTTATCAGACGCAGAGATGTGACTTCATGGAGCGGCCTTTGCGAAAATGAATGAGCTACATAATTGATAGTGCAACTATATCCTTGGCTATTTCTTGAATGTGATTTATCTGAGGTACTAAGTAATTGCGAGCTTACGTTTTAATATAACCCTTCTATTGAAGGATTTCATATATATATTCTTTCATGAATTGCTTATATTCAAATTTATTGGTTTGCGAATTTTTCAAATTCATTTGTGTCTGGTAATTACTAATAGCTTATCAATTTATTCTAAACGTATCTCACTCTGATTTCGAAATCATTTTAAAAAATCCCTGGGAGTATGTGAAAAACTCGTTAATTAAGCGAGCCTGCCTGCCCGAGTAGGCGACTCGTAAATTATTTTGTAAATAAAATGTCCAAAGGGAATAATCAATATGAAAATGTCGCTTTTGTTTATAAATGAATGCAATGAAGATTTTTGTAGCCTACATTTTGGGATCGGCATGAGGCCCGCAAATTGCTTGCGACAGATTCCAAATCGTTTAAAATAATAATAGGAGTAGTGTTCGTAGCTTTGTTGCCCCCACCAAAAATTTGCCACAAAAATGTTGCACTAAAACTTGTTGTCTCAAAGTTGCCTCTGCCTCAGGACACGTACTACTACTATACATATACGCCACAAAGGCGAACTTGCCAGTTAGTAGTCGGGTTTATTATTTTATCAGTCATAAATATCGCACATGCGAGCATTAACCGCAATTGTTTCGCATGCAGTCGGGCGCCTTGACGTGGCAAATGGTTCACCATATTGATTAGTTGGCGTTGAAAATGTCGCTGCTATTTGTTGCAGGCTGCACGTCGGAAAAGTTGTGTTGTTTGGAAGCCAAACGCGAAATAAAATAAAAGCCGAATAGGGTGTATTTTGTCGACAACTGCTCGACCGCTGGGCAGAACGCAATGTTTTTAGTCGTATAGTATATTTCCCCAGTTGTGGCTGTTGGTCGAACAATGCCATTCCATGTGTGTTTTTCTCTGTTTCTTGTTCTAACACCCGACGCGGCGAATGTGTCAGCAATCGCGACTATTTGCTCACATTTTTTTTATGACTGTCCTGCGCATTTATTATCGATTTACCGTTTGTGTCTGCGTTTGCCTGCCACATGTGCTGTGCTGTGCAGTGCAGACAAGCGACGAGTTCGCGGGACTATTTTATGGTTTGTCATCGGGCCGTTCGCTTGGTGCCCGGTCAGCGGATTCGACGTCGTTCGACGTTCACGTCTGTCGCAATTACGGGCGTCGTTAAAGTTTAAACTGCACTTAAATGACTCTATTATGAGCTCGCCGCGCGGCCCTCAACTCCATCGGCTTCTGTCCTGTCCGAGGCGTGTTAAATTATCTGTAATTGATTTTGTTTATCATACGCGGCCGGCCCCCTACGAGTGTTTGTCTGTGCGCCTCCTCTGTTAAAACATTTGGGCGCACTTTTTAATGTTTATTTTATTTCATCAAATTACACTTTGCTAATGTTATTAAATGTGCAGCACATTGGGTCGGACATGAAAATATTTTGTTATTATACAACATTTTTAACATGAGCGTGTAATTGGCGCTGTTGTAGTAGTTGCTGTTGCTGTAGTTGTTGTTGTTGTTGTTGTTAGTACTGTTGCAATGTTCGATATGTGTGCGAATAGTTGGGAGAGCGATTCAGCATGCATTGAATTATTTTCAGATTGTTGTTTATGTTAAACAAACACAGAACAATGCGTCGTGTTGCCAAATGTTTCGCATAATTTGACCGTGAACCGTTCATGTTCTGTTTTTGCCTCGGTTCTGGACGAATAGCCCAGGTCTGGGCCATTACTGCGGCCTGTGACGAACATTTAATGTGCAAATATTTTTGCCAACAATGCGGAAAGCAAAAATGCCTGAGCAAATACAAATACAAATGAAAATGAGCTTAATACTATTGCTGACAATGCGCAGCAGCCGCAGCAACAATGCAAAGTGCCAGGCAAACAGGCCTGAGGTGTTAATAAACCTGCCGAGGCACACACACATAGACAGCGGGAGAGGGAGAGAGAGAGAGACACTTGCTTACACCCACGATTGTTTGCATGTGGCAAGTGCGTGTGTGTGTGTGTGTGCGTGTGTGTGTGCAGTCACAAAGCATGACAGAATATAACATGAAAGCGCCCACGCACGCACACAGCTGTAAGCAAATAGAAATTTGTGTACAACGCACATTTTAATATATTTTACAGAAACAACAACAACATCAACAACAAAAAAGAAAAGAACGAAGCCTAGATTTACTGTGTGGCTGCGCTTGCAAAACACAAAATGAAATGTGGACACTCGACAACTGAAAGCCGCCAATTCAAATAAACATATTAAATTGTGAATTAGATATGATAAAAGCACAAATACACACACGCACAGCGCAATCGAAATAGGGGCGGAGGAAACAATTCCAGAGTGTCAAAGTAGCTGGCTCTTTGAAGTGTGGCCAGTGGTTGCTTTTAATAAGCGTTGGGCAAGTTGGAGGTGCGGGTGAGGGTGAGGGTGTGGCTGGGGATATACTACACAACAAGCCCTATGTTCTGCCCTAATAAACTTTTCAAATTTAAAAATTCATCAAACTTTCATTCGCCACCGCGCCAGACAAACAAACGGCTTCAGCTTTGGCTTCGGGGTCAGCAAAAGCAGAGCACGACCCATGAGCTAAACAAAAAAGTACATAAACATAAAATACATAAATAAAAAAAATCACATTAATCCGTAATCGAAAAACTTGAAGTTGCTGCACACCAGACAGCAGACCATACCAGCGCAAACTTGCGCTCGCCCCGACGCGTCGTCACTTCAAAATTTATGAAAACGTTCGCCGCGTTTTCTAATAAGCGATTTACAAGCAAAGTGTTTTTAAACTAAAATTTCAATTATTTTGTGCGTGGAGCAATAAAAACAATTTGAAATTTAAATGCACTTAGGCGCTGCCATAGCTGTTGCTGTTGCCCAAAAAAGTATGCTATGCAATGGCTATAAACTTAGCTTAGATGGCAATATGTCAGCGTCGATCACGGTCGGATGGTGACGGCAAGGGCGAGTGTCAAAAATGTGGATGCTTGCGTCTGTGCCCCCTGTTGCCTGTTCTCTTTCTCTCTCTCCCTGGTTGTCTGTCTGTCTTTCTGTCGTCCTGTCCGTTCGTCTGCTAACAACAAGAACATCAAATTGAGATGAGAAAATAAAATTCAATAAACTCTTGTTAAGCACGCAACGGCTGAGGCAGCTGCCGTGGGCAGCAGCTGCGCACGCAGCAAAAACAACAACAGCAACAACTTTAGCATTCTGTTCCAGTCTAACAAGGACAACGTTTTAAATATTGACAGCTAAGCGTACGCACGACAAGCTACAACACAACAAAAACTACAACACATCAAGCCAAGCCATTCATTGTTAGCGATGCGCCCCCAAATCTCTCCCCAAGACATTGTCGATTAAATAGATAAATCAACCCTAGAGACATGTACACCAAATACTTTTTGCATTGATCAAAAGCAAAGGGTCTGAGGGGTCTACGAGTAAGCGGTCGAGGGGCCGCGCACGGCTGTAATGGGCCGTGGTGGCGGCTCAAGGCTTCTGAGTAGGTAGGGCATTGTTATGATTTCAGAAGCAGCAGCAGGGACAGAGGCCCAATAAATGGGCCATATCGATTTTGGGGCTATTGAAAATTAAAGCATACTTTTTCGGGCAATTGACAGACACATTACTTTGTCCCATTTGGGATGTGTATGTGTGTGTTTGTGTGTATGGCGCAGTGCTTTTAATAGAATTGCGCTAATCAGTGAGTCACTTTTTACAAATTAAAAAGTTATGAGAAAAATTCTTTTTCAAAATCAAATTTCTGCTTGCAGTGGACAATGTTCGCTCAGCTGCTGCCGCCGGCAAAATTTAAATTGCTTTTGTTGCGCTTTTGTTGTCCACTGGAACGTTTCATAGCTACGAGTATATCTGCCGAAGTCGTTGAAGGCGATTTTCCTCTTTGGGCGCGCTGGTTTTTTTCTCTTTGTTGTTTGTGCAAATAGTTTTTCTTGTCTGTGCGATACTGCGTGAAAGCGTGAATGAAGTTTTCAGTTAAACGGCCACGACTAAGCGCATTAAAAACTTTTTCGCAACCAATGTAAATGTTAAGTTTCAGTCGTTTCTCATGAAGAAGTGGTGCCATCATTAAGATGCTTTTCGCCAAAAGACTTAAAAAAAAAGGTGGCGTTGGAAAATGTTTTTATGGGAGGCATCTCCTCTCCATACTTACTCTAATATACTTGCTCTGCTAGTGGATAAGATTACAAAAATACTGTCGACAATTTATGATATAGGAAGAACATGGTTTGAAGAACATACTTGGTCTTCAACCAAAACAGATGTTTTAAATTTTGTCTAAATCTGTGCCCTCATTTGACGAGTGCTGTGCTTACGTGATTTTTACTTCAAGTTGCAGGTGAAATATGAATATTGAATGTACCGGACCGAGTCAAACACGTCAAAACCATTAAAACGCGTCCTCTATCACTCGCACCCACACACACGCAATCTACTGCTGCTCCCTTCGAGCATCTGCAGTTTTAAAACTTTGCCCTTTATGAGAGAAATTGTGGATGTCAGTGTGCACTAATCCACCGTACATGAGCGCACTCATTGGCTCGCACAGAGGCAAGCACACACACGTGTGTGTACCCTCAGTCGCATATAGTTCTACTTGTAACAACCCCGATGGCATTTCGCGGCATAGCAGTAGGTAAGCAGTTAACCTCTCCTCGTGGCGTGTTGACCAACTTTTTGACGCTCGCCATATAAACTACGACTATGACCGCGAAGCTCTCGTTGGCACAAGCAAACTAACTTATTAATATGCAATGCACACTTTGTTGCTGTATTAATTGCAATATTAAATTTCCACTAATACACGCTTAGCACACACACACACCCACACACTAACACTCACACACTTATACTTGTACATGGGAAGCAGTCGTGCGCGCGTCAACTTCCAGTTTCGCAAGAACGGCGCGAAGTATGCTTTTAAAAGTTGTGTGCAACTTTTAGTGTATGTGTCTATGTGTGTCCGTGAGTGTGTGTGGGTGTGTGTGGGTATGTGCTCACGAGCGAGTTGAAACACCTAGCGCAAAGTAATTATTACATGTTCATGCGAACTCAAACACATTGACGTGCACATGGCATGCGACCGATAGAGGAAGAGGCAAGTGAGGTGAGGCAGGGGAAGGCCACAGGCCCCAGACAGACAGACAGACAGACGTCCGAACCCCAAACAGTCAACTCCTCATTCGCATGCGGCGCAAGTGCGCTGAAAAGCGATACTAATGATGAGTTTTGTGCACGAGCAGCAAATGAACTCAATTTGCTTCGTTTTACATTACCAGACTACGGCCTGGACGGATGAGGTGGTTATGGGAATCGGGGTGTGTGTTTGTGTGTGTGTGTGTGTGTGTGTGTGTGTGGGGTCATATACAACTTTATGGATGGCAACTAAAATTTACATCAGGCCCTAAAATATAAACTTCGTACTAACAAAAAATTGGCCTCTGCTTCGAGTTCAAGTTATCCAAAAAGCGTTGCGGAAACTGCAACTGAATCAGCATCGATGTCATAACGACCGGTTGAACGACCAACAGGAGGGGGTAGGGTGTACGGCTATCAGAGAGATGGGAGGCCCATATGCCACACGCTTCAACGCGCACAGGCGCATACCGCGCGTCAAATGTACGTTAACAAAATGTACACAATTCTATCAACATGCACACACACACACACACACACACATGCAACCTAAGTTGCATATTGTATGCTGCTTAGGTAGACCCTAATGCTTGTTAATGAGGTTTGCTCGCACCTACCAAAATACTCCAATCATGACTTAAAGCTGCTGCCGCAATGATGTCTCAAGTTTTGCCTAAACTTGTAGGACATTTTTTGTCACATAGACCAAGTTGGTCCTAGTCTTGCTCAGGGTTGGAGATCAGTTGGGTAGAAGGATGTATTGATCCGTTGATACATATATTCAAGACAATAGTAGCCACTTGCTTGTTGTCCAAATAAACTATAATTTAAAATAAATACAAAATTTACATGCCTTCAAAAAAGCTTGAAGGAAAATTTTTTTAAGTAATTTACTTTATCAATAGCTTGTTTTGTTGCACCAACCTAAGTAGACGAAATTTTTTACCCTTTGGGTGCAGGGTATACGCAAGTCAATACATTGGAATCTTGGAAATGTGAAGACAAGAATGCAGCACGCTTGTTTGTGTCACGATCTAAGCGCGCATCTATAGCCGACATGGCAACGAGCGACGACAGTGGATGTGTTGCTTGTTTTTTATTTTTATTTTTTACAAGTGCTTGGCATTGTTGTTTTTATTGCTGCCGTTTGCGGCTCCTCGTAGTAGTGGGTAGAAAATTAATTTGTTGAAAATAAGTTGTCGAAAAGTTTTGCTCGTCTGCCGAGGCGGGCGCGCAACATTCGGCTGCAGTTTGGCTGCGGCACGCTTGTGTGCGGCCGCTGATTAATATCAGCACTTGCTGCACACACACACACACACACACACACGCACACTCGCATACGGATACACACTCGTTGCCTTTGGTGTTTTAGTCAAATTAATATGTCAGAAATTTATGCCGAAAAGTTGTTGAAGATTTTTGAGCAAAGTTTTGATGCTGCTTCTGCTGCAGCATTTCATTTGCGTTTTAGGGCTTTAATTATGCAAAACCTTATGCAGGGCATTAAATATTTTATAGTGTGTGTGCGTTTGATCTGACTTTCTTGTCCCCATAAACACACGTTTATGCCTAATTTGTGGCCGCCTTTAAATGGACTTATCAAGTCGGCTACTATTAATATAGTAGGTTATGCACAACTCCCAGCTGCAAGTTAAATGCCTGTCTCTTCATATTTACGATGAAAGAGACGTCGTTGGGGTGGGTGGGGGCTGGCAGCAGCAACTATTCATAGAACTGACGACAATTGTGTCACCTTTGTCAACATCAAATTTTCCGCTAGTTTTATGTGCATAAATGTAAAATGCGAAATGCTTTTCATGCCAGCCGAAGGCAGACTTTTGATGAGTTGCGCAATTTCTCGCTCGGCAAAGGACTCAACTATTCGTATAGTGGAGAAAGGGAAGAAAGAATTGCTAAGGCACAAAAAATGGCAGTTGGTGCGCTATTGTCACTTGTCGTCTTTGGCTATTTCCGTTTGGTCGTTTTGTCCTCAACTCTGTCGCCGTCCTCTTGAGCAGCGTTGTCTGCATGAAACACACTTACACACGCAAATTAATGCTGTGATTGTGTGTGTGATTCAGTGTGAGCTGTAAATGCGGCAAATGTGCCAGCGCCAATTTTTTATGCTCATAAATGCAGCCACCCGCCCCTGCCGTCAGCATTCAATGCTAGTGAGCGGCAACCGTTCCAGTCAAGTTCATTGTATTTGCATGCTGCCTGCAAGCAGCCCAGCCCAGCCCATCCCAGCACAGCCCAGCACAGTTCAGCCCCTCTTAGCATATTTTTCTGCTGTTTCATCATTTTCAGCAGCAGACATTGCTCATACGCCACGTTAGTCGACAATGGTAGCAGCCAACAGCTCGACTTCATTTTTTGCCGTTTGCCGTACACCGTTCACTTCACTCCACTCCACTCGTACTTTACTGAACGTTTGTTTGTTTGTTTGCGGGCTTGCTGCTTGCTTGCCTGCTTGTGTGCTCACTCAAAACGTTAACAGTATTTTCAGCATTTTCGAGACAGTTTGTCATAATTTCATAGAATTTCTTTTTTCTGGTTCTGTTTCTGCTTGCTCCTCAGATATGCTTCTGGGGCTACTTTAACTTTTGCTGTGTGACGTTTTATTGTGTCAACATGACAAATCGTCAAGTGTCAGGAGGTTTCTTTATTTAATTTTGACATCATTGCAACCAGACATATTTCTCTTTCATCTCCTGCTCATCGTCATAGTACGAGCACGAGCATCACCATCGTGTGGGCCTTAAATGGGTTAAATGGCTGGCTAAATTGAAAGTCGTCGAGAAGCTGAAGCTGTCTCCAGTGTCTTTGGCTTTATCTTGGTGGTAATAAATTTTGTTGCCTACTCTGCACAGCAAGCACACATTTGGAAAATTTACCGCTTCTCAATTACAATATTTTTGCCAGTATGTAAATGTATGCCACATCAATTTATGAGCATTTTTTGTTCGATCAATTTCCTTTTCTACTTATTCACCCCGGTACAATGTGTGACCATTTGACTTATTTATGCCGGACCATCCAGACCCAGACCGAGACCAAGACCCAAAAGCAAACTCGGACCAGACCCACTGACAAGGAGAGCAAAAATTTATTCATTGAAGTTTTTACAGTCAACTACACCTATTCAATGCGGTTGGCCTCTTGGTAATGTTGATGATGCTGTTGCTCGTTTCTCGTTTCTCGGTCTGACGTAATCATTCATACTTCATCAAGTTGACCGACTGGCCGTTAGATTCAACTCCACTCGCCTTGAATCGTCTCATTTTTATGTTTTTATGCTCTTTCTTCTGTCTGGATGTGTGCCGTGTGTTCTCTGTTGTGTGTCTCTGTGTCCGCCTTTGGCCTCATTGCTATGCAAACTGCTCCCAATGGTTACGTTTAATGGTCAAGTGTGTAAAATTGCATAGCAAATCGTAGGCAGCGTGGACGTGGACTACTCGGCCTTAGGCCCCCCTCTCCGCCCTCCCCATTTCTATACTCTTAGATAAACATCTTTGCCAGCTTCCCGCTGTTGTTGACGCTCTTGCTTTTACATATTGATGTGATTTACCACTCATGTCTTTGGGGCGTCCAACAGTTTACTGCGCAAATTGTTTGGAATTCAGTTTTGAATTAAGCATTCGTGTGTGTATGTGTGTGTATGTGGGTGTGTGTGTTTGTGTGGGTTTCGATACTCGTTCAAATAGTAAAAGTCGGCTGCCTATTGGTTGTGACATGCAGCTCAATTGGAGGAAAATTATTTAGGTGGTCGACGTGATGCTTGAACGGAAATTAACTGTAGATCGGGGGATGTTTATTTGAGAGGGCAACAGATATAATACAGGGGCGTTTGGCATTGTGTTTGTTACGACTGTATCAGGAAACAGTCCTGAAAGTTAATTAGCATACTAAATAATACGAATAATACCGATACAACAAAGAATATGCGAGAGTTGTAGTTTTGGAAAAATAAACACATTAGCAGAACCCTCTGACCTCTATCAAGCAGTGCCAGATGTGTACAGATGTAAGTCCAAGGAGGCCTACTTTTGCAGTAAATTTTTACCAGAATGTACTTGTTATTATATTTATCAGAGATACACCCGTCTTTTATACCTGTATTCGTTTCGGTATTAATGGTATATAATGTAGTAACATTGGTTTTTAAAGTTTTAAACGAAACGAAAACTTATCCTTCCCCACACTTAGAAGAACCTGTATACCAAGTTTGATGGCTTCAGCTTTTATACTTTCGGAGATAGGTGCGTTCATACAGACAGACAGACGGACAGGCCGACCGTGTTTGCTTGTTTGTAGAACGCACCTGAATCACAACAAAGCCATAACTTCCTGAAAAACTGTACTAATAGGATGGACTTGGATATAATTGCGTATTACCGAGAATAATACGCCAAGAACGAAATGCTTTAGAGCTTGATGTTTCATTCAATGAATTAATTTTAATTAATTTTAATTAAGTAAATATAAAGATATACTAACATTTATTGAATTTCTTAGTTGGTTAGATCTGGTGTTGATACTAATAAGGGATATATTTTCGGTTACTATATGGTAGCCTTTGATCGGATATTTGATTTTTGTCCACTCAACGATTTCGACGCGCCTTCCATCTCTATCCTCTCTAATACTCGTAGTTCAACTGTTCCACTTGATTTCATTATAATTTCGATTTGCATAAGCAAATGTCTGAACACCAACTTGAATGGCGCCCCCATCCAAATGCGGGGTATCCTCCGCCTGGGATTTGTCTGACAATGCCAAGAGCGACAGTTCGTCAGCAACAGCAGTGGCAGCGGAAACAGTCCTTCAAGTTGCGTCAGTGTATCAATTTTGGATCGCCCCTCCACTCTTCATTCCCCACTCAGCACTCACTCCACCACTTGGGCCCGAGACCTGCTCACATTTCATTAGCTTGTCAACATTTATGTAGCTCTGCGACCGGGCCGGGTCGGGCCATGCGGGAGAAGCGGTGATGGTCATGTCTTTGACACTTCAGCCTGCGGCATGCGGCAAATTGAAGTTGCCATAGTGCACACATTGTTGAACTACACGACGTGTGCTTCTCTGTGTGTGTGTGCAGGAATGACTAAGAGTATGAGTGCTCGTGTATATTATTTTGTTGCTCCTCTAAATAGTTAAACTGCTTAGCGACCCCGCTCAAAGGTACGTCCTCTGCACTGGCCATCTATAAAGCAGACTATGCTACATGCTGATTTTGCTGTCAGAGATCTGAGGCAATGGAGGCGATAAAATACGAGTAGATGCTGACCCCCCCGCCCCTGCGCTGCTTGTTTGTTGCTATGCAAATCATTTTGCTCGGAAGCTGATGTGCGTGCTACTTTTGCTCGTATTTGCCTACTTTGTAGTCTTTTTCTTCTATTGAATAGAGATACATTTGTGCCCCTCCGCCCAAGAACGCTTTTCGACAAGTTCATTGGTAGTCTCATCAACAAAACAAACAAAGGAAACTTGCTGTTTAGTTAACTTTATGGACGCCTGTTTGAACACTGATACTGAACGTTGTTGTTTCTTTCTCGCATTTAACAACCGATTGCCTGGCGCTCCATTACCAGTTAATTAGTTATAATTGCCATAATTCCCCACCGGTTTGTTGCCCAATCTTCTTTTCGTTCTATTGGAATGCAAATTTACGGCAACTTAATTGTTGCACCGAGAAATTTTAAAGATCGTTGTAGTAGATTCGGGTACCCAGGTAGCGAATGCTAACGAGCACACAAAGAGCAAATCCTTTGCCATGAAAAGAAATCATAAATTTCGCCAGCAGTCATAAAAGTGATAGGCCCTTTCCCAACCTCCTCCCCCAGCAGGACGCAGCACGCTACCCGCAGACAAACGCGCAGCAGGCAAGGAAATGTGTTTGTTTATTTATGTGTGCGTCTGTGTGTGTGTCTGTGCCCCAGCTATCGATATGCCAAAATCTATACAAACCATTGGGGGGCCAAAGGAGCTTCGCAACAATGTCGATTCGATGCGCCCCGACCTGCTCCTTATCCCCCCTCCCCTATTGTAGCCTAGACAAATACTTGGAACAGAAGGAAGAACAAAATCGCAGCACGTAGCTATGAAATATGCGAACGTAGCTGTGCCTGCCCTTTTTATTTCTGTTGCTATTTTATTTTGCTGCCTTTATTATCAGCAGACATACATGCCAGTAGAGCGCCAGAAAATTTTATTAACTTAAGCGGCAAACCGTGGCGGCAGCCTGAAAGTATGCAACAGTTTTTTGCCACCCGCCACATATGCTGCCTGCGTTTGTGTGGAGGCAGTGTGTTTGTGTGTGTGTGACACAGACAGGGAAATTAACAATGGCAGCGACATTGAGCTTTTTACTAGGCCCCTAGCTAGAGCAACTGGTTGTGGAGAAGGGAGGAGTATGGTAAGTGATTGGTTGGAAAAATCTGTTGCGTCTGGCAGCGTGCCAGAAATGAGTTTATTGCAATTTAATAGCGTGGCGCGTAGTGCGAACCCACACACAGACACAGATAAATGGCAAATGCATTATCCACATCATAAATGTTTAGCTTTTGCTTTCAAACCACTTAACGCAAATGATGTTGATATAGCGCGCGATGATGATGATAATGATTATAATGATGATGTTGCTTCTACTCCGCCGCCCACATCAAACATTTCGGTCGAAACTTCGCGCATAAACACACACTTTCCATACAGAAGTCTTCATTTTTTCCTTCATCTTGTTCTCGTTCTTGTTCTTGCTTTTCGCGAACTTGTTTTTCTTGCGCGCTACTTTCGCTTTCAGCTGCTACGGCTGGTCTGGCCCCTGCTCCTCGACGCAACAGTAGTAGGCAAAAGCAACAAGAACAAGTAGAAAAGTCGTTTAGCGTTAAAAGCAACCAAAACGCAGCATCGACCAAATGTTGTTCAACTTTCATGTATATGTGGGAGTGTGTGTATGTGCCTAGAACAAGTTAATGTAAAAGTATTTTTATGCTTTGAGAAACATTTGTTGTACACAAAATTGGAAAGCAAATAAAAACAACAATCGGCAGGGCTAAAAAGTAGGCAAAGAAAAAGGCAACAGCCAAGTCTTGCGTTTGTTGTTAAACAAAGTACACGAAAGCGCATAAATAAAATCAAACAAATGCCGCATAGAAAACAGAGCTAAACGCACCCGCCGTACAAACCATCGACTGGTAAGGGACAATCGGGGACTGCGGCAGGTTATACGACCCCGCACATTATCGTCATCGTAATGGATCAGCCGTAGCCGTAGCCGCAGCCTCCTTAGTCCTTTAGTCTCAGTATCAGGCTCAGACGGCAGCATGCGGTAATTTTGTTATAGGCATGCGGTCTAGCAACGGCACTACGCGTGTCCTGTACCTCTACAGTCCTGTGTATGCCGTATGTGTACGTGTGTGTTTGTGTGGGTGCACAACCTGCCTGGCTGCCTGACTGCCTGTCTGTCGTTTCGAAAGATAAATGTCTATTTAAATTGTCCTTGTTTCGCTATGTGCCATTGCCTTTGTCTAGCACGACACGACAGGCCGCCGCCAACTCCAACGTCTGCCACTTCATAGTCGTCCTGTGCTCGATTGCTGCTTCCCCTGCTCCCACTCTGAGCTCGCTCGCTCCTCTCTAGTTAAATCTTTATTGTTATCATAATTTGCTTTTATCCATGCTCAGCTTGTCACAAGTGCGCGAGCATCGTCTGCTTTACCTTCTGTCCTGCTTTCTGCGACATCCCAACCCCACCGTCCCAACGTCCCACCGTCTTCTCCCGCTCACGCATTTTATCATAATTGTTTTCGTGCATTTTTTCATCATTTCGCTAAGGTTTTCGATATCGTCTTCCTCGTCGTAGTCGTAGTCGTCACCTCCTCATCATCGTCGAAGTAGAATAACAGGCAAGCGAAAAGCGTCAAAATATGTCGTAAATAGGCGAAGAAGAGGCGGACAACAGCAGCAGCAGAAGCAGAAGCAGTTTTAGGCCTGGCTTTGGGTTTACTTTGGAAATCGATAAAATTGATAATTGAGATTTCTTTAGATAGATTGGGTGGGTGCGATTTTATTCAAATTATAGGCAAGCAAGATGGCATCAATTATAATTAGAATGAAATCGAGATGAGGTCGGCAATGTATTCCATGGAAAGAGAGAGAAGGCACAACAATGTGAAGTCTATGAAGGCAGGGGAAAACCGCAAAAAAAAACAAGTGTGTTGTATATTCAAGAAATGATTTGCCTTTAAAATAACCCATATTAGCACTTTTTCTTAAATATATACCACTAAATTGTAAGTATCGATTACATGGAACATTGCAAAATAATTATTTAAACATAGTAGAAATTTTGTTACATTTTGTTTCGTTTCACATATCCGCCAATTCTGCGCCCAATTTTCATTTGATCCAGCGAAACTCTAGCTCAATAACATCTCAGTAATTTTCGTATGAAAGAGAATAGTAATTACATGCATTTTATATTGTGTATTACCAAAAAGTCGTTGTAATTGAATATGTCCATGTCTTACATTAGTAATAAGTACGTAGCTTCACAAAATATGCAATTTATTAATATGTTTACACTTCTCCCTCTTCTTACAGGTAAGGATTGATGAACAATTTCTGTATAAACTAAATTATTTGGTAAGCGCTCAATTCATTTGCCCCTAGACCATTGCAAAATTATCCCCATATCCGAATCCAATGACCCACCATCCACTAGGCTGCATAAAATAAGGTGAGGGGTATGCGCAAAAGCAAATCACTTCGTTTGCCAGAACCTCCAAGCGACTTCTAGAGACTACACTGCAATTGTACTTTTCGAGCAGACAAACGCAGCCATAATTGAATTTTAAATAAATCTACAATCACACTTGGTTGGGAGTTACTTACATACATGTATGGGGCGAGCGAGATAGATGGCTCTTGTCTACTTTTTAACTGTAAATAAATTTCATCGAATTGCTTGCGCGCTGCTTGCTGTGCACACTTGAAGCCGACATGCCAGACGACGCATGCAAGCGTCCTCTCTCCGTGGCGCGTCTTGAATGCCTGCATGTCTCCACGGCTGCCTGCCTGTCTGTCTGCCTTGTCTGGCGCCATATAGTATGCAATTTTATTTGCAGTGCGACCGGCACTTACCTGGCTGCCGGTTCGCCTCGCTCCCAGGTTCGTCAGCAGCCTGCTTGCTGCTGCCTTCTTGCTGCTTTAATGCCATAAAATACTTTAGTTTACATTTCTTACACACGAGCGCCATGTCCGGACTGTTTTCCTGGTCGCCAGCCTGCTTTGCCGCACGGCGACCACGACACAGTATGAAATTGCTGTCATAAATGCAGACAGAAAGAACAGCTCAGCATAAGAATTAAAAACTTTGCGCTATGGAAAAAGAGTATACTTGTTCAGAGCAAAGGTATGAAATACCCATAAGTTCAGTTCAATGGTAGAAGCCAGAAGTGCCAGAATAATCAAACTGGGTATTTAGTCGATCAAGCCCGATAGTCAAACATCACTGTGTATATGCTGTGATATCACCACGAATAGAATGGGCAGAAGAAGAGTGAACCTTCTGCTTCAGTTTTTGGGGATTGATAAGATAAGATTGATTCGCTAATAAATTCAAAATTAACTGCTTAGGATAGAATTTTGGTAAAAAAGGCGTTTTGAAAAATAAACAAGAAAGGAATGCTAAAGTCGAGCAGGCTCAACCCTTAAATACCCTGTACCACCCCACAAAAAAGTAATTAAATTAATTAATTAATTACATTAAATTAATTAACTTAATTAATTTAATTAATTAACTAAATTAAATATAAAATATTCTATGCATGCATACATATACATTTACATTTACATCAGAATCGTGCCTTATGCGTGTTTGTGTACTTGTACATATGTATGTATGTGTGCATTGGGCCTGGTTATATGGCTATAACTTTATATATAACCGATCATTCTATCATAATGAAACTTGGTATACGGATATATAATTACTAACTGGATGTGTCTACCAAATTTTAGTTCAAAATTTCAAGAATTACTGGAGTTATAGAAAATCGTTAATAGGGGGGAAGTGGGGGGGGGTGGATCAGAAAAAATGAACAAACTCGTCCTTTCTCGGTCTCAGGAGAATCTGTATACCAAGTTCATACAGACAGACAGACGGACAGACGGACATGGCTATATCGACTCGGCTTGTCATGCTGATCAAGTATATATATACTTTGTGGGGTCTACCAAGCCTCCTTCTGTGTGTTCCAA
Organism: Scaptodrosophila lebanonensis; assembly: GCF_003285725.1. Lineage (NCBI taxonomy): Eukaryota > Metazoa > Arthropoda > Insecta > Diptera > Drosophilidae > Scaptodrosophila > Scaptodrosophila lebanonensis. The sequence continues at coordinate 2,063,150 of NW_022060538.1, forward strand.
CTAATATACCCTTGCACCCTTTGGGTACAGGGTATAAAAAGCTCATGTTGCTTAGGGAGTAGGCAAGTTTGGTGAAATATAGATGGACGAACGCACGTGACTAGAACGATTTGGCTTGTCATGCTGATTACAAATAACTTACTTTGTAGTTCTACCCTTTTTTAAATAAGATCACGCGCATATTAGAAACTGTAATTTATTGGCATTCTTAGCACCGCTGATAACTTTTCTTAGAATTAATATATGTGAGATGTCGCACTATTCTCCAAAAGGCTTCAACAATGCCACTGGCTCTGACAGTTGTTAAAAAGACTAAGCTTGGGTGGTGTCCGACTGTAGAAGCTGAATCTACTCCAATCCGAGGTCGTTGGCTGTGGCATTTTTATAATAGGATTTTCAGGCAGGATTCTATGCGGTCAGTGCGCCCAGCTACACACACACACATACACCCCCACACACACACACACGGCAGCTGAAGAGCACAACAGCCTTTGATATTTGCTTTCCTATTGTCGTCTGCATTTCTGAGTTCCGACTCGGCTATTTGTTGAGCACTTATACTCCTGCCCCCTGACTTTGATTGCCAACAAATTCAGTTTGCCTGCAAATATAATTAACTATATATAAACAGCAAGACAGAGGAAAGATATTTTAAAAGTAGTAGCAGTGTGCCACCTTTCCGATTGAAAGTTCAATGTTGAGGCAGATACCGGCCATTACGTAATTAGTTTACCACTGGGCAGACGGCAGCAAGCGAAGTGTAAACAGATTTTCTAGTCAAGCAACTTATTTTGCAGTAATTTGTCAATAAAATAAAATAGAGAAACGAGCTGCCAAGGTAGCAGACAGGTTAGCCAAACCAAATCAAAGAACAGCGCTTAATACAAAATCTTGGGTCAGAGACCAGCTGTCAAATGTTGGCACAGCAGCATCGAACATATAGTAGATGTAAGTTGCTAGCTCATTCAATTAAAAGTAACTTCCAAAACAAGAGCAGATAATGAAACTAGAAATCTTTAACCCGCGCGAATAGAGTACAGAAGTGAATCGGAGCTGAATCAGCAACAACAGCTGTTGAGCTTGTTTATGAGTAGAGCTGCAAGAAAGTCGAGTCTGAATCGATTTGATCGATGTTTCACACTCTTGATAAACATCGATTTATTTTTGGTGAATCGATTAATCGTTTTAAGTCAAATGCATACTTTAATTTGCAATTCATTACTAGAAATTGACTCTGATAATGTATAATCCCATCGAAAACGTCAGTAAGAATTCACTTTTTTCAGTTAATGATTAATCGATTTTGTTTTTAAGAAAATCGCAAAACAAAAATTGATTACAGTCAACATCGATTATTTTGCGGGTTACTAGGTCTACTAATGTGTATAACTAGCTTTGGAGTTGACCAATTATGATTAAACTGGTCTTGCTTTTATTTAATATCGCCAGAGGCCATTTACTTTCGCAGATATACAGTGCACCGATTTCGAAGAAAGTTCAGATTATAGTGACCCATTACGCGTATAACCATTGTGTAGTGGTTGTTGGTTACGATATCGTGATAAACAATATAGTCTTGGGTCGATTATTCCTTTGTCAGCCTTATGATGATGTACTGCTTCGATCTTGACTAAATCTAATGCAAACTCGAGTGTCATTCAAAAACACAGTGTATTCAGAGTAAATCTTATTTGTAAATAAATTTCCCTTTAGCCAAACGTGTGGCAAGCACAGGCAGAAAGAAACTAGAAATCAATGTACACCTAGTCTATTTTATCTGTTACTTGGTTTCACGTTTTAACCTTGCTTTTCACCTCAACAGCATGAGTTGCAGCTAAAGTTAACAGACTAGCATCGAACAAAAAGTTTACAGGCTACAACGGAACTCAATGGTTCAATAGACCGGTCAAATGTGAGAATGTGCCCAAATTAATGTGGCAAGTAAAAAGGGTAATTTCTCCATGCCACTTCAGGCCATCAAAGGAAGCCCACAGCGCTTGCTGCTTGACATGAAGTGCCTGCCTGCTGCCTCTATTTGTTAGCCGGCTGGGCTGGAGCAGGAGAAAAACAGCAAAAAGTCAAGTTCACAAACTTGTTGCTTACTCTCGGGCTCCTTGCGATGTTGCCGCTGTCAGAATGAAGTCAAGTGTAAATAAATGTAAAATATTTTACTTCGGGAAAACGCCAAGCTATAGCTAAAGAGTTGCTGCTTTTGTAAAAAATAGAAAAGAAAAAATATACAACTTTGTTGTGTTTAGGAACGAACGCTTGAGTAGTCTTTAAAAAAAATCAAGCTGTGGGATGGACGCGCCGGCTCATTAACAAAAAGTAAAGCATGCTTTTGGGTTACAATGAAGAAGAAAAACCTGTAAAACGAATAAGACATTTCAAAGGAAAATGCTGCAAAGAGCAAAACGATGACAGGCGCCGCTGGCATTAAACTCATTAACGGTAATTGCAACCTTTTCCCTAGCTATATTGGTGGCAACGTCGATGTCTGTTGCTGCTGCTTCTGCTGCACACTGAGATCTCGGCAGGAACGCATTTCGAATTTTTTGCATGCAAAGTCGCTGGGAGCGCTGGCAAAACCGTGACGTGAAAGTGTGCCAGGTTTCTTGTATTAGACAATTTACGTTGAAAACAGTATGTAGACAATCCATTCAGGTTGCACTTTGACCTTTGCTTTGCTGCTGCTTTTTCTTTACTCGTACAGCACCCGGACACGTCAAACAGCAAGGCGCCAATTGCGCGACGCCCTTGCCTGACACTGATTGTAATTGTTGCTGTTTCCCAGTTACTCTACCCTCCCCCATTCAAAAATGTAGATAATTTGTCTTGCCCCCAAAACTTCTATTATCAGTCGTATCAGCATGTACCTAGGCTTGTGGTGTGTGGTGTGTGTGTGGGGGGCGTCTGTATTTGAAAGCGAAAATAATATCAAGTTGAAAAAATGCAAAAATAACAAACGCAAGTCTTAAATGTACTTCATCGACAAATGAGAGCTAGCCGACTTTTGGATACCCTGCAATTTCCATCTCCCAGGCAGCTTAAAAAACTCAAAAATACCCTGTGTCCGTTCATCTTTGCGTCAGAGCTCTTCTACTTTCTTGCGCCTATCATTCCTATAGCAGTTATATGATAACTTAAGATTATAATGGGACTCTACAATAGTAATTTTTCTACTAAATATTAAATTTGCTCTTACTATAGAATATCAAGTTTAGAGTATCTAGCTGTAATGATTTATACGCTATCGGTGTTCATACCATCATTAATATAAAGTTTAGATTTCCAAGTGTACATTTTCTCCTATCGAGTAGGGGGGATACAAGAGGTTTTATAACTGATATTTGCACTGATCGTATATAGTGGCGTATACATAACATAATGGGGAGCTATCCACAAGTTTGAATGTTTTTGTTTCTACCAGCTTTTGACAAACGATTCTGAACGTTTAGACGGACAGAAACACGCGCCTTCTTTTTCTTGTGAGATACATTTCTTCCTTTCACTTTCAAGTGTTATTCAGATCTGACAACAGCAGCTCACGGCCAAGGAGCTGGAAACAACTACAACTTTGTCTCTCTGCTTGCAGCTGATTTAACCATCGCCTTCTGGTGATTTATGGCAAGGCACCTTTGCTTGTACAATCGTGCAGCGTTATTTAAATCAGCCAACCCTAATCAACATATTCAACAATGGGCTGGAGGGAGACGGTGGTTCACCCCCGTAACTCGCTCGACCGCTGGTCAGTCTTCTAACGAAATGAAAACCATAACACAATATGTGAAATATTTTTCATTATTGCTCTAATCAAGTAAATTGCCGCCGCACAGAGAGCGCGAAGGCGAGCGCGTTTTCCATTTGCGTGTAATTATGAGTAATTGCCATTAATATAATAAAACAGCCGTGCAAAGGCCTATGGACATATGTATGCATAGCGCCCAAAAGCACGCAACGAAAATATGTCACGCTGAAAAAATAGGCAAGCGCGCAAATATGCACAAAATACATTTGATTATAATCTACTTCTACCTCTACCTCAGAGCCGCCACAAATAACCACAATGCACCACAACAACAACAACAACAACGACAGCAGCATAACAACATAACAGCAATAATAATGTGCGGCTCATAGACAAAGCGAAAAAAAATTGATATTAATTTTAGGTGGACACTGAATGGAATGTACGTAAAAAAGAGCAAAAGGAAAAAAGAGCGCTTAATATAACAAAGCACAATTTTATGAGCAGTATCTGCGCCTTATTACATCGCCCACTTTGTGCACATTTCCGACTCTACCTAGATATGAGCAATGTTTTTTCTGTATTATTAATTCTTGCTATTTAGCCTGCGTCCTTTCGGCAGCCACAACGACAAAGAGAAAATATCAAATTAATTAGTGGTGCTTTGTTGTCTTCATGCCTGACTAACAGCGACAACAACAGCAGCAGCAACAACAACAAAATCGTTGATAAATTAAAAGCCTATTCCTCCCATCGTTGTTGGGCAGTTGTGGCGCCGCAGGCACTTTCTTCGCTTTAGTCGGCCAAAAAACCAGCTGTACAGACAAAAATAGTGTAGTGCTCATAAGTAATTCCCTAATGATCCACCCGGTGAACCTAGAGCTGATGCAAAATGTTTGCACTGCATGTGTATTACCCAAGTATGCCATGAATGAATAATCTTATCTCAATTAAAACTAATATTAATTCGAATATCCAAATAAGTGTTTAGGCTGCTTTTTAAATATTTTAATTTCCTTTTTGCGTACTCTCTCCGTAACTCAGTTTCCCGTTGATACAAAATAAGGCTAGCACGATTCTGACTGATTGCAGTGATAGCGAAGTTCATTGGTAATCACAGGATTCGCGGCCTAATGGGATTTGTTGGGGATCAGCTACAGATTGATAACCTAAAGAGAGAGAAAGTGATCACTAAAGAGCGTTAAGGTTTCAATTCATTTAGTTTATTAGCTTAGTTGTATCCGAGCTTAGTTGCTTTATAAGCTTCCAACCCAAACGCTTTGATAGTAGGAAGAGCAGTAATTATGTTTTTTAATTTATTTGCTCTCCTTATTATGCTTCACTTATGCTTAAACAACACCCCCCATGAGTTATGCTTAGAAATTGTCTCCACCCTAGATTTAATTAGATTTTCAGCTGCAGAGCAACGCACAAGAGTAGGCAAAGCAAAAGTTTCGTTATTGCTGTCTTGTCCTTGATGCAGTTTGTCGGATGGACGTTTAAAGTAAACAGTTTTACAGTTGTGTCTACTTTTAAAGGTGGCGGCAACAATGCAACAGCAACAACAACAGCAACAAACAAAGGACTGCAAACTGGGTTATAAAAACTCAAAATCTGTCTTTTGTGTTGCTGCTTAATAAAATTTAACTGCTGCAATGGCACGCGGCGCATTAAAAGCCCAGCAAAACTATTTCAATGCACAAACTTCAAATAACAACAAAAAGCAAAGGACAACTACGAGTACGAATAGGAATACGACGACGACTACGGCAAGAACAACTATGGCCAGAAGCAAAGGAGGCAGTCAGGCAGCGTGCAGCGGCAAACTTTTTAAGTGTTTATTTCAATTATTGTTTGTGTGCGACTGAGTGTGCGTGTGTGTGCGTGGGTGTGTGTGTGTTGGTGTGTGAGTACGCCCTCATCTTTTTTTTGGAAGTGCGCGCGAGGGCAATTTAATTTTCCGCATTTTGTGCAGAGCAGCACGCCGTCAAGCAACCACCAGAAACAGAAGCAGCAGCAACAACAGCAACAACAACAAACAATAACAAAAACTAGTTAAGAAATGCGAAAGTTTTTAGCGTGAAAGTTCGACTAGATGGCCGTGCCTGGCTGGGCGTTCTGTTTGGTTTCCGAGTTTGTTTTGTTTTCGTTTTCATTCACGTGGTGTACTCGTGGTTACTCAATTTCTGCTGTTTGTTGCCGTTGTTGGTTGTGTTTTATTTTTGTTTTTTCGTTGGCAACGTCGCGTGACTTAATGGCAACAAAAAACAAGACGTACCCGTACAACAAAAAGCCTAACGACAAAAAATGGCAACTAGAACAATGCAACTTAATGCCAAGCAACAAGAACCACAGTCGCACTTGTCCAAAATAAACATTTCAATCTCTATTTCTCTCTCTCTCTCTCTCTCTCTCTCTCTCTACAATAGGGCCTTCAGCGTCTAGTCTTAACATGTTGGATTAATTTAGTCCCTTTGTTTTAGTTTTTTTATTGTACTTTTTTATGAAATAAGTTTTCAAGTTACCTAATGTGCTAAGCTAGTAGTACCTTACGGGTGAATTCAAAAATTGTCCAAGGCATCAACAATAAAATATAAATTATTCACAATTGTTCGAAACTATAGAATATACAATATACTTGAAGATATGATGCTAAACATGGGATCTCGTAAGGAGATCCTGTGAAAAAATCGTGAAAGGACGTGAAAGCCCGCAGTATATTTTATTATCTGAGCCTACAAGTATTTCCTAGAACGGTGTCCTAACGTTTCCATCTTGAAGAAGCTCGACTGTAACCTTTTACAGATTTGATGCCTGCTATGCGATACAAGTGCCTGCTCTAGCACACCGCACACATTGACGCCTCGCCATAATTGAATGTTGCTTTTGTAGCTGCTTTGTTGAAAGTTTCCCCATGCCCCTGTCGCCGGCCACTTTCGCGCAACTAGCGCTAATGTTGACACGCTTGGACGAACTCATTCACTGAACCAAATGCGCCGCCGCACATAAATCGCGGCTTCCATTCACTGCTCTGTTTTTGTTGCCAGCAACATTGTTGCTGGCGTTGACAGCAACAGTACATATGAAAGACTTGCATGCTCACAGCAGCGGGAACAACAACAGCAACAACAACCCATCCTGCGACAAGAAAAGTCGTCAAAAGCGTGGTTTTTTGTTTGGGGTTTCCCTTTTGCTTGCTTCTCACATATTCTTTTCGTGCGAGCGTGCGTGCTTAGTTTTGCGTGTCGCCATATTGTTTGCTTTGAAACGCACACACACACACACACGTACACGCACACATCGTGATGTGTACTCGCACTCACACAGTCGTACATGTTTTATTTGTGCTGACTGCCATATATTTTACTCGCAGGTAATTTCGGCTTTTATTTCACAGCGAAGCTAAATAATAATAGGTGCAGCTTTGGCCGCCTTGCCGTGCCAGCGCCTGGCTCTCCACGACGGATGTTGTCAGACGTCGCACAAAAGTATGCTACAACTTAAAGTAGCGCAAAACACTTTAAAGACGTGCGCACACACAACATACCATATTTATATATAAGTACGAATACATACTTATGTATGTATGTACATAGCAGCAGACTCACATTCGTTTGTGTGTCCGTACACATGTACCATGCATGTCAAGTGTGCTCAATGAACAACATGCACACCCGTTGTTTAACGCTAATAAGACGGGCGGGTTTGTGTGTGTGTGTGTGTATGTTTGTGTGTTTGACTGTATGAGTGTGTAATATAAGCCCTGTTAACACACTTAACAACAACAAAACAACTGCAGAGGGACGAAGCGACGGATAAGCAGACGATACGTTGGGTGTAGACATACGAGTCTACATATATGTACATATATACATACTCGTACTCGTATGTATGCTCTGTATGTAAAACTATACGCGCTTCCATAACTTTAATGCTCATTGCTGCTGGCGCTGCGCCAAATTTAAATGAACCGGGTCGCCAGTGCTAGTGATGAGCTTCCAAAGCAGTAGTGTGTCACGCGAATATTTACTGCACATTCTTCCCTAAACAGTATTGGGTGAAAACTCACAACTGAAATCTGAAAACGGAAAACTTGGTAGACTTTGCAAGTTCTCCTTTATTCAGTTACATTGCAAACAATTTACAAACAACTTTCTCGCCAAAACTATTTTAACAATAAGATAACTAGTGTAACAGATATAAGATGTTTGGTGCACACACTTGAGTGCTTGACTGATCTCTGCTGATTTCAATTAGCCGCTGTCAATATCAGCAATGCCAGCTGTGTGCGTGTGACGATGATACTGAATGAGTAAATTCCATATTTACTCGGGTGTTTTAATACCAGCATGCAATCAAGTAACCACCCAAGTGCTCCTAAATGGAATTAATCTTGATTCAAAACAATTTCACATACTGAGAAATAGGCCGTTCCATACTTGCACTTGCTTTTAAGGCGTGTATTATGCGTTCATTTCGGGTAACTAGTCCTTCGTAGTTCACACTCTTCTAACGTCGTTAAAGGCATCATCGACTCGGAGTGCCTCTTGTAATTGTTGTAGTTGTAATTCGCCGGCCTATAGGACGCTTCTCCTCCAATTTGAGTTCAACAGTATTTTTAGACGATGCCATCACGGTTGTTTGTCCGATTAGTTGTCTTGTGTTCCCTAACCATTTGGCTATATTTTCATTAGCTTTTGGTGGGATTATGCAAGCTTAAAGCCAGCCTCGCTTTTGGCAGTGTTGCCTCCCTTTGCGTCACTCCTAATTAAAGTCGGACTGTGCGCGGCTCTACCCATAACTCACATGCGCACTCACATGCTCAGCTCTGGCTGCCATGTGGCGCATTAGCACGCCAACTTGGCCAACTGGTCGCCGGGCCAAAAACTTAAGGCAACTGTCTAGCCGTTCACACGCAAACACACGGGCTGTTTATAAACAATAGTTCATTTGTGCATGTTGTGTGTGCGTGTGTGTGTCTGTGTATGCATGCGTGTGTGTGGGTAAAAACAAAGAGCGAGCAAGAAACTCAACCAGCCCGCATGTTGTTATGGTCGGTCGCTTGTCTGCGCTGGGCTCAGTGCCTAGGTTGTGGGTTTGTGGGCTCGTGTGTGGCTTTTAAATTGGTTGGAAAATGGGTTGGTGTGAGGGGGAGGAGGAGGTGGAGAAGGAGGAGTGTGGGTGGGAATAGGTGGGATGAAAAATGCGCACTAAATATGTTAATGCAAATCATTTGGGAAATCAAAATTGATGCTCAACCGCCGACAATGTAGTAGTAGTGGTCTAGTCAACGTCTTTATTCAATTGCAAGTGAAAATATTTGACCCAAGTAGAACCGGGTTGAACCGACAGGCACGCAATTTGCAAGGGTTTTGACTAAGCCAAGCCCCAAGTGTAAACGCCGAAAACTTTCAAGGCTGTTGCGCCATCGCCGAGTTTGTTGTCAAATTTGAACTGCCACTTTGCACCGCTTCCGATTGCAGGCAGGCCGTCAAGTCAGCAGCCACTAGGCAGCAGGCAGCAGCCAAGTCATTAGCATAAACACGCCACCTCAAAATGGCAGGCAGCAGAAAAGTAGCAAATCCATTAGGTAAAAGGCGTAGCCAAACAGCTGAAACAAACGCCAGGCACTTGAAAGAAAAACGAGAGAGGTTGCTGGCTAGAGAGGGCTGCGAAGGCTAAGTCGACTGAGATGCCTGCCTGTTGTCGTTATTGCTTCTGGTTCTGCTGCCGTGTGCTCGCCACGACCGCTCACCATTTTGGCAACTCTTTAAAGATTTATGAAGCGTCAAATATTTATTATGGTCGCTTTGAATATAAGGCAGTGAAACACGCAAACCGGGACGTAACGCACACGAAATAGAACGCCAGACGATGGCAATGGCAAAGCTATTGCGATGGTGATGGTGATGAGGCTGGGGCTGGGAATGAGGATGAGGAAGTGGAAGTGGAAGCAGACGTACGTACAGGTCGTCCAAAAGCTGCACTAAGCCAGCGCGTTTTCCGTTTCCCGTTGTCCGCTGCCTGCTCATGGCGAACACTTTTTGAAATTGCAAAGCGGCGCAAATAAATAAAATACATAAAAAGTAGGCGAGCAAAGACGACGCAGATGCACAAACACACTCGCAGACTCACACTCGTATACGAGTACACATAAAATAAAAAGCGCAAATAAAACAAGAGCGAGTGGTTACAGTTGAGAAAGCCCGACGGGGAAATACCGTACACCTATGCGTTGTCATAGCCGAAGCAAAAAGTTGATGAAGAAGAACGAACCGCTTCTCTTCTGAAGCCGTTGTGCATGCTTTATTTTATGTAGCTTTGGAATTGTGGAAAATATTCACGAAATTTGAAAAAAGTAAAAAACAAAATAAATGCATATTGCCTAGGAATTAGAAGAGTCGAACGGATTTGTCTTGTCACAACGATTATGAATAAGTATACTTTAAGAATTCGAAAAACCACACCTAATAAGTATACCCTATTTCTGATTTGACAACAGGGTATAACATACCGAACGAGCGATGCCAGCCACAACATAGTCACAAGGGATGGGTCGGCATGGAAGAGAATCATGTTTAATCCCGTACCACTCCTGCAGGAGTCAACATTTCAACTGTTGCGAAGTAAACAAAACAGTTAGCTACATGATCAGACCTTGAATCACCATCTGTAATAGTCTCATACCACAAGCTACTGAGCTCTATTTGTGTTTAGTACAGTGCTGAACCGAAGCAGCAGTAGCAACTCTAACTTCCTTTAGAGGAACAAGAGGACGAGTAGAGAGTTCTGAAAAACCACAAACACAAACCGGTTCTGCTCATGTCTTAGGTGATGCTACCTCGTATGCTTTTCCATACCCTTAGACAGACAGATATGACATGACTACATCCCATCATCATACTGATTAGAAATATTTGTACACAATAGGGTTCTGATACGCTTACATACGCTTGTATATTTGCACTAAACTATTATACCTTTCTACCCCTTACGTAGAGGGTATAAAAATCAATGTGTTGGCAGCGACGGTGACGCCAGCGTTGTGCAGCGCATATAACACTAAAGCTCATTTCTTGAGCGTCGCTTTGCATCTCGTTCCTTCTGTTCCTTATGCGCCGCCCTTTCACTCTTACTTTTCGGTTTGTTTTTGTTGTTTTTTTTTTCTTCTTCTTTTTTCACACACGACAGACACTTCAACCCTTTCAACGACTGGAGATGGCGGCGGCAGCAGCAGATCGTCGTGAAAAATGTTGTTAAAAATATGAAAAATCTTTGCATGTGTTTATGCTCATACGTTTGCTCTCTGTGCACGTTTGTGTGTGTGTGGCTAAATTTAGGAGTCTGACGCAAAGGTGGGCCGCGAAAGTTAAAGCGTAGAAATATGTCAAACATCGTCGAAACCATTTAATTTTCAAGGCGGCGAGTGGCGCGAGCGTGAAAAATGTAAAGTGTATAGAAATGTCAAATGCTTAGCATATTTTTAGGCACCAAAGTTGAGTTGTGACGCGCAACTTGTGACTAATGATGATGATGTGTGCGATGCGAACGCGAGCACCAGCAGAGGTAAACAGCGCAGATCGCAAAGCTCGCACTATGTGTAACTAATGAGGCGCATAAATTCTACACACAAATCTCACGGCGCGGCGGCTGGGTGGGTGTGCGAAAGGGGATGGGGATCGGGGTGGGGAGAGCTGGTTAAGCGGAGCGACCGTGCATATGGAGCTAAAATGAAATGTTCATTGAGTTAAGAAAAACAATCTGCAAATTTTATGAGCTGCCGTCAAGCCCCAGCGGCTCCTTCATGCTGTCATTAGTCGTAGTCCTGTCCCACGCCTAGAAGTAGGCAATATTGTTATGTGGCATGTGCGCTGTGCACTGTGTGCTGTGGCATGTGTGTTGGCACCCTGGTTGTCGTTGCCGTCGTGGGTTTGTCTACGCACTCAAGCAGTTAGACAATTTAATTAACGCATTTTGGCTGCCGTCTGTTTGTCATTTGTCATAGCAACAAAAACAAAAGCAAAAACGGAGACAAAACTGTTGTCGGGTCCTAAGCAGCTTTTGGTAATTTAAAGCCTGACGTTTGCCATGAATGGCAACAGTTGCTGACTAGAGTGGATTTTAAAACAACGCCAGGGAGCATTTCAAAGCTGGCATGTTATAGGAATTTAGAGCAGTGCAAGGATAGAGGATGAAGGAAGAAAAGTGGCTCAATTTGAAGCGCGGCCAGTGTTGAAATCCAACGTCACGCTCCAATTCGCAAGATTCGCCCGCCCATGTACCCACCAATACATGTACTCGTCGCATATAAACACCATATATACATTCATTTATAACATATATATTCATATGTGTTTGTGTGTGTGTGGATGGGCTGGCCAAAAAGCCCTAACCACAATTTGGCCATGTCCAACTCAATTTTCGTTACGTAAACTGCATCATATGCCACATGCGGCATCGTTGCTGCCTGATGTTTGTTGTTGTTGTTGTTGCTGCTGGCTCTTTTTTTAGACATAACTTTTCGTGCCTGCGCCTTTTGCGGCGCATATTTTTGTTTGTGCCGCAAAAATTCCCAAGCCAACACCGTCGACGACGGCAATGGCGTCGGCGTTGGCGTTGGCGGCTGCTGAGGCGCTTCAAATTTAATTAAACATGCACACGTGAGCAGATGCAAATAAATAAAAACTTTATGGCTTTTTGCCACAGCGCGCGACCGTGCGTGCGGCTCAACAGTTAGCGAGAGTATTGCATACATTGCGGCGAAATGACGGCCCGGACATGCAAACAGATGTGAGTGTGTGTCTGTGTGTGTAAGTTTTTAAATTTCCTATGCCTGCGCACCGACCGAATGCTGACCACAATTCTCGCGTTTTTTCCATTTATGTTTGCCTTTTTGTGACCAGATCAAACATGGCAGGGAACTTACTATAAACCTGCTTCAATTGGGCGTTGTTTTGGAGAAACCCAAAGTGTGCTGCTTTTTTATCCACAGGGTAAAAGGCTTACTAGTTTAGTGCTCATGTACGAAGCACACAGGAGGAGGCATGCCAGATTCCACAAAGTATATATATTCGTGATCAGTATGAAAAGAAGAGTCGATCTAGCCAGGTCCGTGCGTCGGTATGAACACAAGGATCTTGTAAAAGTATTAGAGCTGAAATAAAAGAACTTCTAATTAATCTTCTCCTAAGCCCTAAGCAGGATAAGTTTATGGTTTTTGGGATTGGTTAAGCTTTATCGTCTTTAATTATAATTTTTATTGAAATGTATCCTCAAGTTATTTGTTTTTTTCAATCCTAAGAAGTTAAAAGTGAGCAGAACGTTCAATAGATGCAGCATTTGTGGTGTCAGCAAGTAATTGCTTAAAGTCAACTAAAGCTGGCTGCACTAAGGACATTGGTATTATTAAATTATCTGACAACAATTGGCTGTGAATCGGTGTTAACTAGCGTGACGTAATTGATGATAAAAGGTGCCTTTTAATAAGTACAATACCTATTTCACGCTCTAATTTATTCAGTTTTTAAGCCACGCCTTTATTTTACGGAAATGTAAATTATTTATTTATATTTATTCCTCCGTTTCTAAACTCTTCAATTTAGAGGAATTTCAGACCAAAATTAAATATTTACATTAGTTTTCAATTTTACATTAACTGATTACGGATTAAGTTTTATCTCTGCCGGTTATGCTTGTCAATGAATTCTGAGCGCGCTTTGATTTATGCAGCAGGAGATAGGAATTTTAATTGAAAATCACTTAAGGGCTTAGGCGCATTTTTAAAAATCTGTCCTTGTTTCAATTTAAACTTGCACCAAAAATAAAAAATAGCAAGCAGATGTACGAGTAAAAAATAAAGAGAAAGGAATAACGCCCCCAATGCAAACATTTTTAATTACGCCAAAAAGCATGCAATGCTTTTTGTCTGTCAGCAAATACTACCCACGCACACATGTGAAAAGGATTTGCATATGTTATGAAGAGTTAATGACGGGCAAGGGCAGGGTCGGGTACGATGATGAAACGGGAAATGTAAGAGAAAAGCTTCGGTCACATCGTCCGTGGCGTCTCATCATGATTATCAAAAGCGGTCGCGCTGATGTTCTGTTGATGTTGAAAGTTTCGTGCGCATAAACATCGAATAACAAATGTCATTTCTAATTTGCAGCTCCCACTCTCGAAATATGCGCATGTAAAATGTATAAAATGAAATGTAATAAAACAAAAACAATTCCACTGTTTCTGCTGCCATGACTTTACGCTTGACAAAAGGCCAAGCCAGGCAGTCAGTCAGTCAGCCAGCCAGCCAGCCAGCCAGCTAGCCAGCCAGGCAGCCAGCCGGGCGGTCAGTCAACCATGTAGTTCTACCAACTGCGACTGCTGTTGGATTTTTGTTAAAAACTGCATAATTCATATGCAGCAACTGCCATGACAATGGCGATAAGGTTGCGGACGATGACGATGAGGATGATGACGACGACGACGAACGAGAACGAGGAACAGCTAGTCCAGTCTCTGGACAATGTCTTTGCCGTTGTCCTTGCGCTTGGATGGCTGCCACACATATTTCATTTAAAATTTACAAGTTAACAATATTAAATATTAACAGTTATTTATTCATTTTTTGGCACAAATCAAAAATTTACATGCGCACAAAGTTTTTGGCCTGCCTCTGCTTGATGATTTATCAACCACATACATCACACACATATGACTATACACACAAGCACATACACATATGTACACTACATGATGCTGCTCTGCATTGTCCCTACAATTGTACAAATGTATAAAGGTTTTCTGTGTGTGGCGTGTGTGTTGATTTAAATAATTTGCTCTTAGTCTCGCGTGTTTGTGTATGCATCTGCAAATGTTTTCCTTTATTATTTGTTCTCAATTGTTTGCCTAATTTGTTTGTTTGTTCTTCTACTACTTGCATACATCAGCCCCCCACCCGCACTAAAATATTGAAAACAACTCAATCTTAATTTAATTTATTATTATTGCTTGCTCTTATCGTGCCGAACAGTTTTCCATAGCAGCCTTTTAGGCTGTTCACGAAAAGTGTTGTCTGGCCTCCGAATGCATCCTCGTCGCCAGACTCAGAAATCGTCTAATGCATCTAAAAGTATTTGCTAATTTTCGCCAATTCACTTGGCGGCGAAAAGTTTCGACAAATTCCCGACTTGCTAAAAATACACGTAAATTTGCAGACAAATTTAAAAGCAACAGAGTGCGGGGCGGCGACCCCAAAACAAAACTTTTGCATTAACTTTTGTGTGCACAACAGCCAAGACAACAACAACCACAACAACAGCAATAACAACAAGGGGAAGTTGCTTATAGGCGGCGCCTTGCCATCTCTAAATGCAAAAAGTTGAAACGCGTTGCTGCTCCTCGCTGCTCAAATATGCAAATGAGTTTGGGCGAAGGACTTGACTTGCTGCCTGCCTGGCTGGTTGGCTGGTTGGCTGGCTACCAGACGTGTAAAGTGCTCTAAATTCCATCGCCCTACAACTACAACACTGCATTAGCCTAAAAATCGTATTGCGCACCAAGCAGCAGCAATAGCAGCAGCATCAGCAATACCACCAACAATACCAACAACCACAAGGGGAGGCAATGCAAGTGAAATTTTTACATCCCAAAAAGTTCAAGAGCAAGAAAGCCTTGCATGAAACATTTGTTTACATGCCTGCGAAAACAGGCGGAAAACAACAAAAGGCCCAATGAGTGAAAAATAAATGGAGTGTGACTGCAGAACAGCAGCCAAAGCAACAACAACAACAAGAGCAATATTTGCACCAACGCCAGCATTGTGACGTCATGGCACAGTGGAACTAAAGTCGAAAAAATCAATACTTTTTAAAAGTCTGTTTTCAGTTCTTTGATCCTTTTATTGCCTTAGGACTACTGAAATGTTGAAATAAACTGGTCTTACTTACTTTACTTTACTTTCTGTCCGATTCTAAGTTCAAGAAAGCCATGATGGTGGGGGAAGTCGCCATCAAAGCAAGTTTATTTCAAGTTACATGTGCATTTATTTGGATTGCGATGATATTGCTCTTCAAAAGTTATATCCAATCTCCATCCGAGCAATGGTCCTGTGGGGTTGGGTATTTTATGTGGATTCTTCCCACTGTATGACAAACGAAAAGATGCGTCAGCAGCGGCCTTTGGTAACACGATAATGCTGTTGCTGATGAGAGCTTGCTGCGGTTGTAGCTCCACCTCCTGCTGCTTGTGCTGCCGTCCATTATTTAGAAAGAGTGCAGCAGCGTGGCAGCCGCTCAAATGCCAACAAATCATTGCCAGGACAACAACCAAGCAGCAAACTTCAACATCATCATCAGTTGCCGGCTACGTGGCACGCCTAAGCCGCATTTTGTGGATTTGGGTGCTGGACTGAGCCTGAGCGCTACTGATGTTGCTGCTGTTCTGCTGTTGCTGCCGTTGCTGCTGCTGGCTCTGATTTGGTAGGGAAACCTCAACAGCAGCATCAGCATCAGCACACGCGTTCGCCGTTCGTGTGATGGAACAAATACGAGTACGCAGAGTATGCAGAGGAGCTACAAAAACAAGAACAAACACCGTGGTGGTTGCAAAGTGATTTCTGGTTTAATGTTTTTAATGTAGCTCATGTTGGAGTGACCAGGAGTCGCATTCGAGGGTTTCTGCTGTCACTGATGATATTGTTGCTGTCGACGGCAGCGGTTACTTTGGTCAGTTGATGTTTCCTGCCATCCCCCCTCTGCCCACCATCATCTGCGTGGCTGCTTGCTTGTCAACTCAAACAAGAGCCATGTGTGTGTGTTTGCCTCATATCCGCGATGCTGCTGCTGTTGTTGTACCGGCCGCTTCTGCTGCTGCTTTGTCTCTGTCCAGGTCTGGTGCCTGTCATGTGGCTAGATGTTGTTGCACCTACAAAAAGTGTGGCCAGCTTGCACTCGTTGCTAATTTTTCCCTCTCATTGTGTGTTAGACTCCATTAGTATTTGACAAAGTCCGTCCGTGTGTGTGTGTATGTGTGGGGGTGTATGTGTGGGTGTGGGTGTATGTTGCGGCTACTTTGGTTGAGTAGCCGAATTTGACACAACATTTGTCAAACCACAAAATGGCCGCCGCAACGTTACTTTCATTAAACCAAGCCCGACGACGACCAGGCGAGACCGGTGGAAAATTTGAACGGAGAGGATGTGTTCTGTTCGTTGTCTGTTTTGGGGGTTTCGGTCGGTTTGTTAACCTTTTAATGACATTTGACTTGGTTCTGGTACAAATGTGTGTGTGTGCGTGTGTGTGTGTGTGCTTGTGTGTGATTCTCTGCAGCTGCTTTGCCACCAAACGTGTATAGTATTGGCAAATAACAATTACAATTAGTTTTTCAACTTAATTATTTTAATTTAGTTGGACTTGCAATCGTTTTTGGCAAATTTTACAGCTCATTGCCGTTTTGCAAATTGACTTAATGCCATAAACAAAACCATAAAATGTCAGGCACACAGATCATTATGCGACACACACACGCACACATACAAACATACATGGCATTTGTCCCGGCGACCACAAAATGCCCAGTGGCTCTCAAACTGTATGCGCGAAAACAACAACAACAACAGCAGCACCAGCAGCAGCCAAATGCATGCAAAATCAATAATTCATACGCATATTTTAGCCAAAATCATATTATATGCGATGTGAGCAGTGAACGGCATGGCGTTCACGTAATTCGATTGCAGCTGCAACCAATGGCGAGTGTTTGCATACATATATAGTGTAGTATGTGTAGGGTATGTGTAGGGTGTGTGTGTGTGTACGCATTAAAATTTGTTTCGAAAATTACCAAATGCAATTGTCACGGCATTTCAGCCATTTCAACCAACAACACAACACATTCAGGCAAAACGACGACGACAAGGCAGGCTGAAATCACGCATTTGCCAATGCGTTTGCATAGGTGTAGATATGAATGTGTGTGTGGGTGTGTGTGTGTGTGGTTCTGGCTGTGGCACAGATTGAAATTGATGACAGCAGCACATAGTCGATGCCATTGCTGCCAACAACAAGAACAACAACAGCAGCAGCAGCAGCAATGACTGCATATAGGAAATCAATTAATGCAAACATATGACCACCCATAGGATTGCCAGATGTTCAATAAATGAACAAGCGCCGACGCTTAAATGACGCCCGACATATTGGCGGTATATTCCGCATCCCACCGCCCTATGCTGGCAGCCGATATCAGCGCTACATGTGTACGAGTACTGTCAGAAGTGAAATTTTAACCAAAGGAATGATAGATTTGTTGTCGATGCGTTATAAAATGCTTTTGCTGTTAGGCATATCTTTGAATGCAGGTCATTAGAAAGCAATATTCTTGTGCCAGTCCGGCTCCATAAAGTTGTAGTTGCAGAAAAGGACACTGGAAAAAGAACTTAAACACCTATTGTGTTTATTAAAATTTGTCCGATTTATAAATGTTTGTTAGTTGGCCATGCAAGTTGGCATTCAAGTTGTTGCTCGTCAATTTTGCATAAGTATAATACTTGTAGAGCTTCGACTTGTGTATTTGCGAGTATTTATTTATTTATTGATAGCTTAAGCCGTGTCTCGGTCAGAGCTAGAGCAAGAGAGAGAGAGAGAGAGGCCCCCTTTCAAGTTTGTTAATTTTTGTTGAGCTTTGCATAAATATTTCATGTGGTTCGGATGGTTGATTATTCAAGAACAATTAGCAGCTTACAAGCAGACAAAAAGCCATTGATTTAAATGGGGATTGCTATTGATGGATGCGGGCGGCAATGGCGGCGCCGTTCTGTGGGTTCCATTTCTATTCAATTGCGGCATGGTCGTGTTTTTATGGGTGTTGTTTGTGAGTGTGTGTGTGTGTGAGAGAGAGAGAGTTAGGTATGCGTTAAAGGGTCATAATTAATAATTTAATTGCTTCTGTTTATCTCTTAATTAAAAGGGATTTATTTGACCAGCAAACACAAATGCACACAATGCATAAAACACATAACCGCAGCCATCGGAGCGGCACTAGCAGCAACAACAACGATGCCTAAATGCACTTTACTTTTTATCGTAGCTAATTAAGTTAATAATAAATGGTGCTTAATGTGCTTTTTGTTGAAGAAATTGCAACGTTTGACCACAGAAACTGATTAGGCAACTTAATTAGATTTGATTGCTCAAAAGATTTGACAAATATTTGTAAACGCACAAACATACAAGCATATATATACTTTTATATACATACACACACTCACAAGTAAGCCCCCACTTGAACACACATTTCAATGACACAATCAATCCAATTTGGAATGCTAATCAAATTTTCATTATTCCTTTGCTCTTACAGGTGAGTCCACACGCATATTACCAAATGCCGCACCAATTAGTAAGTAAACTGATTTTTATTAACAACTACAAGTTCTGCTGTAAGGCTGTTATAGTCGACTGCAAGACCGACACATGCACAACCACATTTCCGTTGAAAAAGCTGGCCTGTCACAACCAGACGAGTCCGCTCCGCCCCCCAGCTCACGCCTTTGACTCGCTCCCTGCTAAGTATGCTACACTAATTTAATTTCAAGGCATATTTGCGCCTAGGCTTTTCTGCCTATTTAGCAAAACTTAATTAGCCGTCAAAACAATGGCCAGCAGCAACAGCAACGGCAACGGATCGGCAAGCTAGCCGAATGAAAAGTCCTCTTAGCGGCCCACCTAGACCAGAGCTCCGCGCAAGTCTTTGCGGCCGTTGCCTAATTTTCATAATTGTTATTATAGAAATTCAGCAAGCATAAACAAAAGGTTAGTTACTTGCCTAATGACTTGAAGTGCTGTCTGGCAGTCGAACTTCCGCCCACAAGTATTCACCATTTGCCATTTAGTTTCGGCCAAAAGTTTAAGGCAATTTCTGTAGCTGTAGCTGTAGCTGTCGCTGCCGTCGCCGTCGCCGCTTGACTTGATAAACAAGCAAATGCGCTTATCACTTTACAACTTTTATCAGTCGTTGTTGGTGCTCGCTCGCCCAATCACAAGCCAATGTGAAAATGATAGCCTTCAAGTTAACGAAACTTTCGAACTATGTTGTGTGTGGTTGGGTGGGTGGGGTGGTGGGTGGTGCAGCCCTTAAAGCAACCCTACACATTCTGTTTCCTCTTCCCCTCCTCTTGCACGCTAATTATGTCCGCCTTGATTTGTATGTCCAAAAAACCAAAATGCAATGGATTGCCGCGTCCATTAAAGTTGGCGATGCCTTAAAGTGTGCAACGACGACCAAATTTACGAAATGGTTTTCTTTTTCTTCTTTTTGCTACATTTTCTAACCCAAGTTTGGTTTTTAGTTCGCGTTCTGCGGCGTACTGTCTCGTTCTGATGGCCTACAAAGTTGCACGTTGAACTTTGCAACTTTTGCCGCACTTGGTCGTTGCCTCCTCCTTCTGCTTTGTGTTGATTTCTAGTGCAGAAGTATGTGGGTACGTTTGTATGTTTGTTCGTTTGTTTGTTTGTTTGTTGGTCGACAGTTGTCCGTTGTCCGTTGCCGGTTGTCCGCATCCTCGTCATTGAACGTCGTCACCACTGAGCAGCGGGCCAACTTTGAGCCGAACGCCTTTCATTTATTAATGCTTCTTCGTATTTTAATTAATTAATTTGGAAAAGTTTGCAATTGAAGAAGTCGCTTGCACAAAATCGATAAAAGGCAAGGCGGGGCGAAAGTCTTAAATTTGGCCAGACGGCTTTAAAGAAGCTCCAATCAAATCAAATCAAATCGCAAAAGTGTGCGGTAGTTAGTACGACTTCATCTGAATGGCATAACAATAAACAATAGCTCTCGGAGAACAATACAAGTAAACAGCTGAAGAAAATTTAAAACGTCGCAAGCGAAAGAAACGAACAAAAGTCAAACAATGAATTAATTGTATTACTCATACTATTTGGCATAAGAAATTCTTACACACCGCCCAAAAGCAACTAAGCTAGACTTTCTCGTAAATGTCAATGTGTGTGTTATCGTGTGTTGTGTGGATGTGTTTGTTTGCTTGTGTGTGTGTGTGTGTGTGTGTGCGTGCGTATTTCTGGTTCTTAAAAACCATAGCAGCATTTTAGGCATCACATTTCATTGTTTTGTGCATTTGGCATGCATTCTGACTTGGATTTGGATTTTACGTTTGTTGTTTTTCACAAAGCTTTATACATATTTCAACTACACATTTAATTAACAAACATAGCAAATAGCAGCAGCAACAACAAGAAGAATAACTTCAATAAATTTCTACAACTGTCGTCGTCTTCTTGGCTTAATTGAGGCAACAAAGTTGGAATTTTCCACACACATATAGTATTTACTTGTATACATATTTTCACATCCACGTACCGTGTTGTTTTGTTTATGTAAATAAATGCACTAGGCATACAAAAACAAAAATTTTTTGCATGCTTAAGAAACTGCTGTTATTCTGTAAAATTTTGTGCAAAATAATGAATTTTTAACTCGTTGCCTACGGCTGTTTTGTATGGTCGGCCAAGCATGTAAAGTGCTCATAAGCCTTGCAAAGGGCATTAATAACTTTTAATACTTTGTTGGTCACAGAACTACCTTCGAAGCCTATTCCAAAGCACGGCCACACACAATCGGATATGTGGCGCAACAACAACAACAACAGCAAAAGGGTTGGTCGAACTTCCGCTTCCATATTTTACTGCCGATTCTGATATTTTTATTGTTGCTGTATGCCCCCGCATGAGTTGGCTATAATTAAAAATGCTATTACTGGCAACTTCATATAAATTTTTAATTAGCAATTTTTGCTATTTTCCTACTTTGTACAGCCGCGCGTGCTCACCCCTTCCTTAATTTCTCAAACCGATTGTTGTTGCTGCTCTTCCGCTTGCTGTTGTTGTTGTTTCTGTTGTTGATGATGCTGCTGCCGCAGCCACCGCTTTGGTGAACTTTTTAAATTAGCACTTTGTTAAACACCCTGACGAAAAGGTAGCAACAACGGCATAAATTGTTTTTTAAAAGGATTTTCGGTTCCACCATTGCCCCCCACAGCCCCGTCCCCGTCGTCAGCTTCTGGCACTGCGGACGCATTAAGGAAAGCACAGCACCAACAGCAGCTGTCATAAATATTTTAGATAAAAACAAGAAAGGAATGCTAAAGTCGAGCAGGCTCAACTCTTAAATACCCTGTACCACCCCACACAAAAGTAATTAAATAAATTAAATTAATTAACTAAATTAATTTAATTAATTAACTAAATTAAATATAAAATATTCCATGCATGCATACATACATTTACAATTACATCAGAATCGTGTCTATGCGTGTTTGTGTACTTGTACATATGTATGTATGTGTGCATTGAGCCTGGTTATATGGCTATAACTTTCTTTCCGATCATTCTATCATAATGAGACTTGGTATACGGTTATATAATTACTAACCTAATGTGACTACCAAATTTTAGTTCAAAATTCCAAGAATTACGGGAGTTATAGAAAATCGTTAATAGGGGGGGAGTGGGGGGGTGGATCAGAAAAAATGAACAAACTCGTCCTTTCTCGGTCTCAGGAGAATCTGTATACCAAGTTTGGTTATTCTAGCTCTTATACTTTCGGAGATCCTTGCGTTCATACAGACAGACAGACAGACGGACAGACAGACGGACAGACGGACAGACGGACATGGCTATATCGACTCGGCTTGTCATGCTGATCAAGAATATATATACTTTGTGGGGTCTACCAAGCCTCCTTCTGTGTGTTCCATGTGCACTCGCACTAAACTAATATACCCTTGTACCCTTTGGGTACAGGGTATAAAAAGAACAGCACAGCCACAAGCAGCAGGCAACAAAGAACGAATGAGAAGCGCCAGAACGAGGGTAGTGCAGTGAGAACTCTGCTCGGCACACCGATTTCGAAAATGTAAAGGAAACTACAGTGGACATTGGCAATGTATAGTAAAACCATTTATTTATATCTGCAAACTGTGTATACTCTCAGCTGAGTTTTGTAAGACCTCTTGCAGAATGTTACAAAATTGTGGCTTCTAGCAATTTAAGGAATATTTTCCAACTCCTATTTATTCTCTCAGGCCTGCCACTGTTACTTCGACAATTAATTAATTAGGTTGTATTTGCAAATTTGTGCACCCATGAAACCTACTTGTAGAAGCAAGAAAAACAAAAAAGAAGCAAAATTCAATGCATATCCTGTGCATTTTGCTTGAGTTCCGAACAGGGACTGTTTCTAGGCTATTTCGATTATTTCTCACAGGGCCCTCGTAATAAGGGCATTGTGAGGGAGAAAAAATTGCAGCCTGGTGGGCGGGCACCAACAATGAAACCGCGTGGTTGATTAGCATACAAAAGGGTTTCGTACCTGACTGGCTGTGGTGTAATTATTAGATTTTATGCGTCGCCTGCAACTTGCGAAGCGTTTAACACACAAACACACATGAGGACGAGGTGAGCTGTGTGGATAGCACACGCATGTGTTGTTGGTCGCGTGTCGGCTGCTCTTGTTTGCCGTAAAAAGCACAAATATTGACAATAATGGCCTATAATTTGACACTCATCACTGAGCGACATCATCAACAAAAACAGCAGCAGCAGCAAAAGCGGCAGCAACGTAACCATTAATACAAAAACACAAGGATTGTTAACCCTACATTGGCGGCTGTTTTGACTGTCAATTAAAATAAAACCAACAGCCATGTATGTATGTATGTTTATACATATATATAAGTAAGTACACATCTGACTGTGGATGGGCAACCCAGTGACGGTTTATGATTCAGCCGTTGTATTATTTGCGCTCACACACACAAACACACACGTGCAGAGAACTTTTCATGAATTTTAATTAAAATTAACTTCATTTTTATTACACATATGCCAGCGTGGTCGCTTAGTTAGTTGCTTGAGTTGCTTTTTCTACAAACAATTTTTACAATTAAATAAAGATTTTATTATCATGCATGACGAGCACAAGGCCTTACCCGCCGGATGCCCGTTGCCTGTCGCCAGGACACCATGATACCATTTAGCCAGTCAAGCCGTGAGCCTGGGCTGCTTGCTGCCTTTTAATGTCTGCGAGTGTGTGTAAATATTTAAGCTGCCGCCTGGGCTTGCAGCATATAAAATTTACTGTAGGTGTCGCGTCGGCATATTTTAAAAGCTTTTTGTTATATATGCGCGTTTACTTAGCACACACGCGCCCGCACATTCTCAGTGGAGCAAGGCAAGACAGAGGCTGGTGAAGCTGAAGCAGAAGCAGGAGCTGGAACTAGAGCTAGAGCACGCGCTGGCAGCAGTCAGGCAACATCTTTTGGTGCACGTCGCCTAGACTAGTCCAACACCATGCTCGTATGCAAATTTATGCCTATGTGTGTGTGTGTGCTCGCATGTTTGTGTGCTTGTCGCGCACGCGTTCACTTTGGCTTAAGGCTCGCCCAAAGGAATTTCCGGCTTTTGTGTTTTGCTTTCTAGAGCGCGCTTGCCAAATAGCTGACGCTGCAACAGTCAGCGCCGAAATGTATGCAAAGCTTTGTTTGAAGTGCGCTGCCACACTCAACTCAACTCACATACCACCCGTCGTCGTTCGTCACACACTTATGGCACATCACACACACACACACATACATACGTACATAGGGAGCGTGTAAGTCTTGCTGGCAATTTGGCGCCGCTCACTGTCTGCCTGCTTTTTATGCATATTTAATAGTTGCTATTTTTGCTAAGTGCTCGAAATTGTCGTTGACGACGCTGAAGAGGCTCCACACCCAGCAAGAACTGCGCAGTCGACGGATTAATGAGAAAGAGTTATGCTAGCATTTATTACAAGTCATCATAAGTCAGCGAACGAATCGATGAATAAGTGATAATCCAACTTTATTCCAAACAAATTAGAATGAAAACACTTCAGCAGTTGTTTTCAAATTTTATTTATGTACGTTACTTGCCTGGGAACACGATGAGTCTAAGAGATTCAGTCAATATTTGCTTTAACATTTTCTAAATCTAACGGGAACGTTTTGTCCAATGCTTAGTTGCATGAAATATGTGTCGATGCTTATTTATGCCACTTTTTATTGTATTCAAATACGTAAAGAACTGCTGTAAAGTTGTCTTTAAATTCTCTGCACTACTCTGCTCATACATAATGCCGCAATGCCGACTAAATTAATTAAATGTCTGCTTCATTTGCGGCATATCCTTTACAGTTTTCGCAACTTTGTTTGGTCTTTTTGACACTCAAATGGAAGGCAACTTGCACAGCACAGTTAGCGCAGCCACTGACTAATTTATCCAACAGTTGTGCGCAAACATTTCAATGAATTTTGAAAATTTACCAAAGTTGAAAAAAGCGAAACTTGCCAAATGTAAATTTTAATGAATTGCTGTTTCTGACTGTTGCTTGCCCGCTCCCCACGTGCCACCCGCCTTGCTGCCAGTCCTGTGTCTATGCCTGTGTCTGGGCGCATAGATTTATGCCATGGAAATGAAAAGGTAAATAGCTGTACGCGTCAGTGGCAGAGAATAGAGGGGCAGCAACAAAACTTTAATCAAGAGCCTTTGTTTGCCTTGCCGCCCAGTTTGGTGCATAATTGCAAGGCGTGCTGGCGCGGTGTGGCGCACAAGTTGAATCAACTTTGCATCAATTTCAATATTCCCACTGTTTTCATTTAATTTCGCCAACTTAAAACTTAATTGTGTACTTCCTGCCAGCCCTAGCTGGCGCCAGTCGACTGCAGCGCACTTTGCTGCCCTGCCTGTTCTACCCATTCCTTCTCCTAGCTTCTTAGCGCAAGCTCGACGTACAAACTTGCTGTGCTTAACATGAAAAGCGCGCTCCTTTGGCTGCGCTTTAAATTCTGCAAAAAGTGTAGTTGGTGGAAAGTGTAGTCAGGCAGCCAGGCAACAGTTAAGAGAGCGCTGTAGGTGATGGTTGGATGGTATTGACGCAACAGGTCGCCCCACAAACTCATTTAAGGTATTTATGGAAGAGTGAGGGTCTGGGTACGGTGGCCCGCCGTTGTTCCGGGGTCTTGTAATTTGCACAGCAAGCCAAAATAAGAGGCAGAGATAGCGGCAGAGGCAACGACAACAGGCAATGATAGTTGCGCGTTATGAATGTAGCTGTCTGGGCGTCTGCGTTGGTGTTGTTGCTGCTGCTGCTGCTGCTGTAGCTGTTGCTGATTCTGTTGGGGTCGCTGTTTTTATAACGAGGAATTGGTGCAGCAGCAACAGTATCAGGAGCAGAGGCAGCATCATTTAAAAGCGCATTAAAAACTTTTTAGATTAATTTCAGCGCTGCATTTTTTCATTTCGTTTTTGCTTGCGCGCTCTGTTATTTACTGTTGGTTCTGTCTTCTGTTGTTGTTTTTGCTTAATGTCGCGCATTTTAATCCACTTTATGTTTTTATATTCAGAAATTTAAATGCAAACAAACTTTGAATTAAACGCAACTAAATTTTGCATGACATAACATTATTCGCGCCTGCAAGTATGCAACAGTTTTTATGTATTACGATTATTTTCCCCATATGTTTGTTGTCGGCTCTATGAATAAAATAAACAACAAAACACCAAACAAGACTATTGCAGCATGCTACATGCCACTAAGTTGTGCATGCTTTTCATTTTTGCATGCAACATGCAGACAAACATGCACCGCGAGGCAGGGGCGGACCCAAAGTGGGTTCTATCGGCCCACATATGGAATGTTTTCGTTGTAGATTCAATTTCTGCCGCTGCCGCTGCTGGCGCTGCTGATGCTGATGCTGATGGTACTGCTACTGCACCGGCAATTCAATATTTCTTTGTACCTTTCGAAATACACACATTTGCCAAATCATCAATATTTTTGCAAATTCATGCATGTTGTATGGAGCAGCATGTTGGGAATAAAAAAAGGATGGCTTGCCAAAATGCATGCCATGGGCATGAAAAGGAAGGGGGAGCGGTTGGCAGGTGCTCGCTCTCTAGCCACTGCTTGTTGTGGCTGGGGTCTGCTAGTTCTTGTGTGCTTTTCACAATCATTTTCAATAAATTTATCTGCAATTTTTCTCTGTGCACAAAGGTCGCTCATACGCCACGTTAACGCACCTACAGCCTTTGGCTTGTTGTCGTCGTCGTAGTCGTCGAATCGCTGCTACTTGGATTCAATTCCCAGCTAGATATATACTCGAATATAGATTTTTCTATCATTTCTATGACACTCACTCATGTCGCTTACTTTTGCCTGGCTGCTTGGCTCAATGGTTGGTTGGATTGCTTGGTTTCCTGGCACTGCAGCTTCAATTCTAATCATCAAATGATAATTCATTGCAAGCTCTATGGCGGTTTGCATACAGCACATTGAAGTGACGTTCCCGAAATGGATTTTTAACGCTACGGAAAGTCGGACAAATATGATTATATTTAAGCTGTACCTGAATTACTTTTCAAGATTTATTTAGACAAGTTTTTTGCTTGCCAGAAAGCATATGTGTGCGTGTGTATGTGCGTCTTCTCTCTGTGTGATGAATGCGTACGAAATATAATCCGAACATATACATACATACTTGTATATCATATAGGACGCCATGCTCACTTGCCTTTGGTACTCGCTCCCTTCCAGCTGCATAATCTGGCATTGAACAAATTTTTTTAATTAATTCCGCTAGCTAACTATTTTCGATCAACCTCGCGTCCTTTTATTCCTTTGACCCCTTTTATCAACCTCCACAACACGCACACAAATTATACGCAATTAAGCAAATTTATCTAGGGCACAAACGCCCCGAAAATCAAAGCCACGACGCTGATTAACAACTAAAGACAACAAGCAACCATAAAACAAACAAAATAAACCAGCCAAAAAACGTATAAATAAATAAATAAAAACCCCAACGAACGGAAAGACGGGCTATAAGGAAACGGGCGACGACAACGTACTCGTAGACGAGTTCATTTAACTTACGGCGCGCTTCCGATTTGCCGCAAATTTGAAAACCAACAACCAAAAATTTGCCCAAAGGGCTCTGCAAAAAACAACACCACAATAAACCAACAAAAATAAAATCCGAAGAGGAAAAATCCAACGAGCAAATAAAAAAAGGGTAACACAAACGAAGCAGTCGTTGTGGTGCTGGTGCCTTCTGCTGAAAAGAAAATAAGAAAAACTCGAAAACGAAAAATTGTAAAATTCAATTTGTGCCCTTTTGCTATTTTTAACACTTTTAACTCTGATTTATGCTAAAATTTCCACTTCACTTTGCGCTACACGCTTTTTATTTAGCATCGCTCCACTGTTGCTTTTGGCTTGTTGATTTTTCGCAAATACTCGTATTTTGAATCCAGTCCCTAGAAAGAACCGCATCTAAGCAAATTTTGTGGACATCAATAAAACATTTCATCTGGTTTGTTGCTGATTTTGACCTCATTGTGTCTCCTCTATTTTGAACTGCAAAGCATGAGTTAGATATTTGTTATACGAATATTACTGCAGTAGTATTTTTAATATTTTTTAGGAAATAATTTCAGAAATATTGTGGGTTTATTTTGGATGTTTGAGGATTCTCTCCTTCTCTGTCAAGAAGTGTTCATTTTGTTTGATATTGTTTCACAATTATAGAAAAGCTTTGGCACTTTGAGAATCCCGTTGGAGAGTAGACTTAATATACTTGAAGTTTTTTGCTTAGCTTATTAGATTGACCTTCTTTTGTGCATTGTCTTGTCTGGCCAATAAATAAATAAATACACTGTCAATAAATAAAATTTCAGAAATTTAATTAAGCTGTATTGCAGTGAGCTTGAAAAATTTATGCGCTGCGGCACACAAATGCAACAGCTTTTCATTAGCCGGCCATCAAGGCTGTGTTATTTTTAATGGCAATTATTAATGTTGCACAGGTTTTTATACCCTGTACCCAAAGGGTACAAGGGTATATTAGTTTAGTGCGAGTGCACATGGAACACACAGAAGGAGGCTTGGTAGACCCCACAAAGTATATATATTCTTGATCAGCATGACAAGCCGAGTCGATATAGCCATGTCCGTCTGTCCGTCTGTCCGTCTGTCTGTCCGTCTGTCCGTCTGTCTGTCTGTCTGTATGAACGCAAGGATCTCCGAAAGTATAAGAGCTAGAATAACCAAACTTGGTATACAGATTCTCCTGAGACCGAGAAAGGACGAGTTTGTTCATTTTTTCTGATCCACCCCCCCACTCCCCCCCTATTAACGATTTTCTATAACTCCCGTAATTCTTGGAATTTTGAACTAAAATTTGGTAGTCACATTAGGTTAGTAATTATATAACCGTATACCAAGTCTCATTATGATAGAATGATCGGAAAGAAAGTTATAGCCATATAACCAGGCTCAATGCACACATACATACATATGTACAAGTACACAAACACGCATAGACACGATTCTGATGTAATTGTAAATGTATGTATGCATGCATGGAATATTTTATATTTAATTTAGTTAATTAATTAAATTAATTTAGTTAATTAATTTAATTTATTTAATTACTTTTTTGTGGGGTGGTACAGGGTATTTAAGAGTTGAGCCTGCTCGACTTTAGCATTCCTTTCTTGTTTAAATATAAAAAGCAAGTGCAATGAAAATAACCATAATCTGACACATTTAAACGCAGCGTGCGAGTAAAAACTAACAAAAAAGAGTTGCGGAAAACGATGATAATGCGTAAATAGTTGCTGTTAAATAATTTAATTGCTTTTCAAATACAAAATAGAGCACTTAAACCATCGTAGCGAGTGAAACAATTTGCCTGTGTGTAAAAAAGCATTGCCTACTTTTTGGCAGCGCATTAATAAACCGGATTCAAGGCACAAGTCGACCGGAAATGAAGCTGCAACTCAACTGCCGAAAACGAGTGCTGCGAATGTGTTGAAAGGCAGCAAACAAACACTCGCGCACCCACACACTCACACACTCAATAACTCGTTCATGCACAGACATAAAAAAATGTGCAATGCTTTATACAAAATTGGTCGCCCGCTCGGTTACACAGCTACCATCGCCTCGCCTGTGTACCCCTTTTGCCACAGACGGTGTTGCATGTTTATCTGTGCGCGAAAATGCATTTTTGCATACAACATAACCGCAACAGATGCGGTCGCTTCAATATAACTGCAGTTACAAATGGCAGTCGGCATCCCGCTGACCAATCGTCTGCCAGCCTGTCTGCCATCCTTTTATATATGTGTGTGTATACATACTATACTATATATGTATGTATCTGACTGTGTGCGCTGTGGTCATTACAACGAAATGCGTTTACAATTTCTCGCTGGTCATTGTTGTTATTGTCGTTGTTGTTGGTTCTTGTTGTTGACTGCGTTGCGTTTTATGGCTTGTTCGTTCGCTCGCCTTTGCTTGTGTTTTGCCTTGGTAATTTCCGTAGTGTTGCTGCTGTTGTTTTGGATCACATTATGCGTCCTGTCGTCGTTGTTGCCGCTACCGTCGCCGTCATCGCCCTTCCCAGCAACACATACATATACACACCTGCTTATGTGTATATGAACGTTTAAGCTAGAGATGGGCACGTGAGAAGTGAGCATAAACTGCATGTGTGCGATAATAGTACAAAAATCCCTTCACGATGTAAAAGGCATACAAAGTTGCAAAATAAAGGCTACAATTCACATCATTTGAGACATCAAATTTGTGTCGAAAGGGAAACAAGACTGCGTATTACAACACTTTACAGTTGAATTGATCACTGGATCTAGTCATCACAAAAGCTACAAAATCTTTAAACAGTTCGATTAATTTGTCTGCTTGAAACGGATAGAGATAGCTTTCGATATATGTACATATATGCATTAATTTATTAAACATAATCTAGAAAGAACACCCAAAAAAAAAACCGCCAAACGTGTTTTGTTGTGTGTTTTGTTCAAGTATAATATACCTAACAATTTTCATAATAGGCACCTAATAAATAATAAGATAAATTTGTCAGTACAACTATTTAAAAGAGGAAAGCTCTATAAATATTTAAAATTGAAAATATATAGCAGTCAATTTGTTTTCTTTATCATTTGCTTATACCCTGTACCCGTAGGGTAAAAAGCGTACATTAACCAAACTTGGTATGCAGACGCTCCTAGTCCCTAGTCTATACCAGTTTGTTGTATTTTTTTGATTTTTCCTCCCCTCTCCACGTTACAGAATATCGTCAATACCACATTTTTATACCCTGTACCCGTAGGGTAAAAAGGGTATATTAGGTTTGTGCAAAGTATGTAACATACAGAAGGAAGCATCTCCGACCCCATAAAGTATATATATTCTTGATCAGCATGACGAGAGAAATCGATCTAGACATGTCCGTCCGTCTGTCCGTCCGTCTGTCCGTCTGGATGAACGCGAGGATCTCAGAAACTATAAAAGCTAGAATAACCAAAGTTGGCATCCAGATTCTCCTAGGTCCGAGTAAGGACGAGTTTATTTTATTTTTTGGAATTTTCCCCCCCTTCCCCCGCTACAGAATTTCGTCAATAGCGTCCACATTTCAAATGCTACCTAAACCAAACTTTGCACACATAGATTATATATAATTATCTACTGTTGTTTAAAATTTTATCAAATTCGGTCAATTCTAAGAAAAGTTATAAGCGAAACAAATTCTCGCCAGTACAACCCCCACAAACTGCAGCAACAAGTTCGCTCTTCTTCTTCCTCTTTTTGCTGCTGCTATGGGCGCATATAACCCAGTGACGGAAGTTTACCTGGGTACAGGGTATTACACTGTCGGGCTTGCTCGACTGTAGCGTTCTCTCTTGTTAAAGCTACATTAACTAAACTTGGCACAAGCAATGCTCCTACAATTGTCTGCTTTTGTTTTAAATTTCATAATTTCAAATCAGTCAATTCCAAGAACAGTTATTAGCGCAACGTTTCGTTGTTCTTCTCTTTTCTTCTGCTAGAGGCGCATTTAATTCAGTGTTGGAAGTTTGTCTGGGTAAAGGGTATTTCAATGTAGGTCTTGCTTGCCTGTGGCGTTCTGTTACCTGTGAGCTAACTGCTCTTTTAAATATTGACGTGCCGTTCGCACTAGTTTGGACGCCATATGTTGTTGGCCCAGTTCTCAGTTCTCTGCATACACTTCACAATTTATGGTCACGCTCTCTTCTCTAACTCATGGCGCTTTTGGTGGGTTTTTTGGATACACCGCTTTATGTGATGCACCCGGAGCAGCAGCCGGAATGTCGCTTCCGCGTCATGCACGCCATATGTTGCTGGCCGATGGTCGGAAGCGCATTTATAAATGCACATAACGCTAATTATGGGTTTTGTGCAGCGGCCTTTGTGCGCAACTTTTGTGCACATACGAGTATATAGTATAGTGCGATATGTCATTGCAGGTGCGCTTATATTAATCCGCCTTTCTTTACACAATGCACATGGCAAATTAAAGCTCAAAGCACCGCAGCAGACGTAGTACGGACATGGAAATAAGCTGATTTGGACCGGCCAGTCAAGTACGAAATGGTAACAAAGCATGTGTGGCAGGATACAAATAATTAAAAGTAAATGCCTGAACCACTCCTCACCACTTCCCACTCTCGCTTCTGCCGCCCAATTAATCTGCATATTCAAAGGTACATTCTCATGACAGTTCGCATTTTATCTCTCGCATATTTGTGACATGATTACCGCACATCCAATAACGCGAAATGCTCTTGGTGGGCCGTTGCCGACTTAACATGAATTACGCGTACAGTGACGAATTCGAGCCAAAATTTGACCAACAGCCAGCCCCTCAATGTGCTCCCAATAAAGCAAATTTCGCGTTTTCAAAGCTCCTTGCACACCTCCCGCCTCTCACACACAAAGTGCACCGTAATTTGTGCCACATGTGTGACTGTGTTTGGGTAATATATTGTTGTGTGCGTGAGTAGATGAGGTGGCCAACCAACAGGCAGGCAGCCAACCCATAAGCATCCACCGACGAACGGCACTAGACAATGTCAACGCATATTTGTCATGCGGTATGGCGCTCGGTTCATTTCTGCTGTTGTTTTCGAAATGGTGCCAACGATCATACAAACACAAGCATATGATGTGTGTTGTGAATACTAGTTACCTCACACACACTCACATTCACACACACACACAGACACACGTACTCACATGTCGAACTGAAATTGAACCTGTTTAGTGTTGTTAGATGCTGCTTGCTTGCTTGCTTGTTGGCTGGTTAGTTGGTTTCGGTTTTGCCTTTGGCAGGCAGGCAGATAATTTGCTAGGAAACCCATTTTCCGCTCGTTGCTGTTGCTATTGCTTCTGTTTCTGTTCTTCTTGTGTAACGTTTGTTTAACCACATGCAATACAGAGGATGAGCTTCACGCATATGAATGACCGTTTGCCCGCCCCCAGCCAACGCTTTGACATGCCTTTTGATTTGTCGCCCTCATCGTCATTATAGTCATACTAGAAACACACACTCAAATGCATTGTTTCAATTTGCCGAAGTTTTGGCAATCCAAGTGGCTACTGATTGAGATGCTTTTGAGTTCAAAAAACAAGATAGAATGCTACAGTCGAGCAAGCCCGACAGTAAAATACCCTGTACACAAAAAAAGGAACATTAAAAAAATGATTTAAAACAAGAAAGGAATGCTAAAATCGAGCAGGCTCAACTCTTAAATACCCTGTACCACCCCTCAAATAATAAATTAATTTAATTTTATTAATTTAATTGAATTAATTAACTAAATTAAATATAAAATATTCCATACATGCACACATACATTTACATCAGAATCGTGTCTATGCGTGTTTGTGTACTTGTACATATGTATGTATGTGTGCATTGGGCATGGTTATATGGCTATAACTTTCTTTCTGATCAACCTATCATAATGAATATAATGGTATACGGATATATAATTACTATCTACCAAATTCCAGTTTAAAATTCCAAGAATTACGGGAGTTATAGAAAATCTTGAATAGGGGGGAGTGGGGGGGTGCATCGGGAAAAATGAACAAACTCGTCCTTTCTCGGGCTCAGGAGAATCTGTGTACCAAGTTTGGTTATTCTAGCTCTTATACTTTCTAAGATCCTTGCGTTCATAGAGACAGACAGACGGACAGACAGACGGACATGGCTATATCGACTCGGCTTGTCATGCTGATCAAGAATATATATACTTTGTGGGGTCTGCCACGCCTCCTTCTGTGGTTTCCATGTACAATCGCACAAAACTAATATACCCTTGTACCCTTTGGGTACAGGGTATAAAAACTTGTATGTTACGTCTTTAAGTTCGCCCACGTAAACCATACAACTAAACCGAAAAAATAAAAGCATATATGAGAGCCACAAAAACCCAACGTAAATTGTGAGACAATTTAAGAACGGCTCACGGTACCCTTTCGCGATTCTCGCGCCTCAGTGATGGGAAGACAGGCGCATTGTTCGTGACGTAATGGCCGCTAGCCGCCATCATAGACTGTCACACATGCTGTCGCCTCGCCATTTGGCTGCTCAAAAATTGCTTGCTACAATAAAAGGTGCTTTTAAGACAAACTGCAGCAGATCCGACGCTTTTACAGCGCACATAAAAATTAAACAGCCCAGAGGCAACGAGGTGTTTGCATCTTCCTGTTATTCCTGTGTTCTTTTTGTAGAATGCTTTTAGGCGGAAACCGAAAATTCGCACCTAGCGGCGGCTCATCAAGCAAAACAAATGTGGCATGCACAGCAGCCACAGCTACAACAACATCCATCCACAACAACAACAGCAACAACACGCCTACACAGCAGCACTTAGCTGAATCGTTCCAGCAGCTTAAGTAGTCAGCGTAGTTGTAGTAGTCCTAGGAGTCGTTTACTGCTGACTACTACTAGTCACGCCTGCCATTCCATATTCATAATTGCTAATGGAATATGCTGGGCCGACCGACAACGACGGCGACGACGATGATGATTATGTTGCCGCCGCTGCTCCGCTGGGTGATTATGGCCATCATGGCACTGCTGCGCCTGTCGTCTGCCCACTACAAAGTATTTTTGGGCTTGGGCGCATCTTATTCGAAGCATTAGCTTCAAAGCCGCCAGCTGTCGCCGTTTTGTGTGCCACTTGCGCACTGAGAAACTGACAGTGGGCCTGAACAGACGAATTCAATTTGAAAAATCCAAGTAGAAAGCAGTGTTCGGCTCTAAAATATCATTTCATGATCGTGCACGATTGGATACTCTATATCGATTATGCTTACAAATTTGTATTTTTCTTTCATTCAAAATCGGCTGGTTATGTTGCTAATTCAATGTCAAATTAGTAGATCTTAGTAGAACTTAGTATCTGTAGCTTCTGTAATGATGATATAGTTTTCGCTGCCACTGTGCGATTTCAGAGTCGGGAGTCGGCCACCATGGTGGCAGTTCCTCGGAGAAATTAATTTGCAACTTTTGCGACATTTGGGGGAGCGCGTGTGTTGGAGGCGGCGTCTATTTACATTGTATACATTACACACTTTTGGCAGCATTGCCTCACAGTTGGCCGTGCTGTGCTTTGAGGTTGTGTTTGGCCGGTCGCAGCTGTTGTCTGCCTCCACCTTAGTGCTAAAGCTAAAATGTGCGCGCTAATTTCTAGTCGCACGTCACCTGCAGCAATTTCCACTTTTTGCTGCTAGGCTTGGGGTTTCTTTTCTTTTTGTTTTTTGCTTTTTGCCGACGCTCAGTGCTCTTTGTTAATTGGTTCAGTCACCTGTCTCTTGATCTGCCAGTCAAGCGCGCACGACCTGTGGTGCCGGCAGCAGGCAGCAGGAACCGGGAGCCACCAAGGTGGGTGAATGGGCCAAACCAACGAACGTACGGTGGACGGAAGGAAGCGCCTGCCAGCCAGTCAGCCGGCTATCCAATGAACGTTTTAGATTACAATGGGCCAAGGCGAGGAGCAGTCAGTCAGTCAGTCGGGGGTTTGTCGGGGTGGGCAAGTAAGCAAGGTAGCCCCACATTAGCCAGCGAGTTGCTCGCTTCACTGCTCCTCCAGTACTCGCTCTTTCTTTCGCATCGACCGCAAAGTTGGCAGCGCCGTCGTTAACTTAATTGGCCATCACCACCCACTTTGCGGGTTTTTATGATGCCGACGACGAGAACCACAAGCAAGTTTTGGGCTCCCAAAAACAACGACAGCGAAAATTGTGGCCAGCAGCAAAGGAAGAAGAAACGTTCTATGGTTGGGCAGTGGGCGGCGGGCGGCAGGCGATGGGCAATGGGCAATGGCGTCGCCTGTCACATTTTTGACATTTTTATTCGACATTTTGCTATTTAGTTGTCCGACGCAAATGCTGCTGCTGCTGCTGCGACCGTTGTCGCTGTTGTTGTTTTCTATTACGACTTTTTATTTTTTGTCACCTGGTGGCCCATCATATTTTCGTGCTGCCTACTTTTTAGCACCAACTGTCGCTCGTCGGTTACGGGCAGACACGCAGCCTAACCATAAGGCTTTCAACGACTACTTGGTCGACTCACTGACTGACTGACAAACGGTCGGAGTGACAAACATGACCGACCAGCTTGGCATTGGCCACGTTGGCAACTTTGACTCTAGGACGGACACTGACGCTGGCGCTGGCACTGGCGTTAGCGTTTTGCGCTTCGTTTGGCTTGGCTTGGCTTTCTATTTTTTTTGTGATTAATAGGTGTGTTAATGGATGTCATTTTGACATTTCCGTCGGTCGAATGGCAAGTCGCCACCCCCGTCCCGTCTGCCATCCCCGCTGCCGACCTTCAATGCCACTCCAAAATTGCTGCCGTGACCAAAATTCCCTCGTTCCTAGGAATGTCGTTTGGCTTTTCATCGGCGCTGTCATTGTACGCCGCTTTTTATGTTTAATTTGAGCATTTCTCGCTAATTTTTAAGGCTCGTCATTAAATGTAGATAATTTTTTATTATATTTTCCACCACTGCTGGTCAAGTCGCGTCGCGTCGACTGGATCTGCCCGCCAACCACCTACCCATCCTGTTGTTATTTCATTGCCCGTTTCTCCTTTTGTCCCTGTGGGCGCATCGTAAAACGCAAATGTAACGAGCCAGGGACACGAAGGCTGTGGACGCCGTAAAGCGACGTAACGGCTGCTACAGCTATTAAAGCCTTTTCTCCAATGTGTGCGATACAAATGTGTGATACACTTGTACACGTATAGTAGTATGTGAACGAGTATACCAATTTGTGTGCGTATCAAATGGAATCTGTAAGATATTTTTAATTAACAGCGAATCTATTCGGCAATGAAAAATTACCCAAAATGCATGAAAATAATGGACCAGATTTAAGAATCTTAAAATCAAATGCAACATGTTCGTGCCGCCCCACGAGCACACCCCATCGTTTTTATTGCGGCCTTTGTCTATGCCGCGACAGCAATTACGCCTGTCAACCGAGGACCCCGCCTCTTGCCGCGCGCCTCTCACCGCCCACCACACGTCCTTTCCCCATTCGCCTAAATGCATGCATCGGCAACATGAATAACAGCAGCAGAACGCACAACAACACCAACAACAGGGGTAATCGATATGTAAACACAAGTGCAAGCATGTGTGTGGCGCTGACAAGGACGCGAACGAGGACGAGGACGATGGCAATGTGTGTATAAATTTAGTGGAAAACGAACGAGCGACGGCAGCCCTAAAAACAACGACAGCAACAACAAGTGCAAGTGCGTTGGCATGCAACATGTTTTTATTTAAATCAATTACTTACCAAACATGACGCGCATTCCATGCAAAACACGACCAATAACAACAATAACGGAGCAAATTTAATGGGAAAACGAAGAAGTTATTGGCTTCGAAGCAATCCGTTACTCTGAACATTAGACAGAGAATTGAAAATAAGATCCAAGAGCCAACAAAATTAAATGTTTTGTCAGAAAGGCGTTTCATTAAAAGTGTTCTTTACTATAAAGTATTAAAATATTACTCCATTGCTAAGTGGTCTAAATCCGATATGAGCGAAGAATATTTGAGGTTTAAATTGTTCGAACAATTGACCACGTTTGCCTTAAAAATTATTATGGTTAATTTAATTGGATTTGTACAATTAATGTAGCTGAAGAATATTGTTGGCTTTTGTGTTCTTAACCTCCAATAGAAATTTGCACGTTGTTCTTCGTATCATACAAACTCTTCTATTGCGAAAGCCTTACTCGAATTTTGTAAGCAAAATAATTGATAAATTGAAACCCACTTGCGGCTAGAAAATTGGCAAGCTAGAATACACAGCGGCACTCTCCGTGGGGTATACTGGAAAAGGTTTCACTGGGAAGATTTGTCACAACAATTTCATTGCTGAATTGATATAAATGTTAGATAGACGGAGGGTAATGGTGTCAGAGAAGGCGACGGTTGCAAAGAAGCCAACAAACAACGTGGGCCCAAAATAATGCGCTAAATAAATTGCGAAAAATTACATAAAATATTTAAGCGCATTCAAGTGTAGCTCTATAAAAAATGGCGGGGCATTAAAAATTGTTGAAGCAAAGGCAAAGCGAGCGGCAAATGCTGACAGTCAACAGCCAGCAGGCAGCAGCCAGCAACAACAACAGCAACATTAAATGTGAAAAGGTGAAGGGAGAAACGATGACTGGCTGGCAGGCAGGCAGGCAGGCAGGAGAACGACATCGTGTCAGACACGCGAATAGACAGGACCCCGAAACATGTTCTCAAATAGACATGATGGCAGGAAGTAAGCAAGGATAACAGCCGCTACGCTAGCTTCAGCAACAAAACGTACAAATTATATGTATAAAAAGAAATAGCATCGAAATATTAGACATTTGAGAATTGGCATAGCAAATTTTTGTTCATTCTCACCATCTCCCATTCCCTTCCCCCCGCCCCAACATAAGCTCGCTCCCCATTTCTGACATGCAAATATGATACGCCTGACGTTGTTCCTGTTGATGTTGTTGTTGAATTGCTGTTGTTGTTGTTATTATTGGGCATAAGCTTAAACACACGTAACGTACACGTCGTGTCGCTTTAAAGTTGAACACCACTGCAGACAAATAAACTCCAAATTGTTTGAAACCGAGAAGAAAAAACGAGCGAGAGAAAAGAAGAGAACTGAACAAACAAGAGAGAACGCTACAGTCGAGCAAGCCCGACAGTGTAATACCCTGTACCCAGGCAAACTTGCGTCACTGAGTTATATGCGCCCATAGCAGCAGCAAAAAGAGGAAGAAGAAGAGCGAACTTGTTGCTGCAGTTTGTGGGGGTTGTACTGGCGAGAATTTCTTTCGCTAATAACTTTTCTTAGAATTGACCGAATTGAATAAACTTTTAAACAACAGTAGACAATTATATATAAATTATGTGTGCAAAGTTTGGTTTAGGTAGCATTTGAAATGTGGACGCTATTGACGAAATTCTGTAGCGGGGGAAGGGGGGGAAAATTCCAAAAAATAAAATAAACTCGTCCTTTCTCGGACCTAGGAGAATCTGGATGCCAACTTTGGTTATTCTAGCTTTTATAGTTTCTGAGATCCTCGCGTTCATCCAGACGGACAGACGGACAGACGGACAGACGGACAGACGGACGGACGGACGGACATGTCTAGATCGATTTCTCTCGTCATGCTGATTCAGAATATATATACTTTATGGGGTCGGAGATGCTTCCTTCTGCATGTTACATACTTTGCACAAACCTAATATACCCTTTTTACCCTACGGGTACAGGGTATAAAAAGCAACTCAGACGTTTTTAATGCATTTTTTATTTGGTTGCCGCACAAACGGACAACCAAATAGACGCACATAAAAATAAATAAGGCAAGGGAAGTGTCATGGAGGCTGGTATATTAACACGGAGACTGTGCCTTCAGCACCCATTCACCTCTCGTCCACACATACACACACACACACACACACACACATACACATACTTTCTTGCGCTATTGCCGGCGACTGTCCAGCCGCCATAAATTTCAATGGTTGGTGAATTTTGTATGAACCTCGACATGTAGCTCGCTACATGCTTGACCTGAGACCGACTTCGATGCTTACGAGTATATATAATGAACCCAACGCCGTTCGTGTTTCACCTTTGCTTCCAAAACACATAATTTATTTTAAAAAGACCGCTCAACACGGAACTCCCATACCTACATACATACACACATAAGAAAGGAGTAAAATCGGGAACAAAATCAATATGCCAAGATTTATGTAGCAGGTAATCGCTGCTAAGGTCAGCCAGCCTCCTCGAACCGGAACTGAACTCATTAGAAATGCCAAACAGCAAATGTTGTCATTTACATACACACGCACACACACACACACACACACGCATGCACTCACACACGTTTATGAACGACGAGTGTATATATGATGTCACATTACACAAGAGTGAATATCTTAATGGACCCTCAAAGTTAAGTTGGGTCTGACAAAATTGAAAACTTCGTGGCACGCCTCCACCTCGTTCTGGGAGTAGGGGTGGGCCGAGAAGGAAGACGTGCGTGCAAGGACCGCCAGAGAGAAAGCAAAAAAAAGACACACACGTGCAGGCATATCAATGAAAATGTCATACACGTAAATTGCCAGCGTCTCGCAGAATAAACTGTTGCCTACCTTTAAGTGTGAGTCAAAATGCTTTTCCACTGCAATTTGTGGCAGTTATAGAGATAGGAGCGTGACGAAGCCAATGGGTAATCGTGAAGAAAAAATTGCAAGAATGTTATTAATATTTTTTTTACTTTTTATTTACGAATAGGAACAAATAAAATACAATTTCAACATTGCCGACAGTTGTTGTTTTTTGACAGTTTTTGTTTTGACCTAAGTAAAGAAATACAGACTCTCCAGTCATAGCATCCTCAAGCACAGGCTCCTAACAGTGACTCACGCGGCCATCTCTAACTAGCACGCATGCCGCCCAGCAGACGACGATACTCGACCTGTTCTGGAACACATGTTTTGAATAATTTATGCGGGCGCAAAAAAAATGTGCCCATCAGGACTTGTGCGAAGCGGGTTGGCACTAGGCCAGGCAGAAAGTTTTTTGCAACACACACACACACACATACATACATACAAACTGGCACATACTCGTAGATAGCAGAGAAAAAGAGAAAAGGTGATAAATGCATAAGCAGCAAAAGTTTTGCCTGCCAGCCAGAGCTTGACTGCCTGACTGCCGCCTGACTTACTACTTTAAGCAACGGCAACAGCAGTAGTCGTCGACATCCTGCCGTCCTGCAGTCCGCTGCTCCTTTTTAGTTGGCTTTCGATTTCGCCAGGCTGTGTCCGTTTGCCTGCAGACAGAGCAGCCACTAATAGCGAAATTGCTACAAATCGTTTTGGCCAAACTTGCGGAAGTTTATTTTGCTGTTGTGCACACTCACACATACACACTCACACATACACACACACACATACACACACACACATACACACACTCTTATATTTTTTCGCTTTCACACGACGCTTGGCGTTTGAGATTCTAATTTAGTTGCGCTTGAAATATGCATGCAAACAAATTGAAATAAAAAGAGTTCTTGACTCGAAAGCAATAAAAGCCAAAACGTAAATATTTAGAGCAGGGTATCACACACACACACACACTCACACTCACACAACTATTGGTTGATGCCGCACTCTGGGCTCTTTTTGACGGTTTTGCGAGATAAATACTTTAAATAAAAAGCAAATAAACTTCCTGCCCTTCTTCGCTTAGTCATGTGCAAGTACCTGCATATATATATATATATATATATATATATATATATATATATATATATATATATATACATATCTAGACTATATTTGTATGTATATATACGTATGGTATATGTATATGTTTATTTGCTTACATACTTGGGGAAATAGAAACTCGCAACTGTTGTTGTGCGGGTTAAAGCTGCCACCGTTTTGTACAGGTGTCTTGTTGCGGCTTGTTGATGATGGGAAGGGAGGTAGATGGTGGAGGATGGGGGGTGGAGGGCAGTTCGCTTCGCAGCTGTTTCACTTTGGCGGCGTTTTCATATAATTTATTGCTTTTACCATCGTTAGCAGTTCTGAGTTGGGTTTCGTTTGGTTAGGTTGGTGGTACTTGTCTGTTACTGTTATTGTTGCTGATGCTGTTTTGTTGTCGTTGTTGACGCTGCGGTTTGTAAGCAGGCCAGGCCACAGCCACAAGTTGCGGAAATGCTGCAACGTTTATCATTTGACAACTACGCAAAACAAATAAGAGTGTGCAGAGTGTGCTGCTTACAGGCGTACGGAAGGGTGTGTAGGTCGTGGAATGAAAATGGTAGCGGCAACATGTGCTGCTGTCTATCCATTCTACGTCTTTTAATTAAAAATTATAGGCAAATACTTGCGGCTTGCAGAGAGTAGCAATATAAGCGAGTAAGTTGAAGTCTTAACTTATTCAAATAAAATTGTTGAATAGGGTACATATGCTTTAAACGATTTCTTTTAAGATAGAAATCAGTCGGTCTGTGGCAAGACTCTCTTAAAATTAATATTAAACTTGGCTATTATTGTTATTTGAAGGCGAACTGGTCTGGTTATTACATCTTTCAAACCACACCTTTCCCTTCCCGCCCCACTTCACTTGCACACACCCACCTGCACATACTCTTACATACAGCGCTCCAATAAGCAGACTTGTACCTGCAGTTTTACGCTGCAGTTATTTTTACCTACATGTGCAATTTGTTGCCTCGTGTGCCTGCATTTTCAAGGATGCTGCCA
Organism: Scaptodrosophila lebanonensis; assembly: GCF_003285725.1. Classification (NCBI taxonomy): domain Eukaryota; kingdom Metazoa; phylum Arthropoda; class Insecta; order Diptera; family Drosophilidae; genus Scaptodrosophila; species Scaptodrosophila lebanonensis. Next base: position 2,105,639 of record NW_022060538.1, read on the forward strand.
TCGACCGCGACATCATCATCAACAACGCACCAACAACAACAATAGATATCCACGGCGCCGTCTGCAGCACCGCACCACACAAGCGGAAATGTCGAATCATATCTGTGCCACAGCCGCGCACACAAACAACGCCCACATATGTATGCACATACGAGTACAGACATTTTCAAACCGTGCGCTGACGAAAAGCCTTTAATCGACAGCAACATATTCGATTTTAATATTCATATGCCTGTCATAAATTCATAATAACAGAGGAAACTGAAAGCAGAGGGCAGGCAAAAATATGAGGGCATCTATATTCTCTGTCTGTGAGTGAGAGATATGTGTAGAGGAGCGCACCTTCATTTTCTTTTAAGAATATTTTGTTTAAATTTCCCATTTCTTTGCAAATAAAAAGGGAAAAGAAAACTAGAAACTTGGCTGGGGTAATATTCCTTCATAAATATTTTGTTTTCTTTAAAAAAAATTAGTCGGCCATTTAAAAAAGTACTAAGTTTTTTATTGGAATTCAGAAAGGCCTGTGCTTTACTAATTGCCCCACAAAGTGTATTCATCACTATGTCGAGACAATTCGATGGAGTCATATTCTTCTGTCCGTCTGTGCTATCAGATGATCTCGGGATAGCCAGGTTGGTATCCAGGTACTCTATATACAGAAAAACCGGGTTGGTACTTTCTTCTCGATACATCCTTCCACTCAGCTTGCCTCGCAACGATCCTTTTGATAAATTACGGCGAAACTTGGCCAAGTTTAACTTATAAAAACTTGATGTCTTTAATTGTATATCTATTTGTGTGCTGATTAGCAATGCTTTAATGTCCTTGCGGAATAGAAAAATCTGCAGACACTCGGCAAATTACCCAGCGGCCTTTGCCAGTGCTGCTGATTCGCAGACTTCTCTGACTACTGCACCCATCTTCGTCACATTTCCTATGCTTGCTGTTTTCATTTTGTTGACCCTCCTTTCTCATTAGAGAAAACTTTGTGCACAAACATTGTTATGGCAACTTGGGTGCGCTGGACACTGGCAGGAAGCTGATGATAGAAATTGTGCCGCCATCTTGTCGCCTTTAAAAATTCCCATTATAAATACCCACACTCATTAGTAGTGGCACATAATCACGCCTTCTTCTCTCTAGATGTAAAAGTATGTGGTAAAAGTATAAAGGCAAGGAGAGATTAGGTAGTGGCGCTATATAGATATGCTTCGATTTTTATTCTGTTTTATTGAATATAAAATCAGTAACGTATACTCAATTCTGCGGCTTTCAAGCTCTTCCAGATTGACAAAATAGATTTGGTTCGTTGGGTGCAGTGGCACGTGCCCATCTCTAGGCCAGTGGAGTAGTGCGCCTTTTAAAGCATCACTCGGAATTCCTCGAGTAGAAGATCAAATGTGGAGCATATACGAAAAATTAAACACACAACAGCAGCACAGACGCATACTGCTCATTATATCAACAACAAAGGCTCACTCACACAGATAAATACACTCACACACACAGAGACACACACACGTAGAGACAGACAAGCACTGGCAGTTGTTGTTGATGACGCTGACACCCTTTGCTTCCGTCGTCGAGGCGCGCACTTCAAAAACTTAACCGTTAGGCATATGCGTGATTATCTCTCTGGGTTGTCCGACAGCAGCAGCAGTAGCAGTTGTAGCAGAAGCAACAACAACAAGAATAAGAACCCTCCATCGCTGCTGCTGCATCCCTTTAACAATTGCTCGCTGACCCAGTTACTCGGCAACAAAGACGGAAGCAAAGGAAACATCAGAGAGAGAGAGAGCGAGAGAGAGAGAGTCTCACTCGGCAACGACAGCGGCAGAGAATAAAAAGGCACATGTCATCATAGAATTCAGTGAATGGCCAGCAATGGCGACGTTGACGCCAACGCCTTGCCAGCGGCAGCAGCGTTGCTTATAAAAAAAAATTTGAAGAGAAAAATGTGTAAAAATTCATTAAAATGGAGCAGTAGCCGGCGACAACAATGGACGCCAAATGGCAAGGCTGTCTGCTGTATGGTCAGTGTACAGGCATAGAAGTAAAGGGACGGGATCGTTTTTGAAATGGGGGTGCCCTGCTTTTAAGCCACAAAGCATATGCGCATATGTGGACAGGACAGACAGTTACTAATCAAATATTTAGAATACTTTTTATAGAGGATATTAAAATAACATTTCCGGTCAGCTTAACAGACAGAAGTGGCGCACGACCAGAAAGGCAGCTGACCGGTCTGGGCATGAGGCGTGTAATGTTATGATGCGCACTAAGTTGGCCATGCCATTTACACACACACGCACACACACATACATCGGAGTATAAACCCCAGCTGCCTGGCACTTGCAACATGTGCTGTATGTAGCATATAGTATGTGTACAGTCGTCGACTCTCGGGAATTTGGTGTGCCATCGGCGCTGTTAATGTGCCATAACGAATGCATTGGAGAGAAGCAATGAGTGCCTTTCCCGCTGTCTATGCCCAAGGGGTTGATTGGGGATTGAGGGCGTTTAAAAATTTAATTACTCGCAGTAGAGCTAGAGCTTGCCGTTCTTCAATTTCCTTCAGATCGAATGTTAACAATGGTCGTGTCATCGCATTTTTATAGATTTCGAGCTAAGCAAGATTAAATATGCTCGTGTCTAACCGAAGCAAATCAAATACTAAAGGATTTTGTCGTTCCAATTTCAACAGCATTTTTAAATTCCAATATTTCAAGAGCAGAAAATGCTATATTTATTTTCAATAGGTTTTGTTTAGTTGTTCTAGAAATTTACTCATGAAGATTGACTAGATTAATGAACACTTTAAAAACTATGTTTCCCATGGTATGTAATTGAGTATTTAAATTATTAAAATTTCCAAACAAAAAGTGAAGCTAGCTTATAGACACAGCTTTTGAAATTACATCACTAGATTGTTTTTCACAATAGAGAATAACTTCCAAATAACTTTACTGAACTCAGCAACGAGCGAAGCTTTACAAATAATTCACAAGAGCAAGAATTCGATCTGCAGTTCACATCCGCAAATATTCACCAACAATTGAAAAATTTCTACTCATTGGCTAGGTTTTAAAAAATTCAATATCAAAAACGATATCTACACCGAAACTTTGCTTAATAGAACCATAAAGCAAAATTATATGCGTGTAATGCTATTTGGGTATTTTGCCAAATCTTCTCTACGGATGCCAATAAAGCGCAAGCCCAAAAAAGTATGCTACAAATTTTTTACCACAGCCGACAAGCGCACGTACAACTACAGCAACAACAACAACAACAACAGCGACAACGAAAACGAAAAACATATGTTGGTGCTACAACAATGCACAAAAGCAGCAACAGCTTCTCTGATATCATTACTCAACCAACAAGCCGCACAACACACACGCTCACGCATACAACCGTACGAGTTTCCGTTTGCGCTTGATGTCGTTTATTGTGTGTGTGTGTGTGTGTGTGTGTGTGTGTGTGTGTGTGTGTGTGTGTGTGTGTGTGTGTGTGGGTTGGTGTGCGTGGCTTGTTCGTTTTTTGTCTGCGCTTCGTGCGGTGTGTTGTGCTCTGTGATATTATCAAGTGAAGTGCTTTTGCGGTTTTTGCTGCTGTTGCTTTGTCTATCACACGTTTTGTGTACGCGCCCCCTCCCGCCCCAGCACTCGTTGCTCGATGTTCTGATGTACTATATGCGCGTGTGTGTGCGTTTGGCTTTGTTATTATTGCTATTACCACATGTTGTTTTTGTATTTAAGCTAATTCTTTTATATATTTGTATATAATTCTATATGTGTATATGCTATACATACTATACATATCTATATAGAACGTGGAGTCACATAAAAATAAAAGCAAACAACAAACAACAAAGCAGAACAGAACAGAGCAAAGCGAAACGTAACGAAACGCGGTGCAGGGAGTGCCACCATCGCCACCGCCGCCACCACACCATGATAAGCCAAGTGGCGAATTCAAGCGTAGTCAGCATTGATAGCAGCATCCAGCAACTAGACAAAGCGCACAATGGGTGGGGGTGCTGAGGGTGATGTGTTTGTGTATGTGTATTTGTATTTGTGTGTTTGTGTGTGTGTGTTGTGCCAAGGTACTTCACACAAAATTACCCTTTTCAATTTACGCTCTTGCTTCCTCGGCTTTTGTGCCATGGCTGCCTTTGTGCCAGGATTTGCTTGTTGGTCCGTCGGCTGACTGTCTGTCTGGCTGCCTGCCTGCCTGCTTGTTGTGCTCGTTGCTGTCGTTTTCGCATTTATTGACTTTTTGTCATTGCGCTAATGCATGGCTAGCTGAGCAGTCGAGCAGTGGAGCACTCACAACCATACAACCAAAGAACCGAACAACCGAACAGTCACACACTAGGTAGTCCGTAGTCAGCAGCAGCTTTATTTTTATGGCGCGCATTACATTTAATGTTGGCTTAACTTGCCTCGCCCTAAGCATTTCGGTAACTGCTCGTTCAGCCCTACCACTCGCCGTTTTCTGTCTTTCTGGCCCTCTGGCTCTGGCACATTTTTGCGGCTCTTGGAGTGCGGTAATTAAGTGTCACAAGTAATTACAATACACTTATATGCCGCATTACTTTTAGCCGCAGCCCAACTAACATGGTTTTGTAATTAGATTTTAGCGCCACTATTTGCACTGCCATTCACCCCTTCCGTGTGGCCAGGTATATTGCCTTAATCATTGTTTGATCATAAAGGTAACCCTAATCTATTCTTGGTCAAGTGTTGTGAGCCTGGCTTGGCCTGGCCTGACCTGACCGCTCTTATTTAAACGAATGCGCTGTGTAATTATTTACATTTTCAAGCACCAACAAATAGCAACGAAAAGATATCCCAAAGTTTGTTTAGCGACTCGTTGGGAACTTTTTTAAAAATGAAAAATGTTTTCGCTGCTAGCAGCAATACAAAAATATCCCAAATACCAAAATCCTTCTTATTTTTAAAGGTATATGTAAATTTTCCGAGATCCTAAAACTGATCCCAATTTTAAAGTGGACTCTAGCATCAGTTACCAAGTGTTCGAAATTATTAGAAATTACAGCTGTAACATTAAGAAATATCAATAAGTTTAACACTTTATTATTTAGACATAGTTGTAAGAATGCGCCAGGAAGCTCAATATATGTTTATTAAAGAATTCACTTGCATGCCAACCACTAACAGATCATATAGTATATCTGAACCGCAACATTACCAAGCTCTATTTTTTCTGCCGCTGCCAGCATGACCAGCAGTCGATGCTTTACAGTGGGAAATATGAAACCACTGAACCACCCAACCACCCATCTACCCATCATCCAAACAAGAAATAACAAAGCAGAAACGCAAACCAGAATTTGCTGTAATTGATTTAACTTGCGTAAATATTAAATATTTATATTGTTCTCTCTCTTTTATTTTTCTCTTTTTATGTACCGTAAATACTTCACCTACTACTACTACACACACACACACAACCACAACCACATACACTCAACTACCAACTATTGCCTTCAACTTCTCTGCTGTGCCTGTGCCTTCGCCTTTGCTGTGCCTCTGCAATATCAACTATATACAACAACAAAAAATTAACAAAACTGAAAAACCCGAATTCCAACCTGCCGCCTGCGTCTTAACCGCTATACGACGCGTCTCTACCACACAGCGCGGAAGTGACGAACTTTTGAGTCAAGCAGCAGTCATGGCGCCCGCTTCCGACAATAATAATCAGGACCTGGCCACAAAGAAAGCCAAGCTGGATTCGAGCACCGTGCTGGCCGGCGGACTTGGTAAGTCTTATATTCTTTCTCTCTCTCATTTAAACTCTATCTAACTACCATCAACCTCCCCTTTGCCTCTGTTGCCTTGTTTTGCTTGCCTTAACTTTCCCCTGTGCCGCTTTCTTGCCGTTGAAAAAGTGTTCAAATAAAATGAATTTCTAGCCTTACTTTTAAGACTTTTGGGACAGCGTCTTGGTTTGCTGCAATTAGAGTGCAATGATGACGATGGCGACAGGTCCGAAGCCGAAGCCGGAGCCGACCACAGCAGCTAAGTGGCTTGGCGACATTTCAAATTGTCTTAGGCGTCGTCTTACACATAAGCCAACATACTAACCACGCCAACTTTGGTTGGTGGAGCCAGAAATCTCTCAGGCATGCTCTGGGACTGTCCACCCCTACAACCACGGTCCTCTATTTATACCAACGATTGTTCGCTCAGGTCTAATTAAACGCGTAGACAGCCACAGCCGATACACACACACACACATACGCACATAAGCACTCGTTCAACCGCGCACGCTTCCACGTTGTGCTTATAGCCAATTAACCCACTAATTAGCATAGAAAATAAGTCAACAAACATTTGGCCTTTTGTTGGCGGCTCTGACGAAAATATGGAAAAATAAAACGAGAGCAACAACGGGGAACACCGTGGAGGAGGCAGGAGAGCAGGAACATGAGGACGGCTGGAGGAGAATGGAGGCGGCATTTATGCGCCGCGTACGCACTTTTGGCACATTAATTAACAGCGCGTGTCTGTGAGTCTATGTCTGTTTGTGTATATGTATATATATGTGTGTGTGTGTGCGTCAAAGTAATAAAGCTAATCAAAAACCGCGCACGCCAAATACCAAAAACCAGAAACCAGAACCACACATTAGGTAAATATTTGGCAGAAGCCGCCACTATGGACGCCAACAATATGCCGGTTGCATGCTCAAAACCGAAAACCATGCAACCACAAAATGATTTCACAGGCAAACAAATCAATATACAATATTTTTACCCAGGAAGGCCAATCTAGCAGCCATCGCTCCCAAATTCCAAAGTGTGGGTGAAAAATGGCGGGATGGGCGAAGTGCAACACGTCAAAATGTAAAAATAATAAAGTGGTGGTTCGGCCTTTTGCCCTTTGCCAGAGGGGCGGCACATCCTTCCCTTTTCCCTCCGAAAGGACTCGTCGCCGGAGCGGTTTCTTTTGAAATTTCGTGTTAATTATTTTTGACCACCGTGTCCACCTTGCGGCCACGTCGACTACGGGACGGCAGACTCGACCTCCTCCAACCGCAAAAGTAAACGCAAAGGCTGTCTGGACAAGCTTGGCCTGCGGCCCTCACCGCGCGCACGTTATTAAAATAAACAATAAACAATGTTTACCATTATTGAACGCTTATTGGGCGAAAATTTAATTAATGCATGCATCGTTGGTAATTTTCGTTTGTGGCTCTTGCTGAAAAATTAAAAATTAACGCCGATCGCTCTTTTCACGGCGTTGTCGAGCACTGATGCGGCCGCGAACATGCTTTTGGTTTTTTTCAATTAACACTCATTATTGGGCGCACGCGGTGCTCGTTAACCGTGTGTAGCGACTTTACAGTGGGCTTTCAATACAATCAATCACATTTGACAATTTAGCAATCTTCTTTTGCAATGCAAGACCATCTATTCTGACCTTCGTTCGAAAACAACTTTTCCTAGGCTTAACAGATTTGCAAACTGATATATATGTGATATGATATGTACAGGAAAGCGTCAGCGACTCCAATAAAATATAAACTATATATTCTTATTTGGCATAAAAATTATCTGCTTGTCTGTCTATGTAGATAAAGTACAGGTTTGAGAAAACGGCGCGGCTAAGCTTAGTAATAGACATCTCTAATACGTGGGAATCACGTGCTGTTTTCCTTGGTATTTTTAACGACTTATATTGGGAAATTTATCGATCGAACAGCATAGCTGGGAAGTGGAGGAGCTCATCGAGAATTTGCAGCTTCCCGAACTTAAGAAAGCCTATTTCTGGGTGTTTTACATGCAAGACATGTCTTAATATCACAGAAATTGCAAGGAATTCAGCTGTCCTTTTCACAGGACAACTCAACACTCAATTGCTATGCAGTTCCAAAGGTGGAGAGTATGCTGAAGAAGTGCTGGCTTTACAGGTCGGCCGCTCAGTCACCCGGTCACATTGGCCGCTGTCTTCTCTATGTCGATTTGTGTGTCTATGTGCGTCTGTGTGGGTGGGTGGGTGTGTGTGGAGGTGTTAGGGTGGGTGGCTTAAATAAACGCAAAAGCATAATATTTATTTATTACTTTACAAAGGACTTTTCTATTAATTAAAAAGCAACAAACCCATGCGCACACACATACATACACAAGCGTCGGTGTGCGACCCTGGCCAGCTTTTTGAAGAGCTGTGAAAGAGTTTCGAGCGCCCATTGTTCAATGCTGCTGCCGCTGTTTGATTGTTGTTATTGCTCTTGTTGTTCTTGTTGTTATGAGCTGTGGTAGCTTGATTGTTGCCGTGGCCATTACACCCGAGGCTAATGGCAACAATATCAACAACAACACAGGAACATGGAGGAAAAGTAGAAACTGCGCGACCACATCGAAGTAGGAAAACGATGCGTGCCGGTAGCGGCGGAGGCGACGGAGTTCAACCATCGATGCATACAGCAAACTGTGTACAACTGAACTGAACAGAACAACGAGTACATTGTCGGAATTCAAAAGGTGTCTACTAGTACTACTACTACCATTAAGGCACAGGTTGGTGCGTGTTCGGGCCTCCATCTTACAACCTGACACCAGATACCTGCGGCCATTTTAATTTTCAGCGAAAAAATTGTTGCGCAAACACATAACACACAAATTTGCCGACATTTTGGCAAGCAGCGAAAATAAAATTGTGGATCCTGCTATTAAAGACGGAGGCTGAAGTCGCTTTAATATCCTCATTTTTCTTTTCACCCTCACCCGTGTCACGTACGTCCGCAACACGTGAATGTATCGGATGCAGAAATCTCATGAATTCATTTATCTGCTGGCCAGGAACATGCCCTAGCCAATTGTATTGAAATCCACTTAAAGCTGCGTCGCACACACACGCACACTAAGAAGAAGAGAAATGAAAACGCCGACGCGAACCTTGCAGCAAAAATAATAACAAAAGAAATTGCTAAATAAATGCGTGAGGACACTTTTATTGCGTTACAAACGCAAACGAACGCCAATGTAAACGGAGGCAGCAGACAACAGCCATAACAACAAAGCCAGACCAGACGACAAGCAAATGCCAAAGAGGAAAAAATTCCAAAAGCAACATGGAGCATTGTGCTTTAGACAAACACAGGCATACACTCACACTCGCACACACACACACACACACACACACACGCACACACAATCGCACTTGTGTGGCCAATGACCAATTGTTGCTCTGGCAGTTGTTGTCGGTGGTGCGGTGCCACGTCCTACTATACATCCTACGTTCTGTGGCGTTCTATCGGTTGGCCGATTGTCTGGCCTGGGCTTGTCATTTTGGTCAATATGTGCAAGAACAACACTAACACGCATACACACGCAAATCCTCCCACACACCCACCCACCCACACAAGCACACACAAACACAATTGGTCAGGCGTCAGCAGTCAATTGTATTTTTATGCCACTAAACCAATACACTAACACACGCTTCCGTTACACCGGCTTAGCGGCCAGTGACTATGACTGGAACCGGATCAGGCACAGGGGCTGGATCAGGAGCTGGGCTGGGGCATTGGTTGGGGTAGGATCGGGGGCAGCAACCAGCAACAAAAAAGTTCTCCACGTAAATGTAATAAAAACACTTTGGCATGTGCATGCGAGACCAAATCGTCGCTCCCAACACCCCCTACCCAGCACTCTACGCCTTTGCCCCTGCCACGCAACAACGCTTTTGGGGCACTTCAATGCATTGAGTGCCAAGGCGTGTTTGCACAGAAAGCTCGGTGGTGTATATATGTAGGAGTGTGAAGCACACTTCCAGTAAGTGCCCCGAAAACGCAAAACTCTCACGAATTCAGTTTTATGTGGTCCGTCATCTAATAAATAGTTGCGTTTGATTTACTTTATTTTTATTACGATTATTTTATGCACGCCAAAATCTGCCACCAGCCAGGGCTGGCTACGGGTTCCCGGTGTCATAATCTCTCCCGACTGCCGAGCTAGCTAATTTGCACAGCGTGTCTCGTGTTGAGGGAGTTCGAAGAGTTGGTCAGTCCGTCGTGGCCAGTCCGCGGATAGACGTGAGCTTCGACCACGGCGACTGTTATTGTTGTTCACATTCACATCCACATATACACATACATGCACACAATAACACACACAATCCTGGAACTCAAACCTATTGTCGTTGCACTCGCCACAGACGGCATTTGTTTGTTTGTTTATTGACCGATTTTGGGTTTTGACGCTCGTCCGTCTGCGTGTTACTGTGAAAAAGCAAGAGACAAGAAAACACATGTTTGCTCTTTGCAAGTCGAATCGAATGCGCAGTATTCGCTAATTGTATACCCTATATTCCCAAATGGCAAAAGCATTTGAATAAAATCGAAGGGAAAACGTACATAATGTGATTATAAAAATATTAAAAAACATTATTTACATTTAACATTTATTTACATGCTGTTGTTGTTGGCCCAAACGATTATCAGGTGTTTGCTTCGTCATCTCTTGCTACTGTCTTTAAATTAGGGACAAGACTTTGGGCCTGTCAACGACTGTGTAAAACATGCCCCATGTGTAATTTATCGCCAGTTTGCTAAATCACTCATCAAATTTGAAGTTGTTTGCCCAACCCCGTACTGGCATTAAATCTCTCTTGATTTAGAAGGCAAGTGGAAACGTAAATAAAAGCAACTGCAATCAAAACAATTATTTGTTCAAAACCACTATTTCTGGTCACGACAACAAACCTGTTTCTATAATTCACTTCAATCACTTCATTACGTATCGATAGTCTACTGCTGCCCACATCCAAGGTCGCAAACCTCCACCCCCAATCGACCTAGCTGGGTAAATCATTTAATATCGAAACACTTAAACGATTTTATTGCCGCAACCAATAAGGCGACACTTTGGCCCGAAGCGTGCTGCGTGCTGCAACGCATTGGAGTTGGAGTCCAGGCTTCAAGTATCACAGTCGTATCCTTCCCACTGCCTGCCCGCCCAGCTCATTGCGTGTAAATATTTTCGCAGTCAATAAAATAATATTGTCATATTTTTGTGTGTTCCAATGCTGCGTCACCCTCGTCTCCATCCACGACTGTCAGTTGTCGGGCGCCGACCGCTGTCTGCCACTGTCTGCTGTCCTCTGTTTGCCATTTGCGTGCAAATATTGAGACAGTATGGAGCAAGGCTGGAAAAATCAGAATCAGAATCAGGTTTTTCACTTGGACAGCGTCTGACAACCGACAGTGCAAACAGCGAAGCCAACGACGGCTCGGCTCGGCTCGACTCGACTGACAAATTGTGTCATCATGGGTAGCGTGCGGCGACCGCTTACAATAATTGTCATTACGAGTAATGCTGAGGACTCGCTCTCATCATATTGTTCGATTGGCTTGTGGACATTCACTTTTTGACTTACTGAGCTGACAGCCCAGCTGTCTGATCTCATTAAGAATCATACTTGTGGGAGTCGGCAAAGGCTTTAAGCCAACTTAGGCCAAGTCGATGGCAAAGGCACAGACACTGCGAAAGGAAGCCCAGCACAATAGTTGGCAATTATAATACACAAATGAAGCAGAAAAGTTTCTGTGTGTTCATAATGTATACAATTGCTCCGTAGAATGTATATTTATATAGTATGTCGTCCCTCTAACTACGACTACAGTGGGTCGCGACAAGAGGCCTGCTGGCGGTTGTTTGCTGGATGGCAGCAGACGAAAGGCAACTGACTGCTGCAGTGCTTGGTGTGACTAACCAAGTGCATTGAAAACGTTGCAGTAAGCACACTGCGAAAAATCACACTCCCCAAAAATGTCAGCATAAGCTACTACATTACCATCTTGAGTGGTAATTTATCATTTACGTCACGAATACAGGACCTTTTTTTGACCTTGTGCTAATAATTCACCTAAGTTCAGCGGCAATTTCAATTACGAAAATGTATTACATTATTAGGTAATTTGTTATATGGCCTGCATTTATTTTTTGGAATTAGGAAATATTTGGAGACAAACATGGATAGTGATTTAAACAACTAAACAATATATATAAACAAGTCTGTTTTTTTGTCTAAAAGGGTATAACTACAAAATCTTATTATTAAATCGTAGAATCCCAAGAATTACTGGAGCTATGAAAAATCAGTGATAGCGAGGGAGTATCGCACAAACTTGACCTGTAAGTAGGACTTAGGGGAATATGAGTACCAAGTTGGGTTAGTCTAGCTGTTATTCCACGACAGCCACGCCTCCTTCTGTGTGTTGCATAAATACGTTCGCAATAAAGTGTAAACCCTTGTACCCTTTTAAGAATTTCAATTTATTGTATTCAGAAACCATCCCAGAAATGTATGTAACTTCTACTGCCAGCTGTGCACTCGAAACTTCCAACCGTGCTACCGACCTAATGGGCTGTGGAAATTTGAGGGATTCAAGAGACGGCTGAACTGTGAATAAAGTGCATTCAGTAAAGTGCATAGCCCGATTTGCCGAGGGGTAGGGTGGCCCCACCCGCCAGCTGGTGTGTTTCCGCTAAATGGCAGGGCAAACAAATATGAGCGCAAACTATTTTTGTAATTGAAATGCAATTAACATTCGCGAACGTCGTCGCATTCATCTTTCCAGACATCGTCATGCGATGACTTGCGGGCCCAGCCAGCAAAGTCGTCTGCGTCAGATGTCAGTCCGGGTCGTCATATCCCTCTCCATCTGCTGTGAGTCTGTATGTGAGCGAGTAGGTTTTGTTGAGCATTTTTTAATGAATTACACTTCTTGCGGATGCTAGACCAGAGAAAAATCGTTATTTTCAATTAAAAGTGGAAGTGCAAATATGCTTGCCGGCGGCGCTTAAATACTTATGAAATGTTTCCCCATTATTGATGATGCCCGGCAAGTTGTGTTTAAATTAAAGCGAGGAATAGGGCGCAAGAATTGGCGTGCTAAAGCAAATATCGTTAACCACCATTGATAACGCACGTACACACACATAGGCCAGAGCGAACAATTTACAATTTATTATGTGTGAGCTTGTAAAATCCTAATTTACTGTCGCATAATTAATGTTGCTCGTTTCCATGTGGGTGTGTGCTCTTATGCGTGTGCGTGTACAAGTGCGAGTGAGGGTGAGGGTGCGCGGATATGGCCGACTATTGACACACCCAGCGAAGCAGTAACCCGGCCAGACAAACATTGGCGTCACGCGCATATTAAATCATTAAATGTCGCCATGTAAGCATAAATTTAATTGTTATTAACAATCAGCACTTATTTTCCACACAATACGAGCACTCGCATGTATGCACGCCTACGTACTGCAATAGGTCAGTCAGTCTGTCCGTCCGTCCGTCAATTTGTCAGTCCGTCAAACTTTCAGTAAAACCATTGACCATTCAACACTTACAGCGCGTGGCTTTTGTCGAGCGGACGGGACGGACGCTTTTCCATTCATTTTCATTTACGCTTTTCGCTGCGTGTTTGCTTTATGAATTTAAATTGTCATTAATTAAGTTCATGCATGGAACGCAACGCACACAGATCTCACAAATTATTACGCATACGCCATGTTGTCCGATACGCTATGGACAACAGCTGACCAATCATTATAATATGAACATATGCGTGTGTGTTTGCTGTTGGGCGCGTCGGTGTGTGTGCGCGAACTCAATTACAGTTTGTAAACTTTTCAATTAGCTGTAAATAATTTATTTATACATTTTTCATGCAACTCATCGAAAAGGCTTGTAAGTTTCGGTTGTTCTGAGGCTTGCGCTGGGGCGGTATTTACATTTCACATACGAGCGTTTGTATGAATGCGTGTGTTTAATTGAAATTGTTGTTGTCTGAATTCCGATCTGGGTGTTGGGCCGTCCCTCCTTCGAGGACAGAGCCTTTTTATGTAACATTAATACAGTTAAGCCTTACTCCTTTTTTTCGCAGTTCATTTTAACACGCAACTGGGCGTATGATTGATATTCTTTTACCTGTCGCACATCATTATCGAATGCAAATTTCGTCTTCCCACCATAATGCGCTACATTTAATTGGCAATGTAATGTTGTTCTGTAATGTTCTGGTATTAATTGTCTATCCTTGAAACTCTTTTAACTGTAGATTTGAGATTGGAAAAAATTCAAATTCAACCATTTTGTGTGAGGTGTGCCACTTTTTGGTTTCATTTTTGGATTTCAAGCTAATATTAGGCTTTCTACTCTGTCCAAAACGCACATACGGCTTAGATACAAGTATTTAGCCCATAACTCCAATATTCTCTCATCTAACCATAAAAGTTCACTTTTCTCCATATTTCGTATGTAGCAAGCATATATACTATATAGGTATATACATATATAAGTAGCATAATAAGACAAGTCGAAATAGACATGTTTAAACTCCGATATCTTACTCGGTATAAAGACAGATGTTTGGTAAAAAATTTACTCTTCGCAGGAATCATTTAAAAAAGCTTTTTATAAATTAAAAACACCCGAGTCATTTCAATTTCCACAGAGCAACCCCTTTCTCTCTCCCTCTCGTTTTACCATTTATACAAATTTGATGATAATTTTCGTTTGCTTTTGCTGCCCCACGCCCTTCATGTTAATGTTAACCTTTATTGATGGGTAATTATTTTGTGAAATGCGTCTTTTGTGTGTCAATTTCAGGAGAGCGCGAAAGAGCACTCCTCCCACAAACGATTTTACAAAATTGCAGCGTACGCAAATATTGACAGCCCAACATTACATTAATGAGTTGCTGATGCTCTTGCTGTTGGTGCAGCTGCTCTATTTCCATTTTCATTATTGAATGGCATCTTAATTAAAAACATATTTTTCCCACAAAAGACAGCACACAAAATTTCACCAAGTCAACAATTAACACACGTGCAGAACAGGACGCATCTGACATTGTTGCTGCCACTGTGCAAGTAGCCCACATGGTCCAATTCCCAGTAGTAGAAACAAAAAATAGGCAGCAGCTATTCAGTAGTCAGTAAAGAAGTCCGGGCTTTCAATGCAGCCACGGACCAGAGACGTCATGCTCGTCATCAGCATCAGTCGCTGCACTTTTTCAGTTTCAGTTTCAGCTCAACTACAGTTCCTGGGAGGGTTTGTGGATGTTTCCGGTGCGCTTTCCGTCATCAATTCGTCGCTTCATCTCTCCGTGTCTCTGCCGCCTCCACAACGCCACAACGCCACATCGCCTCGTCGCCATCTTCCTTTTCAATTATGACTTTGCTTTTGTGATTCGTGGCAATATTGAACATGCTGCACGGCCCCAGGCGAATGTGATTTCAAATGCGAATGCGAATGCTCGCTCGCTCGCTGTCGATTTGCGCTCATTGCGCTGATGTTTTTCGTTTTCACACAATCAAACCGCTTTTGTTGCGATTTGAAGCAAATCCACCAAAGCTGCAACAGCATCAGCAACAGCAACGGCAACGGCAGCCATAAAAAAGGAACTGCTAGCCCCAAAACATAAATTGAGTTGTTGTTGATGGGGGAAACGTCAAAAAATCCACAACTTTTCTACTGTTGCTTTCGGGGCCGGCAGCCTCAACGACGACGTCATCATGCATGATCGATAGTTTTACATATTTTCGCTGTCAACGTTATTATTTTTTGATTTTTTTTTGTCGGAGCTGCCCGAAAGGCGCTTGATTTGTTGTTTGTCTTCTGCAGTACATTTCCGGCGCTGTTCTGTTCATTTTTATTTAGTTTTTGTTATTTATAGCGGCTGCCGTCCCAGTGGTGGTCATCGAAGGGTTGTGGAAAGGGGAGCGACTATGGCGCTTGCCAACAGTCAGGCATTGATTTTTAATAAATTTTTGTGCACAGCTGAAATGCCGACACCATGCTCGTTGCATAATTTCGTTTCAACTCCATTTCCGTTTCGAACTAATCAAAAAGTGTAATTTCCGATTAGTCGTATTCAACATCGAGTGCGGCCATGTTGACCTGACCGGCCCATCAGAATATGAGTCTGAGCCCAACAGTGCACTACTGAGGCTGTTCATAGTTTGCTCGACTTTTGCCTCAAGTTGAACAAGGTGCACTCTTTTTCTTGTCCGGTCGGGCCTGCCAGCTGCCTCGCCGTGTGCCTTTTCATTGTGCACGTAATAAATTGGCACATTGACCCGTGGGGTCAACACAGGAAAAGTTTTGTTTGGTAGGGACGAGGTGTGTCGGTATACTTGCAGTAGTAGTGGTGCTGTGAGTCGAGCCTGCAGTGAGGCAACAGTTGTGAGATAGTCCTAAAATAGTAGTGAGGGAGAAACCAGGCCAACAATTGCAGCAAAAGATTACGGAGGAGGAACCAATTTGTTCCCAGAGCCGCCGAATAAAAGTAATACTATTTAGAAAGTTCCTTGAAGCGTTTCCATTGTTTAAAGGAAAGTATTGCAACTTATATTAAAATAATTATTTTAAGTGTTATCTTTGTATTTATATACAATATCTTTAAGGAAGTTATTGATTTGCATAACCAGCCTATGTTCCATCTGATTCTGAACTCTTTCCATAAGTATATATGTATCTGGGAGTATATATATCTGGAAGAGAATACGAAACCTGCCAGCAATAAAGGACCAATTTGTTCCATCTGACAACCCTTTCTATGTGCGCGCCATTGCATTCGTAAAGAATTTCGCAAACCTTTCTGCGCCTGCTTTTAAAGGCAGTTCAAGCACTACAGTGTTTAATTGCAACGACAAGCTGGCCTACTATCTACGGCAGGTGCATTTGGTTGTGTGGTAGGTGCGGTAAATACTGCTAACACACGCATATGTACGAAAAAAGGAAACAAAAAACATCTACAGCGACACTTCATTTGCATATGAACAGGCAGTAGTGGCACACATGGCACCTGCATGTTGCAGCAGCAAAAACAACAAAATGTAGAACCAACACATTAACAAGTGTTGACTAAGCGACGACTAAACAAGCAAACAGTTGGACAAACCCCTCTTGTTTCGGCTTAACGTGGACCAACAATATTTTTTGTTATAAAGAGCGTCAGCAACGCTGCAAATTTGTTTGGGTTTGTTTATAAAAATTTAAGGCACTTTCTGCAGTAGAAATGGCAATGAAAGCACGGAAATCCCTGAGCCGCAAGTAGGCGGGGCGGGGGCGCTGGCGGAGGCAGATGCGGGAGTGGCAGCTGGAAAGGCAGCCTAAAATCCCATTTGTGCACCCAACCAGTGAGTCAGTCGGTCGGTCATAGTCGGTCAGGCAACCAGCCAACCAGCCGGACAGACAATGCACCGTGGGCATTTTATTTATGCAAAAATAACAAACAAGAGTCAAGCAGGCAGCAACGGCAGAACAGTTACACACACAGACAGTCACTAACACAAGCGCCAGAACAGAGCCTAAAAGCCTCAAATACTGTCTGTGTACCGCCGACGTCGCCACGTTGCAACGGACATTGTCGCCGTGTGGATTATTCACAGCCGTTGAAAGTGTGCAATGAATGAATTTATGCGTTCCACCATTGCCGTCGCCGCCGCCATCGCCGATATCGGGCCTCGGGCTCGGACTCAGGCTCGGGATCGCCTGACCACCACCACCCGTCGCCTAGCTGTGCAAAATTTATACAAATGTGGCGACGTTCGCCATGTTATCAAGCATTTTGTTTATATTTGTTTCGCTTTTGTGGGCATCCTGTGATTTTGGCGCAAAAATACAAATTAAGCGACGGAAGCGGAAGTGCAGAGAATAAGCGAGTAAAAGAGTGGCGGATAAAGGCACACGAGAGGCACACGAGTCTCCACTGCTATTAAGTTACAATTTTTTTAAACAATTTTTTGCCAACGGCCATTTGCCTGCCGTGTGACTCGCGTTAATATTTTAAGCGCATTTTATATTCAGTACACAGAAAAAAAACCCAAATGGGGAGCGGCAGACCAAACCATTGAGTACAGGGTATACAAGAGTCGTATTCTTTAAACAATTATTAAATTTAATTTGATAACAAGTTCTTTGTAACAGCGAACTAAGAATCAAACAGAACGCACTCAATATAAGTATTTCATTCCCAGGCAGGCGCCTCTTTTCATTTGATTTCTCTAGCAAGACAAATATAAACAAAAGAGCTTATGAAATTATAGTTAAGTTCATTTTATACCCTGAATCCACAAGGTAAAACGTCAATATAAGTACATATACATGTTCATCTACCCATAATTCTAATACCGCTTAGATTTCGGAAATTCCTAATCCATTGGCGATACGAGTATTTTAATTCCGTTGTATTCCTTGCCCTCTTGCAGCGATATCTACGTTGTACACAATCTGTTGGTAGTTTATTTTCACAATTTCAAATCTAGAAAAATATACATATTTGATAAAATTAACGATGCTATCAAGATTTATCTTGTTAAGTTTTCGTTTTGTTCGAAATCATTATCCTTGCTTGCTTATTCTACCGCTCTTCTGCTATTAGCTAGAGTTAGAATTACCAAAGCCACAAATTTACTGACGAACTTGTTCTTTATTTGTCTTTCCTCCATTGCAGCCAAAGCCTCTAAAGTCATACACTTGCGCAACATTCCAAACGAGTCCGGAGAATCGGATGTAATTGCACTAGGAATCCCATTTGGACGTGTCACCAATGTGCTCGTACTGAAGGGCAAGAATCAAGCATTTATCGAGATGGCCGACGAGATTGCGGCAACATCGATGGTATCCTGTTACACAGTCAATCCGCCACAGATGCGTGGACGCATGGTCTACGTACAGTTCTCCAATCATCGTGAACTGAAAACAGATCAAAGTCATAACGTAAGTACAAGAGAAATGATTACTATATTGCGTAATACTACTACCCATATGAGATCCACTCGTAGATTAGTATAAAATTGCGTTCCCTGTGCTAAACTTATTCGCAATCGAGTAGGTTGTTCGAATGCTCAGAGGAGGCGTAGGAAAGAATGCCTAAAGAAAGATTAATCTGGCAATTAAGTTGGACAAACAACGATTTATATGCAAAACTATTTTGGTCATTATGTGGGACAATTCGAGTACGACGACGAATGCTACTAGCTCCTGATTAATTACAATCTCTGGGCAACTTAATTCCCAGACACACACACGCATACGCACACATACTCGTGCACATACTTTCAGATAAGGGCGGGCGTAGCTGCTCATAAATGTTGAGATATTTGTCAGTTGGGCAAACCGATTTCTAATTTTAATTTCGTAAGCCACAAAGTCAGCAGCAAGGTTTAAAAAGCTTTCAAATAAATATACATGGTCACACACACACACACAGACGCACACATATGTTGACAAAGGCAGACAAATTCATAGTTTTTGGGGTTTCGGCTAAGCACACAAATGAAAACCACACACACAGAGAAGAAGGACGCACTCGGGCACCCACAGATGCTCCACACATACGTACTCAAAGCCAAAAACATATTTTGATTACTTAAATGAAAGCAGCAGCTCGAACAAAAAGTGAGCAATGTTTTAGCTCTTGTTGTTATTCTACTATACATGTGAGTAGTTATTGTTGTTGTCGCCTGCTCTTTGCTGGCACAAACCCAAAGCGGTGTTGCCACCTTTGCGTGCCATCTGATGGCGCATCACATTAGTCGCATCAGGCCCGGTGACAGCCCCTGCGGAAACCCAATGTAACCCGAGAGCTACCCACAAGCAAACTACTTAAAAAGAGATCGCCGGTACGCACTTGTTGTTGTTGTTGCTGCTGCTGCTGTTGTGTCGGTGAGGGGGGGATAAAGGTTGCTGCAGCAATAGAAGCACCACAAGTAGCAGGCGGGGCATTGGCGGGCAGGCCTGCTTATGACTGAGGTGGCACAACAACAACATTAAGAGCGCCAAACAATATAGTCACATTTCACTGATTACCTTTTGGCTGTGCGGCTGGCAACTCTGCCGTGAGTGTGAGTGTGTGTGTGCGGCGCCTGATTTCTCTTGTTAACTACTAATCCTAGTAAAAGGCCTTGTTGCTTTAGTCCGGCAACAGTAAAAGCAACCACAACAACAACAACGTCAGCAACGGCAAGTGGAAAAGTCAACGCTGTTCTAGTAGAAAATAGCTTTAAATGCAAGATAGAGTGTGAGTGTGTGTGTGTGTGTGTATCAGTGTGTGAATGTTTTTGTCTGTCTATGCGAGCTTAATCTTTTGTATACCTGCATGTTGTTGTTGCTGCCGCCCGCATCACGCCGCCCGCCGCCCGCCTCTCTGCCTGCCAACATATTTATACAATTTCTCATTTCATTCAGTTTTTGTCTGCAGTTGCCGCCACTCTGCCGCATTGTCAGCCTGCCTCCTTATTTTTCATTCTTTCCTCTTCTATTTAGTGTAGTACATGTATGTAGCCTGGTGCCTGCTGCCTGCTGCCTGGCCTCGCATTTTAACAACTGTCTTCATTGGTTTTTGTTGAGTTGGACCCGTCTCCTTCGGATTCACCTGAAACATCGCCATCGCCATTGCCTTGATTGCCTTCGTCGCCTTTACAGCATCTTGGCTGCTCCTTTTGTTATTGCTGGTGCTTGCTGCTCTTGTTGCGATGTGCCTCATATTTCTCAGTTTGTCATTTGTTATTCGAGTATAGTATGTGTTTTTATTTGTCGCTGCAGCAATGGCGTGCAAAAACCCAGATAAGAAGCTTCTCTGAGCTCAGCAGCCTCGCATGTGGTAGCTGCTAATGCTTAAGAGAAATCACATGTGAAATGCCAAAAGAAAAGAAGTCGAAAATCAGGGAAAAACATACAAAGATGTAACAGCAACAGCTGCTCACCACACTTGACATGTTACTGTCCTCCATTCTTGCTCAGACAGTCGTCTCTCCTTCAGTCCAGAATGACAAGCTGCAGTTACAACATATTTTTATATGCGACACAGCTGTCTTCTCCTATTTAATTACTTCAGAGATACCTACGTATGTTATATAAATTGGCCCAAACTAATCATATCTGCAACTTTACTTAAATATCTAACTAAGAAAAAACCTCTTTGTCTGCTAGTTGGAGTCGCTTTAACCGCTTTACCAGACTGTGGCTTGTTTTAAATATTTAAAAATGTCGCTTACAGCTATGGCGCTATGGACGCTCGAATTTCTTCGGCCACACTAGAGGAGTGGGTTGTGCAGCTAATAATGTTGCTATTGGCCCATAACTCTGTAATGGGAAACCCCAAAAATGTACTTAATTTTTTTCGCATCACATTTTCCACGAGGTTTCATGTGAGGTAGCTGCTGTCGATAGTTGTCTAGTAAAAATGCAAAAATGTTTCCATGCCCGCAAACTATGTTGCCATACGCGCGCACACACACATGTACGCACTAAGAGACACACACATGCTCGTTCTCACACAAGAGTCCCATTGCATACCTTAAGGGACTTAACCCCAACACACGCACCTGCATGACAAAAATGAAAGCAAAGCCATGACAGTCGGGAGCCGGCAGCAAATCAGCAATACAGGATTTCCAAATCATCTGCTCACACATGCACACATACACACGCACACACAGTTACAGATATACACATATATTTAAAGATTTCACCGCCTGAGTGATTGCGTCGCATGCCGACGCAGAGCAACCGAAAAATGAAACGGTAAACGTGGAAATAGAAAATAAAACAATGCGACAAGAAAAGAAACAGCAAAAACCAATCCTTGTAGCATACATTGTGGCGCAGGGCACTCGCCAAATGTCTGCGCCAACTGACATTTATGTTGGCAATTTCGCAGTCAGGTGACGTGCGCTGCCTCTGCCGTTGCTGGAGCGTTGCGTAGCAGGATTCTAATATGTCATGTCGTCCTATCACCCTATCCGCCCCACCTCTAATGCCATTGCTTCTTGAGCTGCTGCCACTACATTTGCTCGGCTTTTTTCTTCATCCAAGAATCCTACAGCGCATATACGAGTACATACTAGTATATATACTAGTTCTATTCGCGGTACTTCTCCAAAAAATAGATGATGAATATTTACATGCAAGTGATTGATTAAATGTAAAAAGGTACTTCCGTTGCTTCGATTAACATGGTCTGTTGCTTTAAATATAGTATAAAGAAGCTTGTTTATAATCGGATAATAACCGAGGGAAAGTAGTTGTGGAGACAAATCAGTTTGTTCTCATCATCATTGGACTGCAACATTCTCACTTGTTTGCTTATGAATATGTGTACCTAATAATTTTGTGCGTCATATCGGTACAATTTCTCTACAGATTGGTTCAGAAACATGGATCTTTTGAAGTTTTGTACACTCCCTCAGCTAATATTAGATCGGAAGCTGTAGGGAGGCAAATGGTAGCTAGGAGACAGCCATGGCTTTTATTTGTAGTATATAAAATAGCGTGTCCAGACAGACTGCTCTCGAATTCGTCTCAAAGAATATCATTTTCATACTAAATGAAAAGTTACAACAAAGCTATTTTCCTTTTTCGCTCCTTAATTGCCTCCTCTAAGAATTGGAAGAGCTTCTGTGAAAATTAATTGTCTGTCTGACCCTGGCCTTAATAACTTATGTATTAATCTAAAGGAGGTAGCTGATTTAAAGAAAACATCAGCAATAATAAGACACTGCGCGTCTTAGGCTGTATCGAAAATAGGCAAACACACGATACTCGCCTCAGTGACAAGCCCAGGACATTCTCTTGTGGACTACTTACCATCAAGAAATGAAGATAAATGCATTTGGAGTTCACGCGGTCTCCCATTTGAGGTTACAACCACAACAAGCTGCCCTCCAAACGCTAACCATTCGTAAAGCAAGAACCCTCAGCTCCTTCTTCATCGACCCTGCCCAAAATTTTCTTTGTTTGTTTGTGTGTATATTGTTTAACTCTTGCGGCAAACCGTGACGCTGCCTGTGCCTGTCTCTGTTCAGAGCTCAAATTTGACATGTGATTGTTTTGTGTGTAACTGTAACTGTGCATCTGTCGTTCTGTCTGCGTCTCTTCCGGTCCTCTCCCAGGTCCTTCTATACGTTTGTGTGTAATTTTGATAAATTAATTTTTGAGCTGGCCCAATGCGCGTCACACAAAGGGTTGACAGTCACTTGGGACGATGGGAACGACAGCGACAACGACAAGAGGCAGGAGCCACAAAGAAACAAAAGTGAATGCTACAGTCGAGCAAGCTGAACAGTGAAATACTCTGAACCCAAACAAAAGTTACGCCGCTATACAATCAAATAAAATTAACTCGTATTTCGTACCTACCAAGCTAGGCGTAAGTGGACTTAGTCGGTTTGAACTGCAGGTCTAGATAGATTGATAATTTGCTTCATTCTGCCTGTTACGTACTTTGCTCGAATATAATATACTCTTTTGCACGATTGGGCTACAGGGTACACAAATAAGCAGATTGAAATTTAATTTCAAACAAATGCCATCCAGAGTACGTCTCTAGTGTAACATTTTCAAGAGGCTTGTGTACGCGCCTAAAAGGGTTCTGCATTTATAGATTATTACAATTGATTAATAGCTTTATGGCTAAGCAAGGCGTTCATCATCATTCCCGATTAATGCTTTGGGCGGCGGTAATTTCAGTAATAATCGTAATTGGCACTTGTGTGGCAACAAAGAAAACGGCACTAAAAGCAGCAAATAAAACTGAGGCAACAACGGCAACATCCCAACACAAAGTGCAGGTCAAGCACGTGGATGTGCCGATGCGTCGGCCACAGGACTGCACTTAGCCGTTAATACGGCGGCCGCAGAAGCGTCGAGCGCTGGCCATAAATGCACTGATTACAACCAACAACAAACAGCGGGGCTAGCCAGATATTTATTATACTATATATATACACATACATATATGTAGGTCTCCATGGTCTGCCCGATGTGCATGCATATGTTTGGCACGTGTGTGTGTGTGTTCGTGTGTGCTGTTATGTGGGTGTTCCGTCTATGTTCCTTCTGTGCGCCATTGCAGCAGGTGTTCGTTTTCCCTTTTGTGATAAGGTTACCTTGTGATTAAATTCAATTGCAAGCTACAACACAAATATGTACGTACAAATAAATCCACAAACATACGGATGTGCAGCCGGCCAGCAGGTAACCACTCACAAGTGCAGTGGCAACCACATTCCCCTTTGATTTCACTTTATGGAAGTGAAGTACAAATGCAATAAATTTTAAAGCTGTTCTCTCAGCTGGACATCAATATTTCTCTATGCGTTCCATTTTGTTATAAATACATAGAGGAAATGTCTGAAACAGAATATAAAACCAAAACTTGTTGTCAAAGGAAGTAATTCGACAAACCCTCCAGCCGCAGAATGAAATTCTTGCTTTAACCTAAGCTTAAGTCTGCAAACATACGTATATTCGGACGATCGGTTCGGATTTGAGTTTAACATTTTATTCCATAAGATGCTCTCAGCTTCTTCTTCTTCATAGCACTTGCTCGTAAGATGGCACTAGCCAACACAAATATGTGCACCAATTCAATATTGTTTGTAGCTGCCCGTTTGTAGCAAACATGGCAGTTGAACGTATTGTAGTATGTGCATTAAAGTCTAAGACTCTGAAAGAAGCCTCGCATTAACGTCTCCATGCTCACACAAAACCCCAACGTCAGCAATTGTCAATTAATAGAAAAAATATCAGCAAAAATCACGCCAACATTAATGCCGAACACGAAATGAGATTAATTTTGTTGCACGGCCTAAATTTGACGTCTGTGGTCGCCAAGCTTGTTCGTCTTATTGTCGCTAAGACTTGGAGCATTGTTACTGTAAGTTAAGACCAATCAAAGCACAGTTAACACCTCTACGCAGATGCCGCTCAGGCAACTAATACAAATGTCAAGCGATTAAGCCACAAAAAGGATAAACCTTATTAGCAAAAGCTTACCAAAAGCGCAGATCAAGACATCGGGGTGTTGTGTATTGCCTTGCATGTATAGTATATATGTAGAAGTTGCGGAAAACACCTCACAATACGTCGCTCATCGTCGGATATTACGCCTATACATTATATACGACTATGAAGGCGCGCAAGCGGAATTACTGTTTATTTAATTTGCCGTGTTTGACGAGCTGTCGATGGCAAGCCATTCAGTCGGGCACATCATGAAGCTCCGTTTGAGTAGCACTCCGTTCCCTTTTCGGCAAGCCTATGAGACACACACGCACACACACACACGCACACACACACACATACACACCCACACTGGTGATTTATGTGTTGCCCGCTATTTGTCTAACTCTCAGGCGTGTGCAGTTAAAGGATTTTGTCGAGCAAATAACTTTACATATGCGTCTGCGGACGTGGCTCTATCTGCGTGCGCTCCTTGTTTATTTTTCTATGTGCTGCTTTTGTTTTTCTTTGTCGTAGTAGTTGTTGTTGTTGTTGTTTTCACGTTTGCTTTTCTGCCGCCGCCATCTTCGTCTGTCGAAAGCAAAAGTAAGCTAATCTTATTGTTTTCACAACAGCGCCGCGAAATGCGCTCCTTGTTGATCCTTTGAGTTATGCGCATTGTTGTTGGTTGCTCCACTCTGTTCATGCTGTTGTGCTCTGTTTGCTTACACTCATGTTGCCGCTAAAGCTTTTTGCCATTTTGATTGGTGACGTGTTGAAAATGGATTTAAATTACATTGTTTTACACACACACACACACACATAAGCACATGGACGGGCGTACGTGCGGATATTTGTGCTCAGCTTAGCAGGAACAACAACAGCAGCAAGAGCAGCATCGAGAAGAACAACAACGTTATGCCAAATGCATGACTTTTCAAGTCGTGCGTCAATATTTTCATTGTATAGATTAGTTTTTCGTTTGGGCGCTGCTCTGCTCCCCTCAAAATATGCAACATTTTTTGCAAATCGCTCTCCCTTTTGTGCGTCTGTTCACTTAGTTTTAGACTTTATTCACGTATTTATTTATGCAAACTTTCCGGGACACCTTCTAAAGCAAAGCTTCTTGTTGTACCTTTTTTGTGAGCTGATGGCTGGCTCTCTTAGCCGAGCATTAAATCTGTTGGCATAAATAGCACAAATATTGCACTCTTACTTCAAAATCCAGGCCACAAAAAGTGCACAGAACCTAGACTACTTAGAAAAACACAGAATGCCAAGTTTGTTGGCTTGACCATAAAAACCACGCAAGTTGGCAAACAAACAGCAAAACAGACAAACATTCGAGTTGTCTGCCACTCAACTCAACGCCACAACTTACACAAAGAGCGCTACAGAAAAATATGCGAGCAGGGGGAGTAGAATAGGAGGAGAAGAGGAGGAGGAGCAGCTTCCATGAGCAACCGCAAGAAACCACGGCAAAGTAATACATAATCCGCAGCTTAGCTTTAAAACTTAACTACACAAGTTCATAACTTACATCGGCAAAAAAAAGAAGAAAATAGAAAAAAAAAAAAAACGAGAGAAAACTTTTTAGTGCACACAAAGAGGAATTTCAGCTGCTCCTTGGCAGCGCATGCATGCAGGCGACCACGGAGCACAGTGTGTGGGAGTCCCTTGGTGGGAGCCTTGTGCCCCACCCCCACTCCATTGTCGCACTTAAGCCAGTTGCCTGGGCCACTTTGGCAAGCGTGTACGGCCGCGTGCGACACTTTGGCACTTTTTCAAGCCTCAAGCACTGGCACACCAGTCAATGGTGTCCTTCTCATCCTGTTGCTCTCAGATGCTCGCAAGTACTCGCCCAGCTGCTTGCCTTACCTCATCCTTTCGCCTGCCCCTGCCTGCTCGTAAGTAGCGCCGCTCAAGAGTAGAGTCGCTTAACCCAAAAAGTAAGCTCTCAAGTGCAACCGTATGACATTGCAATGAAAATAAACTTGCTGGCTTGCAGGACGAGCCAATGACCAACCGAAGAATGTGGGTGCATTGCGAACGGGGCAGTTATGAATCAAAAATATTTATGCATCGCGCTAAGTTAAAGTGCCGTCCTTTCCTACCCGTCCCTCACAGCTTCGCCACTGTTTTTGCATTTTTTGTGTACTGTATTTTTTTTCACGTTTATTATCATTATTCAAAACCAGGAGCGTCTTTGCCGCCACCAATCTGCTCATAGACAATATGGGAAAATAAAAAATCGAGCGTTTCTTGTCGTCTTCTGCTAAGATGATTGGTTTTTTATTTTTCGTAAACATTGCAAAAGTTGGCTTAAAAGCTTTTGTCATTTACGCTTATAGACAAAACTGTGGCTACTCTCAGTGGACTGCCTTCAATATGTCCAACAAATGCTGCTCCCTCTTTATTTGGATTGGTTTGTTTTAAGGGAAAAATAAACTGTCAATAATTTTGAGTGCGGCTTACTTTTTAAAGTCCGGGGGGAAATTCCACTGGCCCTTGACATCTACAACTTTATATTTTGGCATATGCTATGCGTATACTCCTAATTAAAAGACTTTTGTGGTCAACTATGGCGCTCACATATACTCATGAGCGCGCGCATGAACCATTGACGCAGACAATGCGATCGATAAATGCACTTATCAGCATTTATGGCTCTTGGCTTATCAACTTTGCTTACTCGTAATTATTTATTGTGTACATTAGCGTACTTACACTGATAATAAAGTTGAGCAAACTAAAGGCTTTAATGTATCGATCCAAAACAGATGCAGAGCTCTACAGTAAAATCAAAAGCAATAAACACTTCCACACTTCCATGCCCTGGCTTTGATCCTCTTTATCATGTTATACCGGGATAAGTAATTCCATATTGTTTGAATACAGCACGGATTATTTTTTGTGGAAAAGTTAATTTGTTTTAGACTTAAGCTGGTCAGTACACAAATAAAATATATATGTAATTGATATAATTGAGAAACTGGAATCGGTGATTGGAAGAACACTTGCATTTTATTGAAAAATTTGTATATCGAAAAAATGATTGTAAATTAATAAGAAATCGTTTCTAGGCTACATCTGCTGTACGTGTCTTGCTTCCTAATCAATGCCACAAAACGCCTCACAGCAACGGCCACAACAGCCGGTCACAATTGACTCATTAACAGACAAAACCGCGAGAAGGCTTAGCCCTCTCCCATATGCATGCACACCCACACCGACACCCACACCCCCACACATACACATATACGTGCACACACTTACATGAACGCACCCCCACAAGACTAGATACCCAAGCATATAATTTGTTATGTTTAATGCTGTTGGTGGTGCTAGCAGTTGGCCAGTAGGAGTTGCTTGTCTGTTTGTCTGCTTGTCTGTCAGATAATTAGAATGGCTTAGACAAATGTGGCAAGGAAGGAGGAGCATGGGAGCACTTGATTGCTCGGTCTGCTCATTATTATAAAGCCATAAATAGCGCAAACTGTCGCAATGTTTGACCGCCGCTGCAATTAACATATTGCCGCTGCAATTAACATATTGTACATACTGGTATTGTGGGCTCCTCGTATGTATTCGTACGTATGCAGTAGTAGTTGTTTGTATGTTTCTCCATTTCAAGGCGAGTTGTAGCAGGTCTAGAGAGTCCTATGTTGTCCTGGCAAAGTTATGCGCAATTATGAGCACACATAAACGCCTTGCAATTGCCACTTGACAGGCAGTTAACAAAGTTTAAACACTTGAACGTCCACATAACAAACACACCTTCACACACACATACACCTATTCAGATCCATAAGCACGCATTATGCACTGCCGCATGTCGCATGCCACACTGCCTGCACATGCAGGACCAAGCCATGTCGTATTTTTCCTTTTCTACAATTACATTACAATTTTTACACAATCAGCGTCATCGTCGCCATAATAATCAGCCAAAGTGAAGTATCAAATTACAGTTGTCAGAGACGACGCGGCTGATGACGATGACGATGGCGATGGTGATGTCGATGGCGTAGCACTTGATTCTCGGCATCCCACTGTGTCACGCACAAGCTAGGCAGAGGCAGAATCACCGACGCGTCGGGTGAGCAATCGAAGCAGCCGCATCATCGCTAGCTACACATTACACATACGCCATGGCGTCTAGTCGCTGCCATGGGCTCCTCCTCGCCCTGGAAATTCTAATCAATTTTTATTATTTTTATAAACTTGGCAGTAGAGCACGAACACTCCACTCACTCACACACAAAAAACACACGCCCGTCTTTGTTTCGAAAGTGTACATTTATCTAGCAGCAAAGTAAGGAAAATCATACAAACATATAGAATACGACTACATACACACATCGCTTGGGGTAGATTTGTGGCATGTCTTTGTATAGGCAATAGTAAGAGCAATAGCTGTCCTAACTACCTGCCGCCCGACCTCCCGACCGCCCAACCGACCTCCCGACCGCCCAACCGACCGACCGACCGACCGACCGTTCTTGCCATCCGCTGGCAAACGCACAAAAACGCGTTGTAACGCATCGGTCGACAAAAGGGGATGGCAAGGCACAGAGGAGCTGGCGAGGAAGCGAGCGAGCAAGCGAGCCGAATGTGTTTACGTTATGATTTTCGAAATCAAAATTCAGCACGAATAGGAATAAATTTACTTCCGAATGTCATTAAATTGTTTTCCGATAGAACGTGTATATTTCATACAAGAAGTTTTCGGGCCTCAGTTGCTTCAGCTTCCTGAAGAAGGTAAAGGCAGCTGTGGAGAAGGACGTTCAGGTTGCCTCTTCTACCGCCACTCATCGCCTGCGATGCTTCCCTTCGCTTCGTCTCCCTCCCATTACTTTTGATTTCCTATTATTATTACGATACTTGATATTATTGATTTTGATTGAGATTTATGTTGGTCGTTGCTTCCGCTGCCACTGCCACTGCCGCTGCCGCTGTTGCTTTTCCTTTTGACTGCTCGTTGGCGTGCTGTGAAAATATTTAGCATATTTTCTTTGCCTTTGCCTTGCTGTCGTTTCTTTCTCCTCTTTCTACTTTAAAAGTTGCCCGACTGCATAAATTTTGTGTGCTTTTGAAGCATTGAGGAAATATGCAAGTTTGATGATTAATGCGCGAAGTTTTTGTATGCGGCGTTTAACTAATAAAAGTTTCGCGTTTTGGACACGTTCCGCTGACGTTTTGCTGGCATTTTGGCAGCATCTTCTCCCTTCCAATTGAGTTATGTCTCATACATTTGCATTTCTCTTTTCGTTTCCTTGCAGAACGCCATAGTCCCAAGCGACTATCGCATACAGTCGCCCGCCGGGGGCTCCCCGTTGCCACTCTGCGCCGTCGCCAATGTGACCAGCAACAATGCCAACTCCGTCGAGAACAACACCACCACTGTTGCCGTCTTGTCGAACAACACAAACGCCGTGAATGCTGGCAATAACACCAACGCCGGGGGACCCAACACCGTGCTGCGCGTCATTGTCGAATCACTGATGTATCCCGTATCGCTGGACATTCTGCACCAGATATTCCAGCGCTTCGGCAAGGTCTTGAAGATCGTCACCTTCACCAAGAACAATTCATTCCAGGTAAGCAAGCAACAAAAAAGGCCCAAATATGTATACTAAGTAGGTTAAGGGAGGCGTGGCAAACCCACATCAGATATATTTACATGGAGAATATGGGACCCTAATAGACGCGCGAAATCCATGTCACAATCCAATTGCTAAATGTTGGATCGAAATTCCAAAGAATCTTCTACAAAGATACCAAATGTGAAGACTTCACACTTTTCATATACCATGTACTACAACTAGTAGTTTAAGTAAACAATAAAAGCGCATTGCATGGGAGTGGGAGGGGTGCATCAAAAGGAACTCATATACTTGTCCTGTAGCGGACTCTAGCTCTTATACCTTCCGAAGATCCCTGCATTTATACAGACAGACAGACATACTTAATTGAAATGCATTTTTTCGTAGACTTGCTGGGAAAGCTTAGCCCTCTTACTTACTTTTACTGTCCTCCAATATACACTGCCCGACTTGTACTATTTGCAGGCATTAATTCAATATCCCGACGCCCACTCGGCCCAGCACGCCAAGTCCATACTTGATGGCCAGAACATTTACAACGGCTGCTGCACCTTGCGCATCGACAACAGCAAGCTGACCGCTCTAAATGTTAAATACAACAATGACAAGTCGCGTGACTTCACGAATCCTGCGCTTCCGCCAGGCGAGCCAGGAGTCGACCTAATGCCCACCGCTGGCGGTCTGATGAATACCAACGATCTGCTCCTGATTGCCGCTCGTCAACGCCCCTCACTAACAGGTGATAAAATAGGTAACACGAACGGAACAATTTCCCATTTTTCATTTTTGTTTTTGTTTGCACAAACAATTAACTATCTGACCGACTATCGTCACACTCATACTACTACTCACCCACTCACACACTCACACGCTCACACACACACTTGCTCTACATGCTTCCATGAATTTGGCGATTCGATTTTAATTTGACTCTGTTGGCTTTACACTTGCTATCGATTCGTCTAGAGCTTAAGGCGCACGCTACTAATCGAACACCAACACGCAATTCTTTCCTGCATCTTACTCATTTCGCTCTCTTTTTCCCTTTCTTTGTGCTCTCTCTCTCTCTCTCTTCTGTGGCTCTTCCTCTGCAGTGAATGGCCTAGGTGCACCTGGCGTACTACCGCCCTTCGCCTTGGGCCTCGGCACGCCCCTCACCGGCGGCTACAGCAGTGCGCTGCCCAACCTGGCGGCCTTCTCGCTGGCCAACAGCGGCGCCCTGCAATCGGCCGCACCCACCATGCGCGGCTACTCAAATGTGTTGCTCGTTTCGAATTTAAATGAGGAGGTAAGTGTAGTAAGAAGGTTCTCTTATTCGTACTATGTATAATATACTCGTGCTTACATACTATATAAATAAACTATGCCCGTACTTTGTAGCAGTCCCGCCCAGCGCCGTAATATCGTAAATCTCTTTCAACTCCCTCACGTATACTCGTATAACTCTGTACTCGAATTCGAATTTGTACTGTAACTACAGAGTAGTTTGCTCGTTTCGCCTACAATTTTCAATTCATTAGTGGCGCGAGGTGGTTTTCCCAATCAACGCGCCATTCCTTATTTACATATATATTGTATATTTGATTTGTTTATGTTTTTTCCGACTCCTATTTCATTTGCATATAGTACATACTCGTACAAATTAAAAATTATTTATACTTTTTCACATTTCCATTTTCGTCAGTAAACAACAAGTGAAATTCATTTATTTCCTCTCACAGTTTTTATTTAAAACTGACTTTCCCCAGTTCGTTCGGCAAACACTTTGCCCGTCCCCCCTCCCCCCTGCATTCAGTATTTAACATTCAACAAATTGCATCTTGCATTCAATTATGGAATGCCTTTCAACACGAAACGCAATCAGAACTAAATACTTCATCAAGCCTCTGGCATAGCTCAGAGCAGTGCATCGCAAGTCTAATAAGTTTTTAATCGCCCCTTTTTTCAAGCGCAGATGAATTTGCGCCTTTCTTTCTTTTTGAAAATACACTGCACTGCACTGCACTACACAGATTCTGCCTAAGCGCGTTTGTCAAGTATGCAACTACTGGTCTGTACCCAGACTTACTATATAATCCTCTTAATGCCAAAGTATGGTTGTTTTTTTTTTTTTTTTGTTTTTTTTTTTGTTTTTGTATTTATTTTTGACACGCACCCTAAAACGAAACTCTCGCTAACTGACAACAACTTCTATTTTCTCTTTTTCTCTGTAGATGGTCACGCCTGATGCTCTCTTTACCCTCTTTGGTATGTCTGCACAAAACAGAATACTAGTTATTAAATACCGATATCGAATTTTATGTTCCTATTCAAAGTGCAGCGACAGGGCCAAGCCAGCAAGTCAAATGTGGAGCTTGCAGCTTTTCCATCCAAAACAGTCAAAGGCCTATTCCTCTAAATTTCCTCATCCTCCTCTGACTACTGCTTGGCTCTGGCCTCTGCACTTTCTCAATATCTGTCATTTATTTATACTTTTCAACTATTTTTTAAGTAGTACATACCTGATTCTTAATTATGTATAGACTCGGATCGACGCAAACAAGAAGCTAAAATTCCAACATTCATTGTAGCTGTCCCACTCCACCACCTTTTATTGAAATATTTATATAAATATAAATCATACAAATCACCGATTTGTGAAGGCAACACTTCGAGGATTATAAAGAACTGTCCTTATCTACATACTTAGAACTGTGACCTTGGGTGATCCTGTCCTTATGGATTACAAGAGCACAGCCGCTAATGTGCTGGTGATCCCTATCTTTACGGAAACTATACAACGAGAACTTACAATTTTTTGTCTAGGCATGAAACGGTAAAGTTCTTAGAATCCATTTGTTTTTGTTGATAATCACAAAAATCAACAAGGGGCTTATTGGTTAAGGGTTGGCAGGACAATGTAAGCGTATTAGGTCTATTATCCCAGATTTATTTAATCGAATATATAGTTTCGTAGTCTCTATGTAATGCCAAAGTGGAACTAAAGTGCATATACTCCGCTTTGTTCGAATTGTTGTGAAACCAATGAATCAGAATCCAGCATCTTCATTATCCTTGCTTCAGGTAACCATGCATTCCTATGTCAGCTCTCTATATTACAGGCTTAGTAGTGATCAAACTACCATTACGGCAAGGAAGCCAACCATCGGTTTATGATTCGGACAATGCACACTTCAATTGTGTTGTTGTTGTCCGCTCCTGGCACCCATAAACCTTGCCGTGGACTTTATAGAGTGGAGGTGCGATGTGCAAACAGGATATTCGTGCGCTTTTACAGCGAGCTCAAGCCATAATACCACTTTATGTGTGGCGCATAAAAATATTGTTTTACAATATCGTGGGCGAGCTCGATGCTGCAAGTCTTCTGAGCATTAAGAGACATGAGGCAGCAACAGCAGTGTCCAGCGAAGGTGGATGCTGGATGCAGGCATTAAAAAAGCAAAAGCACATACTCCATTTATATTTATTGTATCGCCAATTCCCAACTACAAATGACTTTCTAATAGCTCTTGCCTGGCGCTTGCTTGGCCACGCAAATCCATCAGCAATTCGAAATTGAAATAGTTTTGGCCAAACGCACACGTAATATTCGTAGGCACATCCACATCCACATCCAAATCCACACGTACACGCACACATACGCGCACAGAAAGGCACTGCCGTTATCCTCTCATAAGTTGTGCTTACAAATTGTAAAACAATGAAAATGAAAATATATTTAAAAACCCATTTTGTGTGTCTGTTGCTGTTGCCGTTGTTCTCGGCTTCCAGGCAACAAGTGAAACCGCACACCAGCGGCCGCACACTTGCACTCACATCTTTGTATCGTGTTGCACGCACACACACACACACACACACACACACATACACATACAGAAACACACAATGTGTGACATGTGCTCATGTGTATGTAAAATTACATGAATTAAGTGTGCTCGTGGCTCTCGGGCTCGACTCCATTGTTGGCGCCTTGTGCGACGCGTCTACTAACTTGCATATACAAAACACATGCTTCAACATGCGCTTATCCTACCCCACACCCATATCCACAAACACACACCCACACCCACACAGACGCACACAACAAAAGATTGAGTGCGGAAGTGCATAGCTATAAAAATGTCCATTTATTTAGTTATCATTGCGCTTGTTGCGCTTGCCATGGCCATTGCTGTAGTCCTCGTCCTCGTCCGTCGCTTGCCTTCGCACAGTGGCTCGAAACTAATAATAAACTTTTTTATTGCCATCAGTAAATTAAATATGCTCGTAAGTACGAAGATTTTTCAAATTTAAATCATTTTCCCTATTTTAAATTTAAGTTCAGTTCAGTAAACAACAAGTCATTAGTGACAAGCAATCTCGAATACTTATTTGTATATTTCGAACTTCATTAAGATCCTTGAACAATTCCTTAAGCAATAGTCTACAAATTTGTCACACTTCTGCAATTCTCTAATGGATGAAGAAGAAATTAAAATTAACTTTGAAATAAATTTAATGCATACATAGGTCGAATTCAATTTTAATTCTCTCTCACATAAAGTAACTCATCTGAAATGGAGAAAATACTATATGTATCTGAAAAAGAAGCCGATTATTTTGAAAAATGAGCTCGCTATTTCGTGTGTGTTGGCTGATAAAGGACGCTTCTAAACCACTGTCGTGTTATGCCGTCCTCATTGTTGTTATTGTTGTGGTTGTACATATGTATTTGTCCTTTTGTGCACACTCTTACAGACCACACACACACACACACACACACACACATGTTGTAAACTTTTTGCTGCTTTACAATTGAAATAAAATTTACTTGTGACTTTTCGTTGCTGGTGGAACGCCCTGCCCTGCCCCGCCCTGCCCCCAGCCATTACGCAACTTGGCAGGCGAGTTTTTGTCATTGCGTGTGTGTCTGTCTGTCTCTTTGTCTCTCTGTGTGTGTCTGTCTGTCTGTCTGTTTGCCAAATGAATTTAACTAACTTTGTAAAGTTAATGGGGTTTGCTGTTTGAATTGTCGTTCTCGTGCTGGTTGTTGCATTGTGTTTGAGTCTGGTTGTGTGTGTGGCGTTTTATTATTTTATGGCATTTCAACTTGACTTTTAGCTTGCGCTGCATAAGTCTTTTGCCTGCCGTGTGTCAACTCTGCATGTCTGCCCCACTCCCCCCAGCCCTCTGGTCCGACTCTGGGTGGGTTGTTTGCTTTATTTAATTACCAAAATACTTCGATTGTGTCGGGCCAACTGCCTGCGGTGGTTTCTGCTGCCTCTGCTGCCAAGTGTGGCGCATAATTGCAACATAATGGATTTGCTGCCACAAACAATTGGCAACAATGCTGCTTTTGCATTCGATGTTTTTTGCCAACCAAATAGATGCAACCACAGAGACATATGTAAAGCAAGGAGTAGCAGCAACAAAGTTAAGTCCGATCTCCATTCCCCCACCACACTCCACCTATACTCGCACTTGCACTCACACGTACGTGCCTTTCGAAGCAACAAATGCAGTCGACGGTTTGTTGTTTGTCGCTCGGTTGCCTGTTTGCCTTGCTGTTCTTGCTGTCCTTGCTGCTTTTGCTGCTGCTTCTGCTGCTGCTATTTGTGTGCACACAAATGCATTTAATTTCAGTTTAAATACCCAAATATAAAGTTTTGGCAAACAAGCGCAACCGCAACCATACAAACATAGCAAATTTGAAACCTCAAATAGAGAGGAGAGTAGTGGCGTGGCACTGGTAAGCCACCTCTTGCCACTCGGCTAGATTCGGTTTCAATTTGTATTTACAATTTTCCATACTTCAGTACCCTACTCTGTCAGTATTATTTGTGCAAGTACTCGTACTATATATTCAATGCTAAACATAAACTCGCCCGGAGCAATAATTGCTTAAAAATGGTTTGTTTATAAAGCAGTCGCTGCCACCCAGCCAGCTCCAGAGCCGTATTCCCGTGCAGAGTCAAAGCCAAAGTCAAGCACTGGTCAGCTTAAATGAACTGAGCCAGCGCAAATCCTATCAGCAGCTCGTTAGCCGGTGCTAAAGCCAATGGCTTTATAAATACATTCAGATAGAACGGCAGTCAAGTGGCAGCTGCCTGCAGTGCTAATAAAGCTTAGATCGCTGATTTAATGCGCCACAAAGAGTGCAGCGCAGCATATTGTACATCACACACTCACCCAGGCGCACACAAACACCCACACACCCGCACACACACACACTCGCACACTCGCACACCCGCACACACACACACACATAAGAGGCAGCAACACGGAATTCGCTCTACAGTTAAGCACGCCACTCGATGGCTTCTAGGAGTCACAGTGGCTGCAGTTTCTACAATTTGTGTTAAGCAAATAAAACTCTTCCAATTAGCACACTAACCTGTAATCAGAACCGTTTCCCAATTTAAAATAGCAACAGGTGAATTAATCAGACAGTTATAGTTCTATGGTATGTAAATCGAATAATTCAAATGCATTCCTTTTTTATAAGTATTAGGTTTCGTATAAATAAACTAAATGCCAGTAACAAATGATAAATCATTTTTAATTCTAATCACTTAGAAATAAATCCAAATCTCGTTTTAAAGCAATATTTTATCCGATAACCGTTTATAGATGAAATGCGAGGTTTAATTTGCTTTGTTGAACGTTGCAGTCGAGCAACTGCTGAATGTACCGTTTTTATTTATCAATTTATTTTAATGTCGACAAACAGTTTAAAAACCCTAAATAGAAAAAGTTTAATCAAGTATTATATATAAATATAATAATCACTATTTTGTTTAATAAAAGCCCCCGACTCGAGGCGCGATTTTATTTGCCAATCG
Organism: Scaptodrosophila lebanonensis; assembly: GCF_003285725.1. Lineage (NCBI taxonomy): Eukaryota > Metazoa > Arthropoda > Insecta > Diptera > Drosophilidae > Scaptodrosophila > Scaptodrosophila lebanonensis. The sequence continues at coordinate 2,142,839 of NW_022060538.1, forward strand.
GCCAAGTATGCCCCGATCCACATCCAATTGTAGTCAGAGGCGCTCATATACCTGTGAGCAAACATTTAAAAAATAAACGATTTATAATAAAACTTATAAAAGAAAGGAAACTCCGATTTATCAATAACTAATTTATTAAATAAAAGTTATAGTAAAATGAACAGAGAAAGATTAATTATCCAGTAACACAAGCTATGTCTCGTCTTACTGCCTTGGATAGTCACAGATTCCGGAGATGGCTGAAAAGAGAGGCTTATAGGAAGAGAGATTTCATTAATAAAATTAGAAAATAAATGTGGAGAAACACATAAAAATTACGAATGCACAGTTTCCTTCAAGTTTGGGGGTAGATAAAAAATAAACTGGTGTTACTTAGGAACTAGTCTACATACCATGCTGGATCAAGCAAGCTGTTTCCGAAATCCAGCCTTGCACCCAGGCACACGTGCAGGCGCATGGGCATGTCTAGATCAATTTGTCTCATCATGCCGATTAAAAATATTTCACTTTTGGGGTCGGAGATGCTTCTTTCTGCCCACCCTCTTTCCCCTGGGATACAGGGGTTTCTTGCTTTTTTGTATTCGACATGAAATTGTGTTCATTCATAAGATTTGCACAGCTTTCAGCATTCATCTTCTTATGATTTTCATAAACAAATCATTTGAAAAAGACCACTGTGGACGTGGAATAACTTAAAGCATATCGTCGCTGCATACCCTTGCCCCTGCTTGACTGTTTGCCACCGCCACCATGGCTGGGCTGTGACTCTTTTGGCCTGTGGCACCACCTTGAAGAGCGTGTCAATAGATTTAGATCAAGTTGCCATGTAATTGATGGCAAGCGCAGACACTAAACGCGCAATCAGCTAAATGGCAAGCTGAAATTTTATTTAATAACCTTTGAATATTTAAGTATCTCGCCTCAGAGCTGTGGCGCGAGGAGACTAATCGAGGGGGGGATTGGAGGTCACTTGTGTATTGCCAATGACACTTGAAGTAAGTTGTACAACAAAAAGCATACTACTGGCTGCTGGCAGGTGGCAGCTGGCAGCTGGGAACCGCCACACACATGATTCTGCTGCTCCTTTTGTTATGTTAATGGGAACTCGCAGCGGCACGTAACACCAATTTCAACATAACGCGAACGTCAACGTTTCCATCGATGCCGATCCCACGAATGTCTACCTTGACGTCGACATCGAGGTGGGAAATCGTACTCTGGAAACATGGCAGGCTGTTGGGCGTTAGGCATACTAGCCGAGGATGTGGTCTGGCTAAACGTCGTTATGTTGTTGTTGTTGTCATTGTCGATGTTCATGATATTTTATTTTGTTTTGTTTTTTTATATATATAGTATTGTACTCGTGTGTTGCCCGAAAGCTGTTTGCATAACAAATAATAAACACACGGCAACCGAAAAACCCAAAACTCAAAAACTCAAATTCGAACGCCGACAAGCGCACTTCACACGCCAGCCAGCATTTACGAGTAGATTGATGAGGCACGCAACAAAGGCATGCTGCAAACTAAGGTATGCAAAAAGGAAAACCCTTTTTCTCTTCTGGCAGCCAGTCAGACATTTTATTAGTTTTGACACCGCTTTGTTGTAACACTGGCACTCACACACTTACACACACACACACCCACCTACGATCTCAATTGGAAGGGCCAAAGTTAAAAGGCCCTTCATGCGCACCAAAAAATAGAAAAAAATGAGAAAAACAGTCACTTGACAGACTCCGCTTATCCTGTCAGCTATTCAATGAAACCTTGTTCCTCACATCCAGTATCTGGCACTTTGTTGCTGCCACTCTCGGCCTCCTCCGCTATTGCATGCCACATTCTCATCTACTAGTACGATGATCTGACCCAGCCCGCAACTACTTTACATAACAATAAAAACTTAATCAGTTTGCAAATCGTCCAACAACACTTTGGCTTATCATCGTCATTGTCATCATCATGGTTATCGTCCTTGGTCGTCATATGAATTCGCCACACATGCTCGATTATTTGTAATCCGCTTGTGTAATTGTAATGGCGTGCTAAAAATTTATATCATTGCCGAAAATATTGTTGAAACGTGTTTAATTGAATTTTTATGCATTGAACCTGATGTTGGGGGCGGGTGCGTGATTTCCATCTGTTATTGAGTTCAGTTCAGTTCAGTTCAGAAAAAGCAAATAGCATCAATTTTTATGTGCAAATAGAAAGGGAAGAAGACACAATGTGTGTGCATTCACTTCAATAATTTGCTCAATAATTTACCAAGTCCGATTAGTTCTAATGTGTGCCTGCAACTATCTTGCCATATGATGGCACGTCAGGCGAAGCCAGGCTGGCCAGCCATGTTATTAGGCCAACATTACCCAAAGAACTTTTGATGTTGCTCTACCGAAATTGGAGTCGTCCATGGCTACATTTGGAAGGACAACTAAAACAAAATAAATTAACACTAAAGAGAAATGTATTATTTTTACAGATAAAGCAACCTTTTGGAACTATAGCCACCACTGGATACTGTATTGGAAAGAAAGTTTGTGCAATTTGTTCTTTAAAATAGCATCTCCAAATCCAATTAACATGGCTACGTCCTAGATTGAATTTCAAAAAGATAATTATTCGCAAAACACATTACATAACAAAGGATGATCAGTTGAGATACTTTTTGTTAGAACATAAACCCATTTTCCCGATCGCTTATGCAAGAAGCTCATTTCAAAGGACATACTCCTACTTGTCCTGTACTGCACCATGGCCGCAGAATATGTCATGCCTACTGCCAAAAAATAATAGACTCGGGCGCTTCCTAGAGCCGCATACCAGCCGCACCACTAAAATTTGTGCTGCCATCAAACAACGACGATGTAGACGACGGCGTTCACGACGACGATGACGACGGCAGTGCCGGCTCGCATATTTCTTCATCTAAAACATGCTCGAACATGCAACTAATGGGGCACCAGGGAATCAGCGCAACGTTGGCGTACGCCAAAAAGCATGCAAACATTTTCAAAGTCAGCCGCTTGGCATGTCCTGGCGCTGGTGAGTGCCGGGGTCCGTCCACATAGTCATAGTACAAATATAGCTAAATCTTTTTCACGATAATAAATTATTATCAAGTCTGTCTGCGGGCGGCCTGCAGCAGCAGAGGAAGCGGCGCCAGTGGCTGCCACTTTGCATAGCAACCGACAGCAGGCAGGCAACAGCAGTAAGCGGCAGACAGCAGCTGCACATACGCCCCGTTGAACGTGAATTGGCATTGCAGTGGTGGCCATGTTGGCCATGATGGCCAAGCCAGGCAGGCTGGGTGGGCAACAACGCTTGGCATCAATACGCTCCACTGATAATGCCTTCAGATGCTGCTGCTACTGGTTCTGGTGCTGCTGCTGACACAGAAACTAGTACGGTGAAAACTGCTTGGAAAAAACTAGGAAATGATAAAAAAAAGATATGAAGAATTCATGTTTTTAATATTGCTGTCCCATGGACCTGCATATGTTAGATCGACCGATGTTTGTTATTTTTTAAATCGTACTCCACATAAACTTAAGCTGGGATTTTCTTCCACAATATTGGTTCAACTTATACTCAAAATTGATGCGCCATTAGATTGATATACAAAAAAAGAAAAGTTTAAGTAAAGTTGTACTAGCTGAAGCATTTGTTGAAATTCTCGGGAACCAGATATGTTTACTGATCGGAGCATCCACTGCAGATGCCGTCTCGTCCGCCTGACTTGCCTGCTTTATTGCTGCAGTTGTGTTGCTATGCCAAGCCAATTTCTTGCAAACGAAACTTCTGCTCGCCCGCCGCCCCAAGAATTTTTCGGTGTTTGGCACAAGTCAGAGCTCTGCTCAGTCAGCCAGGCAATCCGGGCGAGTCGGGTGCGGGTAAGCAGGAGGAGGAGCAGTCGTCTGAATAAAATGGATTTACTGCCAACTGTTGAACTGTGCACCGCACTATTTACTACCTGCATTTCTATTGCTACTTTTGTAACTTGTTAGCGCTTGGTCGCTCCGTTCGTTTTTACAGTTAAGCCCCTCCTCCACCCTCCACCCTCAACCATCCACCAGTGCTCTCTCATGATGCGTGCTCCGTGCTCCGTGCTTTTTTGGCTAGTTGAAAATTTACTTTTCGCATTATTCGATTTGTTGTCTTGGGGACGCCACCTTGGTCTTTGCCTGCACTTTACATTGTTTGCATTGCGGGGCAGCCAAAAGGGATGGGATGGGGTGGGGTGGGGTGGACTGTCCTGGTGCGACCTTTTAGCTACCAACTATTTTTTATGCTTGATGGCAATTTACGCTTTGCTGCAAATTTGCCGCTGATTGGCTACACATGGACGACGAGTAGTGTTCAGCTTAGCCCAACTCTGTCGATTCGATTCGCCTCGGTCCGCTTCAGCTGTCAAAGCAAAGTGCATTGACCAAGCAAATGGACTTTCCACTTGGAAATTAAAATAAGAAAAACAAACTTCTTCTTGTTGGTCCCACCTGTCCATCTGCCACTTTGGTCAGCAACCGATGGATGGGGCATTTAAATTTTTAAAGTTTGACCAAAACTTGCACACCCCGCTCCACCGCCTACTTTATAGGGTATTTCTGTGCAAGCTAAGTCATAAAACACAATTCAATAACGTGGGCGAATCCCCTCCACCAGCCCTCCAGCACAGCTCCACCTCCACCTCCGCATGCCGGCACCGATGCGACGTCTGGCAGAGCAAGCAGCTGTAAAATCAGCCGCGTGCAAAAGCATTAAAAAGGATGCTACAGGGCTCGTTGATGTTGCCGTTGGCGCCGCCAGTCGTAAAGAACGGCTTGGGAAACTTATTGAGCTAGTTATGACTTTCGCATACAAGGAACTGCGAACAGAAACCGCGCAGGGCTCGGTAATAATATGAAGCATGTGGCTCACTTTAGTGTTGCACGCCTCGAAGGGTGGCTGTTGCACAGGGAAGGGGCAAACACTGCGCGCATGTTATGCGTGCTTGGGAAGGATGAAACTTGGCGTCCATGAAGCCGTCTGCATTTTTAAGTTTCGGCAACACAAAATGCGCGAGAACAACTTGTAACCAGAGATACTTTGTCGACTTGTGGGTGGGCCGATAATTTGGGAAAACAGGTGAAGCTCTTATAACAGCTGGCTACAGATATTTAAACCCCTAATTGTCAACTAAGACGAACAAGGATGTTAAGAAGTACATATATGTAATATATAGTATACATATGTATGGTAGTTTTACTTGACAATGAGCCAAAGCAGCAACAACAACACCTTCTAGCAGAGCGTGGGTAGAGATTACATTTATTGTTAAACGAGCTGTAAGCTATACAAAATCAAATAGTGTTGTACGTTTTACGGAATTAGTGGATAGTGTAGACCAAGTTTGATCAACACAGATACTATATAGATGGGCGGGCGGCTCTAGCTATATGGGGTGAACAAATATCTCTCAGCTAAATTACCTATGTTTTCATCTAAATATCAACCTTTTCTCATTCAAAAATAGATCTTAAATCGTTGCTTCCAGGAGTTGAGGTAGAACTATTCCTTAAATTATGAAATTTAGCGGCATTTCTGAATTGATCCTAGCACTCTTCAGCTACAATGAATGTTAGTCCTTTAGCCAGTCGCTAATAAAATGTATTAACGATTTAATATTTCTTTTTTTATATACTACAAGTATATTATTATGCTATTATGCGCAATCGCATAAAAGAAAAGCAATGCAGTAAGCCCAAATCCTCGCTAATAACTCCCACTCTTACCCAATTCACAGGCGTATATGGCGATGTGCAGCGTGTAAAGATCTTGTACAACAAAAAGGACTCGGCGCTCATACAAATGGCGGAGCCGCAGCAAGCTTATTTGGGTAAGTCAAATAAAGTAAACCAATCCCGGGCGGTAAATGTAATGAAAAAGCCCACTCCTTCCTATAACCAGACTGGTATATACCCGTACATATGTATGTATAGTATACACAGATATATAAGCAGATATATAGCCATCATAGACAGCGGAAAACGAGAAAGAAGAAACAACTGCAAATTGCAGCTTGTTTAAAATGAAAATTCCAGTAGCTGAAATTCCAAACGGGGGATGGCATACCTTATGCAGCCGTATCTGTAGCCGTAACTACTACTCGTTTACCAGCTGCAACTGCACCAAACAAAATTTATTAATAATAAAAATTGTTAAGGGAGCGTGTGAGGGGGACGGGCAATGGGGCGGATGGGCGGACGAGCGGGTGCTTGGTAGTGAGAGATCGGACAAGCCGAGGGCATAAATGAAATTTCATAAGCGCTTTATTAACAGGGCCCAAACGGCACCTGGCTTGGCATCCAGAAAAGACCAAGGCGACAAAGGCTGACCATCACATACGCACGCTCCCACGACCACGACCACACCCACACACACACACACTCTCACACACACACACACACACACATTCAAACACACCACACGTCTGCACAGCGGGGCATGCCAATCATTTTATTGCATTTATTTTGTGCATTTTGCCATTGTCAGGCGAATGGAACTCCCATCGGCTCGCCCCCCGCCTCGCCAGTTATTTGTGCGCGTATTAAACGAAATGAAATCGCCGCGTTAAGTCCGACGCGACGTGCCAAATTCCACTTTATTACAAAAACAGAAGCAGAAACGCTGATGACAGCGACACCTTTTTCAATTTCGATTTGCTTTTATCCCATTTAACACGTGGCAGGGGGTGGGAGGGTGGGGGTGGGGTTGCACGCACCATCCTTATTTATTCATAGGACAACAACAAGAAGTATGGCTCAGCGGAAGCAGAGAAAGTGCCTCTCCTGCAGTTGTGATGCACTTTATTAAGAGAATTTACTTGAATCTTGGCATTGCGCATACGCCATGTGTTCGCATAAGTAATTAGCTCACGCAACCCCCTTATATCCCAATTCTGCACCAGGCCGCATATGGGAAGAGGACATGTATAGATATTGTGTACTAACGCCCAATTATTGTGGGTCCCATTGAGAGTTTGTTAAAGTGTTGTTTCGGATATCTTCGGGATTCCTAATTATGTTAACAACTGTTGATTCTAAACATGTAATGTATTTTATTATTCTTAAGGACTCCTGCAAAAGTCTTTGACTTAAAAATATAGAATGCTTCAACTTAGTTTGCAAAACAGTCGGACCTGGTTGAAGACCCATCCAGGGAATGTTTCTCCTCGAGATGTTTTATTTACAAGCTGTCCGAGTTGAGGACAATTATTAAACGATTTTACAATACATCGGAAAACTTCACGATTACTTATGCAAAACTTAAATGATAATGCATTAAAAAAAGAAGAAAAATCAAGCAGGTCCAGGCAATGATAGGGTTTGAGCCTCTGTTCCAATCCTTAGAGGAAATCAAAACAGCCCGAACAGATTTAAAATCACATCCTTCCTCAATAGAGACCAGAACTTACTACCTACTTGGGCTACATACCAGCATTAGTTAATATGGCATCATATCTCGATTGATTTGTTTATATACTCGAATATATGTCCGTTACACCCATTTTCGCAAACCAAAAATGTATTTGATTTAATTACTGAACCGTGTGTATATAACTGTCTAGCATCCTGCACCTTAAGCCATTAGTCAGTCAGCGACCTGAACTTACAAAATTCGAGCTACAATTCAAGTACAACCGCAATTGAATGCCTTGAAAATGATTGGGTTGTAAAATAATTATTTATTTAAAGCGCGCAAGTGTTGCGAATAAAATCCGCTTTAAATCCGTGCAGCATTTCTTTTTTGTTTGTTTGTTTGTTTGTTTGTTTTTTTTTTTTAATGCCGCTCAAACGGTTGCCAAATAATATTCGGAGAACCGTGATCGTTTTTATTTATGCCGGCGCTTAAAATGCTTTTTAAATACACAGCAAATGAAGGCTGGCCGGGCAGTGGAAAGCGGACAGCGGACAGGGGCATCGTCGCTGGCCTCAGGCCTCAGGAGCCACAGCAGTTGTGCAATTTTGGAAGGCAGACGTTTTATTCGCACGTGCATTTTCGCCTGTATTGACAGTTTGTTGCTGTTGTTAATAAAGTTGAAATAAATTTAATTTGCTCAATAAATGATGCAGCGCGTGTTAACAACTCGGGCACCCTCCGCGTCACCCTCAATAGCCTTGCGGAAATCGCCAGCAAATTGCGAAAACGTAAAGCTACCTATTAAATGCCATAAACTGTTTATTGATTTAAATACATGAGCATGACCAAAGCAACAACAACAACAACTACAGCCCAATTTGCCCCAAACAATAACAAATACATATGTACTCGTACATGTGTGCCCGAGGTTTCTGTAGTTGTAGGTTCTAGGTTTCAGGTGGCAGGTGGCAAGTGGCCGGTGGCTGGATTGTTGGCATGGGCAAGCGGTGGTTTTTGCGGTGAAAATATGCTTTGTGCTGCACTCAATTAATTTTTTAATTATCATTATGTAAACATTTGCGCGTTCTTTTTGTTGCTTACATGCACGCCAGCATGTATTTACACATATTTGCAGCTCAAAAGCATTCCGAGTTTACGTTAGCATTACATTTTTAATACCCTCCACCTCCTACACCTGTCCAGGGTCCACTCTTCGTCCGTCCGTCTTGGTATTCCCCGACCTGCAGCCCCAATAACACAACTGATTCTGGACCACAGCTAATCAGCTGCATAGTTTTAAATGCATGCAACAAATTTTCGCTTTGTCTTTTCTCTCTCCTGCATGCCACACTCCACACTCCACAGACCACTCTCTAGGAAAACCATCGAGCCGAGTGTCACACACAGGGGCTATGCGGCGTATGCGTAATGCCCGGTGTCCATTGTCCATTGTCCATATGCTCGTATTGTAGGCAGCCAGCAGATGCTGAAACATTTTCATCGCTTTATTTATGACAGCGCCAGTCAAACAAAAGTGAACCGAAACAAGCGGAACAACTGAATAACTGACTCGCAATACAAACGAATTATTGTAGCTGTTACATACATGGCAGCAGTTCGTGCCGAATCCATGCATGGACGCACAATCGCTTTCATTGCCATTCATTCCACTGCCACTCCCACTCCCACTACCGTTCTCATGCAACGGTCATGTGAAAATATTAATGGCTATGCGGCAGCATATAGACTACTAATGTGCCGCAAGGGCTGTAAAATCGCAAACACTTCCGCCCCGAAAGCAACAGCAGAAAGCCATCGGCTGCCTGCCCTGGCCTGGCCTGGCCAGTTTTAATACAAACTCACCTGTCTCTCTGGTACGTGTGTGTGTGTGTGTGTGTGTGGCTGAGTGCCGCCTTGGCTGGTAAGAGTGCGCACTTATACACTCATAAAATATTAACAAATTCATTCGTTACTTTACTCAAACTCGAAACTTCGACAAACAAAGACGATTACCGAGCAACAACATGTAATGGGGGGGGGGGGGGGGTTCAGTTGGTCGGATCGGGTCGGGTCGGGTCTGGTCTGGTCCGGACTGGACTGGGCGACGTTCTTGGGTGGAATTGGATTGGTTTGGTATGGTTTGGGCAGGAATGTGCTTTGGCTGGCAACAGCTGGCCTGGGTCGCCCTATGCATATGAAAGTGTCTCGTTTGGGCTTGCTGTGTGGAGTGTGTTTGTGTGTGTGCGTGTGTGTGTGTGTGTGTACAATATACCGTTACAATTGCACGCCCCTTACACGAATTACAGCGTAAAGGCGCAAAAACTTTTGCTTTTGTTTTGTTCTTACGTTTCTAAATGAAGTCAGCAAAAACAGTGGGGCACGAGCCAACCAAACAGGCGAACAAACAAAGTGCGACAGCAATCAAATATCAAAGCCGAAGAAAATAGACAAAACAATAAGCCTCGTCTGACCGGGCAGAGCAGAGCCGAACAGAGCAGAGATTACTAGGTGGGGTGGGGTGGGGTCGGGGGGTGTGGTGTGTGGGAAATATTATAATGGCACATTTTTTCCTAGTGGGACAGGCTGGCGCGCCATTTGTTGTCTGGTGTTCAGGATGAAGTTTTTGCGCAACTTATTACAAACTATATACAGAGCCAGACAGACAAACAGACATATAGACTCGCAGAGTATACACCCGCATATTTATTTATAGGCGCACGCACAGCTGCTATCCCCCGGTCTGCTATAGGTGTTGATGTTGATGTTGGAGTTGGAGTTGGAGTTATTGGTGTTCGTTGTTCGTGTTGGCTTGCTCCGCTCTCCTCTATTGGGGAATTTTGCGTAAATAAATTTTCTGTTTTGTCATACAAATTACCACAACATATTTTGCATAAGCGTATGTATGAAGGCATTTACAATAAAAACAAACAAATTTGTGCGTGAGCCACATTGTGGGGGTATTGCATGTGGCAGCCTGTCTATACTTCTACTATATATTATGGCTGATTACGCATACGCCATGTGTGGCGTGTCTGGAAGAGCAACTGCCACCGAGTATCAACATAGTACATAGTACTATCAACATAGTTCAGTGAAAGTTTTGCAACATTCTAGACGCTTGCCAGTTTGCGTTAAGTGACTCTTTCAATGACTCAATGCATGGCACTTTGGATGAAGTACTCGTAGCCAGCCTATAAGACCCAATCGTGTAATCTGCGTTACAGCTGACATTTTCAAACCTACGACCTGTCTCTAAACAATTAAATACTCATATGTACTTATTTTTAAAACAATACGAGTAAAAGCAGTGCAGTTTCACAAAATCACAAATCACATCGATACAGCTCGTTGTGCTCTTGACTTATGCTCATGTCACTCGAAAATCACGAAAAATAGCAACCCTTCGAAAAAACCCACCTGGACTTCTCGGTCTTCAGACTGCTTAGTGCAATGCAATGGAAACAAGCCACATAATCCAAAGAGCTCCATGCATGAGCTACTTACTTCGCTTGCCTGCTCCCTTTGCCAGCCAGAGCCCAGATGTGCGCGCACTCTCTTTTTAATGCCCTGCTTCAGGTTAATAATGATTTGTTGTTGTTGCTCCGGCGGCCGCTCCTAGTCAGCCTCCCGTAATTAAAACTTTAAGATACTTTTTGAGCTGGGCCAAAGGCAGCAGCTGCAGCATTCGCAACTTTTGAGGAAGGGGCTTGTTGCCGAAAACTGGCACTGCTGCCTCCGCTCTTGACTAGGCTTGTCGAAAAGTAGAAGAGCGGCTTGGGGCTGGCACTGGGGCTGGCACTGGGGCTGGGGCCCGAATGTTGTGTACTACATTAATCTTTATTATGCACAAGTGTCTGTCACATGCGAGGGCCGACCGCAACGCATGCGATTGGCCAAGAGAGGCCAAAGAAGCAGCCTTTGTCACTGCTGGCTATGCCTTTTATTTCGCAATTTATTATATTTTCGTATGTACTCGTACTTTGTACTTTTTGTAAAATCATTTAATCCATTAGGCGAACAATAAACGGCTGAGTAAGCACATTATTTTTTAACAATAAAACAAGTGACAAGTGCGTGCCAAGCCCGCCCTGCCCGGACACAATGATAAAATGTTATACAATTTATTAGAATAATGCAGAAAAATGGAAAATGGTGAGAATAGAAGGGCTCGACGTGCATGACTTGCACCACCACCGACCACCCCCATTGCAGAGATTGAGGAGAAATTAAATAAAAAAGTAATCGAAATTGAAATTGTTTACTGTCTTTGGACAGCCTAGCAGCGACTCTGCATGCTGTGCTAGAGCCTCAGGTGTTATGACTGAGAATATGAGAATACTAGTCGAATGCGAGACTACAAAACTGCACGCCTGCACGACTGCAGGATTGCCGCATTGCCGGATTGCCGGAGGACGACAAACGATGCGAGAACTGTTGCCAATGCCTTTTATGGCAAACCATTCGCCTGTAAATCACCAAAGGCGCGCAGACGACATTGATAAAGTTGCAGTTACATTTTAGTATGTAAATATTTGCTGGCACTTACACGCGCTCGCTGCTGACTTCCCCCGACTTGGTCCGAGCGGCAAAACAATTTTATGGCTCTATCCCCAATATATAAATTTTATACACACATACGAATATGTACAGTCCCCGGCACCACCACCACTACCACCACCTCCACCACCAACACACACAACACAGCAACTAACGAGCACTCTGAAAAAGTTTGCCACTAAAATCGTTCTCGTTTCCGCTTTAACTTTTTGTTTTTTCCAGCTATGTCTCACCTTGATAAATTACGTTTATGGGGCAAGCCAATACGTGTTATGGCCAGCAAACATCAGGCCGTACAATTGCCCAAGGAGGGCCAACCGGACGCGGGCCTCACACGTGACTACTCACAGAATCCGTTGCATCGTTTCAAGAAGCCCGGCAGCAAGAACTATCAGAACATCTATCCGCCATCGGCGACTCTGCATTTAAGTAACATTCCGTAAGTATTTCATCGCTATAGCCAATCGAGCGATCATATGTCCCTTCCCAGTAGCATACAAATAGATTTATTTTAATTTGAATTTGATTTTCTGATCCCTTTCGACTCAAATCCGATTCTGCACAGGTAGTTTGCTAGATGTCCGGAAAGGGAAAGAAGCGGAAGAGTTTGATAGGAAATCGATAAAAAAAAACTAGCTTAGAAGCAATGTTTTGATGCAACGCAGCTTTTTATGTATAAATAGCTTTCCTTTTCATCTATAACTTAAAGCACGTTGCATGTTGGTAATAGGTCACCATTCTATCTAATATATACTTGTATATCTGTACTTTCGAATCGTTCACTGCAATTACATTTCTAAATGGTATATCTATAGGCGAGGTATACTGATCGAAATAGGCGGACATACCTTTCTTCCCTGTGTATATCACAGACCTCAACACTCCTACACTCCTCAGTGAAGGGTATGCAAACATTGTTACCATTAAACATTAAAACCACATATGTATGTTATGAAGTTTTGTTCAACTATGTCCTTATATTTAGCCAATAAACCCCTGGCTACATACCCTTACTATTAGTTAGTTTATTTTGGAAATGTTTAGTATTTGCTGCAATAATTCCCATCTAATAGATGTGAGCAGGACCTCGAGATTATAATGTATAGGGTATGTTCTATGGCAACATACCCAGAATACTTGTACCGAGCAATGAGATCAAGATCCCAATAATTCCTTAAACAATTCCGTAGCTTTGAAGGGGAGAAGAACCGTAGCTGGTAGTTCAGAAAATTATTTTCTTTGCAACATGTACCCGATTTCAGCAATCGATGATAGTGATATGTTATTTGAAATGCCAGGAGCAGTTGTAGGACGTTCTGGTGTTTTCCATTCAACATTATCGCAGCTTGTGCGAATGTTGTTCGAGCCCCAGCACTCTGCCTGCTCGAACCCGAACCGGCGCAGCTGGTGTTAGTTTTTCATCAACACCAGGCACATAGCGCCCGGTGCTGCCGAGGCAATTACAATTACCGCTATCAGCAGTAGCATCCTTCAGCAGGCACCGTCCCAGGCACAGACGCCCCGGGTCACCTTGTCTGCCGAATATGACAAAGCGCCCCGTCGGGCTTTTGTGCACGGCGACTGGTATTTGAATTTATGAGCCTGCCGGCCCAGTACTCGTCGCATAGAGTGCCATTCTCATTCGTTTAGACGGCACCGCGTGGCCTTTTAAATGCGATAGCTGCTTATTTAAAATCTATGTCACATTTTCAGCTCATCCTGCACTGAGGATGACATCAAGGAAGCCTTCACCTCGAACAATTTCGAAGTCAAAGCCTTCAAATTTTTCCCGTAAGTACGAAATGCGTTCGCCGTCTGTTCAAGCCACTAATCCCGCCCTTCCCCCACAGCAAGGACCGCAAAATGGCGCTGCTGCAGCTCTCATCGGTGGAGGAGGCTGTCCTGGCACTCATCAAAATGCACAATCATCAGCTGTCGGAGTCGAATCACTTGCGCGTCAGCTTCTCCAAGTCGAACATCTAGAATCCAACACGTGGTCAGGTTCACTGAACTTGACGTTGTGCCAACAGCAACTATGGGCTGCAAGTCTACTGGCCACCACCTCCACCCCAAGTGGCCACAATCTGGAACTCGTAGTACAAGCGGTGACGAACAACTAGTACTGGAACTGGAACTGGAACTATAACAAGAGCCAACTGACCCACAGCATACAGCCTGAACCCTATATCCAATCGAACCCAACCCATCAACCACCCATCAAATACCAGCAGCAACAATCGATTTATGAGCTATATCAGTAACCACTTAAAGAATCATTCTTAATGTTTAATCCAAAAGCAAAAGCGAAACAAAAAAAAAAACAAAGCGAAGCAAATGAAGAAATATCAATACTAAACTACAAAATTTCTAAGATTAAAAAATAACAAATTACAAATAAATTATCTAAATCAGAAAATTTCTCAAGTCCTTACGACGCACACAGACACAATTCAACAACAACAACAACAACAGAAACAACAAAAGAGAAACCAGCCCCAAACAATCAGCAACGGCGTATTACCTACCTACCATAAGCTTAATCTAAAATTAAAATTAAATTTAAAATAAAAAGAAACTATAGCTAGTAAGTTGCATTGCATGAAAGAGATCTACTCGCATCGCATGATGATGGATAAATTAAATGCACTACTGTGTTTTGGTTTTTAAAAACAGCAAAAAGTCAAAGCAAAACACACAAGAAACGGGAAACGAGAGACGAGAAAGAAGAAAAAAGAAAAAAGAAACAACAAACAGCAATTAACAATTATTGTACGAGTATAAGCATGGAGTAAGATTTTTATTATGTATTTGCTGTTGTTATATTTTAAACGAGCGCAACTTAATTTTAATTTAATTTTTAAAAAACAAAACACAACAAACAAGCAAACAAATGAACGTAGTTTTTAAATGTTTTTCACTTTGTTAGTTGTAAAATGAATTAACTTTAACAAAAACAAAAAAGAAGAAGAGAACAAATCGATAAGGAAGAGGAAAAATCCCAGTTTTAAAACGGAAGAATTGTAAGGATGTTTCGGAAAAACGTTTATATTTTATTTAAATCGATATGAAGCATATGAAGATAAATCCAAAAAGAAAGCATGATTATAATTTAGTAAGTACTATATATGGTATCTGTTTGTTTAGCCCTAAATCAAGTAAAACATTTTAGAGCAGTTAAATAAACACGTAACGTACGTAAAATCTTATGTGTGTCTGTAAATGTAAATGTTGTTAAGCTAGCGAAAAATATACACAAGGTATGGATATGGATCGGTTGGAAGTAAGAGCGATATAATATACATATATATGATGTATTATAAACTATATATATATATATATATATATATATATATATATATATATATATATATATATATACAAGAAAACATGAAACAGGAAATTTTAAGCTATGAAAGAAAATCTCAAATGGTATATATACATATATGAAGATATATATATATATCTTATATACATATTTAAGCGTAAGCATACCAGTAAAGAAAGACATATTCGTGTTTTTAGCAAAACATAACAAAAAAACGAAAACCTAATGATTTTTTGATAATTTTACAACAAGAACACACAAATACATGCATACATACAACAAAGTATAACATGCCCCGAACTAACACACGCACACCCACACACAAACACACACACACACAGCCAAGTACACATGTTCACGCACACAAGCCGACATAAATATATATCTATATAAAAACAAAAATTGATATAGTTTACATGTAGAAAGTGAAAAGGAGCGAAATTATTTATACGTTGGCGCAAAAGAACAAAACAAAAGTAGAACAAAGAAGAAGATGAAGATGATGAAGCAGAGGGATTACAAAATTGCAATTAGCTATAATTTACTTGATATGAACATAGTTTTTAAGAATAAGTAGCAGTGATCGTAATTTAAAATTAACAAGCAACAACTAAGCATTGGCATAAAGATAAATGTTAAAAATAAATTGAACATGAATATACGTGTACGAAAAGCAAAAGCAAATTAAAACAAATATTGTAAAAGCTAAAGCTGAATACAAAAGAGAAGAGCAGCAAAAAACCATGTACCCCCGACCCTCCCCCCTTCCCCACTAACCCACAAAACATTTGAAGAGGAGCTGAAAACGAATCTGCAGTAAACTAAATCAAACCCCCATCCCCCTAATTGGGGCTGAATTGTGTGTGTTATTTTAAAACAATTACACAATTCAAAAGTACATACTACAAAGGACAAATTTGAAAAAGGAGAGCAGCTGAAGCAGGAGCGAAAGCAGAACAGAGAAGGGAAAACATTAGTGTTTCATATACAACAAGAAAACAAAACAAAAAAACTACTTAGCGTATTTATGTATCTTATCTTACTTAACCCTACTTTAACCTCTTAACTTAACTTAACGTACATATAGTACATACTTGCATATGCAACTCTATATCTATGTCTACTATATAAATGCATAAAAGCATATTACATACAAGCATACATAAATTCAAACATAATTGTACACGTTTTGTTAGGGCGCATCGCATCGACACAAGGTAATACACATATAGTACATATACCTACTATACGAGTATAGTATGTATGTATATCAAACCCACGACTGCTAGAATTTCAAATGAGAACTCTTGACAAATCAAAATTTCATACAAGTATTTAAACTAACCAAATCTATTTCTATATACATATACTATATATACAGACATAGCTACTACTTGCAAGTACACATCTATTTGAAAAGTTCAAGCATGTACGAGTATGTGTATACTACCTGTATACACACAGACACAGACACAGCTACGGACATCGACTTATACAATAAAAGTCTACAAAAGCTCCTTCATAAATACACACACACACACACACACACACGCACAAGTAAGGCGGCCAGTGGCCGGCCATTGTTGTTCTTTGGTATGCAGCGTTCAAAGCGTAATCAAATATTTAGCCCAACGATAAAATACAATTGAAATAACGATGCTTAAGCATGGAGATGCAGAGCATGATGAGCAAAGCACCGATTAAATATGAAAAAATATATGAAAACATGATAATTGATAGAACTAACGAATAAATAGTAGGTACAGTAAAGCATGCAGCATAGATGGCGCAGCTATTTGACGGGAAAATAAACCGAAACCGTAAACTAAAACAAAACAAAACAGAAACAGAAAAAACAAAAACTACAACTATTAATTTACACGTAGAAATAGAAAAGTTAATCAATTTACAAATAAATTGAAGAATTTATTACTGCTAAAGCAACAACAAAACATGATGAGGCGAGGCGATCTCACAAAAACACACATTCAATTGCATTCGTTGACCGCCCCTGCGCGCCTGGGCCCCTCCTCCCGCTTCAAACTTGTACCCCCCAATAGGCGTAATTAACTATTTGAAAAAACAAAAGAAGAGAAAAAACAGAAACTGAAAGAAACCGTTTTTAGTGTAGATTTCGAGCTGCAGTACAAGATTTTATCAAATTACAAATACAAGGCGAAATTCAAATTGAAGACTAATATACTATGATTATGAGTTCAGTTCTCTTCACACTCCCCACTCAATCACACACACAGACGCACACACACACATATTTTACACATAAGTGGTACATTTACAGTTGAAAAGAAAACAAATAAATGTGTACTATATGTATTTGTAGTTATATATTTATAAATAAATACATACATATACCTAAGTATGTATTGCAAACAGAAACAAAAACAAAACCGAAAGTGATTAGAGAAATAGCATAAATATCAAAAGCGAGTGTAGCCAAAAGTGTGTGCTGTTCTGAAGAGCGTACAATTTGCGATTTTAGTTGAAAAACAAAAAATTTTAAAAACTAACAAAATGGCGAAACTAAAGAAAGGGGAGCGCGGCTTACACACAAAACAAACATTAAGATAAACATATCAGAGCAAAAATGTTGACATATGTACGAGATTAGTTCAGGGAGGACTCCCTTCATCATTTCAGAACAGTAGCATCCGCATAATCAGATATAATACAAGGCAGCAAGAACCATCATAGAACAACTACACCCCGAAGAGTTTAACCTCAACTCACAATTACAGAATGCAATCTAATCACCTAAATGGTGGGTCGCGAAGAGAGTGAACTCAAGTTAGCGCAGCAAATAGACACAGTTAAGGAAGGACAGCATACACATTACTCAATCAAATCGAAAAGAAAGCTTATTTTAAGTACACTGATCGGAACGGAACGGAACCGGACCGCACCGGACCGGACCGTATGCGTACCATCGGCGATGTAGGCAGTTAGTTATACATACGAGAGTAGGTGCGAGCGTAGAGAATATGTTAAATTTTTTGGCGTTGTGGAAGGACAAAATCAAATCAAATCAACATAAATCTGTACATTTTTACAATTATTACATAGGAACTTGATTTCAAATGTTTTTCGATATTTTATAGAAAGATAAAGATAATTTCTTGCTCATTACTCGTACCAGGAATTTTTAGTAGCGTAAATTTTGAGAGTGAGTTTTAGAAAAAGTGGTTGCTTGGCTATGAAAATGTTATTGACGTTTGTCTTTATGTTTGTATTAGAGGGTTGTTTTTTTTTTTTTTTCGTTTTTTGGTCCGATAAGTGTTTACAAGTACTACTAGACAACATGAATTTGTATCTTAATATAGATAGATAAATCTGTAAGGGAGTTTTACTTGATAATTTGAATAGTTTATGGAATTTTAGTTAACTCGGAGTGCACAGCAGAGCAGAGCAAACAGCATGAACAGGCAGAAGTTCCTACTTTTTAGTAAAATGATGTTTAAAGTAAACAAAATAAGCAAACAATGACAATTTGCAGCAGTGAATTAAAATACACATGAGAAAACAAATACAGAGTCCGTGTCACATCGGAAAGCTCCTTGTTTCATTTATGATCAAATATCTTTTCCCTGCATTTTCTTTTATTACTTGGTCGGTCTGTCATCTGTAAAAAAATTGTGTGTGCGGCTAATTGGAAAAGGTTAGCCAAACACTATGGAGAATTTCAAATAGGGTCCAAGCTTAAATATTGTATTTAAAAATTAACCTAAATAAGGGAAGCGTTGAGAACACTTGCCACAGCAGGGCCTACCACCCAGCATTTGATTCGTTTCTGGCACCCCATATTTCAGCACACTATTTTACCCAATGCATCATATACTATATATACACAGCCCCACACACTAACACACACACATACTATACTTACTTAAATCACATATCACGCACGACTCGACAACATATTTAAGAACCTGTTAGGATGAGTCTCTGCACTAAAATTGTTGCTGGCGACGAGCTCAACAGCAACTTGATCTACCCTCGACTCTTGAATGTAACAGCCAACACCTAACCTACCCGACTACTTACTATACTACATACATATACTATACTATATATAATGGCGACAGAAACATGTGAAACAATCAATCTTGAAGTATTTGTTAAAGCAAATTTTTAATTATACTCGTACACCAAGCTAAATACTTTTTAACTTTTGTGCTCTCTAATTGTACGATTTACGAGTAAATGTAAACAACAAGTAATCATTTTATGCTCTAATGGTTAAGAAAGGACGGTGCTGCCTAGGCAACGCCACATTTTTCTCAACAAATTTTACTACAAATCAATCTTTTATGTGCATTGTATATAAAACGAAAATGAAAATGAAAACGAAAACGAAGGAAACAAAGTATATTCATATATATTTAAATGTATTGCGTTAAGAAGCAACGTATGAAAAGTCAAACGGAACAATCCAACAGCAGCTACGCGACTCTAATTAGTTTTAAAACGAAAACAACTAGAACTACATACATGCTCTACATTTTCAAATTGCAACCGAATTCGAAGGCACGTACGCAGCTGTACGTACGCGAATTGAGGGACTACGTCTTGCTATAGTTCACAACCAAAACGAATAGGCACCACTATACATATGTATAGTACATACGTGTACATGCATATATGCAAGATTCCGATAACTATTGATAGTGAAGAACATACGAGTATAGTGTGTACAACAAATTGCAAACGTGCTAAATTGAATGAATGACAAACCATCGAAAGTGGCGTCGTGAAATGAAAATGTAAACAGAGAACGAGATGAATATTTGTTATGTTACAAGCATTAATTAATTAATTATTATAATATTAATTATTATTGAAAATATTTGAGAAATAAATAAAAATAACAAATGATTTAAATCATTCAAAACTCCGAGAGCTGATTCTTTCTTCACTTGCGTCACATTATCAAACCTATAGTAATTCATCATTTTATTGTTCAGTTTTAATCATAAATCAAAATTAACAGTTAAAGCGATGACTTTTGGATGTGTTTTATCTGTTTCATGTCGACGGCTAAGTACTCTCTGAATTATCTATAGTTTTTTATTGTAATTAATTTTATATCCTTAGCTCTTAACATCTTAATATTATGAATTTATCATCAGTACCCAGAAACATGTTGCATGTAATCTCTTTTAATTTTTAATTTCCTACTCAACGATTTGTATTTCTTTTCATCTAATTTTAAGTTTCTGAAAGAAAAAATTAATATACATATATATGGAAAAAGGAGTGGAGTTAATTTGTGGAGTTAATTTGTTGTTGCGACAGCTGCCAAAAATTGTTGGAGAAATTGGTAAGTGGGCTGCTACGCAATGCAAACCGAGAAAAGGCGCCATTTTTCCCAAAAACATTATACTTATATATACAGAGGATCTGCAGCCTGAATCGACATTTAGTTTGCAAGGTCCATCGAATGCAACCTGTTCAGCCTCCTCCTCACAGTCGATCCTCCTCTCTTGCGACTCTTGAAGAGACGCCTTCTTTGACATTTGAATGGGCCCGTGGCCTTCCCATGTACTGCGCAGCCTGCTCGTTAAGGACGTCACTAACTTTGAGTACTCCTAGGTCCTTTCGATATTTGTTGTTCTCATGTACCAAGGGGCACCATTCAACAAACGTAATGTTTTGGCTTGCAGCGATTCCGTAAAGCTGCAACCCACCGCCGAGAAGAGGCAATGCACGACATATTTTCTTTTCATAGTTTCTTGCGTAATGCGTAAGTCACATTAGCTTACCCGCTTGTGTTGATGGCAATTTTCCATCACTTTGCCCACATTTGGAACTCCTGCAAGTATCTACAGTATGATATCTGTGGCTTTATATGAGTTTGGTTAATTTAGCGCTTGTTTCTGGCCAGGATCGCCGCGTCGTCAAGCACAATCTCTGCAAAAATAATTACTATGCTGAAGTACAACAAAGCAATATTACTGATTAATAATTAAAAAAGTTTTAAGTAATAAGAAATGGATTATTACTTCCATTATAAAACAAGATAGAAAGCTCTCCATAAAAAAAGGAAAATTTAAATAAAAAAGTTAGTTTAAAAAATTTAATTATTAATTTAAATTTAAAAATATTCAACACATCCATACATAAGTACAATTTTAAAAGAATATATATATATGCGTGTATGTATCCAGTACGAAGTTGAACCAAAGCAGCAACAACAATAAGAGCTGCGGGCAGAGCTTTGGCAGAGATTATATTTATGGTTATAACTTCCTTCATAATTTACCTATCATGATGAAACTTGGCATACGGACACATAATCACCAAATTATGGTTCAAAATATTAAAAATTACAGGAGTTATGGAAAAACAAGTAGAGAAGCTAAAGTCGGGTATCCCGTCTTTGAAATACTCTGTACATATGTGTAGAATAATTATGCGTGTATGTGTGTATTTGTGTGTGTCTGTGTATGTCTCGCAGTAACAACAACAGCTGCGGGCACTACTTGGTCTTATGTACATATATGGCTATAACTTCCTGTTAAGTCGGCCTATCATGATGAAACTTGGCATTTGGACTTATAATAACTAAATGGAGGTATTTGCCAAGTTTGAGTTCGAGATTCCAAGAATTATAGTCTCTGAGATCCAGGTGTTCATACGGACAGACAGACAGAGCTAGATCGACTCGTCTCGTCATGCTGATCAAGAATATATATACTTTGTGGGGTCTGCCACGCCTCCTTCTGCCTGATAAATTTTCAGCTCCCGCAAACCTACTCTTGTACATTTTATGTACAGAGTATAAGCACGAATTGCGGGGGAGTGGGAGGGTGTATCTGAAAAAATAAACAAACTTTATCTGCTTAGGGTTCAGGAGAACCTGAATACCAAGTTTGGTTATTCTAGCTCTTGCACTTGCGTTCTTATAGACAAGCAGACGGACATCTCTACTTGTATATATATAAAACAGTTTGTCCTGACTGACTGACTGATTGGCAATCAACGCACAGCCCAAACGGTAAGAGCTAGGAAGCTAAAATTTTGACACATATTGTGTAGGTGAGCACTAAAAAATTCGAACGCCAAAGGGGGGAAAACGGGCTCCAACGTTTGTATGAATAATCTACAATTTTCATCCAATTACCTTCAAACTTAGTTTGTATACTCTCAAAAAGAATACAAGAAAAACTGTATACTTGGTTTTTCACCATTTTTCCTGGGGCATGAAAAAGGGGGGGTTTTCCGTGGAAAAATTGAAACACAATCAACACCCCACAGCCCAAACGATAAAAGTAAGGAAACTGAAATTTAGGCTCAAGTATCCTGTCATAATGTAGGTGCTCACTAAGAAGGGTTTTTGGAAAATTCGAGCTCCAAAGGGGGGAAGTCGAGGTCCAAAGTTGGTTTGAAAATTTTGCATTTCTGAATCGATCAACTTTAAATTTGGTTTTTATAATCTATAAAAGAATATAAGCCAAACTGCAAAACGGTTTTTCGAAATTTGTGTTGGAGCTTGAATTATTGGGGTTTTAATATTTATTCATTTTTTCAAATGAAAAGTTTGTGTTATAAATTTTGTCCGATCGATTTCAAATTTGGGTAATATAATCTACGTAACTAAAATTACAACTTTGCATTTAACGATTTTCAAAATATGTATTTTACAAAAGCAGGCAGAACAAACAATACAAAATATCAAACAGTTGGGGACAACTAAGTATACATACACACACACACACACATGCAAGCAGCTGTTCGTGTAGTTGCGTGCAAACGATTGAAATAGCCAAAGCAAAATGTGAGACACTAATGTGTGAATGTCCATACATGCATCTATGCACATCTATGTATGTACATACATATGTATCTACATATGTATGTATGTACATTCGTCTTGCACTGACAGAGCAAGAAATGTTAATTAATTAAAAATTATATAACATTTTTAAAAAGAAATTTTTTCTTTGCTTAGTGCATTTGGCATTAGGGTTTTCATTAATAACTTTATGCAGCAACAACAAATATCAAATAGTTGAGGACATCACATACACACACTCACACACACAACAAGCAACAAGCAACAGTTCGTGTCTATGTGTGCGGTTCTCTACGTACGGTAAAGAGAAACATACATATGTATGTATGTATGTATGCCTGTGTATGAATATAGCATGTATGTACATTCGTATTAATGTATACATTGGGCAATCGAACACAGTTGTTTGATTGTAAAAAAAATAATGCTCTAAAAACAACAATAACTGCAAGTCATTGGCTCGCTCTTCTTCTTTCGTTTTGACCATTTAATGTTAATTGCAAAGGCAAAACGCCAAAAGTTTACAGTTACAGTCGCTAGGCAACGACTGCGTAAGCGATAGTAAAGCAGAAACCGAATAACGGAGCTACGCATATTCTGCTTCGCATTGCGGGCAGATGTATGTATGTATATGATTTGTTCTTATTGATCTCAATAAATAATTCGATTTTATTATTTAAATATTCTGCTTATTGCATTCAAACTTCGATATTTTGATGGTATCGGTGGCTTCAACTATCGAAAGTTTTACTCTAGCAAATTGATATGAGAATTGTCAGTGCCACTAACCATACAACAGATTATTTGACTGCCTGAATAGTCATGTTTTATATGACAAAAATCCTAATAGATGTGCCTTAAAACAAAACAATATAGTTCATCAAACCCTGCTGGATATGCGAACATACTTACAAGAATGTAAGTATCCACAGGAAGTATATTGTTTAAAAGGAATGATATTATCCATATCTTCCATTATTAATTTGGCTGAAAAAGTTTGGAGCGAATCTGCAGAAGTTTTTTTTGTTGCTACGTCAAAATTAAATCAAGACCCATTCGAAAATTTATTTTATTTAATTAGATCACGTGGAGTCACTAACAGCAATCCCACTCTGTATGAGTTTAATCTCATCATGTCCAAAATGTTGTCCATGAAAGTCTTGACATCAACAACAGTATCGGGGAACTGTGCCCCCGATGAAGATACTATGTTGATTAACATTATACAAGACTGTGGGTCAAATCAATCATCACCAGTGCTAACATCTTCTGAAGATGATGATTTGATTTTCAGTGATGACGAATTAGAATTAGAATTGGCTATAGAAGCAACAGATTTGAATATTCAAGACGCTTTCAATGAGAATGCTTTGCGTTATTTTGCAGGGTATCTCTTGCATAAGCTCTTGAAGAAACACGACTGCAAAGTGTGTTCAAATCTGTTGAAACCGTCCGATGAAGTCCAATGCACTTCCGAGTATTTAATACTAAATAAAAACTTCGGTTACGTTAATAGTAACCTTAAACTTAAAGCTCCATCCGATGATTTTTTTACTTTAATTAAAATACACTTTGATGTTTTTAAACGGTATTTCGAGACAAAGTCTCACAGATTCCATTTGAAAAAAACAATAGTTCAAAAATGCGTATTCATCACATCAAAGTTAGATAAATACGCATGCTGGTTTTCAGAGTCTGGTCCGTGTTATAATCACAAAACTCAATTGCTTAATGAGTTTCATTTTGATTTTAATTAGAAAAAATTGTAAATGGATAACAGATGGGATTGCTGGTAGTAAGAACTCCAGGGTAGCTTTAAATAAATTAAAAATAATTAAGCAGTAGAATTTTTTCTTACTTTATGTTTAAATAATAGCAAATATTAAATATTTATATTTAGTTAATACACTAAATAAGGTAATATTAAGTGGGGAACATGGATTTGACTTAATTTCAAACACTTATAAATAGTAATTAAAATGTTATGCATTTTTGAAATTAAGTCATTTCAAGTCGACTCAAAGGTCCTATTAATTTACGACCCCATTGAAATGTTGATGGCCTCCACGTGGTGTTCCCTGGATACCGATGTAATATGTTTGCTCATATACAATATTAGATCGGTAACAAATTTGAGCGGCGAATTAAAAAAAAAACAATATATATTAAATTATCAAAAGATGTACCTACATACATATAAAGATATATGTATTTTTATAGCCTGTACCCAAAGGGTGAAAGGCTATACTAGTTTTGTGCGCATGTATGTAACACACAGAAGGAGGCGTGGCAGACCCCACAAAGTATATATATTCTTGATCAGGATGAGAAGCCGAGTCGATATAGCCTTGTCCGTCCGTCCGTCCGTCTGTCCGTCTGTCTGTCCGTCTGTCCGTCTGTCCGTCTGTCCGTCTGTCCGTATGAACGCAAGGATCTCAGAAAGTATAAGAGCTAGAATAACCAAACTTGGTTTCCATATTCTCCTAAGACCGAGAAAGTACGAGTTTGAGTTTTTTTTCGATGCACCCCCCCACTCCCCCGCAATTCGTGTTTTTTCTTATAACTTCCGTAATTCTCGGAATTTTGAAATCAATTTTGGTAGGTACATCCAGTTAGTACTAATGTGTCCGTGTGCCAAATTTCATCATGATAGGTCAATTCTGAAGAAAGTTATAGCCATAAGTAAAATCGCTGCTCATGCGCTGCCTCTGTCGGCAGCGCTGCCCGCAGCTGTTGTTGTTGTTGCTGCTTTGGTTCAACTTTGTGCTGCATACATACACGCATATAAACACGCATAGGTACGTGATGTAAATGTATGCTGTTAAAACTAAACATAAACATATATTCTAATTTAATTTAATTAATTAATTCATTAATTTTTTTTAATAATTTAATTTTTTTTTTAAATTTTTTTTTTTTAATTTTTCTTTTTTTGTGGAGAGTACAGGCTATTTTACTGTCGGGCTTGCTCGACTGTAGCGTTCTATCTTGTTATTTATTTAATTACACTTGTTTTACAAATTTTACCACATTTTGCGACCCTTAAATGTACTTATTTTCATAATAAATATCGGCTAATTTGCCAACCGACATTTTTACCAAGAACATAAATAAAATATTTTTAAACTAATATTTTTGAATTAATTTGATTTAAATGCCAACTGACATTTTTACCAAATATTTTATAATTAATATGCAAGTCAAACAAAAATAAGAAAGTCTATCAACAAAATTGCTTGTGCATAAATATAAGTTGAGGCAGGTCATGACAATGTCAAGGCTACTGCCACGCGTTCATATATGAAGTGTCTGCATATGAACACAACATTTGCACACATACATACATATGTAATTGTTTGTTGCTTTTATCGCCATTATGAGAAACCCATACACCATTGACAAACTTCACTTGCATACGCATCCCAAAATACATTGCGACAGAAATATGGCAATAGTGTATGAAATTCTCATGCCCATGTAGCAGGTAAAATCTGAAAACGAAATTGAAGCTGCTGCTCGCAAACAGCAAAAGACCAAATGCACAAATACATATAAACATATACATGTATATATGTGCACGCACACATACAAAGAGCATACGCGGCATGATCCGACCGTCTCTGTTGACTGCCTCTCTGCGAATGAAATGAAATTCGCTCACAGAGAGCACGTATGCGACAGCTCCCAGTCGGGTTAGCCGAAGTGCGACAGCTCCCATTCGGCAAATACCCGAACAGCTATGGGAGCTGTCGCTAACAATTTTGATGGGACGTTTTCGTTGTATGAAATGACGCATCTACATATATGTTGTATGGTTAGTGTCAGTGCTTTTTGATCGTGGCTCATCGCTGCACGGCACTGACACGAGTGCCGTGTTTCATATTCCGAGTTTGTGCGTGACCGTATTGACTCAATATGGCACGAAAAGACTCAAATGTGAATTTAAAATTAGGATATACCCTTATAATTATTCCCCTTTTTTGCACATAGTCTATCTTAAAACGTTGCGTTATCTCTACATATAAAACAGTTTGTCCTGACTAATTGGTGATCAATGCACAGCCCAAACGGTAAAAGATGAAACTTGGACTCAAGTATCCTTTCATAGTATCCATCATAGTGTAGGAGCACACTAAGAAGGGCTTTTGAAAAATTATAGCTCCAAAGGGGGGAAAACGAGCTTTAAAAAATATTAGTTATAGTGGTCATGTTCGTTTAACGAAATAGTTTGGCAAGAACAAAAATGTAACGGGCTACTGAACAATTTTTTGTCAAGAACAGAAAATGTTCATTTAAATACCTTAAATGTCTTCCTACTGGTAACTTACAAGGTGAAAACATATGGGTAGGTTATACACACACAAAATAAATACAATTGGAAACATTATATTAAGCCGGGTTAAGACGGGCAATACCTGCTAGTCGCTATACAAGTATGTATCTACTCGTCTTCTCGTACTGATCAATAATATGTTACATACATTCGCATAAAACTAGTATATCCTATCACCCTTTCGGTACAGGGTATAATAAGAACATTGTTATTTTAATTTTAAATAAATAAGTAATTAATTGATATTATTATTATAAAACACAGCAAAAATGACTTGTTTATTTCCGAGTAAATAAAAAATTACATTTCTTTTCATTTTTGTTTTTATTTTGAGAAAATCCAGGACAGAAGATGTTCGCCTCTAGCCATCAATGGTTAGCATGTGAAATCGCTTCAGAGAGATGCCATTTGCAGTTTGGAGGAAGATATGCGAGAGGTGTTTCATCAAGTGAAGAAACTTAGACTAGAAGATCCGGGGAAGGGGCAACCAGATAGGTGTAAAATATATGCAGGTAAAGAGATTTGCAGCTTCTTCTAATTCAATCGAATTCGATCCATTATGTTTTTGCGTATGATGAATGGCCATAATATGGGGAGGCATTATAATATTATAGAATAATATACCGGACGAGGTGCAAATGAAACACGATACGGGTATCATTTTAATTATATTTATTATATGTTTTCATTAAATAATGTAACATCTTTTAATTCTCACGCAAAGAACTATTTCGGATTCAGTTTTTAATTGTAATGAGATAATCTTTATTGTTATCGTTTTATTATTCAGAATAAACAATAATTTGAAGTTATGTTATGTATTTGATGTTTATTATATCTCCTGTTTGTTTTGTGCAAACATATTATACCATCATATTTTTTACCATTTTCACTTGTTTAGTATTTGTTAGGCATGTTGTATAATTGTTGTAGATTTCTTTCTCCTCCCGGGCTGTCGATTCGATATATGTATGAATAATGTAATGCTATATGAAAAGAATATATCTTTTTATGTTAAAGTCTATATTAACTATAATTTTAACTTTGTGGCAGTGGTAAATCAGAGTATTATCTTTTCTATTCTGTTTCGCTCTGTTCTGTTGCTGGCTCTTCTCTCCTCTCACTAGTTTCTGCTACTTCTCCAAGAAACATTCTTTGCGATTTAAGTAGTTTGGTTTTCCATTGCTGCTGCGCATTTATTTATACATATGCTTATCTATATTTATATGTAATTATGTTTATGTACATACATATAAACGGTTAATGCATTTGTTTTGGATATTAACATGGAAATATTGCTGCTGCTGGCCTCTGCACAGTTCACAAATTGCGATTGAAAAGTGTGAGATTGATTGAAACGATGAAGGAGATTCATAAACAATGTGGACTAGTATGTATTTAAAATACGCCTTCACTTATATTCTGCCTTGCTTACATTTTTTGTGGTGTTTTGTGGTGGTGAGACTCGAAATCATTCCAAAATACGAGCACAATCGAAATCTAAGAGTCGGTCGCCCTCCCTATGTTACGATATACATTTGTTTACTTCTCTACTAGAACATTTCGGCTACTCTAATACCATCTCCTTTTCAGAAATACTATTGTAAGTAGACTATTGTAAGTAGATTGGATTACTTTCATAATCGTTCCACGATGGTGTATGCGTATGGCCATATGTTATGCGTTAATATCATCTTTCTATAACTTTAAGGACTTTTAATAGCTTAAGCTTAATGGGGGCGCTAGTTATGGTTTAAGTAACAACAGATTCGTCAACTTATTGAGAAAGAACTTTTCGAGTTGGGGATTTTCTGAAACAGTCGTTAGTTTGCTGCTGTTCGCTTCGTTTGAAATCACTCTGGCTCTGGCTATGGCTCTAGCTCTAGCCGGCCGTCTTTCCATCTCTGGGGATTGTATTTTTTATGAATTCAGTCTTTTTAACAAATTGATTGCTTGGGTTTGTAAATTTGTTGCTAGATTGTTGTCTTTGTTGTGTCGTTTTGAGAGCTGAAATGCGTATAGGTTGATTGATGGAGGATGCTCATGATGTAATACTGGTACACTTATTATAAGTATGACTGCGTTTTGTTTTGTTTTGTATTTTCATTGTATATAATGCTTATTAAAACTCACTAAAGCCCTGAGCATTTGGTCTCCATTACTTGTTAAGTTCGACAGCAGAAATCGTTGTACAAATATGCCTTTGAATCGTTTTAAAATAAATCCCCGAAAAGTGACAGTGACAAAGATTTGCAACCAAGGCACACATACATAAACAAATATTCCAATAGGTATATGTATTATTTGTGATTTGTGTTGCGGTTAAAACTCAAAATCATACTTTTAGGCACACATTTAATACAAACATCAATTCACATACTAATATATTCTTAGACATATGTATTCACCAATTATCCAAAACTACACAGTTGGGATCTTCGGTTGGTTGAGTTGAGGACAAAAAATAACAATTCTATACGTGTACATACGTTCGTGAACAGATCGAAGTATGTACTAGCTTGTGAACGGATTTACAATAGATTTATACATGTATTATAAGCTTTTTCGTCTTTTAAGCTGAAAACAAAATTCGGTTTCGGATTTGGGTTTGGATTCGGATTTGGATTCGATAATGTTGTTGCTGGCGCCGCATTCATATCTACTCGTACCAATTGCACACCGTATTGTTGTTGCGTATTCATAATTACTTTCACTAATATTAATATGTGTACGATATTGTGCAATACATTTCAGTAAATTAGTTCGTTTCTCGTATCTGTATCCGTATCTGTATCAGTATCAGTATCGTATTCGTTTTCGTTTTCATTTTCGGTTAACTAACATTATTTTGTCGCATGTGTATTATAGTATTTATTATCAATTCATATTTGCTCACTAAACGCTTTCAACATACATATTTGCTTAATATTTGTATTTTGTCAGCTAACATTTGGTATCATAGTTGCTCATTTAGTTATTGATTTACGCTAGATTAAATGCATATACAATTTGTAGTACATATGTATATAGTTAGTATATAGTTGTTTGCCAATTGCTCCAGCTCCTTCCTCTACTATATTATCGTAGTTGCTGCTCTGCTGCTATAAATTTAGTTAAGTTTACTTTCTATATACTCATTACTCATTTCTCATTACGTAAGTGTAAATACTTTAATTTAACAATTTTGCTTAAATAATTTTGCTTATTTCCCTCTCTCGTTACTTGTGTAAATGTACGATATGACACAGTGATATATTCCATAATATACTATATATATATATATATCTATATATACCTTTGCTTTAATACAAATACAATTATCAAGCAAGCCCAGAACATTTAGCTAAAGCGCAGCAAAAATCAAGGCAAGAAACACACGCAACAGTCATATCCTCGCGGACAACGAGATCCTAACAACAGTCCAATATCTACATACTTCTAATACCAGCAACAGCAACAACAACAGCAACAACGACAGCAACAGCAAAGGCAGCCCCCGCCGCGAACATTCCAGGCCTACTAAGAAAATAACAATTGCAAATGAGTTCAAATGCTGACCTTATAAGGTGTATGTTTTGTTTGTTGTGAGTATGTTTTGAATTTGTATCTATTGGGTCGTTCCACGATTAAAGCTTCTGGTGAACAAATTGAATTGAGTCGAATTGAAAATGTTTCCTCGCAGGACTACTAGTAACAATGGCGTGACGTCAGCCCCAGCCCCAGCCCCAGCTCATACTCTATAGTACAACTCAAGAACTAACAGTTCATAAATAAATCTTATTACTGGCTCTTTAAAACTCTACGCGCTATAATAATTAACAATTCGCTATATAAAAACCAATGGCATCAACTATGTTTGCTCTTGTTTTAAACTTTTTGGTTTTTAGTTTTTGGTTTGATATTCACGGTTCAACACTTAAAATGTCTTTCGTATAAAATAAATGTGACAACAATTACATACATAACTGAACAATTTACTATTTAAAATCTGCACCCACCCATCCTCAAACTGGCTTGTGGTGTTCGTTAAAACCAAATACACATAACGCACTAACTTGGCTACAATTTGGTGATTGGTTAGTAATCGTATGTGAAGCTGCGTCAGAACTTGAGATGTACTCGTAACTTGTTGAGTTGCGTTTGGAAGTTGTACTTTGTATGAAGACGAATGATTAATGCTGGTGTTCTTCTATAGAAATAGGTAACTTATATATTCTTGTATATACGCGTGTATGTACGTGTATAAAGTACTCTTAGTTGTACGAGTACGAGTATGTATAGCTCTTATAAATATTTGCTCTTTTGGTGTTCTAAAGTAAGTTTTGTAGTATTCTTTGGGATTAGCTAATTGGGTTTCCACTTATTGCTAACGATGCTCCCTGGCCACCGAAAATAAAACGCTTCTGTGTTTACTCGTATGTAAGTATCTTCTAAGTATGCCTTTAAAAGCCAACCCAAAGGTAACAATGCCTCCGACTAAGAACTGACTAACAGATTGACTAACTAGCTAAAGCACTAGAGTTCAAGGGACATTGTAGGTATTTACAGTTTTATCGCTTTTTATATACTTTATTATTGTTATTAATATACTCGTATTTGTAATTATTTATAGTTCAATTGCATAAAATCTGCTCTTCGTTCTTTTTTTGCATTTCAAAACGTACTATAATGTATGTATTTTTAGTGTTTTCTGTCACGCCGGGGATGGCAATTTGTCAAAAGCTTATGTTTCTTCAACAAAATAACTTTTTAAAAACTCTAGGACTTTGTCATGTCGACAAAGTGGATATACATATGTATATATATTTTACTTTTACTTTTACGTTTGGTTTGTTCGTTTGTTTTAGTGTATAATATTTAGGTTTGTATATTTATGTTCAAATGTTTATAAATATATATAATACGGTATGTTGTATATTAGTGTGTATATCAGACTTTGTTTCATACAAAAAACTAAGCACATTGATTTATCAATAAATTCATGTATTCATTTATGATTTTTTGTATGCGTGTATGTGTAATGTGTAATGTGTGTGTGTGTATGAGTCTTGCACTTGATGTCCATTGTACATCCATACATAGTACATATAGAATGTCTGTATGCATGCATGTGTGTATTTGTATGTATGTGCGTGTGTGTGTATTGTGGGCAAGAGCTTAGGTTTTAATTAATGTGTAGCATGTTCTAATATTTTTGCAATACATATGTATAAATATATAAATATATGTTATGCATGTATATAGTATATGTTTATATAGTAGTATAAGAGGCTTAGCGAAATATTTTAGGCAAATATATTGCTCGAAAATGTTTGTGGTTGGTTGTTAATAGCTTAGAGTTGGTCTCATTTAAATACATACATACATACACACACATATGTATAAGTACATACAGTATGTTGTGGATTTGGAGTAAATGGATTGATTGTTCTGTATGTGTGTATGTACTCGTATATTGAGTTATTTGTTGTTCCTCAAATGCGATTTCAGCAGAAGTTCAAATTACGCGTATGTGTGTTTGTATTTCTTTATTTCACTGTTCACTGTAAAAATTAAATGCTTGGTTTCAACCTTCTGTTCGTGTTTCAATTAAAAACTGTAAACCTTAGAGTTTACATTTAGTTTTCGAAAATGGTATGCTATTTCGTCTAAGATGCAGTTATAGGCACTAAATGGCTGCCCGCTGTTAGGCCTCACAGCGACGGTGTTAACAGAGAAATGTTAATGCAAAGCTTTTGAAGCACTGTTAAGCTACATATAATGCGCATGAAAAGCTTTTTGCTCACTGGAGACTGGATTGGGCAGCCATTTAAATGCCTCCATGTTGTTGTTGTTGTTTATCTATGGATTGCCGTTGTGTCATTGCGATATTTCTTTTGGAAATTCGTTGAAATATTTAAATATCGTTTATGCTTCTTGCAGTTATTTAAGTTATTTTGTATATTATGTATGTATATTATATGTTATTATTAGGTTAGACTCTAATTTGCATTAGTCATTGATAGTTTATCAATTTCGTAGCTAGGGTACTGCGTTAGGTATATTGTAAATTTGTAAACTGTAAATACTCAAAAACAATGCGATCAGCGTCTAATCGTTATCTGCATCTGCAAGCGTAAGCCACCCGTACTATGATAGCCCCACCTGGCTGACTGGCCAAAGGCTACTCACTTGAGATCATCGTACTCGTCACTGCCATTCTTCGAATCACCAGATTGAAAGGAAGCTATGACGGACGAGCGCTGATGTGCCTTTTCCCCCAACTTGTTGTCGTCCCCAAACAACAAGCTGCCATGGCCTGTACCATTGTTACTACTGGCACTCCCATTGTTGGTCTTTTCATCGAAGGCATCAAGGAAAGGATTGGTCGCCGCGTACTGCGCCCGATACGTGCCTAACGTGTGGTAGTTGTTTCCCCCATTAGCGAACGGTCGTGAGCTGCTGTTGTTGCTGCCCGTATAGAAGTCATAACTGTTGGTCGAGCCAGTCATCGAGCTGACGCCACTGCTGCTCGCTGTGGCGCCACCAGATGAGCTGGCCGAATAGTATGAGGAGCTAGTGCTGGTTCCAAACAGCGCTGCTCCTGCACTGCTGCCGCCTGCTGAGCAACTGCTGCCAGCGCCGTTCTTGGGAAGTGTGCCATACAAGTTCATGGCATTGTGATTGCCATTGCCATTGGTGCTTGAGTGGGCGTGCCCGTTACCGTTTCCCAAGCCGCTGCTGCCGAATAGCGTGCTCCCAAAACTCCTATGCTCTGAGCTAGAACCTGATTTATTGCTACTAGTCGCTTGGTTTCTAGAATCGTTCGTGTAAGTGGTGGTGCTGGCCGCGCTGCTACCGACTGTGGTTCCACCTATATACGTTTTGGTCTCTGTTTCCGATGATGATGACGATGCCAGGCTGTCGAATAAGCGCCGTCCACTCGATACAATGGACGAAGAAGTGCTGCTTACCGTGGCGGAAACTGCTCTGGCGTCCTTGCCCTGACTGCTACCCAGATGTCTGGAGGGAGAGGCAGGCTTATGGCTGCTGCTGGTCAGATTCGTGGTGGTGTCCATTGAGGTCGACGATGACGAAGTCGTGTACTTGCTGATGGCACCGGTGGTGGCACTAAGCTTACTTGAACTTACGCTAGACGCGACCAGCTGATAGGTGCCCTTGGGGAGGCCATCTCCTCCACCAGGTGGGGAGGGCGATTCCGGCGATTTAATTGGTGTAAAATGAACGCGCGGTTCGCGCTTTAAGTACTTGGACATGAGCTGACTCGTAGTCATGGCCTGGGACTGCGCGAGCAGTGCGTTGGTGGAGGCCGAAGATTTGTATGAGACAAGATCATCGGAATCGTCGGACGATGTAGTGGGCGCTGAGGTGGCCGTAGAACCAGCGCTCAATACCGTCGCCTGTGATGAGGAGGAGGAAGATGTGGCGCTAGACTTGTTACGCATAGCCTTGTAGTCGTCGGTTGCTGCCGACTTGCCACCGGACGTATAGCTGCTGCTAAAGCTGCTTTTCTTCGTGTCTAGACTTCCATACTTGGAGCTGTAGGGGTCGTCATTGCTGCTTTTCACCTGAGTCTTGTGCGATTCGTAGAAATCAACGCCTTTTCGGGTTGATGTGCTGATAGTGATTCCATCTAAAGTCGCGATGTTGTTGGTTCCGTGTTCTGCACTGGGTGTAGTGGCGTCTATTGGTGCGTCCTTCTGCAGGGGAGGTTTCTTCTGTACAATTGAGTATGGGCTGGCGGTGTCGACAATATTGACCTGCTTTACAGAAGCGGGCGAGGCACCGCGTTTTATGGTATCAGTGCCTAAGAATAGGAGAATACATTGCAATACTCAGACAACCAGGGTTATGGTATAATGTAAGTGCTCTTACTTTTGCCGGAACCCGAACCTGAGCCCGTCGACGCCGAGCTACTGCCTGGGGAGGGTGTGCCTGGAAGTGGCAGTGGCGATTGGTCGGGAATTGCTGAGACCGCTGAGCCCGCCAATTGATAGGGCTGCAAGAGATAAAAGAGAGTGTCGGACGCAAGGGTAGCGTTCTTTTTTTGTTAATTTGCTACGGCTATTTTCGATGTTGGGAACGCAGTACGTGCAGTGGTTCTTCTGTGGTGGTAGTGGTCGGTATTTGTGTTGGCAGTGCGGAAGTTAGGCAATAATTTAGAATTTGTTTTATATCAAGTGTTGGGTGTGCTTCTGAGTGGGTGTAGATACAGGTATAGAAAACGATAGACAGACATTTACAAAAAACAAAAAACACGCACACACTTATTACAATAGGCAATGAAGTTCCTTTTGGTGCATATCTTAAAAGGGATGTAGCCAATTAATTAACCGATTGGGGCTCATTTTGTGTGTAGGGCTTGAGTGTTGAGGTTAGCATGACTTGAGAAAATGTTAGCTAGTTTATGGAAGCTGTGGGTCATATAAATACATGGGTGTTGCATGCAAACGGAGTGCCATGAACAATGTGCAGACAAAAAACTCTGATAATCGGGCTGCAAATCGTATGAGCAATGTGGGATTTCCAGATATCTCTAACCATCGGTCATAAAATCTAAACATTTTCAACTGAAACTATTTCACATTTTGGACTTTCGTAAATACATTATTAAGTGCGAAATCGCCAATTCTTCATCGTTTCATATTCTGACCTATGAACTACTCTGGGCTTACCAGTATACGATATATGTATATAATTAAAAAAATATTATATATACATAATAACTGGAGTGCATTGTAGACCGGCTTTTGACTCAAGTGCTTCCTAAACACAGCCACATCCGTAGTGCCAATTGCATAGATCTTATACCCTCTATGGCTTGAAATAAATCTGATATGAACTACTCGTATGTACTAGGCTGACTAAAAGGATATGCGTGATAGTTAATGAGAATGTACAATGAATTTGTATGGCGCATTTACATGGTTCGGCACGTGTAACAAGGATGTATTGGATTGGTTACATATAATGTTGGTATATATTAATGTAAGTATATAGAGATTATATCTATATGTTTTGATTTTACCAGTAGTGGGCCAATCATGCTTTATACGCCGTTTACATAGTTATCACATCGCTCAAATCATTGTCAATATTACCATAGCATGTTATAGTTAGTATTTTTAAAGCATTTATATCACAATTACAACGTCGATCAAAGTTCACAGAAAATTATGAATTCTTGTTGTTATGAAGCACAAATCAAGTCAACAACAAAGAATGCTTTACATATTTAATTAATAGTTAGTTCAGTATGTACGTAAACAAGTAGATATCTTATATGTATATATGTATTATTACTCTTAACAAACGGCCAACAGGAAAAATTAAATCAAAAAAGGAAGAAGAAGTTGTAGAAAGTGTGCTAGTGTGGTTGTGGCTGTGATGGCAGTATTTCCTCGGCTCAGAATTCCCTCATCAAAAATATAAATAAAACAAACGAAACTCTCGTTCTAACATAAAAGACCCATGGAAACTCGCTGTCTAAAGCTACAATCAGACTGGAAAATAATTTGCACCCAAATTCGCCGATTTTTGAAAATATGTCATGCATATAATATTAATTTAAATCGCGTAAATAATGGTTTTATGGTATGAGTACTATATACTATATATGTTTTGGAGCGCTAACGATTATAAACGTTTGCAAATGCACTTCTTGCCCAATCCACTAAAGCGTTTTAATAACAGACTGACAGTTCTATATCAATAATGTCATTAATGAACTTTTTGTTACCAAATAATGCTACTATTATTCAAGTCAGTAATTTTGTTATCCAACTGAAAACGCCTTTTTAACTTTTTAATTAATTAAATTTAATTTGAAAATGTCCCTAAGAAACCGGCTTGCAAATTACTTTTTATGGTCTTCTCAGAAAAGGCATCGGAGGGTGTACAAATAACTTGCCAGTCTAATCGTAACACCCGAGTAAGTACTATTGTGTGGGTATAATTATGTACTTGTATAAATGTTGGTTTATTGTAATGTTTTAGTGTTTCAAAAAATTGCTGTTGTAAGCTGTTGTTGTTGGTGTTCCTAAACGATCTTTATCTGTTTGCTGATGTTGTTGTTTGTTATCGTCTGCAGTTTTAGTTGTTTGTGGCTGTTGTTGTGGTTGTTTACCTGTTGCACCGCTTGTTGCAAGGCTCGATGCGATTGAGCTAACTGACCCACTACTGATTGATACAGATGACTGTTGGCTGTGGCTGAGAGCTGATGATGGCCTTGGGAGAGTATGTTGGTTACCGAAGTGGACGAGCGTAGAAGGTTGCCCGCCGCCATGAGCTGCTGCTGCTGCTGCAGTAGGATTTGTTGTCTGTCCGCTTGCAACACATTGACTTTGCTTCCACGCTGCCCTGTTGACTCGCCGCGCCGACCTGTCTACATAGGACTCTGTATTAATCAATATTAATGTGAACGTAATTTGGTTGATGGGGGATTTGATTTGATGTCTAAGGCTGGGTCAGAACTTTTTATGCATGTATGAGTGTGTGTATGTGTGTGTGTTTGCGTGTGTGAAAAAATCTTGAAACGTAACGGTTTCTGTGCCGCATTCAAAGAGTGAAGGGAAAGGAGACCAGACTGCGAGTGTGCCTGTAGCACTCATTCAAAGCGGAATAAAAACACTTGCTAATATGTATGCATGTGCTTGTTGGTATATACGAATATGTGATCTATTGTGATCTGATAATTCCTCTCTCTCTCTCTCTCTCTCTCTCTCTCTCTCTCTCTTTACAAGTATGTGTGCCTGAGTCTGAGTGTGACTGTGACTGTGGCTCAAGAGAGTTTGTGTGTTAGTGTGTTGTGTGCTTTAATACATCACGCAGTGATTACGTTACCTGAAGCAATGCCCGCCATGTTGCTCATGCTGCCCCCTGTGGCCATGCCACCCATCAGTGCACCTGCCGTACCGCCTATATGCTGTGCCGAAGGCGCGTGATGCTGTGCCTGCGGCTGGGGCCAAATCTGCAGCAGATATTTCAGTACCGCTATGGGCTGGGCATGGTCGATATCGGTACTAGGCTGGGCATTGGCTGAGTGCAACATGAGCGGGGGTCCCATCACTGTGGCCAGAGCTTGTGCGGACATCTTATTGCGTTCGGAGTTGGAAACGACGAGCGACAAATGGTCTAGCAGGAAAACTAGTGTTGCCTGCAAATGCAAGGAAAAATAAATAATACAGTTAACATATGTGTGTCTGTTAGATAACGTCAAAAAATTAGCTAATTTCGTTTTCCATTTAGGCTACCAAACGAACTTATCTGGAGAGGGAAGTGTGACATTGCCGCAATGACGATATCATAATCTACACCAACTTACCCTGTTCGCCCTAGGCAGACAATCGAGTATGCTAAGCATGAGCTTCGCATTTCCTTCTGGATCATCAGGCAGGCACACAGCTGTCGACAAATAATATATTAACGATAAGAATAAAAAAAAAGGGCTAATCTCTTACCCAAAGCATCTACTGTCATCTGAAAGAGACAGCGAGTGAACAACGGCTCCGGTAGCTCCCTGAGATAGTCCTTCAGCACGCCAGTTATGACATTGATATCAGGAACATGTTCCGGGCTCAATTCCACGGCCCGGCTGTTGCGTTCAAAGGCTTCGCGCAGCAGACGTTTCTTTGTTGCCGAACCACAGAGGCGGTAGAGCCCGATAATATCGAGGCCGCGTCTCTCCACCTCCTCGACACAGCGGCGCAGCACAATTGGCACAGGGGCACTTCCAGGGGCCCCCTTTGACTCGCGACTAACGACTGTTTCTAAGTCAGCACCGAAGAGTGTGGGATAACCGGCACGCAGACTAGGAAGGCCGCGACGTTTATACAGTGCGATTGGATCGGTGTGGCGCATGCGTATGTAAATAGTACCCCGAGGTTCTACCTTAAGCGCTAGTTGGTGCAATGGAGACTGTCGAAGTACCGCAGACAGGGAGATAGCGCCACGGTAACACAGCTTATGTCGGTGCTGTGGATCCCAGGAGTATACCAGTACGTCCAGCTGCTTATTTCCCACCAGATCCAGCTCAAAAGACTCATCCCAATCAAACTGCAGATCACCAGAGCGCACAACGGTTCGCGCTTTGTGCACACGATCGCATTCGATGACACAGTACAGATCTCGGGTAAGGTTCTGTTGGTTTGCTGCTGCGTGCTGGGCGCCCAGCTCTGGAGCGGTTCGCAGTCCTCGTCCAGCCAGCAGATGTATCCAGAGCATTCCTGAAACGCCCCCAATGTCCACAATCGGCTTGTCCAACTTATACTTGGCAAACTCAGCTGGATTGATGTCAATTTGACGATGCGGGCGCGGAAGTGTAGCGCTTGGTGTAGGCGCTGGACTTTGATGGCCACCGGTGCTCATGATGCTGCCACTGGGACTAGCTGGACCAGCAGACAGCTCAAGCAACTGACGCATACGACGTATGCTAGGCGAGCGTATGGATGACGCGCCTCCAATGTGCTGTGACGACATCGAGCGCACAGGCAGCGCGGATATGGGTCGGGTGAGGCCAAGATTCCGATCTAGTGT
Organism: Scaptodrosophila lebanonensis; assembly: GCF_003285725.1. Classification (NCBI taxonomy): domain Eukaryota; kingdom Metazoa; phylum Arthropoda; class Insecta; order Diptera; family Drosophilidae; genus Scaptodrosophila; species Scaptodrosophila lebanonensis. Next base: position 2,182,795 of record NW_022060538.1, read on the forward strand.
CCCCGCGCCAAGTATACCTGTGCGACTGGAGTAAATGCTCTCCGTCTGCAATGGTATAAGGCGGATGCATATTAATATAAGTGATTCTCTTATCTTCGCGGGATTTCTAACTATTTTAATGACATATTTTCAGCATCACACTCCATCAGGAGCATTTGCTTGAACGAATATTTATTGTAAACATAGACTTTCGGATTCAACAAAATGTTCTGTCCTCTCTAAGCACTTTTTTTTAGAATACGAACGGTTTGGAAGATTTTCACTACAATTCTGCGGTTACATAAATGTTCCGTTTTCTATGATGCAGCTATGCAGTGATGAAGCCTTTTTCCTAGCATTTTGTAATTTTTGGCCTCGCATCCATATGTCTTTCAAAACATATTGATACCAATGGTATTTAATATTTATTCAATATCGCTCACTAAATAGTGTTACCTGATCCATTTTTGACTGATCATATATGAATATGTGTTATATAAATATTTTTAAAAGATTAGACTATATATTAAGGCTATCTAATCAGTTGTGCACTACACCAATACTTACGTTCTTGAGCGCATCGTGTATGTTTTCCGCACTACAGGAGAAGCGATGTGAGCGTTGCTGGGAAAACATATCGCGTGTCATACGCATCTGCTCGGCGATGGCGGAGCTGCTAGGCGCTCGCCTTAGCCAGGCTCGATATTCATCTGCCGTAAAGATCGAAGGGCTGGCTGTAATACGTTGCCGCAAATCACGACTTCTCCGCGCATCGAACTCCGGTGCCGAAATGTTGCCGTCACTCTCGTCCAATATGCGATCTCCAATTCTCGCACGTATACCCTGGAGTCTTACACCGGGACGTTCGCGAGGCAGCGAATTGAACTTGTTAAGATCGGGAGCGCCGGCTAGAAGGGCAGCGGTTGCACCTCCCACACCGCTGGCCCCACGTGGCATGCTACCAATGGCGGGCCGATTGTAATAGTAGTAGCTTGGTCGTGGGCCAATCGTGGCCTCTGTGTCACTGGAGTAATCAAGGTTGGGCCGAGATCGTCGGGTAAGTGACTGCGCACCCGCATTCGTCTGTCCATACTTAGAAACACCGCCGCGCTGCTGCTCGTAACGTCCGTAACGACCTAGAGTACCGCCCACACCCATGGGCGCTCCACCAACTCCCGTGCCAGGTTTTAGGCTCGAACGTAATAGGGAATGTCGGCCCAGGGAGTTGGAATAGTCTGCATACTCTACACGCGGTAGGTGCTGATCAGAACCGGAGCGCGGGAAACGTGCATGCTGCTGTGCCAAACCCACACCCGTTCCCGTGGACATACGACGCGAAGGGCCTCCAGGGTAAAATGCGTGCACCTTCTCTGCCAGGCTCTCCAGCGTGCCCGCGTTTTGATAGTAGGCATGTGAGGGCGCAAACGCATGACCTTTTGGTTGTTCAGTGATGACAGAGGGTGGTGGTGGTGGCTTGTAGCCCCAGCTTGGCGGGTCCCCAATAGCATTGACGCCAGCACGTGTATTGTAGTACATATCGAGCTGCTCCGATTGCGGACTGTAATTGTTCAAGCCCAAACCCAGCCGAGAGCGCGACTCGGTCATCTCACGCCCGTCACCTGGGTGTAGGAAGAAAAGGAACACGATAAGTATTTCAAAACTGGCGCACATGTCGAACTACCTGTACGTCTTTCTCGTGATGATCGCGAGCGCGGCATACGATCCGTCTCGTCCAAGTCTTCTTCTCTGAGATCGCGCTTGATGACCACTACTGGCGGCGGTTTCTGCTCCGGTCGAGATAGCGTGGGTGGACCTGGAGAACCGGTGCCGCGATTACCACGCCGCTGGCGTATAGCAAGTACCAGACGTCGCGGAATTGACATGATAATGACGACATCGTCCAGCGACATGTGCGTGACGTCCACCAAATTAACGGCCAAGATTTCGTCGCCCACCTAATACACAAATATACAATACAAATTAGCTTATTCGAAAATATAAAGGTTAAAGTAAAATTGGTTTACTAAAAGATTTAAATTTCACTTTATAAACGCGGCTATTAGTGCACACATATTTTATTTTATTTATTATTTATGTTTCGATCTCTTTTAGATGAAATTTCCAATAGTTTTACTCAATTATACTTTAAACCTTTAAGGTCAGCATCCTAATTGGTCTGCTAGGAACTCATTTGATTGTGAGCTTAACTACTATTTTTCGCTCACCCTTAGGCATCCACTATTGTACACAGCCGATTCAAGCGCAATACGAGAAATAAAGACACCATCGGTGCGATCGGCGCCGTTCCCTTCACGTATGTACAGGCCTAAGGTCTGACCAGGCCTTTTCACAATCTCAACCAGCTGCACCGTATGTCGGCCATCGCCTTTGCTCATAAGCTTGTGCGCCGCCTCGACGGCTTGCTTACTTCCCATGCATCGCGGCTCCAGAATGCGAACAATCATTTCGCCTCGTCGCTCCACCGCCTCCAAAGCGGCAGCCGTGTTCGGATCATGATCATTCTCCACTGCTTCTATCTGCCGAAAGATCTCGGAACTAATCCCACTAACTTTTCGAAAGTCACCCTGTAACAGCACCGGCTCCTTGACGCCGCCGGTGGCATTCTGACCGCGTTGCTGCTGCTGATTACCATGATGTTGTTGCTGGTGATGCGACAGTTGCTGCTGTTGAAGGTGCTGCTGCTGTTGATTGCCCAGTCCGGACAGCTGGTTGGCAGGTAGCGGACCGGGCGGTGCACGTCCCGGGCTGGCGGTAACATCAGGAACTGATCTTCCATTTTCCTGCAAGAAAACCCATGAAGAAGTTCTATGAAATTTGTTTTTAAAGTAGCGTTAAATTGTTGCATTAGATAGGTTGTAGCCAAGTGCACTCCGGTAAGTCATTTAGCCCCGCATTTATTATGGATGGTATACTAAACTACTTACACTTTTTCGGCTAAAAATTTAAGTTGTCTTCTGCTTAAATATATTCGGCTGGCACGTTTGCAAACTAAAGCCAAAGATGAAGCCGCGGCTTTAAAGTACAATGCAAACAGAAATAAGAAACAAACAGATTTTGAACAAGTAGAGAAGCTAAAGTCGGGTATCCCGACTTTGAAATACTCTGTACATATGTGTAGAATAATTATGCGTGTATAAATAAATAGCATTTTTAATTTTGTCTGTGTATGTCTCGTGTGCCTGAGCAAAGCAGTAACAACAACAACAACTGCAGGCACTACTTGGTCTCATGTACATACTATATATGGCTATAACTTCCTATTATATCGGCCTATCACGATGAAACTTAGCATTTGGACTTATAATAACTAGTTTGCCAAGTTTTTGTTCTAAATTCCAAGAATTACGGGAGTTACGATTTGCGGGGGAGAGAGGAGAATTCCAAAATACACATTTTCTGCGTATTCACTTAAGGCATCTGGGACTAAAATTGTGTGTCCCTAGGTCTTATAGTCTCCGATATATAGGCGATAATACGAATGGAAAATCGGGAAAACGCCCATAGGGGGGAATTGGGGGTTGTTTGGTTATGCAGTCGCCACAGCCAAAAGGCAACAATTCATCATAGATACATTTGTTTAATTCGATCACAAAATCACTCAATTTGTAATCTTGTTCTGTGCAGCAAGTTGAGCCATTTAACGTAAACTTAACTCATTATTTGCTTTGTCGCTCAAATTCCTATTTTCCTTACGCATTTTTCTTAATTTGCTATAATTTTGCCTAAGGCTCTTAATAACGAACTTGTACTATTTGTATCGCAACCAAGCACTTATAAATAAATAGCATTTTTAATTCGAACAATTTCGCACCGTTGAATATTAATTCTTGCCTATTATTAGTTATAGAAAAGCCTATAACTACACAGGGGGGGAAATCAAAAAAATAAAACAAACTTGCACAGCGTACACACATAAGGCATCTTTGTGCAAAATTTGGTGTCTCTAGCTCTTATAGTCTCTGAGATCCAGGGCAGACGGACAGACGGACAGTCAGGGCTATATATACTTTGTGGGGTCTGCCTCCTTCTGCCTGTTACATTTTCAGCTCCCGTGAACCTAATATACTCTTGTACATTTTAAGTACAGAGTATAAACATTTAACATTTAAATAAAATCCCACAGCGTACACATATAAGACATCTGTGCAAAATTTTGTATCGCTAGCTCTTATGGAAAGTACAAATCAACTCGTCTTGTCATGCTGATCAAGATCCTTATACATTGTGGGATCTGCCACTATATTATATAATTCAGCCAACCAGTCTTGTATATAGCACACATATTTCCTATAATAAGAATTCGAGAAACGGTTCCTTTGAACAGCACGGTTGGTATAAAGGAGTGACTGAACTAGACGTGCTAGGCCTGCAATATACAATTCTCATTCAATATTTTTAAGAAAGACAAAAAAAAAAGAACTGGAGGGGTAGGAGAGCGAAAAATCCATGCAAATATTATTTTGTTAGCTTCAATGTCCGAAAGGGCCGACAACTGCAATTTGTGTCACTGAGCCGTCACTCAAAATTCTCTGAGCTCGAGCAGAGCGTTATGTAAGCCTTAAAAAGCTTGAAGCAAATGTACCGCCCCAACTACTCAATGGGCTCCTTGGCCATGCAGCTGACCGCCGACCTGCCCACCGGCCTTTGCACTCCACGTGATGCCGATGATGTCACACGAAAGTTAAAGCAACAAAAAGCAATGTTTGTAGCTTTTGGACCTGCTTGTTTGATATTCATGGTTCCGCACGAAATTCGCTTTAAACGAAGTTCGACGTTGGCGGCAGCCACTCCACCACTTCTTCATTTCCACCAACAGAGGCACCAGCAGGAAGGGAAGTTTTTAATGGATTTATTTTGGCCACCCACCCATCAAACAATTTCTCGGCTACTGGTGTTGAGTGCGTTTTCAGTTGATATTTGCTGTTAGCTGCTTTTCAGGCCTGCAGGCAAGTTGTGGTCAACCAGAGCAAAGTGTGTCTTCATGGCATGCAGTCGTTCTGAATTCAGAATTGGTCGTTCGTCCATTCGCCAGCGGACCCATGGTGCTTGCTGGCACAGATACTTTCTGCAGTTGTCAGTCATATTCCTGTTTTTCGCAAGTAAAAATCTTTCAAATTGGAAAGCTTTGACATACATACGGGTATGTTGCTGCTGGTACATTCATATTTGATGTTGATTTTGTTGTTTTGCGTTCTCTCTTGTGTATATGTGCAGCATTTATTCCTGAACTTTGTCAAAGTTGAGGCTCTTGTTCAAGTTATATGAAGCTCCCATTCATTGTTGAATACCCTTACTTTGCCAATTAGTTCTTACTCCACAATCCCTGCCTTGTGTACCCGTTTCTTGGCAAGGCCCTGAAGCTTGCCCTCCTCCTAGCATCTTCAACGTACTTCAACTATTAAGGAAGCTTTACTGCACTACCGAATTGTTGAGTTTGATAGACATCTTATTTCTGTTGTGCACTACAATATAACTTAAATCTCGCATTGTTCACTTTGGTGCGGATTTGAAGTGAATAACACAATTCGAGTAGTTTACAGAAACATAACAATTTCAGTCGCCGGAGGCTCACTTAAACATTGACAATCATATATTCAACATTTTCATTTGCTCAACTAAAGCAGTTAGAAATAGCACCTATTGTTCTTAATGTTATTATTTCTGTGCACAGAAGCACGCCTCCTTGCGTGTTGGAAAAGCATAGGCTGGGCGTATCACGCTGAATTAAACAACGAAATTCAATAAGGCACTACTAAAACAGTTGAGTTAGTGAGTCCGCTCAGGGCGCTACACAAAAAACCGTAAACAAGAAAGGAATGCTCAGCCCACTGCAAAAATAGGTTACATACTAAATTAGTCTCTCTACCCTATTCTAGGCACGATTGCTTGTAAAGAGCAACACTAATTAAGAATGAATTATTGAAGAATAATCACAAACTGCTTTAAATCCAAGAATATGCGACATGAATGCTTGAGCTGTAAAATTTGAGGCACACTTATTGTTCACAAAAGTGAACAAGAGCTCAGAAGTTAGCATAGGGAGCACAAGCAGTAGATAGGCTAAACAACAAATCTCGGTCTAAAAATAGCCGCATGCAGCAGTGGTACAGACCAACGCATAGTAGATAACAGAAAATGCATAGGCAAATAGGACCGCGGCAGCGTTTAAGGGTGGGTGCACACTGCGTTTAAGAAAGGCTTGAAATATACATATGGAGGGGAAATCCACTTGACACCGTTAGGATAGAATAAGACAAAAAATGTAAAATTAGAGTAAGTACAATGTTTAGAAAATAAGAAAGAGTAAAATATTGAATTATTAGTACATAAGAAAAAAACCTAGTAAATAAGGCAAAAATTGTATAAATACTGAAGGAATTTCAGAAATAAAATCAGAATGAAATTGGAAATTTAAGCATTGGTTTGTTTCCTTTTTTGTTCTCTCAGAGACGCTCTACACAGGATAAAGTGTAGCCTCTGATAGTGAATAGTTCCTAGCTGTATAGCAAGGAACTATTTACACTTATTTTACCATCCAAATGCATGCCCCTTGCAGAACAGCCGAAAAATGTTCCTTTAACTCAACTTTTCTTCAAGTGAACTAAATAAATTGTGGGGTCTGCATCGCGTACAGTACATATGGGGTGACGGTGTAATGGACACGCGATATCACCGAGCAACAGTCTGGCATCTACGTCCCTGTACGTCCCTGTATATGTGTACCACGCTCACGTTCGGGTATGTTTAAGCTGTCAGCATGAAATTTATACACTTTTGCGGTCAACTCTTCATACACTTCCCGCTCACCAACTATTCCTAACCATTACCCACTCAGTCAAGTTCAACGCAATCATTTATATGCTCGCTTTCACTTAACCATCGAGGAGCAAAGTGGCAAGATTTGTACGCTCTTCTCGAACGGTGTACAGTTTATGGCTTGTCTGCTTTATAATTGCAAACGTTAGCAATAAATGATTTACTACAGCCCACACACCCAATTAAAAACTAAATAGCTTATTAACCGTACAATCCAATAAGTTGGCGACTCTGTCGAGTCTCGTATCTAACCACCCTTTCCATCTGACCCGATGTAAGAAATGCAAATTACTGGCACTAACGGGCAGCCATCCTCACTGTCGACCATGTCAGTTAAATGGGGGCGCACATAAAGAGCTTGGAGAATATCTTACGACTTGTACAGCACCCACCCACACACACAAACACATATCTGCGTAGTTTATACATACATGAGTCATGGGCTCTAGGGTTGTCGCCCCTGCTTGCTTACTTGAGTGATTTAACTTTTTAAACTCACTTAAACTTCACTACGTTGCCTTCCGCTTAGTCAGCAGCAGCTACTTGTGTTCCGCTTTTAAATACACACACAGACACACACACACCCTCTCTAACTCATGAAAGAGAAGCCTAAGAATGCGCCTAATTGAAAATAGTCGACACTCTGCCGATGACATCATGACGATGTGCAATGGCTTTTAGCTGATTTTTTAGAAATTCAATTTCCTTTAAATTGGTTTTAATAACAAGTCCGGACGCGTCCCATCCACGCGTCCTGCTACCGCAATTATACGGCAAGTATTTAGTAGAGTCATTAAGTTCCATCCTGAGGTGAAACATATTTAGTTTTTTAATAGCCATATCTACGCGTTTAAATTCTAAAACGCAAAAATACGAGTTTATACTAGTACTACATAGGGGTAGGTGGCAGTGGAAAAACGAGTGCAAGTTGGCAATCATAATCGAAATGGCGTGACTACACAAATCAATAAAAACAATTTCAGTGTCCAACTAACGGAAAAAGTGCTTTCATTGGAATTTGAAAAAATTGTAATTAAACTGAAACACACGTCATTAGGGCAGGACTTCTGTCCATTTCAACTGGCATACAAATCGGGATACTATATGTGTACTACATAAATGGGAAATCAATAACTCCATTTTACAAATACAGCTATCACAGTTTCTAATAAAAATGTATTTCATTATTTTTATACCCTGTACCCGTAGGGTAAAAAGGGTATATTAGGTTTGTGCAAAGTATGTAACATACAGAAGGAAGCATCTCCGACCCCATAAAGTATATATATTCTTGATCAGCATGACGAGAGAAATCGATCTAGACATGTCCGTCCGTCTGTCCGTCTGTCCGTCCGTCTGTCCGTCCGTCTGGATGAACGCGAGGATCTCAGAAACTATAAAAGCTAGAATAACCAAAGTTGGCTTCCAGATTCTCCTAGGTCCGAGTAAGGACGAGTTTATTTTTTTTTTTTTAATTTTCCCCCCCTTCCCCCGCTGCAGAATTTCGTCAATAGCGTCCACATTTCAAATGCTACCTAAACCAAACTTTGCACACATAATTTATATATAATTGTCTACTGTTGTTCAAAATTTTATTCAATTCGGTCAATTCTAAGAAAAGTTATTAGCGAAACAAATTCTCGCCAGTACAACCTCCCCAAACTGCAGCAACAAGTTCGCTCTTCTTCTTCCTCTTTTTGCTGCTGCTTTGGGCGCATATAACTCAGTGACGGAAGTTTAACTGGGTACAGGGTATTACACTGTCGGGCTTGCTCGACTGTAGCGTTCTCTCTTGTTTATTTCTATAATATTGTGATATTTTTTTATTGTTTAATCAAATATGTTTGACTTAGTTAGCATTAACATTAGCTATATCAACTCATCCTACAATTCTGATACTTAATGCTTATTTTTACGCCTTCTTCTGCGCGTTACATACTTACAATCAACACTAAACTAGTATAACCTTTTACCCTTTGAGTAAAGGGTATAATGACAATGAACATTTTGCGCATATTTTCTTGATAACCATTCCCACTGTCGTTCAACCCTTGCCGCCTTAACTCTGTTCTTCTTTTATAAGCAATACTAGCCTGGCGATGAATAGCGCATTGATTGATTGGTGGAGGGTGTGATTTATTATGCGTAGACATAAGCTTTGTGTTTGGCATATCTCCGATGGCAGCCGTGCTTTAGTGATTTACAATTTTAGTACCAAATACCCAAAGCATAAAAGTGTATACTAGGTAAGTGCGAATCTATGTAACACCCAGAACTAGGCGTGGTAGGCTCCACAAGGTATATATGTTGTTGATCAGTTTGACTCGTTAAGTCGATCTAGCCATACATATCTGTCTATCCATCCGCCTGTATGGATGCAAGTATATCGGAAAGTAGAAGGGCAAAAATACCCAAAAATCATAATCAGATTCCCCTAAGCTCTAAGCAAGACAAGCTCCCGCAATTAGTACACTTTTGTCGAAATTTTAATCCAACTACAGCAAATTATCATTAGCGGTTGGTTGCAAATTAAATAATTGAATAAATATACAAGTATATGCTTGTATTATTTATTGCATTCCATTCCTGTTTTTTGTATCGTCAGCCCTAATTCCAAAACGAGTAGAAGAATGTAGGAATGAGACGTAGCTGTGAACTAAACTGAACTAAATATGTATGTAGTGTAGTGGTCGAGATAAAAACTAAGAAAACCACAATGAATTTAAATGTGCACACATGAAACAACCATAAAACCCAGCACGATTATGATATTATGCAATGAAACGCATTTATAATGAATGTCTATTAGAATAAGAAATCAAACTCGCGGTTCCGTACCTACTAGGACGTCCAAAAGAGGGCAATCGACGCAGCCAGCCAGCACCATCAGCATCAACACGTCAAAGAGTAATGTGTGATGTGGATAACTAAACTAAAACTAAAAAAAACTAAAACGAAGATGCCGAAAAAGGAAGCAGCAGATGAAAAAAAAATCCTGAGAAGTGACAGAAGAAAAGTGTCTAAAATTTGTGAACGCAGACCATTTCACACAGAATACTGGAACGAGAATCAATGGCACTTGCAGGATGGGTTGTTAAATTCTTTAACTTGGACATACTTGTCTTTGCTCGCTCGTCGAAATGTCAACGTTCAAGTATTGTCGGGTACAAGAATAGAATTTCATTTCAATATTTCAAGTGTCATTTGATACGGGACATGACGTGACGACTGGTGCAAGTTTGGGAGAGGGATACTCCAAGAATTTAGGGGGACTCATATTTTTGAATGAATTAAATGTACTCCTCTTAGAAGGCAAGCGAAATTTGCAGGGTCTGTCATTTTAATTGCTATATTTTCTTTATGTACTTATTTACAAACAAAAAACAAAATTTGTTAAGCTATTGCCGTTGGCGCTTGGGCTTTTGGCTTTGGGGCGCCCACAGTATATCATGGCTTTTTAAATAATTTATCTTACGCGCATTCATTTGCTTAAACGTCTGTAAATGTTATTGCAACAAAATATGGAAAAAAGAACGCTTCAGTGCGCGTTTATATGCACATACAAAGTAATTCATGACTTTTCCTGCGCGTGTTCCTGTTTTTAATGAAATTTCCATATATCACCCCATTGAATCACGGCATACACATATTAATAAAACATGTACTAAAAATCTACTAGATTACTAGAATATTTTGTGGCAAAAGTAATTAAGCTTAGCTCCACAATAACATCTAATTATTGGGCGTCAATTATGGCCAGAAATTGTATTTCTTTGAAGTGGAGGATATGGTAACTTGTTGGGGATAATTTGCGAAACAAATCGCTGAGCATCTAACCTTAAATAACGGATTGTAGAATACAACGATACACATGAACACGTATTTCGAATGCAAATCTATGTATATTACATACTTATTTTTGTACACATGAGAATGTTTCGAGGCAGAAGCCAAATTAAGCAAGTTAGCTAATTACCGCCACGCAGCTAAGCGGTTTGCTCCAACTAGTATACTCATCAATACATTATCTATAGATATTCCATTTATCACTTCAAATTTGAGCATAGTGCCAAGTTCATGGTACAATCGTAGCAACGGACAAATTGTGCTACCTTAAACTTATTGTCCTTTTCAGAAATTGCATTGTTCTGTGCATCTTAAGCTCATTAGTAGAGTCATGCAAACCCTACTCCTGTGTACCCCGTTTTCGGTACAACTAAAATTAACTTCACAATATGATGACGTATTTTAAAAATTGTGGTTAATATATCTTTTTTTAAAAATAACGTTTTAACTAAGTAAAATTTTTCTACCGATCGCGATCGGTCGTATGAGAGCTCCAACTTATATGGTTTGTAATACACTTGATCTGCGTACAGATACAAACGGACATATCAATTGCCATTCATCTCTTCGTGCTGATAATATAGGTGTGTTTATTTGACGCTTAGACTTTCTAGTATAGTCTTGCAACCTTCGGGTATAAAAACTCTGGCAAAAATCTAAACTCACCTTGCGGCCGCTGTTTCTAGTCAGGAAACACCCTGTGGTGGCGGTGTCGCACATTAACTTCGTTACAGGCAACACGACGACGTCTTGCAAATGTCAAAATGTGTTGCCAAATTCCAATTTGAGTGTTTGGGCGGGTGTTTGTGTGCCCCAGTATTTTAAGAAAGTGCGGGCGTTTTGTTGCCAACGGCTCACGAATCAACAACAGCAACAAAGCTGGAGATAGCGTGGGCGCTCGATGACGATGAGAACAAGGGCGAAAACGTTATCGTAAGTTGCGTGTGAGCTGCGTGGATATCATGAGCTGGTCACAAACCGAAATACATACATATGGACTTGCAAACATGTATTTACACAACAACACCGATGTAGAAATGCGAAGATATACATATATTTCTAATTTAAATGATAGTTTCTGCACCTCAATCCCGCCTCGCAGTCCTCACAGTTTCGATATCGTAGCTTAGTTTCGTTTCGCAGTTAATTTATGTTGCTTATTGTTACATTTGCTTGTTGTATGGTTTTCGCCGTTTCTATTGTTCCTTTTACTCGGTGGTTTCGTAACTGTTACTTAAGTTATAATTTGATACGTTCAATGAAGCTTCGGTTTTTATGTGAGCTCGTGGACTCCTCGATGACTGCTCACATCGTAATTCCAATTGCTTTCTTCCGATTTCCCTTTTATCCGCTTTCACAGGATTCTATGGCACACACGGATTTTGTAAACATTGATAGCGGTACTTATTGCTGTATATGTATAGTATATTATTTGTTCGCCTCTGTAGAGCTGGAAGATTTCTATTCTATTCTGACTGGCTACTTTTGCAGAAATTCTACAAAAAGGTCTTGTTGGTGTTGATAAAAAAAAATTTAAATTAATGGTATGGTTAAATAGTTTTCATGTAAAAAATTAAGATACCTTGAAGCCCAGCCACTGGCAAAGACAAATATTTGTCGGAAATTTACGTATCATTGCATGTTGTAATAATAAAACAAAACAAGATTTCCATTTAACAACTCGCATATATTATGTATGCCTTAACATCGTCCTTTGAACATTGCGGTTGAAACAAAATAACTAAATCTCAACAATAATCATACCCGTATACTAGAGCGTATTGTGTACAAAAAAAAGTAGCTACATGGTTCAAATTTATGAATACCATATCTGTTCAAAATTTAAACGTGGGCGGACTTCCAGTTTCTGTTGCTTTATATTGGGCATTTTATAAAAGAGTTGATTGCGGATGCTTTTTATTAATATTTATTTACTTCAGAAAAAGTATGCAGGGAATGTGGGTGTATGCAAGTTGATATGTGGGTAGCTCGTCTAACCGGATAGCAGTTGGACTGAAAGCAGTTGAAAAGACACAGCCACGCGCCACGCCGCCACGGCGACAGCAATGCAAAAATTACATTTCGCCAAATTTGCAGACAGAAGACGAAACATAAAACACAAGCAAGGGAGAGAAGGGAACAATGAAAGAGAGAAAAGCACATGGATGTGCGTACCGACGTCTGGGACGGTGGCAGTGACGGTAGCGGTGGCGTATACGCAATATTACTTCTGCAGAGACTGCCATTCTACATGGGGTTGCGTTGTCGAAGATAATGGCAGCTTTGGGGCGCGCTGAGTGGGCGGCTGCCTTGGCTGGCAATCGTTGTGCTGTTGAACTTTAAGTGTCTGAATCCGTCGTGTGTTTATGTGCCTATGTGGGGTCTTATCTGTGTGTGCGGGGGCGTGAGTGTGCTCGTTTGGAAACAACAATTTTCTGTATATGGGACAGTGTGACAGCCAGAAAAAAAAACCAAAAAACCGATTCCTTCTGCCTTTGGCATTGCCGCCTAAGTATGCCTCAGGTCGTAAAAGCAGAAGTGATGATGAGTTTTCCGTGCGCTAGGCGCATAGGTGCGCCTAGACGGCACAGTCCTTATGCACCACATTGGGCATGCGGCGTAGCAAGACATCATATTATTATACATTTTAAGAGACTTCAGCTAGTACAACGTGATGTATATGTGAAAAAAAGAACACACGCGCACACTCACACAGAAATAAGCTCATTGAATTTAGCGCCCAAATGTAGGCAAGCGTATTCGAATGTGTTTTAAGTGACGAAAAACGTGTTACCCTAAAACTTTAATTGACTGGCGATATTGATTGGTGACGACGGTACGCCAACGTGGCGCAAAGCTTTCGACTTAAGGCAATTTCACGGAATATTAGATTTTTATTGGTCATTTTTCCCACTTTTTGCAACGAAAACCATCCTGCCATTTCCACCACTGGAAGTTCAGGTGAGTTTTTACATTGGCTCTGTGTGAAACACTATTAAATAAGTTTTTAACGACTTTTACTATAAGCCACTGCACTATACTACACTTCACTAGAGTCTGCGTGTGTGTACATGAAAAGCGGCTGAAATACTACGCACATACACATACGCACGCGTTAACTGTATGCGCCACGCACGACGACGGAAACGATAATGATGATGATAATGATGCCGATAAAAACTGCGACGACGACGATGGCTACAACGACAACGTCCAACGTCCGACGCGCTCCGCAGAACTTTGCGTATTGAAACGGCTGGCGAGACAAACGGCATGGCATGCCACGGAGCCGAACCGAAGCAAACCCGATGCGCCCCGAACTTAGAAATGCTTTGCTGAAATTGGAGCAACGCACCAATACTTAAAAATACTCACACGCGCGCACAACGCAAATTTAGACTCTCCCTTCACACGATGACTGTGCTATGAAAAGCGCGGGAGCAAAAGCTTTCACGGGAAAAGTTCATCAGGCTGCGCTGTTGCGTAAGTGTGTGTGTATGTGTGTGTCCATTTGAATTATTTAACATGAAAAAATTGGCAGTCGGGATTTAGGGAATTGTGCTTGACATGTCTGCCAGGCTGCCAGGCGGCCTGGCATTGCCAGATGAGATTTTTGTTCTTGTAGTGTCAGCGGACTTGAACTTGTGAAAAGAAAGAGCACAAGGAGGATGCGTCGCCATGAGCTAAAGCTGAAGAGAAATTCGCTTGCCAACAAGGAATTCAGCTCAGTTAGATCAACTGCAGACATCAAGATGGATAGCATTCAATCAGTGAATTTTATTTTTTAAGAAATTATATTCTACTCCACAGTTAACATTGAGTTCTTTCATAGTAAATATTTTTATTTTTTGTAAGAGTTAAATATGTCATTATACGTTAACCGCTTAAAGCGAATGATATCTGTAATTATTATAAACAGAAAGCATGACTATAAATATAATCCAGGCTTCAGGAGTGCCAATCATGTGAGCTGGTGTCTAGAATGCGTGTATCTATAATATATAGAATCCCTGCTCAAAAAGGAACCAAGTGCCATGACAGCGAAACATTACAAATGATAAGGGTTCAACAATAACAATAATAACAACAACATGAATGCATAACAACACTCAACAGTTTTTTATTTTTCTGGCGTAGACAAAAGCGCACCGCTTGTTTAAATGTGCACCTTATCTAGCAATTCAAATCCACAGAACAAACGAACAAAATAAAAGAATAAGCGGTACACATTGGGGTCTGCCTGGCCATGGCTCTGTCGGCTTCGCAGCTGGCCACTCCAAACGGCATTATGAATGCTTTTAATAACCTGGCCAAGATGACATAAACAGATAAAGGTCTGCCATTAAAAACGCATTACAATTCGTAAAAGGGGCCAAAAGCGAATAAGAGAGAGAAAGAAAGAGATAATCGTATAGAAAGAGTGGGATGTTGAGCGATAAAGAAAAGTGTAGCGTAAAATTAATATTTTGACATGAATGACAAGTTTGCATGTGTGTCGATGTGCCTGTATTTGTGACTAGCCCACATCATTCACAAAAGCCACACACTCGCACCGTATTCAAAGCCACAATTTATTAACTCATTCGCTGCTTTTGTGGGGCAGTTTTGCAATGGCGTGGCTGACAGGCAATCAAATGCCAACTATGCACAAAATATGAAAAAATGTACTTTAAGGTGATGGCTATTCGGAGTACATGTAGAAGTGAAACTGTGCTGCAAGGAGCCCGGCAAAAATTACAAATGAATTGCACTCGCTTCGCGCGCCAAACACAACGTGACGTATACGCAATGTAAACGTCTGCGCGGATAAGCTGCGCAGTAGCAAGTACAGCAGAGCAAGAAGCACTCTGAATTAGAGATGGCCCTCATCGTGATGGTGAACATTGCAAGAAGGTAAGAATTGCAACACGGAAAATCTGAACATTTTCAGAAAATTGCTTATGCCTTGTACAAAAATTCGCTATTAAAAGTTATTGTTTATGAGGAAAAAAAAGTTGGCGCCAATATTTCTATCTGAGGACTGCAAACTTTTATTTCTAAGAATATAGTAGACTTAAAAGCGTTGGAAAAATGACAACTAACGAAAAATTTGAGCGAGCGAGCTTTTGTCACGCACTCATTGCAGCTGCTTTGTACTCATTGCCATAACTAAAGTCCGCATGCAATTGTTGAAGCTTACACCACAACACAGCACGTAGCGGACGTACGCGGCTAATAAGAAACTTCCGGAGAGGAAAAATTTTGTCACTGGGATTTGTCGAGCACAGCAAATTGAGTTGGTTCCATGAAAATGAATTCAAAATAAAAAGCTGGCACGCAGTAAAATGCTGAGCACAGAAAATGGCGGGCATTTCTATAAAATGAAATGCCGAAAAGAAAAACTTCTGCGATACTACAAACTATGTTCAAATGTACATATACATAGTATACATGTTTGTATACTTGTGTATGTATGTGTATATGTTTGAATGTGATAAATGTCTGAAGTACAGTATTCGGGTAATTTTTTTGATGCTTGTGTGGGTCAGCTAAATAGTTTGGGTCCAAGAAAAAGCTTTTGCAAAGCCGAGCAGGCCACAAACACAAAAAATGACCACGATAAGTTGTATGTGGCTGTGATACGTCTTTGCCTTTTTATATGAATTATGAATAAATCCGAGTATATAGTATAAGTTGTACAGGGAGGTTTGGAAGGCGATTGTGTGTGTAAGTGTTCCTCTACTTAATCTGATTTCAGTTCAAAGGTAAGTCTTGTAGTATACTTTTAGGCACGCCAGTAAATTGAATTTTAAGTGGTTTCATTGACAATTAATGCCACATTGCCCAACGCTGCCACACACACTCAAACAAGGCGCAAGTCTTCGCAGTTAATTGTGATTGCCGTGAAAAGGTAACCGCAAAAGGCGTGAAAAGTAGTTGGCGCTTTGTTTTCAACGCCCCTCAACGTTGTTGTCACTTTTCAAATGCATGTAAGTGACAATGCCTGCGTACAATGAACCTTGACACAATTTACCCCCGCTCTGTACATCTGTACATGTGTTGAAGTGTGTGTTTTTGTGTACTTGGGAGTTTACATGCGACACTCAAGGCCCTTGAGGCATTGCCGACGGAGAGACAATGGCAATGCTTTTAACGCTAATTGATGGATTGTGGGCTTTCCGCTGACCGCAAAATTGACAAAAACTTAGCTGCTGGCTTCTCAATTAATTCAAATGGAGAGCAAGATAATGTAAGAAAGTTTGCTGCTTAATCTTTAAGTTTGGCCCCGATTGAAAAAGAGCTAAGTACACATGCAGCTGCTCAGCTCTCAAAAGGATTGACGGGTCCGAAACTTTTCAACTTTTTAATGCTCGGCACTAGGCACTCAGCATTAAGCCGCCCATTGGCCCAAGCCCTACAACACACAACCCACACCACACACAGCACACACAACATCAAAAACCACGCAACAATTACGTGCACAATTTCCTCAGTAACAAAATATCAAATACAAAATGCAAAAGTCTAAAACTTTTGTCTAAACCTGGCCACTCTTAACAGGCAACCAAGCCGCAAAGCCAAAAAAGAAACGCGTCACTTTTCTCTACTACTAAAGCTTTTTTCCAGGCGTAAGCGAGAGAGCCTAAGTGAGAGCAAATACAAATACACGTACGTAGGGTAAAAGCACAAACAGCAATGCAGCCACCCCCACCACACGCACAAACACATCCATATGATAGAAATACAGTTTGACGCAAAGTAAAAACAAAATACTATAAATGCTTAAAAATATATATGTATATGTATATATATTTGAGCCCACTTTTTGGGGTTGGTGGGCTGACAACGAAATGGGGCATGCTAATGTGGGTGGTGGTGGTGGGTTACCAAAACGTAACGAAAATCCACAGCAAAGCAAACTGAAAATTTAACTGTGCTGCCGCAACGCAATCCCAGAGCGTTGGCGGTGAAGAATGTAGGGGGTAGGGGGTGGAAACGCTAAGGTAGCTGACATTTGAGACACACAAACACCAAGCAACGAGTTTGCATGTGCATGTAAGTGCACGAGGGTATGTGTGTGCGTGGGAGCTAAAGAATGAAAGCCACGACCTATCCACACAACAATTGTGTGTGGGTGTTTGGCGTAGCAAAACACTTGGCGTTTGGGGCCACATGTGTTTGTACCGATGTACGCATCTATGTATGTATGCAAGTATGCCTGTTTATGTGTATGTGAGTGGTATAAACCGCTTTTAGTACTACTTCACATACACACATTCACACACAGATGCACAAAAATGGCTGTTGTGATGCTGTTGCTGCTGCCGTTGCAGTAGGTTGTGAGGTTAATTTCGTTTCGGCATTGCATTTTCTGAACTGCTTCACAGTATGCGTATACATACAAATGTGCATTTGTATGCGTTTATGTTCATATATATGTGTCTGTTTGCCTCTGCACTTGAGTGCCCTCAATACAAACGCACACTTACACCCACAGGCACAGATACACGCGCAGAGTGCTGCTTGACAACCACCCACTCAGCGGTTGTGCATGATTTTACTTTTTTTTTCCCAAATAAAATATTTCATACGCAACGTTGCCACACTACTCGTCTTTAAACGTCAAACGTCATGCCGCATAGCCGCACTCTCCGATCCCTTAACTAATTTGCTTCATCATTTTAATGGCCTGCCCACCGCAGGGCGCAGCATCTCTCAAAGCCTTGCCAGAACTAATTAAAAATAATTCCAGCTCGACGCGCGCTTCCTTTGTCCTTCACCTCGTTTTAAATTATAGAAGAACACAAGTCAATAAGTGAAATGTCAGTCTCGACGCGAATATTCCAAGATACGCCATTCCGCAAAATTTTCTGCTGTTAAATTATAAACACGTTCCCGTGCTCAGATACGAGTATAAGTCAGCACGAGTGCGGCACATGTTCATATCTATATTTACTTCTGCCACAAAATGTATCCCTTAGGTAAAAATAAGTCAACTTGCTAACAATGGCAGCAAATATTTTACGTGCACAGCCAAAGTAGCGACAGCAACACCAATAACAATAATAAAGAAGCATAAAAACTCAAAATGTGAACCTGAACCTGAATGCAAATTTATTCTAGACAACAATAAAACACGTACTCTTGCTTTGACAGTCGCTAACGCTCCTTCAACTGATACTGATATGGCGCAAGGAGCATTCGAAATTGAAAAGAGAAGAACTTCTTCATTCTCATAAAATATATCCGGAGCACTAAGATAATAATGGGGTTTTCATCAGGAGTGACTAAACATTATAGCTGGCGTATCCTTCTACATGCAAAACACTTTCATACCGAGAATTCTGTGCATAGCCACGGTCCACAAAGGCTAGTTAAGCTAAAGCCCCACGGCTTACGGCTACAGATTCTTTAAAATTGGCCTATCACATTAACAAAGAAATTACGAATAGCGGAGGAATAGGGGGTGTATAAAAACAAAAAAAAAACAAACTCTTCCTTTCTCGGACCTTTGTTGTGCTAACTCTTACCTTTACCTCTTTACCTCGGAGATCGCTGTATTAATACAGATCTGCGGACGGACAGATAGTCGTCTTGTAGTATATATGTATATATATACCTTGTGGGGTCTGCCACGCCTTCTTGCATATGCTGAAATAATTCGCACTGCACTATACGTCTATACATACATATAAGTAAGTATACTCATTAATACATCCGAAAAACAGTTCTTGCGCCTTTTATTACAACAACTACTATAAGTTTTCCAAGTCATTGCTCCTAATTACGCTTACTAAGCGAGCATAGGGAACTACGAGAGTAGCAACAACAGCGACATGGCACATAGAACTGGAAAAAGATTTACGCAACGTGTGCAGTAATTAAAAATGTTGATACACACCTGCTTTACCAATTAATAGTTTTTCAAATTATTGTATAACAAAAATGTTGAGAAATCAGGAATGTTAAGGAATCGTGAGAGAACCTCTTGTTGCTTTTACCATGGCTGCATTTTGTTAGGAAAGGAAATAAAAAAAGCCGACAATAAAACAAATCTGTGCAAAAACAGTAGTCGACACCAACAAAAGGACCAACAACTACAAATTAGTGTTTGCCTTCTGCAGAACTTTGTGCCTGTTGTCCTTCGGCCAAGAAGGCGGTTAGACGAAAACATCCAAGCGGCCTCATTGCATGAGCAGCAGCCATGGCTGGGGCAATATTCTTATCTGCATAGAGGCAAAAATTGTTCAAACCGGTACACACGTATATATGTATGTACTTGTATGTATGTACAAGTATGTATATATAAAGTTGCTGGTAACTGGTTCACTTCGCTGCGCGCTGTACTCGTACGCTGCCATTCGAGTGTGCCAATTGTTGTAGGAAAAGCTGAAGTAACTAACAGGCGACAAGTAAAAGACGCCGCCCGTCTGCTTTCTTCTCCGTCGTTCCTCATCTGCTGGCGCTGTCTAAATGCTCGCCATTTATTTGCGAATGGCACTCGACGAGATATACACGCCCAAGTAACGAAGGCGAAGGCAAAGTCGAATGCTGCGGTTGCGGTTGCGGCAGCAGCCTCGGCCGTTGCGCCATTTAGAACGTGCTGCTGCATAGCAAAAAACGAAAACTTTTCGCCAACCACCAAGCTCAGTTCAAAGAAACCTCACATATCAGAGGAGCGTACAACAGCAGCAAAGTGTGGACTTTCATAAACTTTCATCAAGCGCTTGGCACTAAACTTTCTGCCTAACGTTTCTGCTTCTTGCCCAACTAATCAGGCAGCAAAAACGAAAAGACCAGAAGAAGAGAGTGCTCCACTCAACTGGTCTCTGTCTATCCCTCACAGTTATTTTCATGCCGCGCTTGGAAATTTATGAAAATTAAAATAAATATTCAACCATTTATTGCCAAACAAAGCGAAAAAAGTTATGCCGGTCTGGCTGTTTGTTTGCTGCCGCTAGCCCCCCAACTGTCGACGTTTGTCACTCAAGTGTCAGCGGCAGGCAGGCAGACAGACAGTCAACTCGGTCCCAGCCCTAATTCAGTCACTCTTTGCGTTTTAATTAAATTGCGCCAGCACGCTGTGCGGCTCTGAACGCTTTTCAGTATCCTGCGTTCAAATTACTCATACGCCGAATTAACACAAATCAAAGCAATTGTCACTAACTGCCCAGGGAAAATTGCAGTTGAATAAATTATACCAAACCGAATACGTTTTTATTTAAAAAATCTAACTATACGCACTTAGCATAATAACAAATAATAAAGAAGGAGATATATTAATTAAATTATCTACAATCTCCAGTATTTAGAAAAAGCACAGGGTCGGCTTTGAAAAAAAAAACTTTTCAAACGTTTCGGCTCTATTCGATGAGATATTGAAGTTGGTCATCGCGCATACAGAGAGAAGGTGTTATACCCTATTAGAACTATAAATACCAAATTCAAAATTATAACTAAACAACTGATGTCACACAAAAGATTACTGTAAAAGCCATTGGGTTTTCCCAACCACATAATCATAATTGTATTCGTGTATCTTGCAATCGGAAAATTATTAACTGAATTTACTAAACATTAGTTTTGATTCCGTTTGTGTTGCAGAAATACATATATGCATACATAACGCGTGGATAATACACATTATATTCCAAGATTTTTTATACCCTGTACCCGTAGGGTAAAAAGGGTATATTAGGTTTGTGCAAAGTATGTAACATACAGAAGGAAGCATCTCCGACCCCATAAAGTATATATATTCTTGATCAGCATGACGAGAGAAATCGATCTAGACATGTCCGTCCGTCTGTCCGTCCGTCTGTCCGTCCGTCTGTCCGTCTGGATGAACGCGAGGATCTCAGAAACTATAAAAGCTAGAATAACCAAAGTTGGCATCTAGATTCTCCTAGGTCCGAGTAAGGACGAGTTTATTTTTTTTTTTTTAATTTTCCCCCCCTTCCCCCGCTGCAGAATTTCGTCAATAGCGTCCACATTTCAAATGCTACCTAAACCAAACTTTGCACACATAATTTATATATAATTGTCTACTGTTGTTCAAAATTTTATTCAATTCGGTCAATTCTAAGAAAAGTTATTAGCGAAACAAATTCTCGCCAGTACAACCCCACCAAACTGCAGCAACAAGTTCGCTCTTCTTCTTCCTCTTTTTGCTGCTGCTATGGGCACATATCAGTGACGGAAGTTTACCTGGGTACAGGGTATTACACTGTCGGGCTTGCTCGACTGTAGCGTTCTCTCTTGTTTTATTTTAAGCTATAAATAATAAGAATTTATGGAAGTGGAAAACTTAATATAAATTCCCGACTTTTAAATACTATGTAAATATGTGTACAATATCTATAGAATTTTAAGAAAATTAAAAAAATACAAAAATTTATTTAACGAATTTTCCTCTATTCACGGCAAAGGTGCGTTCAATGCCTAAAACTCATTATCTTACAATTAAACATGCGTTAAATAAAACAATCCTAACTACAAATTTTCCAAAGGAAATTATGTAACGTCACGTCAGATAATAATTCAAATTTAAAAAAAAAGAAAGGAATGCTAATGTGGAGTCAACTCTTAAATACCCTGTAACTCCCACCTCCTTTTTTTGTAACGTCACCTCAGGACCTATTTTGGATTATATTTTAAAAACTTGAAGATCGAATTCTATAATTTTCTACGGCATATAGTGCAATGAGTAGTTTAATCACAAAAGTATGAAACAAACTTTTTAAAAATTTTACTTTTCATTTATTTATTTAAATGTCACATCACGTCAGATTGGAAATGCCCATATATCCCTTTTGGTCAAGGTGTGTAGGTGAAGTATAAAAACTTCTTGCGATTCAATTTAATGCAAATTCCAAGATACAATATTCAAAGGGTAAAATATGCCACGAGGCGTGAACTGAATTTTCACAGGGCTTGCGGGCAGTAACAACTAGAGGTTCAACAACTATAACTGATGTAAGTATGTGCAGCTGCATCAGCAGCAGGGAAATGATGAAACAAAAACAAGTCCATCATTATCATTACTACAGCAATAACATAGGTGGAAGAAGCAGCAACCCTGTTGCCTTGCACCAATGAGCAAATTAATGAATTTATTTCATTTCATTTTTGTCGTCTGCATTGGGCCCAGCACACTCAATTTTTTGCCAGCGCTGTCGCAGCAACATAAGTAAAACAAAGATAAAATTTAATCATTGGCCTGGGGAAGGCGGTCGGTGCAGACAAGGCGGGTATACGCCGCGGTAATTGCGTCAAGATCGTCCAATGGGACTTAATTGTGGAGTAAAAGTGGTGCCATTGACTTCGATGACTGAACTGAACTAGAGTTGTATATTATTATTATTGTTACTGTTGTTGCTGCTACGATCTGGATCAAATGCAAGCGATTTCCTGTGTACAGTTTTCACTTGGCGAAACTTTTTGAACGCCTCCTACCTAAAGTTTCGACGTTTGTTTGCTTTAGTTTGTGTTTAGTTAACGTCGCTGCTAAAAGTTGACAAATTCACTTACAAAATGAACTTTGGCTTTGGGTTGAGCGAGTTAAACGAAGTTTGGTGGCGTGAGCCTTTAAGCCAGCAAAACGGCACTTACTATTGAAATATGACTAATCAGAATGTTCTGTCATGCAAATGCAATTTGTTTGATTATAATACCTAGAAGGATCAACTCGCTCAAATACTATTTTGACCCACTGTTGTGCAGCATGAACGTCGCCGTAAACCTTGATGCTGAGCATAGCTCCACTGCAAGTGATGTCACTTTTTGTGAGTCTGAAATATTTATTTGCGTGGAATAACTCATAACTTGAAAATCGCAAAAAAAAAACAAGAGAGAACGCTACAGTCGAGCAAGCCCGACAGTGTAATACCCTGTACCCAGTTAAACTTCCGTCACTGAGTTATATGCGCCCAAAGCAGCAGTTTGGGGGGGTTGTACTGGCGAGAATTTGTTTCGCTAATAACTTTTCTTAGAATTGACAGAATTGAATAAAATTTTAAACAACAGTAGATAATTATTTATAAATTATGTGTGCAAAGTTTGGTTTAGGTAGCATTTGAAATGTGGACGCTATTGACGAAATTCTGTAGCGCGGGAAGGGAGGGGGGGGGGGGGGGGGGGGAATTCCAAAAAATAAAATAAACTCGTCGTTACTCGGATCTAGGAGAATCTGGATGCCGACTTTGGTTATTCTAGCTTTTATAGTTTCTGAGATCCTCGCGTTCATCCAGACGGACAGACGGACGGACATGTCTAGATCGATTTCTCTCGTCATGCTGATCAAGAATATATATACTTTATGGGGTCGGAGATGCTTCCTTCTGCATGTTACATACTTTGCACAAACCTAATATACCCTTTTTACCCTACGGGTACAGGGTATAAAAAATAAACTCGTCCTTACTCGGACCTAGGAGAATCTGGGTGCCAACTTTGGTTATTCTAGCTTTTATAGTTTCTGAGATCCTTGCGTTCACCCAGACGGACAGACGGACAGACAGACGGACGGACATGTCTAGATCGATTTCTCTCGTCATGCTGATCAAGAATATATATACTTTATGGGGTCGGAGATGCTTCCTTCTGGATGTTACATACTTTGCACAATCCTAATATACCCTTTTTACCCTACGGGTACAGGGTATAACAAGAGAGAATGCTACAGTCGAGCAAGCCCGACAGTGTAATACCCTGTACCCAGGTAAACTTCCGTCACTGAGTTATATGCGCCCAAAGCAGCAGCAAAAAAAGGAAGAAGAAGAAGAGAAGGGGGTTGTACTGGCGAGAATTTGTTTTGCTAATAACTTTTCTTAGAATTGACCGAATTGAATAAAATTTCGAACAACAGTAGACAATTATATTGCAATTAGTATACAAAATTATGTGTGCAAAATTTGGTTTAGGTAGCATTTGAAATGTGGACGCTATTGACGAAATTCTGTAGCGGGGGAAGGGGGGGAAAGTTCCAAAAAATAAAATAAACTCGTCCTTTCTCGGACCTTGGAGAATCTGGATGCCAACTTTAGTTATTCTAGCTTTTATAGTTTCTGAGATCCTTGCGTTCATCCAGACGGACAGACAGATGGACGGACAGACGGACGGACATGTCTAGATCGATTTCTCTCGTCATGCTGATTCAGAATATATACACTTTATGGGGTCGGAGATGCTTCCTTCTGCATGTTACATACTTTGCACAAACCTAATATACCCTTTTTGCCCTACGGGTAAAGGGTATAAAAAATATGCTTCCAAACTAAAGAGCAATTGACTGCGTGTGGCTTTCAAGACGAACCAATTTCACCAATATTTCTCATACGCAGCGTTTTGAAACAATTAATCGCCTACTTCTCTTTAGAAACGGACACAGCGTTACAATTTGAGCAACGTCGTTTTGTAAGATGTCAATGGAACACAATCATTTATTTTTACTCGGAAAAATACATAAAAGTAACCGTTAAAGAATTGTCCTCACTGCCATCGTGTAGGTCTGATTTAGTCCCCAATGACTTTTTGTGCGAACTATGAAAAACAGAAGTGGGAAAATTTATTTGAAAGTTGGAAGTGGACTGATCTTCATGGAGAATCGTTTGAAAACCCATAAATCCAATTTGATTACCAATTAATTGTCACACGCTTTCATTGAATTATATTATAGAATAATTCTGTTTTTGTGATCAAAAGGATGCATTGCAGAACCGACAATTTGTATATTCTTAATCAGTATAAACGCAAATATGGAAACCAATCTTGGAAAACATTTATTTACTGCATTTTTGATGTTCGTTGTTTTTGTTTCTACTATAAGACCTCATTTTGTAATGGCAACACCACACCTGTAACGAAAAAGTCAACAGTAAGTTTGCTTTAATGTGGTCGCCACGAGTTGCCATAGCCCGTGGCACGCGCACAACAGCCAGCCTCTGTCTACACGCCCTCGTACACAAGTACGTACATGAACAGCACACTAAATAATTGAATTTCGTGCAGGTCGGGTGCAATAAAAGCACATGTGAACAACAACCCGAAGCCGGCCGGTGAAAAGCCAACAATTGACCCAGACACACCCCCCATGTATTCGTCGCCCACCCGTGACCAAGCAGTCTCTCAGTATATACTATAAATCAGATTTTGCAATTAAGCTTCATTGAAATGCAAGCATAAAATTTAAATTTATTTTACGAACACGACGGTCAAACGACTGTTTTAACCAAAGCGCCAGCCCATTGCTGCGACACCCAGCTGGTTAATGGTGCACTCACCTTTCTACGTCCACAACAAAGCATTCTTCGCACACGCGAATTTCCGGTAGCTGCTTTCAATCGAGTAAACTTCTTCTTCCACTGCATTTAGTAGTGGTCCTTCTGGGGATACTGGTCCAGTTGGGGCATTTGGGCCCGGCTGCCACGGCTGCTGCTATCACTGAGCTGCTTCTTCCACTGCTCCTAAGTGGTCCGCACCCGTCTTGGCTGGCCGCTGAATTTTAATGTAGTGGATCGCTTGATAGATATACGTGTATACTACGTATTTCTTCTATCAGTAGGGTCACTTTCTTCGCATTGGCAGGGCGTGATTAGCAGCTCATTTGGATTCCACGTGGTTGAGGTGCAGCTTAATTTACAAAATGTTTTTGGCGTTGTATATAAAAATGTTGAAGGTCGAAAACTTCGTTGCTCGTGTAAAGTGCTCTGCAAAGAGAAAAAATGCACAGAAAAGAAAACCATGAATGCATTATGCTGTCAACAAAAATGCGGCCTGTCAAGTACTTATTTATTGCTACTTAATTATCAACAGGCTCACAGCGCTGCACATATGTATACGCACGCACATTCAACTAAGTATACTTGTACACACACATAGAGTTGGTATATGATGGTATATGACGACGAGCCACTTTGGTTGACACGTGTCATCTGCTTATGCCCCCGCCAGAGTACCTAAGATAGCCGCCATTTTTCAAAAATTATATATATATATATATATATATATATATATATTAAATAAATTATCAACTATATATAAATATATAAATATATATATATATATATATATATATATATATATATATATATATATATATATATATATATATATATATATATATTTCCCATCTGCATTCTGGATTCATAGTAATAGAACTAAACAGATTCAGTTCTTTCAACATAACATGTAAGCTTTTGTTGTTGTTGCTGCTTTGGTTCAACTTTATGCTGCATACATACACGCATATAAACACGCATAGGTACGTGATGTAAATGTATGCTGTTAAAACTGAACATAAACATGTACTCTAAATTAAAGTAATTAATTAATTCATTCATTTTTTTTAATTTAATTTTTAAAAAATTTTTTTTTTTTAATTTTCCTTTTTTGTGGAGAGTACAGGCTATTTTAATGTCGGGCTTGCTCGACTGTAGCGTTCTCTCTAGTTTCAATTCGGTCAATTCTAAGAGAAGTTATTAGCGAAACAAATGCTCTCCAGTGCAACCCCCCAAAACTGCAGCAACAAGTTCGCTCTTCTTCTTCCTCTTTTTGCTGCTGCTGCTTTGGGCGCATATAACTCAGTGACGGAAGTTTATCTGGGTACAGGGTATTACACTGTCGGGCTTGCTCGACTGTAGCGTTCTCTCTTGTTAAAGTCAAAGCAGCCGCAACAACAACAACAGACCATGAGCAGAGATTACATGTATGACTATAACTTCTGTTAGAATTGACCTATCACGATGAATATTGATAAGAGGACAGATAAGCAGTAGCCGATTGTCCAATTTGAGTAGATATTTTGAGGAACAACGCCAGTTAGATTATTATAGCTTACATAGCTTTGCTGACATCCTTGCGCTTAGACGGACCTGACTATGTCGACTAGTCTTGACACTACGATCATACTGATTACCCATTGGGTACTGGGTGTAAAAATTCGCATTTTAACAATAATGTAACTTAAACTTAGTTTGAAATTTAATTACTGTACAAAGTTTGGGTTTTTTAAAAACGCATTCCGAAAATTTGATTTGAAAACCAATTTTCCTTACTACACAATTGTTAATAGATTGAAATAATGTAGCTAAGAAAATTATGGTATTGTAATAGGCTGTTGAATATATTATTTAAATATATTTAAAAAAAAGATATTTAAGCAAATTTTCTAAATTACTATTTTCTTGCTGAGTGTTGCAAAATAAATCAGTAAAGTATCTAACAATCAAATCAAAATAAATGTCATGTACAATAATTAAAGCTGAGCTGTTGTCATATGCTTTTCTATTCCGCAGGGCTCCCGTGGCACCGTCATTTAAAAACATCCTCATCGTACGTCTGGCAATTATTGTCCTACCAAGTGGCAAGCGTCCTTATTGTTGATACTTTTTTAATTCCTGCTCATATTACTCATCGTTGTCGTTACTATTGCCGCTTTTGCACACAAGCTACATAACAAAAGGCAGGCTATAAGAACCGGCCACTTTTAATGAATGTAGATATAATTTCTAATTAAATAGCATTTATTGTTGCATAGCAATTGGCTTACACACATAGAGAGACTACTCCAAGAGTATACAAGAAACATGCAGTGTTTACATTTCAAGAAGCAGCTGAAAATGTGTACAACTGTTTATACTCGTATGCATTAGTTTAAGCTGTGCAACTTGGTCTAAATTGAAAAATATGTTTAAAAAAGAAGCATATTACTATTGTCTTGCCTAACACGAGGTTTTCTAGGAACGCAACCCCCATGTTAAGCGAGAGGTAGGTCTTTGGTGTCTCCAACCACAACTCATTAAGTTGCTCAACGCAGCATTGCAGTCTTCATTTTTCCGTCTGAACAACTAGAAGCATATCCAAATCCCCCTTTTAATTTTTATACCCTGTACCCGTAGGGTAAAAAGGGTATATTAGGTTTGTGCAAAGTATGTAACATGCAGAAGGAAGCATCTCCGACCCCATAAAGTATATATATTCTGAATCAGCATGACGAGAGAAATCGATCTAGACATGTCCGTCCGTCCGTCCGTCTGTCCGTCTGGATGAACGCGAGGATCTCAGAAACTATAAAAGCTAGAATAACCAAAGTTGGCATCCAGATTCTCCAAGGTCCGAGAAAGGACGAGTTTATTTTATTTTTTGGAATTTTCCCCCCCTTCCCCCGCTACAGAATTTCGTCAATAGCGTCCACATTTCAAATGCTACCTAAACCAAACTTTGCACACATAATTTATATACTGTTGCTCAAAATTTTATTCAATTCGGTCAATTCTAAGAAAAGTTATTAGCGAAACAAATTCTCGCCAGTACAACCCCCCCAAACTGCAGCAACAAGTTCGCTCTTCTTCTTCCTCTTTTTGCTGCTGCTATGGGTGCATATAACTCAGTGACGGAAGTTTACCTGGGTACAGGGTATAACACTGTCGGGCTTGCTCGACTGTAGCGTTCTCTCTTGTTTTATACTCTGTACATGAAATGTACAGAAGTATATTAGGTTTGCGGGAGCTGAAAAATGTAACAGGCAGAAGGAGGCGTGGCAGACCCCACAAAGTATATATATTATTGATCAGCATGACGAGACGAGTCGATCTAGCCCTGTCTGTATGTCTGTCCGCCTGTCCGTCCGTATGAACACCTGGATCTCAGAGACTATAAGAGATAGAGACACCAAAAAGATGCCTTATGTGTGTATTCTATACGAGTTTGTTTTATTTTTTTGATTTCCCTCCCCCACTTCCCCCCTATGGGGGATTTTCCGATTTTCCATTCGTATAATCGCCTATATCTCGGAGACTATAAGACCTAGGAACACCAAATTTTAGTCCCAGGTGCTTTATGTGAATACGCAGAAAATGTATATTTTGGAATTTCCCTCCCTCCCCCCTCTAACCCGCAAATCGTAACTCCCGTAATTCTTGGAATTTCGAACTAAAAAAACTAAAATGGAAATACCCCCAGTTGGTTATTATGTGTCCGTATGCCAAATTTCACTATGATAGACCGATTTAACGAGAAGTTATAGCCATAAATATATTTTCTGCTGCGAAAATGCTTACACAGACACGAATAGATGCGAATAGGCATACATACACTCACACAGACGCAATTGCTATGTAAATGTGCAATTATAAACCCTTTACGTGAGTTCAAATACCGAGAAAGGTAAAATCGATAAAATTTTTTTTTTATTTTCTTAATTTTTTTTATTTTCTATAATTATTGTAAACATATGTACAGAGTATTTCAAAGTCGGGACACCCGACTTTAGCTTTTTTACTTGTTTCAGATTACAACGGACAAATTCTGCTGCCGCAATTTACAGCTGTAACAAACTCATCAAAGATTCGGTGTGTTCCAAAAGAATTTTCAAGTCTGATCGTACCTTTAGGCATTGGATATATTTGAATTAAAGTTATTTGCGGGATTTGAAGCTATTGACTGTTTTACTATCTGCACGACTATTTTCTTAAATGTTTAGAGACGACCTACAACAACAGTGCGAGAATAATAATATTACAAACAGCAGCAATAGTTCCACATCAGCCGTAGTCATCACGATCACGACAATGAAAAATCAACGCTAAAGAATTTTTAATTAAGTGCTAAAAGGAGAGGCAGGGCAAGTGTTAGGAAGCCACGTGGGCGACCATCGCCAGAGCACCAGCTGCAAGCGGTTACACAAGCACACACGTCCACTTTCAATTCACATAGCCGTCATCGTCATCATGGTGGCCACGTACCACGAACTGTGCCACTGGAATAAAAGAGCACGTTTTTCAACCGTGCACCCCGGACAGGGCCGGATGAATAGATGGCTGGTAGCTGGCGGGCTTCGCTGGCATGTTGCCCCTATTTCCGTTCGCGCTGAGATTTTGTTGCCATAAAACACTTTGCCCTGCTTCGTTTCTGGTGCAAGTATCGGGCGGCGACCAATGCCAGTAATTGCAATGAAAAATTTTACAATCGTGAACACGTCATTTAAATGGGTTTGCATGAATGTTGGCTGGTACATACTATATGTATGTACATACTGGGCAAGTAAAGCTGTGACTATGGCTACTGCTGCTGTTGCATGTTGCAGCTCTATGCACTACCACTACTAGAGGCTGTGCCATCTCCTTCTTCAATGAACTTGTGACACATACAAAGTTACGCTGCCCCCGTCGCTATGCAACAGAAAATTTATTCATAATTTTTCCCAAAGAGTAGCTGTTCGTTCGTTCATGTGTGTGCGTGCGCGTGTGTATGTTAGTGCCAGAAGCGACAGCGACATGCAACTACAAGATACTTTGTGTCACAGCAACATCAAGAACAGCCCCTGCAACAAAGTGTAGCAATCAGCTAAGAAAAATGACATCGGATGTTTATGAACGAAGAACGAAGAGAACGAACAAGAAGCTTGATTTCGATAACGCTGGCACCGGCACCGCCTCCATCGATGCCAGAGCGTACAGAACAGTGACTGAATGTTGCCTACGCACGCATAAAATGTATTATGACATCATAAATTCGACTGGCTATGACGTTTTTGTTTTTCGTGTTACACACATACTTAAACATACATACATACGATCATGCTGTTGCCCAAATAAGCGACAGGGCATTGAGCCAGCCATTTTGATAGCATCGACTAACATGTACAAATTATTTATCATGTTAATAATAAGAAACGGAGACTTATGAAAAAACTAAAGGGAGCCTAGGGTAGCGACTACTTGAAGCTTGAGAATTAAGGGAGCCGCAATACAAAAATATTATATCCTCCCTGGCCAGATCACAATTCTCACAAAATTTATCAATCGCCTTTAAATCGGACAGGCCCAGAAGTCTACAGCCTTATAGCTTAGTGCAAGCCACTTACCACCCACAGACTACAATGATTATGGCTATTAGAGGTGCCAGAAATAACACATGGCTATGTAATTGTGTTTATAGCCTGTGCCCAAACGGTAAAAGGCTATACTACTTTATTTATAGTTCTTTGTTTCATAATTACAGCACATTTTTCTTAGTATTGTCCTTATATATATATATGTATATTCGTTTCCCAATACATTGAATTATTGATTTTATGTGATTTTAGCGCTATTTGAAACGTCCATATTAGCGTTAAAGCTAATAATGCTATTATTAATAGCCGTAACCATTCTGAAGATATGTTCTTCTAACTTTTCTCGTTTTCCCATGCTAGTTTTTCTACCAATTGGAGAACACCTTTTAACTATGTATTTAATTTGTAACATAGTGGAGAGGTAGGTGACCGAAGACTTTAATTCTCTGAATATAACAGAAGAATAATAAATAATTTTTGTAAATTGTGCATTATTGCGGCTTATATATTTCTGCTAAATGGCCGTGTACGGGTTTTATTACATTTTAGTTGTTACTGACTACAAGTATATACGAATGATAGAACTCTGAATCTATTAAGCCTTGCACGTCTGTCCTCTTGCATAAAGAAGGAAAATTAGGCTAAATAGACGATTTTGTTGGCCGAATTTAGAATCTTTTAGCTTTTTAATGCTAATATACAGCATATAGCTATACATACTCATACATACATATGTATGTCTTACGGTAATCAGGTTTCAGAATATTGGGAAAAATGGGATATAGTAGTTTACAGCCACTTTATAATACTTATCAAAGGTAAATATCAGCTGAGTTTGACGATCCCGCCGTTATTAGTGATTTTCTTCATGTCATTGTGATCGATCAACTAAAAAGCTAATTATAGTCCTAAATAAAATCTCTGCCCATGCTCTAGTTGTTATTTTTGCTGATTAGACACAACACCGCTGAACTAGAATATCGATTTTGTATGTCTTACATACATATTATTTGTTTAATTATGTACTTATACATATGTATTTTATTACTTTGAATTTTCAAAATCTATACTATCATTCCATAGTACAGTTTGCAACAGCACTTACCTGCGCTTTTGTATTGACTGCTGAGTTGTGGCGTTTTGCGTTGCAAATGCTGACACCCAATGTGGTCTAAGCCACCAATGAGATGCCGTTATCAAAACATGAAATCGCAGGTGCAGCGGCAGCAATGTCCTCCAGCAGTAAAAATGAAGTGAGCTTGCTACTCCGTCCCAACTCTTGGTATAGCATGTGATTTCGGTTCGATTTGTTTTAATTTCCGTCGCAGCATCAACGATGCAGTGTTTCCGGCGTAGTGGCACAAAAGCTGGAACGGGCGCTTCGGCAGTGAGAATGGTGATAACAACGAGGGCGACTCTTCAATTTAATAAAATGCGAGGTGAGGGGACACGAAGCGGTAGGACTACGTTGTTCCTATTGCTATTTGTGCTACTGTCGAAAACGATAGAGATAATTTGCTTTTTCGGTGGTCAATGACACGAGGATGCAGAGGCATTACGGCACTTCAATTTTGCACTACTTGAGCTCGGAGCATTTTTCTTTTCCTTTTCACATTTTGCACGCATCGCTGCGGCATTTTTTGCGTAACTTGTGAGCTTTTGCACATTGCACAGTAAATTTCAACATATTCGCGAGTAAATTCTGCAAATTTTCCAATCACATAACAAGCACGATTAGCGAAAAAATGTCATTTTGTGGCCGTTAATTGATTTTTGCGTGTGTGTGTATTTTATATGTATACAGATGTATGTGTGTGTGCGCGAATGCGTTTTAATGTATGTACACATGTACACAACTGCGTGTGAGCTTGTGGGAGCGAGCAAGCAACGGAATGCGTCCGAATGGCAGTGAAGAGCTTTTGCTTATGAGCTGAAATGGCTCTGTTTTACTACGACAACGATGACGACGGCCGAAACGCTTTTGGCCTCAATATGCGAATTTCCGTTAACGTTACTCCTACGTTGCCTGCTTATAAGCAGCTCATAGGACGCAAGTTTGTGTGAGTGTTCGAATTTCAGTATAATAAAATATCCTGTTTGGTGTCCTGCTACAAACTCAGAGCGCACACGCACTGCGCAGGCTCTGTAAATTTAGAGCAAATGCCTGCTGCTGCTGGGGCGGCAGCGATAGCAATTGAATCGACAAACACCCCCGTCGCACTACTTTGCTTTTTTCTACACTGCTGAATCTGCGGATTGGCTAGTTGCCCGTTTACGTGTTTTGTTTGCCCGTAGTTTATATAAAGAAAAAGTTTTGACGTTACAATTGCAGGTTATATTTGACTTGTTTGAACTCGCTTAATAACAAATCTCTGCTCCTGCACTAATTTTGCACTATACTTTATTTCTACTATAACGACCAGCAAGACTCACTCGCAATGAAAGATGAGAACGAAGTGCATTAAGTAAAAAGTGGTAGCCGACACTACTACCGTTGCACGACACCGCACAGGCGCAAACCTACTAATTTGTTTCATATGGCAACGCTGCTTAACGAACTAGCTCCATACTGAACCTAACCGGCCAAGCGATGATGGCTCGTGCTTTCCATGTTACCATATCGTTGCTTCCATCTCTACCTCGAATTAAGCATGTTCCAGCACATAATACTGGTATTCCCGCCACTAAATCAGTTGACTGAACGAACATTTTAAAAAAGGAATTCCGCAAGAAAGCTTTAAAAACCTATTAATTAAAACCAAGGGCGTAGGCAGCTTTTACCAAAGGGCGGGCCAAAAAATTAAAATTTTGATTAAATAATGTTCGATGCATTTAAAAAATAACTTATGCATATGATCAATGAAGAAACTTCAACAAATCCAACTCAGATCCATTTTAAGGCGAAATAGTGCGTCATAATAATGAACATGTGGTCGACTTTATATGGCAAAATTTTTTCTAGGGGTGGTGTTGCAAACATCGGCAAGAAAAACATCGATAGCAGAAATACCTCAAGATTTTAAAATATCGATATTCCGACAAGAATTTCATTTATTTCCTAAGAATTGAATTTTTCAATAAAAAATAATGATTTTGCACAGTAGAAAATTGTACAGATATGCAAGTGAGTCTGCCTTACTGCAATAAAATGGAAATCTAAATTTTCTCATATCCACAGCGAACCTCTGCAGCGGTTATGCGACCACTGCAAACTTTTCATCGAGTGCAGCTCATTGCACTCAGCAGCAACCCAAAACGGCCATACTCATGCTCAACATGGGAGGGCCGCAGCATACCGATCAAGTACACGACTACCTGTTGCGCATTATGACCGACCGTGATATGATTCAGCTGCCGATGCAAAGCAGATTGGGGCCCTGGATAGCGCAACGCCGGACGCCTGAGGTGCAGAAAAAGTACAAGGAAATCGGAGGGGGCTCGCCTATCCTCAAATGGACAAAATTGCAGGGTCAGTTGATGTGCGAGGAACTAGACAAAATATCTCCAGAGACGGCACCTCATAAGCACTATGTCGGCTTTCGGTATATGTTTAAAGTTATTATTCAGTGTCGCGCAAAAACTAAATAAGTCCTGCCATCCAGTTATGTTACTCCACTGACTGAGGATACTCTGGTACAAATCGAAAACGACAAGCCCGAGCGCGTGGTTCTCTTCTCACAGTATCCGCAATATAGTTGCGCCACTTCCGGCTCTAGCTTCAACTCCATTTTCACTCACTACCGACAGAAGTGAGTAAACTCGTTTAACTGGGATAATCGGCCATAACAAATTCGTTCATATTAGCACCTTGCCAGACAACATAAAATGGAGTATTATTGACCGCTGGGGCACACATCCGCTGCTGGTAAAGACCTTTGCACAACGCATCCGAGAAGAGCTGGCTAAGTTTGTGGAGACGAAGCGCAACGATGTGGTCATACTCTTCACGGCACACTCTTTACCCCTGAAAGCCGTCAATAGAGGTGATCCTTATCCTTCGGAAATAGGTGCTACCGTGCACATGGTTATGCAGGAGCTGAGACAAAGTAACCCCTACAGCTTGGCCTGGCAGTCGAAAGTCGGTCCCTTGCCTTGGCTCGCGCCAGCGACAGATGACGCTATTAAGGTGATTGTGCCCTTCATTATTATGTCTTCGTGTTTGTAAATACAGCTAAATTTTCTTTTGCTACGTGAAGGGATACGTAAAACAGGGCCGCAAAAATTTTATACTCGTGCCCATTGCCTTTGTGAATGAACACATTGAAACGCTGCATGAACTGGACATTGAGTACTGCGACGAGTTGGCCAAAGAGCTAGGTGTAGAGGAAATGCGGCGGGCTGCAGCACCAAACGATCATCCACTATTTATTAATGCATTGAGCAGCATTGTGGCGGAGCATCTGCGAGCCGAGCAGCCGGTCAATCCCAAGTTTCTGATGCGATGTCCTATGTGTGTCAACTCACGTTGTCGCGACAGTAAACGCTGGTACCAGCAGATATGCAGCCAATAGAAATTAATCGCCTTTTTGCATTCACCGAGTGCACCTTCGCAATTTCAACTGGTTTAATTGTAAGCTATATATGATACATATGTACGCACGCTCATCGATAGGTTCTGCGGTTTCTTGGGTTGGGGGAATTTCACTTCATAAACATAAACAACAAATATAGTACTTGCTACTGCAGACTCTCTTAGTGTGCCATCTCTTTACTTCATTGTTTCTCTCTCGCATGTTTTTTTTTAGGCCACACGTGCGACGCGCTCTTTCAATACAACCAATCAGCTGTTCCGGCTGGCAAATGTTTAACAATACATGGTTTATGGGGCTTGCGTCGGCCGCCAATTAGTCGGAATCATTCAAATGGCCCGTGGAATTGGAAGGCGCTGCATGTGTGAAAACCCGTGTGTGTTGCATTTGTCGGTTGTGCTTCAAGTTGTTGTTGCATAACAACTGCCAACTTTAACGCATAACATACGACATTCGCGCTTCGTAGAAGACGCAACTGACAACTGAAGCAACAGGAGTGCCGCCAGGCTACCCCATTTTACAAACGGTCAGTTCGATTGAGGCGTTTGTCAATTAAGCCGCAATTGCTTCCAAATTGATTGGCAATTAATGCTATGATTTCAGAGTCGTTCATTTACTATTAACGCTCACTGTCCTGGTTAATGTTGCAGACGTAGCGCCTATCTAATCTCGAAATCGCTTATTGATCATAAATTTAGAGAAATCACCGCTCCGTCTAAAATGAGTAATTTCAACGCCGGCCAAACCTGCTGTAGCAATGAACGGTGTGTTGCAGTCTACGCCGTGATCCCAACGCTGGAAGACACCGGCACGAACTTTGACAGGTGTGTAATAGTGCGATCCCGTATGTGTTTTTACTAAATCATTGCGTGCAAAATACATGCATAAATATGTACATACATACATATTGTATGTATATGTACGTAAATAGATCTGAGGATGTAACTACATAAGTCGATTTGTTTATTTTCTTTCATAATTAATAACGTGACGTTTCTGAAATTTACAACTTATTGCTATCTTAGCGAACTGCAAATACGTGCATAGATCCCGTCAACGATTATCCAAGATAGTACTTCAGTCAAACGCTGAAGAACGGCACGCACCTGTCTAATTAGCCGATTAGATCCGATATCGCAATTGTATTTCAAGTACTTTCTTTCAATCTACGTATAAGTATATGCATGTATATTTGTAAACTTTAATAACAATATATGCAAGAAAAGATCTTGCCATAATACCGCTCTTAACTAAAGCATATCCGTGTCCGCTGGCAATAGAATCTAGTCTACATTGTCTGTATGTAAATTAAAATATGCCACGTATACTCGCATTCGCCGAATACCAGTGGTATTCCGGCTAGTGGTTTAGATTTTTAATCGATTTGTCCCGATAGCTGTTTACAGATTTCCCGTACAGATTACAAAGTGTGACCACACCGGCTTTGGAAAATGCGGTCATGGGTGATTCAAATTGTATTATTAGGA
This sequence comes from Scaptodrosophila lebanonensis, assembly GCF_003285725.1. NCBI lineage: Eukaryota > Metazoa > Arthropoda > Insecta > Diptera > Drosophilidae > Scaptodrosophila > Scaptodrosophila lebanonensis. The sequence goes on from NW_022060538.1 coordinate 2,220,285, forward strand.
TAGCCGTTTTTTCAGCAGAAAATAATTGACCATCACATTGATTTATTTACATTCAACAAGAAAAGTATTTCCGAGCAAATTATTATATATACTTTTTAAAATGGGCGTCCCGTCAACTGATGTATGTAGTTATATTAGTGTACAAACAATTCAAATTCGTCAAGTCCTAACAAGTTAATCTCATACACGTATATGTATATAACATAATAACCACTCAATATTGTTTACTTTAAGGCAAAAGAATTTGTAACTTTTACTCTAACAAAATTATGGACATATTTTTAAATAGCTAAGCTTAAACCTATTTATAAATGTAATTCTCCTAATTCCTATTGTCTAGCTTACAAATCCATAGAATCATAAATCATGTTTATTTCTCATCATCAACAGAAGACGTAAAACATCTCCCAACGAGCAACAGAGTGCATTACTAAGCTGGCGCCATATGGGCAAGAAAATGGAGGACAAGTTTGGAACTGCTCTTAAAAAACACAGCCTGATTGTTGATTTGCTTTCAATTTTTTTTGGTATTGGCACCTGGCTAGTCGTAAATGGCAGTTTCATACAACTGCCGTTGTTGGTGGAAGATGCACCGGAGGGCTGGAGTCTTCCATCCTATCTTAGTGTTATGGTCCAGATTGGAAACCTTGGACCGTTGCTATACACGGTTATACAAAAGTTTTCACCACACAAACTGAATGATGGCTTGACTATTCACGGAGTGCTGCTCATCGGCACCACCTCTTGCCTGCTCACGGCCTTCTTTTACAATAAGACGGCGAATGTGGCAGGATCAGAGCACAGTCTGGCACTCTTCATTCTGACAGTGTTTACGGCGATAAATGCCTGCACTAGTTCTGTACTGTTCATGCCTTACATGGGCAGGTTTAAGGAAAAGTATCTGGTGAGTTTGATCGGTACTGTAAGGTATTGTACCTTTTTTAGGGTTTAATAAAAAAATGCCTATATAATTGGATTTTTTGAAAATGCCCACTCGTTTTCAGGTGACTTATTTCATTGGTGAGGGGTGCAGCGGTCTTCTACCGAGTGTAGTGGCATTAGTGCAGGGCATCGGTGACATCCAGGAATGCGTACTGGTTAACGTGACAGAGACAGGCGAACCAATCTACGAGCGCCAAAAGTCACCACCGCTCTTCAGCACCGGGACATTCTTCCTCATACTTTTCGGACTGATGGTGCTCAGCTATATTGGATATATCCTGCTTAGCACACTGAAGTTAGCAAAAAGAGAATATGCTCAGGTCACAGTGTCAGAGGGCAATAAGTATGTCTACGACGCTGGTCAGCCAGATGGGACTACGAATGCCCCAAAAGACAGCAGTGTGGGACAACTAGTGGGTGTTCAGTATTGGAGTCTGCTCCTACTTATGGGAGTTATTTCATTTTTTAGCAACGGAATGTTCGGTAGCATTCAGTCATATTCTAGTGCGCCGTATGGTAGTCGCGCCTACCATTTGGCCGCAACATTAAGCGTCATTGCCAATCCAGTGGCCTGCTTCATGGCTATGTTCCTACATTTCACATCATTGCGGATCATATCAGTACTATCTGGACTTTCGGCATTGCTTACCTTCTATGTCTTCACTACTGCTGTTCTAAGTCCTTTCCCACCTTTACATGGCGAGACTATTGGAGAAGTACTAATTGTAAGTTTTAAAGACACATAAATTATATTGCTTAGATGTATGTATATTATTTTGTCTTTTTAGGTGATGACTTGGACACTGCTTGTTGGCCTGGTTAGCTATACAAAGCTTGGAATCACGACGATCATGCGCGCACAGGGGGGACAATCATTAGTCTGGGTCGGTGGCATTACTCAAATTGGCTCCGCGTTTGGATCGGTCTTGATTTTTTTTGTCATCAACTACACACGCACTTTTCAAGCAGCTCCATCTACTTGCTGACCATAGAATAATTTAGAGTAGGATTCTGAATAATGATGCGAATTGTGCAGTTTGATTCAATCATGGATTTTGTTGCATAGTCTACTAGCGTCTTGAATTTCAACTAGAATTTGTTGAATGTATTTTGTAAGCGTTTCTATAACTTAGAGTAATATATATGTAAGTACACGTAGATTCTTACATCTAGTGATTTATTGAATTCAAAAATATTTGTAGCGCAATAGTATTTTATATGTACACGAGTATATGTGTACCGCTTTTATACATCCAGATGATTAGAAAATATACAATGAATTATTGGATTAACGGATTACTTTTGTTGAAAAAAGTTTTCTAAATTAAATTTAATAAAAGTGATAGTCACCGGATTGTAACTGGAGTAGGGCAGGGCAGAATGCTGTGATTCATGTAGGGTTTCTATGTAATACATACATAGCGTTTTAAACAACTCATAGATTACTGTAAGTTGGGGATTTGAAATTGTGCGAACCTAACATTTTTGTTTACTCAAAAAGCTTCGCATTGCTGTTTCTAAAAACTATGCTTTCTTTGAGTAAATTATTTTTAAAGGCATTTACAATCTGATTAAATTTAGTTTTATCAGCGTCTGGCTTTTAATGGCACGTTCCCAGGAGCAGATAGTGAAGTTTTGAAAACATGCAAAGGTCACAGCCAAATTTGGCAAATACGGTACTGATAAATTTCTTTTCTTTTTTGGCCAAAAATTTTGTCACATTTCGCTCTTTTTTCCGATGTTATCGTAGTTAATAGAGCTGAATGGATGACTTGAAGCAAGTTCTCTACGTCACAAATGATAAATTGTAGATGTCATGCAAGTACATAAAACAAACAGCTATCGTTGATGGTATGTACTCGTTGTATGTATAGTTTATGGAACTGACAATTTATTGAACCTACGTACCGAACAGATTAGAGCATGGGAGAGTTTTAAAAGTTTTTAGGACCAGAAAAATTCTCTGTCAATTAAATCTTAATAGACTTTTCCGGTTGATCCAGCTCACTATCCACATCTCCTTCGTATCCTGACTGTCCCATGGAGTTGGTATGCGAAGGAGCTTGTTTGGGCTTAATTTCTGTTGCCGACTCATAGATTTCCTCCATGCTGGTGTTGCTGCTAAAGCAGGAGGCAAAGTGATGTGCGGTATTGTTTCCCTGCTCGGCCGCTTTGTTAAACATTTGGATCTTTTCACGCAGACTCAGGCTGTTACTACTGGCCTGCGGCGAAGGGTGCTGAGCATCGCCTGTGCCGAATTTTTCCAGAAATGTCTCGATTTGTTCGAAGGACTCTTTAGCACGATTAAAGAGAAGAAGACTCTCACCGAGTAGTTGACTCTGATTAAGACGTTCGAAGTCTCCGATAAGCTGACGCAAGTCACCAAGATCGCTTTGAGCCAGGCCAGTAGATTTGCTGGGACTTGCATTGCACGCTTGCGCACTCTCAAACTCGAGAATCAAACGCTTGATCTTCGTCATGCTCTGTGGACTTGATCCTTTCTGTTCACTGCTTTGGCCAAGCAACGAGGACACATCTCCGAGCTCTTTAATGATGCTCACCGAAGTTTGTATAGCCGAGCTGTGCTGCTGACACGTATCCTTCAGGCGATTGCGGAGATCGCTCAGATAGGTGCAAACGCGCACCGTACGCATCTGCTCGTCTTCTTCTCCAGACCGTTTAATAGGGTTGCTTTTGTCTTTACTATTGTTTGTGTCGGTCATTTTGAGTAAAAGGAGAAATGAAAAAATATTAAATTGAAAAGCCGAAAAAAAATGATTTGTACTTCATAAAATATTTTCTAATTAATGAAATTTTCAATGAGTTTAATATCAATGCTCTATTTGTGCAACTAAATATGATTCGCAGTCTGTGTTAAAGTTTAATGTTGCAACCTATTAATATAGGGTAATATTCCTCCTTTAATTAATTTACATTTCTTAATCAATTTAAACATGAGGGCAGATAAGCACTATCTGGTTGTATAAATCAACATCAATTTAGTAAAAAGAAATATGAAATCATTTTAAAAAATAATTGTTAAAAATTTTCAAAAAGCTTGTCTTTTTTAAATTTGTAATACATAGCAGTATTTAGAATATTTCAAAGTTTGCACATACATAAGTAAATCGTAACCGCATATAGTACATGCTAATCTCGTATATCTGTAGGTTTCGTCTGCAAAGGAAAGAACGTAAAAAACGTAAAAAATTTCGCCCCGTGCGAAACTATCCGTGCACCACTGTCTGCCGCTGCGGCAACGAGCGACAACAGCTGTTATTACGCTTCAGTCGTATACTTTTTGTTTTCATTTTGATTAAAGCATATTCCGATGATTAAACCAGTCGAGTAGCAGTGGAGAGTAGCAGTGAGAAAACCGCAGGAGTCGAGTGCTGAAAAAGCAAACAAATAGACAAGTTAAAGCGAAAAGCCATTGCAATCATCCAGTGCGTGGTAAACAAATGAAAACTGTATGCGTCTGAGCCTCGGATTTCCAATATAGTTTATTTAAAAAGACGCCAACGCCAGCAGAAAGCAAAAAATTATACATACGACGACTAATCGTTGACGAGGCGCAGCAGCAGAAACAGCGAGGGCGTAAGCGACAGCTACGAAATGTATACAATAGTGACGTTGAGTTGCTATTGGAACGGCCGGCTGCAGACGCGTTAGGGACTTAGACTCCTCTTCCTTCTCCTACTCCTCCATTTCGAGCATTTGGGCACTCCGACTGAGCGTGCCAGTGTATGCGGGGGCGTGGGCTAAAGATAATCATCGGGGTGGCAGCAACTGGAGTGCAGCAGCAACAGCATCAGCGGCGTTTACAAGTGCTCGGGACACCTTTTAGTAAACGGAAAACATCACCAATATGTCTTATATGACCACAAGGCACGCAACCAGCCTCAATCTGGACCTTGCGCTCGGCAGCCGTGAGTTGCATTTGCGCAGTCATCAGGCAAGCATTTTTCGACAGCGTCTGCATGTGGCTCAGAATCTCTACCAACGCAATATGACGGCACATTATGGCTGCGTGAATGCGTTGGAATTCAGCAATGGTGGGCAGTATTTGGCCTCAGGTGAGAAAGAAAATCGGAAACCTGTTGCGTCGTTATTTTATTTCATTCACAAATCCCTTCCGTTCTTGTGCAGGCGGGGATGATCGCCGGGTTCTGCTATGGCACGTAGATCAGGCGCTAGCCAATGTGGGTGAGCCGCGGGTCATGTGTGGCGAACATGCTAGCAATATTTTTTGCCTGGGTTTTGATACGCACAACTCCTATGTGTTTTCTGGGGGCAACGATGATCTGGTCATACAGCATGACCTTTCCACGTAAGTTCTGCTATGTTGGTTAACCATTTAACATTTGAACGAATTAAATTCTCTGAATTCTTCGCCGGAACAGTGGCAAAAGTGTTAACATATTCTCACATGATGGACCCGTTTATGGCCTCAGTGTCGACAAGACCAGCTCTAATTTGATCAGTGTAGCCACAGAGGATGGTGAAATCTTGGTATATGATTTGCGTGTGGGGGAGAATGACCCTCTGACCATTGCCAAATTTTCCGCACCCTTCAACGCTGTCGAATTTCACCCACTAAATGGAAACTTCCTGGCTACAGCCAATGCAAAGCGTGGCGCCATGCTCTGGGACATACGCCACCACACCCAGTAAGTTGGCTCATCATATACTTCTATTTAAATTTAACTGAGGTTTTTCTTCTTGGACCAGACCGCTTTACCAGTACAATTTTATACCAGAATCCCCAAGCTGTATGAGCGTCCGCTTTAATTGTAATGGCTCCTTGCTGCTGACACTGCATCGCCGATTACCACCTATTTTATTTAGTCCTAACTCAACGGAGCCACTGTGTACTTTCTATCACCATGAATATTTTAACTCGTGCACAATGAAAAGCTGCACCTTTGCTGGACCGGAAGATGAGCTGGTGGTATCGGGCTCGGATAATTTTAATATGTTTATTTGGCGACTCGATGGCGTAGACAGTAAGCTCTTGCTGGTTTTGTTTTATTCCCACATAGGCTATTAACGTTTGTATTTTTAAAGTGGAGCAAAAGGATCAATGGATAGATACTGCCCCAATAATACTTTCTGGTCATCGTTCAATCGTTAATCAGGTGCGATATAATCGTCAGCGCTGCCTACTAGCATCCTCCGGTGTAGAGAAAATAATTAAGGTAGGCAAGCAAGCCATCTGAAGCTGAAAACAAACTTCCAATTCTTGAGGTCCCTTCTTTTATGTTTAGCTCTGGAGCCCATTTGCGCAAGCGGGATGGCAGGGCTCCTTGCTGCAGAAGTCCGCTACACCATACTGCAATCGCACACTACACCGTAATGCTACAAACCACGTGTCACAGGACTTCAGTGCGCGCAATACAGACGAAGACGCCGTCATGCTTGCCTTCTTTGATACGCTGGTACAGCGGGAACTAGAGGTTTGGCAGACACCCAGTGCCAGTGGCCAAAGCAGTAGCGAAAGCTTGGCCACCTCCACAGAGAGTGACAGCAGCTCGCAATCTGAGGACACGCCCAACGTCAGCGAGCTCAGTTGGCAGGCGCATCCAAACCGCATTTTCTATCTGATAGCAAAAAAACGGCGTGCTCTATTGCATCTTGCGCTTAAATCCGCCAGCACGGGTGGCCATCTACCGCTGCGCGTCCGTGCCAAATCGCCGGTGACTACAGCAAATGTGGAGCAGCTGTTGGGCAGCCTCCTGGGGGGAAGCAGGCACTCGGCCATGCAAGCACGTGTCAGTGACTGGCTGGAGCAAACACATCGACTTATTGGCGATGATGAAATGCCAACTACGTCTGCGGAAGCGGCGGCGCGCGAACGCTCTCGAAGGGCGCTGTGGATCGAGGAGCGGGAGGACCAGGATGCCCCATCGTCGACTACTAACAGTTCCAATAAAACGCGCACGTTCCAAATGAGTAAGTAATAGAAGTACAGAAGTAAGTCTTGGCTTTCTACCTAAAATAGTCCCAGTTTTAAAAGCAACTTCACTACTAAATTTACGTAATAGGCATAATAGACCCATAGGCATATACAATGTAAGTGTGTATGTATGCATATGTATAATCACCATGATGAGACAAATCGAGGCGATAGCCTGTGCTTGTGAACACAAAGAAATTTTAAACAATAACAGCTTGGGACCCCAAACTAGTCTTTCCATACGCAGAGCACGTTTATTACAAAACATAGAACCGAACGGTGGAAAATCACTCGAAGTAGAAAGAATGACTTGTGTTTATTAAGATGTGTTTATGAAATTTTGTATTTGAAAGTTTTGTGATAATAGTATTCTGAAGTTATGTATATTAGAATTAGAAAATTCTTTGTTCATTGCGATATCACAACCAGGTTAGTATTTATACATAAGTGTTTGATAATGCTTCTCTAAAATCTGAACATTCATCAAAGTCGGTGCGCTATTTCGTATGCCATGTGAAGGACTGGTACAATCTGTCATTTGCTGTTACGCATGTTTCAGTTTTTTTTACGTTTACGTTGTGTCGTTACACTTTTACTAAAATCGTTGAATCAGATTCCTTTGAGCGAACTCGACCAGCTCCAAAGTTTTACTATATATAGAAGTAGCTAGTATAGTACTAATGAATTCCTGACCTTTTTCTGGTTCATTTGCGCCAATGATTCCAAAGCAGTTCTGTAGAGCACACTAACGCAGCCAGAACACATCCCAGGGCGAGCGCATAGAAAGCCAGCTGCACGTCGGTCAGCTTCAGAACCTTCCAATTTCCCACGCCCAGTGCGGCCAGGTACTCGGGAAATTTGTGTATGCTCCACTTCGCACGTTCCTTCATCTCGCCTGTCCACAGTTCAATGAGTCCAGCCGCGCAAGCACGAAGAACAACTGTGTTGACCATATCTAGGTAGGGCGAGTGGCGCTGTAATACATAGGCAATGTGATAATTCTTGGGACACTCGGGTATCTTGTGAATGCGATTGGTCATTATATAACGTATGTCGCTAAGCATAAGGCTTCCGGCACGAGTCACGCCTGAAAAACCTCCGCGATTCGCTACCATGCTTATTAATCGATCCTCGCCCTCGCCCACCAGAAGCATCTTGGCATGCAAGCTCTTGTATACGGCCGAGTCGTGACCAACAAAAAGATCATCCCTAAATGCAGGATGCTTAATGTAAATAGGCTGCTGCGATTCGTCAAGCTCCATGAGAGTATTGATGTCGCGATAGTATAATGGTCTAATATACACGGTGGCTAGACTTGATTCCAGCAGCGCGCCAAAGATAACGCTGACCAAGCAAAGCGAGGCGAGAAAAATGCGTTCCGAGTAAAAAGGCGGAAACTGGCCGACATTGACGCGCACCCACACCACCAAAGTATCGATAAAAATGCGCACCACAGTGCTTCGAAAGTTCTTCTGGTCCTGTCCAACTCCTACGATAGACTCAATGTTCAGTTCCAAATTTAGCCTGCGAATACATATCCAGACAAAAGCGCAAACGGGACCCACTAAAAGAAAACATAGCCACACATCCAACCGCACGGCAAAGAGTGGCAGTATTGACTGGGGAATCCGCTTGGCCTTTTGTACGAAAAGACAGAGCTCGTCCATGTACACGGCGGAGCTGAACTCGATACCGCGCGTTAGATAATCCTTAATGAAAAAGCCAGCGAATACAATGTCTAATTCGTGGCGGTGCACACGCCCAATAGCCCCACTAAAGGATCCGTTGTCCAAGCGGCCCCTGCATATTGGAAGTGAATTGCTCGTAAATTGATATTTAAAAAAAGAAGAAGGGAAATGACTGAATTGCACAAAGCACACTCACCCGAAGAACTCATCATCTGGCCACAAATAATTCAGCGTAAAGTTCATGCGGGCAGCCACCACACTGGCGAGCTTAGCATCGGCTCCCGATACGCTAAGTACGCGCTTGGCCTCCGCATCTCCATATACCGCCGAGTAGACCGAGTCAAAGATATAGCATCGCAAAGACTGGCCATACAAATTACGAAAGATGCGCGCATAGGCATCTGGCTCATCCGCTAACATAATAATGTGCTTAAAAGGATTATAAAGTAAGATGCGCGCCTCGGGTAGCACGTAGTAGATCCGATTGTGACCATGTTGTTGCCAGACTTTGAGCATAAACTGCAGCAAATCATCATCAGTCGTATCAAATAGCTCCAAAGCTAAAATATAAACGCCACCATAATTGACAAACTGTGGTAGGCTTTGACGCATTTGGGCTAAATTTGTAAAGAGCCAGAAGTGATGCCTTGCCTGCGAAGCAACTCCTTTACCGAATAGGCTCAGGACTATGGTGCAGTATGGCTGTCGCAGCAAAAATTGCACAAACATGTGTCCACAATCACGCAAACTGTGCACGTGCAGCTCCAAGACATCCGATCCGAACCGGCCCAGTATGGGCGCAAATGCATTGTCGAATTCGGAGTCCCAGCTATCGTTGTCGCTGTTCCTGATTATATCCTCTATTGTCACTTTTGCCTCGACACTAACGGCAGCCGCGAGCGTAAACACAATTAGCCAGAGGCTCGACCTCGACCACATTATATGCTCGACTGTGCGACTCCGTCGAGATTGAGCAGCCCCTTGTCGACACAGGGGCTGTATTTTTGTGCTCAAACAATAGCCACTTGACACCTGCTGGCCGATACATTCTATTTGCACAATGTCAATCGCGCTGACAGCCGATACTGCCAACAATGGGAAACCATAGACGCCCACTCACTAAGGTCCAGGAACAAAAGGAGAAGTAGACACAAGTTGAAAAGAGCCGGTTTGTAATCAACAATTATAATATATGTGTGTCTTTACTTAGCGCGCCCTTTCAATTTGCCACTCAAGCTTTCTGCTGTATGAGCTTGGCAAAAAAATTACCATATTAGTGCCTGCTTCGAAAACCTATGATATCACACTCTTCTGCAGCGCTATAGAGTTAATCTTTTATCCATTTTCTACTCGTTCAATTTGTATCTCAAACATATGGATGGATTGTGGCAACTTAACTGTTTTCATCTTCTAATTAAATGTTTAAAACATCGAATGATCCTGTAGGACCTATAAAATCGAGGTTAACATTTTAAAAATCTTAGAATCCACTTAAAAAGCTCACCTTGGCCTAAACTTAAGATCATTTATGTGAGATGCGATCCACGACAATGCGAGCTCTCACACATCGGTTCCGAACATTTATTAACTAAATACTACTAAGTAATGGGTCATCCGGCTTACAGGACAGATTTGACTTATTAGGTTTGCAGAAGGAGGGAGGCGTTAAAAAGTATATATACTCTTGATCAGCATGACAAGACGAGTCGATCTAGCCCTGTCTGTACGTCCGTGTTAACACATGAATTTCAGAGACTATGTAATTTTGTACACAGATGCCCTATGTGTGTACGCTATACGAGGACACCACATTTTACGGGTAACGAGATGGCGGACACTCTGGTAAAGGATTGGAAGAAAGCCTGTAACCCCTGACTCCTAACAAGCCCACTCACAGGTCACTGCTTGGTGCTTTCCCATGTCAAGAAGCTGGGCATCATAACAGAGGATAAATGCGGGAAATGCAAGGAACCGGAGGCGATCGAATCGCTGATACACCTCATATACCACTGTCCAACACTGGGTGATAACCCAGAGGGTTGTCTTTCTTAGGAAGCCCATCACTAAAGACCTACTGATATCAGAGACGTTGTGAGTTGGTGCAGCAATAGCAGCAGAAATGCTGTAGTATTTTTATACCCTGTACCCAAAGGGTACAAGGGTATATTAGTTTTGTGCGAGTGCTCATGGAACACACAGAAGGAGGCTTAGTAGACCCCACAAAGTATATATATTCTTGATCAGCATGACAAGCCGAGTCGATATAGCCATGTCCGTCTGTCTGTATGAACGCAAGGATCTCCGAAAGTATAAGAGCTAGAATAACCAAACTTGGTATACAGATTCTCCTGAGACCGAGAAAGGACGAGTTTGTTCATTTTTTCTGATCCCCCCCCAATCCCCCCCTATTAACGATTTTCTAAAACTCCCGTAATTCTTGGAATTTTGAACTAAAATTTGGTAGTCACATTAGGTTAGTGATTATATATCCGTATACCATACGTATACCGTATCATTATGATAGAATGATCGGAAATAAAGTTATACCCATATAACCAGGCCCAATGCACACATACATACATATGTACAAGTACACAAACACGCATAAGGCACGATTCTGATGTAAATGTAAATGTATGTATGCATGCATGGAATATTTTATATTTAATTTAGTTAATTAATTAAATTAATTAATTAAATTACTTTTTTGTGGGGTGGTACAGAGTTGAGCCTGCTCGACTTTAGCATTCCTTTCTTGTTTATATTTTAGCACAATTTTATATGAGAAATTGTGTAAAAAAAAACACTATCACTACTCAGTTTCCTTCGTCGTTAAGGGGTTTTTGGTACTTAGTAGTGTGTATTTTCATTAATACTATAATAAATAATAAAACTGATTCTATTCTTTTAAAATTTCGGATTTAAAATATTTATTCAAGAATACAAGTATTTAAGTCTGGTTGTCAATATTAGAGTCTGTTACACGATTGATCCAACAGCTTTCAACTACACATATAAAGCATTGCTCATGAGTTTTTATTTTGAAACAACGAAGAACTGATTATAAACTAACTGTCGCTCTGTCTTTGCAGTTGGCTCTGTGCAGGCTAGCTTTGAACAGATGGAACGAAAACGCAAACTTATGCACTTGCGCTTTGCCGCCGCCTTGAAGAGACGACGCACCGCACGACGCAGTGACCGGGACGAGGATAGTGTTATTGCCTACGAATCGGACTGGTTAGATGATGATGACGATGACGACGTCGAAGATAATGGCGATGATGGTGAAGGGGAAGCTCGTGAAACTGAAGCAGACGACACATCCACAAACTCATCGTCCACAGAGCAGCTATCAGAAGCGCCGAGCTCTTCGTCTGCCCTCTGTTGTATTACTGATCAGGAAACTAACAACAATAGTCAAATGACTACTAATAATAACAGCGCTGTCGCTACTAAGCCTATTAATGGACTGGACATGCCTGCGGTCTATAATGGTGAGAGCGGCACGGCCGAACCCGCCGGCAGCAGCAAATCCAAAATGTAAAGTGCTGAAGCCCTCGTGCACACGCTACCGGTGTTCCTAGTACACACACATATACCCATTTGTTACCACTATCAGCCAAAATCAAGGGACAATCACACTCGCTTTCCATATAAAAGTACAACCCAAGGTTTAAAATTGACTGGTAGATACCCTTAAATGATTTAGAGCCGTTACAATTTCATTAAAACCCACAACTATCCATATGTATAGTATATGTTTTACGTTTGATATCAAAACAGCTTTCGATAAAACAGAATATTTACTACATCTTTGATGAAGCATTTTTTGAAAAAGCGATTGCAATTCATTCAAAACTATGAAAATGTTAAGCTGTACGCCTATTATTTATTTATGATTATAATAAAAGAAATCATAATCATATAATATAAACGCTTTTTTTGATTAATTTTATTTTGTATTTAATTTTTTCTTCAATAAAATTTAAAATTTTTTCTTTTACTATAAGTATGCAAATGTAAAGTTTTGAAATACTTTTAACTTTATACAGAAAAACTTGGCTAGAAAGGCATATATTGGATATAATAAATTATTTATTGGATTGCTCATTTAATGAGATGATGCGCATTATATCAAAAGCGAGTGTTTTTCGTTCAATAATTACTATGTGGATATGGATATCAAATTATATGTTACCAAAATGCGTTCGATTGAATATTGGAACCAGCTCCTCCTCATAGGTATACCGAATTATTGTATGAAGAAACTGAAGAGCAAGAAAAACAAAAACGATAAACTGCTGGCAATCAAAGCCAAAAAACAAATAACTGACTTAGCTTGGGTAAGAAGTTTTTTCCAAAAGTAAACCTAGTTACAAATGTAAGTTCAATAAAGATTTATGAATAATATTTACAGCTAAGAAAGCAAAAATATAGTATACAAGTTCAAAACCTTAACAGAAAACTTTGTATGTTTCCTTTTGGCATTGTTTGGGCGACTCTTTTATTATTGTTTTTCCTCTTAATTATTATTTTGTTTGTGATCTGTTTAAAAGCTTATAAAAATTTATGGATACACATTAGAAAAAACTCATGAAATCGAACAGAATAATTTATTAACATTTAACTTAACTGCTGAAGCCGAAGAACAAAAATAGATGTGTGCTGTTCCTTGAATATAGATTTTTGGGAATGTGAATCTAGCTTATATTTCGAGTCCGACTTCGAAGGTTCAAGATGGATTTTAAAAGTGCGAAAATTGTATGTGATTATTTTATTTTCTTTCACACAAATATAATATCCTACTAATAATGTAAATGTAACGCTAATTATGTACGCGAGCTCGTCTTTATGTATGTTTAGGCCTAATATGCATAATTTATAGTACACTATACGTAATGCACGGCGAGTCGCCTGCTCAACAAATAGCCTCGGCATTCATGTCGCTCGGCTTGAAGGGCAACTGTAAGTCCTTGCAGCGTGCAATGACAAAGCGTTCCAATTGACTGCCGGCGCTGAAAATAAATTAAACGCTTTTATTGTCATTTTGATAAGCAAACAAGCTATTCATCTATAAACTTTCAAAGTCCCCATTTCAAAACAAGTGCCCAATATCGAAACAAGCGTCGAAGCAAAGCTACACCTTTATCATACATATAGAATAGTATAGTATCTGTACTGTATCATACATAAGACACACCTATTACAAGTGGTCTCCCATTCACCGTTATGGATTTTAAATACATTTACTCGTACTACAAAAACAGTGAAGGGTATCCAGTTATTATTATATTTTAAAAATCAGGGCATAGTTGGAATTGGAACAAAACAAAACTGTTTTTTGTGATACATGTAACATTTATAATGTGACGACAACCGATGTTTAATGAAAAATATTTATTTGGACGCTACGTTTGTGAATATATAGTAAATGGATGGATTCTTTTTTACTCACTCGTAAATCTCATTGCCCTGAACATTGTAGAGATCGCAATTTCGGAACACGAGTTGGATATCGTTCAGTAGCTCCTCATTTATCTGATAAGCTCCCATGTTTAGCTTGGACTTGACTTTGGCCAAGTCCATCGGCGACTTGATAATCTTGTGATAGTCTGGTACCTCGGAGGACAGCACTGGGCGCAGGAATGGCCAGGCGGATTTGTGCTTCATCGTCTGCTCAAGCAGATCATAAAGAGCGGCACTGTTTAGCGGCAGATTGTCGTTGGTGCGACGACCAGAGCGACGATTGTTATTATTGCTGGTACTATTGTTATTGTTATTGCTGTGACGCGTACTGGATTTTTCGGATGCTTCTCCATTCTGCATTGAAATTCGAAGCGAAGTTCGAAACGAACGTGAGCGTTTGGCATGCGGCTCATCATCGCCATCATCATCAGCATCTCCATCGGCTGCGGAATACCAAAAGCATTAGTGGTAATGATCTACTAATTTACCATAGTTAGCAATAGGTTTGAGTATAAGGAGTAAATATAATTCTTGCTTCAAGATAATTATTAGACATAGTAATATCTCGAACTTTATTTTAAAAAAAAAAACGTTAAGGCCCATACATTGCACAAACCTTTAAACTCAGTTTAACCTGTAATTGCCATGGCTTAAATAAAATAAAGAAAGATTTGCCAATCTCTTAACATACCCATATATATATGCAGATGCTTTACCTTACAATATTATCTTACCATTTTGTCTTGGGCGACGTCGCGTGTCACCACCCTTGCACTTTTTGCACACAAAGTCGGCGCGCGGCCGTCGTTTCAGCTGCTCACACTCTAGATGGTACCAATCATTACAGCGGGCACAGCACACTTCGCTGCCATCATACCAGCAAATCATGCAGATCTTCTCCTCCTCCCTAAAATGGGCGAAATGGAATTGGAATGTTTTGTTTGCATTGGTAATGATTCCAACTTACACTTCGCTTTCTTCTGCATCTTTATCGTATATTTCTTCGTTGTTCTCATCATCACCGTTGTCCGATTCTGCTACATCGGACTCATCAGCCATCTGCTCATCATCGCTGTGCGGCTCTTCTTCTGCCTCTTCATCATCCTCATCAAGTTCCTGCTCGATTTCCTTGGATTTTAACTGACGGCCACTGCGTCGTCCGGAGGCGCGCCGCTTGTGTGCAGACTTAACATTAGCTGATGATGCTTCGCTTGTATTATCGGACACATCCATTTGTTCCTCGTTGTTGTCCTCGTCGTTTTGCTCCTCGTCGGCCAATTCCTCATCCTCTTCTACAATGAATTTGCGCTTCTTTTGAGCAGCGCGCTTCTTCTGCTCCGGCTGCACTTCGTTCTTCAGGCCGAGATTTTTAACACATCGACCACAGTACCAGTTGCCGTCCGGCACTGTCCGCATTTTTGGCTTCATGCAGAACATGTGGGTGCCGCCGTTACATTCATCGCAGAGCAACATTTTTTCAGGATCGCTTCCCCGACGGCAAACAGAACAAAGTGACTTGTTTGTGGATCGCGCCCACATGATGCAATCATGAAGTATGTTCAAATGCAGAAAGACCTGCGCAAAGCTAGTACTTTCCATTAGGGAAACCTCCCACTGCTTGAGTCGGGCCTGACCGGCTCGCTGCTTTAGCTCCAGTTTCTCCTTGTTGGTTTCACGCGTCGTCACGCCATAGGGCTCTTTAAGGAAGCGTTTTTCAATGGCTTGCTCCACTTGAAGCAACGCCGACGCCAGCTTGTGTACCTGGGATTGTAACTCTTCTGATTCCAAGAGCGGCACATCATCGTCGGCACTGTCCTCCGATTCTATTTCAAGTGTTGGACCTAGTTGCTCGCCTGGATCGCGATACGGCTTGGAACCAAATGCCCGTGACACATATGGTTCGGCGCTCTCGGCTTCCAACTCACCGTCTTCCTCATCACCTCCATAGGTAGAGCCATTCTCTGAATTGACGTCCTCTTCCTGATTAGCTCCTCCTGTTTGGCGCACTCCGATGCCTATAGGACCCCACTGTAACTTGCCCTGCGGATCGTATCTGCGGTTTAGTAAATCATCGCGCCACTTTTGCATGTCCTTGACCTTAAGCCTGCCCAGGTCCCCCGTATATATATCCGATTCAAACTGTAGAATGCGATCGATAAGATGTAGCTGCATTACCTCGCTGAGATCGGTGTCATCTGGGAGGCCAAAGTTGGCCTTGCCATACTTTCGATGTGTTTCCTGGTGCATGGCATTGCGAAAGCTCTGACGCCGCTTCTCGTCCTCCAGGCTAAGCAAATCCACCGGACAATTTTTTACGTGCTGTTCTATTAGCGAGCGCAGACTGGTTAGCTCATCGCGAAGACTCGATTCACGCCAGCCTAGTGGATTAAGTGCATTGACTAATGCTTCGATTTCCTCCGGTTTGTAAATATATGCCCAACGCTGGCGACCTGCATTTCGATCATTGTGTACAATACAATTACGTTTGTCTCCGCTGCACATTAACAGCTGATATTGCGTGGGCGAATCTTCATTCTCACAAGCCGCTACATCCGTTTCTACGCCAGGGTCATCTACACTAGCTTCAGGATGTGTGCCATTGGTCAGCGAGCTGGTTGACTTGGAAAGCCCATTCACACGATGTTCCTGGTTCTCCTTGTTCTCAAGCGATTGCTTGGGAACCTCGGGTTTGCTACTACGTCGGCCTCGCTTGCGCTCGTCGCCGTAGAGCTTCAGCAGATATGTGCGCAAATTTTTTCGATTTGTGGGCAACTCCGCCAAATTACGTATATCTGCCTGGGTCTTATTTTGAGGCGGCTGATTCAAACAAATATCCATGCTGTCGGGCGGATGCTCTATAAATATGCCCGGTATGGACTCCAAAACGTAGTACTTACGATAGCAGCGATCAGAGCCCAGATATACCAAAAAATTAAACAACTGCGAGCGGAGCGAAAGTACCTGGGTCTCGTGCTTACGACGCTCCCGATCGGATAATGCAAGCAGCTCTGCGATACGCCGATTTAACTTGTCTCCAAGTGTCTTTTTCTTTTCAGCATCGCTTTTAAGCTCGTCTGTCATGCATTGCTGATTGTACTCGTTAGTCATCTTCCGCTTCTGTGAGTCTACGGCTGCCACTCTTCTGTTTTCAGCTGCCACCAGCGTGCGCAATTCTATACGCGCCTTCGCCGCCTGCTCCATGCGTTCCTCGATGACGTTGATGGTGCCCGAATAGGTGAGGATCTGGGCCATAAGGCAGCGTATGACGCGCATAATGTCGACAAAGCTGAACTGATAGATAGAGTAATTCTTGAGCGCGCGCAGGATATGCGCATGTTGCATTCGTAACTCTAGACCAGGATCTTCGCGTGAGGAATAGCCATTTCGGTACATAACCCTCCACTTTTCGGCGCGCTCCGTTACGGCAGCGCCAGATGACAGTAAATGCAATCGCAACACTTCGCTCAGTGTCAGCGCATCCAGTGGCAGCTCGTTGATCTTAAAAGAAAAATGTCGCTCGGCATAAAAGTGACTGCGTGTCGCATCACTCATACTGCGGTAGGGTTCCCGATCCTTTGGCCCGTATCCGATTAAATATTTGTGAGGGCACTCCTCCTCCTCCTCCTTTTGCAGGTCAAATACGGTGCCCAGCAAAATTAGTAGAATGTCCGATAGTGGACCTGCCACTTCGCGCGCTGTCAATGCTCGTGACATTTCATAGAAACTGAGATTTTGTCGGAATACCTCGATTCCGGAGAGCAATCCCGCGTACGAGTGCATGAATTCGCGCAGCATGAAACCGTCTCCAAGAAGCTGGACAGGGACGTGTGTGATAATAGGCCTGTATATGGGGAGCAGGCGCTGATCGCTACGCTCTAAATCATCCGTTTTTGTTAGCAGATTGTTACATTCTGTTTCGACACGCTCTAACAGCTGTGCCTTCTTCTCCGCCTTCTGACGTTCTTTTTCGGCTAGTTTCTCTATCTTCTCCAGACGCATGCGCTCCATCTCAGCCTGCAGCGATTTGGCCTTGGCGGCCTTCTCATTCTTTTGTTGCTCCACCGTGGACGGTTCTTCTTTGTTAGCTTCGTCACCCTTGACCAAATATTTATTAAGTGTCGCCTGCTTCTTTGTGTCCTTGCTGGGCGCTTGATCCGGCCGTTTGATTTTCGCAGGTGAGTAGCGCGGCATCTTCCCTATGAAAATACTTGAGAATGTGATTTTCCGGTCTGTCACGTACTGCTTGTAGACGTCTGGCTTGGGCCGCAGGATTCCATCCACTCGGGTCACATTGTTTTTGATGTACATTTGCAAGTTCTCGTTGGTGAACTCCATGCGCAGACGGCGCAATTGTTCGAAAGGCACGGTAATCTCTGTACTCTCATCTCCTTTGACCTCACGTAGGCGATATTCTAGGTCTTCGGTATTTTCATATACTCCGTTTGCGGGTTCAGGTGCGTTTTTCGGTGGTTTTATACCCACTACAATATATGATATGTTCTTTTTGTTCAGCGTCGTGACCTCCTCATTTAGAAAGTAACGCTTGCGTAAAAACTTAGTCACAATCAGATGGAGCGTTTTTACGGCCGATTGGCGGGCATGCTCAATTACCAACAGTGTGGGCGCCCGCAGGCTCTGCTTAAACTGTTCCATCTTCTTACGAGCGACACGCTCGCTTTTCAAAGCCTCTTCATAAGTGAGACTATCGCGTCCAGTGGCTTCGCACTGCCAGACCGTTGAATTTATGACCATAACGTGACGAAAGTAGTCTCTATAATGGAAAAAATTGTGTATTGATATTATTATTTAGTAATTTATAACAATATAAAAGGTTTCTATATATTTAATTCAAAACTAAATTTTAACGGAATCTATGTATATATATTTAAAACACAATGCCACTTTTCGTTGTAATTTTATAACTCAAAAACGGGCTCACCTATCCAAACCAAATGCTTAGGATTTGTTTGGACTATTTAGTAGATGGTTTATGTGAAATTTGCACAAAATCGGTCGAGTGGTTCTTCATTTATCACATTTCTTGTAACAAATGAATTCAATAAATGGCGGATCATTTTTTAATAGGGATTTTGCTGTAAAATTGAAACTTTTTTCAGATAGGGATTGTGGTGTGAATTTGGAGGAATCATGTTTTTCACATGGCCAACTTTATATTGACTGTTCCAGAGTCGGAACCCCCAGCCGTTTGTTTATTCATGCTCAAAATGGAATAACAAAAAATATTTTTTATCCAAATGTTTTGGATTAAGTTTTAAAATAGCTAGCAATAAATAAAATATTTTGCGTGCCGCCTAATTGATTGATTAATATTGAGGGATGTCTTGATAGCATAGGCGAATAGAACAAGTAGAGAAGCTAATTTCGGATGTCCCGAGTTTGAAATACTCTGTACATCTGCGTGCACTGCTTGATGATATATACATATATAGCCATAACTTTCTGTTAAAACGAAAAATCAGTGATTGCGAAGGGAGGGATGTAAATTCCAAAATATACATAAGGCATCTGGGACTAAAATTTGGTATCCCTAGGTCTTATAGTCTCAGAGATATAAGCGATTATACGAATGGAAAATCGGGAAATCCCCCATTGGGGGAAGTGGGGAAAATCCAAAAAATAAAACAATGAATGACCTTCGTGCAGTCCTGATTTAAATCCAATTGAGCATTAATGGAATGACATTAAAAAAGTCATTGCTCAATAGAACAAAAATAATTTAGATATGTACATACATTGTTCAAAGAAATCAAGAAAGTCGACAGGGGTGTTTGAGTTTTATCTTTTCTGTTGTGTACATTTTCGATCTTTCCAATTACATAGTTGATTCAGTCAAAACTCATACTCAAAAATAAAATATTTTAGCCACTGACGTACACCTTAAGCTGTTTATGTTAAATGTATATGTCTAACATATATATTTTGTGGAAACATTTCTGAGATCATAACGAATTTTACAAAAAAAAAAAAAAGTAAGTAGGGAAGCTAAAGTCAGTTGTCCCGACTGTGAAATACTCTGAAATACTATGTATGTTTAGAATAATTATAGAAATTTAAAAAATTAAGAAAATTAAAAAAAAAAACATTTGATCGATTTTACCTCTCTCGGTATTCGAACTCATGTAAAGGGCGTATAATTGCACATTTACATAGGAGTTGCGTCTGTGTGAATGTATGCATGCCTATGTGTGTCTATTCGTGTCTGTGTGAGCATGTTGAGTCAAAATCCCAAGAATTACGGGAGTTATGGAAAATCACGGATTGCGTGGGAAAGGGGGGTGGAGGGGAATTTAAAATACACATTTTCTGGGTATTCACATAAGGCATAAGGACTAAAATTTAGTGTCCCTAGCTCTAATAGTCTCCGAGATATAGGCGATTATACGAACGGCGATACGGAAAACCCCATAAGAGGGAAGTGGGGAGGAAAATCGAAAACATAAAACAAACATGTACAACGTACACATATAAGGCATCTTTGTGCAAAATTTGGTGTATCTAGCTTTTATAGTCTCTGAGATCCAGGAGCTCATACGGACGGACAGACTGACAGATAGGGCTAGATCGACTCGTATTTTCATGCTGATCAAGAATATATATACTTAGTGGGGTCTGCCACGCCTCCTTCTGCCTGTTACATTTTTCACCTACCGCAAACCTAATATACTTTTGTACATTTAATGTACAGAGTATACAAATTAAGAAAAACACAAAAAATTAAATAAAGTCGTCCTTTTTCGGACCTAGGATAATCTGGATGCCAACTTTGGTTATTCCAGCTTTTATAGTTTCTGAGATCCTTGCGTTCATCGATCGTTCTAGATCGATTCGTCTAGTCTCGCTGATTAAGAATATATATACTTTATGAGGTCGGTCATGCTTCCTTCTGCCTGTTGCATACTTTGCACAGACCTAATATACCCTTTTTACCCTACGGGTACAGGGTATAAAAAGCTATATTTTGCTATCAACTTTTTATATTATCTGTGAATTTTTCTCTAAAATAAAAAGTTGATTGTTGACAGTGACGGTAATATTTATTTCACAGTATAAGAAGTTTCTCCTTCTTCTTGGTTTTTAGATGTGGGACAACTTAGATTAAAAAAAATAAATAAAATGAAATGCCAGAACCGCACTAAATTATCCAGGGCACGTTGGATTATTTTTGAATTGTACAGTTTATAAGTTTATATTTCAAACTAGAATCCCTTACTGCACGCGCGCCATCATTAGGGTGGCAACGCCAAATACAGCAGCTGTGAATCTATTCGCGCGCTTTCGCCCTCACAAATGCACAAACACACACAGCGCCATGCGTTAGCATGTGTCGCTTTGTTGTATACTTTAGCACAGCATTTGCTTTGCCATTATTATACATCTTGTGCTTTGCAATAAGGCGAAGTGGGATGACAGACGGGTGACAGCCAATGCGACGACAGCGCTTGATGCTATTGGAAAATGTGGAGCCGTAGCCTTGGTGCCGCTCCTTTGTACTTACTCGTAGTCGCGAAATATGCGTTTTGTAATGTAGCAGCAGAAGACCAAATCATTATCGTGGAATGTTTCATGTTTGCTCTCCGATTGATTTAGATCAAATCCTTCCCGCTTACAAATCGGCATTTTAATGCTTGTTTTATTTTAATTTCCAAAACACTTCAATGTCTGTTGTTGTTATGATGCTGCCTCTTTGGAGGGAAATCTATGTTGATTGTTTCCGATGGAAATCAAATTGCAGAGCAGTGCAATTCGTTTGCCAACGTGCCTACGTACACAATTTAATGTTAATGACAACAGTGAACTCTTTTATGGTATTTTTGCACGTTTTAACAATTTCCTAGGCTTAATATTTGTTATTTTCTACCGCCGTAAATTTTTTCGAGCGCGCCTTGCAAATTATCTTCTTTGCCTAGTGATGTCACAAGCCATCGATGTATAAAATATCTATATATTTGTATTGGCGATATATCGGTATTCGATGTGTTTATCTACCATGTCAGTGCTGCCAAAATAACTAAAAATTTCTGGAACTCACGAAATAATGATCATAAGTGAATGTTTGTCCATACCAATAGTATATTGAAAGGTAATTTATTTGTTAAGATGTAGTCAAAAAAAAACATATTTGAGAGTAGTCAAATTAATATATTTTATTTACTACAGCTTTTATATGTATGTATGTATGTATACGATTTTAAAATTAAGAAATATTTATAGTAAATGAACGAAAGAATTCTCCCATCATTGTTGATATCGATATCGATAACACCCCACGTTCATTGCATCAGTGCTTCTGCTCGCCGCCAAATAATTGCAGGCGTAGTGTAGCCCTGGTCGAATAAAGCAAGAAAGCAAAAAGGAAGAAAAGAACCACATTCAATAGGGAAAAATTCAAAATTGTATTGAAAACTGTATTGGAAAGGTGGTGTAGCTTGTTGCAATGTACTCGACACCATGTAAAATGCAACAAATTAGTAGATGCGTATGACGACGGTCTTTTCTCGGTTCTGTTAAACGAAAGGTAGGCGATTTACACACAGACACATCTGCACACTTACACACATCTGCAACAGTGCTACGATTTTTATGGTGGCAAAAACTGTACGCGCATCGGTATACTTGGTGGGGCAGCGGGCGAAATTGTGTACAAATATTTTTAATGTGTCGTTTTGTTTCTGCTTTTGTATATTGCAGTGCTTCAATGTCTGGCTAAGTGCGTCTCCGATAAAAATATTGCTACAGATTCGCTGTTTAGTATAATTTATTTCTCGTTAACCTTTGCGTATCGTGGTTTTATTGGTCGCTGCTAGTTATTGTGTGCGATCACGTCGCCACTAGGAAATAAAACTAATGATAATGGTACGTAGACGAGCACGGCCAGCCAAAGATGTAGCTGCGGTGGCCAACCCAATTCCGAACGCAGTGGTTCTAAATGGCGATAATGTCTCCGACATGGTGCTCCATGGCGGAGCTATAGCTAACCCGGCCATTGTGAGTGCTAACATATTGGATGAGCAATATTTTGCAAGTCCCAAGCGAAAAGATTGCCGCCTTACAAAAACCAATGAAAATCTCAAAAACGATGCGGCGGCCACTGTGAGTGAGCACACGACCACCAACATCACCACCAATAATAACGATGGCAGTTACAACAAAAGCAAAGCAACTACAAAGTCTGAACGCGCTGGCAGCGCTGGCCGTACAATAGGTAAGTTTGGCATTTTTAGGTTAACTTGGCGCGAATTTTTGTACGTACATATGTAAGCAAACACGATTTTACCCACAGGCGTGCCCTTGGCTACGCGCTCACAAACACGCACCATCGAGAATTTCTTCAAAGCCAATGCTGCCGCAAAAAATGCAAACAAAATGACTACAAACAGCCAACCAACTGAAGAGCAAAAGACAATAGCGTTAAACACAACAGAAAACACTACAGTAACAACTTCATCATCCCATCAACAAGCCGATAATGAGGTCGAAAAACAAGAAGAGGAGCTGCATGAAACATACTCGATTGCCTCCTCCATCTCGCCACGGCATCAGGATATTTTCGAAGAGGAGAAAGTGGAACTAGAGGCAGATATAAGCTCCTCGCAGTGCACACTACTTAAGACCAATGGTACTGATAGCGTTGACTTTCAGACTCATCGTTCAACGCTTCGTGACAGTCACTCCTCTACCCAAAGCAACAGCAGCGCCACCACGGATAATATATTCTTGCAGGAGCCGGTGCTAACTCTAGACATTGATCGCACACCAAGCAAGGCATCCAGCATCAAAATCAATCGCAGCTTTGAACTAGCTACCGCTGTTTTTTCTTCACCGCCTTCCGCTCTATCCGCATGTATGCTTAATGGTCGGTTCAATCAAATTGTCTCACTCAATGGTATATGCGAGCCTCCTGCAGTCAATTTTGGCGCTGTTCCGGTGCTCAACGCATTTGCCTTTGAATTAGACCAACACGACAGCAGTTCCTGCGACAGTGGTGTCGTAACCACCACAAAATTAAATACGACCAATATTGATTCGCCTGCTGGCAATGCACGTCACCGCAAACCGGCAACGCCGCATCGCATACTCTGCCCATCGCCGATCAAATCAATGCCGCGTTCTCACGATCCCATTCATATGCATTCAGGGTCTCTAAAAATGGCCTCCAAGGGCGATCCATTGTCGCCACGTAAGTCGCCACGCAAACTAGCCACTGCTGATAACGCAGTGTCTAAGTCGCGACGAAGACTGAATCAGCCAATGCCGCAAGCGCCTTACCAATCCACTAGTACGCAGAAAACGCAAATCAACTTGGGTGAAGTGATTGTTGTGCACGATGACGATCAGGAGCCCGAGGAGATAGACGATGACGACGATGTGCATGTCCTGCTCAAAGCTAGTGAGGAAATGGAGAATTTGAACAAAGCACGATCGGCTAACAAGGTAAAGACCGTGATAAAGCCGGTGGCGCCGAAAAAAGGGAACGCCAAGGGTGCCAAAAGCAAGACATACGGTGGCACCATGTCACAGCCACTTGCAGCCACTAACAGAAATCGTGAGCTCACAGATTTCTTTCCTGTTCGTCGCAGTGTACGCAAAACAAAAAGCGCTGTCAAGGAGGAAATGATGCGCAATCTTGAACAGGCCGTTCTTGAAGAGCGTGCTGAGGGTCTGCTGGTGCGCCACTTTGAGGGCAAGGGTCGCGGCGTTGTAGCCGATCGCCACTTCAAGCGCAATGAGTTTGTCATCGAATATGTGGGCGATCTTATACCCATTACTGAAGCTTCTGAACGCGAACGCCGCTATGCGTTGGACGAGAATACCGGCTGCTATATGTATTACTTCAAGCATAAAAACCAGCAATATTGCATCGATGCCACTGTAGACACTGGCAAGTTGGGACGACTCATTAACCACTCACGCAATGGAAATCTTATGACAAAGGTGGTGGTCATCAAGCAGCGACCGCATTTGGTGCTCCTAGCGAAGGATGACATTGAGCCCGGCGAGGAACTGACCTATGACTACGGCGATCGCTCCAAGGAAGCGTTGCTGCATCACCCCTGGCTGGCGTTTTGAGTGAGGCATTATAAAAAAATACACGGCGTTGTAATAACAAAGATCATTACGTAATTACTAGTTTAAAATTGTTCTTCTAATTTAAGTACACTTAAAAACTGTTAGTGCAAAATATCATAAATGATAGCGTTTTCACTCTGCATATTTTTGGATGTGTTACCGGGTTTTTGTTTCTAAATTTTTGTATTGTGTATAAAAAAATATCAAGACAGAAATGAAAAAACTAAAAGTAATATTGCATTGACATATTGATATTGTTAAACATTTACATATTTGAAGCTCATAACAATGAAGTTAATGCGGAGACATTACCATTTATTCATTCACATTTATGAAGATCGTACAATATTTATATAGATATTTATATTAGATACATGTGTAATTGCTACTATTATGCTATTTACTGCCATAGTGCTATACCCCCACGCACCTCGCTTTTACATATTGACTAGAATAAACAACAACAAAAAACACCACTCATCTCCAACAAACGCCAAGTTTGACAAAGAACCTCAGACTATTTGGTATTTTTCAAAATCATTGGGGCCCTACTTCATAAACTCTTGAATCACACAATCCAATCAAACAATTGTCCATTATGTGTGTAATCTGACCGAATCCTAAATATTAATAGCATAGCTAAATCCCAATTGGAAATGTAATAGATATGTATTGAGGTTTAAGCTGGTTTCAATTCATCTTATAAAGCAGTCACCTCCATGATCCATAAAGGTGTCTGTAACGCCTTAAATTTTATACCATGTACTTGGAAGTTGCTGTCGCAGGACTTGTTCTAGCCACATATTGCTTTTTTCCCCAAGAAATCGAATCCAGTCATTACCTTAAACGCACGCTTCCTTCCCATCTAACTATTCCCGTCCCTCAAACAGAATATTATTTTTTGATGAAAGTGCAAAAATGTATAGGAAATTTTGTTCAAATTATCTTAAACTTTGATTTGTTTTGTAATTATTTTTATTATACTCCACGCATATTTAATATATAGTATAATCAATATTTTAAGTACACATTTTTTAATTTACATAAATTAAGCGGCAACCATTTTATCATGTTGTTTTTATCATAAATATCCAATAAACAGAACAATTCAAACACTACTCTTACTCGCTCTCAATCATGTCCGGAGCATTAATCTTAATACGTACATATGTATATAGTTTGTTATTTTTCAGACACACGAAAAAACTGCATAAAATAAGAAGCGAAAAAATAAATAAACTAACGCATGAAGAAAAAACCAGTAGCACAGCTTTTTTGGAATCTTGGAGATCATGACGAGCTACACGCATGGAATGAACTACGACATTATAAAACAAATAATTTTTTACTACATGTAAATTTACTTATCACTAATCTAAGTACATACATGCATTGGGATTTGTGGCTATAGGCACAAAAATATGTACCAATTGGTTCAGAGTATTCGGAATTGCTGGCACTTGAAATTTATTGCCATTTCAAAAACCTCTTCTCAAGAGAGGAGGCTTGGTTATAGATAGACATTTTCAGGGGTTTTCCGAATTATTATTGCAAGTTATCTACGATATATTTTCTGTGATCAACAACTAAACAATGTTTCTATAACATAATGGCTACCTCAATAACGTTCCAGCTTAAAAGTTAAAATAACTCTCAATTTGTATTGGGGTTAGTAACATATCTATTTTGTCGAATTATAAAATTTGTCATAGTTATGAGCTGCATAAATATTTGAAAATCCATACTCTAGTAAAATGAAAAATACCAAAGTTTTACCGTTTGTGGTTGTTGAAAAATATGCATGAATTATTGTGTTAGTACAATAATACAATCCTTGCAACATTTAAAGATATAAAGCATATCTTCTTCCTTTAAACCAATGAATGAAATAATTTGAAAATATTTACAGATCTAACATACATGGGGGCTTTAATTTCAAATGTCTCTACAGCAACACCAAATTCAGAAAGGTTGAATATTGCGAAGGTTATTAATAGTTTAAGTACACGGAGAAAGCAACCGATAAGATAGACGGAAATGTACATTTGGAAATAGTCTAAGAATGAAGTGGGATATAGGAGTTGGTACCAGCTTAGACTTACAATATTAACAATTCTCATGGCTGAAACAAATATACATACAACAATAACAATAATGATAACTGGAACGACAACAACACCAACAGCACTACGTCGGTTAAGTTTGTTTTACAATTCTGTTTAACAACTCTGTTTAATGCTAGACGGATTCATAATACTGACTGTCCTCACTCTCCCTCACTGATCACTGCGTCACAGCCACATTTGCGGCAGCAACACTCTCTAGGTTAACACGCTGGCCTCCACAAGACCGGTGGTATTTTTCAGTGAATTTGGTCGCTGCTGATCGACTTTCGTCTGCCTCTGCCCATGGCCATGAGAACGTAACTGCTTCACACTGCTGAATATTTGTCATTTCTTGGCACTAAAACTATTCTTGGGCAAGGTATTCCTGAAGGCGCCCGCATTGTTGGTTTGTAGTGTGGGCGCCACAAAACTAAGATCGGGAATGAGAGAGATTCGTGGCGCCACTTTCGCATTACCTATTTGAAAGTGTTGACGCTGTTGCAATTGTAATTGTTGTTGCTGCTGCTGGTGGTGCTGATGATGTTGCTGTTGATAGGTGGTTGCGGGAATCACTGGCGTAGGAGCAGGCGCCGTGGAAAAATCATGCATTATATGGATTTGTTGCGGTGTCGCTCCCGCATTATTGTTGCTGCTGTTACTACTCGTACTATTATTGTTATTGTTGTAGCATTGATATTTATGCACCAGATTGCTGTGAGTGGGCTGCTGCTGGTGTTGCTGTTGTGATTGGTAAAGGCTGAGTGGATTGTTGTAGAAGTTGGCGCTCTGCCAGGCACCGGAATTGAATTGAGGCGTAGATAGTGGTGTACTGGACACAAAGTCCGACCAATCTTCGTCTTTGCTGATGGCTGTTTTAGTAGAGGTTGTGGATCCTTGTTGGCGATGTGGTGTCCCTTGTTGTTTCTTCGAACCAGAAAGATTGTTGTTATTACTATGCTGCTGCTGCTGCTGCTGTACCGACACCGGTACTGGTACTGACACAAACTCGGACCAATCATCATCCTCTACGTAATGTTGTGCCACCGTCGCGCTTATAGTCGGTGCTTGCGCTTGCCGTTGTGTCGGCAACGCTTGTGATTGCGGAAACAGTTCCTCGATGCGCGCTAGCTCCTCTGCATTGATGCTGGCGAGCGAGCTGTCGCCCCACTCGATGGTGGGTTTGGCCAGAGGAATGGCCTGAGGAAGCAGGATGGCCGGACTGAGAATCATCTGTTCGCCGAAGGTGGGCGTACCATTGCGAGGCGTAGTGGTCTTCAGTTGATGTGGCGCGGGCGCTGGCATTGACTGAAAATCGGAGAAGTCATCATCCTCGGTCCTGGACCCTGAATACGCCAAGGGAAACTGCTTAACAGCTGACATATCGAAAGCTGACGCCTCATCATTCAACTTAATGGGCGAGTCAAGGCCAAAGGGCGGCGGCTTGTACTCCACATCACGGTATTCCTTCTTCACAACCGTCTCATCAATAATAATGCCCGCCGAGGCGATCTCATAATCAAAATCAACAGGTGCAAGTGTTGTCGTCTTGGCTACTGCCGTATCCGACTTAGAGGGCGTGTAGATGTGTGTCTCCTTAAGTGGCACCGCATAGCTGGAGGTGGTCACAATCTCATTGAGCAGTGCGTTCGGTTGGTTGGCTCTCATATCAAGTTGCTGGTGCTGCTCTGGTTGTTGCAGCTGATACTGCTCCTCACCACCGTCGAGGCGGAGGCCATCGCTGTCTGTTGGTAGAGTAATCGATATCGTTGCTCCTGCTGTTGTAGTAGGAAATGCTGTTGGCGCTGCTGCGACGTCATCGTCGTCGTTGCCTGCAGGTGTGACGCTTGGTTTACTGCTGTCTGCGCTGTTGTCATTCTGTCCGATTGGATCGACGTCTTCAGCATCGAACTTTTGCCCATAAAACGTGCCAGGCTGCGTTTCAGTTTTGCGCGATTGTGCTGCGGTTGAGTCGGACCCTGTGAAGAAGCAGAGAGTTGGATTTAGTCGATTGTGATGGTTGGATATGATATGAGGAATTGCGTTTCTTTTGCGCCAACTATATATGTATAATTGTGTTTATGTATATTAATACAGGATGAGTTTTTAATATAAGCTCCATGCATAGCTTTTGTAATAGATTTTCCGAGGGTTCGGGCTCACGCATGATCTTTTTATTCCTATATGTGGTAGAAAAGTAAAAACTACGCAGGCAAACACACGCACACAAACATATACGAAGCTTGAAAACAGTAAACTTAGGTAACCAAATCCATGTACTTCTAAATTTCTTCAGGATTCGCATAATGCATACTCGTATACATATAAACTAGAAACAGTCAAGACATACGCATAGCCAACAAAACTTACTAAGGTCCGGCAAGGCATCGTGAGCAGTGAGATTTGTGTTAGTTGTTATTGTTGTTAGGTGGTGACGGTTTTGTTTAACATTATTATCATTGTTGTTTTTGTTGATGGTGGCAAAATGTGAATCAAAATCGTGCACAACATTGGTATTGCATTGGTTGTTATTATTGTTTGTTTCATTTGTTGATGAGCAAGTTCCGTTTTTGTTGTTGCAGTGGTTGTTGGTGTTAGCAGTGGTTACAGAAGTGATTATTGTGTTCACATTATCATACAAGTCCATTATAGGCATGTGAATTGCGACGTTTGTTTCCGATTTAATATTGTTGTTGTTGCAGCCATTGTTGTTGTTTTTGTTGGTGTTGTGGAAGTAGTTAGAGGTAACAAGATTTATTTTATCAGCATTAGCCACCATCGTAAGTTGGTCTAGTTGTTCCAATTGTAAAGTCTGTACATGTGATTCTAAATACAATTTATCGTAATGATAAATTTCAGTTGAAAAATGTGGGTAAAGAACTGTTAAGTTGTTTTTTTTTTCTTCAGTTGGCATTGATAGATAATCAAAAGAAAACCTCAAGTTCGTTAACTTAAACTTAAGACAGCCAATAAATAAACCAAAGGTATTCCTGAAGACGCTTAAGAATCGAAATAGTTTCTGGATGTTGGCCGTGATCGAATAATTGAAAAATGTTTGCCATTCATTGAATATCTATCTATGTGTGTGTGTATACGTAATACATATAGGTATTAGCAAATGTTACTTCTTCATTGCATTATTCAAATAAAGAAGAAAAATATAAATCTTCAGCATATGAATGGATCGCCTTTTGATTAAAGGACATGTTATAAATGCATTTTGATTAGTCTGGAAAGCTCTCATTTGGGAAAGGAACTACTGACAACAGCTTATCAGGTTTTTGTTTATAATTTTTTATATATTATTTCCCTATGTCGACAATCAATGCTGGTTGACATAAATATAAATAAATGAATAAATAAAAAACACATTGATATACGATTTATTATTTGTGACTACATTTTAGTTATTTTGTCACTAATCCAGAACTTTTCTCCCAAAACTAAAGGAAAACGATCTAATTAATCTCAAAAAGGATGCCTCTGGACTAAGTTAGTCAGTTGGGTAACATATTTGGGTATCAGAAATGAATACAAGCCTTAATTACTATATTAATTTTGTTTTCCTTAAACGCAGTCGTTACCAGTCAAGCGTTTGCGGGAATACCCTTGAAAACAAGCAGCAGGTCAATGAAAGCGAAAGCGTGTAAGAGAAACCAAAGATTAGAAAACATATAAAAAGCGAAGGAACGGAATCGGAAGCGACAGGCTGTGGCAATAATTTTGGTTTACGAAAATCGTGTGAGTGTAGCTGTTAATTTGCGGCAACTAAATTAGGTCTGGACAGAGTCACGGCGGCCAATGTAAAGTTTTGAACTTACCCTCCATGGTTTGTGTGACATCAATTGTTGTGGCTGTTGGTGACCAAACGAGTGAGGAAGTGGTCGCAACACTTGCACTGTCTAAAGTCGGCATTGCGGTATCGGCACTCAAAGGCTTAAGCGGCTTCAGAGGATCAAAGCTTAAATTGGTGGCAAATCGCGGCATCGATGCATTCCATTTCTCGCCAAAGAGCTAAATGGAATGAAGATTGTCAGAGGTAGTAGTAAACCATTTGCTTGTTTGACTTACAATATTCCTTGAGTCTATGGCCAGTGCACGCACCAAAGCGTGCCGTATTTCGGAGTTACTCCATTGATAGTCTAGGGCATGCGCCTGTTCAATAGAGCTGAACTGTAAGGTTTGCACATGCGATAGGGGCATGTGACTTTTGCTCTGTACTGAAGAATGAGACTCTGGAGTGGGAAACATCGCATTCAGCACAGGCTTGACGCGTTCATTAATGCTTAAATGTGCTGTTGGCGGCGGAGGCGGTGGGGGCACACTTATCGAGGCATCTGCGATGACGGCGGGCGGTACGACAACTGAATAAAGTGATGTCGCTGAGAATTCACCGAAATCATCACTATCATCTCCATTGGTCGCAGTTGGTGGCATTGCTGGACTTGCAAATTCCTGAAAATCGTCGAAGCCATCATCGAGTGCTTGGTGCAACTGTGTTTCAGAATTCTTATTAAGCGTTATGGCAGGCTCGATTGCTGACTTTTCTGTTAGAGCAGAGAAGTCCGTAAAGTCGCCAAAATCATCTTCATCTTCTTCATTAACAGCCGTATTAATATGAGTAGGTGCATCGGATAATGATGAAGTTGGGGCTATGTTAGACGCATCCAACTGTTTTACATTGTCCTCTGGTATATCACAGGTTTCAGCCTGATTGCCCCTTTTTTCAGACACTATTATATGTGTTTCCTTTTCCTTGTTATCACATACGTTTATTTGAGACATCTGGGGGCAATCAATTGCGGGCATTCCCACAATTTCTATGGCAAAAAAGTCCTCAGCACCTTCGCTTATGAACAATTCTTTGGGTTTCTTTGTCGAACACTCTTCATCGCTGTCATCTGAAACGTCTTCCAGTGTCACTTGGTGACAAAAGACATTCCCTTTGGTCAATTGCTTTTCAGGTTGAAGCTGCGTCGTTGGTACGGCGAAAGCTTCCCCTGTTACCGGGGAGAGTGTCGACGAGGCCGAAATACTTTCATTTGAGTAGAGGCTTAAGCTGTCAAGTTTTAACGAAGGCAGCTGATCGTGCGTGTTCAGCTCCCCCTCTTCTTCCTCATCTAGTTCTTGAGCAGTCAAAGGTGGTGGCGTTGTCGGGGCCAGTTGCGTAAAATCGTCAAATTCGTGGGGAATTGTGGGTAACGGCAGCGTTTTGTCACTGCCTTTCACTTGGAAGTTGAATGCCTGCACGGTTTGATTAGTATCTGCTGCAGTTTTGCTACTTTGATCAACGTCAAAAGCAGGTGATGTCGTTATCCCATTGTTTATAATTGCTGTCTTATCATCTGATGTAGGCTCCTCCGGGTGCGATTGAAGGCGTGGCAGTGGCGGCGCTGAAAAATTCTACACCTTTAACAGCTTCCATCAATAGATAACAATAGACTATTACCTCTTATGCTGAGCTCGCCTTCGTGGGTTTCGGTGACTAAGTCAAAGTCGCAGAATTCGTCACCGTCATCTAAATCGTCCTCACCAAAATCAATTGGAGGCGGGGTACTACTCAGTGGCGGAGGCGGCACGTTCACCATTTTCATGCAAATAAGTAGATGCTACCTTCCTAAAGGTTAAAAAACTGGTAAAGTTTTTGTTCTTGTGAGTGCTAATTTGGCCAACAGCAGCTGCAAGCACTTCAGGAATAGTCGTCGTTGTGACGTCGTCTTTGCTCAGTTGGTGTATGTATGTGAATGTGTATATATTGCATATGTATTCTACTCAAGGTCTGTGCTGGAATTTTACTATTTGCATCAAAAACCCGTTATATTTTCGCTGTTTGCGTTTTATGTGCACATGGAAGGTGCCAAAAATTAAATAATTTAGAATTTTCACCCGCACCAGCTAAATTTTGGGAAATACTCCATTATTTCATCAAAACAAATTTTCTCTCTGCTCGATTGGTGGAGGCTCAACTTTGTCATTCACAACGCATAACAAAGAATTAGTGTTGAAAAATCCCGGGTCAAAATAGCAACCACTGATTTTGTAATCTCCGTTTATTTTTATTGTACAAAGTAACATCGTATGTATTACTAAACAATTGTAAGAACCCATTTCAATGTAAAATTATCCCCACTAAACTACACATTCGTGTAGATAACAAAGCGAATTGGGACAACAGTGAGCATATCGATATCTTCTTAACCGATTGTACGCTTGTCACTTTGACAGCTGTTTTAAGGTTATACTATTTGGCTAAAGTTTACTGGGTACGCTTGATAGGGAGTAATTTATTTTAAATCGGCAATACTTTTTCTTAACGAAAAAGTTCCTACTGGCTGTTAAGATACTTGAAGAACACGAGAGTATTACTTTTCGTAACTTTTATAACTGAAATCCTTTTTTCTTACAGTATTCGCCTTGACCATTACATAACTGCTTGGTAACCATGTCTCAACCTCCAGTTCGTGTGTCTCCGCTTATCAAATTCGGCAGATGGTCGTTGCTCCTGGTCGGCATTGCTTATGGCGCAGCTCATCAGAGCCGGTTATCCAAGAAGGAGGAGAAGGTGCGTGCTATTGAGGCGCAACAGAAAGCAGTTCGTGATGCCAAGATAGCCGAGGAGAAGAAGCGTAGTGCCGACGCCGAGGCGAAGGCTTTGGCTGAACTTTCAAAGCCAACTCCCAAGTAGACTCTTTAAACCAAACCACGTACACATGTTATACATAATTCGTTAAGTCCAGAACAGCAACGGCTCCAGCAGCAAACAAAATTATTTAATGTTCTAGCCGAAAGAACACACATCAATAGCAGCTAAGGACAGTGGTATCATATGCTTTCAGTCTTAAACAGTCGTTCTTGTGTGTTTTCCTACAAGTTTCTTTAAAATGTATGCTAGTGCAAACTAAATGAATGACACTACATTATGTAAAACATGCAAAAATGTGTTTTTATTCGCGTTATAATACATATGCCTGTTCATCCACAAACTCGTATTTAAATAATATGGATATAAAATGATTTATTAGTAAACACAAATGTGTTGACGAGAATACAGGAATTCCGATGACTCTTTAAAATATTGGCCCCTTTTATTAAATCAATAAATATTTCGCTACCAAGGTGACAATTATGAAGGTGTTTCAACACCAAAGGTGCTTGGCACACGCAAGGCACCATCTGCATGCAATTCCTAAAGTAGTCGAATGTCGACGCCTACAAGTATAGCGATGACAAACTTTTTGGATCAATTGCCTAAGCATATAAGAGAAATGGCAGAACGTGGTAAGAACCATAAGTGTTTTATCTATATGTCTCTTAAAGGCATCTAATGCGATTTAAATACTTCGCACCCAATTGGTAGTGAATGTGCTGTCACCGGAAGTTATGTTGACTACGCCTAGGATTAAATTTCTGGACACCCGTACTAAGGAGTTGGACTCGTTGGTGCACAAATGCACACCGGAGGATGTGCGCGTGCTGAAGGAAGCAGCGGCCAAGTGGTTGGCCGAGACCCTAGTTTCGAGTGAGTTAAGCATAGCGAATCAGTATAAGGATCTAATGATCAAAGCCTTTTTACCTGCCGTAGATGGTTCCCTCTTTAGACCGCTCGTTTTTACTAAATTGTCACGACTGACCTTTGGCTGTGCTGCACTTGACCGCTGCACAGGAGGAGGAGTTATAACACGTGGCATTACGGAAATTTGCGGACCTGCCGGTGTAGGCAAAACACAGCTTCTATTGCAATTATCACTGTGTGTCCAACTGCCAGTCAGTCTCGGAGGGCTTGGGAAGGGTGTCGCCTACATATGTACTGAGCATCTGTTTCCCTCCCGCCGTTTGCTACAGATCTCAAAAGCCTTTGAGAAACGCCACCATGACAAGAAGTTTAATTATTTGGGCAACATTTACATCGAACAATTGTACGACAATGTGAGTAAGCGCATTTTCGCTTTCAGGTAAAAATTTATCGCTTTACTCGTCAATTCGTTTTATGCTTAATCAATATGAATTTCTTTCGAAATTTTTACTTAAATCTCCATTTGATCCGTCAATGCTAGTTTGTAGCTTTTTGTTCAATTTATTGAAATAACTGTAATTTCAGTCCTCTCCTTTTCGATTCGATTTTCTTCAGTTTATTTATAAGCGAATTATTTAATAGAAATTATTTAATAGAAATTAAAGTGATTATAATTGATAATCGACGGTCGAATACCCTAAATGGGTTTACAAGCCCTGACATTTTAATGTTCATAGTTCTGTCTCCAATAATGTTTTTTTTTTTTTGCATTGCAGGAATTACTGCTGGAATGTGTGCTTCAACGGCTTCCGCGCTTGTTGCAAAAGTATGACATTGGATTGATTATTATCGACTCGGTAGCCACAGTTTTTCGGCTTTACCCAGACATAAGTCAGCGAGCTCGTGACATGCGTCGTCTGGCGAACGCGCTGCTTAGCTATGCGGAAAAGTACAACCTGGCGGTCATTTGCGTCAATAAGTTGGAGTCGCTACCCTGTCTGGCTGCTGGAAAGCTCCAAGATGTGCCACCCCTGGTCTTGCACTGGGCGCACCTTGGACGCACGCGCATGCTGATCACCAAAGTGCCTAAACAGCGAATAGTTGCGAATGAGCTACTGACCGTGCGGAAGCTCGAGATAATGTATTCGCCGGAGACGCCAAATGCATTCGCAGAGTTTTTGATCACCATTGAGGGTGTCATCGACGTGCCACCACCCGAATTGGAAATGCCAGGCAGGAAAATACATCGTGATTAATATTTTGTATTTTGTTGTTTATTTCTTTAGTTTAAAATGTGCACCGACTGCTGCGCCTTCTCCTTATTTAGTTTTTGTACATTCACAATAAATATTTTAGTTAATTGCATTTTACATGTATAGTTTATAGCTTTATAGTTTTAGCTTCGACTGCTTTTGGTTGTTGATGTTTTTAAAGATGTACTTGTAGTTTAAATTTCAAATTGTAAAATTAATTTTGTAATAAACATGTCTCTACATTAATTTTGTTGTTGCTGCTTGTTTTTGCATTTACGCGACCTCTCGTATACTTTATCACATGAAATTTTCGAAAGTTGAAATTGTTTCGATAATATACTCGTATAGTAAATATAGCAGAAACAAATAAATGCGATCCCTATGGCAACATTTACAAAGCCTAAAACTTAAAGGTAAGCAGTAATGGGTAGATGTAAATATTTTAAATAAATTACATAAATGCCTAAAATTAAAAGATACATTAAAATAACTCCCAAACATCAGTGCAACGGATGAATGGTTTTAGATACATATGTATACTCCTCGTAGCATTAAAACGGACTCTAGGACATTACTTCTGACCCTTTTCCGTTGGCGTACTGTGAGCAATATTCGACTTTTTGGCACATTTTGTAATTTTACTGGGGGATGAGGACTTGGCTTAGGCATCGCGCATTACCACATCGTGAGACTCGGTGGCGGCAGTCATTAGGTTGTCCTTTGGCTCATTATTTGGGCTTTGCACATTTTCTTCCGATTCACATTCACTTTTGTCTGGAGCCTCTGACTGCGATCTAGCTCCAACAGATATTTTAGATGCGGCCAAGTCGCTTTCGAAATCCTTTTGGGCTAGCAAAGGAGCTACCGACGGTGTACTTCGCCCATTGTCGTTTTGTTGCTGCTGCTGTTTGGCAAATGCTGCGGCGGCGTGTACGCGTTGCAATCGCAGCTGGAGCTCACGGTGCTGAGGCGACTCCTCTAATTTAATTTCCAGCTTCTCAGTCTGCTCCAGTGGAGCTGCCGGTTCCACAGTCAAGGGTATCGCGTGCTGATGTAGCCGCTGATGATGATGATGCGCGGTCTCACCCGTATTGTTGTTGTTGTTTATGTGAACATGACGCTTTTCAACGACTCTGTTGCCAGTGCTGTCGGATGCGCTGGCGTTTGCTGCTGTGCCGTTTGCAGTTTTTGCCACCTTTTCGAGCACTGCATTCAATTGTTTTTTAATCTTTGTGGCCGTTTGTTTTACGTTTGCTTTGATGTCATTGCTGTTGTTGTGGCCTGCAGCTAGCATATTGTTGTTGTTGCTACTGTTGTTGGTGCTGCGTGTTTTTTCTGTGTGTCCATTTGACGCCTTCTTTATAGCATTGTCCGTATTGTTAACTGTGGAAAGAGCGGGAGCTGCACTAGTTGGATCATTGCCATTAATGCTAGTGTTGCTGTTGTTGTTGTTGTTGCTGCCTGGCTTTGGCGTTGAGTCCGACGCTCCTGCTGTCGGTTTGTTTGCATTGGCCGATTTGTGCTCAGCAGCCTCATTATTTGTGACATTATCCTGTTTTTTCCATTTTGTGCGACGGTTTTGAAACCATATTTTAACCTGAAAGAGAAAAGTTGCAAATTAGTCCACGAAAATGTAATAATAATACACAATAAGACCGGGGGAAATGTGAAGTAGGGAAAGCTGCATTCAAAATATAAACAAGTAAAAAATCTAAAGTCGGGTGTCCCGACTTTGAAATACTCTGTACATATGTTTACAATAATTATAGAAAAAAATAAGAAAATTTAAAAAAATTTGATCGATTTTACCTTTCTCGGATTTCGAACTCACGTAAAGGGTATATAATTGCACATATACAAAGCAATTGCGTCTATGTGAGTGTATGTATGTTTATGTGCGTCTATTTGTGTCTGTGTTAGCATTTTCGCAGTCAACTAAACAGCAACATCAACAACAGCCGTGGGCAGCGCTGCAGCAGCGCTGCAGCAGCAAATATATTTATGGCTATAACTTCTTGTTAAATCGGTCTATCATAGTGAAACTTGACACACGGACACATAATAACCAACTGGTGGTATTTCCAAAATTTTAGTTCGAAATTCCAAGAATTACGGGAGTTAGAGAAAATCGCATTTGCAAGGGAGAGGGGGGAGGGAGAGAAATTCCAAAATATACATTTTCTGCGTATTCACACAAGGCATCTGGGACTAAAATTGGTGTTCCTAGGTCTTATAGTCTCCGAGATATAGGCGATTATAGGAATGGAAAATCGGGAAAACCCCCATAGGGGGGAAGTGGGGGGGAAAATCAAAAAAATAAAACAAACTCGTATAGCGTACATACATAAGGCATCTTTGTGCAAAATTTTGTGTCTCTAGCTCTTATAGTCTCTGAGATCTAGGTGATCATTCGGACGGACAGACGGACAGACAGACAGACAGGGCTAAATCGATTCGTCTTGTCATGCTGATCAAGAATATATATACTTTGTGGGGTCTACCACGCCTCCTTCTGCCTGTTACATTTTTCAGCTCGCGCAAACCTAATATACTCTTGTACATTTCATGTACAGAGTATAAAAAGAAAGGAATGTTTAAGTCGAGCGAGCTCAACTCTTAAATACCCTGTACCTTCCACCAAAAAGTAAAAAATGAAAAAAAAAATTATTTTTATTAATTTTAAAA
Organism: Scaptodrosophila lebanonensis; assembly: GCF_003285725.1. NCBI lineage: Eukaryota > Metazoa > Arthropoda > Insecta > Diptera > Drosophilidae > Scaptodrosophila > Scaptodrosophila lebanonensis. The sequence goes on from NW_022060538.1 coordinate 2,258,978, forward strand.
AATTATATTATTTAAATAATTTTATTAAATTAAATATAAATTATTCAATACATATGTATATACAGAAGTGGAGACATGTTCATGTACAGTTTCAGAATCGTGTCTCTGCGTGTTTATACACGTATATGTGTGTATGCAGCACAAAGTTGAACCAAACCAGCAACAACAAAAGAACTGCAGGCAGGAGCTATAGAAAAAAAAAGAATTGCGGGGAAATGGGAGGTGTACCAAAAATTCGTCCTTTCTCGGACTTAGGAGAATCTAGATACCAAATTTGGTTATTCCAGTTCTTATATTTTCTGAGATCCTTGAGATCACACAGACAGACGGACATGTCTAGATCGATTTCTTTCGTCACGCTGATTCAGAAAGGACGAGTTGATTTTATTTTTTGGAATTATCCCCCTTCACCCGCAACAAAAATTCATAAATACCGTCCACATTTCAAAAGCTACATTAACCAAACTTTGCACGCATAATTTGTTTACAAATATCTGATTTTGTTTCATCTAAATCGGTAAATTCTAATAAAAGTTATTAGTTCGCTCTTCTTCTTCATTTTTGCTTTTGCTAGAGGCGAAAGTTTTTGCTCGACTGTAGCGTTCTCTCTTGTTATTTGTAATGTTGTTAGTTAAGCATTCTTGTCAGGTTTAAATGAAGACAGATGAGTACTAGATGAATTTTATTGTTCAACTTAAGAAATTTCGAGAGGTACGCAAAATCACTGACAATCGAGCAGTGCATCCTGGCCTTTCGATTAAGCAATAACTGCAATATGTTGCAGTTCGTATATAAAAACGAATTAAGAATTCTTATGCTTAGTAATAATGTTTTTCGTTTTATTTCTAGAAACCCTTAAACTGGCTCTGGCAGCCTATAACATACTTAAGTTTTTACCATGTACAGAGACGTACTGCTAGAATTGACGGATGTCCAGCTGTCAAAAGTGCGTGCAACCAATCCTCCTGCTGGAGCACAAAATATTTGCCTCCCCTATTCTGTGCTCATGTAGACGAGTACGAGTGAAGAAAATTAAATGATGGCTAAATAAATGAAAAATCTATTTAAATCGCGCACATAATTAGTATTTCAACAGCCTCTCTCCACACATACACACACACTCACATATACACACTTGAAGCGGGTAAATGACATGCTCATTTTGGCTGGGACTGAAAAATTCTGAAATGAACATGAAAACGTCTGGTACAATTTCCACATATTTGTTGAATTTTGTTTCGACCACGAGGAGATTGGTGCTTGATGTGGCAGAGGAAACGCTTAAGTACACAAATTCCCATATTGAAAATCAATTAATTGATTGCTAAATTTGAGTATTCCGATGGCTGAACGTAGAAAACAACCTCTCAACTGTGTGCTACATCAATAAGAGCTCACTTGTCGATGGATTGATGAATGCGCAATTGTTTGTTTTATCGACGAAGAAGATGAATTATGAGCATCACCTTCAGCCCCTTCGCTTTTAGGGTATGGATTATGGAATATTGTACACACATGTATGGTTAATTTACTCATAATTATTATTAGGCAAAGCAGCTTATGCAATTGGCAATTACTCATCAGCTATGATTGTACTGCCCGCGTCTGCATTCGTTGATTGTTAATAAACAATTGAGGTTTCTGTTTACTCTACGAACAGCCTTTATGATCTTCACAGCTTCTGGGAAAGAGTATTATTCTCGAGTATTATCTCTATCTCTAGTCACATGCCTTTAATTCATAGTGCTTAGATATTGCAGACCCCATATTGTTATAGTACAATTATTGTTTGCTTTTCTAATATTATGCAAGCTAAACAGTCAGTTTTATATCCTGTAATCAATCATGTTGGACTAACATTATTGTTCATTAAGATATTTTAACCGAACTTGTTATTATACTCTGTACATGAAATGTACAGAAGTATATTAGGTTTGCGGGAGCTGAAAAATGTAACAGGTAGAAGGAGGCGTGGCAGACCCCACAAAGTATATATATTCTTGATCAGCATGACGAGACGAGTCGATCTAGCCCTGTCTGTCTGTCTGTCCGTCTGTCCGTCCGTATGAACACCTGGATCTCAGAGATTATAAGAGATAGAGACACCAAATTTTGCACAAAGATGCCTTATGTGTGCATTCTATACGAGTTTGTTTTATTTTTTTGATTTTCCCCCCCACTTGCCCCCTATGGGGGTTTTCCCGATTTTCCATTCGTATAATCGCCTATATCTCGGAGACTATAAGACCTAGGAACACCAAATTTTAGTCCCATATGCCTTGTGTGAATACGCAGAAAATGCATATTTTGGAATTTCCCTCTCTCCTCCCTCTACCCCGCAAATTGTAACTCCCGTAATTCTTGGAATTTCGAAATACCCCCAGTTGGTTATTATGTGTCCGTATGCCAAGTTTCACTATGATACACCGATTCAACAAGAAGTTATAGCCATAAATATATTTGCTGCTGCAGCGCTGCTCAAGCGCTGCCCGCGGCTGTTGTTGATGTTGCTGTTTGGTTGACTGCGAAAATGCTTACACAGACACGAATAGATGCGCATAGGCATACATACACTCACACAGACGCAATTGCTATGTAAATGTGCAATTATAAACCCTTTACGTGAGTTTTTTAAAATTTTCTCAATTTTTTTATTTTCTATAATTATTGTAAACATATGTACAGAGCAAGGGCGTTCGCTGGGGGGGCGGGGGGGGGTGTCAGGGGGGGGCGTATCCCCCCCTAGAAAAAATTTTTCCATATAAAGTCGACCACACGTTCATTATTATGACGCACTATTTCGCCTTAAGATGGATCTGCGTTGGATTTGTTGAAGTTTTTTCATCGATCATATGCATAAATTATTTTTTAAATGCATCGGGCATTATTTAATCAAAATTTAATTTAATTTTTTTGCCCCCCCCTTTGGTAAAAGCTGGTTACGCCCTTGGTACAGAGTATTTCAAAGTCGGGACTTTAGCTTTTTACTTGTTTTTAGAAGAAGGAATACGTATTATACACGCATTTTGTTCCACACATTATGTTCTTTTTTACGCCGATCTCGACATGTATGCCCGACAGGATTTCGGAAAAGATACATTATCAGCTGTTATTGGAAGGGTATATAATATTTGGCACGTTCACGGAGGTGTTTGTTTTCTTTAACTACATGGGCTATTTTTATTGGTTTTATAATGCGGGCACTTGGTCGCATGCTGCTAACATTTAATTGTTGATTTATTCAGAGCTTGTATAAAAGTAACTATTATATTGAAATATTGCTACATGCTTGATTTTAATGATGCATCGCATTAAGAAAGAGCTCATTACTGATTAGGCGAATAGTTTCATGCGCTGGGGTGGTATTAATTGCAATTTCAAGATTTCACTTCTTTGTTGTTTCGCACTTAAGCGCCATAAGTGCATTCGAAATTGAATTCCGCAGGCATTTCCCTATAAAGTCTTCAAAATGGAGTGGGGAATTGGATGTGTATGTGTGTGTGTGTGTGTCGAAGAGAGGAAGTACTCGTAAGTTGTCTGCTACTTTGCTTTCACCCTCCCATGTGATACAGTGACAATAAAATTCCTGTATTTTTCAGGGAGTAAGGGCTCGCCGACAAAAACTGTGAGAAATGAATTATAGAATAGAATAAAGCAAATGTGTGAAAATAGCCTGAAAGCACTAAATAATCAAAATCACTGAATTTATCTTCCAACGTATGCAGATAGGCCTATGACAGCACTCCACCCCACTAAGTGTTACTTCACTTACGTGTTTTAAAGTACATACTTGTACATACATATGTCTTGTATGTATGCTAACAGTCGGAAGTAGAGATTCTTAATTAGCCTCTAAATAAGTTATTCGTTTGGCATGTCGAGTGCTATATAGAAGCTTAAAGCCGTCTGCCTCCCACCTGCATCAGTTGGGTCAAGTCATATGCCATGTGCAGTATAAGTACCCGTAGTACATTGAGGTCGTGGTTAGATATTAAAATAGACAGATAAAACCGCCACGTTTATCATATACATGGTCTGTTCAAAACAAAACATCAATTTTATTTTCTTCGGTTACAATGGGGTGGTACATCATAAGTTCTTGCCATCAGGTCGTACGGTTAATAAGGAATACTACAAGGAAGTTATGCAACACTTGCGTGAAGCAATACGGCTCAAACTATCGGAATTGTGGAAAAAAATCATGGATTCTGCATCACGATAATGCACCAGTTCACACATCAAGGCTTGTTCGTGATTTTTTGGCGAAAAAGAACACTGTAATCATGCCTCAGCCATCTTATTCACCAGATTTGGCTCCCTTCGACTTTTTACTATTTCCAAAACTGAAGGACCATAAAGCATAAAGCTGTTGACTTGGTTTTCAATTTGTTACAATATTGGTTTTATTTAGAGGTATGTCGCCTCCAGTGGCAGCTGGCAGAATCGGTGGGGAAGAGGGGTGAATAACCACAATACTTTTATTACAATATTTCGTTGGCAGTGCGACTGCTCGCCTTCGTGGCTTTTCCTTGAAACTACTCCTCGCCGTCCTTTTCTAGTGACGACACCCTGTGACGCTCGCCAGGGCTTCGTCCTCTTTTAGTAACAAAATCAGTTATAAGAAAGTGGAAATGTTTTAGTCCTGCTGTATGCCTTTATGTTCAGCTTTGAATGACTTATGACTGCTGAATATGTTGTTAAGAAGATAGGTGTAAGGAGCAATCAACAAATGAAAACATGTAAATTCAGTCGAGTGACTTGTATACAAAATTTCGCAGGAATGCTATTAGTTGCTCTCTTCGAAATGACGTTAGTCAAAAGTTAGTGCGGCTATCGGTCTACTCTTTAATACATTTCGTACTGCCCCTTGCTACCCCCTGAAGCGAGTAGCAAAACACTGTGTTGTTGGCAAATAAGCACATTGCCATGGCATTAGTAATTAATAACATAATCACTGTGCTGCCTGCCTCTCTGTCATTTCGGATTATGTTCGCCTCCCTCTACCCCCTCCACAAACACACACACCCATACACAAACACAGTTGGGCGAATGCAAATGCAAGCAGGCAACGGCGACATGTCAGTGCACACAGTTTGGCAAACACAACTCCAAACTCACAATGCGCTTAAAATGCACAAATACACTTTACTTGTTGTGTGTGAGTGTGTGTGTGTGTGTGTGGGCATTCAGTGGCATATTTGCTTCAATTTGTTAGTTGATTATTTATTAAATAGAGTTAAATGAGTAGAGTGCTCAAGCGATAGGAGTTGAGGAATTTTCAATCACAGTGAAAACAGTGACTGCGACTTATCAAAGGATAATTAAGGATTTAAATTACAACATTTCTTCCAGCGGTTTTAAATAATTTTGTTACTAATTATTTTTTTTTAAAAAAAAGGATGAAAATACATGTAAACAAGAGAGAACGCTACAGTCGAGCAAGCCCGACAGTGTAATACCCTGTACCCAGGTAAACTTGCGTCACTGAGTTATATGCGCCCATAGCAGCAGCAAAAGAGGAAGAAGAAGAGCGAACTTGTTGCTGCAGTTTGTGGGGGTTGCACTGGCGAGAATTTGTTTCGCTAATAACTTTTCTTAGAATTGACCGCATTGAATAAAATTTTAAACAACAGTAGACAATTATATATAAATTATGTGTGCAAAGTTTGGTTTAGGTAGCATTAGAAATGTGGACGCTATTGACGAAATTCTGTAGCGGGGGAAGGGGGGGAAAATTAAAAAAAAAAAATAAACTCGTCCTTACTCGGACCTAGGAGAATCTGGATGCCAACTTTGGTTATTCTAGCTTTTATAGTTTCTGAGATCCTCGCGTTCATCCAGACGGACAGACGGACGGACAGACGGACGGACATGTCTAGATCGATTTCTCTCGTCATGCTGATCAAGAATATATATACTTTATGGGCTCGGAGATGCTTCCTTCTGTATGTTACATACTTTGCACAAACCTAATATACCCTTTTTACCCTACGGGTACAGGGTATAAAAAAACGGTTCAGCATTGTTGACCACTTATTTCAACGATGATCTTATGATCCCTTCTTCTTTTACAATTTTAAGGAGGAAATCGATAGACTGAAGAAGCAACAAGTTAACATGATCCTTGATAACATAAGTAAATGAATGAAACTAGATCATTGTTGCGCGTTCGTCCATATTGGCTGGGCAGGATACTCAAGCTAAATTTTATGCGATTCATGAAACAAAAGCGCATCCAGTAAGTGTAGAAAAAACGACGTAAACCGTCTGTGTTTGCACAGTAACAGCAGCAACATCACAAACAAACAAGTGTCAAAGGATTTTCGATACAAAGGGTGCACTGGTCTTTGGTAATTATTGAGCAAGGGGAACCATATGCAATTCTAAAAGAAAACAAGTAAAAAAGCTAAAGTCGGGTGTCCCGACTTTGAAATACTCTGTACATATGTTTAGAATAATTATAGAAATTAAAAAAGTAAGAGAATAAAAATAAAAATTTGATCGATTTTACCTCTTTTGGTATTCGAACTCACGTAAAGGGTTTATAATTGCACATATACAAAGCAATTGCGTCTATGTGAGTGTATGTATGTATATGCTCGTATATTCGTGCCTGAGTAAACATGTTAGCAGTCAACCACACAGCAACATCAATAATAGCCGCGGGCAGCGCTTGGGCAGCGTTGAGCAGCGCTGCAGCAGCAAATATATTTATGGCTATAACTTCTTGTTAAATCGGTCTATCATGATGAAGCTTGGCGTACGGGCATATAATTACTAACTGGGGGTATTCCAAGAATTACGGGAGTTAGAGAAAATCGCGATTTGCGGGGGAGAAGGGGGAGGGAGGGAAATTCCAAAATACACATTTTCTGCGTATTCTCATAAGGCATCTGGGACTAAAATTTGGTGTCCGTAGGTCTTATAGTCTCTTAGAAGTAGGCGATTATACGAATGGAAAATCTGGAAAAACCCCCATAGGGGGAAGTGGGGGGGGGGGTGGGGGAAATCAAAAAAATAAAACAAACTTGCACAGCGTTCACATATAACGCATCTTTGTGCAAAATTTGGTGTCTCTATCTCTTATAGTCTCTGAGATCCAGGTGTTCATACGGACAGACGGACAGACAGACAGACAAACAGACATAGATCGACACGTCTTGTCATGCTGATCAAGAATATATATACTTTGTGGGGCCCGCCACGCCTCCTTCTGCCTGTTTTTCACCTCCCGCAAACCTAATATACTCTTGTACATTTCATGTACAGAGTATAAACAAATAATGGCATAATGGACGCCAGAATTCACAATTTGCTACCAATCCACAAAATTGCTGACCAAATGCATTTCGAACGTATTATGTAACATATTTTGCGTGTAATAATTACATTGTTGTTCTTGCTTGTTGTTGTTGCTGCTGCTGTTATTAGTATCTCTAATGCCATAAATCTGCATGCATGCATACATAAATAGGCCCTAAATTGTTGAACTATGTATAGTAATTTGAGTTGCGAGCTGCCGCAAGCCGCAGTCTGCAGGACCCCTCCGCCACATATAAACTACTGCCTGCTGCATTCATTCTGCCACAATTTAAATGAGTGCTTATGTTTACATAAAGGGCTGAAATTGCATTTGACTTTAAATGAAAGAGAAATAATAATACTTAGTATAAAAACAAATAAAATAGAACAGCGATTACAAGTCTTGTGTGAAATTAAAAAGTCGACGCCTTGCCTCTGCAATGGTAATTAATGTTATATAAATAAATTAAATCAAATGAAAAATCTGTTCTACAGTTTCCCGTTACGAATTTTATTACTGAAGTGAAGAAAAAATGTGCAACATCGAGGGGTGGTCGGACAGTTCTCCAAACGGGGTTGCTAGCGAGAATGTAGAATTATCTGAACATTTAAGTACAAAGTTATCAAATTTTGATAAAATATCAGTATAAAAAATGATATTGATTCCTTTGCAGATGTCTAAAAAAGAGTCATAATGCGAGATAGGAAAAATAATGAATGTAATGAATTGTTTTCTTAGTCGAATTGCTGTTAGTGGACTGCATATAATAGCTTTAGGATTCTATATTTTATAGGATGTCTTATAATCTATGGCCGAGGTCTGAAGCTGCTGGTTTTGAAAACACTTTGAACTAAAAGCATAAACAAATTTACACACACACTGGGAGCTCGGAGTACCTAATGAACAGATGTTATCTCACATTAGAGTATTACAGCTAATCAAGAAATTTAATAGAAAATTGGAAATAAATTGCAAATTATGTTGTTTATTGGTCCTCGTGCATATTGCTACTTATAAAGAATACGAATTAAATAGGAAAATGGCAGCAGGCAAAAGGCAAACAACTAGAATCGTATAAATCAACAACAGGGCCAAAAACAACAACAGAGAGCAGAAATGCTGTTGTTGTTGCTGCAACTGATGATACTCGTAATGATGTTGGTTTATACTTTGTTGAAAATGCCCGAATCACTTGTAAATATTTCAATTTATTTTTAATTTTATATCACTCGCGACTCAAAATTCTTCGTGCGCTCAGTTTTTGAGTTAGTATTTTTTTTAGCATTAGCATTATGTGTGCTGCGGTCTTATAATGTTATTTCTGCTCTGACCCACAAGCAGAAAGTAGCATAAATTATGTTTATTAGCCAAAAAGCGAGTGGGTGTGCACTGCCAAAGAGAGAATGGAAGAGCTCTACGGCCGGTCGGCCATTGCTATAATCGTAGTTTTGTTTGACTTGGATTTGTGGCCCTTCACTTTGGCTAAAAGTTTATAGCTGCTGCCACGCACTTTTGGGCCTTAATTGGCTCATTGTGTTATTTCACGCTCAAAGTATTTATTGTAGTTTTAAAGCTCTCAAAAACCGTCTTACAAGGTGTGTTCCAAAGTAAACAGGACTTTTTAAAATAAACAGAACAAATGGTTTTTTCGGCAAAATCAATTTATTTTATTCAAAATAGTCTCCTTCTGCTTCAATACAGCTTTTTACACGATCCAAAAGCATGTCGAACAAGTGTTTTAGCTCGTTTGCCGGTATGGCTGCCAGTATGCCGGTGCAAGCCTTTTGAATGACCTCTACGGCTGCATAACGCTTTCTTTTCATGGGCAAATGCATTTTTCCGAAAAAGTAGAAGTCGCACGGTGCCATATCAGGTGAATACGGCGAGTGGTTAATGGTTAAAATGTGATTTTTGGTCAAATAATCGGTCACAATCGGTTGGATTCTGAGCAATTTTTGGTCGTCAGTCAATTTGAGCGGAACAAACCGTGCACATTTCCATCAATTTCAATGAAGATTTCAGCTGATTTTTGATTAATTCCCACACAGTTTCGATGGAATTTTCGGTGATGATGAATTTTGATTGGCCCACATGTTGATCATCATTTATGTCCTCACGACCACTTTGAAAACGTTGAAACTACTCGTGCACTCTGCTACGGGATAGGCAATCATCGCCATAAACTTGTTCCATCAACTGAAACGTTTCGGTAAAAGTTTTACCAATTTTAAAACAAAATTTAATGTTGGCTCTTTGTTCGAAGTTCATTTTCACACCGATAACACAAACATACAGACACTTAAAACGCAATAAATTCACTTCCAATCGATGAAATGTCATTCTCACTGAACAATCGATAAAGATAGCAGATTCTAACGCACCAATCGACATCTACTTAGATAGCGCCACCAGGGGGCGCTAGATTCAAAAATTCCTAGATTCCGGCTTACTTTGGAACGCACCTTGTATATAGTATAAATATAAATATTAATTCATTCGCTCTGTTAAGCTTTTTTTGACTCAAGCAAGAAAACTTTATCTTTATTTAATTAAATAAAACACAGTCTGGACATTTGAAACAAATGCATTCGGGTAAGACTGCAATCATCTGAGTTTAGAAGGGGAACCTTACAAAATTTGATATTTGCATTTAAACTGTTGTTCCGATTGACAATCTAGTCCAGTCTTTAAACTGAATTTTAAGCCAATCGAGTTGAATTTCGATCCAAAATACTCTATGTATTGAAGGAGACAGTATATTCTTTCGTCCCTTGTTATGAAAGTGATATAGTAGTTTGTATTTAAAATTTAGTTCATAATCTTGAATGAATAATAAAATGATTATTTTTTGATTGGCTTGACTAATTGCATGCGCGCGTTAGAGTGCTTTGAACTTCTTATTTTCTACAAAACTCACAAACAATTGTATTATTATTTGAGTGAAGTTTGGATTTAAAGCATTTTTTTTTTCATAAATCGAATTTATTTTCCTTAGGTACCCTAGTTCTTTTTAGACGAGAAGTGTTCAAGAGGCTATGAACTCAACTATTCAACTTATCAAATCATACGACTGTTGCACTATTGCACAAAATATTCAGTTTTTAGTACTGGAGCTGTCAACAAATGATCTTGATTTGCTAATTGGCCAAATGCTGAGTCCATAAATAAACACGAAAGCACACATTCGCTCGCAACATTTGCTGACGCCCCAGTCGAAAAAGACGGCATAACAACGATCGTCGTCGTATTCACTCGATCAGACATGTCTCACAGTATTTGGGCAACGACCGAAATACTCTTAAAAAGTGGCGCAGAAGAGCGCGCTTTTAAAAAATTGTCAGCAGCCATAGCTGTTTTGCATAGAATCGAGAGTTCGAGTAAATTTATATGTGTGCTTTGTATGTCTGTGGCTAGCTCCGCCTCAAAATTAAGTCTCATTTGCAAAAACAATTAGTTGTTGCTCGTTTCCACACAAATGTGTTCATTGACAGTGAGAAAATATAATTTATAAATAATTAGGTGGGGGCTCGTTTTTGCCGTTTTGCAAGCACCCGAACTTCCTGTTAATTTATGCAAATATTGGCCAGTCAAAATTAATAGTCGAAATGGCTTTTGGGCCAATCATTGTGTTAGGCGTGTTTGCCACACTTGCTGTTGTTGTATTATGGACGCCAAATGGCCAACAGCGGCAATTAATAGATTTTCATTGTTCGATGTTGCCATTATTGGTGTTGTTGCCATCATTGCTGCACTCAAATTTATTCAGACATAATTCAAATATTTTGGTGTTAAAATAATATTACCAAAGCCTTCTGGGTCAGTGCACGACATGTTGGCAATGTGGCGTATGCGCAACATTTTAATTAAGTTGTGGTTCAATAATTGTTGAAAATTGCATTTATTATTTGATTATTGTGCGCAAAAGCATATTCTTATATACATATATTGTATGTTGAATGTGTGAAATGGCTTTTACTATCCATTTATTATCATTTATTTTCTATTTGCACATTCAAATCATATTTTCTAACGAATTTGTGTACATGTCTAAAATACGCATGGGATATAATTTATGCTCACATACTTAGCTTTCAATTTTATTTGCTACCGAGTGCTCTCTTAATGGATTGTGATCCAATAAAACCAGTTTTTGATTATAAACCAATATTCTTTTATAAGGAAATATTATGATTACGAATTAAGAACGGCTTATCAAAATTAAAGAAAAATTTGAACCCTATATAAGCCCAAGGATGTAAACAAAATTGTTCTCCAAGGCAGAAAGGATTATGCTACCAAAAAATTCGGGAACATGCAGAAGGGGTTTCGACAGACTCCATATCTACTTTATAGTTAAATAACACAGCATGACGAGACGAATCGATAGAGACATGTGCGGTTGTCCGTTCATAAAAACATCGAGGCCATTTAAAATGCATCTGGAAGATACCGACCTAGGCGGCGAGAGCGGCGGGAAAGGAACTAACATGTTTTTAATAAAAAATATTCCCCTTAAAACATATTGTTTCATTGGTATTGGTATTTGATTGGGCGAGTTGTTACAAAACATTTGTTGTACGCCTTAATAATAAGTGGTGGGAGAAAGGCTGATTGAAATAGACAGACTGCCAGATGGATGTCGTGTTTTGTCTACTTCCTTCTGAATGTTAAAAACTAACCAACCAAACACAATATATTCTTACACTATTTAGTTAAGGGTATGCAAGTTATCATGCGGATCAAAGCCCGATTATGTTCAGTTCAATTAGAGTCATATAAAGGAAAATTCAATTGAAACTTTTTGTATAAAATGCGCTTCTTGTGATTGGCAATTCTCTTGGTAATTATTGGCAATTGTTTATTGACAATTTATACACAAAAGCAAAGGCAAACATTTTAATTACCTCGGATGGAAGTGAAATCAAGCGCTGCAAGCACTCCAGCAATCATTAAATAACTTTTAATGCGTTTCATTGCCCAGTATGGCATAAACAAACAGACACAAGTGCATAGTTGTGGGAAATAGATTATGTTGTGCGTCGTGTGTCTATGTGTGTGTGTGTACATTGCGTATAATTGATGCAAATGCATGTATCGGATAATAAAGATTGTACTTTATATACGTTCGTATACATGTATGTATGGATATATGTATAAATAATGCTCATCGTTGAATCACAAACAAAGCAAATAAAATGAAATTATGGCACACATAGTACGTATGTACTCGTATATACTATAAAAACATACGCATATGTAAGTATGTGTATATTCATGTTTGTATGTAGGTGTGTATGCAAATAGGTTTATACAATGTTGGCTTGCATGCTTTTGTAAAATTAATTTGCGCAAAAAGTAATTTTGATGTCACAAACATAAGCAGAGAAAGGGCATAAATTTAAATACACTTAATAAAGTAAATACGAAATATTGTTGCACAGATGTACATATATATATGTTCATATGTAGATGTGTGTGTAGTTTTTGTATGGTTGTGCATTTAGCAGAAACGATTGCAGCTCCTGGCGAGCCGCACAGCCGAACAGCCTGAAAGCCTCAAAGATGAATTGTCATTTGATTTGTTTGTCTGCTTGTGGCGGCAATTTAATTTAATTATTTGCCATTTGGCCAAATGCCAAAATGGGCGCCGCAACGACACGAACGCAGCGATCCAAATAGGCCGGGCAATGTACAGCAAGGAATTTGATTGGATGGCACATGTTCTGCATACACCCCATGGCCCCAGCCCTGTGGGTTCGGTTCTGGTCCTCTCTAGTCGAGGTCGAATTGCAGCAGCCGGACGGAGGACACAGCTGCTCACAATTACGCCGGATTATGAACGGTCAGCAAACATTTAAAATGAAATGTTTAATACCGCACTTGTCGCATTGGTGCATGCCACAAACAGCGCATTTAACACAATCTCTCCCATCCCATCGCATCCGATTCCGCCCTGTCCCGTCCCGTCCCATCCCCAATCACCCTTTCTGGCAGCACTAATATGCAAATGTAATTTGCTGCGTTTGGCGCGTGACGTTCGTTCGTAATCGCAACACAATTACAATGTTGCCTATTTACATGTGTGCGTGTGTGTGTATGTGTGTGTGTGTGTGTGTGTGTGCTACCAACTGTGCCACATTGCCACATTGGATCGCTTCATTGCAGGCGTAGATGGTCCCACAGTTAGGTGACAGCGGTAGTAGGGATGTTGGCCTGCACGCGTAATTAATTGATTTTTATCTGGCTTAAGGCTATTTTACAGTTTGTTGATGACAGACGACGCTAACAGAGCCAGGGCAGAGTGGGCGTTGGGGCCGGCATCATATATACATATATATAAGTGTGTGTGTCTATGTCTGTGCGGTCTTTTCGTGCGCTGTCGTGCCAGAGAGAAAGTCTATTTAAAGTGATTTTAATGGCTGCCTGCCACTTTGTTTTTGCCGCTGATTTTTTGCTCTTTCGCAGCGCCGTTGAGTGTAGTTTTTGGCTGGCGCTTTTTGTTTATTTTTGGTCACTCGTTCTATAAGTTCGTTTAATGAGGCGTATGCGTAACAATGTTGCGTGCCTTATGAGCAGCCGTCTTGGATTTTGCGTTCGAAGCAGAGCATGGGGGCCAATTAGGCGACTGCCTAACACTGAGTGTTTTTTAACAGTGCAGATAAATATTAAAGTTATAATGCGAAAGGAACTGAACAACTTTTGTTTAAATTCTTAATAGATTTTTATCGGATTGGGTGTAATATTTAAATTTATTACATGTCGTTTGTCCCTTTGTCCAGGTATTCTAGGCACGTGTAAGGATAAGCCTGTGGTTCCCCCTACCCTGTAATTGCTAAAGATATTTTGGGTTTTCACTAATCAATATATACTTATTTATTGTCATGGTTAAATGTAGCTGGTGTTACCAAATTCGCAAATGTAATCTCATAATACATTAGGAGTGGCCCGGGCGACAATGCTTATCTATTGTTTCCAAATATGTACATATGTATGTATGTATGTAGCTCTGGTAACCCACACACTCGCACGAAATCATTATTCTCATGTATATTTGTGTTCATGAAATCTGTTGAAAATCCTCCCCAATTAACAATGATTTTCAATGAATGCGTTACATTCATTGTGCCACATTTTACGATATACATATGTACATACACGTACACTTAGGCGAAAAGCAAATTGCCAAGTGCCAGTCCAAATGCCCAAAAGCGTCCAGCAGGCAACCGAGTCAGACATCAGGCAAATCCTGCCAACTAACTATACAAGCTGGATGATGTAGCTAATTTGCTGATATTATTGGTGTGATTAACACATATATGTTTATGTGCATAGCTATGTTTTATATACAAACATGCAAGGACGCACAATGCGCCAGAAATAGCGCTACAAAATCTGTGCGCCGTGTTGCATACTTAGGCGTTGGCATTAGAGATGAGCAATATTTATACATCTGCTCCTTTGTCACGGTGAGAGGGAAATATTGATGTCACGCAGTGACAATTGCTTAATCTAACATCTGCTTGTCACTATCGAACGCTAATATGTGAAAACATTTGTGAGAGATCGCGACATCGCCCATCTCTAGTTGACTCTCGATTCATAGAGATGGAAAAAAACGGTTTTCTAATCAAAATTTTTCGCTTTTTATGCTCTTTATTTTAAAGTGATTACAAATATTTCTGATGTATTTAATTTTGTTTAACCTAATATTATTAAATAATAAATATTAAACTAATAATACTACTTTTACTAATCAGCTGTTCACTGGTAATCGGTTAAGATTTTGTTAAATATAATCATTTCAACCAAAAGCGCGCCAGAATGAGATCACAACTCTATATGGAAACCCGTTTCATTTTATTTGGATTTAGTTAGGGTAGGTGCGAATAGCTAATCGACAAAAACAAGTCTAATTATATACAGTTATCAGCAGTTCCCTATTGCTTGTGGTGCGTGTATATATGCATGGAACACCCAGAACGGGGAAATGGTAGACCTCACGGTAAAGGTACATAAATGATCATCTTGACGAGAAGAATCATTATGTATGCTTTTTTTTCTGGCTACTCAATTGCCAGCAAAACACTTATTATTTAAAAATATTTAAGAAACGTCGTTACATCAGTGTACATCACTATCGAAGCTTTGATTCCAAATTTTAGTCTGCCTGGGTGCCAGCCCGATTCACTGACTGGCTATGGCTTTGCGGTTAAATGTAAACGAGTTGGGTGGCACGCAAAATAGCTGCACGCACATTCATGTCCTCACACATACAAGTTCCCATGCATGCAGCTGTGTGCGTTGACTGCATGTCCTTGTATGGCCCGATGATAAATTGCTGCTAAGCTTATAATATTAATAACACAGACAAAATACTTGAGCATGTCGACATGCATAACATGTTGGCTCACATACGAGTATAGCAGACGAGGCACACACGCATACTGATGCACACATACACACACACATACACGCACACACACACACACACACACACACAGGGCTGAGCTCAGGCTACTGTGGGGGTCACAGGTGGCGGATAGTGAACGGCCTGTGCAAACAGGCCAGCTGCGAATAACCAATAAGCAGTCCCCGACCAAGAGCAGCAAGGATGGAAAGTGCGTCTAAACGTGGGAGTAGCAGTGGCAAGACTGCAGACCCTAAAGAAGAACCGGCATACCAAGCCGAAATACCCACGAGCACACCAAATGGAGAAGCGGAAAAGCGGGTCCGAGGACCCATCAGGATCGACCCCAGTAAGATCCTGATTATGGTATACTGGGCAAACATGCAACACCTTGAACAGACGATATTAGGCTGGTGGGTGAGGTATTCTGTTACCAATATGGGCTGGAGTGGAATCTGGTCCAGACGGCTCTCAGGCTAATGCGTCACCTGCCCCCGTCCCGTTAAAACCTGGCAAGCCTCGTAGAACGCTCTTGTAATCGTCCCGTTAAGTTGGGGTGTAGGGTCAGTTAAGGTTATCCTTCTGTCTAGCTCCCGGTCTGGCTCTGAACACATGCACTCATAAGGTCTTGTGTCAACCCTCGCATGGCCTCCCTGCATTGCAAAGATAACCATGGGACCAAATAAGGGTAACTACACAACGAATACAAGATAACGGCTACGAGTTGGGACCCAACAGCTCAAAAATGGAAAAAACAACAACAACAACACTGGCGGAAGTACAGATAGGCTCTAGCCCTCAGGCCGGCGCAAAGAGCGCAAAAGAGGCACTAACGGGAAGTCCGGGGCAAAACCCGTTCCAAAAAGCATCGAGGCTACCACGCTCCCCAGTACAAACCCTGCAGGTGCGGAGTATGGAAAGATCACGGTCATCTCCTCCTGAACTAGAGAGCGAACCAATGCTAGTCCAGGTTCCGAAACAAGGGAGAGACCCTCTCACGAAGTTGGGGGAGAAAATCGGCGAGCTCAACGAAATGTTTGGTGGTGGGAGAAGGTCTATCCACCAACCAATGCGCGACCTGGTGGCGGTGATAACATCACTATACCAACAAATAGCTAGGGCCAAGGAGCCGCAGGCAGAGAAATCCGTGCGTACAAATGATAGGGGCACGCAGACTGCCCGACAGCAAGAGGTACGCGGCACACCAAAAAGGCTAAGAGAAGAGGTAGAGAGACCTAGAAGAACACCTCCAAAAAAGACGAAAACTAACAGACAGGAGAACCAGGATAACACAGATGCAAGCATGCCGAAAAGAACACCGAAGCCAAAAACCGACAAAGCAAGCGGACCGAGTCAAGAGATGGAAAAGGCACCAACACAAGGAGGAAGCAGCCAGGCAACCAGCAAGTGGATACAAGTATCAAAAAAGCGAAGGAGACCGCCTAGGCCTGATGTCATGATTATCAAGCCGACGGAGAAACTGTCATTCGCAGATATTCTCAGGAAGGTAAAAAACGCCCCTGAATTGAAAACAGTCGGAGAAGAGGTCCATGCCGTACGGAAGACGCAAAAAGGAGAGCTGCTGCTCGAATTTAAGAGAGCAACCGATGTGACCACCGGACAACAACAGGAGCACATCAAAAGCATACTGCCCACTGAGGTCGAGGTCAGAATGCTTACACAAGAAGCCACGTTCGAGCTAAGGTACCTCGATGAAGTGACTACGGAGGACGAAATACTCACCGCATGGAGGAACCAGATAGGTGACATACATGGCGAGGCCATCAAAGTAATCAGGGATGCTCCTGGTGGCACTAGGACGGCCATAATCGTCATACCGGAGAAACAGGCAAAAGAGGCAGAAGAGTTAGGCAAACTGCGAGTTGGATGGACAGTCTGCAGACTACTCAAAAGGTCTACACCGACAAGATGCTACAAATGCCTTGACTTCGGGCATATGGCAAGAAACTGTAGAAGTCTCAAAGACTGGTCGAAGCACTGCTTCAAGTGCGGGGGACTTGACCACCTAGCCAAAGCGTGCCAAGGAGACCCACACTGCCTACTATGCAGAAACGACCCAAATGCCGACGCCAGGCATGTCACAGGAGGGCCTAAATGCCCCCACTATATATCAGCCCGCAGGAAGGTCCTGAATAAACACAAATGAGGGTCCTTCAATTGAACTTAAACCACTGCGAGGCTGCCCAGGAGCTTCTAAAACAGATAGTGCGCGAGCAAAAAATCGACCTAGCAATCCTCAGCGAACACTACAGAGCGGATGACTCACAACGATGGACCACTAGCGGATGCAATAAAGCATCAATATGGACATGCGGCAAGTATCCACTTGAGAAGACGCACAGCGGCGAGGAAGGATACGTAAAAAGCACAGTGAACGGAATAACATACTACAGCTGTTACTACCCCCCCAGCATGCCGCTAGAGACGTACAGACATGCACTTGATAAGCTCGTCAAAGACGCGGAAGAAGTAAAGCCCATAGTTATCGCAGGCGACTTCAATGCATGGGCAGTCGAGTGGGGCTCAAATCGCACGAACCTCAGGGGAGAATACCTTCTTGAAGCGTTTGCAACCCTGGATGTAGCACTGCTCAACTGCGGTGAAAAGGACACTTTCTCCAGAGGGGGGAGAAGCTCAAAGATCGACATAACTTTCATCAGTTCTGCCCTACTACCCTCAGCGGAATGGCACGTATCGGATGAATACACGCACAGTGACCACCAGGCAATAATATTTGAGATCCACAGACGACCCACGAGACGGAACCCAACAAATGGCACCCGACCCAATCCAGGATGGAGAGACACCACCTTCGACAAAGAGGCATTCAAACTGTCGATGGGTGAGTGTCACCTAATGGGTAGTGCGAGCAACAAAGCGACCATCCTGATGCGTTGCATTGCTGATGCCTGTAACGCGTCTATGGCCAAGAAAGGCCAACAGGCTAGAAGACAACCCGTCTACTGGTGGAACAGACAGATTGCCGACCTCCGCAAGAAATGCATACGCGCACGTCGAATATGCCAGAGAGCTAGAGGTCGCGAAAACTTTGTCGAACTTCAAGAAGAGTATAAGGCTGCGAGAGCCACCTTAAAAAAAGCTATCACCCAAAGCAAAAGGAACTGCTACAGAGAGATGTGCGATGACGTTGAGAATAACCCATGGGGTACAGGGTACAAGCTGGTAATGAAAAAGCTAAGCAGCTTCCGTCCACCAGTCACAACATGCGCTACGAAGCTCAAGGCAATTGTGGAGGGACTCTTCCCCCAGAGGGCAGAAATTACATACTCAGTGGCAAGCTGTGAGGCCACAGAAAACATCCCAGGTGTCACTCTTGAAGAATTAGAGGCGGCGAGCAGAGGACTAAAACTAAAGAAAGCACCTGGAGTGGATGGAGTCCCAAACATTGCCCTCAGGACGGCTATCGAACACGAAGCTGAACTATTCAGAGAGACCTTCGACGCATGCATTAAGGAGAGGAAATTCCCCCGGATCTGGAAGAAGCAAAGACTGGTGCTAATCCCAAAAGGAAATAGCGCCCAGGACGCTTCAGGCTACCGGCCGCTCTGCATGATTGACACTGCCGGCAAACTACTGGAAAAAATAATTAGCAGAAGACTGGACGAAGCACTGGAAGGAGATGGCCTCTCAGACCGACAATATGGCTTCCGCAAAGCCCGCTCCACAGTAGATGCGATAGCAGCAGTTATACACACAGCGAAAGACGCCATTAAAGGAGTGCGGTGGCTCGAGGGAGAAAAAGAGTACTGCGCCATTATCACGCTGGACGTGAAAAATGCCTTTAACTCAGCAGACTGTGATGTCATTCTTGCAGCACTTGATGGGAAAAATGTACCAAAGTACCTAGTAGAGATCATTAGGGACTACCTTAACGACAGAGTGCTCCTGTACGACACAGACGAAGGCAGAAAGCATTATGCCGTGACAGCGGGTGTACCACAGGGATCAGTGTTAGGCCCAATACTATGGAACATAATGTATGATGGCATACTTAGGCTGGAACTGCCCAAGAGGGCAGAAATCACTGGGTTCGCGGACGATATAGCAATAGTAGTGACGGGAAAACACCTTGACATACTGACAAGAATGTGTAACAAAACTGTAGCAATAGCTAGGAGCTGGATAGCAAGCATAGGACTCAAACTAGCTGACCACAAGACAGAGGTGCTACTTGTAAGCAGCAGGAAAAAAGTAGAGTTCATAACAATAGAAGTAGGGAATGAACAGATCACCTCAAAAGCAGCAATCAAGTACCTGGGAGTCATGATAGACAACAGACTCAACTACAAGGAGCACCTCAAATATGTTGGAGGACGGTGTGCTGGAGTAAGCAATGCCCTAGCACGAATAATGCCCAACCTTGGTGGACCGAGGCAAGACAGAAGGTTACTATTGATGAATGTAGTCACATCAGTAGCCCTATACGCAGCGCCCATCTGGTCTGAAGCAATGGCTAAAACTTCATATAAGAAGCACCTGCTCTCAGCCTACCGAAGGTGTGCCCTTAGGGTATCTTTCTCGTTCCGTACTGTATCAACGGAAGCAGCAATAGTAATCGCAGGAATGCCACCGCTAGAGCTGCTGGCAGAGGCAGAAAAGCAGAGGTACCTTGGCAGAAGAACCGGCGTAACATACTCCCGGAGGCTAAGTGATGAGGCGATGGCAACATGGCAACACCGCTGGGACACATCCACCAAAGGAAGATGGACACACAAGCTGTTAGGAAACATAAAGGAGTGGATCGAAAGGAGACATGGGCAGGTCAACTACTATTTGGCCCAGCTGCTAACAGGACATGGCTGTTTTCGCGCATACCTGCACAAATACAAGCATGACAACAACAACACTTGCCCGGAATGTGCAAGTTGCATAGAAGATGTAGAACACGTGTTCTTCCACTGTTCGCGATACGACCGCCAGCGGAACCACCTAGAAAGGGTAGTAGGGGCGCAGGTTACACATAGTACGGTAGTAAACCTGATGCTGGCATCCATCGAAAACTGGACCCATGTGTGCGACTTCGCCAGAGAAGTCATAAAGCTACAAAGGATGGCAGAAAAAGAAAGAGCTGCAACCCTAGAGATCAGCACTCGCTGAATCACCACCCCCTGAAGTCATGCTTGCCGGCGGTACCGGGGGGAACACATGGTCTGGAGGATACGGATAAGGATGGGGGTTTAGTACGTAGGCGCGAGCAAGCCAAAGAGTAAGTCTTGTCTCACATGCGAATCGTGCATATTGGTAGCTCGGGCTACCAATATCTTTCGAAGATTACCCAGCCTTTAGCTCGTATAGCTATAAAAAAAAAAAAAAAAAAACACACACACACACACACACACACACACACACACACACACACACACACACCAATGCACGCACAGGCAGGCAATATGCGCTGCTGCTTAGTGTTTATATGTATACTTGTAATTAATTGACTTGATGGAAAATGTAATTTAATTAAGCAGACATTTCAATGCGGCTGCCGTTGCCGTGACCGTTTCAGCCTGCTGCTGACGTTGTTGTAGTAATTGTTGTTGTTGCTGTGGTTGCGCATTGCTCGTCAAGCATGCATCCCTTTTTGCCTGTTTCTCTCTCTCTCTCTTTCTCTTTCTTTGTCTCCTTTAACCACTTCGTGTGTTTGTGTGCACAGAGCCAATTAGTCTTATGGCGTTTGGGCGTACAGTGCGTATACGTAATATGTGCGACTTGATTAATTGAAATTTGATTTAATTTAAAGCTTTTTCTCTCCAATTATCTGTCAATTCATTTGAATTCAAAAATTTAAGGACACATTTTTATGGTTGTTTCCAAGCGAACTCAAAAGAAAGAGATAATCTTTGGTATGTGCAATGCATATTGCATTCCTAAGTATGTGGCATTAATGATGACATGATGGCATTTGCAGCATAATTTAAAAATAATTTAAATTTAAATACAATCTGTGTATTATATATATATATATATATATAGATATATATATATATATAATATATATATAATATATATATATATATATATATATATATATATATAATATATATATATATATATATATATATATATATCTATATATATATATATATATTTATTTATATAAATTAATATATTTCAGCATCTTCTTCTTTTCCGAGAGGCCTTTGATTTACTTTTCTGATCGAGTAAGTTGCGAAGCACAAAGAGAGGCCAAGCAACAAACATTAGATTCATCTTAACGATCGTTTGAATTATGCAGACATATCTTGGCGTAACAATTGATTTCTATTTGTGGCCAACAACCGTCACTTATGTGCCTAACCGCAAGTATTTACATGCCCGAACGTTAAGGACATGTGTAGTAGAGTGTACACATACATATGTACATATGTATCAGTATTTATGTATTCGGATACCTGCTTAGCTCTATTTACTTTAAATAGGTGTGCCATGCAAGCCGTTGCCGCCGGTTGCTTGGCATGTCGTCCTTGCTAAGTTAATTTATTCTAATTAGTCAATAAATCTCAATTAATTTGAATGGGTGTGCATGTATGTATGTTCTTATGTGCTCAAAGGCATTTCATGTTTCCATGCAAATTTCATGCATTGGTCCTTTCTCCCCTCAGTGATTTCAATTGCTTCATCTAGAGTGGCTGTTGCTGCAACAGAAACAATAGTAGCAGCAGCAACAACAATAACCATAATTTAACATTATAAATGAATGGAATAATAATTGCTGAGGCGTATTAAGCAAAATGACACCTTGTTTGCCTTAATTTTCGCTTCAATTAACTCATAAATGAGACTACCTCATAAAAGCCCCAAGGTCTTGCAGTGTATTTAATCATAGAGTTATTTTAAGCTCACTGCGTCTAAATTCTAAATTGTCACAATATTCGCAATTATTTATTAGGACTGTATTTTATATTCGAATATTTATGCCGTATAGTATAACCCTTAGGCTGCTCATTTTGTACGATTGTTTTTGACGCTACTTTAAATCACATGCTTTCGACAAATACAAGTATATAGTTGGTCGTTGTCTGCTTCAATCAAGTAGAACGTTAAAGTCATCCCAGTCGTGCATTTCCTCTGACAGCTATATGAAAAAAGTCAACCGATTTAATAAAACTTTACATTACAGTAGCAAGCTAAAAATGTCAAACTTGGCTCCTTTTTGCAGCAAAAGTGCTTGTTGTTTGCACCCATTGCTCCTATGGATTATAAAAAGAGAAAAAATAATAACCCTGCTCTGCGTATGGATAAGGAAAGGCAAAATACCGAGTTTTATGGTTCATACGGATGAACAGATAGCCAGAAATTTCCATAACTATTCATCTCGTAATATATGATATATGATGATGGTATATCGAACACATGATGGGATATTTAATATCTGCCCAAGCGCTGCCGACAGCTGATTTTATAGCCTGTACCCAAAGGGTGAAAGGCTATACTAATTTTGTGCGAATGTATGTAACACACAGAAGGAGGCGTGGCAGACCCCACAAAGTATATATCAGGATCAGGATGACAAGACAAATCGTTATAACTCTGGTATTTTTTGAAATTTTGAAATCAATTGTGGTAGTTACATCCAGTTAGTGCCAATGTGTCCGTATACCAAGTTTCATCATGACAGGTCAATTCAAAAGAAAGTTATAGCCATAAATAAAATTGCTGCCCATGCTCTGCTTGTAGCTCTGTCCGCAGCGCTGCTCGCAGCTGTCGTTGTTGTTGCTGCTTTGCTTCAACTTTGTACTGCATACACACAGACACGAACAGGCATGTCTAGACATGCATACACTCACATAGACATAGTTTCTAAAATTATTCTGCACATATGTATGTACGGAGTATTTTTAAGTCGGGAAACCTGACCTTAGCTTATCTAATTGTTCCTTTTGTGTATTGAATAATTTTTACTGGCAACTTAAATGAGTATCTAAATAGTCGTTTGAAAAAAGTAAATACTAGCCTATAAGCGTGGTATAGCATTATGAGCATAACATGCGTAGCAGCTCCAGGACTAAAATATGGACAACAGACTTGACTTGAGTATGTACCTATATGCATCGAAAAGATGGCGTGGAAGAGTCTATAATATATAGTATGTACATGACCGTTCTCGTGTATCTATTATGTTCTGGTTTAAAATAAAAATATTAAAGATCAAGAGAGAATGGATGGTTCAGTTTGAGGGTGTATTCCCTTTTTGGCAAAAAAATAATAAATATTTGAGAACAATGGAAAATAATATGGTAATCATGTTGCTGTGAAATCATCGTTTACACCTTTTAAGTTAAGAGTCAATTAATTGGGAAAGTCATTTCTTGCATTAGTACCCCTTGTTAAATATAATAAATAAATGGGTATTCACCTGTGTTTCGGTAACCATTAGCAGCTTGGCCATTTCGGTTCGTTCACTTGAGCTAAGGTACTTTTTGACCTCGAATTGTTTTTCCAGTTCAAAAATTTGACGGCCAGTGAAGGTAGTGCGGGCTTTTTTCTTACGGCGCGCATCCGATGAGCCAGAGTCCGAATCATCTTCTGTAGTCTCCAAATTGTTGTTGTTATTACTGCTATGCAGCTGGCCGGTCGTGGTTGCACCTGGAGAGCCATTTGGACCCAGCATCTTGTCTCGCATCAAACTGTCGCTGCTGCCGGTGGGACTGATATCTGGGGGCAGTGCCAATGTGGAGGAGTTCAGCTTTTTCTTTTTAACTGGAGGCTTGGCCGTGCTTTCTGGAGGGCGAAAAAGATATTGCATAATATAATTTATTTCACTATTCATTTTTCAGTTTTAAATTTGCACTCGTGGCCTAACCTCAATTGATTTCTGTTGGCTGTCACATAATGTTTTGAAATTACTGACTGACTGACTGATTGTTATTGTTATTGTTGCGGTTGGTGCTGCCATTTGATTTGAGTAGCGCATTTTAATATGCAAAAAATGTTCGCTACGTTTACGTTTAATTTTCCATACAAAATTACGCTCTTAACATGGCTGCCCTAGTCGAGTACTATGAGTATATGGCTAATCGACAGACGACCGACGACCGCCGACAGCCGACAGCCGACGACCAACGGGCGATACTCAGCGCTAAAACAAGTGTTAACACTATTTGTGGGGCAATCGTGTCGGGCAGTAGCCGGTCGGTCCACTTAGGCATATGCCAAATTCATAGGTAATTGAAACCTAAAACAGCGTTGACTGGTGAGCACCTTGTCGGTTTTGTTGGTCACGAACATCGCTTCAAAATACAGACAATATGCAAAATGCTTTAGCTACTCTCTTAAAAGCTATAAGCTGCAAATGCATAAGGGGTTCAAACCCACTAATATACAATTTCGAAAATATCATTACATTAATATTGCTTAGCTGAGTTTTCAAATGTCTTCAAACAAAAACGTAATCCCTATCACATTCGTTATCAGCCATTCAGTTATTTAGTCCTTGTAGGCGTCTGCTCCTTGGCGAGGATTTGGTGGACACTTTGGCAAAAAAATGAAAAGAACTTGGCCAGGCAAAAATGCAATAGGAACAGTGGCACACCTCCTTTGTTACTGCTAAAATACCGTGTAAAATACCTTACCTCGTATAGTGTTGGCTCATATTCAATACCCGAAAGAAGTAAGACCAACTTGGTCTATGTGGTACCAGCAATCGTTCACCGGTATAACCTTATTAAGAAAATAGCTTAAGGATGTTGGCTACTGGTTTTATTATGGTTGTACACTTTACTGGAAAGTGTTGACTTGTTTTTGCTTGTACAGAAATTCGATGGTGTGTGAATATAAACTATATATACTATATCTAAATTTCATGTAAGTCACAGACGTAGATAATTTTTTAGCCCGTTTTTGCAGTCCCTTTAATATACTTGTACAAGCATTTATTTAATTGGCGAGTTTACGGCTATTAGTATGTGAGTCATTGCTTCTAATGAATTGGATACGATTCTATTATACAATGCGGACTTTAAAGCATAATGACACAACACCCAAGCCAAATAGTTTCGTGAAAGTAAGGTTCCATGTCAATTCAACATTTGTTTAGTTCTAAGTCTCTGTATGTGCTTGCCATTTTGGTTCTGCTGAAGGAAGTCTGGGCTAAGAAGTATGTGATTGATCGTAGCTGTCAGTCTGATGTTTTGCGCTCACGGACAAAAGGAAGGACCATTCTCGGTAGTGCTGTAGCATATATAAATTGTACCTCCAAAACCTTCAGGGCATTTAGAGGCATTTTCCAGTGGATGGATGGAAAGGATAAGGTCACAGATGGGATCATAAATTATCTGGAGTTCTATACGAGCCAAACGCGTGGATTCATTGCGATGATCAACTATGACCACAGCTCAAGATTTGAAGTGAACTTTAATGTGTGGGATGGAATAAGTGCTACAGCTGGAGACGGAGTTGAATGTAGTGCCTTCGGGGACTGTGAGAACTCAGAATTGGGAGAAGGATACAGATGCTTTATTGAAAATTTTAGATTGGTACGCAATGCCATATACTATTTGGATGTTGAGATGGATGGTACCAGTTTAAGGGGGTATGTCTCGGATCCGCAACCTGATCTGAGTAATCGTAATAATATACGCATTCGACGTTCGCTCATTGGCGCTATCAGCATGAACAAGAATCAAGACGAACTACGGCCACATGCGTACTATTATTCAAACTATAAGGAACGTGAATCATGTAGAATTGCCCAGGAGCTGGTTTCGGTGAACTATGCTCCATTGATATACCATTCAGCTAAGCGTGTGGAAACTCAAATCGTAAAAGTTGAGCTTTACGAGTCGCAGTGTGAGGCCCAAAATATTCTTATCGCTATTGGCGAAAATAAGAAATCGGTCATCTATTTGACTCGACCGACAGTCCTAACGCGACCACCTCCCCCGGCACAGTCCTGCTGCAAAATAAATTAAAACGAAAACAATGGTTGAAGTCAATATCTATTTTATATTCACAGTTAAAAATAAAATATTTCTTCTTTCGATTATTATCACCAATACTTTTGGCAGTCACACCATCAAACAGGCTAGTGCTAACTGCCCCCACCTATTTCAGTTCATCCACTATGGTTTTTCCCCCGTTTTTTTGGCAGAAAGTCCAAAAAAAATTTTGCCCAAATATAAAATTTTTTTTTATTTTATTATAAATTGTTTAATTAAGCGAAAATTAAATTAATTCCTGCTGATATGGCAACACCATTTTCTTGGCGCGCAGTCAAAGTTACCTGATTGTGTGAAACACATGTATTTGTGATTTTGGCAGCAATTTTTGGTGAACTTTCAGAGCTTCCAGAATTAAGAAAATAACCCACAAAAGTTAAGTTATATAATGGAAAACGTTAATCAAGGTATGTAAAATTATAATCCAAAACTGTTTTTAAGCGATGAAGTGTGTTCGTGTAATTGTGCCATGTGTTGTTCATGTGGTTTTTTTTAAATTAACCTTTATAAGTTGCGCTGTGTTTCGTGGAATAGTACTTTTGAATGGTAAAGAGTTGCAGAAAGTTATAAATGTGGAAATACTAACTAATATATGTTTATTATGGAATTACTAAAGAACTTTGTCCCAATTAGCACGTTTTCTGTAAAATTGCGTTTGTTGCAGCAAAGCTACTGTTTGGGCATGCAAACATTGTTGACATTTGTAGCAGCAACAAAGACTCAGAATACGCATTTAAGCAGAATATATTACAGAAAATTAATGTAAGCATCTTGAATGAATACAATACTATGTTAATATCGATAAAAGTAAAAACCTTCTCCAATTATATTAAAAAACACATGCCAAGTTGTAATCAAACTTTAAAGCCATTCAAAAAAAACACAAAATGTTTTGCTTTTAACATGATTGTTGATGTTGATGGCGATTTTGAGCCGTGATAGAAAACGCTATAGTCGAGCAATCCCGACAGTGAAATACCCTGTACCCAGACAAACTTCAAGCACTGAGTTATATACGCCTATAGCGGAAGCAAAAAGAAGAAGATGAGGTAGCTTGATGCTGTGCTTGTGGGCGTAGTACTAGAGTGAAATGTTTTCGCTAATAAATTTTCTAAAAATGTAAAATGAAATTTAAAACAAAGATAGATGATTCTACATAAATTACGTGTGCAAAGTTTTGTTTATGTAGCTTTTGAAATGTGGACAGTATTAACGAAACTCTGTGGCCTGGAAGAGGGGGGAGGGGGGAAATCAAAAAAATAAAATAAACTTATATTAAATTATTTATATTTTGTGAACTAAAATATATTGCATGTGAGCAAAATATAGGCCAGTTTCTGGTTCGATACAGTTAAAAATACTTAAGTTAGTGAAAGTCGGCCATATCGGTTATATGGCAGCTATATGAAATAGTGGCCCAAACTGAACCAAACTTGGTATGTCGTCTTGAGGTACCAAAATATGCTTACAAACTAAATTTGGGGTAAATATCTTAATATTTCGAGTTTCTGCCAAAAAAACGGGCAAAAAAACCATAGTGCAATCGTCAGATTTTAAAATTTCTTCGTTGGACAAAAAGTATTATAATATACCAAATACTTTTCCAATGTTAGCTGCAATATAAATTCTTCCTAAACATATTCTGATCATTGTAAATTATGTACCATATAGTGCTGATTTTTTGGCCCGATTGAAAGACGACTTAGATGGGACAACTCTTTAAAAGAAAGAATTTACATATGAAAAGCTTTCCCAGATGCAACGTTTTTCTTACTTTTTTTTTCTTCTTTTGAAATTGGGGTGGAACCTTATTTTATTTAACCATTTTGAAAGTAATAGACTTGAAACAAAAACTGCCCATCACCCACAACTGACTTGCTACTGCAACGAAACCAAGTCAAGCGCAAAGGAGGGGTGTCCGTCCGTAGGCGAAATCAATAAAAATAAAGCAAGTCGAAATGGCAGAATGGCAAAGCGAGAACACAACATCAGGAAGCACTGGTAGCGGCAAAACGAAAGCGAAAAAAGCACAAAAACAAAGACAAATCAACAACAAGAACAGAAACGTTTTTTTTTTTTGTTGCTTGTTTGTCTTTGTGCCAATGTTTTAGCGCCAATTGCCAATTGCCATGTCATTTCATTAAGCCCAGTCGGCAACATTTAAATGTCGTTTGACGAAATGAAACAGAGAACGGCAGCCGAGACAGCGCTCTCACACAACACACATACACACATACACACACACGAACGAAGCAACATTTGTATTTATGGCAGCTGAAAACAAGTAATTAAAGCGCAAATTAACAGCCGCCGCCGACGACGACGACAACAACAACAACAACAAAACCAAAACAGAAAATGAAAACTTGGCGGGGGGATGAGGGAACGAAACGATGACGACGATGACAATTAAGGCGGCGGCAACATTTGGCTGTAATTCATTTTACATACCCGTATGAACAGCATGAACAGCAAACATTATTATTGCCGATATTCGTTTCTTCCTGTTCCCGATTGCTATTCGTGTTTTTAACAACAATAAAAGTCAAATGCAGCATTCATTGAGCTTGCCAAATGGCATCATTTGAGTTAAATGAAAAGCAAAACAAAAACTTTTGCCAAGTTGTCGACTCATTAGATTTGTGCTCAAATACATATGTATGTACTTGTACATGCATACATACATACATGCTATGTGTACGTGCATATTGCCTTTGTTGTTGCTGGCTAGGCTATTAGGTTTCTGTATATTTTAATTGCTAATTGCATTTGTTGTTTTGCAACACTTTAGCATTCGCGCGTTCCCTTCCAACACTTCATCCATCCATCCATCAGCCCTCCGCCATTTCCGTTGTAATTCAATTAAATCATTTTAATGCAGCACATTCAAATTGGCAACAAATTTGCACAAGCAAAAACAACAACAACAACAATAACAACAAAAATATACAGAAAACTGCAGCTAATTAAATGTACGCATTATGCAAGGCAATTACTGCTGGCCAGCTATTGTTGTTGTCGTTTATTTAATTGAATTTCAATGCGCAAATCCATAGAAAATGTTGTAAATTTATTGACTGACTTAATGGCCTACCCAGCCCCAGCCCCAGCTCCAGTCTACCCCTAGTCCCAACCAATTGCCATGATTTAGCCAGCGTGTGTATTTTAAGCATTTTGGTTTAGCATCATTTAACCTGGCAGAACGGAAGCGCTCGTTCGCGTTCGCGCCCACTCCCACTCCCACTCCCACGCACTGGCAAATTAACACGAATAGGCCAAGTGTGGCCAAATGGCCGACGCAAGACGCGGCACAACAGCAGCAAAAAATCGTTTCAGAAGTTATTACTTTGAAACTATTTTATTTAATTGCTTTGTTATATTAGTTGTATTTCCGACTGTTTCATTCATTATTCATTGGAATTTTTATACGCTATGAAACCGTTGTGTCTTTCGAAAGGGTCAAAGGTCAGATTATCAATGCCAATATCGGTTAATACATTTGTATACAATTTATTTATTCAACATATTATTAATTAGGTATGAAAGCTAATATAGCAATATGGAGTCAGGTGGTGGGACTCATTACGAAATAGAATCCTCGAATCATTAACAGAAAATGAAAATAAATTTGTTAGTTACTCTGTTTGCATTACCGAATTTTTTAAAATTTGGGCAAATACTGCATCGACCGACGCGTAGGTCGCAAGGTATTTGGGAAATTTCAACTCCTAAGGGGGGAAAATGGAAAGTTTTTAATACTAATATATATATATATATATATATGAGTACTCAAGTACTCAAGTTTACAAAACTTGGGATTTATTGAGATTTTTTTGCTCATTTTATTCAAGCAAAAAGTTTCTATTACGAATTTCTCTCGATCGATCTCATTTCTGAACATAATTAATGTTATACTACTAGCTTGGCAATTCATCACTTACGAGTATTTCATATCTGAAAATGCAAATTTTTGCAAATATTTTAGCAATGCTTCTACTGGACTGGACTAAGTGATGACGTAAACTATCTATCATCTGACGGCACCAAAAGGCGCGTAACAGTACTTCATGAAATAACAGTACTGTTCACTTACCCTTCTTGGCGGTACTCTTGCCGGGAATTTGGCTGCTGGGTTGTTGCTGAGACTGACTTTTCGGCAACGTTGTCGTCGCCGGGATGGATGAGTTAGTGCAGCTATCGCGTGACTTCTTGGCCACACACAGATTCAATGGCTGATCGAGTGGCGCCATCACCAAGGCTCCTGGCGCCGAGGCGCTAGCATTCAAGTGCATCCCGATGCCACTCTCCTCCTCGCTGGCATCGCTCAGTGAAGCGCTCCGCAGCGTGCGCTGCTCGTGCTGCTGTGCATATTGCTGCTCAAAGTTTCGCAGAATGCTCTTTGGTGATTTTGCGGGGCCTACGGCCATGGACGCAGCGTCCGAGGCATCTTTACTTGCAGTCAGACCACTCGCTGCCTGCAGCTGATGGGCGATGGAGGAGGACGTTTGCTGGGGCCATCCGAGTATGTCGGCTATGGAGTGCGGGGTGGGGCGATTTGGCGGGCGGGCATACACATGTGCATGCCAGGTGGCTGTGGAGCTTGCAGATGTGGTTGTTATGGGATATGGCGTAATGGAGCGACGCGGCTGCGGCTGCGCCTGAGGCTGTGGCGTTGGCGTGGCCGTTTGTCGAGTGGACTCGTACTGAGTGGCGCGTGGCGCTTCCAGTTGTTTTTGCAGAAAAGTTGTCGGTGACCTGCTGGCCGAGAAGGGACTGACGCTCAGTTGCCGCTGCTGTTGTTGTTGTTGCTGACTATTGTTGTCCCGATCGCGCAGTAGATTGGCGAGCTTTTCCTTGCCGCTCGGACTAATGCAATTGGTGCTCATGTTGGCGGCTGGCGGTATGGACAGCGGACTGCTGTAAACATACGAACTGGTCGCCATTTTATATGGAGTAGTAGTGTGAATGTTGCTACTGTTGTTATTATGCTGTTGGTGCAGCTGCTGTTGTTGATCCTTGACTAAAGTCGATGCGGCCGTTTGTGATCCATAAGCCTGCGCCAAGGCGCCGCTGACCATTTCCGCTGCCACCAAAGAATCGCGTTCAGTTTCGGGCATCATTTAGGGCAAACCGAGAATGGGCGAGCTGTAAGAGGAAATAAAACGAAAGGGAACATTAGTATCAATCGTGCCATGCAAATTTCAAACTAAATGCGGCACACAGTATGAAATGAATATATAGGCCTAGCCTTTATATAGTTTCTTGTTTGTTGTAAAGAAATAATTTATAGAATTAGACTTCATGTGTTGAGCCTTTCACTAAAAATATTTCTTAAAGCATTTAATAATTAAATGGTCGCTTAAGGGTAAAAGGTTATTATGAAGATTATGCGATCCCATATCGCATAAATATTGATAATCAGCATGAGAAGACAAATCGATCTAGACATATCCGCACGCTTGGCATTATTTCGGAAACGGCTAAGCCCACATTAAACAAATATGGTACCTGTACCTGTGCTAGCTAAGTTAATTTACCAACCTAGTTGAGGATTGTCAGAAAAAACTTCTCTGCTCGACCCCATGTAATGCAATAAAGTACAGTCAATGCGCCGCCAACCTCCTCAGTGAAATGTAGTTCAGCTTAGCTTCATCGCCCGGTGGTTTACTCCTTCACTTACTTTCAGCCTGTCGCACTCCGCACCCGTCCTTTATCTAACACACGACAGCCCTTGCCTATTTACTGGCGCACGTTACACGCGCCCTGTGCTGTGATTTGCATAACAAAATGTTGCACAACTGTCGGGGTCAGCAGCAACACGAACAACACCAAGAACAGTGACGGCAGCAGCAACAGACGTAACCTCGAAAAAGGATTCTCAGCCAGCCAGGCGTTGCCGTCACATACGTTAGGGGCCACTGCCTTGTAGCCTTGTGTGCGCATTTGTCATAGTGTGTGTGTGCTTGACTTTTGTGAGTGTTGGCATAAATTTATGGCACAACATTTGAGTGTGGCACAATTTAACTTAATTTTCAATGCGAAAGCAACATATACATTTATACATATATTTAGTATATATTAGAATACGTATGTACGTGTATATGCAAAAAGTGAGGCACTTTAAAAGCCACTTTAAGGTTGTTGGAAAAAATCTGAGAATCGTTATTTGTGATGCATTTTACATTTTGGTTGTTAGCTTTGCCTCAATAAATACCCATACTTTTTAAAATATGAATTTGTGAGACTTTTTGCTAAAGCTTGTACAACGTTGTTGTGATATTTTAAAAAGTTTTCTTCGAAACGCCATTGCAGGTTACAAAAACAAACAGTAGAGATTTTAGTATGTATGTATGTAAATATATTGATGAAGGTCTAACCACTTGCGATGCGAAATTTCTTCGTCATTTGTATACGTGTGTCATTTGTATGTATGTGGTGATTTAGATAGGAGGCCACTGTCGATTTTCCATCACTGAGATTTTAGGTATGAGAATGGCGGTAGTCGGCTAAATCACCACAAAGATGCAAGTGAAACTACCAAACTCATCAGTGAACAGGAGGTCCAACTGGTCTTTTTATACAACAAAAACTTAATAATATCAGAAAAAGCCATTCTAGAAGAGCTCCCGTTCATTATGCGATTGGATGATGTACAACACACCTTAATCTCTAAATTAGTTAGCATAATTAAGTTGTTGTTGCTTACTAGTTGGGTGCAATTTTAAACGTAACAAAACACTGCATCGAAAAATAAGAAGTTTGTCCTACTTAGGGGTGCATCAATATTAATTTTGGTGATTCTAACTTTTATACTTTCCGAGATCCTCGCCTTCATACAGACGAATGCATATACGGTTGCTACGCTTCTTTCTGTTTAATTTCACTAAATGAGTATATAGTGCCTGATTATCCTTTGGTTACAGTGTATAACAACCTCTGCGCGCTATAATGTTGGCAACATTTTTCATGGCATTTAAATGTGCCGTTATGTGTCATATTTCATAGCTGACAACCCGAAAAGCAATTTAAATTAATACAAAGTGCAAACTCATTTAAAATCCAACACACGGCACACACACAAATATTCTGACATACAGAAGCACACACGATTTGTAACTCACACATTCACACAAATGACGTCGCAGTCGAAATGTCATTTCAAAGAAGCGCGCGTTTTCCATGGCGCTCAATAACGTAATGCGTACTTAAATGCTTTTTATTGCCAACAACAGCAAAAAAAAGGACGACGACAACAAAAAGATGGCAGCCCTGCCCGCCCACATTCGCTTCACTTCACCTAACAGATTGCGTACAAATTGAGCGCGCAAGTGGCGTGATGCGCTCTCAACATACTACACAACACTCGAATGTTGCTAGCAACATGTTGCCAGGCACAATCACTTAGAGAATCAACAAAACAAAGCGAAACAACAAAATAAGCGTAAAAAAACAACGCCAATTCAACTCAGTTAAGCTTTCGAAAAGGTTACATGGGGGTCGGGTCGGTCGGGCGATGGCTCGGAGAGGACGATGGATGGCGGCGGACGAGGAATGGACACATTCAAGCAGCGGAAGCGAGGCAGGCAAGCGGAAGAAGTTATTTCAATTGCCTGCCCAACTTTGATGGCAGCAATGGAAGGAGAAAACGAGAAGTTGAGTGAGGGTACGGGCGCCCGGGAGGATTGGATTCCGCGCAACGTAAGGCACGTATATTGGCTTAATGTATGTGGGGCCGTGTGGGTGAGTGTCAGTGTGTCGTCTGTATATATGTGTGTGTGTTAGTTACCTGGCACGCTTTTGCCTTGGCCTGCCAACCAAGCGTTGGTGAGCGGGGGGAAGGCGAGCAAGTGTGCCCATTATACGGGGGCAGGCTAATGCCATTTAAGTTTTTGCCCGAGCTTGTCTGCCAACACACTCACGCACACTTCGACACATACTCCTCGTATATAAATACAGTAAGTATAAGTTGCTTTATTGCGAGTTCCTGCATATGTACTTTTTTCCCATAATTAAATGATAAATAAGTTATTCTCGCTATTATATTCCTATTGATAGCATCGAAGACTAATTGTCATTGATTTATTCCCAAAGTAACTCCTTTGTTGAATCCCAAAGATTCTTAAAATTATCTAGATGTTTTTGAGTCTACTTGTAAATTCAAATTTTACTGCTTTGCGTATTTCTTCAATTAAAGCATTAAAGCATATAATCACAATAATTTATAGACGTGCATACACGTATATTTGTACATCAAATTAATCCTTTCCTTTATGATTTTAGCGAGTGTTGCGAGATTTTACTGTACTTCTACACACACACATATTAGTATTGCAGTTTTTTTTAGTACAGACATTGTGTACATTTTGCCTTTGGAACATTTGCCTCCATTATTGTGCTTGAGGCTTAGTCCTTTGCTGGCCAGCCCTCGTACTGTCTCCTTCATTCACACTCCCCTGCGCTCACTTGCTTTGGCTGAGTGCTCCTTACCTATTTTATTTTCATTTTATTGCATTGACAACACATTCCTTGCCGCTTCGGCATGCCATTTACTTATGCCGCCTGTTCGCCTGTCACTGCGCGGTGGTGGGGGCGGCTTGGCATTTTAACAAGCTACTGTCGAATCTTCATCATAGCCTCTACAGTTCCTGTGACCCCTCTGCCCTGGACTTCACATGCCTGCCGGCTGTGCGGCAGCTCCTTTGCTTTTCAGCTTTTGCTGCGTCGTCTCGGGCCATGTGTTAGTTTGACGTTGAACGTGCCCGACTTTAGTCCACGTTACTTTATTATTTTAGTTTTATTTTTTGCGGAGAATCAGCATAATTTAATGTGCTTCGTTTCGTGTGCCAAAGGACATTCGCAGCGTTTCCGTTACATCTATTTCCTATGTATGTTTGTATATACTTGTTGTTGTTGTCAGCCTGGCAGTTAAAGTATAATTCATCATTTATTATACATTTTTCTAGGCCTCTCTTTTTTCATGCAGGGCCAGCAGTTTGAAACCAAATATACTTGTATGTAGTATTTACTAACTAGTATAATGCTTTTGCTTAAATGCTCGTGGAGTCTCACACTGAGCCACAAGCAGTTGGTTAGTTAGCTGCTTTAAAAATAAAAGCTCCGTTTGCCGCAGTCTGCAGTCAAATAAGAAAATAATTTGCACAAAAATTCGACAAAGTCCGTCATAAAATTTAAATCTGAATCAGGTTTGTGTCAATTCACATACTCGGACATACATAAGTATGAACTCAATTGTTCTGTCATCTGATTAAAGCAACTCTAGCTGAATGTCAGACACATACTTGCATAATTTGATAAATTTGTGTGCCAACGTTTTGCCTGTCTGTTCGTAAAATGCCAAGCAATGAGTTGCTCTCCATGACTGATTTTTGGAGAATTTTAACTTAAAAGGGGGAAAAGGGGCTCCAATTCTACCGATCGAAATGAAATGTGCACTCTAAGAAAAATACGATAGAAATTTATGGAATCTGAAATATTGATTCAAATAGCTGTAGGTCCTAGAAAATTCGAGCTCCAAAGCAGGGAAAAGGGGTTTCAAATTTTGTATGAAAAAGCGGAATTTTCAAACTGAGTTACTTGAAACTTAAGGTGGCCTACCCTTGGCCTGATGGATAACTTCCTCTTGTAGCGAGAACACTGTGAGTGATGTCAGTGTGCGATCACAGTCGCTATAGCAGACATTTTTCCGCATCTTTACACCCTTACTAGGATCTCCACGTCTGGACAGCATGCGTCATACTTATTTGTACGGGTATGTATGTTTTTTAATGTCAGACATTGAATAGCAAGTAGCAGTTAAGTTACTTGGAATGCGTCAGGTTTCCGGGTAAATAGGCAGGTAGAACACGAGAATCAGAGTCAGAGTATGGCAGCATCCTGGGGGAGCGTTAATTGATTTTTACGGTGCGTTAATGAATGTTTGCATAATTCCGGCGCGTTCTTTAACGCCTTGGCTGCTGCCGTGACAACGCAAAAATGTTCTACACGTCCTTTGCAGTTGCTAGGGGAGTGTTAGTGTGCACACACAGCAATAAAAACGAGAATAATACACACACACACACAGACACACACACTAAAACACATACATCCTTACGTACACGTACAAGGATGTACAAGCATTCGGGGACGTGTGTCTGCGCTCATATTTCACTTGAAATTACTTGAATATTTTATGAAGTTATGTGCTCGCTAATTAAATTGACGTGCCACTCTGAGGCAAGGCAAGCGGCGTGTGGCGGGCACATTACATGACGATGCAGTATCGACAGCCTTGGTCACACATACCACCACCTGTGCATGTATGTGTGTGTGTGTGTGTGTTTGTGTGTATGTGTTTGTGTATGTTTGCATGCGCGGTAATTTTAATGAATTTACTTTTGTCGTGCGCAAGTTTTTGTTTGCGTTTCCAACTTGTTGGTCGCCTTGCACTTGCACATTTGCAACATTGTTGTTGCCCCTTATTAATTGTCTGAAATATGTGGGGCAGCCGCCTTAAAGCGGCCGCATGCTGTTACAATTTTTGAGAACTTGTGAGTTTTATACTTACATGACATGCCGTCGTAGATAAATTTCTCAATAAGCTCTTTTCAAGTTTCAAAAAACGAAATATTCTCAAAATAAAATACTTTTGCCAGCGCTCGTTAGCATAGAATTCGTTTAACTTTCGACGTGCTCGACAAAACTGAAAATTGAATTATGTAGTCTAAAGTAAAAGTCGACGACAACTTGAATGAAATTTATTCCACTTCAATGACAACAAGGTCGAAGGCATCTGTACACAAAAGTGCGAGAAATACAAAAATAAACTGACCTGCCATAGAACTCGCCTGAATTTCTATTCCTTCCCCATTCCAAGGGTCTGTTTTTTGGTCTGACATCAACTCGATGCGTTCTTCTGGCGACTTTTTTTGATACCCTATATAAAAAGGGTAAAGAGTATACTAGTTTATTGCAAATGTATGCAACACACAGAAAAACCCCCGAAAATATATGTATTTTTTCTTGATCTTGATTTTTTCTTAATTTAAAATAATTAAGTCATAAAAACATATTTATTTCTTGTTTTTGCAGAAGTATGTACTTATGTACTACTCTAGTATTCCATTCTCGTCTGTTGGTAGTTTTTAGTATTTTCGCAGAAAAATAAAATGAATCGTAAATTGAAGAATGAAATGGAGTTGTTGAATTTTTGTTCTAAAATTAGTTAGTGGCCTAATTTAAGGATCACACACAGGCTCTTAAAATTAAAACTGAAAAGTAAATGGAAGCTTGTGAAATAAACAATATATTCAATAACGAATCCGAATAACTCGATGGGAGAATATTTGTTGGTCTTCCGAATAAAAACTTAAAAACGACGGGTTAAATTTAAAACAAGAGAGAACGCTACAGTCGAGCAAGCCCGACAGTGTAATACCCTGTACCCAGGTAAACTTCCGTCACTGAGTTATATGCGCCCATAGCAGCAGCAAAAAGAGGAAGAAGAAGAGCGAACTTGTTGCTGCAGTTTGTGGGGGTTGTACTGTAGAGAATTTGTTTCGCTAATAACTTTTCTCAGAATTGACCGAATTGGATAAAATTTTAAACAACTGTAGACAATTATATATTAATTATGTGTGCAAAGTTTGGTTTAGGTAGCATTTGAAATGTGGACGCTATTGACGAAATTCTGTAGCGGGGGAAGGGGGGGAAAATTAAAAAAAAAAAAAATAAACTCGTCCTTACTCGGACCTAGGAGAATCTGGATGCCAACTTTGGTTATTCTAGCTTTTATAGTTTCTGAGATCCTCGCGTTCATCCAGACGGACAGACGGACAGACGGACGGACAGACGGACGGACAGACGGACGGACATGTCTAGATCGATTTCTCTCGTCATGCTGATTCAGAATATATATACTTTATGGGGTCGGAGATGCTTCCTTCTGTATGTTACATACTTTGCACAAACCTAATATACCCTTTTTACCCTACGGGTACAGGGTATAAAAATAAAAATAAAATAAATGAGGAATGAATGTTCCGGTTAAACAGTTTAGTGTAAGTTAAATGTGGGAGCAAGTTGGTGAGAGTTCTTTGATATACACAAACATTATGTTCATATAAGATCTGCAAAAACACTATTTAGAGAAGTAATGTAAATTCTGAAATTACTTACTCTTCCTCGACTATTTTAATACTCAGATCTAAGTCAATTAAACAGTCGTCAGTCTATTAGGTACTTTGTATATATTTCTTATAATTTGTGCACACAATTAAGTGTTCGATTAGAGAAATCGGTACTCTTCGTTTGTTCTGACAGAAAGCTTAATACCTCTTCCTCTACTATGTGGCCAGTCCTTAATGTTAATTTGCAGTTTTAAAAATATAGCATTAAGAAATGGAAGCGCCGTTAGCATGCAAGTACATACGATTTGATATGTGCGTTTTACTTATTTCGATACACATATAATATGCATGTAAGTGTGTAGATGTGCGTAGCTAAGCACCTACACACGTAGTGGCTGCCTCGAGATGGTCCTGCCACTGCCACTTTTATAAAAGCTGCCAAATCATGAAGGCAGACAAACATTATGAAGCTATTTTGAGTGAAGCATTTAAGCGCTTACTACAATTCCCTGAAGGATGTCTTCAAGTTGTTGGTGTGTGTGCTTTTTCGAGCAGTTATATTTATTTTTTATTTTTATTGACAGCATTATATTTTATTTATTATATTGAATCCATGTCATTGTGCTGCCACGAACAGCCAACGAAACGGGGCGCACTCAATACTCGAACCCCCAGCCTCAGATCCAAAGTGCCCATAGCACGTCCAATAAATGGAATATGTTTGCTGTGTGTGTGTGTTGGTGTGTCTGTGCCATTATTGTCAAGTCAGCATATAAAACAGTCTCGAAGTTTGCAGGGGAGTGCCAAGCTAAGGGAGCAACGTCTACTTTCCTATGTAGTTTGTTCGCTTTAAACGGAAATCGTTATATAAATCAAGGACAGATTATAAATGCTGCGCAATTTTCAAGTTATTTTTGGTTGAAGCCTGGGGTTTGTTTATGAGTGTATATAGTGTGTGTGCGTGTGTGTGTATGTGTGTGTACGTGCGTCAGTGGGTGTTTTTTCTATTTCATGAGAGGGTTGTTATCATGCTGCTTGACATTTGGACAATTTTTATGGAAAAGGTTGAAGCTCAGCTGGAACTAAAGAGGCAAGTGATGGGTAGTTATAGCCTGGCCAAGAGACTCCACAACTCGGCCAGCTCATTAGCAATGTAGGTAGTAGGCGCGAGTGATAATGTCAGCTAATTATATATATTTTTCTAGACACACATTCAGCGCGTGTGGTGAGGGGTGGGAGGGAGTGTGTGCCGGAAATACCGTCAGACTCATTTCCGGTGACAATGCTTCCTGTCATAATTTTTCACAGATTGCTTTTCACATTGATTTTCGTTGCCTGGTGATTCTCAAAAAATCCACAAGTCGAAGCTTTCTTTGCTCTGCCTTAAAGCCAAACGGCCCGGCAATATTTGGGAATAAATTCTTTAACTTGCGTATTTGCGGCAATGTTGCTCCCAGTCGCCATTGTTGTGGCGCTCAAGTTTTGGGGCAGCATTTAGTCATGGCTTATTTCACTTCACTTCAACTTTGTTGTGGGATGGAGTGGTGTGGGCAGAGAACTTCTGTAACATTTTCTCTGTGCGGTCCTGTCGCAAGCATTTTTGAACGATTTTGTTTCCTGCCGTTCCACTTCTTCCTTGGCCATTAGCAGGCGGGCTAAAGTCGTTTGTTTTGCGCAACAATGTGGCGATTTGAATGTGTTTCTTATTTTTGTACTGGCTGTTGGCTTTGTAAGAGACAGACAAACAAGTTGGCGCATTTAACTAGCTGCCTATGATTGATGGTCTTTTAAATGAGTGCATCAACAAAACAAAAACAACAGCAATCATGAAGCTGACGCAAGGTCTGGCGGACCAATTTTTCTGTAATCAACATAATTTGCAGCGATTTAGTCTCCAGCGAAGTTATCGCCACTGTCACCTTCTTTATGGTCCAATTAAGACCATTGATCTGGGCCATTAGGCAGCATCCAGTCTGGGTTGTGTCTTGCTGCTGCTGCTGCCGACAACATCTTTGTTATGCTTTACTTAGTGTGGCTTGGTTTTTGGCATTTATTGGTGTGCAGGTGCCGGTATGGGATTGGCATTGGGCTTTAGAAATTGCAAAGTGTGTCAAAAGGTCGTGCTGTGCTAATTGACTTTTAATTGTGCTGCGCACATGTCGTCATGTCGCCATGTCGTGTGAAACAGTTCACATTGTCGAGATGCCAGTTCGGCGCCCGCCTAATTGCAAAATCAATGCAAACAAATGGCAAAAGTTTTGAGAGAGTGCCATAAATTAGTTATTATACTACTCAGGCAGCCATCAATCAATCATTCAAGACTATTAAGTATGCAATGGGTTTGTTGTAGCAGTTTATGGAAACGTTTTAAAACTTTCTGCTCATAGTCTGACACAAATAATCGTAAGCATACATAGCTCCTGTGACTTTTCACGCCTTTACTTGTCGAATTGAATGAGTTACGGCAAATTTTACGGAGATAAACAATTAATGCATGACTAAAACAGAACATTACGATGCTCGTAGTTCCCTCAGTAGCCTCAACAACCGAAATGGTAGCTTAGGTTTTTAAATTATGTATTTAACAAAGAAAATAAACATTAATTAGAATTGTGAATTGTATTGAGGCAGTAAATGAACAAAATCAGGCAGATTAATTGGAATGCTAAGACGCCATTGGGGCCAGAGGGAGGCGCACTAATACTACTATAGCCTGAACTAGAGAGCACGTCTCTGTGCACCGTCTGTCTGAAATATGAGTCAATTATACTTCCGTACGCATAAATTAATGATTAATTGCAAAATAAATTGACTTGCGTCACTTAATTACGTCGCTCGCGCGCGAGAGCGTGTGTCACGCCCCGTGCAGTGTCTGCCGCATCCGCCGCGCTCCACAACCTACCGCCTGACAGGCTGTCAACGCACACACACACACACACACGCACACGCACACACATACACTCGTCTCTCTGCGCAGCAACGGCAGCGATGACGACAACAACAACGACAATTTCTGCTGTTGACATTCACAGCCAAACATGCTAAATTAATGCCAACGACAACGTTACGTTGCCGTCGCTCAGCGTCTCTCTGCAGCAGGAGGATTTGGAGCAGGAGCAGGAGCAGAAGCGGGAGCAGCAGCAACAATAACGAGAGTATGAAAACATTAACGGCAACATTAACAAAAAGTGCTGCCAAAAATAAACACTCGCAGGCATCATAATAACGATGCATGGCCATGGCAGTCCTTCCTCGGCGGTTTCCGTTAGTTGGAAGGGAGCATCGCAACCTCAAGCTTTCATAATGTGCTTGCATTGTACAAGACAAAGGCACAGTGGTCTACTTGTGAAGATGTAACAACAAAGATGGCCTTCAAAGCCACTTTTCTGTTCCCCACACAATGTACCATTTCGAGATGATTTCCGAACTGTATGCAATATCTTCAAATACAAGTACTTCCTCAAGGCATATGCAAGTGTTTCAAATGTGTTAAATAATATTTAATCTTTTCGGCTAAATTTGAATGAAATTGCTTAATCAACATAAATAGTGAAAAATTGCATGGAACAGTTTTCTTGGTAGAATTCAGTGAACGAACAACGCTGGTATTTTAAGTAATTTTCGAAATCTTGGAATGGACTTGTAATTAAATAATAGCTAGACATTTGTGGTTATCAAGAGCGATATCTTATCTTATTGTACTTCTTTGATTTCTTCAGTCTTTTCCTTTATTCACGACGCCTCCTTTGATGTGCACATTGTGCGTCTTGTGGTGGCCATTGCCACTCTTGTGTTGCTCGGGGCTGCTTTAACGCGCCAAAATCAATAAAAACGTTGCCAAAATGGCTTTCGCGCCTTTGCAGTTTATCCGCTTTGTTGCCACTCTTCGGCTTTTTCCGGCCGCGACCGCGACCGCTCCAACATCAACATAGCCACCTCATTCGTGACGAGCGCGCTACTCAACTTTCACATTAACTGCACAGGCGGCTTTGGCACACTGAGTAGCAATTAACACTGAATTGATACCCAGAGCTTTGGAGCGTTGAACTTTATTTCGCTAACTGGACAGATCAGGCGGGAGGGGGGCGACCTTAAGCGACGGCATTAAGACGTAATTAAAACAACGCCAGCAATTCGCTATAAGAAAGAGACAGACATACAGGGGGAGAGAGAGAGAGAGCTAGAGAGAGAGAGAGAAATGGAGAGAACCCTTTTCCAACTCCAGCGTCGAAAACAGCAAAGGGGGTCGAGTCAAAAGATTATTTGTATTCAATTTCAAGTGAGTAGCAGCGGCGGAAGGAGCCGCAGAGGGGGAAAAGGATGCTGTCGAACTTTTTGGGCGGCTGGGAGATGGGACAGTTTTACTTTCTTTTTTGTGCGTTGTACATAAAACTCAATTATAATTAAGCATTTAAGTGGAAAGAAGCTGCGCTGTGGCAAATGAAGCGCGCGCGTTCCCTGACAACGATGGTGCGCGCAACAACAAGGGGCAGCAGGCAGCAGGCCTGTAGCAATGGGCGGTTGGTTTGTTTTCCCGACGCTTCCCGTTTTTATTATAGTGGTAGATTGCACCCTAATTGCTTAGCGCGCCACTCAAACTTTGTGTCGTGCAATATTTAATTACCGCTCAACGTTCCCGTTCCTCTTCTTGTTTATTGGTAGAACATTTGCCATTTGGCCGGGGATATTGTTACACAAGTTGCCATGGTAGGATGCGAATTAATTCTGACGATAACTCATTTCGCGAGCAACACCATAAAAAGATGTCAGTTTCTTAGGTGGCTATATGTGTGTTTGTGTGTGTGTGTGTGTGTGTGTGTGTGTGTGTGAGTGCTTGTGCGCGAAAATGGAGGGAACTAAATGAGCGACAAGCTGTTGGTTCAACTGACTTCTAAGTGGAGCTGCCGGTCCAACTTAAAACGGTCAAATGGAGCACTCGCAGTTACTGGTCGTTCCTTCGTCTTCCTGTTGCACCTTTGAAAGATTAAAAGAGTTTCAAGTGCGCCGCAAAATCTCATGGCAGGGGCTAAAAAGGCACTGGGAGTCAACTTGTGTACTTGGCAGGAAGAATGAAACGATGATGATGCTGTTGCTGCTATTGACTCCTGCATGTGCCTTGTTCTTGCTGACGTTGATTAAAGTTCTGGGGATCGATTGTTATAGTATTTTTTAGATTCTTCGACTTCGTTTTTCTAATGTGATCAGAGTCGAAAATATCAAGAGATATATATTTGAGGAGCATATCGTTAAGATGGCTTTCTGGCCAGAATTTATTGCCTTTCCTGCAGATTACAAGGTGAATATTAAAGTGGTCTGGATTCTGTGTAAATCAATGGCTGTTGTGTTATCCAATAGCAGTATGGTGTTCACCTGGCTATGAGAAAAGAATCACATGTCGCTATAATAAAAGACTGACTGCCTCATGTATGGCAAATATTCCTGCCTGGGACTGTCTTATAATCCTCACTTTGGAAGTTGAAATACCTTTTTTAAAAATAGAAAATAATATAATTTATCGACACACAAATAAGTTACTTAGCCCGCCCATAAGATTTTTGTATTGATAGAATTTTCTTGGAAACATAAAGGTACGGTCTCAATATACTTTATATGCATACGTATCAAGTTAAAGTTATGTATGTAGGTTATTTAGAGCTCGCCTCATTTGCTGCAGTCTGCAGTGCAAACATTTCATATTACCGCTCAAGCCGAAGGAGAAGCAAAAGGACTAAGCATGTGTACAAAAAATAAGGGAAGGCAGCTACCTTTCAGGTTTTTCGCTTTGCGCACTTCCACAAAACTGAGAAGCGAAAGCAATAAACGACAACTGGCGCCTAAAAGGATCCTGTGAACTGGGGGTAAATTAAATGCCATGCCAAATAAGTTGTTGATGTGAAATTTTAATGACTTTTTAAATGTAATGAAAGTAATT
This sequence comes from Scaptodrosophila lebanonensis, assembly GCF_003285725.1. Classification (NCBI taxonomy): domain Eukaryota; kingdom Metazoa; phylum Arthropoda; class Insecta; order Diptera; family Drosophilidae; genus Scaptodrosophila; species Scaptodrosophila lebanonensis. The sequence continues at coordinate 2,303,721 of NW_022060538.1, forward strand.
TTCAAATTGCACCAAGAGCAGATCCTGTAGCTGAAGCGAAGGGCAGCGGGGCAGGCGCCTGAGAACGCAAAGCAGCGTGCGGTTTTTCTTCGCCTTTTTTTTTTTGGCTAACAAAATTCAATTGCGGCAAAAGTCGACGCGAGTTGGCAAAGTTTCGTGCGCTCGTTGTCGTGCTGTGTCCTTCAGCAACGGCAATGGGTGGGTGAGGAATGAGGGAAAAGTGAAAAGGGGGTGTCCAGGGTCGTGCTGCAGTCGAATGATTTCGAAATGGCATTGGATTATTGTAGCATTTAATTTGTGCGGCATCTTCCTTGTCAGACTGACTAGCGGGCAGGGCAGATTCTCACTGTATTATAGCTGTTTATTTGCCTTGCTCAGATGCTCCCTGTGTGTCTCTCTGCTGCTCGTCTGCCTGCATTTGTCTCTCTCTCTCTCTCTCTCTCGCTCTTTCTCTCTCTTGCTGGTTGCTTCAAAAGGATTAATTAAGCTGACGACTGTGGGAGGCCACTCTAGCATTTGTAATTCTGTATATGGATGTGCGTCCGCGCTCTCTTCTTCCTTCTCTCTATCTTGTTGCCATTCTCCACGCTGCCCCTCCAGTGTCTGTCTTTGAAGTTTGAGTTCGGCATAATTAGTTTAATGAGCTCCAGCAGCAACAATGTCGGCGCTCTTGCCCTCTCCCCCCCCCCCCAACCAGCATCCACTTACGCATGATTGTGCCTGGCACTTGTGTTTGACTGACTACTTGACAGACTGTTTGGCTGCTTGAATGACTGCCGTCTGCATAGTGAATCCATTTTTATTTAGCTTGGTTGCACTTTACAGCACAGTTAATTAAATTTATATATTTTGCTTCTTTTCCCACTTTTACGGACTCACTGGAATCGGAGTTTTATTTATTTTCATTCATAAATATACGAATGGCAAGGGCATTTGTTGGGCAGTGGTGGCTAACAATAAAGCCACCATCAACAACAGCAGCAGCAGCAGCAAATGCGCAAAATATGAGTATTATTAATTGTGGTCCCGGTAGATAGAAACGGCAAAAAGAATTAAGTGAGCAGTAGGGCAGGGTTGGAGTATTTCAAACCTTTTCTATGCCTTTGCCACACAACAGCAAGGATACAAATATAATAATGCGTGAATGAGAGGCAGGGAGTATATATGTATAATTTATTTACAGCAAGTCATTTAGCAGTCATACAACATGAGCCACGACCCTTCAGGACCCTGTGCTTGCACAGTTGCCCATGCCCCCTAATCACCCGTTACCTGACTTGGTTTATGTTTTTAGCCCATTTTTGGCAAATTACAGGGTTGGATGATACTCGTATTTGCAATAAAATAGATAAGACTCGCTTGCAATTGAAACTATTTAGACAGTATACTATATTAGACTATATTAGAAAGGAAAGCTAAGAAATATATACGGCATACTAGTAATTTGCAACTACGGCTTAGTTATTGCAGCAACCAGCATTGAAGTTCCTAAATAATTCTCGCATTCCAGAAACTAGTAAATTATAAGTAAAGATGAAAGATTAAAGCCTAAAAATGTGATGCTAAATATATTAGAAACGTGTTATCCTGGTCGATTAAAATGTAATTCTTTAAGGACGAATTTATAAAGGAAGGGGTTATTTAAGCTCTATTATCAATGATAATTTCCTTATTAGCTCGCCAGTTAAAGGCTCTGACACGTCGAGCAGAAGTTATCGTACTGCAGGGGCTCGAAAAATAGACGAGAAGGCAGTTGCTCGCTCTTTGGCCGACAATTGGGCGTAAACGTGTATGTGTGGAAGTATTTTCTGTGAGTTCTCTTCATTGTTGCTATAAGTAAAGAGTCCTATCCACAGAACAAATTTATTTTGTCTGTAGAAAAATGAAGCGAACAAATGATTCTTGGATATTTAGGGTTTACAAATACAAAATCAGATAAACTATAAACTGTATAGTAATTAGTAATTTTTTCAATACTCCTATAACTCGCGGATTTATTCACCCAACTTTAACACCAGTTGCGGGTAGACCATATGTAGAGATTACATTTAAGGCTCTATAAGCACTAATGTATGTTAATGTGATTTCATTGCAAAAAACAATAGCTTGTACACGTAGGGTATAGACCCTAGAATAGTGTTTCTAAAGCCCCTTCTGATATAATTGCATTCATATATAAGTATATGGAGTCATCTTATTTTACACCAACACTGAGTATTTCTCGGTCAATAGTGATGCAAAAAATAATTCAAAATTGTATTTACTATAATTTTATTGACCAAAAAATTGTTAATAAATTGTTTAACAATAGTTATGCTGAACAGTAACTAACAGTAACTAACAAGCATTCCATTCTTTTTTCCCATTCAGTTCAATTGCAAACTTTGAAACGAAAAGTATTCTATACAGATCGAAAAAACGAACACTACTTTAACTTCAAGCTTGTTTCTCAGTGCAAAGATTCGCTGTCTCTTGACGCTAACTGTGTACCATTTAATTAGAAACTTGTACATTTTGCGTAATTTGACAAATTGTTTTAAAATGATTTGCACACACACACACACACCTCGCAGACACAGATGTACTTTGCTGCAAACTTTTTGCAATTGCGACAAATTAGTTGTGCAATGTTGTTGCTGTTAGTCGACGGTTTAAATTTGGGTCAACAAGCTGATGATGCGACATATACATACACATCACACATACGTCATGTTGCCACCGCCTATAGCAACTAATTTGTGAGTATGTATTCTCCTATTCATGATTGTGTGTGTGCGTGTGTTGTATTGATGGCTGTGACTGTATATTTAAATCGTGTGTGGCCAATCAAACGCAGCTTAAACCTGTTTCAATATGCAGCAAATGTAATTTGCAACAATTAAGCGCACAAAATTATGCAACGCTTTTTGTGCATTAAATGGCTGCCACACAGACCGCAAACCCCAAACGCCACCCCATCCCCGCTCACCCTCATAACACTCCGCCTCTCACATTTCACCCGCACCCGGGCAATGGCAAAATGCTAATAACGGCACGCATCGCTACAAATTTGCCAAAAGGATTAAGGGGCGTCCGTCTGGGCATCAGCCACCCAACCAGTCATCCAGCCAGCCGTTAACTGTGCGCAGCGTTGCATGTGCTTTGGCTTTGGCTCTGCCTCATCCTTTCGTCTGGTCAGCCCCCCCTCGTAAACTGAGTGTCTGCATGCTGGTTGCATGCAAATACACTCGCGTATATTAAAATTGTAGTTTAATTAAACAATTCATTTTCAATGAACTGTAAATGCATATGTGCTGCATGCACATGCAGCTTATTTGCTTGTGCTGTAGATGCTTTTATTTTTATTATTATTGTTTTTGTTGTTGCTGCTTTTTGTGCAATTGTTGCGTCCTTCTGGGGCGCATCACAAATTGAAATCGAAGCGCGGCAACAAAATCAATTTGTGATATAGCCGGGTGGCTAGTGGGATAAGGGGCCGAGGGGCTTATGTGCATAAAATCAATCAGAGTTTTTTCGTTTCATAAATATTTGTTGCACTTTCCATTCTATTTTTGATGTTGGCAGATTTATTCAATGTACTTTTTTCTAGACCCATTCCCATAAAGTGCTCTATGGGTACATACTTGTAGAAGTATAAATGTTTCAATTTAATTCAAATTTATTTTCTACAGCAATTCATTCACATATAGATATCGCAATTATCGTAGTTGATCTTACGAACTACTACTTGTACATTATATGAATTAAAGCGATGAACTAAATAGCATTTACAATATAAGCTAACTAATGTAACCGGCTATTCATCTCCTTACTTATAAAATTATTTGTCCTCACTGTCTGACTGATTGGCGGTCAACGCACAGTAAAAGTTAGGAAGCTAAAATTTGGACACAAGTTTTTAATAATACTCTGTATACCGAATACCAAGAGAGGTAAAATCTATCAAAATTGTTTTTGTAATTTAATTTTTTAAATTTCTACAATTATTCTAAACATATGTACAGAGTATTTCAAAGTCGGGACACCCGACTTTAGATTTTTTATTTGTTTTACAGTGTAGGTGAGCACTAGGAAGCGGTTTTGGAAAATGCAAACACCAAAGGGGGGAAACGGTCTTCAAAGCTTGTTTACAATATAGGAGGGGGAGATAAATATGTCTTTCCCCCTGAAAAGTTAAATTGTTTCCCCCTTCTGGCAGGTCTACTAATAATTTATACTGAGTTGAGATTTTTAGATGAATCCATTATTAAAGGAATTAGCAACTCATGGATAGACAGTCTGGATTCAATTAAGCTTTAAGATATAAAGTTAGAAATTTGGGGTTTCAGATGACTTCCCCCTACTTTTATGCTCTTTCCATAATAACAAAATGCTAGTTATGCCTTGGTTTAAAAAACGTTGTTTAATGACTAATTTTTAAATATTCATTCACAAAATGTGCGTTCTATTGTCTATATAAGTCGATAATTGAGAAGATGAAAACATTTACAGAAATAAGTTCTTGACCAAATAAATGCCACAATCGAAATATTATTTAATTAAATCGAAACTGTTTATAATACATAAAAACTAAGTACATAAGGTAATGTAATGAGAATTTAGGTGCTTTTTTGTGCGATCAACTAGACTAGTGGCTACGCCTTAAAGAGTTAGTCCTCCTTCTCGCAGGTTTGGATGCTTAACTTTGCGTAAAGATCGCCTAGTTGGTCTTTTTGCTGAACCATGGCAAGGGCACGCTGATAACGCTCCTCCCAGCAATCCGGATGTGCTTTTGCCAGTTGCTTCAGAGTTCTTTCGGCTACCGCACGCACCTCCTTTTCTGGACTCTCGTAGTGCAGTAACAACAAATCCATGGCTCGTTTAATAAAGGCCTCCCAAACCTCCAGTTCAAACTTGACTTCCTTTTCAGCATTCGTATCCGCCTTGAAAACGGGCTTCAGTTTTCCAACGGCAGTGGCCGCCATAAGTCGAATACCCGAGGAGGGATCGTCCAATCGTTGAAGCGTAGCATAGGCAAGTGGTTTTAGGTCTTCTACACCCATATTTTGAAAATAGCACATTGTCTTGACTGCGTAGTGTCGCGTCGTCACGTTGCGGTCCTCCAGCAAGCTGGGCATTAGCTTAGCCAGCGAGGGTAGAACTTCACGCATCTCTTCCCCAGCACCTTGGGAAAGGGCACACAGAGTGGCCATGGCCAGAGAACGCATAGCCTCGGCGCTAGCACCGGCTTGCCAGCTGAGGTACGGTTCAATAATTTCGTTCACAAAATTGGACAGGAGCTGGGTGCTCTGTTCCCGCTCGCATGAAACCGTATCGGACCAAAGCAAAGCTGCAATCGAGAGGCTGCTGAAGATTCGCACCTGAGCGCTGTCACAGCAATTCGCAAAAACAATCTGCACCTTGGCGATGAGCGCCGGCAAGTACGCAGCACGGATATGACACAGATTTATGAGCCCGTCAAGGAGCAATACTGGTTCAGCATTATCCTCAAGGGCAGCGTCCAGATTCTCTATATCATCCAGAACAAGCGCAAAGAGTCGTTCATGCAACAGTGCCACCGTGCTGTTCTCCAGTTTAACAACTCGTTCGATGAGCAGTTGCCCACGGTTTACATCCTCGTTGTGACTGCCTGTGAGCGAATAGGATAGAGCCATAACCTTCATTCCGGCCACGTATATATATTCGTACAGTTCAAGCAGTTGCTCCAGCGTGGCTGTCACCTGAGCTGACTTGTCCAGTAAAGTCTCCAGCATTTTGATTATATAAAGCTGAAATCTAGGCTTCAGCGTGTGCGAATAGTCGCTTGAGCGAAGCAGTTTGCTCAAGCGGAGCAACTGCTCGAAGTTTCCACCCAGAGATGCGCTAAACATGTAGAAAAAGCACGTTAGATAAGACTCGCGTGCATTGCGCACCAAACCATCGAGGCCATTTTCAATCCAGTCGTCGTAGAACAAAAGACGGCCCATCAGATCGGCTACCTTTTTCGCCTCCGCCCTTACAAGTGCCTCCGCATCGACGCAGGCATGTGCCACATCCGGGTAGACCTCGAAGAATTTGGCGGTCATGGCCGCCTCTGCATGAAGCACAAATTGGTAGAAAAGCTTAAGCGAGTGAATGCGCACATTGTCTTTCCAGTCGCCGGACTCCCGTGTTATCAGCTTGAGAAGACGGATCGATCGTTGGACAAGACCACGGCAGCCTAGCGTGGGTCGCTGCACACCTGCCGGGTAATTATCGACGGGTAGATCGGCAGCCGCCACTTGTGAGAGCTCCGCTTCGTTCTCATCATAATACAACTTGCCACACTTCTCCCACAGTGGGCGAATGTAGGCCACCACATCTGGCGAATCATCTTTCAGGCAGCACAGAACTAGCGGCAAGATGCGTTCAAAGTACGAGTATCGATCCATCAGCTCGAGCAACATTAGTACACCCATCTGGCCACACTCACGTCGCACCAGAGGCATGCTGTCCATCAGCAGCGGCGACACTTCCATTATTAGTCGACGTAATCCGTCCCCACTGGCATTCATGTGCAACGCGACACGTCCCAGCGCCTCCACGGCTGAAATACGAGCTTTCGCATGTTTGTGATTCAGCATTCCGTAGAGCGCCAAAGCTAGTGGCTCCGTAAACTCCTGCAGTTCGAAGGCATCGGCCACGCGTGCTAAGTCCACCAAAGTGCCGCATGCCTCACGCTGGACCGCCGGATACGAGTCTCGGATGGACTTAACCAGCACGCCCACCACCTGTACATAGCACTCCCTAAAGGCGTGTACATTGCCCATTAGTGCATATTGCCGAACCAGTACATGCAGTTGTTCAATATAAAGCAAGCGAATCTCCTCACTGCCCTCGACCGTCTCCGTCTGGCCCATGCGATCGTTCAGCGTGGCCACCACGTTCAGCAAATGGAAGTCCGTGGGCGGCAACCGGTCAAGAAACGCGCTAACGACGCGAACAGCCTCATCACGGACGCTTTCAAAGCGATCCGCATAGCACTTGAGAAGGTGCAAATATAGTCCATCAAAATGGGCAGCCAGTGCGTCGGCGCTCAACGCTGCGCCACTATTGACGCATTCTTCGCGTAGCTTCTGCAACGCAGTGGTTTTCACTCGTCGATCGCTGGCCTGTAGGTCCTCGCAAATCTTATTGATATCAAGATTGTCCATATTGCTACTGCTACTTTGGTCTGGTATTTGCAGTTGTAATAAGAAAACCGGCCGGTATCTTCGCTAGATTTTTTCAAGCACACGCTCTGCAAACGAAAATGTAAAACATAAAAAGCAAAGCAAATGAAATAACAACAGCAAACGCGCCGGTTGCCACAACTACGAGAGAGACTACATTTCACTTTGTTTATAGTTTCATGTCGACAACAATTTAGCGAAGCACGTTCAGCAACACTTAATTATTGAGAAATCTACTGCAACTCGCGCAATTCTGCCCGCACATGGCAACTGACGAACAGCTGTTCTTGCAAGTACGAGCAGTGTTGGAAAGCTTCAGCATAAGAGTTTCTTGCGCGCCACTTATCGGCAATTTGAATTTGATGTTAGTGAATATTAAAATGAAAACTGAACACCAGTTGTAGTTTGTTCTACCCTTTTGAGACTAATGTATTATTTAATGTTTTTTTATGAGGCAATTCCACATACCACGCACACATATCGTTATCACAACTATCTAGCTGTAGTGCTTGCTTGGTTTGTGTGTAATGTGATATCTAAGATTGATTGCTTCAGGCTGGGGACAAAGCGTTCACTTGATAAAAATCTCATAAAATTTCTATTTTTGTCGACATGCTAGACACCTAATTGCATTAATGTGCTACTAAATTGACCAATAAATGCGCATAGTGGCACAATATGATACTATTATGAGTGTACGCGTCTCCTTCCGTCAGAATTTGTCGACGTGTCTCTCTGTGGAAACCTGAAACTACTTATGCCTAGATATTACTCTGTGAATATGTTTAGCTTTATCGTAATTTTTCGTTTGCCTTTTAGTTAGTATTCCGAATTCATCAAATGTTTCATAACATTGGATATAACCTATCATCCCAATCGCCTTTATCTTATATATTTTTTTCACCAACGTTCAATTGATCTTTTTGAAGCAAATGATGTATAATAATGCCTTAGAAAATGACTGTTGACACAGTGGTTGGTGGTGTAATGTTATTTTATACACATTTCCTTAATGTTCATTAAAATATGTTGTCCGTTGCTTGTTGATAATTGATTGATTGAGAATCCGCCAATTCTTTCGTTGGACGTTTTTAGAAATTAAGGAACATAATAAAACTAAAATTCCGGTAAATAATCCACAAGAATATTGTAAAAACGCATTCGAAGAGAACGCTGTATTGGTGCTATTGTTTAAAAGAAATTAGAATATAATGTAATAAAATAAAATCATTTAATGTTAAATAATACTGTATGAAATAAAGGGTAGAGTTAAATAAGTCTGATTTGTTTGTTTTTTGATATTTTTAAAATATGGCAAATTATTTTCTGAAAATAATTCAAAAGATAAATTGACTCTAAGATGAGCTTAAGATATGCATTAAATAGTCTGACATTGCGGAGTGTGTTTTTGAGTTTTGGGTCTCGATTTGCCATACCATTTCTCGTTAATTAACAAAAGTACACTTTCAAATACAAAGTTCCCAAAATGGAAAGACCACTGATGAGAGTTAAGTGTCGGAACTATCGAGATTGCACCGTTCATATATGTATGTATGTAGGTATGGATTTATGTTCATTTCAATTTCATACCTTTTCGTCGCAGTTTTTGCTGCAGATCGGCGCACGCTCCAAAGCAATTAAGCCCATGAATCAGGTCCGTTCAACGGATAAATAAAAAGCGGGCAAGGCATGGGTAACGTTGCTTGTTTGTTTGTGCGTTTTTATATGGTGTGTCGCTTTAATAAAATGCCACACACATACACACACACTCGCACACAGTGCCACAATAAACTTAATTGATATGAAATGAAGTCATTTGGCAAAATCACTGGCAGAGTAATGGACCGCGCTTATTCAATTTGATTTGATGTCGGGAAGAAACAACAAATGAATAAAAAAAGGTGATACATGCACACATACGTGTACGTATGTTTGTGTACGAATATAAATTATATTTGTTTTTGAAAGCAATCAGCCATACGCGTGTGTGTGTGGATTTAAAGGTGCAAGCCACAAAAAAATGCAATTAAAATTACATTTTCATAGCCAATTGGAGCAGCAGCACGGAAGCTGTTGGACTGCATTTCGGCCACTCGTTTATAACTCGTTTGCGTCGCCATATCATATCATACACAATTATTAATAAAACGCACTGTGGGCCGTGGCAGGACGTACTTATAGTAGAGCGGTGGCCGGGGCCGACAAAAGTAATAGATTTAGTAGCTAATGGGCTAAGATTTGAGTGGACACGCCATGCTTTTAGTTGTCTTGCCGCTGCCGCTGCTGCTGCTGCTGCTTGTTGTCCAATTTGTTGCCACTATTGACTTAAATGGACTTGTTACACATACATGTATACACACACATGCAAATAAAGTGAGAAGCACATACATACAAACATATACATATACATATGTATATGCAAATTTGCCAATTGATTGAATTGCAAACGTGCATGAAGCGGGCAGAGCTCCTCCGCCGGTCGCTCGCAATCGCTGCGGTCGCTAATTAGTTTCATTTTTCAAATGCGCCCAAGCAGCAACAACGACGACGACGACGGCAAATGACTAAGTGACTGACTGACTGACTGACGGACTGTGTTGGTTGAGTGCCGCTGTCGCTGCCTTTGCCAACATGCACTACACACATACATATATAGACAGATATTTGTACTCGGGTTTGTCGATTTCTTGGAATACAATTTTGATTAGGAATACTGCTGCTAATGGCTGGCTTCATATGCGCAGGCCTGGCCACTTCGGCCACTTGTTGGGGTCTGATGCCCGATTCTGCTGTCGATTTATGTACATATAGTATGTATGATTCGCGTCTCTGCTGTCGTTTCCCAGAAAGCGTAGAGTCGAGCAGTCACTTTGCATGTAATCAGCAATAAAAGTTTACTTACATACATATACATACATATGTATGTATGTACTCGTACATGCATACATAAGTAAATGGCTGACTCTCGCCATTTCATATTAATGTGCCCCGTTTAATTGCGTGACTCATCCACTCAGTTGCAGATTTCAGTGTCTCCGCTTTCGTCTGCCTCATCCGTCGCTTGTTTTGCATTTCTTTATTTGCCGCCGTTTCTTGCTTCTTGATTATGAGGGCGCTTTCATTTCTAAAGTATCGCTCGAAGCTCCATTTACACTGTTGAACTCCTAGTTGAAAAACTGTTTTTATGGAGTTCGAAGGAGCTGGAATCATAAGGAATGGAATTGCTGAAGGAAGTAATGTCTTCCTTGTCCAGCTTCATTTATATCGTTCACAAGATTTTTTAGATATTCATCCCTAATAAAGTGAAGTTAAAATTCCTATATAACCGATCTGATTTAATATGACCTTTGTTGCAAAAAGATTCCCAAATCTATAATATGATAGACATTCCAAAAACATAACCAGTTCATTTGCTTGCGATATGCGATATACAACTATATGTATGTATATATTTTATTAATTTTAAATAGTACCCCATATACAAATCTGTTCCTGCATCATTTTAAAGTGTATTGGAACATATGTATGTACATATGTAAGTATGTAAATGAGTCAGAGTTCTCTCTGTAGAAGAACTACTGCCCGCAGCTTAATACAGTAAATACCTATAATGAACATATGTACATACATACATATGTGTGTACAAATATACAAATGTAAAATGGGTTTTGGTCTTGGCTTGAACTGAATTGCCTGATTTGGATTTCGTTGAAGTTCGAAGTCGGGGCTTATTCTTAGTAATACTTATTTCCCAACTCACTTGCATTATTCCAAAACATGTGCTTCGGAATCGTTTTTATTTATTTACATTGCACATTACTGATGGAAAATATGCATATTGGCGAGTAATGTGAGTCGCAAATGGTCTTTGTGTCGGCGCTTCGGAATCCAATCATTCGACTTCGAACGAATTCCTCGACCGATCAGATCCAATCCGAACGCTCACGATCTATTATTTGTGCAGCCGCACACAAAATATCCATATGTGTTTGCATACTTAGCTATGTGGATATTACATACATATACATACATACATACGACTATATGCAGCTATCAGTCAGTCAGTCATTCATTCAGTGCGTCAATCACGAAACAGTTTGAGTAACAATTTAATTAATTACAGAACGTAATGCGAACCAGTTTACCGATAAATATCAGCAGGCATTTTTGTATCGTTTTCCATCGTTGCTGTTGTTGTTGTTGTTGTTGCTTTACAATTATGCATACATAATATGCCTGACACTCTATTAAAAGCCTCAGCGATAACTTTGAAATGGCACAGTCGGTCAGGTCGTAGTCGGAGCACGCAGGGGGGCAGACAGACAACGTTAATTGCTAGACATCAAAACGTATCAATTGCCAAGGCATGTGTGTGTGTGCATGTGTGTGTGTGCGTGTGTGTGTGTGTGTATAGTTGCGACAGTCGGCATGATAGATACAATATCTCGGTCTAGATACATACATACATATGTGCCAGAGACTTTGGGGAAGAGGGGGTTTTGCTACGCGACAGCCCAGGCGCAATTTAGGTTGTTTGTCATTATATTAGTTGTTGTTGTATTTTGTTGCTGCTGTTGTTGTTGTTGTTGTAATTTTTCGTCCCTTTATTGCCATCATTTGAGGCAAATTATGTGAAGCTATCGCACGCATACTCGTACTCATATCTGAGTATGTATCTACACCACCGCCATGCTTTGCCATAATTATAGATTGCCTTTCATCTGTGCGCCCATTGATAATTTGTTCGCTCTGTGCACAGTTGCTGTTAAAATGAATCGTACTTATTTGTGCATCAGCTGAGGCATTTGTTTACTTTCAAAATAGTTGCAACCGTTTGCGAGTTTCCGATTTCAAATTCGCATTTCTGTGTCTCACTTTATCTACGTATGTATGTATTCCTGCAAATACATACATACACATAGTAAATACATATACAGATGTAGTACATTCATATGTACTCGTACATACCTAGATATGTACATATGTACAACTGTTTGTGTATGTAATTATAAATGTCATATTGCTGACGTAAGGTGTGTTGACTGCGCCGCGTTCAGCTTTGAATTGAGTGCGAGTGCGAGTTTAACAATTTTCACATAGTCATCAATAGCAGCGGCAACAACAACAACAACAGTTGTTACAACAACAACGACGGGAACAGCAGGGCACATCAAATGCGCAACATCATCATGTAATTGAAATTAATTATATGTCAATAACAATTGCAATGCCATTGGCACAGAATCAACACGCCGTAGCAAACCATATTCGAAGGCAAATAATCTTCTTTAAAATCTTGCAAAATACAAATTGTCCAAAAAGTAACAATTATCTAATTAATCAATAACAACAATATCCTATCCCCACTGAAAAGAAAAAGAACATATTTTTGTGCAAGTATAACATATAAGTACCATTCATTCATATTTAAAACAAACTACCTTGGGAAGACTTCATTCAAATCTAAACATTCATATGGGAGCTATCAGTCTGATTTAGCTTAATTTCCCGCCAATGCATATGTATTTAATATATATTTATTTAGTTGAGATAGGTTCAATAACAAACACAGCGGCCTATTGTGGCTATGTATATAAAATAACCACGTTAAAGGCGAATTAATATTTTTTTCGGCTTTAATAATTTGCATAATCAAAAGAATTGCTCTGCGGCCTGACAACCTACATTAATTTGTAATTAAATTTGTCAAGTTTCGGTAGATTTCCAACCCCTATCTTAAATAAATTAGTGAAAATAGAAACATCGTGCAAAGGAAACTATTTAATTTATTTTACTTAAAATATCCACTGATTTTTACTTCCACTTTTAGATTTAAGATCCCTTCTAATCAAATATAACATGTCCCTCGATAAAAATTTAAAAAATATATTAAGTTGTTGAGAATATTATCAATAAGTATTGCGAATATTATTAAATCAAAATAATTTCAGATTACGAAGAAAAACTTTTCCCTAGATTGTTCTCAATATTTTGATTAATTGAGATTAAAAGTGATATTTGAGTTGATTTGCTTGCTGGATGATTATACATACTACATATGTATATTTATTGAAATAGGTTGCCTAGCCCTTGCCCTAGGGCATTGAAAAAACAATTTGGTAAACAAATTAGTGGGGAATTCCAGGAATTGATGCGAACATACTGCGCTGTAAATTTTAGATGACGGCTTGGCGTGGCTTATCACATTAGTTAAAGCCAAAGAGCCCAACATTTTTCGACCTTCGTGTAGGTCCCCCTTATCATAACGTAGTGGGTATGCAGTAGACGCACTAAGAAATTACATCTGGTACCCGTTATGCGCTTACGTGTCAGCATAATCTTCTATCCATACTAACCCACTAACGAGAAGTGATAAGCATCGTTCAGATTTAATAAACAGCAGTTCTGCTCAAAACTAATTTGGGGTAAAAGGTATGGATTCAGTTCATCGTTATAATCTATGATATACATATATATATATATATATAAGAAGTATGTACAACATATATATATACGTATATATGAATTTATGTATAATGTACATAAAATATAGTAAAATAAATTAGCTAACAAATGATTTGGGTTTATCGTGTGATCAGCAAAGTAGAGAGGAAATCCCATAACACTTCTCATAGATATGCATTTCAAGCTGGAAAGTGTAAGAAAAGGGTTCAAAAGTGTATTGGAGAATGCCCATAAGGGGCTGTACTCTCTCCCCTACTATGGACAAATGTCTTTGATTTGTCGGGAAAACCAACAAAGTTCCCTTTATAAGGTCGCCCATCGCCCAGATCGAACTAGAGCCATTCTGCAAACTATTCAAGGCACCCATTATGAAAAATATCAGGAGTATATAGCTATTCAGTGAAAAGCTGACGTTCCTAAGGAAGGAACAACTCGAAAAATGGATATCTATTAGATCTAGAGGATGAACCTTTCAAAAACCGATATCTGTCGATTCTGCAGAATGAAGCCGGACATATCGAAACGTTTTCTGTATAGATAATAACAGTTTGGCAGGATTTGGAGTCTATATCCGAACGTGGTGTTGAACATTGCAGTAACATATGGTCGCCCAATAATAAAAACATTTACAAAACATATTCACGAAGTTATTTCTTCAATGGCAACTATCAGAGAGGAGTCCTTTTGACATTGATTCGATGTCGTGCCACTGTGGCTGGCTCTGTAAATACTTAATGGATGTTAACTGCGACGCTTACCTCAATGGAAATCGTGGAGTGCTAAATGGACGTGTGTGTGCCGCACATGTGTCCAAAATCCGAGGAGGGGTTGAGTGTTAAAAAAATCCAATTAAGTATTTTACTTTTTTTTCATCCACCGATGTGTGCTTGCTTGCGTGTGTTTTCTTGTGTGCGTAGTATACTCGTATATATAAGTATGTGGGCTGCTTTTAAGCTTGCTTCTCAAAGGTCACGATACGCTGATGTTGTTGTTAATTGCAATTGCATTTTACTTTCACACACACACTTTAGTACTTTTATTGTTGTTTACTTGCTTTTTCTTGCTCTTTTAACGGACTGTTTAAGCGGCAGTGGTACGCGACCGCTTTAATTGCCGTTGCAGGAACTGTACGCATACATTTAGGTGGCACTGTGTGTGCATGTTCTATTCCGGCGCGCTGGTTGTGGCTGTGGCTGTTGATTATAATCCTTAATTAGTCTAACGAGTTGCAAATTAATCCACTTTACTTAATTAAATTGTTGCACAACAAAAGCGCCAAGTAAAAAAATCGGAACGGCGGTTGTTGTGATAAAAAATTTAAACAGAAATAAAATCAAATTGTTGCCGAAAAGCAGCATAAAGCGCATGAAAGGAAGTTTAATGAAATGTAATTAATTCATTAGCCCGCACTTTGGCAATTATTGATTATTATTTCGGCATTTTTTTCTACTTATTTTGTTTTGAAATTAATTTGCATACAATGTTTATTTTTTTTCTTATTGGTTGCACAATTTTCTATTGCCTGCCCGCACATGGGTTGGCTGTTCATTTATTTAGGTTTTAATTCAATTTATTTTTAACTCTGTTCTGGTTTCATAATTGGCAGTCCATTGTAGTATATACATAGATATATGTATATGTGTGTGTGTGTGTGCGCGTATAATGTTTTTGATTTAATTAAATGCTTTTATTTATTTGTGCAGCAATAATAAGTGTGCGGCTGTCCTCGGCCTGTCGTTGTCATTGTTGTTGCTGTTTTTGTTGCTGTTGTTGTTGCTGTTGTTGTTGTTGCTGTTGCTGTCCGTCTTGTGTTCGTTTCAATTTAACTGTCAGCTTCGCTCAAATATTAAAAATGTGGCGAAACATTAAAATTGCTTTATGCTCTCAACATATTTATTGCATTTACATTGACATTTCAAAACAATTACATTTTAATTGCAAATTTGTGCAAATTGTTTACGAAAAATCAATCAAATCAGCGTAAAATGAGGTACGTAGTATACAGTGCGATCTAAAAATAACTGAACTTTTAATTCAAATCCGAATTAGAAAGATACATTTTCCTTCTTTCGAACAGCCAAAAAGTAGTTTTTGTTTTGTAGTCGTAAAACATAATGGAAAACAGAGGAACTATTCGTTTTGCTTTCGAGACTTATGACTTTTTAATAAAGAAGCTTATGATAATCCTGAAATCACGCGACAATTTGCAGAATAAAAGTCGAAAAACGACCAAAAACTTAAGCAAATTTTCAAATGGACATAATTTTTAATTTTTCCATGGGCATTTTGCACAAGCAAGTTGTAACACAAAAAACCGTCAATGAAGAATACTATTCAGAAATTGTACATCATTCGTGAGGGAAACAGGAAACTAGATATTTTTATTCTATTACATAATAATTCACCATCCAACAAGATCAAAACAGCCCACATTTTTGGTAGAAAAATAAAAACAATTTGTTCTATAAATGTTGGGCTCTAATGGAAGGCGCTTTTTATGATGCTGTTCCACCAATTCAAGCACCCATAGCACAGGTGATAAAAAAAATTATTAAAAATGTCGGTTATAGATTTTAGATCACACTGACTAGCCTCAGACAACCGCCAATAAGTTTCTTTTAGAAATTGCCTTACACATTTTTGGCTTAGAATGACATTTTACAAGTTCCTCATTTTCTAATGTCAATGTTAACTGTCAATGGGATACTGTCATAACTGCGTTCTGATTGAAATTTGGAAAAACATTTCGTGCGCCTAAGTACCGTTAGTGTTACCACACATGCATAATAGTTTGGAAGCGTATATTGTCAGAGATTATCGACACCCAGTGATCAAATGTGCCCAGATACATGTATGAATGTAGAGCAGTTAAACGCTTTTGAAAATTTGCACTTTTTCACATATATTCACATTTTGAGTTTTCCGACGGCAATTCGATTAGCTCACATGTCAAATTCACACACTTATTTCGTGTTGCTGTTGCTGTTTGTGCATGCCATTTAAATTAATTACGCTTATTTAATTGTTTAGTTTAATTAGCGTTTTGCACGTTCCGACAATTAAAACTTGAACTTTTGGGCTAAAAAAGCAATTTGGCATTTTATATAGTTATTTATTTTTAAGTTGTTATTAATATGCGCGTATTGCGAAAGCGAAAACAATTATGAACGTCGACGTAATTAATGCGATGCGAAAACACACGGGCCAGCAGCAATCGTTCGACGCGTCGCTCATAAAATGGACTTCAATTTGTAATACACACACTCATACATTCACACACACACACACACACACAGACATGCACCAAGAACGAGTCGGCCTTATATTGTACACCTCGGCGGGCACCGTCTCTGGCCAAAGTGAATTTAATTGAGTAATTGAAGTATTTTTGTTTGTGAAAATAAATTTCCTTTTCGCACTCGCTCATAATTTATTTATTAGATTGCTGAAAAATAGCAACACAAATAAAAGCAATTACGGTGTGACAGTAACAAGGCGAGTCCAGAAAGAGTCGATGGCTATTGTTGTTGCTGCTGCCAAAGGCGGGCCACAGTGCGGCTGCGTAACCTGTCAACACGTCGTGTGACAAATTGGCAGAGCGATGCGTGCAAACCAAGCGAGCAAACAGACAGACAGATGAGGCACAGTTTCGGGAGCGGGTCGGCGAAGTGGGTAACAGAGGAGATCGAAGCTGCGCATGGCAAAAGTTAGCGCCATCGACAACAACAATAGGAACAACAATATGCGGCAGCGATGCCGTCCAGCAATTTGCACCAAGAGGCTTGCGAAAAACATCTTTCAGATACATGCGCCAACTCACGGCGGCAATTAGCGCCACCGTTGATTGTTATTGTTGTTGTTGATGATGATGAAGATAATTGTGTCCATTTCGTTGCTGATTACCGACGGTGTGTACAAAAATAAAACAACATCAACAACAGCAATGCAAGAAGAAAACGCTAAAAGCCGCATCGCGAAAGCGTCGCACAAAAATAAACAAATTAATGAAAATTCCAAAGTCATAAAAAGGCGAGTGTGTCTGTCTGTCTGGCTGTATGTCTGTCTATATGGTATTTACATACATACAAACATACATACACATGTACAAAATATGTTCTATAATTGTTGTTGTCGTTGTCGTTGTCGTTGTCATTGTTGTTGCCACTTTTGCGCTAATTTTGCGTTTTATTCTTCTTTCTGCTTGTGGCAAGAAATCACTTTTGGCGAATGCGACAATAACAAACAGGCAAATGCTAATTAGTTTCATGTGTGACTAATGGATACACAAGCGCACACAAGCACAGGAGGAATAACACAGATACTCATGCATGCGTTGACTTGACTTTGTTGTTGCTCTTATTGTTGTCGCAAACACACACACACACACACACACTCATACACACACTTAGCACACTTAATTAAAATAGTACACTTTGGGCTCTTTGCTGTCGCGTCGACGACTGACAGACCAGCGGGAGGTCGTTCTAATTCTATAGAATATCTATGCGGCCCATTATTATTACATTTATAATAAGCTTGTTGTCGTTATTGCTGTTGATGGTGGTGGTGTTGTTGTTTCTGTTGCTGCTGTTGCTCGCAACGCCAACGCGCGCGCGTAAATTATAATTGACTTTAAGGCGGCGCTTGCTGTTGTTGCTGTTGTTGCAGTTGTTGTTGTTGTTGCTGTTATTCTGCATATGTATATCGCCGTGGTCTTTTATATCATCAACGATGACGCTAGCAATTTCAGTTAAATGGCCCGACAATCCGATACCGAAACCAAGCGCGACCACGACGCCAACGATTCTGAACAATTTCTCACTGTGAACGCTATAAAGCACAAACACACAGAAACACACATACAGACGCAGTCGCAGACACGGACACAGAATCAGCCACACGCACAGTTAACGACTACGGCTACGGCTACGACGACGATGACGACGACGACGACGAACACGACCGTCGCGACGGTTCGATGTGTCTGGCCTGGCTGTTGCTGCCGCTTGTGTTGCTGGTCGGTCGCTGGTTGCTTGTTGCTGATTGCTGTTGTTGCTTTTGGTGCTCTTGCCGCCACTTGGGTTCGTTATTTGTATGTGTGTGTGAGTGTGCGTGTGTTTGTGTGTGAACTGTGACTGTGCCGTGCAACTATTTAACGACGACTGAATGTGGCAATTATGTATCTAGATACATTTTGTTCAAATTGTTTGCTGACGGCTGCGTCGCAGCCAGCGTTGCGTCTTGCTCTCATTTGTGTGTGGGGGTTGTTGGTGGCCAAGCGAGCCAGCAACCATCATAAAACATATTACTATAATTACAATTATGGTGTATGAGTGTGCGCGCCTTCAAATGTTATTCTTATTATTGTTGTTGTTGCTCTCTCGCACACACACACACGCGCACACCGAGACACAGACACAGACAGACGTCGGTCACGCAGCACGTGAACATATCGCACGGCAATAAAACAGCAATTTTCATATTGCAGCAGCAGCAGCAGCAGAAATGCTATTAATTTAGTATCTCGGCTGTTGTTGAACTCATAATTTGTGCGCAAGCGACACTCGCAACATGTTGCTGCCGGGTGTTGTGCAACATGCTGCTGTTATGTTGCTGTGCTTAAGCTTTTGCAAATTTGCCGAGATACTTTTCCTATTTGCGGCGCTTGTTGGTTATTAAGTGCTGAATGTGTTTTATAGCTCTGATTGTTGCTGTTGGTGCTGCGCATATCTGGCGTGCTTCACTGACAACGACATCTCACTGTGTACGTGTTGCTGCCAGTGTGTGTGTGTGTATATCTGTGTGTGAGTATCTTTTGCATTGCCAATGTAGTTGCCGTCGTCGTTTGTTTTTAATTCTCTATAATTGAGTTATATGTACTTTAATAAGTTGGCGGATGCTGTGCGCTGCTCTGGGGAGTTGTTGTTGCTGTTGTTTTTACCGCTCACTTTGTATTTTTGTTTGGCGCGTCTGGCGGCTGAGGCAGCGATGTCGGCGTTTAACGCTAATTAATGCTGAGCCACTGGCTTTCCATTGCTTTTTATTGCTGGTGCTGGTGCCGTTGTTGTTGTTGCTATTATTTTTGCTATAGCTATGCCTTTTGTCGTTCCCCGGTTGTGTCTTTTATTTTTTCTTAATTGTTTGCTAAGCGGCATATGCTGCGCTCTTTTCACTGAGATTTATTATTTGATTAATTATTACGATTTCATTTGAGTGAGTTTGCTGTTGGCCTAGGGCCGTATAGTTTTCTAATTTCTTTCGACTGCTGCATTTAAACGAAATGCTTTAATGGTTTCGTTTTTCTGTTTATGTATGTATCTCTTTGGATTATTTTATTGGTCCGTTTGCTGTTTCTGCAATAATGGGTGTATAATTTCATTTCCTGAGAATTGTATACCATTGCCTGCTTATTGTTTTTGTTCTTGCTGCTGTTGCTGTTGGCACAAAGCGTTTATTGTTTATTGTGCAATTCGGCTTTGCTTGAGCGCCTTGCAAATTAGTCATCTAAGCAGCTCAGCGGTACAACTGCAAATTTGTTATTGTATATACTATATACATACATACATATGTACATACGTTGGTGTTTTGTTCATACAGTTTATAGTATGTGTATTTAAAATAAGACTGCAGGTTCTACGAGCAATACCTATTCGTATGTAGTGCACATTAACGTTTTGTCAACATTGTTGTTAAAGCTTATTAGTCAGATAGAATGGTTTTCTATTATTAAACTATGTACATATGTATATATGAGCAAAATGTGAGCAAGAATCTTATATTACATACTATTTTGATCTAACAAGACCAACGAAGCTCACCGGGTATCCTAAAATAGTCTCATATATGTACATACATAAATGAGCCTTTTCTCTTTCATGTCAGTTATTTGATAAGGAGCTATGTACATATGTGCATATGTACATACATATGTTGACCAGAAACTAAAGCTTAATTCATTTTATTTGTTCACAGAAATTGGCTTATTAGTTTGTGCGTATCCATTATCCACTTAATTAGAAATAAACCATATTTTTAAATTAAAATTCTAAAAATGTATTTTATTTTTTTTTTTTGTCAAACTGTTGACAACGGAAAATCGAAAGAAACGACTTATTTGTATGTGTTTGTACCTTAGAATGTAGGCTTTTCGAAAAGAAGGTTTTCCAGAAAATACTCCTATTTTTCAACACTGTGGACAGAGAAGATTTGAGCTGACCATTTGGATAGATCATACCTATAGAGCTAGTTTGAGGGAGGTTTAAGTCTGCAACAGTTTTCAATAAGCAAATACATGAATATATCTATCCAATAAATATACATATGTATGTACATATCTATTTATCTATTCAATGAAGTTGTCATCATTATATCGCAGAAAATTGGCCAACGCTAATGGGTTAATTAATGGCGTAGGAAAAGCACAAAATCCACCGACTGTGAACTCAATGAACTCTTACAAAAATAACAACAAGAACAACAGAAGCAAAATCAGTGCAGGCGTTAGCGACGACCCAAACAAACATCATTAGCAAAGCCATAATAACAACAACAGCAGCAGCAACAGCAGCAGCAACACAACAGCAAGAGCACTCTGCGCAATGATTGCTCATTTAAATGTACACCAAAGCAAATTGTATTGATGTTGAGAAGGGAAAAGGGAAAAGGGCAGCGGCCGAAACACACACACGCACACACAAACACACACTCACACTCCCCAGCAGCACACTTGCATTTTAAAAAGAGAAACCACTCGTGGAAAGCAAAGGTAAGGGGAAGCATTGGAGAAGTCGCAACGGAGCATCAAACTAAAAATAACTGCAAATATGAAATATTGTATGTACAAACATACATATATACATATTTATTTATGATGATGATGATGATGAGCCACAAAAAAGAGGAAGACTGATGCTGCAGCCGTTGCCATTGCTGTTGCAAAGAAGATGAAGCAATTTTAATTCACTCTCACACGAAGAAGAAGGAAGGGGGCAGCGGACCATAGAAGGCAGAAACGGACATAAGAAGTTGGGCGGGCGCGCTGTGTGTGGCTGTATGTATTTATAATGTGTAAGTATGTATGTATGTATATAAACATGCATTAATAAATATTACGAGCAAAGATATTGCCTTACTTTTTGCTAGCGAATCGGTCGGCGGGAGTTCAAGAAACACGCGCGCGCTTCAATAAACGAAATTGACGTGAAACGAGCCAAAATACACGATACGCTAGACGACGACAACACGTCGTTAACGCAAAACGCCAATTTACAACTGTGAATGTGATTGTAAATTGGGGTCCCATAAGCGGCAAACGAGTAACGAAGCAGCATGCTAGCAACATGTTGGGGATCAGCTGGCAGCAACATGTGCTGCCAGAGTTGAACTCGCAATAAACAGTACAAGTAAATAAACTTATTATAAATATTTCCACTTAAGTCGTCGTCCTTTGTCGTCGTCGTCCCTTCTCGCTCGGGTGACTGTAGGGACGCATTTATGTTGCTGCTTTATTCGAGTTGAAGGCAACGAGGAAGATACAAATGCGCACACGCAAAGTCAAAGCTAAATGTACTCTCATTCAGTCACTCACTCGCTCGCACACACTCACAGTCACACACACACACTCGGTCTGTCAGGTCGCATGAGGCAAATATGCACAAAAGCATTAAATGCTGACAACAACATGGGCTTAATGGACTGCCACTGCCGCCGCCACCGCCGCCGACACCGACACCACCACTAACGCGCCTCAATTCAAAACTGCATTTTTATTGCTACACAGCAATCGCACACTCACATACGCACACAAATACCCATACAAGCACGCTCGCACAACAAGAGAGCAGGGCCTGGGCCCGCTCTCTTGTGTGTCGTCCCGTTCGCTTTGTTGTCGAGTTATAAATCCATTATAATAAAATCATTTCGTTGTTTTATTAGTTCAGCAACATGTTGCCATGCCCTGTCGTACTGAGTCAGTCAGTCAGAGTCAAGTGCTTGTGCAACATGTTGCGCTGCCTATAAATATTGCAAGTGCTTTCAATTAGCTCACATTCTGTGACTTCCATATTAAATGAGCGCTGAGTACGACGCAGGCTGGCAGGAAGGCACGAACGCTGACGATATAGCGCTTTTTGTAAGTACATACATATGTATGTATGTATATATGTATGGAATATACGTATGTATGTATGCTCGTATATAAACAATGTGGTTCGCATAGATAAAGTTGCGCACAGTTACCAAGCTTTGCTTAAAAGTCAATTCGAAATTAGAGTTACAAGAACGAAATAAATAAATGTGTTGTGCTATTTTTGTTTGTTGATTTATTATTGAGTTTTTCAAATGCTTAATCCAAAGAAACAAATAAATAAATATTTATGTTATTTCGAAATCCTTTTTTGATGTTTGTATTCTTTCATCAATAGAATCTTTTTTGTTTTGTAAATCTTTAATCTTTTTTTAAGATCTGGTTGGACAACTATTTAATTTTATAATAGTTTTGACATTTTTATACCCTGTACCCAAAGGGTAAAAGGTTATATTAGTTTTGTGCGAGTGTACATGGAACACACAGAAGGAGGCGTGGCAGACCCCACAAAGTATATATATTCTTGATCAGAATGACAAGCTGAGTCGATATAGCCATGTCCGTCAATCTGTCCGTCTGTTTGTCTGTCTGTCTGTATGAACGCAATGATCTCAGAAAGTATAGGAGCTAGAATAACCAAACTTGGTATCCAGATTCTCCTAAGCCCGAGAAAGGATGAGTTTGTTCATTTTTTCTGATGCACCCCCTCACTCCCCCCCTATTCATGATTTTCTATAACTCCCGTAATTATTGCAATTTTGAACTAAAATTTGGTAGTCACACCCAATTGATTAGAAAGAAAGTTATAGCCATATAACCAGGCCCAAGCTGTATTTGTTGCTGCTTTGACATAATTCTGTAATATGTAATGCACACATACATAAGTACAAGTACACAAACACGCATAGACACGATGTATGTGAAAATGTATGTATGGAATATTTTATATTTAATTTAATTAAATGATTAAATAAATTAAATTTTTGTAATGGTGTGGTTCAGGGTATTTAAGAGTGGAGTCTGCTCGACTTTAGCATTCCTTTCTTGTTTAATAATGCCTTTGTCATATGATCGTTCCGGCGTGATTCGAACCGAGTGCCTACACAAGGAACGAATTCACATTGTGGGATTCCTGCTAGCTCATTGAGCTAGAGTTGATAACGAAAACTTATTTATGCATAAATACCTAAACATACCCAAGTATACCCTAATGTGTCTATACTATCTTATCTTTGATTAAAAAGCAATTGTTACTTATTTTGCATTTGAAAACTTATTTTGGCAAATCGTTGAAAGCATTGGATCTAAAATTTAAGGCCTTTTGAATTATAATTCAGCTGAGTTGTAGCAAGATGCTTATTGGTTTCTACATTTGTGCAGTGCCTTATAATAGGATTCGATCAGCTATGCACACTCATTACTGGGAGAATGGTATTCCTACAACTGATTTAGATCCGTAATCAATTCATTTACTGCAAATCTAAGCTAGTTGCAGACATATACTGTTTCTATTCGCTTAAGCTGTGGTGCAATTAATAGAGAGTGTGTTCGGTTCGCCAATTGGTTTGCGCATGTGAGGTCGCTATTAAATAACTACAACGACCGCCACCAAAGGTCAAAGTTTTTGGGGTCAGCAAAGCGTTTTGGCAGGCGTGCAGCCAAAGTGCAATTTCTCAAACATCAACGGCAACTTGCCAGCCAAGCACTTTAAATCATTGGCCGCTGCAGCAATCAGCGCACTTCCGCAGCTCTGGTGCCCCAAAAGCCCCAGAAGCCCCAAACTAGACACATGCTTCTATGTATGTATATATATTTGTGTGTGTGTACGTGTATGTGTCTGTGTGTGGCTGCGAGTGGAGTATTATGTAAAATGTCAATGGGCCGATGGGTACGAGTACGGGTGTAGGAGTATGGGAAAGCAATTTCCGCCTGTGTCCGCAATTAAAAAGCAATATCATCAGAGGAGACGTTAGCAGAGAATCGAATTGAATTTTTATGATGTGTTTGTTAAATGGTTTCATAAATGGCAAAAATTTTGTGTGCACACTAACCGACTGCGTCAGATATCCGTACATTTGCAAATGTAGCTGCTCTGCTCCTGCGTTGTGCCAAATTCCTCAAAGCGCTGCACGTGCAAACGTGCAAAGTCATAAGCGTGCGGTATGGGTTGGGGGGAGGGGAGGGGAGGGGGCAGAGTTTTGGGACACACTCATATAGGGCTGGTGGCTAGGGAGGGTGCTGGGGTGCCTCGCGGTATGTGTGCATAACTGTAACTGCTGAATTGTAGCAGCAAAAATGAATAGGAACTAAATGTTCTCGTACTCTCTGCAGACCAGACGGACAGTGAGAGGGGCGGCAATTGGCAGCTCAGCAAGAATGTGGCACGTATCCAGATAGAGGGCCAATGCAAAGAAGGGGTCTGCGAAGCTTGTTGCATTTTGGTCGTGTGCGTTTTTGACTCTAGGGCGCTGTTGGGAGTTTGTTTTCGACTCTCAATTACGGTCATGAATTTCATTAGCGTATATATGGAATTTTTGTGCACTCTGTGGCATTTAAAATGTGTGAAATATTCATAAAATGAGTGACTAATCGTATTTACAAATGCTCCCGCATATTTATTAATTGAATTCTTAAAATTCAATTCCAGCACAGTTACTATGAGATTTGCTAAATGGGAATTACTATCTATCTACATTTTACCCGGACGTGGGTGAAGAATTTATTATTCAATGAGAGGACAACCACAATCGTAGAAAAGGCTCAAAAGTTACGATTAGCTTACTATGGACTTTATACTTTACTGTATCCGCAATAACTATGCGGAATGGCATACAAAGGAACCCTTAAATCCGTCTTAGGTTATCCTATATACCTTTATCTGTCACCCAGCATTTCAAAAAGTAGGTTCCCCCTACTTTCTGGAAGAAGAAAGATTCCTTAATATCCAAAAATCCCCAAAATGTTTGAATGCACTTGTTAATTTTCGGGTTAGTTCAGTTCTTCCCCAATTATTTCGACTATGACTTAAAACGTGGATCCAGCTTGTCTTTTTTCCCTTTATGTCCCAACCCTTTTATAAAACATTCATTAATATGCCGGCAGCTCCATGCGTGGCAAATGCAGGGCGGTTCTTTGCCATTTTTTGCAAATGTTCACTCAATAAAATGTCATAATTAAAAAATATTTCTGCTCATATGCAAAAGACCGCTACTCTGACTGCTATGACGTTTTCATTGTTGTTGCTTTTGTTGAACGATTGCTGTTGTTGCCGTTGCAAGAATGACCTTAATTGCTGTGCATAGCAGGCGTACGTCGATCTCTCTTTCTCTGTGTGCGTGTGTGTGTGTGTGTGTGTGTGTGTGTGTGTGGCAGAAAGTGACGGTGTGTCGCAACTGTCAAATGAATAAAATTAAGTGTAGCAATGCACTCGTTGTTCTCGTTGCTGCTGCTGAACGAGAGCGACACGAGTAGCAGCAACAGCACAAATGATGGCAGGATATGTTGTTGCACTAATTGAATGTGGCATGCAGCACCCAGTTGGATTGCTGGGATGTATCACGACGCCAACGAGCGCCGTCTCTTTCTCACATCAGTAGCTGTGTGTGTGTGTGTGGGCACAGTGGGACCTCATTTTGACTGACCCAATTCCTTCGTGCGAGTTATACGGAGAGCTACTTCTTTGTTTAACCAAAGTATATGAATTTGAGTTTTATTTTATTCGATTTCGTTAAAAAAAAGCACTTACATCAAAGGTACACCTTATAAAGGGACATTTACGTTTTGGGACTTTACCATTATGTATCGGTATACCAGGGGAAGCTCAAAAGCTAAAACTACTCCATATGCAGAGGACATATGTTTCACTGGAAAGGGTTTATGGCACGCTTTATCAATAATATTATTATATAAATTAAATATTATTGGCTTCCTGGGAATCAATAAGCCTATATTTAATATTTAGTTATTTGTATTGATTTTATGTTTCCAAAAATTTGTTAGACTGGCCTTTCAAATCATTTAATTTCAAATATTTCGTCAATCCCTGTAATTATGCCCATCACTATAAAGGGAAGAAAGAGTCACGAGCCAAGATTATGAGCAATTGAAGCAAAGACCTAAATTTTCTATGTAAACTATAAGCAAATATAATATGACCTTACAAACTAAAATATAATATAAGCATACGGCAGGTATTTATTTATATACGAACAAGACTGGTACTTCCCTGCTATTTCTCCTGCTGCAAAGCTTGGATGTTTTATATTTTTGACTCGCCCTCGTAATTGTCTGATTTAATCTCGCCTGCTGTAGGGTTATTTAATGTTCAAAATTAATGTCTGCGGAGGCGGAGCGTCTATTGACTGCACTAGAATTGTTAACAACATTTGTTGCAGCTTATTGAACCGTTCCTCAAAATCTGGACAACTGCAGAAATCTTCACGATTCGTCTTGTTGGCCAAAAATACAAAAATACAAGTACTTGCATAGGATCGGAGAAACTTTAATCTGCCTGTTCGATAGATTTGATCGATTAGAGTTGTGGTTTTTATAACAAACTTATCATTGGGGTCTGCAACGAAAAGGGGCGATCGAAATTCCCTTTTCTTTTGAAGCCAGCAGCCACCTGAGGCAATGTCCACTGTTTCTGGATTTCTGTCGTACACAAGTAGCTTCATTTTGCGCTACAACTCGCATTCACAGTTTAAGTGCAACAGCAGCGGCAGCGGCAAAGGCAACGGCAATGGCACACAGATTGCTGTTGACATGGCAACGCAATAAAAGTTCGCCTGCTGCAGCTTTCAGCTTTCAGCTTGGAGCGCCCAGCTCCGGTTGAACTGAAATTGCAGTGGCAGCAAAAGGCGGTGGCAACAGAAGCAACAACAACAACAGCAGCAGATGGCAAGTGGCAATTGTTTTCCATTATTGCTTATGTTGATGATTAAAAGCATCAGAGGCGCGCGCTTGCCGCTTGCTGCAGGCACTGCCGCCTGCCTTTTTTGGGGGCGACCACACAAAAGGGAGTCAGAGAGCTAGCAGACGATGACGATGACGATAGCGATGATGATAATGATGGCGAGACCGACATCGCACAGATTAAAATGTGTTAATGGCTCGCACAGTCCCCTCAGTGCGATGCAATTAACAACAATGCCCATGTTGTCAATTCTAGAACTTTGGGCTTACGCTTGGGCTGGTACTGGGACTGGGGCTGGGGTTTGCACAGAGCGCCCAACAAATTGCCGTCAATTAAAATCACAAAAGACAGCTGAGAAGAGACAGGACTTGCAAATTGCTCAACATTTTGCCACGCACAGACACACACATTCGTCCGCTTTTGCATTAAGTATTACAATCCCTTATTGCTGCCGATGACAGCTCACATCGGAGGATGTATTTCATATTGCTTTAATATATGCAAATCAATTGAGGCTACTGCCCCAGAAACTTTGTGGCAAGCTATCCTTCCTTTGTTTGTTTCTTGCACATCATTTCAGGCTTAATCTGGAACGCCTGCCAGCAAGCCTAAGTTGCCTAAGTCGCCTAACATTAAAACTATGAAATATTTTCAGAAATATGTGTTTTTGAGCATTTAGTCTGCCTGTCTTTCGATATTCAAACTCCTCTCCCCTCTTCCGCCAACCAACCAAACATGTGTGCTGCATGGTCTTGGTTGAATGCCTCGTCGACTATCTGTGGAGGTGGCGTTTTGTCTGTTTGTTTAGCATCAGCAAGAACAACAACAATAACAACAGCAGCTAAGAGACTTCCCTCCCTGTCTTTATGACTCTCAGTCTGTGTATGTCTCTGTTGCCAGGAAGCTGCTTGTTTGCGTGTCTATAGAATTTTCCATCAAATACTTGCCGCTTGGCGCACTGAAATGAATAAGTTATAAAATAATACAACGTAATCAGGTTGTTACACTGCCAGAAAGATATGGTGGCAATATCGGACCTACACAAAACTTGAAATACTACGTCTCCTTATAGTCGAAACTAGCTGTACTTGAATCACGGCTGACAAGCATGATCATCACAAGAAGACCAGTGTAGGAATGTCTGCCTCTCGCTAGACAGTAGACTCGCATTTAAGCCATATATTATAACCCCATTCTCCAATTGCCGACGAAAATTGGCCAAGCTCAACTGATTACTGTCTAAACTGTTGCTGCGATGAAAGAGGGCTGCAGGTGAAAGCAATATAGAGTCAACTTAGATATAGATTGCGTGTGCAAAGTTTGGTTTATGTAGCTTTTGAAATGTGGACAGTATTGACGACCAACCCTTTTTACCCTACGGGTACAGGGTATAAAAAGAAAACAACAAGGCAACCCATTTTACGTTCCTTTTGTGTGTCTTTGAGCTGTACATTACATGCAAATTTGGAACTTTTTCGCACAGTGTAAGATACAATTCGGCTCGACTTTATATGCCGGTAAATTTTGAGTGAGCAGAATACGGTAAAACGAAGTCGGCAACAAAATTCTTAGCCCACACGAGAGAGAGAATTTTACAACAACAACAACAAGATGTAGCAGCAACAACGACGAGTGTGGGTTGGTGCGCGAAGGAAGTTCCGGGCCGTGCGACTTAGTCGGTCGATCTGCCGGAGGGTCGTCTGGCTGGCTGGCTGGCTGGCTGGCTGTCCGGTGCACGCGCGCCAAGCATGTTTAAATGCTGCTAGTTTGCCATTTACAATATGAAATGTTCCTCTAGTTGTTGTTTTTGTTATTCATGTGGCCATTCTTATTTTATTTTCCAACAATTTCGTAAACATACGTTCATCCCTGTAATACTGCAAGCATTGGCTGGCGCTAGGAGTCAGCGTCTTTCCCGCCTATTAGGGGTCGACTCGAAAAGAGCATTGCATTTTGGTCATAAAGGAACGGGTATAGCCTGAAGTTTGATTCAAAATATGTACTCTTCTATAGTGCACTTTGTTAAGGATTGTATAATAGGTGTTTTTTCAAGGTTTGTGCGGAAACAATTTCGTAAATATAAGCTTGGTTAATGATACGAGACGAAGAAGGTACAAGTGTAAAGAAAATAATAAAGAATATACTCGTACAGAGCTTGCAAAAATAGTAGAAGGTACCACACTGTAAGAACTTATGTAAGAACCAAGGGATCGAGCGAACAATTTTCCTTATAATGTACACACAGAAATATGCCGTCGTAAAGAATTCCTACAGCACACATAGTACAAGTACATTTTGCTCATGTGTATGGGCTGCTCACTACAAGTAGTTCACACTGTTTGCTGCTCTGTGCTCACGAGCATGAGCAGCTAATTTTTAAATTTGCTTACCCTTTTTGCTCACGAGTTGCTCGTGTGCATAAGCACAATAACCAATAGGATGCGAGCCCTGAAATAAAACAATATATAATTATATTTCAAAGTCATGGAAATGGATAGTTCGACAATACGATGTTTACGATGGGTCGACTATTGCCGCAAAGAGTTCGGCGAAATCACCGTCAAGGGGCTCAAGCCCGAAATATATTTGTAAGGATGCTCAAATATGTACATATTTACCTATGTGAGTGTATGTTTGTGTGTTTGCTACAGGGGCACAAAGGCCTTGGTAATGGCAGTCAGACTTCAACTCCAAGCCGCACCCACTCCGAGGCGGCGGCACAAAAGTCAAGGTATTTTACTTGAGAATTGTTTGTTAGTGGAAAAGTTTTCGCACACGTTTCGTACTGAGCCATAAATACCCGCAAAAAAGACTGTTTTTGCTGCAATGCTGATGAAATTTCCAGTGAATTACTTGATGTAATAATTACTGCTTTATGCACATATCTATATATAAGATAGGGACTGACTATGAAAGTCGTCATTGAGAGAATTTATTTATAAGAAAGCAAAGCACAAGACAATTACCCAAGTGAAGGGGCAAAGAGGGAGCATCGGGTGCTTGCAGCAACTACACAAATCAAAGCCATCAAATAGCAGACAGAGCTGTGCAGACTTAGCTGGTTGGAGGATAGGAAGGCAGTCAAACATCGAGAATCACCTGCCTTCTCCCTTTTGCACCTTAACTCTTAATGTACATTCATAACTTTTCATTGCAACGTGTATTTAAGGTCGAAGGTCTGGCAGTACTACATATTTGATTTTCATCTTCACTATAGTAAACTAAGCTAACAGTGTTCTTTGATTCATAAGTCGCTGGTCCAATGACTTTAATAATCCTTATACTTGTACTATACCGCTAGTCTATGTGACATTTCTCTTCTTGGGCTGGCGTCTGCGATAGAACGCTTTAGAATCGGATTTATTCGGTCTTGTAAGAATGCAGACTTCTCTTAATTGTTGTGTTCCTCCACAAAGTGATTGTTGGTGGGGTTAGAGATTCCTTTATCCTTTTACATCGTTTTAATTGCCCTGTTCCTTGCAGACCAACCGGAAATTATTTTCCTCTTTTCCTAAATAGATGCACAACTGATTATGCGTCGCACATTTTAATTATCTTCTCCACCTGCTCTTAACCGAACTCTCTTTCTCTCTCTTTCCATTTAAAAAGTGTCTCTTTTCAGCTTTCGCCGAAGACCCATAATAGGTTGAAGAAAAAATCGCATCTGGTGATTAATCAACCCTTGGCGGAGGACGCGACAGCGCTTCGAAAGCTCGGGCAGTAATAACGTGGCTTAAAATTATTGAATGTTCCTGCTAACTGCTTTTCGATGATGCCACAAACAAAAATTCAGTTCAACAACTGCGACTGCGACTGCCCAGACAAAGTCAAATTGAAAATCCATGCAATTCAATTAGAAAAACGTTGGCAACATTGTTGCATGTGGCGGACAATTGCATTACAATACCACGAATACACACACATCTCTACAAACTCGTATCTACTGGGCACACTCACAGCGACAAATGTACACGTACAATGTATGTATGTGTATGTGTACGTGCAAGCCATGGCACAAAAAGCAAAGATGCCCAGAAGCCTATATTGTTGCACCAATAAAATCACGATGGCCAACAAGAGGGCAGGCAGCATTCGGGAGGAATCCTGCAACAACAAGAACAATAACAACAGCAGCAACTGTCTGTGTGTGTGTGTGTGTGTGTGTGTGTGTGTGTGTGTGGCGGATATGAGCTCTGCGGTCATTGGAATGCTCCACCGTTTGGCGAGGGAGTGGGAGTGAACCAGGGGAACCAGGGGTGGGGTCAGATAATATAACTGCTGTGCTGTGTGTTGCAATAATGGACGTAAATTGCAAGCGCTTTATGCCATTGTTGTTGTTGCTGCTGCAACTGCTGCAGTGCGTGCTAGTTGAAATGTCGCTCAATGCCACTGTTGCAACAATGGCTGTGTGCGAGTGTGTGTGGCATATTGGTGAAATTAAATGCGTTTACGTTCATTTGATTGTACAGACATACATATGTATATATACAGACATAGCAAATGGAGATATGCACATAGGTATTTTTGTGGTTCCTCCTTCCAGTTTATGCCAGGCTTAAGGATTTGCATATTCTTGATCAGTGGAATGAGAGGATTCGATATAGACATGTGCGCCCGTGTGTATAGACGCAAGGAATTCGGCGAGTATAAGAGCTAGAAAACTCAAACATGGTACATATCTAGTATCATTCATATCTAAGAAGAAACAATTTGTCTCTGTTTATATATTAGCAGACCGTACGGCTAACTTAATCCAATAGTTTTATTCCTAACTGCGCGGCATAAATGTACTATGAATAGTGGACTTGTGCAATGGCATACATTTTTCATAGCCTTTTGATTTCAAAGATCCAGAGAAAAGCAAATAGTTGTAGGTTGGATTTCAGAGACATATAGTTACATTTAATGTAAGTAGGATTTAGACAAACCTACAGACAAACAATCAAATTATACCGATTTGTACAAACCACAATGACATTTTTATACTCTGTACATGAAATGTACAAGAGTACAAGTATATTAGGTTTGCACGAGCTGAAAAATGTAACAGGCAGAAGGAGGCATGGCAGACCCCACAAAGTATATATATTCTTGATCAGCATGACGAGACGAGTCGATCTAGCCCTGTCTGTCCGTCTGTTTGTCTGTCCGTCCGTATGAACACCTGGATCTCAGAGACTATAAGAGATACAGACACCAAATTTTGCACAAAGATGCGTTATGTGTGTATTCTATACGAGTTTGTTTTATTTTTTTGATTTTCCCCCCACTTCCCCCCTATGGGGGTTTTCCCGATTTTCCATTCGTATCGAATATATCTCGGAGACTATAAGACCTAGGAACACAAACTTTTAGTCCAAGATGCCTTGTGTGAATACGCAGAAAATGTATATTTCGGAATTTCTCTCCCCCCCCCCCCTCTCCCAAGCAAATCGCGATTTTCTCTAACTCCCGTAATTCTTGGAATTTCGAACTTAAACTTGGCAAATACCTTCAGTTAGTTATTATGCGTCCGTACGCCGTTTTACCATGATAAACCGATTTAACAAGAAGTTATAGCCATAAATATATTTGCTGCTGCAGCGCTGCTCAAGCGCTGCCTGCGGCTGCTGTTGATGTTGCTGTTCGGTTGACTGCTAACATGTTTACACAGAGACGAATAGATGCGCATAGGCATACATACACTCACGCAGACGCAATTACTAAGTAAATGTGCAATTATACACCATTTACGTGAGTTCGAATACCGAGAAAGGTAAAATGGATCAAACAATTTTTTTTTTTATTTTCTTAATTTTTATACCCTGTACCCAAAGGGTACAAGGGTATATTAGTTTTGGGCGAGTGCACATGGAACACACAGAAGGAGGCTTGGTAGACCCCACAAAGTATATATATTCTTGATCAGCATGACAAGCCGAGTCGATATAGCCATGTCCGTCTGTCCGCCTGTCTGTCCGTCTGTCTGTCTGTCTGTATGGACGCAAGGATCTCCGAAAGTATAAGAGCTAGAATAACCAAACTTGGTATACAGATTCTCCTGAGCCCGAGAAAGGACGAGTTTGTTCATTTTTTCTGATCCATCCCCCCACTCCCCCCCTATTAACGATTTTCTATAACTCCCGTAATTCATGGAATTTTGAACTAAAATTTGGTAGTCACATTAGGTTACTCATTATATATCCATACCAAGTTTCATTATGATAGAATGATCGGAAAGAAAGTTATACCCATATAACCAGGCCTAATGCACACATACATACATATGTACAAGTACACAAACACGCATAAGGCACGATTCTGATGTAAATGTAAATGTATGTATGCAGGTATGGAATATTTATATTTAATTTAGTTAATTAATTAAATTAATTTAGTTAATTAATTTAATTTAATTAATTAATTTAATTACTTTTTTGTTGGGTGGTACAGGGTATTTAAGAGTTGAGCCTGCTCGACTTTAGCATTCCTTTCTTGTTTTTATTTTCTATAATTATTGTAAACATATGTATAGAGTATTTCAAAGTCGGGACACCCGACTTTAGCTTTTTTACTTGTTAAGACCTGTTCCTGACTAGTCTGAATGATTATTTGCAGACGAATCTGTAAGTATTATCCATAAATATGTAATATCATATATAAGTTTACCTATTATATAGATTTAATGCAATTACTTGCTTGTTATTTAAATTATTCATTGTTATCTAAGCATTTGCTTGAAGCTATGTATTCGAAAGAATTGGAATTGAAGAAACATTAATATTGAACAACGGATTCAAGCTCTGACACAGGCTTGTTTTTAGAGGCCCACAAATTCAGGCCCATTTCACGAAATGAATTCCAGGTTTCGTGCATGCATAAACGCAGTGTATGCGTCGGTCTGTGTAAATATGGGTGGGAACTGGCCTCCCATCTGAATCACGCCCACAATTTATAAGCCTTTTGGCTACATTTTGTGGCTTTGATTGCAATTATCCTCTGCATTTTGTATACTTGTATATTTGCTACACTTTTCCCAATTGTTGTGCGTTCGCCTCACTTTTGTGCACCGGCCATTGCCATTTGTTGCCAAATGTGCAAATAAACTGCATTGTCACGTTGGCAACGCCAGCGACAGCAGACAACGGTCCCCATAATCACAATTCTATAGTATGAAAGTCATGCAGCACACAGCCTGCAACATGCAACAACCGCTCACAGCACTGGAAGGCAGACAGACAGACTTTTGTTTGTTCCCCCTTGTGCTTGCCGGCCGTGATAGGCTTCACCAACAGCTTTCAATTTTCATTGGCCAGTTTATTAATTGTGAACTTCAATTCTGCTTTGATGAGGTGCATGCCACACATGGGAAGGGCACAACATCGTTGCAAAAAACTTAATGTTCATACTTAGATAGATTGATTTCGTGCTTGTTTTTGTTTCGTGTTTTTGATTTCTTCTCCTGACGTGGTAACAAAATACTTAGAGGGGATAGAAGGACTGCACCTCACACATTCTTGATATCGAGCTCGTGCCAAATTATAAGGCTATTAGTTTTCAATGCTAATCAAATTTTGTTTGTCACGTAAAGAACTGAGTTCTTAACATAGCCAGTACAGAGTATGTTTATAAAAATGTCTACTAATCAAATGCACCTTCAAAACAAACCAACTAATAATTTTTTATGAACATTTATCTTCAATGGAAGTTTAGCGTATTCTTGATGTGATTGTTGCCAATAATAATAGCACTTGGATGATACAGATTAGTTGTTTTCTAATTAATACTAATCTTGTCATCAATAGTTAGCCGGACTGGCTATCAAATTTGCCGCCACCGGGTTGGATATTTTTTTTCTATTTCTGTTAATTTTTCTCTTTTTGCCTTCTTCGCCTAGATATGTGTCTCTTAAGTAGAATTACATTTTCTCCTCTACTATCTCTTTATTTTTAGTTGTGTAGGTGCAGAATGTCTCTGAGAAGATATGGCTGTGATTGGGGGCATAGCTGACCAAATGGCAAATAAAACTCCCCCAGCGTGTCGGAGACTATTAATAGATAATAGTATAGTTATTAGTTAGGCTTTCTTAATTTTTTAAGTTTAAATTATAACTTAAAATTAGTAAACTGTATTGACAGCATTATTTGTTGAAATATTAAATAAATAAATAAATTATGAACACAATTCGATGGGTAATAAGTATAAGTTTAAATGATAATTTGTGTAATTTGTAATATGGTTTTTATAACAGCTATGTGATATATAAATAGTAGTGATCTGTCATGTTCAGTCTCGACCAAGAAGCCTCAGTGCAAAGCATTACTGCGATAGCTCTTCAGTTGTGGAAAGGGTAGATTTATTTATTTATTTAGATTTATTTTGTCATGCTGAACGTTTACATATATACATTTATACATTTGTATAACATGTGGTGTACCATTCTTCGGTCTAGATGTTACAAAAACAAAATACACATGAAGCAGCAGTTGAGCTTACATTTTGAAACATTCGTGAAGCTAATACAAATTTGTTTGATTGTAATTATTGACCATTAATATATGTATTTTGTATAACTTTCAAGATTGCCCCCAACGAGATGGGAGTCCTACCCCACCCGGATAGTTTCGACTGTTCAGATTCTGAATCATATAGTTTACAAAGAACTCCTTCGGGTTCTCTGGATCTGCTTCGACCATGGCGCGCTGAACGTTTCTCATAAGCGCGCAGGACTCTGACGTTTGCGTCTGAAAGGCAGTAGAGGAGGTGCAGAAGTTTCTCTTCCTTCGCGAACGCATCGGCAACGGTACCAAAAATTGCACGGGAGCAATACCAAGGGGCGGCTCGTTTGGTGCATCCAGCCACAACGCTGGCCGTCGATCATTCTCTGATTCTTCATCGGGCACATTTCCCAGAGCATGTTCATTTTGGTCCATGGTCTTTCAGGGGGACGGTTTGTTTTCTTTTTAACGAGTAACACGGCAGCTAGGAAGCTGCTACTTTTTTGGTTTCTTGTGTTTTTTTTTGAAATATTTAATTATGAAGTGTGTCAACAAAACGAATGTGTACTGAAGGTTGTGCAGGAATGAAAACAAGCAAACGAATACAGCGCCTTCTTTTGTTTTCAATATTAAGTTTTAAACAAGAAAGGAATGCTACAGTCGAGTGGGATCAACTCTTAAACTTGTCTTGTCACCCTAATCAAAAATATATGTATGTACTTGGTGGGGTCTAACACACAGAAGAAGGCGTGTTCTGTGTGTTACATATACATACACTCGGGTGCAGGTTATAAAAATAATGTAGACATTCAAATTCTGAAGAGCTGTTAATAGTTAAATAGATCTTTTGATGCAGTAACATAGGTTTTTATTTTCTTATAGCCACACAGCGCCTAATATCTGAATGCGTAATGAGATTACAAATATTCGGTCCAGTTCATCCCCTCTTGATGTGCTTCATTTCTGTACAGGCAAAAGTGCATCTCATACCATGTATTCCCAAGTGTGCGAAAAACAAAACTTGGCGACTAACAGAAATAGTTAGATTAACAAACAATTTCATAAGCGATAAGATACAATTATGTAGCCATTAGATACACATTCAACAGTGACAACAGAAGAACCGAAGGATTCATATCTGTGTACATATATCGACAAACGACATGAAGCCCAACTACTTGAACAGCAGCAGCAACAACAACAATGCCAGCTTTATAGACTCGTCTGCCCATTATGCTCGACCGTCGGATGTTCCCCAATGTCCCCGGCAGTCCGCTACAAATGGAGAAATGCTGTCTGACATTTGTGGGGCCTCTGCCTCCGCCTTCCCACATATACACACACACACACATACATATATATATATATATATAAGTACACACAGAATGTGAACGAGCCACCCACAATGATTGGACACGCTTTTAGCCCTCTATTTAACCCAATGGCGACTCACTTTTTCGTGTGCGGGCTGCCATCATCATTACAAGCAATTTAACTCATCGTCGTAATGTTGCCAATGCGCGCGCCACAGCTGCCCAACATTGTTGTTGCCGCTGTGTATAAAGTTGCTCTTGGCATTGTGCTTGGTTCGCCTTTGGCTTATTAAGCGAAGAGAGGAGACTGCTTGCCTGCCTGCCTGCCTGACTGCCTGTTTGTAATGATGGCACATTATGAACTGTAAATGAGCCCATTACGCCCCACATTACAATTACGGCAGATTGGCTCGCTGTCGGTTGGTTGTCCGCCCCAAGCTGGCGATTGGAAACGTAATTAATAAGCTTCAGACATGCGTTTAAATAATTATCGTGTTTTGTGAACGAAGGGAAGTAGGAAATATGAGTTTATAACAACGAAAACAAGAAATCCCTGGTGCATTGATTTACAACTCAATTAATTGAGGCGACTTTGCTCCAATTGCTACGCCAACAATTGAGGCATTTTAAACATTTCAGACAATTGGCGTGCTTTTATGGACTTATATAAATAAAGAGCGCCGGAGCGACACACACGCACACATGCAAACACACACCGATAGGGCCACGCGGAAAAAGCAAAAGCAAAAAAAAAACAAAAACGTTTTTCACGCATCCAACAAGTTACCAGCTGGCAGCATGTTGCTGGCAACATGTACCAATGCGGCGACGCAGACGCTCTCAACACTGCAAAGAAGTGGCAGCTCTCTTTCTCTCGCAGCCACACACACACACGCAACTGTGCATGTTGTTGCCATTATTGTATTAATCACTAGTGTTGTTGCCGCTGCGCGCTGCTTGCAATTTATTATGGCCGCTGCGTGTCACTGTGTGTAATCACATTGTTGCCATTTTCACTTCATTATTTTTGCTTTTCAATGTATGTATGTATGTATTCAGTACTTATTTGTATGTGTGACAGTTTTGTTTTAATGCTGCCGCTGCTGCGGCCCAACTGTGCATCCTTGGCTTCATGTTTGCGTAAGCTTTGGCGCTCTTTCATTCGCTCTGTCTCTCTCCCTCTCTCACTCTTTCTCCCTTGCTCGCTCGTCGCATGACATCCTGCTGCGTTTGTTACCTTTCGCTGGTCACTTACGCTTCGGCTGGTTAAGCAACGAGGCCAGGACACTTATAACACCGACATTAACTACATCATGCGTACTCGCCTATATACACATATACGTCCCTGGCACGACCTTGTTGTTGTAGTTAAGCAGACATTTGTGGGTGTGTGTGTGTGTATGTGTGTGTGTCTATGCTCGAGTGTGTTTGTTTTTGTCTGCGTTGCTGCGCAACAGACAATCGCACTGTAATTATTATGCCATATCCAGTGCTAATTGATTCAATGAAATATTTTCATGACATGTGTTGCAGCCATTTTGTCTGTGG
Source organism: Scaptodrosophila lebanonensis (assembly GCF_003285725.1). Taxonomy (NCBI): domain Eukaryota; kingdom Metazoa; phylum Arthropoda; class Insecta; order Diptera; family Drosophilidae; genus Scaptodrosophila; species Scaptodrosophila lebanonensis. Next base: position 2,342,714 of record NW_022060538.1, read on the forward strand.
AGAGTCGTGAAATGGACTGTGTGTGTGTGTGTGCGGATGTGTGTCTGCATCAGACTCTGACTTAGTCTGAGTGCCGTCATATTATCGGTCAGTTTAATGTATTTAAAGCTGCTTTTAATTTTAATTCATATATGTATGCACATAAATATGTCCTGTACTGTCCCATACACATAGTATGTATGTAAGCAGTCGGTCCACTTCACTTTAAGTTAGAAGGGTATATTGTTTTTGGTGGGGAAGCTAACAGTATAGTTCATGTATGTACGCTCAGCTTGACGAGACGAATCCAAATCGCTAAGTCCATGACTTTTCCTCGTTCAACTTGAGAGCTATCGCTTTGAATCTTTGCGTCAAGGCTTCTTTTTGGAAGACACAAATATGTCTACATCACTACACTATATAGCTGCCATAGACTGGGTTTGAAGAAGAATTTCTATTTTTTGCCCCATACAGAGACAGACGGGCAGGTGACCATTCTTCCCCACATAGAACCTTTTGTTTTGTGCGCATTTAAACATATTTAGATTTCTTGTCTTTCATTCTTCTCCAATTTTCAAATTATCGTCTCGTGAATTATATGCTCCAATATTTTCGAAATAATTATAAAGTCATGCCTTTTTTAATTTTTTGTATCAGCAGTGTTTTTATTTAACACTGTCCATCGTTGACAATCATTAAATTTGTCCGTACGCTGTTGTCCTGCCTTTTTTAAATGCTACCAGAACTAAGATAGGTATGTAAATGTTTGTATTTTGATTTAAGAAAAACTTGGACCCGTTAAAACTAAAAAGTGTAAATATGTTTTCCTAGTTATAACCGTATCTCATTCTCTTTTCATAATATGAGTCATCGCACATCTCACAACTATGCATGGGAAAGTAAGCAAATAGATCCCATGATTAGCCTATAGGGGGCAGACGCCCAAGTGGATGGACGGACGGCTTCGGCATGCTTTAAATTAAGAATTTATATACTTTGTAGAGCTGGAGATACTTCCTTCTTCCTCCTACTTCATGTACTTTAAACAAACTTAATATACCCTTTTTAACTTTTGGGTACAGTATATAAATAGAAATATATTTTTGAAGGGTGAGGCATGTTTCTCGCACGAGCCTCCACAAACATAAAATAATTAACATATTTTTATTAAAAGTGTATGGTATGGATGTGTCTACCGCAATATATTTGTTTCTGCCTACAACATACCTACACCAAACCTCCTTCTGCCTGTTGTACAGGTTTGGGATATAGATAAAAGAATACTGGAGAATTATGACTGCATCGTACCTATCTGTGCTGTTTTGTTGATGTTTGGCTCAAAAAGAGCTGAGATTCTAGACTAACAAGAGAGAACGATACAGTCGAGCAAGCCCGACAGTGTAATACCCTGTACCTAGGTAAACTTCCGTCACTGAGTTATATGCGCCCAAAGCAGCAGCAAAAAGAGGAAGAAGAAGAGCGAACTTGTTGCTGCAGTTTGTGGGGGTTGTACTGGCGAGAATTTGTTTCGCTAATAACTTTTCTTAGAATCAACAGAATTGAATAAAAATTTAAACAACAGTAGATATTTATTTATAAATTTGTGTGTTTGGTTTAGGTAGCATTTGAAATGTGGACGCTATTGACGAAATTCTGCAGCGGGGGAAGGGGGGGAAAATTAAAAAATAAAAAATAAACTCGTCCTTACTCGGATCTAGGAGAATCTGGATGCCAACTTTGGTTATTCTAGCTTTTATAGTTTCTGAGATCCTCGCGTTCATCCAGACGGACGGACAGACGGACGGACATGTCTAGATCGATTTCTCTCGTCATGCTGATCAAGAATATATATACTTTATGGGGTCGGAGATGCTTCCTTCTGTATGTTACATACTTTGCACAAACCTAATATACCCTTTTTACCCTACGGGTACAGGGTATAAAAATTAATGCCTGTAGATGAACTAAAGTGAATTTATTTGAACACTACATACAATTTCTGACTCGGTGCCAAAACATTCCTGAAATATTTGTGATTTAAAGTAATGTAGCTTTCATGCGCATTTGTCAGCATTGTCTTCAGCCACTTGAGTCATTTACTGCAGCCGGCTAATTAAATTGAAATATTATTGCATTTAATTACTGAAAGGCATTTGCCATAATTCTGTCGCTGATATTTAGTTCCATGAGTAACTCGCGCTCGCTCCGACTTTGCTTTGGCTGCCCATAAAATGTCAACTGCATTAGCATCATCATTATCAACGACGCGTCGGCAACACTTTTGGCTCCCAAGGCAACAGTTTTAGACCGGCAATCGCGAGAGCGGCCCACTATAGTGCCACATAGGGCCTTTGGGGCCTTTGATCTGTGCAGCAGCCAGCCGAGCCGGGGTCGACGGCGTTGCGCTTGTTAAATTCAATATAGGCATGCATATTTTTTATAGCATCTTCGTAGAGCTGCGTGTGTATTTCCATTTTAATTACTCTTGCGCTATTTTCGTGTTGTCAAACCCAAAACTAATGTGGTCCAACAACAGCAACAATAACAACAACGATCATAACAACACCAGCAGCAAGAACGCCGGCTGCCTGCATTTGTGCAGCATCTTCTTATTTTTACTAGGTGTTAATTTATTTTTAATTTTTATTATTTATCTACGCTGCACGATCTCTGCCTGCCAGCGCTCCTCCCCGTCGTCGGTATGTGCCAGCGTCGACGCCGACGCCAGCCAGCATCAAAGAGACGTGCTAGAACGTCGAGTGGATCACCATACACCCGTAGTCCACATGTTGCCGCCCGCTGCTGACGATGCCTGCCATTCCATCATCATACCGTTGACGTGTCTATTGCATGCCACCATCGGCACTGCCATTGGGCAGACGCTCATTTTGCTGGGCACTCGAATGCAATTAATATCATTTTTATGTTCTAATGACATTCGTTGCGCTGCATTTCGAATGCATTTAGTGGCCTGTGCACTGTTCCCTGCTCACTGCTCCCTGCTCCCTTCCAACAAACGTCAACATCCCTCAAAACGGCGGGGCAGGCACGAATCTTTCAAGTTGTAAAAACGCTATTAAATTGGCATCGAAGTGCATGCCAACCAGCACCCTCTCTTTCCCCCGCTACTGCTCTTCTTATGAGACTCACTCAACGATCACTCAACGACCAGTCAGTCAGTCAGTCGGTAGCTGGGCTCCGGCTGCCATAAATTGTTGGTGCTTCGTAGGGCGTCCATTAATGGGCTGGCGAACGGTTCGCCTGCTGGCCATGCCCTCAGGCAGCATTCTTTTTTCTTCTTGTTTATTGGCTTTAATTAATTTGTATGTTTTTATTTCAATTTTAGAAGAAAAAGAAATATTTTCATACGCTTTACGCGAACTGAAATTGTTTTGGTAAAAATATCATAAATATTTCGTTAAAAACTCGCAACATTTTTATTGTTGTGTACACTTTTCGGGCTTGGCCGTTCCTGCTCGTGGGCATTGGCTCGTAAAATTCGTAAAAGATACATATAACAGAATGAAAATTATAATTTTATTGCACTACGCACAAATTTAGAAAGTAGTCCCGGGGCATATGGAAGTGGGATGGGAAGGGAACGGCCGGGCAGGTAGGGCAACAGGCAACTACTCTGCTACTGTCTACGGGCGTACGGAAGCGGCCAGCTATCATGATTGGAATTTTAATGTACTAATAAAAGCTAATTAAATGTTTAAGTGCGCCACTTAAGCAGTTAACGCCGCCCGTGGGCTGCCGAATAGCCGATCAAGTCGATCAGAGTTATACGCATTTAACAAAAAATAAAGAGAGAGAGAGATTTCCCCGCAAGAAATGCGTCGCGATAATAATGACATGCAGCTCCCTTTACTCAATTAACGAAGCTGGGCAACTCTTTGACATAGTAGTGGATTTATACCTCAGTTGTATGCTAAATGAACAAGTTCCAAAAACAATTGCTCTCTCTCTTGGTAAGCCAAAAAAATTATTTTGATTGATGCTCGATACTGCCCAGTATTTGACTCCGGTTAGATGTGTTTATATAACTCCTTAAGCTGAAACACCCTCCCAGAGGGAGTCGACTAATGACATTACTATAGTCCCGTACCTTGCCGTAATCTTCCATAACCACGTTGTCTGTCTTGGCACTTTGATCATGGCTCTAAGGTGAGGGCTGAATCACGGTGTCACGCAGCCAGCTGATCTTCGGCGCTGGCCAAGTTGAGGGCACTCCAAAAGAATCCACTTGCAAACGGAGCTTCCGTGGTACCAGACCACAGCACAGCTTATTTAGCGTAGCCCAGGTGTACGGATCTATGGCCGGATGGTTCAACCCCTTCTTCGTCACTTGTGGAAACAACAGAATGAGGAAAATTACGGCATCAAACAAAACGAACAAAAAGGCTTCCGGCCCTCCTCACAGGTCGGGAGGAAGAAACACTCTGGCAATGAAAAGAGCAAAGACAATTTATTATTAAGCTGCACTAATTATTACTCTTTTTTCATAACAATCATTTGGATCTATTCATTTCTACGATTTGTCAATAAATTAGGTATTTATCCGAATACCTTCGGGACAGTAATTCTAATTTGGCTTCGGGGTAGCTTAATCAAAGAATCTGGCGTTTTAAGAAGAAAATCAGATGAAGCTGACAAGCAATCAATATTTTGCACCATAATAAATAGAGTTGTAGTTGGAACACGTACACGTACTTTTTAAAAGAGCCTATGAAGTAGTGTAATTCATAAATCTTACTGGCTAAGTATATAAGAGCTGGATACCAAAAATTGCTTTGAACACTAGTTTTGAGAAATATGGCTTTAGTCGATAGATAATATTTAGCAACTACAAAGTTTACTTTATTTATTGATTAATTAACGTGAAACTAGATATTTCCTAGTTATTTAAATTCGCGTGGGGATGCAAGCGTTTACTGCAGGAGCCTGAAACCTGCAATCTGCTAAAAAAGACAATTCATTCGAATAGGTAAGCTGTTGAACAAACGAATGCATTATTGATGAGTTCAAAATCAAACAAAAGCGTAAAGCTCTTCACATAATTTCATCAAATAGTTTTGTTAACTGAATTTTATTCGGATCCACCCTCCACTCTAGATGAACAGAAGCAAGAGCAGATAGAAATGAAACAGCAAACAACTTGCCTGTGCATTTATAGCCATGTTTGTATACTATATATATTTATGTGTCTATTAATGTGTGTATGCATAAGTACATACGGGTAAATGTATATACATACTACACTGTATGTGGGAGCGTCGCAATTGACACTCAACACCACAAAATTATTTTAATTGTCTGTATTTTGAATAAAGGCATTTGCTGGTTGCCAACGCAGCAACGCTGTCTTCGGGAAACTGCCCCCCACCCCCTTCCCCCACTCAGCGCTCCGTTGACAGCAGCAACCGAAGGCGAGAGCCGTCTTCTGAAAGGAAAAGCATTGTTGTTGCTGCACCGTTGCTGTGTCTCCCAGCCGAAGGCAGAACCTGCAGCAGGAGTAGATAAAGAGGTAGAGGTAGATGTGGGGGTGGGGGTGGGAGTGGGGGTGGTGGTGGAGGGAGTGGAGGGAGCGGCAGAGGCGAAAGCCACGTCTGCATCTCTTTAACGTTAACGATGAATGCGTGGCAATTCTGACTTCTTGCAGCCGCATTTCGAGTGGCACTGCCGCCTAGTCGGTCTGTCCCTGTCCGAGTGGCCGCCCCCTTTTTTGCCTTTTCGTCAAACACAACAAATCGTTTTCATTCCTCGCAAAGCATTTTCAAAATTGATGCGGTGTCTGCGTTTAGGTGGAAAATTGAATTTTCATTTCATTTTCAACTCGCACTCGTCTGTGCCCTCCCCTCGCCCTTCCAACATCGTCGGCAAAAGACGCAACGTCTGTCGTAACGCTTGGGGTGTGTTAACTTAAATTTGATGAGGTTGAGGTATTTGAATAAATTGTTGGATGCGTTCTGTTTGACATTTTGTTATTTTTGTTGTTGATTGGTGAGGTCCCCCAAAAATTCTCGTAGGTGCGAGTCGCTGTGCAACGCACCCACTCAGTTGTGCCGCACATTTTGGCGCCCCCTTAGGCACCTGCGGCTACTGACGGTGGATTTTAAAATATACGGCCCAGTCCCAAAGCATAAATCTTGAGTGGAAATGTGCAGCAATATTATGAAAATGCATTAATAAACTCATTCGGGTTGCTTTAATTGCCAAGCCAAAAGGTTAAGAGATTAATAAACATGATTTTGAAAGCGTACATATATATTTTTAGATTTAACAGATGCGTCCCGCTATTTGCTTTATATATCCTTTCTTGACGCAGAGGCGATAGCAGGGTTTGACATTCAGCTAAAATACAGATCAATTAGTAATCCTGTCGCTGTTCTAGGCGTGCTGTTTCGATCTATATAGATCGTAAGACTGCTTGAGCGCAGACTGGTGGTACATTAATTGCAACTTAGGTCTCGAATTGAATTAGTTTTTAAACAATCACCAATGCACCGCTTCAAAAAGTAATATAGAGAATAGAATATTGAGTATTACTATGCCGTAAAAGCAACGCGATAATCTTTCAATTTAAATGTATAAGCTTATACTTGTAGGTCAAGTCCTCTAGTAACATCTTTCATGATCTTCTAAAACTCGTCTTTTTGAAAGTCTAGAGACACAGCAATATTATTTAAGTTGCAAAAGATTATACATTTTTCCCTAAATCAACAAAATCAAATATCGAAAGTCTGCTCAGACTTGAAATTTGTAACCGTGTGCCGGCCAGTTATGCCCTATAATGTCAAAGATTATTGAAGAACTAACAGCTAAAAAGTAAAGTCAATTTTGATTAAATTGTTAATTCTAAATCTAAATACATAACTTATTCTTTTTGTTCCCTCAAACGGGGCAAAAACTTGGCACGGCACAGAAACTATTTAGATAGATTTTTAAAATTCCAAAGCACCTTGTTACAAACCATTTCGATGGATATAAAATTGGGATCTTATTTAATTGCTTGTTAGCTCCATTCACTTTGTTTTCTCATACAAAAATACGCTTGAAACGGTTGAGCTAATCATGCATCAAATGTTGCTAATTGTTCCATGCTTTAATAGATCAGATTGCCTGTTTTATTGGAGGTGATGGAGATCTGCCGGAACAGCTCAACCTCAACCTTAGGCTCGGTCTCGTTTTCCCGCTGCTGTTCGGTAGGTGCATACTTATTATCAGCCGATCTCATTTATTGCTCTTGATTAATTAAGCCTACGGCTGCCCATTTAATTGCTGCCTCCAGTCTCCAGTCTGGCGACAAGCGACAAAGCTCAAAAGAATCGAGGAGTCCAAGAGCGGAGGGCGAAGGGCGTGCAACGCACCAAGACAAGTCAAGCGAGGCAAGCCAAAGAGCACACAGCACCAACATGCCGCGTCTCGTGCAGCTTCCGTTTTGTTAGCCCCTCCCCTTCCACTTCCACTTCATAGCCCTATTGTCTGCGTCTCCGTCTGCGTCTCCTCAGTCTCTGCCTCAGCCTCAGTCTCTGCCTCTGCCTCTGCCTCAGCCTCGGTCTCTGCCTGTCGGCACTTAAACGACTGCAACATTCTTTGCTGACAACGCCGTAATTAAAATTCAATTGCAATTAAAAGTGCGCACGCAAACGACGAACGGCGCGCAAAATGAAACGCAGGCGCTGCCAAAAGGCGTACGGCCTATGGTGGGCCGAAGGCAGAGGAGGGGAACGGAGGAGCGAGGAGGGGGGAATTGCAAGGCAGAGGCCGCATAGCGCGAATTTGTCGCAAACGCCAACTCTCTGACAAGGCAAATTCCGTTGTCGCGTGGGGGCGAGGGCGACCATTGCAGAGTATCGGGCCGCCGATGATTAGCTTGCAACTTATGCTTGCGGCATGTTGCAAAGCTTTAAAATACTCCAGCATTGTGTGTTTATTGCCAAATGGCTCCGATACACGAGAAGCGGCGACTAAGGCGGAATAATTTTGGGTAATGAACTGGAAACCACTCACTAAGCGAATAAAGTCGAGGCAAATTCTCGACAATTCAATGGCAATTATGGCTTGGCCTGGGAAAAGGTATTATTCTTGTTGTTCATTTGTGTTTATATTTGTCTTCTTTTCTTGTTATTGTCGCTTCGGGGAAAAGAAAACTTGCTTATCTGTGTATTTATTAACAAACGAAACTGCGAATTCTAACTGTTAATATATGTATATATGTATGTACATTACACAATACATTATTATGAGTGATGTACAAAGACAACAACAAGATTGACGGGCTAGAGTTGTGCGGGTTTGACTTTACTTTTAATTACCATTCAGCATTTCTCTAAATACTTGTACAAGCCAAAACAGCAGTAGACCTGGACTAATGCATAATTCTTAATGTTCATAACAAGATAAGTCGATCTTGTCTCGACTTGTCCGCTTAGTCGTCCATCTAAGAAAGCGAAGTGCCCCTGACTGCTGCTTTGGACGTGTCGATTCGTTTAGTCATGCGGATCTAACTCAAATTTGAGAGCATTCAGCTTTTGTAGCGCCCGAAAAGTTTAATTAACTCGTATATACTCGAATATTACTGATCAGCACCATGTCTGTCTGTCTGTCTGTATATGAGCATCGATAACGGAAAAAGTAAGAGTTTGTGTCATTGACTTGGTAATCCGGGAGAGGGAAATCCACCCACTCACACTGACTTTTTGATGAACGGGTAGTTCCTGTAACACTTGGAATGAAAGAATGACCTCAAATTGTTCCAAGTTCACCTTAAAATCACGAACTTAATGTAAAATTAAATTATTTAAAAACCAAGCCGTCTACAGAGTATGTAAGACTTAACTTGTTCTTACTGTTATCGCTGCTGTTTTCATTGCCGTTCCCAATAGCTTTTTCTGAAATTGTTTTTGTTCCCGTTAACAGCGGTGGTCAGCAAAAAGGTTGAGTTATTTGGAAATGCAGAATTAATACGAAGTGTAAACAATCGAGTCAGTGGACGGTGAGCTCCGAATGTTGGTGATTTTGTTGCTTTCGAACTTCATTTTTTGACGGTGCACTGCGCGGTGTGGGGACTGCGCGGTGTGGGGCCTTAATATTCATTGGTACTTACGTTTTGTACTTATTTATGCATACATATGTATGTAAATCGCCATGGACAGCATTATAGGTATTGAGTTGAAATTAGTTTGTGAAAAAAGTTTATTAAGTTCGAAAGCAACGACGAATTTTATTAGAAACTAATAAATATGTAGATTTAGGTAGGATTAGATATAGAGTGACAGATTTCTGAAGTAGGTTGGTACGTATCTCTGGGCATTGTCAGTGAAGACTTGAAAATAACTGTGCTGGGAGAGTCCGTGATAAAGACGAGATCAACCATTGTGCATTCCCGTAGACAAATTCAACATCAACCTTCATTACTACAAGTATATGTATGAAAAGTTTTAAAGAGAGATCAAGATATGGTGTATTCTTCCAGATAATTTGGTTCTAGTAAAAATATGTGTGTAACACTTCTACAGTGAGTATGTAAATGCATACATACATATGTGGAAGGACAGCATAAATGATGCAATTATGCTGCCATATTCGGTCCAATTCATAAAATGATTCGTTCACTCACAGCCCCACACATGGGCTCGAGGCCAATAGCCCCGTAGAATTGTCACGGCACATTTATAAAAATAATTCTTAAATATTTTTATCAATTACGCTGTCCAGTTGCAGGGAAATTGTGGCACAGTGCCGGCAGCGTCGACTTTTTGAGGGGGACATCAGAGGAGGCTGAGAGCAGAGGTAAGATCGCTGCTTTTGCCATTTCAATTATGTTGATATTAATTTTCATATTTAATTTAACGCGAAAAGACAAACACAAACGCTGAAGCCCACGACGACACTTACACGCAAACGCACAGACAAATAGACAGACAGACCGACAGAGAGGCAGGCAGACTGAATGAAAAGCGCGAGAAAAATGGGAAAATGCAACAGCATTCGGCAACATTTGCGAAATCCATTTTGCAGTAAAAACCACATGCATTATTTAATTTTTAAGTGAAATCAATTACGAGCGTACGTTAAGCGAGGCGGCAGGGTGGCTTTTGATGTTGAATGGCAAATGGCAGCAAGGTTTGATGGCACTGGGAGAGGCACTGGGGAGAGGCACTTGGAGAGGGGTGTGGGGGTAGAGAAGGCGAAGTGTGTGGATTGCGTGCCGTGTGGGGGCGACGGAAGTGCGCATAAATGCAATTTCAGTCGAATAAATAAATAAAAATATTTTGTGCCATTAAATTTCAATTAATAACGGCGTAAACCTGCGCACACAAACAAGCATTCACCTACACGTACATATGTACCTATGTGTGTAGTACAGACATACATACTTGTATATGTACAGTATCCGCATAATGCGGACACGTAGCGCAGATTCTGCTGCAACTACCCTCCAGTTCGGTTGGTTTAGCGGCAGCTTGTTCGTTACTAATTAATTGATAATTGGTGGTGTACTCTTAGTTAAACGCCGACGGTACCGCTCCATGTACAGAGTCGATATTCATATGTAAGGCGTGTTGCAAAACTATAGAACCACTTCAAAAATTGCGATTGCTTAAAAACGACTGACTGTACAACAATGTTCTGCGAAAATGTGTTCAAGACAAAATAAGGAAGAAATAACGGTATTTGGTAAAAATAAAAAAGTATAAAAAGAGGAGCATTAATTATGCTCTGTACATGAAATGTACAAGAGTATATTAGGTTTGCGGGAGCTGTAAATGTAACAGGCAGAAGGAGGCGTGGCAGACCCCACAAAGTATATATATTCTTGATCAGCATGACGAGACGAGTCGATCTAGCCCTGTCTGTCTGTCTGTCCGTCTGTATGAACACCTGGATCTCAGAGATTATAAGGGATAGAGACACCAAATTTTGCACAAAGATGCGTTATGTGTGTATTCTATACGAGTTTGTTTTATTTTTTTGATTTTCCCCCCACTTCCCCCCTATGGGGGTTTTCCCGATTTTCCATTCGTATAATCGCCTATATCTCGGAGACTATAAGACCTAGGAACACCAAATTTTAGTCCCAGATGCCTTATGTGAATATGCAGAAAATGTATATTTTGGAATTCCCCTCCCTCCCCCCTCTACCCCGCAAATGCGATTTTCTCTAACTCCCGTAATTCTTGGAATTTCGAACTAAAATTTTGGAAATACCCCCAGTTGGTTATTATGTGTCCGTATGCCAAATTTCATTATGATAGACCGATTTAACAAGAAGTTATAGCCATAAATATATTTGCTGATGCAGCGCTGCTGCAGCGCTGCTCAAGCGCTGCCCGCGGCTGTTGTTGATGTTGCTGTTTGGTTGACTGCGAAAATGCTTACACAGACACGAATAGATGCGCATAGGCATACATACACTCACACAGACGCAATTGCTATGTAAATGTTCAATTATACACCCTTTACGTGAGTTCGAATACCGAGAGAGGTAAAATCGATCAAATTTTTTTTGTTTATTTTCTTAATTTTTTTTAATTTCTATATTTATTCTAAACATATGTACAGAGTATTTCAAAGTCGGGACACCCGACTTTAGCTTTTTTACTTGTTTTCAATATATTTTTATGATTTTTTTTCGAGGTCAATCGAAAAATGCACATTTTAAATTTGGTCATCAGGTTAGCACACGTCATTTGTTTTGAATTTTTAAAACCGTTTTTAATAAGAACTAATTTGTAAACTTATATAGTAAATAATTTAAACACTTCATTATAATTTTAAAAAATGAGGCGGTCCTTCCTTGTTGAGAGTAATCTCATGTATCCAATTTAATTAATCGTTAAGTTTATTTAACAAATTTAACGATTGTCCACGATGGACTGTTTTAAATAAAAACACTCAGCTGATAACAATATATCTAATTTGTAAGCAGTTCATACAACCAATATAAAGAAATGGATGACTTTTGGTAGAATACTGTCTGCCAGATGCGTAGCCTTTGCGAACCAGCCATCCCCACACGTTTTCTATTATATTGATGTCCGGTGAGTAAGGCGGCCGCTTCAATAAATCGACATTTGTGCTTCAATCCAAGATTTGATCACCAGGTCAGTATGAATCGAAGCATTGTCGTGTTGAAAGCATCCAAGACAATCACCAAGCACATTTTTGAAATGGGGAAAAGCAGTTTTCAATACGTTTTTATAAGTGTTTGCATTCATATTCGTGTTCAAACAACTCGCACGTAACAAAACATGAGCTGGCTCCCCGCACCATTACACCGCCCACACGACTATGATGCTCCTTCTTCCGAAGATCATGGAAATAAAAATGGTATCAATCGCATCATTCCAAATCACATCCGAAAAGAAAACAAAGCTCCAATCAAAATGTAAGCAGAGTTTGATTTAATCGTATTGCCTTCCGAGCATAGTTAATTGGTGGGTTTTTCTTTAGTTTTAATCTTTTCAAATGTGGAGTATTCCTTAACACCATTTAAACAGCAGACAAGGTGGCTTCAAAACCAACATTTGCCCTGATCTTGGCAGTCGATTCATGAGAGTTGGATGCTTCTCTCAACATTACTCTTTTATCAGCATCGGAAATCACTTTATTACCACCGGATTTATTATTTGTATACATTTACTTGTATCCCCACATTTTAAGTAAGAAATTGTACATAACTTATCCACTTCTGCAGACCTTTTTTGCTATTTCAGTTATTGAAAGAAAATAGATCACTTGAGCAGTAAAAAAACTTTCGTTTCAATACCTGTTCAAATTCCAAAGATAAATGAAAAACCAACTTCATGTCCTAACCTGATGACGCAAAAATGAAGCACCCTTTTCGATTGAAAAGAAAAGAAAACAGCAAAAACCATATAATGGTATATTGTTATCACTTGTTCGCTTTGTCAGTGATAGTGCACACAAAAGTGAGAAAAATAGAAGGTAAAAAAGTTGCTTAAAGTTAACAACAACAAAATCAGAAGCAATTATATTTGGCTGATGTAGGCGTGCTAACCTGAGGAAGTGCAGTGTATGTATATGCGAGCATGTACTTTTTTGCGGCCATAATCATAAATGTATTTGGGAACTCTTTCATCTTAATATATGTATGTATAACAAATTAATTTCTGTCTATATCCATCTATATTTTGAAATTTTGTCATCTGTTCAAGATGAAGAAATAATTTCCACTAAAGTGGGCAGTACCAGCAATTTTTTCAATGCATTGCAAATTCACCGAGTACACTGAATTAGTTCTTGGTATTGCCGGCGGCTGTTACAAGACCTGGATAGCCAAACTGGTAGCTCCCGCATCAAACAACACATTCAACACAACGGCGGAAATTTGTTCGAATAAAGGATATTTCACATAATCGACTATGACGTTCACTCTTTACTCGCTGTAACTTACATCTTAATAACATGTTTCAGATTTGAACATTATATAGTAGTATGTTTAATATTTTAATATTTGAAATACTATATGTAGCCGTTAATTTACATTCAAAAATGACTGCAAATACATTTTGTAATGGAGGAACATTACAAATCGTTTCACATCAATGTGAAAGAGTCGGAGTTCCAAGGGTAACTAGTGGACATTATGAGCAAATCAGCGTGGGCGTACTGTAGGGCACTATATGTGCAATGTACTTGTATATAATACATACATCCATATACACACAGCCGTGCGCTGATTGCCGCAAGCCCATGAAATTAAGTCACAAATTAATTAATTAATGCAATCAATACGCGTGACATTTGCATTGCATTTCGCGCTAGACAACGTGGGCAGCACACACACACACATATGCATGCACACATATACTTGTGCATACGTGTGTATATATGTACACTTGCATGCACTATTAAAATCTGCAATTGGGTCTCAGCCGGCTGGCTTAAGCAAACTTCTCTTTGGCGTTTTCTACCTATTGACAGCTCCCGGCTTCTAAATATAGCAAGTAGGCCGCTGAGGTCGCTTGCAACTTCGCATGTGTGTGTGTGTATGTATGTGTGTGAGCATGTGTTAAAGAATTACAGCACATTTAGACACACACACACGCACACCTAAACAGGAACAGAGCGCTCCATTCAACATTATTTTAAATGGACTTTTAATGTTGTTCGTATGTCGCATGCGCTTCATTCTTTTGGGGTCAGCTTATATTTTTGGTCTCAATTAGCCAAAAGATTGTGCCTTACATGTGTAACCACAGTAAAATAGGTGGATTTTCCGACTTTTCATGTTTCAAAATTTTACAATAGCGGGCCAACGAACAAGTGAACAATACCAGATTCAAAGCTGCTAATGACATTTATTTTGTTGCCGAATGACATTCTGAATCGTTTGGCCAAATAATTTATTTAATAATAACATTTATTGGTCAGATAGCTACAGAAACTATGAAAAACAATCATTAAATGTAAACTTAGTCTGAAGGAGAGGTAAGTAAGTAACCCCAGGTGACCAAAACTAATAATTACAAGCTGTACCTTCTTTTAGTGATCGAAACTACAATTTCAACAAATCATTGCGAAATAAAATTGGCAAAAACCGGAAACGGAAATAGTTTATCTCCACCTCAAAATTATTTACTATGTCTACAATGGATTGTGTCTTCCATGCTTTGCTTTTTATCTTTCAAATTTTTAAAAGAATTCCTATCCCGACACTCTCTCTTCCTCCTTACGATTGATCTAACTGCACTCTCTTGCTTCTTTGCAACAAATTATGGCGCTCGACCACCCTCGCTCCTCGCTTGTTCATACAACGGCAGGCAACTGGCTCGATTCACAAATGTAGGCAAGTTAGCAAACTGTTATACACAAAAGGGAGCTACTGACATACAGCTTAGTACAGCAGGTATAATACATTTGGTTCTTGTTTTGTGCCTCTTTCTTCTTCGTTATGGCGACATTTTGCCTGCTCATATGAAGCCCAACTGTGACAAATTTAAAGGTAGAGAGATCCTGCCCTAACAGAAGTAAGTATTATTGCGAATACATGCAATGCAAAATTAGCTTAATGAGTAAAAAGAATTACATATAATGGCGTTAATGGTGGGTACTTACACACACATGCAGATCAATTGCGAATCTCTTCATTTGAAAATGATTTGTAGCTTGTATGTAAATCACAATAACATAAAAAACAAAACAAACAAAAATGTCATTGACCGCAATTGATTTCAGCTCATCCAAAACTTCGATTATTTTAATTTAAAACTGATTATTTAACTGAAATACCTACTTACACACGTATAGTACATATGTATGTATATTAATGCATATCACACGCACAATCAATAAAAAAGGCTAACAAAAAAATTTGCGACACCGCAATTCTTTTCAAATCATTCGCATATACACATACTTACATATGTATGATACATACATATATACACGGCACTTAAGACGCGTGGCGATTACACATTCTTAAAACTTAAACGTTGCCATTTATAATTACAACTAAGCATATTTATAGATGTTAACTAATATTAAACGTTTCAACTAAACGTGTTCTATAATTTTAGACAATTTCAACGTAAAGCAACGCGACGCGTCAACAGGCTCTTTGAGAATGCAGAAGTGAAAGCAAAGAATAAACAAGAGAGAACGCTACAGTCGAGCAAGCCCGACAGTGTAATACCCTGTACCCAGGTAAACTTCCGTCACTGAGTTATATGCGCCCATAGCAGCAGCAAAAAGAGGAAGAAGAAGAGCGAACTTGTTGCTGCAGTTTGTGGGGGTTGTACTGTAGAGAATTTGTTTCGCTAATAACTTTTCTTAGAATTGACCGAATTTGATAAAATTTTAAACAACAGTAGATAATTGTATAGAAATTATGTGTGCAAAGTTTGGTTTAGGTAGCTTTTGAAATGTGGACGCTATTGACGAAATTCTGTAGCGGGGGAAGGGGGGGAAAATTAAAAAAAAAAAAATAAACTCGTCCTTACTCGGACCTAGGAGAATCTGGATGCCAACTTTGGTTATTCTAGCTTTTATAGTTTCCGAGATCCTTGCGTTCATCCAGACGGACGGACAGACGGACAGACGGACAGACGGACAGACGGACGGACATGTCTAGATCGATTTCTCTCGTCATGCTGATCAAGAATATATATACTTTATGGGGTCGGAGATGCTTCCTTCTGTATGTTACATACTTTGCACAAACCTAATATACCCTTTTTACCCTACGGGTACAGGGTATAAAAACAAGAATGGAATGCTAAAGAGGAACGGATCCAACTCTTAAATAAAATACTCTGTACTTACTCCTACGAATGCTAACGAGAAACATGTTTTTAAATTATTATTATTTTTTTAATAAATAAGCTTAATAGAATACAAGATATTCAATAAATAGATAGAGACAAATATGTACATATATAAAGTATCTATGCGTGTGTGCGTGGGATTTCAGCAACAACAACAACACCTGCTTGGGCAGAGATTACATTTATGCCTATAACATTCTTTAAAATTTACCTATCCAGACAAAAAACTTTAGTATCTAACAAACGCACATCATATTAGGTAAACTTAGTAAAGCGCCCCCTGTCGTCAGATTGCTCAAGCTGAGCTGTCTTTCTGGCAATAGATGGCGCTTGCCAAAATTTAATAAGGCTGTGGATGGTCTGCGTTTTGACTCTGTGGCATAATGGAACTTTTTAAAGTGACGTAGCTCTGTGAATTTTGCGTCTTTTATTTTTATTTTTTTTTTGCTTACCTGCCGCACCTAGTATGCTCTGTTTTTTTCGAATAACCTGTCAGTTGAGATTTCCTTTTTTGTTCATTGTCTATTGAAATTTCAAGGTGTTCTCTTCGAGGCTTGGACACTTAAAATTTGTGCATAAATCAATTTCGAGTTTTGTGTGCTCCCGTATTATTTAAATTGCTTGTGCAAAGTCCGTTTTGGATTTCGCGCTTTTTAAAACAAAAGCCACTAAATTTTTAGCAAGTATCTGCGTAGGATCTCAACGAAAAGGGCAATCATGTCGCAAAAACGTTGCTTTTCCATAAACATGATCTGCACGAAGCTAGAAGTGCCCGGACAAGACTTTGGATGTCCAGAGAAATTGAAGATACGCGCTGATGTCTGCAAGGGCTGCAAGCCCACCTTAGAAGCCAGCCGCATCAACGTCAACTGCATGCCGTTGGATCCGATCTGCCAATTTCTCATGGATGCCGAGTGCTTGCAGAAGCGTCTGGCGGAGGGTATTCAGATAGTCGTGAAATATATGGGCAAGGAAATTGGTAAGCTGAAGCCGAGTGAGCCGATCAGCTAGGCATACACATCATTTACACAATCCTTTCAGGTCGAGCGTGTTACATGCTGCCCGAGTTCGCCATCGAGCGGGTGTGCACATCCTTTCGGGAGGTTTCCCACTCTGCCAATGTGGAGCTGACGCACAAAGGCAATACAGTAGGTATGATCGGTATGCGAATGGTAATGGTGATGCGGTGTCCACCTCTGAAAGAGTAAGTACCGTTCATGTGAGAGCCGCCTGCAGAAGTCACGTAATTGTGATAGCGCCTAAATTTCAATAGAATCAGAAAAATGGAACGCATGGAAAACTGCGGCGGGAATGTGAAGGATTGCGTGGAGAAGATGGTCGATGCACAGGATCTGCTCTTCGTTGTAGGCGACAAGTCGCAGAGTTTTCCCAGTTCCTCTGCCGATCCATGCCTAAGTCTGGGCTTTGGCAGCGGCATGGAAACCGGGTCGTGCTCCAATGACAAACTTTCCAAATATCGCCATCTGAATATGCGATCTACAAAAAATGCCGACATGCTCGACTGCTGTGATCTCTCCGTGAGTAGAAACAAAAAATTAAATCATTTCCATTTCGATAGACCCCTGGTTGTTAACCAATCTCTTGCAGGGAGCTTCGCCAAGACTACTCGACATGGCGGGTCCATTTACTATTTGCGAGGGCGCTGAGGAAGATGTTGGGTGCTACAGTGTGGGCGCCATGCCTGGTCCTGGAGCACACTTCGCCTTACGCCCAACCTTGGGTGATGCTAACACCAACCGCCTGTGCACGAGAATCTCTACTCCGCGTCTTAAACAGACCGAAATCCAGAAGGCGCGCCGCTGCCCGTTGTGCAAAGAAGATGTTTCCTGGCTGCCTAAAATTTCCGCTTGTCCGCACTGCGGCTACAAGCCGGTGCCCGAGTTCAGGGAAACAACCTATGATGAGCAGGCCACAGCCGAGGCGATACTTAATAACCTGTTCGAGCAGTCAGCCAGCGATGTGCCCAGCTTCGAGTCCATCGACGGTGGTTGCTCCGAAGAGGGGGGTGATGTGGATCCCAAGAATTCCGAAGATGAATTTGACAATATTGTACGAGACTTTAAGCACCTAAAGCGCAGCATTAAGAGGACACGCCAGCAGGACACTGCTGCGACGGTGCCTCGAATGTGCAGTCAAATCGGTGGAAGTGGAGGCAAGACAGAAGACCAACCAAACTTAGCCATAGTCTTCGAGGAACTTAAGGATCTCTTCAATTTGCGGGCCAAGACTACGAAAACGAAAATTCGAGAGATTTGCGATGAAGCCTGCCGTCTGGCCAACAGCGTCAAGGAACGCAAGAGCTCCAAGACAAAGGAACCTCTTGCAAGTGATATTTGTGACTTGCCCAAGACCAAGAAGAAGAGGAAGAAGTGCGGACCAAGACGCAGGCTGCCCATGAAATCCAAGGTATATTCGGTACTATCCGTAAGACCCCATAGTCAGCGTCTAGGTCATGCCGAATGCTTCAACGGCTTCGGCCCCGGCAAGAATGTACCCAGCAACATGGGCTGGCTGTGGACGCGTTTTCCGCTGGCCAAACGACCTGGCTGGCGACCAGGCGCTATCGGTCGTACCATACGAGATCTAATGAGCTACTTTTTGAAAGACTTTCCAGTGGACAGTGTGCCTGTGTCCAAATACATGTCATATCACAACCAAAAGAAGCCACCGCCAGTTGAGCGCGAGGCAGAGCCGGAGGATCTCGTCCAGGTACCGACGCTGCACATCGAGAAGAAGAATGGCGATTATATTATAACGCTGCGCCCGCTGAAGGATGCTTCAACGCTGCAGCGTGCTGCTAATCCCTACGCCGAAATGAAACCCGTGCAGTTTCGTATAACGAAGAGTCCGCTTCTCAAGCAGCTGCGCGAAGTGAAGAGGTGCCTCAAGAATATGGGATTCAGCAAGTGTAAGTGCCATCGGCCCGTGATGCAATGCTACTGTCGCACCTTCATCGACAAGAAGCGACTTCTGCAGGAGGTACAACGTCAGTGTGAGAAACGCCGCATGGATAACTGTCGCGAGCAGCTCGTTCTCTCGGACACAACGGATAGTGAGGCAGAATTCGATTTTGGCGTTACGCCGCCGGCTGGAGTGATGAAGCCCGAGCGCCTCAAGGTGGTTGATGTCGTTAACAACGAGACGCAGTACTGCGAGGCTGACTGGGCCATGCCCACCATGTTCCCCCATCCACCCAATGCCCTGATGCAATACGGCGCATGCACGGGCGGCGAGCGCAAAAAGCTCTTCCCCTGGATCTACGGCAAGGGCAATGTGCATCAGGAGCCGAAGCCGCCCAAAATGCGCAACATGCCGAAGAAAACGAAGAAGGGGGCGGGTCGCCAAGCAGGTGGCTATGCCGGTCAGATCAATGATACATACACCAGGCCACAACCGGCATTCTATAAGCTGCCAGCGGACCTAAATACAGCAGACTTGAGGCCCGGACATCTGAGTGGTCCTCGCATGCAGCGTCTGGCCCAGGCTGCCTACCCACCTAGCCACCATGCACGACGGAAAGCGACTCGTCATGTGAGGTTTTCCAAGAAACTCAACGAGCCTGCTATGTAATCCAAAATTTACAACTATTTTATGCAATATTTTGAAAATCCATAAAAATTTTTACGTTAACCATTCAACAAAATAGCTTTGAACCACGTAACGAAATTTAAGTAAAAATAAAAAATAATCAAAGTCAAATAGTAATTCCTAGTTTCTTCGTAGGCACGAAATTTTTATTTGGGATGAATACAACAATATCTACAACAAACAAGAAAAAAAGCTAAAACCGGGTGTCCCCACTAAGAAATACTCTGTATAATTATAGAAATTTACAAAGCTAAGAAAATTAAAAAAAAAATGTTGATCGATTTTACCTCTCTCGGTAAACAAAGTAATTTCCAAAGTAATATGTGAGTGTATGAATGTGTATGTGCGTCTATTCGTGTCTGTGTAAACATGTTTGCAGTCAACCAAAGCACCAGCATCAACAACAGCTGCGGGCAGCGCTTAGGCAGCAACTATATTTATGGCTATAACTTTCTGTTAAGCCGGTCTATCATAGCGAAACTTAGGAAACGGACATATAATCACTAACACACATTTTCTGCGTATTCAAAAAAGGCATTTTGGACTAAAATCAAATCAAATCAATCAAAAAAATAAAACAAACTTGCAGAGCGTACACACATAACGCATCTTTGTGCAAAATTTGGTGTCTCTAGCTCCTATAGTCTCTGAGATCCAGGTGTTCATACGGACAGACGGACAGACAGGGCTAGATGAACTCGTCTTGTCACGCTGATCAAGAATATACTTGTATATACTCCTTCTGTCTGTTACATTTTTAGCTCGCGCCAACCTAATATACTTGTACTCTTGTACATTTCAGTACAGAGTATAAAAACACAGAGTTGCGAGTATTTGCGTGCATTTTCCTTTCACATCTTCTGATTGTGTGTCTGACCTGCGACACTGCATGTATTCACAGCTTTAGTTGTTCAATTTACAATATTTTACGGGTTGGTTATGGGCCTTTTAATAAAGCAGGCTAACTGCCCCTCTCACGTCCCACTTTCTTACTAAGCTAGTGGTAAATTCTCACTCGAATTGTTCTGCTAACCTGTGGGTTGCAAACTTATTGAGCATATCAAGATATACTAATTTTTTTGATAGCATTTTTTCATTGACAAGCAAATGCTTGCCTTTAAAAATAAAAATTTATAAAATTACAATAATATCGAAACCAACTCAATGTGGAAATTTAATTCTCGCAACGGCCAGCTATGCCTCGATTGACAGGACAGAATATTCAGAGATGGCCAAAGAAAAGGAAATATAAATAGAGAGAAAACAATTGAAAATAAAATAGAAATAGAAGAAAGAAGTTAAATTAGAAGAGAGAATTAGAGAGTTCAGATGCGAGCGTCCAGTTTCGTTGAATTAGTGAGTTCGCCCAGGAAGGTGCTGCCCGAAGGCGGTCCACCTGAGTCTGCTGAGAGCTGGGCAGTATTTTTAAAGTAATACTTTAAAAATATTCAGCGGGAGTTGTTTCACAATAGAATGTGTTCGATATTCACTTTTAGGGGGCGGAGAAAGGCTTTCATTGAATTGCCGGAAGATAAGGCTTTTGAAAATCATAAAACTTCCATCTATGTCTCTCATGGGGTGTAAGAAGAAGTGCAAATTGGTTTAAATAAACAAATGCACGGCTGCTTTGCCAAACATTATCAACAAATCTATACACAGCAGCTTGTCAATGTTTGCCTAACCTTGCCACCAACTAAAACGGTGACATAATAACATTAACATTAACATTTGCGGCATATGCAAATTTTATGGCTTTTAATCTCGCTTGGCAATGATGTCTTTCTAACCAATAATGTGTTTCCGACGACAGTCGCCGCGCTCTGTTGATTTGCAATTAGCGCTAAACTTGGCCCAAAAGTCGCGGATTACTCTATATACGGCTTTGGGTGTCTCAGCTTTTAGTTACTCCACATTGTTCCCCCCATTTGCTCTGATTAAGTGAATATCATATCTTGATTGTTGGGCGCGTTAGGCATGTAATCCGCCTGCACTACAAAGCGCCCACAACTTGTCACCAGAGAGCTCAGACGCGCACCAACCGCCCAGCTGGCAGCACACAACACCACCAGGAGGAACGGAACAATGCGGCATAGTAGGCGGCATCTACCGCACCACTTCACTCTCATGGCCGTCGCACTGTTGCTCAAGTTTGGGGAAAGCGCCGATGTCGCCAGCTATGACGGCGACCATTATTACAGCAACGCAAGCATGAAGCTACTCCGATTTCGCGATTTTGAGCCTCGCCAGCAAAGTGCGAAAATTGAAGTTCGCGAAGGCGCAGGTGGGCGTGAAGCTCGTGGATTTCATTTTCATTCGAGCGGCGATGACGTGAGCGTGGAATTGGAGTTCATCGTGCCCTTCTTCAAGGTGCCGGTGAAGCGCAGCATGTCCATGGCCAGGGACACTCTACGGAATATTCTTAATCTCCAGACAGGGGCCCTCATCAACACAGTGGTTGTGGTAGCCGGCGGTGCTATCGTGGCTGCTGTGGTGCGACTATTGCTGGGATCGGTGGTCCTTACACCATACGGCTACGGGCGCGACTCGGCTGCCAACAAAAACAGCCAGACTAATAGAGCCAGTGAGTATGGAAGTCCAATTTGAGGTTCCAAGTGCTAAATGGCATTCCTCTCTCACAGTACGCCGCTTAACGAGCGCCGTGGAGTCCCAACTGGATGAACATCAGATCGATATGCCTGCCTGTGCTCAGCGCTACATCTGCCAGTATTTGCAACGCAACGCGGCCGCCGTAAGGAGGCGGGACCCGACTGCGGCCAGCCATGCCAAGCTAATCCACGCGTTGGCCAAGTGAGTACAATTTCTGGGCGTAAAGTTGATCAAATTTCCAGGGATTATGATGTGCCTTTGTTCTACTTGTAGTTTCCAGTGGCTCGACACCTTCCTAAATGGCACCGCCGTCTTTAATGCCATTGGATCGGCACGAGCAAGCAGCGACTGCGGGCGCATCTTCCGGAGTTGTCGGTGGTCCCAAGTCAACCTGGGCTGGATGCGTGCAATGCCGCGCTTCTTTCAGTATTTCAATGGTTAAGATATTAGATACATATGTATAGTAGGACGAATACCAATGTTAATTATATAGTAAGTAGGTTCTGTTAGTGATGCACACATCCATACAATTAAAATGAATACAAATCCATTAACTATACATATTATCGCCTATGGAAAAATGCTGAAGAATAAGAAATGAATATACGATATCAACCAGATCCTAAAGGTGAGTCGAAATAAGAGCTATAGCTGAACAGGTCGGCGCTTGTTAACTAAGTATATTTATGGCTTATACCTGAAGCGTAAAAGTCATCTGCAAGACGAGACATATCGAGCTAGACATATCCGCCTGTCTGGATGAGCCCCTCGATTTCGGAAACGACTGAGTCTATATTGACCATTTTTCTGACTCCCTAGGCAGCTCCAGTTTGTTTTATTATAGTGGTAAAATAATCTTCAATCTATCTACTTAAGAGTTCAGATAATCAAGCACAACTCTCTTAGAGCTGATTGGGGCTCGAGAACAGCATTACTATTGCAGTCTGGCATATGCCCTTTTCTCAGATTCTAACAATTATGCTTCCAAAATAACATTTCAAGGCAAGCGGAGAAAGCTTTAACAATCAATCGGTCAGTATGGCGAAAACGTGCGAACTGTTTTCGGTCAGTAAATTGTAATACTTCTAAGCATATGCTACTATTTCAGTCATCATTTATCAAGAGATTATAGTATGTCACTTAATAACATATAATGGAATGCATGACCTACCAAGATCTGTTGTTCTGCAAAAGGGAAAGCGATTTAGAAGGCGTTTCGCCCGAAATAAGGGAGAAGATAGCAACATGAATAGAGAAATCGATTTTCCATATCCGTCTGACTGTATGAACGCCTGGATTTCGAAAATGGCTGAGCCCATATTGACCAAACTTGGGGTGCAGACTCTCCTTATCTCCAGGCAACGCGAGTATGTTTATTTTTATACCCTGTACCCAAAGGGTACAAGGGTATATTAGTTTTGTGCGAGTGTATATGGAACACACAGAAGGAGGCTTAGTAGACCCCACAAAGTATATATATTCTTGATCAGCATGACGAGCCGAGTCGATATAGCCATGTCCGTCTGTCCGTCTGTCTGTATGAACGCAAGGATCTCAGAAAGTATTAGAGCTAGAATAACCAAACTTGGTATACAGATTCTCCTGAGACCGAGAAAGGACGAGTTTGTTCATTATTTCTCCACTCCCCCCCCCCCTATTAACGATTTTCTATAACTCCCGTAATTCTTAGAATTATGAACTAAAATTTAGTAGTCACATTAGTTTAGGTGATTATATATCCGTATACCAAGTTTCATTATGATAGAATGATCGGAAAGAAGTTATAGCCATATAACCAGGCCCAATGCACACATACATACATATGTACAAGTACACAAACACGCATAGGCACGATTCTGATGTAACTGTAAATGTATGTATGCATATATGGAATATTTTATATTTAATTTAGTAAATTAATTAAATTAATTTAGTTAATAATTAAATTAATTTAGTTAATTAATTAAATAAATTTAGTTAATTAATTTAATTTATTTTTTGTGGGGTGGTACAGAGTATTTAAGAGTTGAGCCTGCTCGACTTTAGCATTCCTTTCTTGTTTTGATTACCCCACCCCATGACGGACTTTTGACAATACTTTTTTTTTTCAAATTTCATCCAAATCGGTTGATTCTAAGAAAAGTTATTAACGAAGCAATTTCAGTCCAATACGTCCATTTCTTTTTATTAATTTTTCTTCTGCTTCGTTTCGGCTTAAAGTATTTTACTATCGGGCGCGATCGACTGTAGCATCCTCTCTTGTTTATTAATTGCTTCAATGTATAATTAATTTAGCAAATATTAATGAAAACTGAGGCCGTCTATTCCAATCAAAATAGTTTTTTTGGATTGACAACAAATCGAAGCTATTTATATACGAATACTTAGAACAACAAAGTGACATCAAATACCAATTCTGCCAGCAAATAGGGATGGGAATAGGTTTCAGTTCGGAAAATGCTCAACAAAACATAAGAAACTATAGGACGAGTCTTCAACACTAATCTGAAACATGCCTTGCGGACATTTGTTTATTGAGGGATTTCATTTTGCTATAAATAATGTGTGTGTTTAAAGCCAATATTTACATTCAATTATAATTCCTCCAGGTAACCATTTTCTGAGGGCAGCCGCTTCGCTCGCTTATGTCATGCACATGCGCAGCAATTTGTTGCATTTTGCAGAGAAAAGACAACAAAGTGTGCCGCTAAAATCATCACAGTCAAGAGGCGGAACGTGGCGTAACTGAAGCGTTTGTGGCAACTGACAAATTTGCGGGCAACACGTAACAAAGCATCCCATGTAGCTGCAACTTAGTCAGCAGCGTTCGAATAATATTCAAAAGTTTGGGAGCAACGTAACGGCGCGGACCTCGAAGCGGAAGTTGAAAAATGAAACTAGTTTGTGTGCTGATCGTCTTCCTCACCCACTGTGCAAGCCTTTGGGTAGCTTGTGCCGGCGATTCCGACTCAAAGGACTATCGGCAGCACGAAAATGCAGCTGGCCACCATCATCACAAGCCAAATCAAGTGGGATCGCGCTTCATCGCTTTCGAAACTGCAGGAAAACACATCAACTTGGGCTTGGACTATCTATTGCCGTTTCTGGAGGTGCCCGTCAAGCGAAAGGCGAATGGCCCTCCCAAGGTAGGTTGCAATACTCTTTTATAATGCAATCAATTGCAAAATTTAAAATTCACAATATGTTTTTAATACTAATAGTATTGTGGTTTAGTTGTTTGTGGACAAATGTAGAAGACAGAAGAAGGCACATCCATTCCCCAAAAGTACACTTGCATGTGTACATACTACAGTTTGCTTTTTCGGAGTATCAACAAATTGAAGTCTCATCAGAATAAAAATGATAAAAACAACACTTTAAGATAAGATAAGATAAGGTAGGGATCAGAGGATATATGTCCGTCTCAGCAGAAGGTTAATTAGAATTCAGACATAAGCAACATTCACTTCACAGTTGAAAGCGCTTTCAATTCAATATTTTTGTTTCCTTGCTTGCTGGAATCGAAATTAAATTAAATTTTCACTTGCTTTTGGCAATCGATATAAGTCCCATTCCGTCTCTGCTCTTCGCTTTTCATCGGGAGAGAAACCAATTATTATTATTTATTTCATTTAGTTATTAATTATTTATTCTTTATATAAATCTATTGGCAAGATCAGCAGGTTGTGTCTGTCCTCTTCATCCTCCTTCTCACTATTCTTCTTCCTTTTCTTCGCCGCTTCGGCAGGCGCCTTGCTAATACATTTGCGTGGGTTCGCAGACGCTCCATGTATTGAGCAGCCTGCTTATTTGGCAGGTCACCAACTTTTTCCACCCCTAGATCCTTTTCTAATTGTGCTGTTTTCATGTAACAGGGGACACCTGTTAGTAGGTGAAGGGATTTCCACCAGGTGAGATTTTGCAGCGATTCCATATACTTGCAAGCCATATCGCCAAGAGGGAGCGATACAATTGTTTTTAGCCAGGATGGCCGTGTCATCTGCGTAGGAAGCGATTAGAAGGTCCTTTGGGTCCTTTCCCTTCAATAGAAATCGTAGTGCCAGTGGTGGGCCCCAAGACACTGCCTTGCGGAACTCCAGCTCTAATACCGCTGACACTAGATTGGGGGGCAACATTGGCTTAATTTTGACTAATTAGGGCATTTAATTTAGGCCATTGCACCAGACTCTATCAAAGGCCTGCCTTATGTCCACGTATGCCGCCACCACGTACTCCTTAGCCTTAAATCCCTCAAGGATGAAATTTACTACCCTATTCAATTGTTCTGGTGGTAAGATTAAAATTCTTGTGATAAGTGAAATGGTTTAACCGTTGAATGAAATAAATAAATAATATAAAGTAAATTATACAAATTGCAGTTTCTACAATGGCAGCAAAAGAAAATAAACCATATAAGGAGTGCTGCATTAAGAGCCACTAAACAGTCAAAAATTACTGATTTTTTTGCCACGCAAGGAGCCACCATATAAAAAAATGTTAATTACAAAAACTGCTCTGATTATAAATGCCACCAAATGAATTTCCATTTTATTTTAATAAATATGTGTTCTCTTTTTACTTTTGAAAACTTTTGCCATTTGAATAAACCTTTCCATGTTTTTGAAACTAATGAAACGACGTTTTCAAGGAACGTAACCCCCGGGTTAAGCGAGGGCTACATGTACAAACATATCTATTTGGGGCGAGTACTTACCCTTTCCTTGCAGACTACCATCATCGTTATTACTATAAGCAGTTTCCCATAATATTTATTAACTTTTAACTGTGTATGTATTTCTGCCTTGCAGAAATTAAAATTTTGATGAAATTTGTTAAAAACTTCTAGCCACTGGTCATCATCAACTCCGCGGCGATCCTCAGCGGCGGCCTGATTGCCGGGGCCGGCCTTCTTGTGGGTCACCTGATCAGAAGCATGGGCCTGGAGAGTGTGGATGCGAAGGACGAATCAGGTGAAAACGAGGACGGCCATAACGCCCGCAGCTTGTTCGATGATGAGCAAGGTTTCCTGCAGCTGTTCGACAACTTTAAGCTGGTCTATCGGAACGAGAGTGGCGGGCGTGTGGGTAAGTTAAAGCACAATAGATTCGGCTGCTGGCCATAAGAGCCTGTCTGTTACAGAGGCTGCCCTGCCCAGTTTCTTGGACACCATTGAAAGCACTTTCCTTGAGCACAACATCAATCTGGGCGTTTGCATGCTAAAGTCCATTTGCGGTTTGGTTCGCAAGGCCAGTGACAATGTGCTGAATGGGGAGGCGACCGAGCTGGAGCGTGTCCTGGATGGAGCTGCTAGCTGGTCTTGGTTGTTGACGTGGCTAGAGAAGACGGAGGTTCGCGAAGCCATCGATGCGGGCAGAGTGGCGCAAGTCTCCAATTATTGTACGGCCAAATATCCAAGCTGCGAGTGGGCAGCGCCAGAGGAAAAGCTTTGGAAGCTTTTCGGCACAAGCATACAGTTTAGATGAAGTGCAAGTGGACGGTGTCAGAAGAAAGCTTTGGGAGCTTTTCAATTCCACCACAGTACAGTACAGTGCTGCATGCAAGCAGTGTTTTTTCTCAAATGCAGTACCGAAACTTTCCGTAAGCGTTGTGTGGCGGCGCTAGCTCCTTTTTCCTTACCATTCACCCTGTAGGCCTTTATTTAAATAATGATTCGTGTTTAGTTTTCATGCATGCAATATTCATCGAAATGATTGTTTTATTTATATATTTATCAATATGTGTTGTTTACCGAGATAGTAGAACATAGAACAAACATGATTAAATTTAAGTTTAGATAGAAAACATCGAAAGATACTGCTTAATTAAAGAGACAATTTGCTTGTTAATTTTATGACCTAAATATACAAATATATATGAATTCTAATTTACATAAAATAACAACAAAATCGAAACATAATCGTGTAATTCCAGATAGACTGATTGAACATAATTTTAAGAAAAATGGGAAAGTTGTGTCAAAAAATGCACAAAATTGAAATTGAATCAAGAATACGTGAAACTAAAAGGGTTCCCTTACTTAGCGTTAAATATTTATCGCACTACATACAATTTGAATAATTCCCTTACTTTTAGTTTTTTTTTTCCTCTTTTTTTGTGTAAAACCATTTAAAAATTTTTTTCTTTGCTTTTTTTTTGTCTGCCATAGTTTATTATAGTTCGGATTACCGGGAGGCTTCAGCTTGTGCCGCACTATGGAAAACTTTACATTGTATATTTTTTTACATAAACAATCTTTTTTTGCCAGTTTTCATTTTAGATTTGTGTATATAATGTCATTAAAAACTACATTACATAGACATGTGTACATCTGGTTCTAGGCAGTTAAAGTTGCTAAAAAACTATTCATAATATTTCAAAAACTTTCCTTTCGCTCCAAGTGTGTCTGTTTTGTGTGTGTGTCTGTTTGTGTGTGTGTGGGGCACGTTCTTTTTAATCAATCAATCAATCAATCATTTGGTTACACTTCATTCTCAGGTACTTGTTCACAAATGCGCCGAAAGTAAAAGGAAAACAAGTAGAGAAATGCGTTCGGAAAATGCAGTGCTTCCAAAACTGTATGCAACAAGAACGTGCGTGTGTGTGTGTATTTGTGAGGGAGTGTGTGTGATTAGGCGATCTCCGGCCAGTCGATCATTTGATCGTTAAACTGGAAGTCCCCCCCACTCATGTTGTAGTCATCGTTGCAGAGGTCCATCCAACCAGGAGTGCCCAGTAGCGGGTTGCTGCTGTCCATGTACGATATGGAGGACTTGCGACTGGTCGCGTTGCTGCCACTTGCTTCCAGATCCTCTTCAATAGGACGCTGCAGCTGCTGCTGTTGTTGTTGTTGTTGTGGCGGAGGTGCCGGCGGCGGCGTAGCGCTCGTCGTCTGTTGCGACACATCCTCGTTCCCCTTGTTGGCAGTACGCTTTGAGGGGGAGGAGGGCGTTCCCTCCACCATGCTGTTGTCATCGATGCCGCTATCACTGGCGGAGTCCGTGTCACAGGCTGTTAGGCCCGGCGGCATGGAGTCGTCCTGGGAGCACGTTGAGCCGCCATCGCCAGCATCTGCAAAAACGGGCGACAGCTGTAAATTGGTGCCGCTTATCAGCGGATTATGGCGATAGTTGCGAAGGATTGCAGCCGTGCTGGTGTAGCAGTGGAGCGGTTTTGTGTATGCGGACGTATTGTCGACCGTGTCGTTGTCCAGAGACATAGGCTCCGATGTGTCCTCGCCATTGTCGATCTGATTTTTGGAATAGAGTAGAGGGGAGATACAGAAAGAGAAATTAGTTAACAATTAAAGGAAGCTTGAGGGGAAGCTTGAAAATCGTGACTTCATTTCATTTAATTTAATTATGTCACGAGTTTCAGGCTTCGTCGTTTAAGGATTTTTTAAACTTTCTTTGCCTTTTTCCTTTACACACTGAAACACTGAATATATTGTTCACTTCTCTGTCATAATTTGCGGTAATTGGATCGATTTTGGAATTGTTTTCAATTATTCCTAATGCTAATTAACAGAAATATCTTATGCAATCGCACACTTAAAGCAAACTTAGGTACAGCAATAATCACTTAAATTAACGTAAATATATTATCTGCATTCTAGGCTAGAGCCGTAATATGAAACCTGTGCCCATTTCTGTGCAAATGCGGCAGATTAGGAGGATAAATGAATTCGCAACTCACAACTTCGCATTTCATATTCAATGCGAGCGCCAGCAATTATGGCGAACCGAGAGGAAGGTCATAATTATGACGAGGGATCTGTGCTGGAAAATGAGCTCAGCGTTGAGTATTTTGAGCCGCATTCGCAAAACTTTTTAAAGTCACAGGATATTCGAAAAGACAACCAGCAGACACACCCACTACAAACCTAAAAGGAAGCAGAGCGCACACAAAAGTGTGCCGCAAAGGCAGTCTCTCGGCAATAAATCATATTGTAATGGCAATGTTCGCTTGTCCCACTCTCCGTGGTTGCTTAATAGAGTATAAGGATGTCAGTGCGGAGGAATATGATTATGCTGGATTTGGGCACAGCAAGTCGAGATACTCCTACGTGCATATCAATTTCAATGGCGACGGCTCCAAGTTGCCGTTTGTACTTTTCAATAATAATGACGCCGATGCTGAAGGGAAAGCTGTCTAGCTCAGAAAATCTTTTGTAATGCCACTCTCCCCTTCCTCTTCCCTCTTCCCCAGCCAGAGTTCAAGGGTCCTTTGGTGCTGCTGCAGTTTA
This sequence comes from Scaptodrosophila lebanonensis, assembly GCF_003285725.1. NCBI lineage: Eukaryota > Metazoa > Arthropoda > Insecta > Diptera > Drosophilidae > Scaptodrosophila > Scaptodrosophila lebanonensis. The sequence goes on from NW_022060538.1 coordinate 2,373,446, forward strand.
ACGAACTCTGCACGGAGATTTGTTTGTCTTTCAGCTGCAAGCAACCGCTAATTGCAGCCAGCGCTCAATTACCAGAAAGCGAAAGTGCTGTAAGTTGATCGATGGACAAATACGAGTATATGCGAGTAAGTCAGAGACAATGCCCGCCAAGTGCAAATGGACGTGTAAACCGACATGTGCGCCAAGTTAACCGAAAGGGAAAGTTTGCCACCCAAGAACACGCCTCAGCCTCAGCGCAATCCACAGCCCCTATCTCTAGCCCCACCCTACACGTGCTTTTGCGCCATATCAGCAGAGCAGAAATACGCGCAGCCCTGGATGTGGAAGTGGCCGCTAGGCATATCAAACCACTTCGTCGGCACATTAACAGCTGCCTGTGCCTCGCACTTCGGGAAAAAGAAACTTCGCGAAGCACACACACACACACACACACACACACACACCCACACACACCCACAGCGATAAAAACAAAGCAAAGCAAACGGGGAAATAAAACAGAAAAAATAAAAAATGAAAGCTAAGGCTGCTCGACGCACTGGTGCCCTACAGTCAGCAACACAATCCACATATTTTTTAAGTTTCCTTTTAATCTATTTTATTTTTTCCACATATTTTTTAAGTTTCCTTTCAATTTATTTTATTTTTTCTTTTGAAAGTGGTTTCTGGTTTCTGAGACAGCAATTACCGGGAATATCAGACCCATCAGACCCCCATGGAGTATTTCATACAATTTCGAACAGCACCATGTGACTAAATCCTGTGAATGCAAAGTAAGTGCTATACTCCACAGGGTCATTTATAGCTCTAGCTCTCAACGAACGGACTATTCTCTTCCTGTAATCACAGATGCAAAGAGAGGCTCAAAACCAAACAAAACAGCATTGCTAAGGTCAGGCAGGCAAAATGCAACATCTTATAAAGGATCTATATAAACTTGCCAGCTGTTGTATCCTTCACTGGTTATACTTCTAGTATACGAAGCGAAGGGGACATAGCTTGCCGGACTGGCAAATCAAATCTTCGCTTAACGGGTTAGGGATTTTCCCTTCGCTCTTTTTGCTCCTTAAGCAATCTTATGAGTTACTAATTAGAATTTAGTTCTCTCTTCCTGTTACTATTTTTTCAACGTTTAGGAGACGCTAATAGGCATTATTTTTGAGGCTTTCTTAAAGTTGCACCTATTATTTGTTATCTTCATCTATATTGTAATCTATATCGACAGCCCACATCTTGTTAATAAAATATAAAATAGAAAAACAAGAAGTATTTCGATATGAATTAATGATCATAATAAAGCTAAACTTAATGGTTTATTTATGTAAGAAAATTTTACTGTTCAAAATAATGTATCTTAATTCTGTTTTTACAGTTTTCTGTTTTTAACACAGTTTGAAAATTAAAAATTGTGTATATGGTTGCACGTCTTTATTCCATTTAGCACGATTCAAAATAACTTTTAATCAATTTATTTTTTTTTGAAACCAATCTACCGTGTAAAAACAGAATTAGGTGTATAAAACGAGTATATGTGGCCTAATTAATGTCCACCCTACAAACCCATAAGACCCCCTTTTCCACTTATAACTGCAAGTCTGCCTTATTCTCTCACTCGACTGAGACTTACTCTCGCCCGCGAATATTTCAAGTCGCGATCACGGTTGCGGCGTGATCAGTGAACAGCTGACAGGGTTGCCAGAGCTGCTGCGCACGTTTCTATGCTACCACCAATGCATCCCCAACCCGAATAGCTATTGTAACTAATGAAGCCCATCTTCTCCTCTATGTCGTCGTTTTGAATTCTGATATAAAGCAGCTCACAAAACATTTAGAAATGTTCGAAAATACATGAATGGCTGATTAAGATCTACATTCGCTAATTCGAGCAACAGTTCATTCACATCTGACTTTCTCGAAATCTACTTGAAGGCTAGATTCGTCTTAAAGGGTATTGTTATAAGGGTATACTCGATTGCATCAAAGGTTTATCAGTCAGAGATTTTATTCCGCTTTATCTAAACAAACTATGGCTAGTTGCATATTTCTGAAATGATTTTGGACCGTTTCCAAAACCCCAGCCCAAGAAGCGAAAAGTCTGGAGGTAGATTACCCGTGCTAGTCGAAGGACCCGCCTCTTCCGTTTCATTTTTGGACAACTTGGGATACATTAATAACAACAGCTTTATTGTACCTTTAATGGATGGTGGAGGAGGGTATAAAAAAGCTGCATGCATAACGCTTGGGCCAGTCGGAGGGAAGTTTTGAAAAATTCGCTGTGCACGCGCTATGGCCCCTGGGTGTGCGCTGTGGAGGGCGTCGAGGCGGGTACTGGCTAGCGTTGTGTATGGGTGGGGGGGAATGCCAAAACAAATACGAAAAAGTATTGTAATAGGTTTATTCCTTGATATATTGTTCGGCCTAGCATTCTTGCCAAAATATATAGTAGCAGCATTCACATTCATAAGCATAAGCATAGGCGTAACATGCTTTGCTGCATTATTGCTGGCAGGGAGCGACGAAAGTGAAAACGAAACTTGGTAGTATTAAGGAAATTGGATGGACATATTGACAGAAATTCGTGTAATTGGCAACTTATTGTCAAAGCAGTGGCCTACGTCCATTAGGCAGAAGCTCTAGGGGCCCAACTTTATGACAGCGCTGCGACCGCTTTAAAGTCAGTTTCATGTTCACGTCACTGCTCTTTAAATAGGCATGCGAGCACACACACACACCCACACGCAGACAAGTGTGTGTATGTCAACAAAAAAAGAAGAAGAAGTAAAGAAAAGTAATTAAAGCAAAACTTTTACTTTCGCCTGCCGCCTGCTGTTCTTTATATTCTCTCTCTATACTGAGTAGTGTGGGCTCCGGCCTAGCACAATACATCCAAGATGCCCATGTCTTGTGCTTTGTTTGCTACAAAAATTCTCTGTCACTTTAACAATCATAATAAAAGAGGACATTCAATATGCGCGGCTTACAAGTTCTAGCAGCTTAGCGCACAAAAGTAGGCAACAGCAGCATGCTCTCGCTCTCCCCGCCCTGCTCAACGTCTCTATCGATTTTGGTCCGTGGAGTGTTGCGTGTGTATAAAATTTCATTTCGATTTTCTTAGTACGCCGCCAGTTTAAATTTCGCCTACAGGCGCCGGAATTTGACTTTTCTTCCAACAATTTGCGACATTTGTTGCGTCATTTTCGAGACCAGCTCCTGGGAATACACACTTATCGCATGGCAGAAGCATTGATGTTCAAATGGACTGTGCCGACTGTAAATGCGAAAGGGTTCGCATATCCCCCGAGGAATACTAAAGTTGTAGGCAAAATCAATAAGCAGCATGACAAAATAAAAATCCAACAGCGAGTCTTTTTTTCCATTTGCCGACCAATTTGTGGCTTTGATGTTGAAGCTATTTAATTATTTCTCAATATCGCCCGACCTTATCGTGAACGTAGGCGCATTATTTATGCAAACACACGCATGCATGCTGAATGTGTGTGTGTGCAGATAAATTTCCATTTCGATTACAAGTTGTGGGGCTGTCAAAGATTTGATTAAGTCAGTATCGAGCTGAGGCAGACAAACGGGCGCTCAGTCTGCCAGCAGATAGCATCATTTATACCAATCAAGAGATTTTAATAAATTGCCAGTTGGCTTGTCTCGCATTATTCCAATAAAGATTAATCAATTCCCAGGTTGTCGGGCTACATACATCCTAAGGACGAGAGCCCCCATCAAAATTATTGGCAAAAGTTGAGTGGAGAAGTGTTGCCCAATAGCGAAGCCCAAATCAAACACAATGTTAGTTTTTCTTTTTGTTTTTTTTTTGCTTTCTGCATTCGCGGCATATTTTATAATTTGCTTGTTTTATGTAATACATAATATGCATGTATAGTATGTATATGCATGTCTGTATGAATGTCTAAAATATTTATTAAAATTTATTTAAAAATATTCTCATTATACACATAGCAAGATGCATTGTTATTAGTTTAATATCGTTTATGTACTTGTATGTATGTATATGTATATAGTCGTAATTGTATTGCATATTTTTCGGCGCTCCATTGCTAGTCATGCACAAAAGACTAGAATTGGAGTCGCATTCGAATTCTCTTTACTCCTCTATTATTTAGTTTAGTGTTTAATTTAAATTTTCTCTACATTTCGTTCGTAAAATTTGACTTAGTTGGAGGTATTTCTGGTTATACGAGTATGTACTGGGTGTGGTATTGTGGTCGTAAAGTCTTCCTAGAACAATTTGTTGGGTGTCTGTGTGTTAGTTTGTATTTTCATGCAGCACTCCACTCAAAGGTCCGGCAGCTACAAATGACGAGAAATACGTACGAGTACATAGCTGCTGTTTGTGCCTTTTTGAATTGTGTATTCTTTTTTTGTTTTTTTGTTTTGTGGGTTCTATTTTGCTGTGCAAATAAAAATAATTTTGCATGAGAATGACTCGCCATTTGTTTCTATGTCACGATGAAACTTTGACAAATGAGCTGTGGTTAGCCTGTGGTTGCAAAGGCCAGGACTGTACCACATTTGGGCGTCTAATCTGCGCAACTTGTTGCTGCTGCCTGGCCAGCCTGATAAGAGAGTGGGCCTGGGAATGGAAGTGGGAGTGTGAGGGCCAAATCGCATTGTAATTTTACATTAAATGCGCACAATTAATCAATGTAACTAGGCAGTTTGTTGTTGCAAATATTGACTTTGCACTCACACGCTGGCAGGTTATGCCATGACTTTCACAAACTTGCTCAGATCGACTCGACTCGACTTGGCCTGAATCATTTATCAACAATCTGGCAGGTCGACAGTTATCAAAATCAATTGCTAAGCGCAAAGTGCTTGTCACCTTTGCTCGACTCGAGTTATGACGAGTAGCAGTAGGTAAGTCGTCAGGGGACTGCATGAAACGGATATGTCGGTGTGTATGTGTGTGTATGTGCTTTATATCTTTACCAATCTTTAGCTAATAAAGCTGCTTTGTGTTGGGTTTATTTTTCAACAATTTCGCTAAGAGTCACTCTTCTTTCTTTCTTTACTTTACTCAATATATTGATACTGAAGCAGTTTGAGGTATGTTTGTATGTATGTTTGTCTGTCTGCTGCGGACGCACATAAGTATGCTATAAAAAGAGATACAACATTTAGTTTAGTTACTTGCTCTAGAATTTTCGTTTGCCTTAGTCAGCTAATTATGTAGCTATGTATGTATGTATGTTTATATGCATGGATTGTAGCTAGTGATTTGTTTATAGAATCTTTACTTTTTCTAGACACATACAACAAGAAAGGAGGTAGTAAAAAATGCTTCTGCTTCTGCTTTACTCTGCGCTTCTTTGCTAGATTTTGTTACGTTTTTCTTCATCTTCGTTTTTTGATTGGAATTATGCAATTGTGGGCGCACAACATTTAGTCTAACAAGTTTATTGATCTATTTATTTAAATATATATATACTATAAATTTTGTATATATGAATATTGTTGTCGTTATTAAATGTATATGTATACACGAGGTATATAATTGTTGGGAGGCGTGGCTGGCGCACGCACTCTCACATATGTACTTATGCATGTACTGAGGTATATGTGGTATATTTGTTTTGTATGTATGTACTCCCTCTGTCCACCACTCGTTATCGATTTGCACTCTGTCCGAATAAAGCTACACTTGTTGCTCCTCCTCTGACCTCGATCTCCCTCAGATCTCTCTCTCTCTCTCTCTCTCTGTCATACGAACCCCGAAAAAATTTCAACTAAATTTAGATCGCACTTGGATCATTATATTATAGTACCGTATATTTAATATTTTGTATGTGTGTATTTATGTATGTGAGTGTATGTTTGTAGCTATTATATGTACTATACAAATCTGACTTGCATTCGAGTCTAATACTATGTCGATATAAATTAATTGTCTATGCATTAGTTAGGCATAGCAGTTGATTATTTTTGTAAGTTTAATTTACTTTTTAAAGCCACGTCAATTAATGTTGAGTGTGTTTTCGGTTCAATATACTCGTACTTGTAGTTTAGTTTGAGGTTAAAATGCTTTGCAAGTTTTGGGTTTAGACTAGCAGCAACTTTTCCTAATACGTATGCCTAGAGCTTGCTTCCTTCCTTCCTTTCCTCCTTCCCACCTTCCTTCCTTCAATTCAACCATTGTTGGAATCCCGTCACTATTTACAAAACTTTTTGTGTTGCATATAAGTACTAATATATTAAATATTTTTAGGGCTTTTATGTGTATAATTTTTGAGAGTTTTTGGCTCGCAGTCTTTTTGGGCTATAATTATTCTCATCATTCTGTATCGTTTATTACACAGCTTACACGAATTTAGTTACCTTATACTATATGTGTATTTGACCTTCTCACTAAATGATTATCGATCGGGGAAATAGTCTAAATTATTATATAACTGGTATTTGTCTAGTGTGGTTTCTTCTTATTCGTCAGTAAATAGTTTAATGCTAAGTTTAGGACTTGAGGATTGCTTTTCAATTTGACTAAATGTACGAAAAAGTTATGCTAATTTTCTCTAACATACGAGTAAACAATTTCCTAAAAAGGCGCTGCCTGTTATACTTATTCTTGTGCTATTTGTTGCATGAGCTTCGAACACGTTTGGTTTTGCTTCGTTGATGTCGCTTGTGGGCGCAGTTGCAGAGGTAGTTTTACACAAGACGAGGTAGTTTCGGTTTTGATTTCAGTTTCGGTTTCGGTTTCATTTCTTTACTTTCTGGCAGACGCAACAAAATTGCTTTCTTTTAAATATGTTTGATGACTATGCGCCCAATTGAAGCCTTAAATGGGCGACATCAATCCTGGCCTCGCAGCAAGCCAAACATAAAATACTTGTAGTCATAATACGTATGAAAATTATAAATGATTTATGCAGACAAAATGAGGCAATATTTATGGCTTTAAGACTTTAACGCTCGACTATTTGTGGGCAAAAAAAAGCAAAAATAATAATAATAATATGTGGGCAGCATACGCAGCCAAACGTGTCCATTCGACAAGCAGCAGAGCAGCAGCAGCAGCAAGTGGCATAAATTAGGCTCGCAAGCTCAAAAAATATGTTGCAACCATCGCTGGCTACGGAAGCCGTTAGCCTGGCATGCGAAACGAGTCGCATCATTAATGCAGAAATCATTTACATGACAACAAACAAAGCGGACAAACGAACAGGCAGCCACTAAAGTAAACACACACACACACACACACACAAACACGTGCGCGCAGGCAGATGGAGAGCCTCGCAAAGCGCCTACGAATATGACGCAAAAAATGCTGAAGCGTGGGAGTGTGTGGGCCTAGAAATGAGCAGAGCGCGTGTAGCCCATAAAAAGGGAAGCGCTGCTGCTTCTGCTGCTGCAGAAAAGAACTAAGAGAGACACAGAGAGAGTAAGAGAGGGAGAGAGAAAAAGAGAACGGCTGAGCCTAAAAGTGAAAGTGAGCGCACAGCACAGCTGACGCTGCTGGGAGATGTTTGAAATAGATTGGCGGTTGGTATGTGTATGCTTAGGTCCCCAAAAACCAAATCGGCTTGCGAGGTACAAAATCAATACTTGTATAAATCAAAGAAAACAAAAAAAAAAGAATTGAGGAAAAAACAAAACAACCAACGCACGCACGCATTGTCCTTTAAGCTGCCAAATAGGCAATATCAGAATGCTAATGTTATGCATAATACTAGTATGTGCCTGGCTGGGGACGGGGGGATGAATCGAAATTCAATGGCTTGGATAAGTAGTGTCAATCGCCAGAAAGTGTAGCATAGCCGCAGGCGCACGTAGCTTAAAAATTCAAAGGCAATTCAGGCATATACTTATGTAAACAAGCATACACATACTACTACTTAGTATATGGAGATGAAATAATACGATGTTTTAAGTTCGCCCGAAGCAGGAATTGTATTTTTAGAACCTAACCCATTACCCAAGCAATTTAATATGCGGCGCGTGTAAATTGGTGCGCTACGTTCGCTTCTTGATATTTATGATTTTTGTGGCATGTAGCAGAGGTAGTAGTAATATTATGTTGGCAGGGCTGGCTGGCTGGTGCTTGGGGCATTTATCAATTGGAAGAATGCGCGCGAAACACGCAATGAAAGTAAAAACGAAAACGAGACTTAATTAAAGTCAAAAGCCAGCGCGCCGAGGTCGTTACAATCGGGAATAGGTTTCGTGTGTGTGTCTAAAATTTTTTTATTGAAACGTCAAATAATACACATCCAAGCCCAACAACAGCAATGTAGGTCAGTTGTGGCAGTATGTGTGGCAGAGGCGCACGAAAATCGATAAGTACCTTTTAAATATTCAAAACCAAAAAAAAGGTGCTCACACTTTGAGTGTCAAAATATGTACAAGAGCTATAAATAATAAAAAATCAAACAATATTGGTGCGCAAGGTGCTGAAATGATGTTATTTCTTATCATTTTAATCAATTTTTTTCTTTTCTTTTTTCTTTTTTTTGTTTGTAAATAAACGCAAAAATAAACCAAAATTATAGTATTAGGAGCTACGTAACTAAAAATCAATGCGATCCGTAATGCGCGCTCATCTAAAACTTCAATAGGGCGCCGTTTCGGAGCTGTTTGTTAACTGTGCGCCATTTTGGTGGCACTAGGAAAAACGCTTACAATGCTAAAACTTTAAACTTTAATTGCTAGTAGTTGCGATTTCTATGTTTGTATAAATGTATGTATATATGTAAGTATGTATTTATGTTGACTCTTCACTAACTTTAATTAGTACGAATAATTTGCTAGCTTACACAGTTGCACTTAAGTTTGTGCTGAACTTTTATGTTTATGCTTTTTGTTCTCTTTGTACCATCAGCGCTCGAATTTCAATTGTTGGCTACTTCTTGTTTCCAATAACGATCAGTGTGACAATCAATTTACAATAATTTCGAACAAAACACCAAATTCAATTCAATGGCTTCTCCTTCCCTCTGTTACAACACATTCCAGTTCGTTCCTGTGCATTCCTGTTCGAGCGAAAGTCCCCATTGCTGCCGTAGGCTCGTCCTCAGTCCATAAAAGCTTACACATATAATAATTTCCATTAATTGGTGCATTCAACAAAAGTGTTTTTTCAATTTTCTTTTCGTTTCTTTGAAATAAAAATCTCTGCGCAACACAAATGAACAAAAGCAATATTCTATCACAGTAAAAAACTTAAATTTGCCATAAATCGTTTTTATTGCATTTGTTTTTGTTTTTGTTTTCTTTCTCTTTTGTTTTTCTCTACCTGATTTGATGTCTGTTTTGTTGTGATGCTTATGCCGCTTAGTTTTGGTAGTCACTGTAGCAACTAACCCTTACTTATATATAGATATATGTACTCGTATATATATCTATTTAGTCGTATAGTTACCTCGATTATTTACAACAAAATGTTCAACAAAATATAACAACATGGCTTATGGTCAACTTAAAATGAAATCAACAATAAATCATCATCGTGCAAGAGAAACTAAAACTTATAACTTAATAAAAATGTTCGGCTCTACTCGTATTTAAAGACAACGTCGCACTATTTTAAATAGTCTACTAAAATTTGTAATTTTAAAGTCCACACTAGCCGCAATTATGAAATTGCAGTCCAACTTAAACGTCTATCCTAAACATTAAGACTAAGTCTAACACTAGCACTAGCACTAAAGCTGGCAGCCACCCAACTGCAATCCCAACTGGACTTGGACTTCCTCCAAGGCAGAAGGCTGGAGTTGCAGAGGAGTGGCGAGGGTTTCCTATAAAATCGATCCATTTACAAACTACAAGCTGTAGAAAAGGGCTTGTCCGTTACTTGGTTGATTAATCGCATACATTTTCACAAATCTGTCACGATAGACACTCGCGCGTGTTTCAATGTGTGTTCGCTTTCATTTTTTTATTTTTTTTTATTTTATTTATTTTATTTTTTTTTTTTGCTACTGAGAGGCAGGTTGACTGTTTGGTTTAATTCTTCAAAATGTCTTGCGGCTTGGCTAGCGCTCTGTAGAGGCAGACTAGACCTTTGCCAGCTGCTTCTTGGGCCGCATTGGCACAATGCAGTAACCGGCACTTACATCCCGTCCACTGACCAGCAGGTTTTTCAGCACCGAGTTCGACTGCTGTTGTTGCTGCTGCTGCTTCTGCTGTTGCTGCTGTTGCTGCTGTTTGGCATCTATTGACCAGCGATCGGTGCCCTGCTTCTTGGGGGTCTGCGATTGCTGTTGCTGATGTGCATCCTTTCCCATGAGCTGCTGCAGCAGCTGCGGCGATTGCACATCCAGACACAAGGAGCCGCTCTTCAGGCGTTTCGATTCGACCGGATTGTTTGCAGCAGCCTGACTGTTCAAATGGCGTTTGTTGCCATGCTGGTGCTGAGGCGTCGCCGTCTGCAAAATGGTCGCCTTGCCGGCAACCAGACCAATACGTTGCTGCTGCTGCTGCTGCGGTGGTGTTGTGGTCTTGCCCTCCACCAGCCTTATGGTGGCCTTTGTGGTCACCGGTGCTATGGTTGTGCCGTTCAACAGCTTCATGGCGGGCAGCTTAGTGTTGATTCCGCGTTGCAAGCTGGCCGGCAACATCAGCTCCTGCAGCTGTTCCACCTGCTGCTGCTGTTGCTGCTGCTGCTGCTGTTGCTGCTGCTGCTGCAGCAATGCCTTATTATTCTGTATCGTGATCAATGGCACGGCATTTAAAATGATATTCTGCTGGTGTTGTTGCTGTTGTTGTTGCTGCTGATGCAGTTGTTGTTGCTGTTGTTGCAGCAACTGTATTGTCGTTGCAGTGACTTTGATTGGCTGATGCGGCGTTGGCGACGCTGCCGGGCTGGCTGCACTTGTCGCATCATTTAACAGCAACTCGCTCCAATCGAGATTTGTTGCTAGGTGAAGAGAAATAAAAAGGAATTGTTATTTTGCCAAGGTCTGGATTGGGTCTGTCTGCTATAAAGAGGATTATAGTGGCAAGCCATTGAAATATGCAGTCGAGTGTAGCTCTGCCATGAAAGTAATTTATATTCAGTCGAAGCCTTCCACACATTATTTATACGCTCGCTTGAGAATTTATTGAAATACGCTGTCCTTTCTCTTCTTTTTCTTTTTGTTGCTGACACAATATTAATTCCGTTGCCCATGACATTGATGCTAATTTAAAACAATAATATTTTGTTTTTCATAAAAAAAATATAATAATAATAAAAAGAAAACAGAAATATTTCGCACGAAAATAAACGACATATTTTTCGTTTTCTAGTTGCCAATGGGAAAACTGGTGTCTATATCTTTGAACATATATTTAGATCTATATATTTGTACTTTGGGCCTACAATCCGAGCAGAGCATTAATCATGAAGGCTTATGATTTTTCCACCACACATATGCATATGTATGTCTGTATGTATGTATGCATGTATGCGAAGGTAGACCCTGCCTTCTAAGGCACTAGGTGCGAATCGCATATCACATGAGCCCCCAACACTTCGTCCATCTGTCAATACGTCCTATGACATGGGCAAAGGTAAAGACGTCGCCAGACATCAAAACAAGCGACAGGCAGCTGCCAATCGTAGGCGTCAATCAATGGTTTTAACCAAATCGCCCTAGTCAGGCCAGCAGAAATGTGTGTCTAAGGTAGAGTACTGCTGCGGACAGACGGCCAAGTGAGGCACTTGTCTAAAGCACACACACATTTTGATATGTGCGAGGAAAATTACTTGTAATTATGTAAAGGGAGCGAGCGTTAAAGTAAATATAGTTAGCTGTCCCCCATCTCCGACCCGCATCAATTAGCTCTTCCAGAATATAAAGTGATGTCTTCTCCTCCAGTGGCACTTTGGGGGCGGCACGCAAATGTCAACAAAATACAAAATTCGAAAAATTTGTTGACTATTTTTACATGTGGGCGGTGTATGGGGGGCTCTAAAAAAAAGAACTTTTCTTGCTTCTGCTTATTCCACTATTTTTAGCTGGAAACACGCACGGAAAATTGGGCCTATAGTGAACGAAAATTGTCGCACGGATTGGTGTGATAGCTCGCTCCGCTACATAATTAGCAGCCGGCCCTAAGGTAGCACGCTCTGAAGACTGCTTGCAACATGGAAATGCAGCTAAATGTCGCAGTAAATTTCAATAAAAGCGCTTATTGCCGTCGGCGTGGGTGGAATTTGTGAGCTCCCCGTCTAACTGCGTGTCGCATATTTCAACGCTTCGCCTTTCATTTTGGTTTTGGTTTTCGGTTGGTGAAGATACTTACAGTCCTTGCTGTAGTCATTTTCAAATGCATCATCCATGTGGTGGCACAAGCTCGGCGCCAGCGCCACCTCGTATTTCTCCTTTTTACACTCGATGCTGAGAGCCAGCAACTGTTGCTGATGTTGTTGTTGACGGTGTTGGTGCTGGTGCTGCTGCTGCTGTTGCTGTTGTTGCTCCTCCTGCAGCTGCAACTCCTGCTGCAGTTGCTGGAAGGTGCGGAACTCGGCTGCCGTTTGTTGTTGTAGGCGCTCCGCGCACTCATCGGCAACGTTGTTTCCCAGAATCGATAGTGTGCCGTTGCCTGAACCGCAGAGCAGTGCCGCCAACTCACTCGAGTCGGTTGTAAAAACATTCGCCTGTTGCTGCTGCTGCTGTTGTTGTTGTTGCTGCTGATGCTGGTGATGATGTTGCTGCTGCTGCACTGGCGAGGGGGATAGTGAGGAAACTGTCGATGCCGGCGACGAGCACAGCGAGTTGGAAAAGTGTTGCTGCTGCTGCTGATTTAGCGGCTGATGTTGTTGCTGCTGCTGCTGATGCTGTTGTTGTTGCTGTTGTGGGTATACTCCAGTGTAGAGACGATTGTTGTCGCATTGCTGCTGCAGCTGTTGCAAGTGCATGGGATCCATTTCCTTGGGCACCATTTGCAAGTCCTCCGATGGACACCACATAAGATCGGTCTCCGTGAGCAGTGGCATGTCATCGTCCATGGGGATGTATGGAGCCCGCATGTCAAAATCGACATTATAATAGTCATCCTCCTGGGTCAGCGAGTTCGGGCTGCACAACGATGGCAGGCTGCTGTTTTCGGGACTCTGTAAGAGGCAAGAGAGGGAAAAGGTAACTCGTTAGCTCAAGTGTTTCTTGGTAAGCAGATCGGCCTAAACGATGGGACCACCAACTGGCACATTTCTGCGTAGTAGAAAAGTTAGAAGGAAACAATTTGTGTTTGCATTCCTCAGAAACTATTCTAGCAAGGCCTGTTCAGAAATGGACCAAGTTTTCGGAGCTGTACTCACTTTAGATGTGACGCTGGGTGAGTGCAGGTGCTGGGAGCAGCTCGTGTCATTCGACTCCTCGCGATAGTTGAAGAGCGGATCGATGTTGCTGCTGCTATTGCTGTTGTCGTTGTTGTGGCTGTTGCTGTTGCTATTCTGGTTGCTGTTCGGGTTGCTGGCCGCGCTCTGCGCCGCTGCTACAACTGCAACTGGGCTGAGGCTCGTTCTGTTGCTGGGACTGTTGCTATAGATGTTTTGGCTGCTGTTGCTGCTGCCGCTGTTGTTGTTGCTGCTGCTATTGTAATTGTGGGCACTTGCTGTAGTCGAACAGGTTGTCGAATCGAGCGAATTGATGTCCTCGGGCAGCAGACAGGCGCCCATGAGGCCCAGCATATCGCTGAATGGTGTGATCTCATCGAGCTGGATGCAGCCTGTGGTCGCCAGGTGGTGAGATAAGTCATCGGGTTCCTCTTTAAGCACTACAAACGAAATGAGGAGAAGGCAGCGGTTCAGTTTAGTTTCGTGCTAAGCGCATTGTCAAGGTGTCAAAACTCATTTTTAGTGCCGCAGTGTTAAGTGCGAGCACGCCCTATTCAATCTTCAAGCTGTCTGCGTCCCAAGCCATGGCCGACACCGTTAATTAATTGCACAAGGAGTTATCTACGACTCCGGCCCCATACACAGCCCCAGCCCAATCCGCAAACCCCAACCGCGCCCTAGCTCTCGCTCAATAATTATGGCAATGGCGTCTGCTATCGTGCAAAATTTCATTGAGACCAAGGAAAAGAAAAACAATAGCACAAACAAAAACAAAAGCTGGTACACAGACACACATCTCGGTAGCCTCTAATTGACAGTTTCCAATTGAGTCTAATTGAAGTTTTGTTCGAGAATTGGTTGATTTATGCGCTAGTCTGCCAATTGCTGGCAATGTTCTTAGGGCCAGTAACAGTTTTATATGTTTTTGGGCGTTCCAGCCATCCAGCCATGATTTTATGCTCGTTAATCAAAATTGGGCAGTGGAAATGTTTTGCTATCACTAACTATTCGTATATGCGCTGACGTCTTTCGCAAATCACATGTCGACAGAATAGAAATCTAAATGTGCAGGCAAAAACTATTTATTAATTAAATAATTTACATGAATACAGCTCTAACCCCGGGGAGCGAGTCAAAGCCCTGCAAGGTGTTGCACGGCGGCGTATCGGGCAGCGCATCGGGAGATTGAGATTGCAATGCGCGTCACGAACTACTACCTACTCGTATACTATATAGTATACCTGTCGTTGCTTATATGAAATGCTAATAAACCTGATAATAATAATAATAATGCAAGCAATATTAAATTACAAAATATAAGTGAAAAACAACAAACCGCAAAATGCACAACTAAATAAGATAGGAGGCACAACTACTTGTACGATTATATTTGTTAGTTCTTCCAGTAATCGCTCAAAAGCTTTATAAATAAAGTCAGGCATTTCCATGTACATACTATATGTACATAGTATATGGTTAGAATTACAGCAAAGTGCCGAGCACCCATTGAAAAGACCAACACTATCGCCAGATAGTGCAGCTAACTCTATAATCCAAGTAATAAACTGGCCTAAATATAATATTCTATTCATTAAGTATATAATCAAGAAGGAAGAAGGAAGAAGCATCTTCATCATTTATTCCATACTTCATTTCTGTTGTGTTTTCAGTTTTTTCTCTTCCTCCATAAACGAGTTATAGAAAAAGAAGTGGGGGAAAAAAATGTAACTCGTTCTGCGTACACACATAAGACATCTGTGTACAACATTTGGCGTCTCTAGGTCTTACAGCCTCTGAGATCCAGGTGTTCATACGGACAAACAGACAGTCAGGGCTAGATCGACTCATCTTGTCTTGCTGATCAATAATATATATACTTTGTGAGGTCTGCCAAGCCTCTTTCTGCCTGTTACATTTTTACTTTCCGCAAACGTAATATACTTTTATTCCTTTTTGGGTATAGTATAAAAAAGCTACCCAGCCTTGAAGGCGTTTATTGTCATAGGCCTACCTTTAACCCAATCGGTATTATTTGGGAGGGATGCCAAGTCTGGTGGCGTATTCGAATAGTTTGTTAGTCAAGAATATCCAGCACTGAGTTTGGAAAAATCTACGCTTTGCTTTCTACCTGCCCCTTGCATCTGTCGCACCAGTCCCACTGTTTGGGCTCAAAACGACACAAACAAATTAATTAACAATGCACACAACCCTAAAGTACTGCGCACCCTGCTCGCACCCTTACACCACCCCATCTAGCCACCTAGCCGTTAGCTGCTAGCGACTAATAATTATGGCACTCAAGTGCTACTCAAAGCCCACTCAACGACTTGGAGCTTATGGAAAGAACAACAACAAAAATTATGGCGCATGATAGTGCAGGCTATGCAGCTCCCTACGCCTCCCTCCCCTCCCATCTCCTATGACTGTACTTGGATACTTTTCGTAAATGTTTGCAAAAAGATTTTGTTTTGTTGTATTGTATAGTATACATAGTATATTTTTTTTATGCCATGTTGGCTAAAGTGCAAGGCTAAGTACTTTAAAAAAAAAAAAATTTAATGCGAAATATTAGCGCCTAGTTGCCAAGCTAACGAGCACAAGGTTAATATCTTACTAGTTGTGACCATAAAATACACGCTCGCTCGCACACACACACACACATACGCACACCCAAGCGCAAGAACACTCACACACACACACACACACACACACACACACACACTCACACACACAAGCGACTGCATCTCGTGACACGCATGTGAAAGGAGAACATCGTGTGTACTTGCGCTAAATTTTGATGCTCTTGAAATATTTTCGAAAGCGTGTAGAGAACATGTCGGGAAATTAACATAAAAGGTGTTTGTAAATTGCCGGGCGTGTGACTTGGCCGCCGCCACTACTCCACTTTCGTAGGCCAAACAAAACTGGAGGGGGAGGGGGCAGCTGGTCGGGTTGGGACGGTTGTGGCGGACGATGCTGATTCCGGGGCCAGTTGCCGCAATTGAAATAAATTTATGGCATCATTTGCGCTCGTCGTTTGCAACACTCTCACAAATTTAGTCGCACGGACTATAAGCGCGACGAATGCAATTGAGGAATCTTAAAACTAGAGGCAGAGAAACAAATCGTGCTACACTAGGAGAAATATTTGAGTGCTTGAATGCCTTGACAGATTTGTAAATCATAAAAAAAACAGGTGCTACAGTTTACATTCGAATTGAATTGAATCGAACAGTGGAATCTTTCCAAAAATTTTTCGGTATCGCCATCACCTCATATCTGTAAAGTTTTGAATCAAGCATCTTTACTTTATTGACACTCTAGCAACTACGTATGTGTATAGATAGTTAGTAGTCAGCAATTTCAGCGAGTGTACGGGCTAGTCTTTTAAAAAAAAACAGACGCCGTGCCGTGACGTACCTAGGCGCTTCCCAAATCAAAATAAGAGTAATGCAGATAATGAATAATTTTCATAGCCGGACATGGTCACTTAAAAGCTCTATAGACGGTGTAAGGTTGTGTTTGTTTGTTTTTTTTTTCTTGTTTTTTTTTCGACAATTTACACTGAATTAGACGGTATTTAGTTTTGTTGCTCTTGTTCGAGAACTCACTCACTAACTGGCTGGTTGGCTGGCTGGACGGGCGGGCTATCATTTTGAACTTGAACTACGCACCAGTGGCGACTTAAATTCGATTCAGAATCTTTCCATCGACTGAACATTGGCTGACTGACTGACATAATGGCCCTGTTGGGTATTACAGACCTATGTACTCGTAAGTGCTATATTCAGATTGTTATTGCTGCTGTTGCGGGCGCTGGCACTAATGGGCCCATAATAATGTAGATAGTGTACTATACATGGTCATTGATTGTGTCTATTTATTGTTGTTGTTATTCTGACTATGTTGTTATCGTTATAAATATTTACGCACGCATGTATTCTTTTCTCCATTTTCTTTTATCATAAGTTTATAGATCTATATAGAGTTTGTTTAATTTCGGCTCACAGCGATAACAGGTTTAAATAATTACAAGAGGGACAGACCAGAGCAGGCCATGGCAGCCGGTGTCATGTGTTTGTTTATGTGGTCTGTAAATAAATGCGAAACGCCAGACGATAATCGAACTTGTTTTTTCTTTGCCCCAAGAACAAATTGGCAATAAAAAGAGAGAGAGAGAGAGAGAGAGAGAGAGAGAGAGGGACTCGGCCAAATCATGAAAGTAAAAGTTGGTTGGGCATTTGACCGCCTTTGAATTAGAATATAAGCCCGAAACTACCGATAAGCTATTGTTGCTATTGTTAAGAATCGAAATGGAAAAACAGGCCAACTAAAAGACTTTAACAAAAAAGAAGCCAACGAATCCAACCAATACAAATCAACATGAAATTCTTTATTCTTTTTTTTTGGCTAATTCGCTTTTGGTTTCGATCCAAATCCGCCGATTCAAACCGCCCAGAATTCCTATATCTGATAAATGCAAACAATATTTATCGTAAACAGATTTAAATAACATTGAAAGCCATTACTCTTTGTTGTGAGACAATTTCCCTGTCCATGCACGTTTCAAGAAAACCAAAATAAATAATTTAAGAAATCGAAAAAGGAAAACCTGAAGCATCTAGCTAGGATCGACTGCAAGCGACTGAAAATGTCACGAAGGAAGACAAAAAGCAAGCGATTAGTGCCTGGGTGTGCTCGGGAAGGGTCGGAACGGGGAGGGCGGGCGTGCGGCACTCTTTGGAAGACGCACACAGCAAATATTCTGTGAGTGTCGCTTAATTTTAGACGTCGGCATCTATATAAGTAGTGGAAATTCAGAGACGCTGCAGCGACGGCTGCTGCCAGAACTTGGCAAAGCCAAATAGGTTTTCATTTTTTCATTTTCCCAGACTTTTTATTTTTCTCTTATTACTTATACTTTAGTATTGTTGTTGTTGTCTTCTCGCTTGGCGACATATGTCAAGCAACCGCTTGATCCATGGCCAGGCCTTGGCACACGCGCCCCAAAGTTTTCGTGGACGGCGGGGCATCACTTAACATATTAATTGGCTCAAGTTAATATTCATATTTTCGAATTCTGCTCGTTTTTTGCTGCCGCTGTCGCCAACAACAAACTGGCTAGAGTTATTTTCTCGCTCTTTTAGAAAAAATAAATAAATAATTGGAATTTGGCGCGGCCAACTGTGCGGAGGCGACCCCAGCATGCGTGTTAAAAAAGACAACAAATTTCAAATTGAAAAAAGGAAAATTTTCATTTGAAAAATGAATATGCGAGCAAGCGTATTTTTCATTTATTTCTTTGTTGTTTTTGTCGTTGTTGTTGTTGTTGTTGTCGTTCCTCTTCTTCCTCTTCTTCGGTTGCTTGTCGCAGCAGCTACTTATTTACGGAACTCAATTGAATTAAAGTGTCATCAGTGGTCGGTCGCTGTGCTTTTTGGACACTAACCGCAAAGAAGTTGTACACAATAAGTATATACGAGCATAGAGTCGCGTAATAAGTGGCGTATACGCTATGTATAGGCACACACAGTATAGTAAATAGTATAGTATATGGACATTATTTCCAACCGGTATACCGGCTATGGTTTCTACAACAACACATACAACAATAACGCAACTGCACTTATCAAATTGAAGGTTGAACATTGTTTACAAATGCATTTGAAAAATATCAAAATGTTGAGAGGGTTAAGGGGTGCATTTTGTACATTGACTTTGCCACAGTTGTGGTTGTTGTGGTTGTTGTTGCTGCTATTGCTTGTTGTCTTTACAAATAAATAGTTCTATTTGCGCAAATTGTGCGCGCCGATAAGCAAAAGCAACTGACTATCTGACCAACTGACCAATCGACGAACGAATTGGTCAATCAAATAGACTCGCTCGCTGCCCGACGTTGCGCCTTTACGACAATACGTCAAATCACATCAAATGGCGCGCGTCACCAGATTTTGTTGTTTATTTTGCATAGGCTATACAAACTATAACCCACACACATACCTTCAGATAGACTTGGGGCCAGCCAGCTCTATGAATATGTAAGAGATGTACAAACGTACGTTGACTTTAGCCTTGATCGCTGCATGCCCCTCACAGCGACGGCTAATGCACTTGACTAACTGACCGACTGACTAACTTACTGACTCGCTTGACTGCAGCAGCTCGTTCTAATGCAAAGTTTTTGTTCCTGTTTTTCCACTAAATATGCTGCTGCTGCCTGCTTCATAGGCAATGCAAATACGAAGCAGAGGAATGGAAAACAGGCGCCCTCTCTTATCATTCCGCACTGTTCTGCAAATCACGTGTCAGCTCATTTGTATACTACTTGTATGTACCCGAGGAGCATATGCTTTAGCTTTGTGAAAATAACGACTACGCAACAGGCCAAAGAAAGCAAATTCCTGATATTCTTAAGCAGCTAAATCGATCTAGAAGCGAACCCCCATTAACAAACTTGGTATGCAGACTGTTCTAATCTGTAGCACGAGTTGGTTTCCTCGCTACTGAATTGTGCCTGTCTGAAATATTTGTTTGCCTCTTAACTGCTTAACTGAGCCTAAACTTGAGCTTTTTACGAATCGATAAATGAAATAAATGCCGAACCCTTAATTATGTCGACTTCGAGCCATTTACAAATCCATCATTTTTAATTAACGCTATGATTAAGTAACTAGCACTTTAGGCGGACATTAGGAATCAATAAAATATCTTGCCAACACTCAATAGCATACCTGGGGTAGATCTGATCTCTCATTTTATTTAAGTTCAAGTGCAGACCTAGTTGCTTAGTACAGGGATAATTCTAACAATATTATTGTACATATATATCCGACCCAAAATGTGTGCCTTTTCAATGATCTAATCTAATGAGTTTAACGTACATTTAGGTTACATATGGGTTCTTATTTTGCAAGAGGGTGTTACTTACTTGTTAAACCTCGTCCATCGTCAGCGAATGATAAGAATCCTTTATTCATATCTTGTGGTTGTTGTAGTTGTTGCTGCTGCTGTTGTTGTTGTTGCTGTTGTTGGTATTGCTGATTGCTAGAGGATAGTATAGCAGCGGTTGCTGTGGTCGTAGGCGGCAAAGATTGCTCGGCAGCAGCGACGAATGCGGCGACGTTTAGGGGCCCCTTGCAGGCGGTTGTGCGAAAGACGGAAGCAGTCACCGACTTGGGTTGCTTCTCTTCAATGCGCCCAGGGGCGGCGATAGAGGGTCGCAGCAAGGGGTTTTGACCCTTGTTGTTCTTATTGTTGTTGATGATTTGAGCTGTGATGGTGCGGGGACCGGGTGAATGATTTTCACGTTTGATATTCAAAAGATCGTTTGCGGCTTGCAGTTGGTCTTTCTGTTGTTGTTGTTGCTGTTGTTGAGGCGGTGTTTGTGGTTGTGGTTGTTGCTGTTGTTGCTCGTTATCGTTAGGTGTTGTTGTTATTGGTGGGTTAGCAGTGGTTGCAGCAGCACTTGTTGTTGTCTTTGTTTTTATTTCTACAGTTTCAATTGCTTTTGGTTTCGATTCAAGCTCATTTGTTTCTGCAGCAGCTGCTTCAACTGTTGCTTTTGTAGTTTCTATATTATTCTTGTTGTTGTTGTTGTCCTCAGGTGCAACTGTTTGTTGCTGTAGTGGATGATGTTGTTGTTGTTCCTTTTGCTCACTTGCCGCCGTTTGTTGTGCAAGTGAATAAATCTCATGTTTATTCTCAAGATTACTGCAAAAATTATGCACAAAACGCGTTTCGTAATGGTAAATAGGGGCGGAAAATATCGTAAAATGTTTTTCTTTTCTATATACTAGATGCACTCGTTTGTTACACCACAGCGAAAAAAGCGCGCGTTTCTCGTGAACCGATTGTAATATTTGTTCTTTTAATTGCTCTCAAGAGCCAGCACACGGCCGTGCTCAGAGAATTATGCAAACAGTACTCGAAACATTTGACGAATGCGTCGAATCAGGCCCAATGGGGCTCTACTAGCTGAAAATCTGATGCTGCTTTGGCAATTTATGTTTTACAGTGGTTGGGTTAGTAATTAAATCATGTAATTAAAGCTAAATGTCCATTAATGAGCTTCATTTGGCGGGGATCTACAAGAGTGTGTGTCAAACGTGTAAAACGTGATTGAGGCTCTACCTTAAATGACAACTTTTTGTTTTGTTTTTCTAATTAGAATCACATAATCTTTCAATGAACGATAAGTCACGCGCAGAATGGCTGAAATCCCGGACACAGGCACGTTTCCTCTTCTAGTATGTCTGGTCTGGTTTTTTTCTTTGCACATTGCTCATACGCCTTGCCTTATCAAATATCCATGACAAGACAGTTGCGATAGCAAAAAAAAGAGGGGTGTGTCTGGAAGCACAGTCCCAACACGCAAAAAACACGAAGTAAACAAGACAATCGAATTGAAAAAAAAAAAAAAAAAAAAAAAACAGCCAAAAATCTCGGGCAGTCTCGGGCAAAGCGCAATCAATAATCTAAGTAGAGGAGCACAGCAACCAAATCCAATTAGACAAAAAGAGAGCAAGCGACTTGTTAAATGAAATTAAATTGTGCTACAGCGGCAAATAGTCGGCTTGCTCGACCTGATAAGATAGTGACAGGTACTAAAACATTAACAACCATCCAGCGATCCAGCGACCCAATGATCGACGCTTCATACTCATTCGAACAGTTCTACTGTGGCTACTATATAGTACTTATGTATGTACATATTTTTTATGGTTGCCGACCGCTCAGCTGTGTCACTGTGCATGTGCAGCACGGCTGAGAATCAAACGGTAAGCGCGTGAACGCCCACCTAGGCCACCATGGCTATCGAGATAGAGACTATCGCCCGATACAACGAACACTTAAGCCACACGTTGTTTTGGCCGTAAAGTATTTGGCATGCGAGACTCTCGTGGAGTCATAGCACGACGATTTCGGTTTCTACAGTGGAACTCACACACGTGCAACAGCAACGAAATGAAATACTAGTCATCCACTTCCATGGATGATAGTAGCCTTCAATATTCAAGAATGTTTCGATCCTAGACCTTCAAAAATACTTCATTTATTTTAATCGACAAGATCAGTCATTGAAAATAAATCTTGATATGTTTTCTACGAGTATATTCAAGTGGTTTTGTGTTAATTTATTTAAAAGTACTTTAAGGCTTGCTTCCACTGTAACTGAAGATGGAAAAACACTAACGAGCAAGCAAATTTTTGGGGGCTCGTCTCTGGTGAAATACAACCTGAAGTGTTGCGTCAAAGGTATTGAGTGGAAAGTACCCACTAAAGTGGTTTGATAATGTTGAAACGAAACCGCCAATGTCAAGACAAGTAGTAAAAGGGTTAAAGCAGTGATGACCCACCAACTGGGCCAACATTTAATTTCTATATAAATGACATCAACATTGGGGAACAGATACAACATTTTATACAATGATCATTCCATTGAAAGCGCTACTACTTGTATACAATGAACACAAACCCAATTGCTTCATCTTCATTTGTTGCTATTGTTCGGTCACACCGGTTGGCGCCGGATAGAACAGCAAAAAGTCTCGTTTAAAGCCCCCAAATAAGCTTACCTCATAGATCAATTAAATATATGTAGTATGTAGCTGAGCTGAAAATGTTAGTGTAATTCTGGACATTTTGAAAAGTAGCTTTTCACATTTTTCAATATTGGCAGGCAATACAAACAAGGTACATTCAATCCGACAGGCAGTCAATCATTCAAGCGGTGATAAAGAAAATCGACTTGGCCTCTTGAGCTTTTGAACTGTGTAAAAAGTCGTAGCTAAGAACGCGGCAGTCGGCGTTTAAATCGGCGTTCGAATCGCGTGATGCGAAACACACTCAAACACACTCTCGCACACATCGAGAAAAAGGGGAGAGCAAATAGGCACAGCACTCAGTCGCACGCTTTTCAGTTTATGGAAAAAATTATTACGAGTGATAGAGCGCGCGACTCAAATAATAATAATAAAAAAAAAAAGCAAGTGGGGTGAAGTACGTAAGGGTCCGAGCAACAACAACAACAGCAAGTAAATCACTTAAAAGCGCATTAGTAATGCACTCGAGTAATGGCAAAATAAATGAGTCGAATGCTGATGTCGCGCGCTTACGACTCTTTCATACCCTGTACACGCCCGTCCAAAAAATCCCTTTTAGTTGAATATTACAAGTTTTTCGATTTGAAATTTGTTAGGGCATCGAACTTTAATTGAACATAAGAGCGAAGTTTGGCGACTCTAGCACTTGTTTCTTCGCAGATCCTAGCAGACATTTTTACTCCATTAAATTATAGTTAAGGAATTGACGTTAAAAATAAATATTTCAGGACTCTGTGCAAAACATATTGCCCATCGTTATACGAAAATGAAATTAAAGCAACAATTTAATTGTGTAACAAACTGCGTCGAAAAAAAATTGAAACAGCACGTCACAGAGACACTAAAAGCACTGATCACAAGAGAGAAAAGAAACAAAACAAGCGCAAGAACACATAACACACTAATAGCAATGGCAACGCCGTATGTATATATGTACATGCATTGATACATATGTATGTATGAACAACAAATACAAATGACTCGCTGGCTGCTGCGACTACTGCTGTTGCTCTCAACATACGAACATACATACACACATACCTACATACATTGCTGTTGTTGCTTCTTCTGCTACTGCTACAGTTGTTGATTTCAATTGCAGAGCCAATATAACGGGTGTATAGTACGAGTATGCTGGAGCCTCATGTGAGAAACTTAACGTAAAATAGCAGTAATTGCTTTTGACGAAAATTTGTCCGCGTGTTAGAGAATCTGTTCGCGTATGTGGGCGCATAGATGTGTGTGCATTTGCACACATAAAAGGCAATATGTATTAAATTGAATGAAAAAAGTAATAGCAAAAGGCAACAACAATAGGCGGCGTTGAATTAAGTAGAGTATAACAACGGGCAGACTGAGTGGCCGCCACACACACACACACACACAACTAGACACACACACACACACACACAACTAGGCACACACATTTTCTACCAAAGCAACAATAGTAGGCAGGCAGGCAGACCGGCAGAGGAACGAACACGACAATAATAATAATAACAACAACAACGACAATTGCGAATTTCCATGACGTTGAGCCGAGAGGCACACACACATAGAGAGAGCACATGACAAGCACAAGACAGCAGCCTCCTCCACATTTTGGTCATTACACCGCACTGCAAGGTTCTATGGATTGTGTAATCAAACCCTAAAGACAAGTCAATTGCAATTGCGAAAGCAAGGACTGGAGACGCTGCAAAAACATTCCTATGTATGTACAAGTATGTATTGTCTAGCTAGCTAGGCACTTTTATGCACAACATAACAACAGCACATTTAGTAAAAACTAAAATTTTATGAAATAAACAAATTAACTCGCTCAGCAATTTTATGTAATGCAAATGCAAAATGCAACTCACGGCCAGCCCCCACAAAACGAAAAGCCAAATAGCCCCAAAAATGAGAAAATAAATAAAACAGAGTGCGCTGCTGTGTGTGTGGTGTGGTGTGTGGTGTGTAGTATGTGCGTGTTGTATGGTGGAAGGTGGAAGGTGGGAAAGTGTGGGGACCAAAGCGAAGCGGAGACGCGAGCAAAACGCAGAATGTAAAAAGAATTTTGCGCTTGCAACTGCAACGACAATTTGTAAAAATCAGACACACGTTTATAGGTTAGGACCGAGTGTTGTGTAAAAGTTGCTGTTAAGTTTTCATCTATGTACTTTACTCTCCAACATATTGCAATTGAAATCGCTTAATAAATCTCATTAAACAGCATTGGATTTATACTTATTAGAAATAGTTTAAACTGCATCGGCGGACGAATTGCGGCGGCTCGAATCGCGTTGGTGACAAACGTGCGCATTCTTTATTTTTTATTTTCTTATTTTTATTTTTGTTGGGTTTTTTGTTGTTGTTTTTTAATATTATTTTTATGATGACTGGAGCAGCGCCAGCGTTGAGTATAATCTATGCAGATTATATATACACATATATGTATAAACATATACATATATTTAAATAGATGTTTGTCGTTTTCATTCCACGCATAATAAAGTTTATTTTTGTCAATTTCTAGTATATATAGTACATACATATATACATAACACACGTATGTACATATGTACGCCTGAATATATATTTATTAAAATATTTTATTTGTTTTTTTTTTCTGGCATTTGCCGAGGAGAGAGAATACAACACAAAATACAAAATTTTGTACACTTTTTGCGCTTGATATTTTATGTAATTTATTAACTTTAGTCAGCAAAAAAGTTGTATGATTTTTGTCTACTTTTTTAAGTGTATCGATTTACGTATAGACGCTGCGTATTACCTTCAATTCAAAACATTTTTCAGCATTTTAATTTATGCAACATATTTTAATTGTCGTTCCAGCTTTTATTTAATTATCGTGTGTTTGAGGGGCGCGACAGAACTGCAATGCTATAGACTTTTTCTTTCAATATTTACATTTAGAAGTTGAGAAAGTTTTTTATTTATTTTATTTTTACAGACGCGCTTTGTATGTTGGTTTAATTTATTGCTTTTGCTTTTTATGTTTGCACAAGTCGGTTGATTGCTGGTTGTTCGGGCAAAGAAAAACAAAAACTGCAAACGGAAAAGGTATTAGGCACGACACGATCGCGACGCTGACTTGGATTTCGAAGACAACGTGCAGAATAATCGGTATTTAATTGAAATTATTGTAGTCTAAAATGTTTGATTGCAACGCAAAAGTTTATTAAAGTCCTAGCGTTTTGTCAACGTTTTTGTTTGGCATAGGAGCCAGAGTTTAAGTAGATGGATGGTGCACGAAAAACACGAGCGCTAGCTAGCGCACTTGCCTGCTCAAACGACGACGTACCAGAGACGAATGAGTGGAATGCCAACGCAGCTGAACGCTTGAAGCTCGCCTGCACGATAAACAGCACAATTGAGAGAGACGTACTCGTACATTAAGAGAGGGCCAAAGAGCGAACGCAATGTTCTGGATGTGGGGGCAAATGCAATTTAACAGGCAGCTAAGAGTAAGCCCCCCAAAACATACTATATTTGTAGTAGTATAAATGCTTGCCGATGTAGTTAGCAGCAGGCTGCTACTATCTGTGGCCTCTCAATTCAGTTGACGCCTGCGCACTGCGCTTGAGTGCTTTTTCACTATCAATTTTATTTTTATTTTATTGAGCATTGAGTGAGCAATACACTACACTCAAATGAGTGGCACAGCGCTGAGATGAGCAATGAAAAAATGGATTCGCAAGCCACACATTATTTATTATTGTGTTTCTCTGTCAAACAAATTGTTGTTTTTTAGATGCTGGGTCACTTTTTGTGCGGATGCTTCTTCAATTGAGAGGCATGCGCTAATTGTTCGCAGTTTTTATTCGATTTTAGTACCGCTGCCCTCTCCCCACTACGCATTGGGAGCAGGCCTAATCGGGCTACAATTGTATAAACAATTATGCAGGCTGATAACGTGATAAGCGGAAAAGCAATTAACGAGCGATTCACAATTGTTGCTTAATCGCCGAGGTTCAATGCAAGCAAATTTTGAACCGACATGACATTTCTTATTTTCGAAGTTTTTCTTCTTCGCTATTGAGGTGTTGTGTCCCAACGCCACAGATTGTGCTACAGAAAAAATATAAAGTAAATACACACATTTATGCGAGACTTACACGGTTCTCGTAAGGATAAATCGATGGGTCGAGGGGCACACAAACGTATAAATACAAATCAGCTATAAAACCACAACACACTTACAGCCAGAACATCTAAGACAGTAAAATATTTACAATATATGAGTATATACATACATATGTACATGTAAAACACATTCGAAAGATATATTGGAGCGACTTATTGGGCTTCTAATTTCCGTAGTGCGGGATGTGCGGGAGTGTGCGCGTGTTTACAGAAATATTTTACAAATATGACGGGGACATACTTTTAGCGCTCATCGCATTTTCCAAACAGATATTCGTTAATTTGGCTATAAAACTAAAACCATTGCGTGATGGGCAACGGAAGAACGGAAAAGAACGCACACACACACACACATACATACACACACAGTCACACACGCAAGCACATACGTATACAGAGGCAAGGAGGCAGGCGGCAAGGACGCGTGTGCCGTTGGCAAGTGAGAGGCACACGAAAAGGCATTTGAAGCTGTTTACGAGCTGCCTTGAAAACGCAATAAAATGCGTTTGTGTGCGTGTGTTTGTAGGTAAGCTTTTTGTTCAAATATATGTACGTATGTATGTATGTATGTATGTATGTATGTATGTATGCATGTGTTTCTCACTTTCGCCCTGCAATTTGAAAAGCACATTTTACGTAACGTAGGCGCTGCGCTGATGAAATTTTGGTTCAGCAGTGCGTCAAAAGGCCGCTCTGTTATTTCATCATTCAGTCAGTCTGGCTGTCAGTCTGTCAGTCAGTCAGTTAGGTTGTCAATTGTGCCCGACAACACACTTTATTGACACATACGAGTACATACACATCTTAAAGTCGGCTTAGTATGCTCTCCTTTTCTTTGTACCGGCTGAATCGTGTCCTTTTTGTTTGGCCTTCTTGAAGCTGAACATTTTGCACGCTCAAATGAAAATCAATGGCCGTCAAATGCAAATACCTTGCCTGCCTGCGTCATCAACGTAAAAGCCAAAGTTTTGAGGACCTTATCGACAGAAACCCAGCAGCAAAGTGTTTGACCACCTTAAAGAAAACAAAAAAGGCCAGGACTTCTGCAAAAGTTCTGCAAGTTAAGACAAAACATGAATAGATAGATTGATGCCTTCAATTTATGCAATTTCGTTGCTCTGGTGACAACAGAAACAATATAGAAACAATAATAGGAAGATCGAAATAACGCTAACTCTATAAATGATGAGTGTTCGACCAAGTAATAACCTGTCGTATTTTCGAATCTGTGGCCTTTCATTCATGATGAAATGATGCTGATGCAGCAACAAATCAATTTTGATCTTTCGCCATATCGTATAAATCAATATATGTATATAGGAATGTCGTATCGATTCCACTCCTGATGCCATTAAAAAATGTTTTTCAGAAACTGAACATATGGCAAGACAAACTAGTGAAAATATTACATCAGTTGTTTTCGTTTCATTTTCATTTAGCTGCAATTCGTACAAATTTGTTAATAATTTGGACCAGTTTTACGGAATCTCTAATGGCAGTCTACGAGCATAGTCATCGCTCATTGCTCTTACTCTGTTTTTGTAACCATTATCGGTCGACAACGCCTGGCGAAGATCATTGAACCGACCCCAATACTGGCATTGCACATTGGCAGGCGATAAGGCGGCTACCTTCTCGGTTCTGTCTGCGAATTGCAGAGCATAAAGTAACAAAACAGCATACGCTAACACATGGCAGTGTTTAAAAATAAACTCAAGATGTGCCAAAAAGTACACAAGACACTGGAAATTTCAACAGTCGCTGCAGAACGAAGCCATTAGCACTACTTCTACAGTCGCTCACTGCTAAGGAAATGTGGCTGTGAATATTTTTGGAACGTACTGGAAAACTCTGTGCCGAAAATCGAATGCAATTCATTTTTAAAAGAAATACATACATATGTACTATATGTAGACAGCTCAACTGTCGAGCTTCCATCAGATTAAAAGCTTGCATAAAGCAACCAAAGAATGACGGACATGTAGACGTGCAGGAAGATGGTCGAGTACGGCATCTACAAAATGATGACCCAAATAATAAATCAGGCAGCTGATTGTTAAACGGCAGCGAGATAAACCGGTCCATATATGTGTATCTAGTATGTTCATATGTCCATGAGTCCAGTATATGCATATTTGTCTTTAGTTATCAATGTTTGTATTAATGGATTGGCGTATTTCTCCTACACACATACTATATGTACATATATGCTAACACATTAAAGTGCTGCATCATGTACGCAGACGAGCCCCCCAAAAAACGAAAATAACAACAACTCTCAGCTAAGCTAAATGGTGAGATATGAGTCAGTCATAGGCCAAAGTCGATATCGATATAAACACACTGGTGATGTTGGTTGATTATGGGAGCAACCACATAAAATAAACAAAAAGTGACAAATGTGCGCAGCCCTAGAGAGTATATGGATATGAATAAATCGAGTGGGGGTGTGTACATGACCAGCATTTGTTGACTGACTTTATATAGAAATTGGCATGTCAGCTGACTTTATATAGAAATTGATGTGTCAACGGGACAGCTATAAAATCGCCTTATAAAGAAATGTGCTTTCAGCAATACAGTATTGGGAGAACTTCAACTTGTGCAATCATATTTTTAATTCAAAAGATTGATTTATAGATTTCTATAATAATTGTACACTCCAAACTTTAGCCTTTTGTCTATATGTGCATAAAATGTTCAAGCCGCGTCCACATGGAATGCATTGAATTGGCAAACTTTTTGCGCAGTTGCTGATACTTAGATCGATCGACAATTTGTCGACAATATTTTCTCGCTAACGCTCATAAAATACATATTTTCGTAAATATTGTACATATTTACGGACATGAACATACACACATATGTATCTAATTACAGTCACTTATTAAAAAAAATAAAAACATTTCATAATAGTGGCGCACAATTGCAGCGCGTTGTTGGTAGCCGATTCGTGCACACAAACACGCCCCTCTTGTTCGTAATTTTCCAAATTATTTGCGAAATGCGCGGAGCGGTGCGGCGCTTGTGAATAAGCCAAAGCTGAGCAAAATCACGTCATCAAGTGGCCGTCGTTACCGCTGTCTATGGAAAGAGTGACACACATAGTAACAACAGCAGTGGCCGGCCAGGTGTAAATACCAAAGACGGGAGCCCCGACAACGACGGCTACGTGCGCCTTGGCCGGTTCGCCAAATTACCGCCGGGCTGGCTGCATAATGAAAATAGAAGCATAAAAACTGAAATAAAAAGAGTGCTGGACAAAGAGAAAGAAGAGAGCACCTAAGAGGACTGACTGATCGGATGGGATCGGATCTGAGACTTGAATGTTCAAATGTATGCCGCCGGCCGGCATCTGGTGGAACTGGTTTCTGAAAACACACACACACACACCAACATGCACCGGTAAACATAATAAAAAGTACACTCATCATCTACTACTCCTCTTCGACGACGCGTCGTCGCGGCGGCGTTGTGTTGGCAAAAATGGTAAATGGCTGTGCAAAAAACGAATGATAAACAAAACACAAATTGCTGGAAGGAGAGCGGGCGACAACATGAACAGAGGGGAGGCCAGACGATGCCAGACGGCATCGGCGTTAGAGAGGAGATGGCAGCGGCAAGCTCTGAAATCAAGTTTCTGTATACAAACAATGCCAGCGAAGCGGCAGAGAACGTTAATGATGACGAGCTATTGAGTGTCGTGTGGCCATGTCTATGTATGTGTGAG
Organism: Scaptodrosophila lebanonensis; assembly: GCF_003285725.1. Taxonomy (NCBI): domain Eukaryota; kingdom Metazoa; phylum Arthropoda; class Insecta; order Diptera; family Drosophilidae; genus Scaptodrosophila; species Scaptodrosophila lebanonensis. Next base: position 2,404,215 of record NW_022060538.1, read on the forward strand.
TGAGTGCGAGTCTGTATGGGTACCGCTCTTGAAGCGTAGCAATCGCACTTCAGGCCTACCGGGTCTGCCCTTACATATACTGTGAGCGCAGGCTACAGAATCAATTCTCTGCGTTTGAGGCTTGAGTGTTTGTGTAGCGCAGTTTCCGCTCTTCGTCTTCATTCAGAAGCTCGTATACACTGTCTGGTTGGCAAACATGGGTATTGCAATGATTTGACAAATTTGTCCAACAATCTCATCGTAGTTAGTTCAAAGTACACATATCTCGCATTTACACGCTTTTCCTAATCAACCATTCCTACTACTTATTTATCTCCACTCACGATTTACGAGCAATTGCAACTGCAATTTGTCTACACTGCCCGCTTGGAAGATTCGCTCCTACTTGTGGTAAACATATTATAAAATAAAAGTGTTTTTATAATACACATTTACAGATATCTGAATACCTGGTATCTATCTGATACCCACACTTTCGGTTTTACTATCTGAAAATGCTGTAGTAATTTATTCTTAAATTAACCATACAAATAATTAAATTGCTTTGAAACTCAGAAAAAATCAAAATATATGAATATATAAGGTGTTTTCCAAAGTAAACAGGACTTTTTCAGTCTAGCGCCTCCTGGTGGCGCTATCTATATGTCGACTGGTGCGTTAGAATCTGCTATCTTTATCGATTGTCCAGTGGGAATTTCATGACATTTCATCGATTGGAAGTGAAGTTATTGCGTTTTAAGTGTCAGTATGTTTGTGTAAACAGGACTTTTTCAGTCTAGCGCCTCCTGGTGGCGCTATCTATATGTCGACTGGTGCGTTAGAATCTGCTATCTTTATCGATTGTCCAGTGAGAATTTCATGACATTTCATCGATTGGAAGTGAAGTTATTGCGTTTAAGTGTCAGTATGTTTGTGTAGTGCGAAATGTTGTGTTGTGCGAAAATGAGCTTGGAACAAAGAGCCAACATTAAATTTTGTTTTAAAATTGGTAAAACTTTTACCGAAACGTTTCAATTGATGGAACAAGTTTATGGCGATGATTGCCTATCCCGTAGCAGAGTGCACGTTTTCAAAGTGGTCGTGAGGACATAAATGATGATCCACATGTGGGCCAATCAAAATTCTTGATCAACGAAAAATCCATCGAAAATGTGCGTGAATTCATCAAAAATCAGCCGAAATCATCATTTAAATTGATGGAAATGGAATTGAACATCTGCAAAACATCGATTTGACCGAACATTTGGGCTTACGAAAGGTTTGTGCACGGTTTGTTCCGCACAAATTGACTGACGACCAAAAATTGCTCAAAATCGTCTCATCGATCGACGCTTGTGACCTATTATTTGACCAAAAATCACATTTTAACCATTAACCACTCGCCGTATTCACCTGATATGGCACCGTGTGACTTCTACCTTTTCGGAAAAATGCATTTGCCCATGAAAGGAAAGCGTTATGTAGACGTAGAGGCCATTTAAAAGGCTTGCACCGGCATACTGGCGGCCATACCGGCCAACGAGCTAAAACACTTGTTCGACATGCTTTTGGATCGTGCAAAAAGCTGTATTGAAGCAGAAGAAGACTATTTTGAATAAAATAAATTGATTTTGCCGAAAAAACCATTTGTTCTGTTTTTTTTTTTTTAAATCCTGTTTACTTTGGAACACACCTTGTACAAATAAAAAATACAAAAAAAAAAATCTGCAGATTTCTCAACCCCTGTTTGAAAATTGAAACCAACTATAAGCACTTACGAGCATATACTATATAATCCAATTTGAATGAAGGCACGATCTATCTATTTCTGCTCAACAGTGTTTGGTTAAACAGGTGCTTGTTGTTTTTTATTTTGTTGTTGTTGTCATTGTTGTATTGGTGTTGCCATTAAGTGTCGAAGTCAAACAAGTAAACACAATCACAATCACAGCTCGTCTTAAAAGGTTGACAACATTTCAATAGTCAGTTAGTCAGTCAGCCAGCCAGTGAGGCTATTATATATCATTTTTTGTTTACCAAAACAACAACAAAGCATCTCCGCTCCGACGTCCTGCTGTTTGTGTGCGACTCTATCGCCAAGTTGTATCTTTATTTATCTCGACAACAACACCAACAAGAGGTAGACAAACAAAGTTTGACAGGAGAGCATAAACAAACGTATCGCGAAATTCTGAGACTTTGGGAAGCAGTGATGATTTTTAGCACTGGAATATGCTATATATTTGAGAATGTCGAGTGTGTTTTCATGGCTGGTGGATGTGTAAACATAATAATAATATCATCGAGTATAGTCTGCCCATTCATCTGTTGCCAGCTATTGTTCATCAAAATCTTCTCACATTCAACTTGATGGCGTATAATGTCAACATATAGTACATTTTTCCAAAATAACACAACATTCCTAATTAATTTGGAATCTGTTTTTTATGCGGCGCTAGTTGTTTTGTTCTCTAATTTCAACAAATTAGTGTCATAATGAAATGCTTAATTAAAAAAATAAGCAGCAGCAGCATAACAACAACAAACAACTGACACGCAACAGCAAAACAAAAACAAAAAACAACCAACACTTTATTCTAAAAAGTGGTTGTGTTTTTGTGGCATGATTGATGGGCACTGATGAAAACGAAATATGTATTAATAAAAAGCTACAATGAAATTGAAATAAGTACAGGAAATTGGCGTCATCATCGAACCACCCACAGGGCACGAGCCCAGCCAGAACCGACCGACAAGGCCAACCAATACTAAAGTCATCCAACGGGCAAGTCCATCGATTGAGTTTGCTGGCTCTAGTTGTTTATTGTTTTTGTTGCTGTTGTTGTTGTTTGCATTGTGGCCTTTGCGTTTCATTTGGCTTTTGGAAATATGAATTAATATTAAATTTGTGCTATTTGCACAGCAAGCAACCAGCCACATTTCAGCTCAATTGCTTACGTTTTTTGGTTTTTTGGTCAACAAGCCAGCAACAACAACTACGACAACAACAATATCGACAACTACAACATAAGCAGCACCTTCAAATAGCGACTAATTTAATGCGTGCTACCACACAGCCGCTGTCTAACAAAAAAAATGTCTCGCAAAACAGTCCAAAAATAATGACCAGCCAGCACGCGATGGCCAAAAAGCCACGCCAGCCCCACCTTGTCCGGCCCCGCGTCTAAACAACTAACCATCGAACCACCAGTAAGACAGTCCGTCTGCCAGTCAGTTAGTCAATCAGTCAGCCAGTGGAGCGTTGCACCAAATTTAAAACCTGAGGCCACGCTTGGACGCTTGTACTAAATGCCAAAAATCGAAACGAAAAGCGAAAATCGGCCGAGTTCTATCAGTTACGGGTATCGCCAATGTTGACTTTGAAGAATGCGGCAGACTACAGACGACAGGATCCAATAGGCCGCGTCCTTCAAAGACTATAGCATACTAACAGGCTGGCACGCGATTTCAGACAATGACATAAACATTTAATGGTCGCGCGCAAGCAAATAAATAAAAGGTCCTTGTGTTAGCGATGAATTAAAGTCCCAAGACTAGAAGAATACGATTGGTACGTTTTGCCTTTGCCAATAAAAACATTACCCAATGACTTCTTCAATAAAATGGATACCTAAAATAAAAATGTCAATTACGTTTTTCATAGCCTCTATTCAATGCTAGCTTATTTGCGTTTAAAGCCAGCCTTCATGTTTGCTGGAATTAAAAAAAAAAAGTTTGCTTTTCAACTTCACCAATTGCTGGGTTTTTTAATACTCGCAAAAAAAAAAAACAGCCCTAAAACAAACAATAGGAAATGGCAAAAAGTTAATATGCCTGCCATTTGCTACAAAACCGAAAAATGCCCAAGACAATAGTAAGCCAAAAACAATCGCAAAAAGAGGGGCGAAAAGAAGGGGCCCTGCAAGAGGCAAGCGGTGGGTCCTGGACAAATGATTGGGGCGTCGTTCCATCATTTGGCCGATGGCCACGGACACGGACACGGACATGGACACCACATGGATCAGAAGTCGCTCAAGAACATGTGTCTCCTCAATGGGCCGACTTTTTTCGAACGTTGTCGTTTGATTTTGATTTGATTTACGCTTAGCTTGTGTGACAAATAAGGCTGCAAAAGCTGCAGGCAGATTTCTCCCAAGTCATGTGAGAACATCTACGACCATTTAGTTTCATTTTCGATTCCGAAAAACGCCCACGCAGTGTGCGCCAACAAAATTAGCCCACGTGCTCAGCTTTTTGGATGCATGTGACTCTCTGTTATTAGAATTTTTGTTTTCGGCACCGCTGGAAATTTTCGTGCCACGCGCGAATGACTCGCACCCTCTCTCTCTATCTCATTTTTCTCGGTCGCGGAAATAAAATTTCATCATCAACAACAACAGCAACAGCAGCACCACCATTAACATCAATCTACACACCACACAGAGACAACAAATTCATGTGACTAAAGTATAGAAATATAAAAAAATTTAGCTATAAAATATTCTTCGGCTGTGCCAAAGCTATGGGCCCTGCACCGTTTCTGTTCTTAAGAGATTGTTTTACTTCCCGATATTCCTGCGTATATAATATATCTAAGACTAAATCGACTCTTTGCATTATATCCATTAAGAATACTTATATATGTATTTGCACTCATCTAACTATGGCTGCTACTTTTCGGGGTATACCTCTCCGTCTATCTCCCTTCAATATTCAATAGTCTCGTAGCAAGACCAATAGACCCCACCACCAAAGTGAAGAGTGCAGAAAGAACACGGAAACAAACTTACAAACACACAACAAATATATATATAGTCAAGTAGGTATGTACTCATAAAAATGAAATTAAAACAAGATAGAACGCTACAGTCGAGCAAGCCCGACAGTAAAATAGCCTGTACTCTCCACAAAAAAAGAAAAATTAAAAAAAAAAATTTTTAAAAAAAATTAAATTATTAAAAAAAATTAATGAATTAATTAATTAAATTAAATTAGAATATATGTTTATGTTTAGTTTTAACAGCATACATTTACATCACGTACCTATGCGTGTTTATATGCGTGTATGTATGCAGCACAAAGTTGAACCAAAGCATCAACAACAACAACAGCTGCGGGCAGCGCTGCCGACAGAGGCAGCGCATGAGCAGCGATTTTACTTATGGCTATAACTTTCTTCAGAATTTACCTATCATGATGAAATTTGGCACACGGACACATTAGTACTAACTGGATGTACCTACCAAAATTGATTTCAAAATTCCGAGAATTACGGAAGTTATAAGAAAAAACACGAATTGCGGGGGAGTGGGGGGGTGCATCGAAAAAAAACTCAAACTCGTACTTTCTCGGTCTTAGGAGAATATGGAAACCAAGTTTGGTTATTCTAGCTCTTATACTTTCTGAGATCCTTGCGTTCATACGGACAGACGGACAGACAGACGGACAGACGGACGGACGGACAAGGCTATATCGACTCGGCTTCTCATCCTGATCAATAATATATATACTTTGTGGGGTCTACCACGCCTCCTTCTGTGTGTTACATACATGCGCACAAAACTAGTATAGCCTTTCACCCTTTGGGTACAGGCTATAATAAACGCGACAAAAAACGATGCCTAATTCTTTTCTATGCATAGGTGGGTATGTATTTATTAGTGTATAGTATATTTTTGTCTTTTGGTTTTTTGTAAACAAGTTTTTTCCATTTTATTGAGCAAGATGAAAATATGGAAGCTGAATTTATGCTCGCACACTATTTGTGATCACAGAAAAGTGGTGGAAAAGTGGTAGGCAGTCAGCAGAGGAGATGGTCCAAGATTTATGCGTTATTTGTCAGCCTGCGATTTCATTCGCCTAATGCTTAACACAAAATTATCATTAATACGAATGCCTAAAATAAAATTATCTAAATCTCCTGATATTTATTTCGATGTCGCCAGATACGTTTTTCACCGATTTGTTCGGCATAAAAAGTGTCCCTGGACACAAGAGGCCTTGGCATTGGTCCAGCCAGCACACGTAGGCGTGGCAGGGGAATGGATAGTGCTTCGAAGTTAGTTGATAGCCCATGTTAATGGTTCGATTGAGCAGAGTCAACCTTTTCTTCCACTTGTTTACTGTTTGGCTACTGTTTGTTTTCCCCTCTCCCTTCCCCAACATACACGGTTATTTTTCTAGTTGTCACTGCTGTTTGTTGTCTTCCTATTGTAGTGTGTGTGTGTCTATGGCAGCTTATGTAAACTTTTGAGACAAACAAGAGTCGCCACAAACGAAACGTCGCCCGACTTAGCTTTATGCACAGTTTGCGTGTTGGTGGTCTTTATATTTAAGTATATACTATATAGTGTACTATTTGACGTAAAGTTTGTCTGTCGATGTGTCTGCCTGTCGCACGCATTTCCATTTTAATAGCTTTATACCAGAGCTTGCCTGGCGCTATTCGCAATTACTACAGAAAGTTGCCTCGAAGCAGCTTTGGCAACTATTTGTCTGTATTTGCGCCTGAAATTATGCAATGCCAAATGTTTGTGCGCGATAACAGGCAGGACTCTAAAGAAAAACAGTAGATAGACAAGCACGCACACGCACATAAAATCTTGCTGTGGCATTAAAAAATAGACCAACAAACTTGTGGCCGAAAATCCAATTAAATTGAGAAGAAGAAACGGAAGGGAATAAAAAGGGATAATGCGCCAAATTGCGGGAGAAATGAAACGAAAGCAGGCTGAACACAAGAGCAAACTTGGGTCTGAAATCAAAACGGCAGAAACACAAAAATCATGTATGGCTGCTGCCAGACAAAGGATATGGAATTGAGAAGAAGAAAAAGTGTTGGTTGTTGCGCTACCTGCGTCCTGGTCAGCAAATTAAATTTAAGTCGTTTCGAAATGGCCTACGGAAGCGGCAATGGCAGCAAACGTGGAAAGATAAATGAAATTTCCGTTTGCTTTAAATGGCGCCATCCACTGCACGTTTTAGAACACACTGCATGCTTAAAGAGTTCCAACACTTGCGCAAAGTACCGCAACTTTTGGTAATAAAATGCCGATACCATCATGGCTCGCACCTGCTGTTACTGCTGCTGTCGGAGTCGCAGTCGCTGCCTCTGTCGTTTACGCTCAGCTGTTTCTGCTGGAGCCACAAAGCAAAACTTGTTACCCAGTCCCCGGGCGGCAGAGTGAAAAAAAAAAACACTCAAACAAAGCAACTCGCTCAATAACGCCGGCCTACTTTTAGGCTCAAAAGCGTCGCAGAGGCCTACGAGAGTGATTGTGAAGCTCTTCGCGCTCTTCGAGCATGCGGCCTAGGCAAGACCTTGAACTCGAATTCTTTTGCTTTCGCTTTCAATTTCGTGCGCCTTGCTGCGTATTACAACATCCAACCAACAAGCAGGAACACTTATGTAATCCTCGTCACGGCTGCAAAGAGCGGAAGCGAAGGACGACACCAACACGGACACCGACACGGACGGTGACGTCGCTCTGCAGCCAGCTTTAGGCTCTGCGGCCGCTCAAATGGCATGGAAAATGAGTAAAACTTTCACTTTCAGCAGTCACTGACATCGCTTGCCTCTCTCCCCTCCCCACACACACACACCCTTACGAATGGCCCGTGCTGTTCGTTTCCTGTTTTGTTCTTTCAGACTGGCAGGCGTTACACATTTCTGTTATAGAGAAAAAGTCTCAAAAATACAACGCAATATTTGCTTAAAGGCGGCCCAAAACATATGATTGTGTTTTTTTTGTTTTCCCTTCTGTCGCTAAATCGAACCGAAGCAAAGCGAGGCGCAATAAAAACCTGGGCGAGCAAACATATCAATTTTATAAATGGGTTCTTGGGCAGGGTCAGTAGCGCTGATATTTGATTCCTCTGTGCTGTGTTTCTTTTATTTTTTCTTTTCTGTATATGACCACAAATAATTGCCCGCTGCAGTTGATGAGCTGTAAAGATATGTATTTAGATATCACATAAGAGCCCTTTCTTGGACAATCATTGGTTTTACAAAAGACCTAAAATTATATTCACAATTGTCGCTGCATAAGCAACCTTCTCAACACCTGCCACTTCCGCTTTTTGTGGCATCTGTATTTATAGCCGCACTTACTGAAAGGCTACCAGGACTGTTTCTCTTTTTTTCATTTTTGGGGCCACACGCCTAAAAATATGCCGAACAAAGCATTTACGAGAATGGAAGGGGGAGGTACTCGTATAATCGAGAGCGATAGGGAGAGAGAGCGACAACTGCGAAATCTCGACGCGTGGTGACGTGGCAAAAAAAAGCGGCCCATTTCGCAGCCAAGCGGATTGAGTGATAAAGACAGGCGCTAGTTGGGGGCAGAACAGGACAGGGCGGGGCGTATATATAAATAATGCTGATGGTTATTGTTGACGTAAATTTGCTTCGCCTTTTTTTCCTTAGGAGGAGCAACTTTAAACAAACAAACAAAAAATTAGATATACTTGTACAAGTATATATATAGTATATTACATGAAAGGGACCAACCGGCGAAAATGGCGCAATAGAATTTGCAAGCCGACGTAATTGGAAAAAGTAAGTGAGGGCCAGGAGCAAAAAGCCGGTGGAAAGGAACAGGTAAACACACGTACACACACACATACACATACAGGCAGGAAATACAAACGACATACGCATTCACAGACTTCCGCCTTGGCAACCCAGAAAATCGAGCACTGAAGGCCAAGACCAAGTGGTTGGCTGCCCCGCTGCGAGCTGTCGCATCAATGCCCACAATTTGGCTGCCTTATAGCTTTTACCTTGCGCGTGGAGTCCTTTTGTTGTTGCTGTTGCTGTTGCTGTTGTTGTTGCGTTAAGTGTCAATTACATTGACGTTTATTCAAATATGCGAGGCAGGCTGCGCAGGATATTTGACATTAGTAGGCATTTTAATATAAAAAGGGAGCTGCTGCAAAGCAGTGCGGGCTGCAAGATGCCAAAGAAGCAACGCCATGTGCGTGCTAGTGCGCTGTATCCTTGAGTTCCACTCTGCCCGGGCTGCGTGTGAAAACATCTTCAACTTTTCCACTTTGTGATTTGAGGATTTTTTGATTTTATTGTGCGTAACAGAGAACGTTTTGCCATTTGCCGACGACATGTTAATACTATACGTTGTGTCGAAGAAAGAGGGGGTGGTGTAGCATCATAAGATTTTAAGACAAGACCTTTTAATAGAATTAACAACTACAAGTGCTTGGGCCTTGCAAGTCGCTGAACTTTGCTCTCAAGCTGCCCATTTAACAAAAATCTGACTAAAGTTGTTTTGAATAGATTTTGGATTAGAAGAGAAAACAGAAATGCCTTTCACTGTATATTTATTTTAACACCTAAGAGTAAGCCACACTTGAAAGTAAGATTCTGGAATGAAGCAAAAGCCAAACAGTTGTTAACATTCTTTAAGTTGAAGGATAGATATACACACGATATCTGCCATCTCTAGGCACTTATGTATAAACACAAGCGCGCATATTTTATGTAGTCGAATATTCAAGCTTATTTGTTTTACGTTTCTAAAACGTACGACCAACAAATTTTATGCCAAACATAAAAACGTTTTGATGTATGCATTCATCGCTTTATGGCCAGGATGCCGCCGCCTTTGAAGTCCTACTCGTATTGTTGTATGCGCGCTATCACCAGCAGCAACAAGCCAATCAAAATGCAATTTCCAGCCACCATAATTCTTAAGCAGCGCTGAATCTTAGGAAGAAATCCCACTGGACGGACGAATCATGTTGCTCGAGCACATCCACGTTTTACGACGCATGTCAGAGCGAGCGAATTTTTCGACAGGTCGACGGTTGACGGTTGATTGGCAATGGTTGGGGCTTAAGCGAGAGCCAACGAGCCAGCCAGCCAGCCAGCCAGTCAGCCAGCATGTCGGCTACATTAAAAATTTGGCCAGCATTACGAATATATGCTGCTCTTCAAATAATGCAGATGCAAACAACTTGATTTTGATTTAGACGACACGCACATGTGACGTAGCCGCGGGCTATGAATTTCTCATCTAGTCTGTATCTTGCACCAAGCCAACGTAACCTGCCAGTCGGTGTGGTGTCAAAGTTATTTAATGGCAGACTCGGCTCTCTGAGTGTCAGCCTGTCACTTGTGTGCCAAAAAGTTACATCGCGTCACATTGTCAACAACTTCATCAAAACAGAATCAGCTGCGCAACTGATAAGCAAATATTTTACTACCAGCGACTTGTTCCTTGTTTTCTCCCCATTGGGGTCGCCTAAAAGGCTGCTATATTATGCGTGCGTAAGCGTGTGTGTTCCTCTCTCTTTTCTATTTTTCCGGCTTTCTCCACTGTTTCGACCGAACGCACACACATAAAAGCACGTGCCACAAATTAAATTCCAGAAGCAACGAATGCCTACTTCTAGGCTGCCATGCGAGGTCTCCTGACAGCGGCATAAATCCTCGTCTCTGTTACGGACTGCCTGCGACGCTCGAGAACGTGCCGTGCGTTTACAAGCTGTTGGCGAAAATAAAACTTGAAAACTAGAGGTTGAAGCTCCACTGCGTAAGTAAGAGAGCGCGACACGCAGAATACTAGAAATTTAGCCCGACAAAAGAGAATAATAGACAGAGAAGAGTAGTGAGAGAGGAAGGCGAACCTTCGGCTAATGTGCTACAGCAATTTGGGGCATCTCTAGAGACCAGGGACGCAACGACCGGTACAAAGGCACTAAATGTCTAAACTATTGATCGTTTTATGTGATCGAACTGAGAGATAGAAACGATGGTGGTTGGTATAGAAAAGTATTCTATGTAACATACAAAAATGTTGTAGAAATAAGAATAAATGAAAAGCCGTTGAAATACGTTTTTTTTGCTGGCAAATATACGGATTGGTTAGAAAGCTTGCGGTATTTGTTTCAATGGAAGTCTATTTTGAAGCATTTTTACTGCGTGATGAATACGTCTTACAAATATTTATTTATTTATTTATAAACCTTATCCTTGCGTAACAGGTATCAGATAACATTTAAGTTATTATGATGGTCAGCACATATTTATTATCAAATTTAATTTAATTTAATTACAAATTTCTTATAGTTTTATTTGACATTAAGATTATTTTCGCTTTCTTCTTTTTTTCATGTTTTATTTGTGTGAGTTATATCATTGCAGACGTTATGAATTATTTCACAGCTGATACGCTTTGATTTTTAATTGCCTTTGGTGAGCATTCAATGCCTTCCCAGCAAAAATAGCAATAGCAATGTACACATGCAAGTATAAGTAAGTGTGGATATTTATAATCAATTCAATGTACAAGCTCTCCCAATTCATTGAAGAGCGCGCGTCAACGAGCTTTCGTCCCATCTAGCATTGTTAACAGTTAATTATTGTGACGTCAGCACTCGAAAATGTCGAAGCTCTCGTACGGTGTCGGAAGTAAATAAACTTTTGCTACATCTGCCGCAGCAATGTAGCCTGAAATTTGATTTTTCCACCGACTGCTGCTTTTGTTGTTGTCGTTGTTGTTGTTTGCACACATTTACATAATAAATTGGCTGAAATGTTTGTGGGGGCGATTGTTGGTTGGCAAGTATGTACGTATTTGATGCTCTTCCAAAGGCTTTACAGGACTAGTAGACGAGGATCTAACAACGGTCTCAATTGGCGACAGGCGCCAGTACAGTCGACATACGCTCGTACGTCCGTTTGATTTTAAACCGAAATAAGCAGCAAGTTATGAGCTTTAATATATATGTAAGTATGTGCATGGGCATGTATCCGTATCGACAACGTGACTAGATAGACTAACTAGGCCGCGGCCTGTGGCAGGACATTTTGTTGCTCATTTCGAAAGTTCGTAAATTATAGGCCGAGTGTGGACACGCCTTACAAACAGACACACACACACAGCGAGGCGCACATCAACAGCCGTTAGGTAATTGTGTGGCCATAAATCTAGAGGTTGCCTTGGCCACCATGTACTATACCTAGCTCAGCTTATTGTGATGATCCCTGCCGCAATTTAACGCCTGCTTAAACGTGGCACATTCCCGGGGCTATCAAATTAAAGAGACACGAACATCCATACGCATTCCTTTTGATGCACGTATTTATGTGCGGAAAAAAGAATCGATTGAATTGAAAAACTCACAAAACACAAAAGTAGAGGCACATCACAAAAAAAAAAAAAAAAACATAAATCCTCGTATGTATGGTATATACGTGTATATACAAGGTAATTAAGGTCAATGCTATGTTGTTGTCCTGCGCTAGGCCACCTTAACTTTTTCCATTTGGCTTTGTGCAAACTTATCACTTGGAAGGAATCAAGTAACGCTCAAACACACACCCACACCTCCACACACACGCACAAACACAAAAGCTTGCGGCGGACGATTGAAAACGTGCCACTACGCAGATATCACCAGCGATAAAAATTCAAATTGCGCAAATAAAAACCCGAAAAAGTTTTCCCTTTTTCTATCAATTTTGCTGCCAAGTGCCAATGTTGGCAATTGTGCAATGAAGCAACGATGGCTTCGTCCTGGACCGCAGCAGATGCTGGGGACAAAGGCGTGCGGCGAACGATTGGCTGCTCGTTCGAACTGCCCGATAAATCATAGACGAAACCGTCCCACCCACGACCACACTCGCACGCCCACACACACGCTCATATCTTGCTTAAGCTGACCACTGATAAAGAGGAAGAAAAAGCATTTCGCCAAAGTTGCGCATACGCCATGTTGTACGGATAGATGTGTGGCTCATACATTTCTATCAAATATTTATGCGTTGCTATAAGTTTTGCCCAAACTTTGATGCTGTCCTTTTGAAAAGGTCACCGCCCCTTGCATAATTAACGAAATTCCTATGATTCGAAGCTGGCAGAAAACTTTAATTCAATTAAAATTAGCTCAGCAATTTTTAGGAAAAAGAAACTCGAAAGCTTTTCACTTCGTTTATAGCAGCCGCTTAAAGCGGTATAAGATAATTAATCGCCATTTTATTATTGTCTCAAATATGCAATACTTTTTGTCGACGACACCAACAATTGCCTGCAACTTCAACTTCTCCTGCTCGTTTGCTTAATTTATTGTTTTAATTTTTAGTCCCTGTACCAGCCACAGAATGGCAGCCCGAAAGCAGCAGGCAATGCCAACAACACGATAAGAACACGGCTTGTTGTAACTTTTGGCCAAAGTGTTGGGAACTCGTGTAAATTCCATTAATGCTAAAAAGTTTTTCAGTCTGCAAAGCTCTGGGGCCATAAGCAAAGCCTAATTCAAGGCTGCCAAAATGAATCAACATAACAATAGCGCATGAAGTGTTAGAGCAACAACGAAGCTATGTGCCCTTCTCTTGTACAACAAATTCGTTACGTAAGTAATAAACAACATTTTCTGAAGTTTTTCAAATAAAAATGATGGATCAAAGTGGAAATGCGATTCCAAAGGCGACAAAGTTGACCAAATGAGGACAGAACTAACTTAATACTAATCCCAAAAATGTCCCGTTTGCACATATGAATATCAAATTCGTGTTATAAATCATATCTGCTAAGAAAAGTATTCTCCAGAATGCTGAGAAATTCACGCTATTTTCATAAATAGTTATTGATATACGAGCTATCATGTCTACTGTTGAACAAATTGGAGCTTTCTTTTGTAACAAATAAAATCGTGATTTTTGGATCAATAATTAAAGATTCCATGATTTATGGCGCTCTACCTTCATCTCACTTGAATGATACAGACAGCTGTGCATTGCTATAGCGGTTCGTGATGATACCTTCCAATCACATTCACCATCTACCGCTTCATTTCAAGTGTAGGGTATAAAAGGGATGAATGGCATTTTCAGTATGTAATTAAATCGGTGCCTGCCTGCCAGCCAGCCAGTCAGCCCGAAATTATGCAACACGCGCAATAAAAATGCAAATTTTTCAGCCACACAATAAAACGAAGCAATGTTAATTAGCAGCGTCTCTGCAAGAGCAATACATGTTTATAAGCTGAAAATAGGATTTAAGAAGATTTTAAAGGCTCTACCCATTGTCTAATAGTTGACTGTCAAATCACATTTTTAATTATTGTTGGGCAACAACGTAAGGACAAGGACAAGACTCGTATGTTTATTTTCACGTTACATTTAAGCTAAATAATAAATACCTAAGAGTTGCGGTAATTACGTATTAAATACTTATGGTGCCTTGATTTCGCCTCCTATTTGTGTCAACTATGCACGAAAAGCAGAGCAAGTTAGCCGAGGGAAACAAACAATTTGGCTGCCAAAATAATGCCAAACTCATTAGCACAAAGAGAAGAAGCAAAGGCCAGGCCATTAACATAACGACCATATGAGTAGCCCAACCAGCCAGCCAGGCACAAAATGTTCGCAACATTTCACCAACAATTAATAGTGATAGTGATGGTAAAAACAAAACACAGCCGAACAAAACAGAATAAAATAAAACACATGCAATTTAATTCGATTTGATTTGATTTGATTTCATTACATTACATGCTCAAAACATCAAATAGAATCGGAGCAGAGCGTTTCTGCTTATAATGGGCCGTAATATTCTGGTAGTTAACCCGCACTTAACCTGCCAACGGCCAAGTGAATAGAAAAATAAAGCAATGGGAAAGGAACGCAATCAAAATAAACAAATTTGCCAAAGAAAATTATTTGACTATGATGTGCGAGTTGTTGGCAACGCGACGAACCTATGTTGAATTGTGTATGTTTGTAATTTTATTTTTGAATTACGAAAACAAAAAGGAAAACGCAATTACAACGACAACAAGCACAAGCTGAGCGCAGGCACAATAAATTTATTGTCATTTCAGTGCAAACGACTGAAATGAGTTAAATAAAAGCAGCACTTGTGAGTGAGTCTCATGCTCTCACATTTCATCTATCCCTCTCTCTCTCTCTCCCACACACCCAAAACGGTTTATACACTCAGAAAACACCTAACAATTGGGAAAAATGTGAACAAAGTGTTACCCAATTCTTAAGCAGAATTTCTGAATAATTGTAGCTGGTTTCGAAATCTAGATGCGAATCTTCTATGTTGCCGATTTTATGTACAATGATAATATTTAAATCTGATGTCAAATGGTGTTCTAACGAATTAAGAGCTCTTGATGTTGAGTCCACCTTTTAAAATTCCATGAAAAATACGGATATGGTAAAGGCTTTGGATTTTATATGGGAAACTAGTACAGACAATTTACGTTAAGGATCCTAATTAAAAGAGTTCAATCAAGGGAGAACGTTGCAGCAGAACCAAACCGATAGTGATATATCCTGCACCCAAAAATAGTCATGTTTTATATGCGTTGTTGTAATAGCAGAAAAACAAGAAAAAGAGGAGCGTTCCATTTTGGTGATAAAATTCATTCGCCGATTTTCATGAAATTAAAAACAGTTTAGAGATTTACATATAATTTATGTATGGAAAGTTAAGTTTATGCAGCGGAAGGTGGGGGGATAGAAAAGAAAGACAGAAAACTAAAATAAACTTGTATTGCATCGAGACTAGAAGAGTCTACAGGGTGCGCCATCTTTTATGTCGGTATGTAAACATTGAATATCTTTGAAAAAAAACAAGTAAAAAAGCTAAAGTCGGGTGTCCCGACTTTGAAATACTCTGTACATATGTTTACAATAATTATAGAAAATAAAAAAAAAAATAAATAAAAAAAAATTGGATCGATTTTACCTCTCTCGGTATTCGAACTCACGTAAAGGGTGTATAATTGCACATTTACATAGCAATTGCGTCTGTGTGAGTGTATGTATGCCTATGCGCATCAATTCGTGTCTGTGTAAGCATTTTCGCAGTCAACCAAACAGCAACATCAACAACAGCCGCGGGCAGCGTTTGAGCAGCGCTGCTGCAGCAAATATATTTATGGCTATAACTTCTTGGTAAATCGGTCTATCATAATGAAATTTGGCATACGGACACATAATAACTAACTGGGGGTATTTGCAAAATTTTAGTTCGAAATTCCAAGAATTACGGGAGTTAGAGAAAATCGCATTTGCGGTGGAGAGGGGGGAGGGAGGGAAATTCCAAAATATACATTTTCTGCGTATTCACACAAGGCATCTTGGACTAAAATTTGGTGTACCTAGGTCTTATAGTCTCCGAGATATAGGCGATTATACGAATGGAAAATCGGGAAAACCCCCATAGGGGGGAAGTGGGGGGGAAAATCAAAAAAATAAAACAAACTCGTATAGAATACACACATAACGCATCTTTGTGGAAAATTTGGTGTCTCTATCTCTTATAGTCTCTGAGATCCAGGTGTTCATACGGACGGACAGACGGACAGACGGACAGACAGACAGACAGGGCTAGATCGACTCGTCTTGTCACGCTGATCAATAATATATATACTTTGTGGGGTCTGCCACGCCTCCTTCTGCCTGTTACATTTTTCAGCTCCCGCAAACCTAATATACTCTTGTACATTTCATGTACAGAGTATAACAACCGATTTTCAAGTATGAGATATTTTTATTTGATTTGGTTCTGTACAATTTCTTGAACTGAGGTTTTCAACACTGGTCTACTCAAGTCAATCGGTTCACTATTGACAAAGTTATTCAATATTTACATACCGACATAAAAGATGTATATGTATACCGAATTTGTTCAATATGGACAAAGCCATTTGCAAAACCAAGACGTTCATACAGACGGATGTTTTGTTTCATTATGCAGATTATGAATTTAAATACTTTACAGGGACGAAGATGTTCCTTCTGAATAGAACATTCATTGAATAAACTTAAAACACCTTATTACCCTTCGTGTAGAGCGTATAAAAGGAGCTAATTGCAGGGAAACATTGCCCTACTAGACTATGTATATTACGCGGTGGATATTTAGTGATAGATATGGATATGGTAAAGGCTTTTATCAATGACAAAATCGCGATCGACTCTGATTTGTTTCCTGAAGAAGAACACCTATTTACGTACTATATATACTAATATACATTTTCTAGAATGTTACAATAATGAATCTGAATTCTTAATACATATAATGCATTAGGAATTTCTCGGAGTGTGCCAGCTATTGTGGATGTGCGACTGAGCGATTACACAATCGATTTGTAGAAAAGAAAAAAACACAACAAAAAATTAGTTGTAAAATTGAACAATTGAATTTACTTGATTGAGACAACAATCAAGAGGAGGGTTATTGACGAAGAGAGGGACAGAGAAGGAGGGAGAAGACGGTAGAGTGTGCATGGGGTACGAGTATGTGAGGGAGGGTGCATCACATGTTATAAATGCAAATTGTTGACGTTAATTTGTATCGCTCGGCTGCGTGGGCGGGGTGTGGGGGGATGCTACTAATTGGAGGGACAGCCACAGAGAGAAGGGCAGGCCAGGCCAAAGTGAAAGTGTTGACAACAATGAAAATAATGTTGGTAATGATGCTGATGATGGGGATGATGATTAAACCGACTGATGCTGGGCGCAAATGAATTAAATTGTATTAAAATGCATTCAATCGTGCCAGCGAGCAACAAAAAGTAGAGTGAGGCGGCGCCAGCACGCGGGGTAGCCTGTGGGAATTACTTGACACGCATACAAACAAGCATACACACTTTCTCAAACACATCGAGAAGACGAGTGAGAATCGGCTGCCACAACAGAGCGAATTAAAAATGAATTGTCGAATGCTGATGACGACAACAATAACCACGAACCTGCGAACACATTCATTTTTCGGGTTTGTTTGACAATCACGCAAGCGTAAAGTTAATGCTCTTTTTTTCCGTTTTGTTTTTGTTATTGATTGTTATGTAATAAAGAATGAGAAATATGCACCCAATTGACACAAAACTCGAAGCGAAGCTCAAATATTTGCTCATATTTAGTTGAATATTTCAAAGATAAATATTATATACATTTGTTGTACTTACGGTTCAGCTGAAAAAGATGGGAATATGTTGGGAAGGAAAAGAGGAGGAGTAGGGAGTAGAGCATAACCATCATATTTAGAAGGCCGCCAAGCATTGAACAATTGACGCAGGCTAAAGGGCAAAGGTGCTCGACGCTACGGCGTTACACAAAATTGTCTATAAAGCTAGAAATATTTCAGTGTCTTGTCTTATTTTGTTTTTGTTTTTTACGCCGAACTTTTAATAGCTAATTTATTTATGCGTCGCTGGCGACGCTCCTCTGGTCGGCTCGTAAAAAAGCAGCACAGCACGAGCCTTTAAGGGCAACGCGTGGGCCACCGTTTGCTGGACACGCGCATCGCCCAGTAGCCTTTTAAAAATGCACACGCATACACGCATATACTATAAATAAATACATATATATTATGTATGTGTGTAATATTTAGGTGCTTCTAAATTTCTTATGAGCGCTTTTATGTAATTACGCTGTTGCGGAAGAAGGGATGATAACACAAATAAAATATGAATTCGAATTCACATTTACATTTTTGGGGCAATCAGCACAACGCCAGTTGCATATTAATATGATTCCTCTGGTGATTCGCTTTGAATCAACTTTTCAAGAAATATGCAAAAATGTCACTTTCCGCTATTATTGTGTATACGACATGTTGTAAGCGTTGTGGGACGTTGTGGCAGCAAGTTTGACGCCTTGGCCCACTGTGCGTGTGTGTGTGTGTGTGTGTCAAAATAATAAATGACAGATTAGAAAACCAAATCAATTCGAGCGCGACTGTCTCGTCGACTGTGGGTTGTCAAATGGCTCCGTCTCCGTCTGTCACTGACTGGCACAATTATTTGAGACGTTACATAAAAAAATCAAAATAAAAAAACAAGAGCCGTGAAGGCAAAAGCAAAGAACGAATCGAAACGCAAATTTTGCAGCAGTTATTGTGCGTATTCATGTAAATTTTAGGCACACACTCACACTCACACACACACACACATCCCACAATTCGCCTGCAGTTCAATGGAGTTCAATGAAGCGTTCAAGAATAGCTTGTGGGGCTGCTGTGCTCTACTTTTAGGGTTGGGGTCGGGTAGGGTGGTTGGGAGGTGAATGATGTTGGGCTGATGAGGGCTTTTCAAATATTTTAACGGGAAATTAAATTCGCTCATTATTGAAAGGAAGCAAAATTGTTTTCCCTATCCTCTCCGGTATTGCTGCAGCTCGAATTTTAATTAAGAGATAAAATAGCTGCCCCACCCGCACTCATACGAGTATGAGTATAATATATAATACGTATAATTAACAAATATTTGGCGTTGCTCGCTTCCTAGTTATTTCCCCAAATCAAGCTCATTAATGGCATTAAAAATAAAACATCTACAACCAACTGGTTAGTACGAAAAAATGTCCAGCGTGTGACTCACCTTATGACGTAGTTAACGCAAACCACACTCTGTGGCTTCAATTTATCATAAACAATGGTGGCTTGTGTTACGATCCAACAATAGCCGCCACTCTTTCCAAGAAAACGATAGCGGCAGGTTTCTCCCTGGCCCTTGTTATGCACTGTAATGAAAAGCGAGAGAGAAAGAGTTAAAATATTGCTAAAATGTTCTAGTTCATTTAGCATCGCTAGCATACTCGTATGTAAGTCAAGTTCTTAATGCAACTACTTGACAAACAAATCAAATTACAAAGTTAGCCGCGAGTAAGGCGCCAGCAATAACAATAACAGCAACAACAACATCAACAACCACAGCATTTTGCGGTTTGGCGCGTAAACTTGTGACAATTTCTGATTATTCTACCCAGTGTATATCTTTAGCAAATTGTCAAGTATCAGGTAACGGCGTCAAAAAGCGCCCAAGCATTAAAATTATATAATGGCAGAGTTCCATATGTGGCACAGTGGTTCAGAAACTGTCTCTAGCTCTCCCTCGGATCATGTATTCAAGTGAAAAGTGTAACAGGCATATAATTGTTTTTGCGCATAAAGTGTTTGTGTCATTGACTACTCCATATGTTACATACAAGTATAAGCCACTATACCTTAAAAGAAAAAAATCGTACCTTTTTTATTATCTCATAGTTTTGTGACAAGCGGCACAATTGTCTTACTTTACGGGCAGTCCGGATACTAATGACAGAGTCGAGTCATACATAAACCTTGTGACCTGTCTACTGCTCAGTAGACAGAATGGAAAAAGCAATCTATCATACGGAATGGAAGATGTTATAGAATTCTCGGGTCTGTCAATATATTCGATATTTGATTCGGGGCGATTAATGCTAGCACCCCGTGGGGCACCAGATTCGCCAGAACTGAAGCTTTGGGTATCGGTGGTACAATCGATACTGCTCCAGGGCTGTGGTAAGCTAGAGAGAAATCCATACACTTTAAATAATTTTAGAGGACTCACTAAGATATTCCCACTAAGATATTCGCGGATGGCCTAAAAATGGAGACAGTAATTGGAGCAGCAATGCAATATGCAGATCCTGAGCTAAAGCAGTCGTATAAGCAGCTCGAATACTGCAATATCTTTCAGGCGGAAGTATTTTACAAACCGCGCAATTACGAGTCTTTTTATGTTTGTGGACGGACAATCAAAGACATAAACTTTGCAGAAGTAGAAAGTGCCAGCTATTGGAGAGGCTTTCTCGAGGTAGAGCAGGTTCCTAAGAGATCTTCTTGGAGATTATTCTCCAATACCCGACTTCACTAAGAACCCGTTTGTGTTAACCTAACCTAATCTATATTATATTTTAACCCATTGATTTAAACATAAGTGGCAATACAAACGAAAGACGTTACGTTGCATATCATATCACGTCTCTATTGCAGCTCAGTACAGCTCAGTTGCTCCAATTTCGAATTTATTTTCAATGGTTGTGTTTTTTTGAGCCACTGTGAGGCATAATTTATAAGCTTCAATGTTGAGAGGTAATTTGTGTCAACGCCTGTGCAACATAAACTCGATTTTCATTAAAACCGCTGGCAAGAATTAAATATACATGCGCCCATCAATTTGTGTGTGAGTGTGTGTATGTTTCTGCCATTCACCTTTACTGAAATTTCAATAAAATTTAATACGAGTCACAGCCCGCAAGGACATAAGCCGCCGCCCCCATCGGGCGCTAGAAATGAAAATTCATAAGCTGTCCACCTTGGCAGCAATTGAAATTCATGGCAGCCTCACCAGAAACGGTGCATGTTATGCAAATGTGTCAGCTGGCATGGCATAATTACAGGCGCAGGTGTACCTATAGCATTTGTTTAATATTCGGACATAAACATAAAACTTCGACTGCAATTAAATTAAATTACTGTGATACACGACCATACTCGTAAATCAGCACGTGTCTACAAATCGACGGAGGACTCTTTGTTTACTTAAACAACCATTAATGCCATGAAATTTGAGCGGAAGCTGCTGCTGTTGCCTCGCATCGTTATAATCACTCAGTAGAGGCGACCACAACTTAAGCGAAACGCGCCACAAGCCACAGATCCAGGGAGCCACAGAAGACAGCCGTATAAAGTTGCCATCGTCCCTCCGACACACATATACTTACTATATACATATATATGTATAGAAAGCAACGTCCACAAACATAGCATACTCGTATATCTCGGTCGCGGATTCACTCAGTCATTCATTCGGTTAATTTGAAATCAGCAGCAGAAAATTAGTTTTCTTCTTTATTTTTTCGCTGCCAGCGTCGCTCTAAGCCCAATGTATTAATTTCAAGCCAAGTCAAGCCACCAAGCCACGCCAAGAAAAGCCAACAGATACGTGTTGGAGTCGTCAACCCACAACTAAGCTACTGCGGCTGGGGGCACGCTTTGCAACCAAGTCAATGGCGTTGTAATTATGCCAGATCATTAATAAAGCCCAAGTAGGCTTCTTCTCAGCAGCTGTTGAGTGCCAGCATCGAGATTGATGTCCGCCATATGTACGTCTCGTAACAAGGTTATCATTCGAGCAGAAATAAATAACGACTCAAAACTACAGTCCACTGGCGAGCGCACAAAAGTATGCAACACAAGGCAAAGTACAAACTCATTCAAGTGAATAATCAATATGGCGGACAAAGATCTATTTCAAGGAACTACAAGTATATTTAGATTAGTTTTAAAATGTAGAGACTTGCATCGCAAAACTGTTGGTTTTGGGTGTTCCTGGAGCAGGAGAATTGAAAAAAGCATACGAATTTATCTTCGGCTAAACAAACTACTTATATAACCTAATGTGTCTGTACTATTTAGTTTGGCAGAAAAAAGCTCCTTTTTTGTACTTTCTCTTTACTCAATGACCAATTTGATTTGATTTCAATGGTTTTAATAAATAAACAAGTTTTTACAAAAAGAGATTAAGGCAAACAGATATCAAGATCATGCTGATCTTATATGTCGTCTACCAGTACCAAGATTTCAGAAATTAACAACCAACTTCTTATCCCCACGTAATATACATATATGGATAGTAAATTTTATCCCAAAAATCTTTTGAGTAAGCCAAATCATTCTGCTTTAAGGATATGTCCACTATATTTGCTAGAGTACTATGCATTCCATGCACATCCTGTCTGCTGCAGCTGCAACGAACGAGTGGCAACGGCCGTGGCAGAAACAACGACGTCAACGGTGCCATATTTCTTGCGCTCAGACATTTTGCTAGTGTTTATAGAATTAGCAAAGTGCAGCAGCAGTTGTTGTTTTTTGTTGTTTCTGCTGGCGTTGCTGCCGTTCCAGCCGTTGCTGGCTGGAGGATGGCTCTGAGCCTGCATTGCCATGAACTTGATTTGCCCTTTATTCAAGGACTTTTCCTGGTTGCCAGTCGTGCAGTTGTTCGGTCGTGCGCATCGCACTGCATTCACTGCGCATTCAAGACACAAATATTAAAATATTTGCACAAGCGACAAAAGATCATTTATCAACAATTTTTAACAAAATTGGAAGCCCTTTGGACTGTGCATCGGGCATCGGGTGTGAGCAGGCAGAAAGCGTCCAGGAAGAATTTATGAACACGAACACAGCTCGCAAATTCACAGACGCCCAGCCATTTGCTCAAATACTCGAGCAAGCCAGCATTGAAATGAATGCAGGAGCGAACAGACTGCGCGACTGCAACATCAAAACCGCATTCAAGGTTATGTATCAAAGTTGAGCAAATATAAATAGAATTGACAGAGGCAGTGGCTGTGGTTGTGGCAGAGGCAGTGGCTGCAAGCAAGGATGCGCCATCCAGACTAACATGCTCAGACACGCTCGAGTACACGACTAAATCCTTGAAGCCAAATCACATAATAGTAAATCATCGTCAAAATGTTTCACCGGCCACTGGCCACTGGCCAGCAGCAGCAACCGTGGCAACCACAGCAATAATAGCAACAACAACGACTGACAATGGCAGTGAATGGCAGTTAGACCAGGCGCTAGTTTGTTTTCATTTGATTGTACGCATGTGAGTAGTATGTGTGCGAGTATCTAAGTGAACACATTTTTCTGTCTGCCGTAGCGACTTTTACTGCTGGGAAGTGGCATTGCGTTGCCGTCTTTTATTGACACAGCAAGCAAGCAAGCAAGCAACCAACCAACCAACCAGTCAGCCCAACAGTCAGTTCCTTCGTGTGTATGCCGGCCAAATCACATTGGCACAAGTGGAGAAGGAAATAAATGTTTAGCTTGTGCAAGGATGTGCGCATAAATCAAGGATTTGTTTGCGGATTGCTTGGCCAGGCAAGCAAACAACCAGCAAGGGCGGACGACGACAATGCTGACTGAACAACAAAAACTAGTTGAACAACTTAAATTTAGACGTAGTCGTTCGTCGTCCTCTTCGTTTTCGACATAGCCTTGGTCCTAGTCTTCGTAGTCGTCATGGCATTGACCTTTCAGCTTCGCCTCTGGCCACACCTGGCGTATGCGTAATCTTTTTTAATTGAATTAAACGTGACATAATCAAGACAACAATCTTATAAGTATTTCGCCTAAAAAACCATTGATTATATTCTCAACTGATAAGGAAAGCCCGGGAACTTATAGCGAAACGTAAAATTTGTGTATCTTTTTTTTCAAATGCATACAAAGAGCTCTTGACTGTGCAAGTTGATAGAAATTGAATGCAAATTTTTGTTCGCCACACAAAACTCAATTCTCGACTACAACAAACACCAACATCGACGCTTCATAATCGCTTCAGTCGCGTAGAAAATTGCATTCGCTACCTTTTCTGCACATGCTTTCAAATCCCTGCTGCAAGCTAATGCGAAACGACATGAAAGGGTTTTGGCCATAATCCAAAGTTACGACAACGGCTAGCAGTTGGCTTTTGTTGCACACCAGCAATTTGCCGCAAATCACACGGAATGGCGGCAGTCAGAAGCCAATGGGGCGGCCATTTTTCAAAGCCTGCGCTCAATATACAGCAACTATTTCATAATAAACATAAATGGCGACTAATGAATATTTCGAGGCACACAGTTTTCCATTTGACATTATTCCGACAGCGGGCCATAAAGATCACCCACAACTCTAACAAAATTTACGGCATACTTTATATGTTATTATGTCCAGACATAAATACAGAGGCATAGTAGGCAAGTGGCCGCCCATTAAAAAGGTTCGCAGCATCCCGTTAAGACTTCAACGCCTGCCACACATGTTTGCGGGCTGAGCAACAAAATTCGCATGAATTATACGACTATGTCGACCAACAAACTAATAAGTAAATTTTCTTGCTCGCTGTGACCACAACTTTTGGGTTCCCAGCAAGGAACCGTCCACAGCCGAAATGGCACCCATTAAGAAGTATTCAAAATGTCAGCTGGGTGCCATAGAACGGAAACCGCAACCTGTATTCAAGAAACAGTCATTTTCCTCAAAATAATACAAGTTTTTTTTTTGTTTTATAATTTACATCTCTTGCCAAGCTAGGGACTCCCATTAAAGTGCTTTCATTGCCACATGAATTTTCAAACAAACTAGGAACTTATCTCTGTCCGCGCCGAAGCTATACACCCTACACATAAGAAAAGCTTTGAATCCAGACCGATACAAAGATGGACCGACGTGACTAGATCCATGTTTTGGAGTCAGCTATGCTCGTCCTACGGATATTGCAAGACTAAAGCCGCCAGCAGCCGGTACTTATTGATATATTGTGTTGCCAATTCATATTAATTTTTTTCTACAGATCCATTTCATTCACCAGCTAAAGCATTCTAAGATGTTTGAGACTGAGTTGGTTTTAACATCCTTTTCAGCATTCAATTTTCGTATAACATAACATAGTGTAGTTTTAAATTTGGAACAAGAAAGGAATGCTAGAGTCGTGGTAGTGGGGGATGGGTGGGGAGGGGGTTGCATCAGAAAAAAATAGAGAGAGACCCTTTCGTTTATACAGACGGACAAACGAACGGGGAAATGCAGTGTTCCACAAAAAAACAAAAAAAAAAAAACATGCGTTTTCTCTAGTATGGGGGAGAGACACCCTACATCATAATCTTTTGACTTCAACCTTGTAGACATAGAAGAATATATAGACTTTCTATTGCATTAATTTTCAGCAGTCACCATTAAAGGAAATAAAACGTAATTGAAAGCAAATGTCAAGGCATTAGCATATATTTTCTGGGACTTGCGACACGACAGGCCAATGTCAATATTTATATACGAGGGTTGACCTATAAGTACACATATCTGATGCCAAAGGGCTTTACTGAGACATGTTGGGTTAATGAAGTGATGCCTGCCACAATTATACAAGAAGCGGATACGGCTAATACTCTCGAAGCATGGTTTGAACCTCTTTAGGTGCAATTTCAATTAATTTTTGAGTCGAATCGTCACTTTTGATGAAACTCGGATTCAGGATAACATGCCAGGGACAAGGGAATTCACAAAGCAATAGACTTTTCGGAAGAATTTACTCAAAAGAGACATAAGATGGCAGAAAATGTAATACTCGCGATTTTTTGGAAGAGAAGAGAAATACTCTTTATAGCCTATTTGAAAAAAATGCAGCACAATCACTGGGAAGGGAGTATTAAAGTATTAGTATTAAACAAATACGATACAAATTTTAAAGAGAGTTGGCCCTATTTCCCAACATGAATAAATTGATCTGATATACAAAATGCCGATTAGAAGCCTGCAAAGAGAAACTACACACTTTTTAAAGGTGTCCGACAACGCGGACTATGCTGAGAAAAAATGGCTGTACCACTAATTCTACTCTTTATAGCTAGCAGTGGGATTTATTGATCCACCCTCGTTGGCCTCCGATGCATTTAAGTATTTTAGAAGTGAAACATTTAAGAGTCGCAGGCAAGTCTCCTCTTTTTCTCTACACTAATTAAATTTTAAGAAAAATAAATGCCGGGTAATAGAAAACTTTTGCTAGGGCGTCTGCCCGTTATCAGAGACTTAATCAATGGCAGCACAGGCACCACCATAACACCCCACCCACCCATGCCAGCTATTTTAATTTCATTAGATTCAGTTGTGCCGTGCCCGCCATTGCGCTCATTAATTCTGTTTGCACCTGTCTAAAAATGGAATTCTGTAACGTTTAATTAACTCAATTTGAGTGTGAAAAGACATCATTAAGGGTAACAATTTGTGTGCTGATGTGGCCATTAGGGGGATGGATGCCTTGGATGCCTTGACAACCACTGTCCTTATATGAGCGCAGTCGATTGCAGTCGAATAGAGAAACCAACATCATCAGCTGAAGTGCATCGCCGTTTTATTATGGCTGGTCTATCTGCAGAATCTGCAGGCAATAAATCTTGTACGGACCAACGGACCAACACTCCAGGCAACGGGCGTCAATCAAAGTGGAGGCTATGGTGCAACTTTTGGCACGTAGCCGCCCGTGCGAAATTGTTTCCTTGTTCCGCCAAACAAACAATTAAGTGTTGATGTTAAACCATTTTTTTCCAGAGCGCTCTCCTCTTACACTTTCTCTCTATCTCTGCCGAGTGCTGTGGGCGCCAGCTGCAACTTTATTAAGTAAATTTTAATGGCGGTTAGAGAGAAATGGCCCCCAACTCTCTCTCTCTCTCTGTATTTCCCTCTTTCTCTCCGTTTTCTTTCTTGATGCCTCTGTCCCGAATCTGCTGCTGTTTTTCATTAGCTGACTTGCAACAATTGTTGCAAAAAACTCACAAACTTTTTCTGCAATGCTCTATTCGTTTTTGTGTTCCCTTACCTCCATAGTTTTTTTCGCCGCTTCATGTTGTACAATTAGTTTGACTCGACTCGACTTGCCTCGCTCTGCCTTTCCATGCCTTGCCTTGCCGGTTGCCCCGTTTATTTGACCATTTGCGCCAAAGTCTAATTGGACTTGCTAAAGATTTCTACAGAGATTTGACGTAAGTTTTTTCATTTACTTTGCCAGCCGGTACAATTGTTGCTAATAATTCACCGCAGGCTTCAGCGTCAGCTTCGGTTTGGTTTAGTTTTATTTTATTAATTTTTCAACAGCCCTTGAGCTGGCACTAAAACAGAACCCAAATGTGTAACCACAACACTACATGATTGGGTAAGAAAAGGGCAACTGGCTCATTAAACGGCCACTCAAACTTATAACTCAATTATAATTATATACTTCTGAGGCAATGGTGTACGGTATGGTGTGGGCTTTAATATTGATTTTGTGAGAGGCGGTCTAAAAATATGCCGGCCACAGCAAACGATACATTCTAATTATTGAATACAATAAGTAGAGTGGAAATATGATAGCCGAGAACAAGAAGCCAAAAAGTAAGCACCGCTCGTGCCACTTCAAGTTACACAACATTTTATGATGCGGCTAAGTGCGATGCGTTCGATGCAAAAGTGTTGCTTAAATGTCAATCTATCTGTCTTACTGTCAATTTCAGCAATTGCAGCAGCCACAGGAGCGAGCACATCGAGCCATCAAGCCAGTGCGCCATCGAGGACATCGCAGACGTCGAAGACGAGAACGACGTTGGCTAAATGTGTTGAAAGAAAATTTCATTTGCAGATATCGTGCTGTCATTTAATAAACGAAATGTGAGCGCGCTCACAGACCCAAAGAAACTCAGACACGGCCAAATGCAGCGATGCAGTAACAGATACGACCATTGGCAATACTTTTCACACACAAGCACATCATGCACGCAGCAAAACGAAAACTATTTCAAATTTTGGAAACGTACTACAAAAACTGAGTGTCTGTAAACTGAAATAATCTGTAAACAAAAATCTCTTTCTATTGCTATAAATGCTATCTTTTTAAATACTGTCAAAATGGGACATAGAGTTGCAATATTATGGATGTATAGATGATTGCATTTCCATCAAACTATCAATATTTATGCGCAAGTATATCAGACATAATATTGCTTGCTCATCAAAAATTATTTTTCAAGACTTAGCAAGAATGTGTGGGCCAAAGAACTAAAATAATCTGTTTTTATACTCTGTACATGAAATGTACAGAAGTATATTAGGTTTGTGGGAGCTGAACAATGTAACAGGCAGAAGGAGGCGTGGCAGACCCTACAAAGTATATATATTCTTGATCAGCATGACGAGACGAGCCGATCTAGCCCTGTCTGTCTGTCTGTCTGTCCGTCTTCCGTTCGTATGTGCATTCTATACGAGTTTTTATACTCTGTACATGAAATGTACAGAAGTATATTAGGTTTGCGGGAGCTGAAAAATGTAACAGGCAGAAGGAGGCGTGGCAGACCCCACAAAGTATATATATTCTTGATCAGCATGACGAGACGAGTCGATCTAGCCCTGTCTGTATGTCTGTTTGTCTGTCTGTCTGTCCGTCCGTATGTGTGTATTCTATACGAGTTTTTTATTTTATTTTTTTGATTCCCCCCCCCCCACTTCCCCCCTATGGGGGTTTTCCTGATTTTCCATTCGTATAATCGCCTATATCTCGGAGACTAGACCTAGGAACACCAAATTTTAGTCCAAGATGCCTTGTTTGAATACGCAGAAAATGTATATTTTGGAATTTCACTCCCTCCCTTCCCCCCGGCTAACATGCTTACACAGACACGAATAGATGCGCATAGGCATTCATACACTCACACCGATAAATGTGAAATTATCCACCATTTACGTGAGTTCGAATACCGAGAAAGGTAAAATCGATCAAACAATTTTTTTTTTAATTTTCTTAATTTTTTTTATTTTCTATAATTATTGTAAACATATGTATGTACAGAGTATTTCAAAGTCGGGACACCCGACTTTAGCTTTTTTACTTGTTTCTTTTTTCAATTGCGAGCCTATATAGACAAGTTTCGATAGTACAGTTAATAAGGATTGTTCTTCACATATAGATGAACAATTCAAAATCCTTCAAACCAGAAAATATTGGGGCTATATCGATTAAATAACAAATTTGTCCTACTCCAGGACCCATTAGAACCACTATTGATTATACTAGCTATAATATTATCTGATACTCGTATCCTGCCACGTCTCCTTCTGGATTGTACAGTGTAATAGACTGCCAGGCTAGAAAAGCGCTCAAAAAACTACGTTTTACTTTGCGAAAATACAGGAAAAAACAGTTAATCAATGTTATAGGTATACTTTTTTTGAAAGTGTATAGTGTTGCTAGTTGTTGGCATGTTAAGGAAACGCGACAGACTAAAAGAAAGACAGACAGACAGACACGCAGACAGACTGACGCAACGAAATGCTGAGCGACAGTCGCGGCAGGGGGTGGCGCGTAGGTGAATGCACCCATTGTGTAACAAAACTGCAGCGACAGACAGTTCTAAGCTCCTAACTCTGCATGTATATAGCTCTATATATATATTGGTATGTATGTATATATATGAGTGTGTGTGTGTGTGGAAATCCTACTCGTCGCACACTAAATGCCAATTTCAGAAAATGACGCGGAAAAAAGTAAACGTCGCCGTTCGTCGGTCATCAGGCAGGACACGCGGTTGTGCCGCCCAAGGCGGCTGCTTGTACCACGTAAAAAAATAAAAATAAATAATTGACAATGACGGAGCAGCGTTTCTCACGCAAGGAATATACATAAAAGGTCAGGCGAAGACAAAAATCAACAATTTAAAATCGTTTTCATGTACGAGGAGCATGCGGCACACAAAGGCAAATAAACAAGCCAATAAAGCATTTAGCCTCTTTCGACGCTAAGCTGCAGAGGGTGGACCCGGTGGCAAGCACATTAACGCCCAAATCTCAAAGAAAATAAACAAGCAATACAAAGAGAGGGCGAACAGAAATTACTAAATAATACACGAAAATGGAAGAGCGTAACGAAATGCGCGTTATTTAAACTAGCAAGGAAATGAATATTGATGGGCTAGCGTAAACACAAAATTGTGTTATCATCGTTCGGTGTGGGTCAATGTGGCCAACGCTGCGTATGCGCAATGCTATTTAGCACTTCATTAAGGCAATCAAACCTTGGAGCAGACCCAGCTGCCAGCCCGACAGATTTGTCGACTTGTTTAGTGCCACTCAGTCAAACCGAAAGCAACAACCTTTCGGCACACTCTGGGATCAAATGCCAGAAAGCCTTTGTACGAGCAGCAGCCACTTTTGATTGATTGAGCAGCACCCGGGGACACGCAAATGACGGGCCGTGCCGCAACCCAAGGCAGCCAGCCAGCCAACAAGCACAAATCCAAGTCAAAAAGCTTTTTGTTCAGCAAATGTCTGCCAGAAAGCTGTTTTACAAAACACGCAACAAAAGCCGGCAGTTAGCAAGGCGTTTTGTAGTTCATTGTTAATTTGAGGACTTCTAATGCAGACGACATTTTGAACATTTCGGGCATGGCGTCTTCTTAATACCCTTCCCTACAGGTTTCAAGCGTAAAATCTAAAAATTAAGTTGTCAGCTAAATTAAGAAGCTTTTAACTAGGAAAGGAGAAATTCGAAAGGTGTGCAATTTTCAAAAGTGGATTAATTTGGTGAGCTCTAAGAGCTCTTATGATGGTGTTGGACAAATTTTAACTGTACCCCTGAAGCCAAACCAAGATATAAGATTAATAATCTTATCTGAATTCCACTTATTTTAAAATTTGGTTGCAATAAGAAAAAAAATACTCTTGTAAAGGAATAAATTTGAACATCTTTAACATCCTAGGTAACACACTTTAAGGTGGCAGAAACGACGAGAAGCCAGAATCAGATCATGGCGTTGCACAAAACCTCAGCCAAAATAAATGAGCATAAAAATTATGAAGAAGACAAAAATGGTGTTGCACAAGTACGAGTACTGGTATGAAAGGAAGCCAACGCAACGTCTGGCAGTCCAACTTAAAACTTTACACATTTATAGCCGAGCGTTAGCCTTTTCTCTTCTCCACTCTCTGCAACTATGGAGTTGACAATTTTCGGTTTGTGCCACAAAAGTGTGCGCTTTTTTAATTTAATGAAAATTTTCCACTTCGCCGATTGACATTTTGTTTGCTACACAGTTCCCCATGCTCTGCACTTCTGGTCTGGCTGTGCTTGCGGTGCAAAATGTGCAAAGTTGTGCCACACACAGACGCACAGACAACCATACGCGCCGTGGGGTTTACAAATAAACACACAAATTTACTTAGCTTGGCTGTCGACTTAAATGCCGCCACCGACACCGCCGCTGGCTGCCTGACTGCCTGGCTGCTTGACTGCCTGCCTTACAGTGTGGCAAGCGAAAAGTCGTTGCAACACACGACGCCTTCGCCCATTGTCGCAACTTTCCTTCATTGCTTTTGTTTGGCTGCAGTCGTCGTTCTGTAGAGTTTTTCGTGTAATCAAATGCATATTTGCATGCAACTCCTCCCTTAACAACCACACCCCTGCAAGGCGCATTGTATAATTTTCTGCAAGACTAGCGAAATATTCGTACTTGCAACGGCAAAGTTTCTACGAAGTATGCAATAGCGCTGATACGCACGCCAAATCTGCTTATGAACGCATCAAGCACAAAGGGAAATCGCATACATTATGCCCGTACAATGGATGCATCCACCACACGGATTCATCTCATAGAGCGGCCAGTGAACGGCCATAAAGTCAATTAGCCAACCGGCTAGGACTCCCATAAACGTGCAAAATTAAGCTAAGTTCTGGAAATGCCATTAGAGCTATGTACGAGAGTATTGCGTTGTAGGGGGAACTTGAACGCTTCGGGGAACTTCGGGGAACTGCGGCAAGGGATAAAGGATCTGTTTGGCTCCAACAGCTCACGCACATTAAATGTTATTAACGCTATTCATGGTTACAATGACACACGCACACGCACACACACACTGACACATACTCTCACGAACATAATGGCGCCCGCTTTGTCCTCAGTTCAGTTCAATAGAATAGTTATCTAATTCGATCAAAGAGGGGGCGGCACATTAAGTGCCTGGCATAAAAATGTTTCTACATTTGTTAGCATCACAAATAGCCCGAGGAATTGGAATTGTAGCAGGAACGGGGCAGATAAAATGCATTGCCACTGCGAAGGGCTGAGAACTGTGACGTGACAATTGAGACGGGCACGTAGCCAAAGCCAAAGCACAAGCCCAATCCCAAGCCAGAGAGCTGCATGCCTGGCAGCTTTAAAGCGTGAAATTCGCCAAAGTGCAGCCGCCGGCTGCCAGACAGACCAACAGACAGACAGACTCTCTGAAGCTTCCAGTGAGTGTCTTAGTTTGGGGCATGCCATTTACATTCATCATCATAAGTCACTGCGCACAACACAAACGAAATGAGATGAGATATTTGCTCAGGTAACCCGACAGACGACTAGAGCCAAGGATTAAGCACCGACTGTACAACTAAACGTCGAGCATTAAGCAGCAAGAAAATAGAGCTGTAAAGGTAAGCCAGTTGGCAATACAGTTGGGAAATGCAGCGCCAACAGGATATTCCGCATGCTAAGAAAACCCCACCCAATCCGCGCTATTCCTTGTCCGATGCCAAGCTCTTTTTTTATGAACTTAATGAAATAAACTTCTCGGAAGGCAACAGCAACATCAATACCAACGAGCGTGAGGAGAGTGCAATGTGCACCAAAAGTGCTGCATAGTACGGGGGCAAGACGGCATGCAGGCTGGCAGGCAGGCAGGCAGACGTCATGGCTAAAAACATTAACATTTGCCGCATGCATTCACGTAGCATTGCAAAGGAAAATGCCAGCCGACATATTTAATAAACACTGGCAAATTAAGTAAATGTGTTGGTATTTCAGTTGCTGCTTATCTATTTAGTTGGCATTCACGCCCGCCAACCCGTGGAGTCCGTTACGAAGAGGGCGCCAGAAGAAACTGGCGGCAGTTCCATAAATCAACATTAAGATAATGTTCAGAGAAGATAAAACAGAGAAAATAAAGTCTCGTTAGCAATTTTTTGTTCTTTCTTGAACAGGCATTCTATTCATCGCGCTACTCGCTTTTGTTCAAAACACAATACATACATAGGTAGTGATGCATCTTTTTCTAAAATCGATTCCTCATGAGTAATCTTTAGATGGAATTATATCTAATCGATATATTGAACGAACTTTTGAACAAAAAATAGATTTAATATTTTTCCGTTTCTATGCAATAGGCTACTTTTTTTTTAAACACAACAATAATAAATGCCAAACTCAGACCTCAGAGAAACCGTATACCATGTTGGGTTATTCTAGATATTATATGTATCGACACGCCCCCTTATACTCATTAAGAAATTATTTATATTTGTATATACATATAACATATGCACATTTCCACTAACTAAGTATACTCTTATGTCCTATGAGTAGCGGTTACAAATACGATTTCTACAAAAGAGAAAAGGAACGAAAACTATAGAGGACAATTTTTTGTTGGAAAACACAGTAAAGTGGAAAGAAATTATTATTATATTTATTATTTATATTTATAATTATTATATTTTACTTCCCAGAAGCCAAAGAACGTCTGAAATACCAATTTTTTTTTGTAAATTCCAAATAAATTAAAAATACCGATGTAGCCCAAGGCGACCTACTCGCATGGTTTCGAGTGTCCCGATGGAGCTCAGAAAAACTGACAGACACGGCTATATCGATTCGTTTGGAACATATTACATGGAGTCTGCCACGGCTATTACAAAATCAACTTTGCTGTATTCTCTTTCACTTTTCACAGGATCATATTATTGACCACTTCGAAGCTGTAGATAATCAGATGTCTAACTTATGAGCACTAGTTGGCGTGATTCCACAACCGCCGATTGAAACTTGCACTTCATTGCCAGGAACGTTTGCAATCGAATGTCCCCTCTGTGTCCCCCTCTTTCTTATTAAGCATGTCTACCTTCCTTTGTTTGTATTGACGACTATCGGATAACATGATTGGCCACACTAAGCTCCCTTTTATAGTCAACACAAAAACGGACATACACACCCACATACTCACTCAACTTCGTTTTAATATTAAGTGACGTATCTGGAACATATCACAGACATCACACTGTTTTGTGTTGTTCCTGTAGTTGGTCAGGCTGTCAGCTTAAATCAGGGAGCTAGTTTGCCATTACACGGAGGACACTCGTGGCCTTTTAAACTGCCAGAAACTACGAAACGCTTAGTGCGCTCCGTTTTAGTTTACGATTGGCTCGCCGAATTGTGTCAAAAGGTCTCCTTTGAGTCCTGCTCTTGGGGTGATAAATGCAAAAAACTGTCATGAAAAATGCTAATAAATGCTGGCAGATGGATGGACAACAATAGCCTTGAACTTGCTGTTGTTAAATCGCCCGACTGCTGTTGGAATATCGTTAAAGTTCTTTGCGGGCAATCGATTCCACTCAGTTTAGTTTAAAGACCGCACCTTTAAGATAATCGACGAGGGAAGGGGTAGCGACTAAAAACTAATTTATTTCGCAAGTCCCTGCAGGAAATGCGGCGCACTTTGACGCGCATTCATTCACTTGTACATCCGCCGCAAAAGTTGCGCGCACTCAAAGTTTAAGCCGCATTTCCTCTCATGCAATTTTCATTTGTCAAATGCAACCGGCGCGGCATGGCGCGCGAACGCTCAAAATTAACTAGAAAATTTTACAATCCACACGAGCGAGGAAGGATTAGAGACGGCGGCAACATCATCATCAACAGCCAAGGCGAAGGACAGCGCAGCGCAACGACGACGACGACGCAGCCGCCGTCGAGCCACTCGAATTGGACCATTAGTTTTGACGGCATTAGTTAACGTTTTCATGGCGTCGACGCAGACAGCCAAAAATAAATAAAAGACGAGCAGAGCGGACAACTAGCTCGAGTCGCTCTCGTCCTTTTCCCACGACGAAATTATGCATGTAATAAAAACCGGCGGCGCATCAGCAAAATACGTAGTTGCACAACCAGCACGCCCCCTCCGAGCGGACACGCCCACGTTGCTGGCGCGCGCGAAATTTAAGTGCATTAACATAAAGTGGCGGCTTCTGCCTGCACAGAGCCCCAACGTCGTCCAGCAGCGACAAGTGAGACAAACCGAATGCAGAATACTCTGAACACAACCAATACTTCTACTTGAACTAACAAAGAAAAATTAAATATAAATACATATACTGCAAGTAATTTCTTTGTGACGGAGAGGGACAACTGATTCAGCGAGCAAATCTGGACAATATGGTTGACATATCAAAAACTTCAGAGCTATTGTTAATTTACGATGATTTTGGAATTGGATTATTGAAGTCAGTTCATAATTTTTCTGTACCATCCAGGCCAACAAGGAACTTTCTGCCTCTTCTACTAAGCAGATGCACCAATTATTATAATACTTCTTAGTTGTTACTCTAAGTCTTCTATTTTTAGTTACCTCCGCCAAAACCACTGATCACCACTGCTATGAGTAGGGACGGACTGGCTAATAAACCTTTCCACACCGGGTCAGTAATTGTCCACATTTTAGCTTTTAATTAAATTTGTATCCTTTTTAATATTATTTTAAATTACTTTTTCTTATATCTATTCATTTTTTGTTCGGTCTACTCTGACTACTGACTACTGTGCTGGGAATCGGA
Source organism: Scaptodrosophila lebanonensis (assembly GCF_003285725.1). Taxonomy (NCBI): domain Eukaryota; kingdom Metazoa; phylum Arthropoda; class Insecta; order Diptera; family Drosophilidae; genus Scaptodrosophila; species Scaptodrosophila lebanonensis. Next base: position 2,440,140 of record NW_022060538.1, read on the forward strand.
GCATAGCTAACCATTCGGCAAACAAAATACCCACACCGAGGCGCATTCGTTATTAGATATTTATGTAATTCCTTTTGTATTGTATTTTGTATTCTGCAGTATTATTTAGCTTACGTTCTCTATGGTATTGATTTTATTAACAAAATAAAATAAACGGAAGCTCCTTATAGATAACCGTTTCCAACATGTAAAGACCTAGGGGCGAAGTTAAGCGGTCCTCTATAGATCCCACAGTTCCACACTTGACGCAGGACTCCGAAGTAGCTCACAACGCTGCCTATCAAAAAGTAAGGGTACAACACTAAAACAAATTATTCAATTACTTTGCGTCAATGTAATAGACGAGTAATATTTATCTACACGACAGCTATTATATAGATGTGTAAAAGCTCTAATATGAGAGCGCAAACATTAAACCCCATTTCTTTTCAATTTCTTCCGACGATGAGATCCCAGATTACACATCAGACAAATACAAAAATCATATTTTCAAATCGTTTTCAGAGTAGTAGACAAATATGTGTCGCAAAAGTAAGGTGCTCTAAGGTACCCAATGTTTTAAGAGTATAAAGATAAATAAACTTGTGGACGCTTTAAAATTTCAAGGGGAAGGGCATGCTGGTTCGAGCCCTGCTGATGAGTGCAACGACTTGGCAGCGTCAACAACTCAACCGCGTCACCGTCGACATCGACACTTTCGGCAGGAAGCGTTTTGGTTGCCGGCAGCAGACATCGCGTGTTAGACAGGAAGCGCGTCTAGTTGGGTGCATCCACTATGTGTGTGTGTGTGTGCGATGCATTAACAGACTCGTAAACTGCCAGTTGCCTTGTTATGTTGATTACACAACCGCGCACAAAGTGTAAAACCTAAACTCAGACCTGCAATTCAGCACAATATTTTGGCACAGCAATTTGCCGGTGCCTGGCACAGGCTTATTAATTTACCATGACTAGAGCTTGGTGGCGGAATATGATTTAGCTAAACATTTTTAAACTTTTAACTGCACACCGCACTGTTGTTGTGGCATAGACCACCCCCAGTAATATGTTGCCAGCTGCCGAGTACGTGTCTGTCAAAAGACTAGAAGAAGAGTGAAGAAATAAAAACCCAAAAATAAATACATCCCAACACCCCCACTTCCACTTCCAGCACCCACAATTTCACTCCAACTGTCATTTGCTCTTAAAACTAAAAAAGGAAAAACCTCACCAAAAAAAAAAAAACAGAAGAAAAAGCAGAAACAAACACCAACTTTGCTTCCATTTTGGCGCAAGAGTTGAAAGTTGAATGTCTCGCAAATGCCGCGGCAATGCCCCTACAGCAGCCAGATGCACTTTTGACTTCCCTCTACGATTCTCCTCTACGCCAAGGATTGTTGCAACATTTTGCAAAAGTTTTCGCACGCAGTCAGAACAAATCTGCGCTCACACGCACACACATACGAGTATATATATACATAATTATACAAACATACATTTCCCAGTATTGTTTTTCGTTGCAAATTTATTACAACATTTCGCTAGCGCGTCCTTTATCTAACAGACGTCGACGATATTTATCTGCCAAGTTAAATTTACTTTGCTTCTCTACGAGTATGTGCTTTGTAAGCTGGCATTTTGAAAAGCGAATTCTTTTCATGCTGCTGCTCTCCTTTCATAATTTTCGCCTGGCGGCAAAATTGTCGTCTTTATTTACCACACACATGCACACACACAGACACAGACACATACACACACACACACACGCATGCACTCACACATGTCAAACTATTTTCGCATGGAAATGGTTGCGCGCAATTTCCATTTCAATGCACAGCTTCAAATGCTAAACGTTGCCCATTTTGTGAATTTCCCAGTTCGCTCGGATGACATTTGTGATTTTCCGCACATTTTGTATTTTATTGAACTGTTTGTCACATGGCGTTGATATTTTCTCGTTATGTTTTTCGCTCAGCAGCAATGAAAATGAAAATGGCGCTGCTCCTGCTGCTGATTCTGCTGTTGCACATATCATCATTTTGCAAAAGAATTTTAAGCTACTTTTCCATAGGGGGCATCGAAAAAGACTCCATTGAGAGGAAAGGAATGCCTTTGTGACTTTAAAATCAACCCAAGTAACATTATGTTCGAAACAAACGGAAAACGCCTTCTGGAGAACCCCTTGCCTGTATGATGGTAGTAATAACCATGTAAACTTTATGAAAATCAAATAAAAATAAAAATGGACAGCAGTCATAAACAATAATATTGCGCGCTCGCTCTCAAACATAACAAAAATAAAAAGTTATCCAAAGTTAAAGCAAACTACTGTGGCTGCAACTTAATAAAAACCAAAAATGTATGAAATACTTTTACGACTTTCGAAGACATTTTTACAGCTTGCTGCCAACTTTGCTAACGATATGCGAACGTTGGGCATGGCGCGGCACTTTGCGAAAATGGGCAAAGCAGCAGCGCAGCTGCAACCTAAGCCCAGTCCAGCTTAGTCATGCTTCTTCTGCTCCTGCTGCTGTTTCTGACTATGTGGCCGCCTGGTCAAATGCATCTCGCATCGTAAAACCGAAAGTCATTTCGCACAGAACGTGTCTGAGCGCTGACCAGACCAAAGACCAAAGAAGATAGAAGCAGTACAGCAGAGCAGCAACCAAGATGCCAGTGAGCATCATTGCAGCCAATAATAATTCCAATTGTACTGCAGTGACAATTTCTTTTTCGACAACAAACACCAACACCAGCACCCACCTCCCCAAGTTCAACTGAATGTGACTGCTGCCCTTGCCGCGCTAACGATGCGCCAAGATGCGCTCCTCGTCTACGCATTTCGGGTACAATGTACCAACAATGGTCAGCAGCGAAAGAATTTTATTGGCCGGCGCTTGCATCTTAAGTGCAGCAACAGCAGCAGACCATCACAACAGCGTTCCAACTCATTCTCATCTGCGACGCGTACCAAAAACATTATTTGGTCAATGTAGACGACATGACGCTGTCATTAAAAGCAACAAATAAGCAAACAATAAGACGTCCTATAAGGATAAACGATGACTGATGATCAGATGAGCAAAGAAGAAATTAGTTGGCTTGTGGGCAACATTAGCAGGCTTTAAACAATCCTTGCATACTTTCAGGCGGCTATTTTATGCTCGCTTCAAAGCATTTTATTGGAAAAAAAGTCGAAACTATTTGAAAACTGTAATATAGCTGAGAATTCATGGATCAAATTTAAATTTATTGCTTCTTTTATAATATTTCCCACTTAAGTAAAAAAAAAAGGCAAAGTCGCCTGTGCTCTTACCAGTAGAATATTTTTTACTTCACTTGTATTTATTTTAAGTTAAATTGCATAAATTGCATTTAATTGAATAATAAGAATTTACTTTTTTTTTGGGCAACCAATAGTTAAAACAACTTTTCAATCACTTTGCAAAATTTAACAATCGACATGACTAAATGACTAAAAACATAATAGAATGTTGGTCGTGCAGATACGAATCTTAAAAACCATGCGCATACTTCAAAGGATTTCAAATTTCTCACAAGCATTCGTTTATATGATGCATTTTTCCTCGATGTTTCGATTTAAATACATCTATTTTGATATGTAGTATGCAAGTACTCTAAACAGCAGTTTTTCGAACATCCTTACAAACATTCGCCACGATCAACAGCTTTAAGTAAATTTCGAAAGCAGAGCAATAATGATTACAATAGTCAGTTTGTGAAATCTAAATAAGAGAAATATCTCATTAGTTACGTGTAAAGGTTTCAGGCATATACATAAATAGCAAATGCTCTTGTTGTAGTTAAATCAATTTTCCTCAACAATTTTAGATGCTTACAAAAAGGAATCCAAAAGTGTAAAATAACCGTTTTTAAGTTATACAATAAATACATTGTAATATACATACAAGTAGAACTTCTGCCTGAAGAACCAGTTTTGGAAAATTTGCAAAATTGTAAGTGTATGTAGTTGAAAATAGTTTATTTAATGAATGTATAATATAGTATGTAGTTTAAAGACCACAAATATCAATGTTTGTAACGAATTCACGAAACCAGATTGATGCTTATAAATGCCAATATCCCACTATGCTTCTCGTAAAATTCTACATTAATTAAATGTTTTATATTCATCTAATTATACAAATTAGAATGCAAATACCAAGAATTATTTGAGCTTTAAAATGAGTATAACCTGTTTTCCTAGGAGAAGCAAAATCTGCATAAAATAATTTTCCTAATAATGGCAGGAAAGAGCGGATACATAGGAAACCTTGTCGGCGTTCGAATAACAATTTGAGTTTATGGCTTCACAATCTTATAGTAACCGATTCTTTTGGGTTCTTATATAATTTGAAATGTAACTTTTAACTTTGCAAATAAAATGGAACGCTTGGTAGTACACATTAGATAATGTTCAATATTTTGTATTTTGTGCAATCGAACATCTAAGCACCGCTTATATTTTATCAGTGGAATCGATTAAAAATGAAAGTCTTTGAGCGACTGGAGGGCTTAACACGTAAACGATAACGCAGACATTTTGGGCATATTTATTTTTGTTTATCAAAATTAATTGCAAGTTAGCTGCCTTCTAAAATATCAGATAGCGCGGCACTGTTGCGATAATACAGGCTAGAATGATAAACTGAGATTAGCACTAATTATCAAAGCACATATGCATTTTTCAGGCAAACAGACACACAGACATACGGTGGTATAAAATCTCATTTAATTTGTACGCAGCATCAAAAATGACTAATTGACTGCCATTACGTTCACCTAAATGCTAATAAGCAACATTTTATGTTGACGATAACAATATTTATAATAATGATGATGATGGCGACGATGAAATCAACAAAGCTAGTAGTAGCCAGAAAGTTTGGCCCCCGAAGCGGAACGAGAGTTAACGCCTAGACGGACTGCTGCTGTACGACAAATTCATTTAGTTTTCAAAAGCTAATTAGCAACTAAAGTGAAATTAAAGCAAAGCAAAAGCAGCGACAATGGCTTTCGTGAGTATATGTCGCACTGCCCTGTGGAGCTACCGTCGAACACTGGCGAGCGAGAGGGAGAGAGAAGGTCTGCGTCGGTACGCCAAAACTAATTAAATGCAATAAGTAAGCTGTGCTGGACTGGACGCCCAGGAAGTGTTAGATTAAAAAAACAACAACAAAAAACCGGCACGAGTGACAACTTTGTTTTGATGTGCAGCGCGACATTAACAAGAGGACACTGCCCACTAACTAACGATGGGAGCGCACCCAGTGATGTGTTGAGGAAAGGTGCGAGCAACTGCAACACTGAAGTGTAGTCGCGTTTTAATTTGTACATTAAAGTAATTAGCTTGCTGGTACTATTGTAGTTAGTTTTAATGAACAAACGACTTCCCAACTTACCGCTCTTAAAGGTGGACATTAGACGCTCCGAGTCCGCGGCGTGTTGACACGCAAAGAGTGAGGTTTCAAGCAAATCGCCAGGTTCATAGCCAAGCAGGCCAAACATTCTAAAAAAAAAGGGACATTATTTAAGTACGCCATCAAGCAGATTAATAAAGCCCCCAACTCACTTATCGTCCACATAGGTGAACTTCATATCCAGCGAATGTTTGCTTAGAAAGGTGCTGGTACCCAGCGGTATCTCAATGTTCGAGGGATGAGGTATTGGCCGACCAATAGCAATCAGCACACGTTCGCCTTTGGAATTGACTACCAAGTGGCCGGTGATGTGAATGACCTGCAGGGAAAATAAAAGGCATAAGAAATAAAATTCCTCAATTAAACTGTTGGCTATAAAAGAATATTATCAAACGAAGATTTAACTGAAGTTTCAATAAATCTGCCTGACCTGACCACACAGTTCATTTAAACATTCTTCTATCAATAATTCATCACTCGATCTTTAGACAAATTGCCTAGACGTATTACTAATATATTCAATTGTTCCATGTTCAATTCCCCCTTTCGAATGCACACCTTATATGAGGCGCTCTTGATGTTTATGCTGCGGCCTCGACTTGTCAGTGTGCACTTCAAGCGCACAAACAGATCGCGGTGATGTGTGCTGACGTCTAACTCCACGTTATGCTCTTGCTTAACCTTCTCAGCGATTCCATGACGTTTGAGATTGAGTGCGTCCTTGATCTCGGCATGATCGCATTGATGCGAGTATTCCCAGATCTGCTGGCCCAGCATATCAATCTGAAAAGGAATGAGGAATTATTAGAGAAAATCGGAAGTGAGGTATTGGAAAGCAAACCTTTGTGATTCCCAGATATTCCACAATGTTTTCCGAGACGTATGTGATGTCGCCCTCATTTGAGATCACAATAAGAAACCCGTCCATAGTCTGTATTAACAACTGGCTGGCCTCGGCACACTTCAGCCAGTCCTCATCGTTAACCTCAAGCTTGGGCTGGATTAGGCTGTCATCAGCCATAATTGATTCAATGGCAGGCTCACTGCATTTTCGAATTCTCGGCACTGCAGAGGAAAATTTGTAATTGTGTTATAGGTGTTTGGAGTACTTTGAGAATGTCTTTAGACTTACCCAACTGCAACATGTCACGTATTTTTAGGAAGGCAATCGTAATGCGCATTACCGAAGCCTTGTCCAGTTGATTGACATCATCAGGCATGAGCGGCAATACCTGCGACAATTCCATAAAGATCTCTGTCTCCTTGGAGCGACGACAACGTGCCGCATCTCGCGACTTCTCCTTGCGTTTTTCATTGTTCCTGAAAAGAACAGAAAAATAACAATTTAGAAGATAATAGTTACACGTGTGTATATCGTATACATAAATGTATGTTAAAGGAATTTACATACACATAGAATCATTCCATATGTACGTATTGTTTTGCTTCCTTGTATGTAAGTTTTGTAATTGGCGAGGAGGCAGGGACACAATAATTTGCTAGCTTTCATTTGGTTTAATTGGCGTCATATGCTCAATTCGACGGAACATTTGGCACAGTACGAAGTTCAGGGCAGCCCGTAAAATGCAAATCAAAACGAATCAACTTTTTATTTTGCATATTCAGAAAAATATGCTTTGCGCGGCCGACACGCAACAAACTTCGAACACTTAATAATCACTAAGTAATGCGAAATGATTTATGTGTTGGCATTTTTATTGAAACCCAATTGCGAATAAATGGGTTAACAATTTATAGAATATCGATAATGATATTCGTCAGAGACTTTTTAGAAAGCTATGATTGTTTTATGATTTTTTATTGCCAAGGAGTCTCTGTAATATGATTTTAATTATTGGTTGCTAAATATTTTCCGCGTTAAAACCAGGAGCTTTCGTCGAAAATCACCGACACATTAACAGAAAACAATTAAAGCGCTAAAGTCAAACCAGTGCTACTCTTGTATTCCCTGTACTCGCCAAGCATTCCTTCAAGTTAAAATCGTTCCTGATTTTGGTCTTTGATCTTTAAAAACAAATTATGAGAGTATAGGGACTTTACAAAATATATATATTAACACCCCATTTGTTGACTGTCTTCTGTCTGTCTTCTTTTGAAATTTTACTTTTAAAGATGAAATGCGAAAATAAGAGTTTTCACATACATATGTGCAAGTACACAAACACGCATAGACACGATGTAAATGTATATATGCAATATCTAATTTTTTTTGTGGGGTGGTACAGGGTATTTAAGAGTTGAGCCTGCTCGACTTTAGCATTTCTTTATTGTTATAAATAAAAAGTCAAGTGCATATCTTTGATTGACTTTACAAGAACTGTCATCAACCCACCAAGTCCACCTACCACTTTTGGTGTCTCTAGCTATCTTAATGCTTATTATAGATTTTGTATAACATATGATCTATGATGTCTCCTTTTGCTTGTGGAATAGAGCTGGCGTAGAGCGTTTAGACTTTCTAATACTTATACGCCTACGACTAAGGTAAAGGGCATAAAAATTTATCAATCTTATTGGAAGAGTATTCCACGAAATATAGTGCTGTCAAACTATCGATGACACCAATAGAATCAATGCACATCTTTTGTAAACACTAGGATTCAAATTTCTGTGAAAAAAGTTATATTTACTTATCAGTTTATTTATTGAATAATTAACATGTGACAAGCCAAGAAATAGTCGCCAGTTCAATGACCTCAAAGGAAATAAGAATCGAAAACACTATTGGAAAATTGTTGCCTACCCAAATATTTGTAGGTTGCCAAGAAAAACTCGTGCACATTATATTATATACACATTAACAGCTAATTTAGAGGCAAATACTCACTTTATCTGCGTATATTATAATTAATCATAGCGAATTGAGGTCGCCTATATACTATAAATATGAATAATCTGGTGTACATAGCAGCCAAACGTTGACTTCCACACGTAGCTAATAGGTAGGAGCAAGAATAATTTGATATTTTTCGCACACGCTCGACATATTTTATGAATTTCTAAAAAGTTCCGCCCAAGCTGGTGAAATGTATAGTTTGGGCGAAGCAAAGCAATGAAAAGAATCACACTACAAAGAATCAAAAATGATTGATAAACAACAACAAAACCCAGGGGAATGCTGCCAAAGCAACTACTCGTGCCCAGTTCAGATAAATCAAAGTGTGAGCTGAAAAAATTAAAGCTTTTCGTCCGATAATTGCGCCTAGTAACAATTAATGACCGCTGATGGGTGGAATCGATGAGTCCAGTCATCGTGGCATTTACGAGTAGCTTTATATGTCAGCCACACAGCCACAACCACTCACAAGTGAATTTGTTTAGTTGAGGCCGCAGCCATGTCAAGAGAAGCCGCTGCCCATCAAAATGTTACTCATACGCACTGTCTACCACTCTTAAATGTTGTCAACTAGACGCAAACGTTTCAGCCAAACACAGTTTTTCGATAATGCAACATAATCCCATTTAAATAGCAAAAATACACATACTATATACGTATATATAGTTTATAAGTAAAACGTTATCACTTTGTACAATTCATGCACAGCTAGCTATATTTACACGTACATAAGTACATCAATACATACAGAAATATAAATAACAAACCAAACACGATAGAAACGAGCAACTTTGATTGCATACTAATGGCTTGCTTAAGCTCGAAGAGTAAAGAGTGAAGAGAGGGGGGGAGGGAAGGCAGAGGCTAGTGGGAGCTGATGGAACGACGAGCGTTCATTGAAAACAAAGTGATTTGCTTTTCAATATTCAGCGAACGCCTGCATTATTGCTGCTATTTAGTGTATAAGCATTTCCGTCTGTCGTCTCCAGTTCAAGGCAAATGCTCTGGACACATGGAAAATCGTGCCTATCGTTCCTATCGTGCATATATGTTTACTGCTAGAGTCTAGGGCTGCATAAATCGTAGCAGGTGCAGAGTGAAATACAAGCTGCGTACGCCATATAGAGTTCATTGAGCAATAAACTCAAACACACGACAAATAAGAAAATATGTCTAGGCAAAATTAAAGAAATTATATGATAATGGGGTGTTAAGCCTCCAGTGACAGGCGTCGCCAGCATAAATTCATAAGAAGCTGCGCACACTTCTAGCCAAAATATCAGAGCAAACATTTTAACTGCGATAGCGTCGAGCAAACACAAATTCCATATACGCAGAAAATCACGATAAATATGGGCAACTGCAAACTGCGTCATCAGGACTGCACAAATTTGGCCAAGCAGCGTCAATCGCAACCACTATCGACCACAAAATCTGTGACGCTAATGCTAATTGTAAAAATTTGTGCATGCACTTCACCAAATTTTATTTGATAGGCAAATAAGTAATATATAGTAGTCAGACGTGTGCCTTTTACATATTCTACGATCAAAGCTACTCAAGCAAACAAACGCGAAAGGCAAAAATTACCAAACGTAAAATGAAACAAGAGAGAACGCTACAGTCGAGCAAGCCCGACGGTGAAATACCCTGAAAAGACTTCCAGAACTGAGTTATACACGCCCATAGCAGAAGCAAAATTAAGAAGAGCGAACTTGAGGCAGCAGCTTGTGGGCGTAGTACCGGAGTGAAATTGTTTCGCTAATGACTTTTCTTAGAATTGATCGATTTCGATGAATTTTGAAACAAAGTCTACAAAGTTTGTTTAATGTAGCTTTTGAAATGTGGACAGTATTGACGAAATTCTGTAGCGGGGGAAGAAGGAAAAATAAAATAAAGTCGTCCTTTCTCGGACCAGCTTTTATAGTTGAGATCCTCGCGTTGACATTCTCGCGTTGAGATCCTAGCGTTCATCCAGACAGGCGGGCGGACATGTCTAGATCGATTCGTCTCGCCATTCTGATTAAGAATATATACACATTATGGGGTCGGAGGTGCTTCCTTCTGTACGTTTCATACTTTGCACAAACCTAATATACCCTTTTTATCCTACGGGTACAGGGTATAAAAATGGGCGGAGCCGCGTGCCCACAAAATTGTTCATAACTAATCCATTGACTATAGCACAAGGTGAGAATCTCACACGCTATCAAAATACAAATTGGCTTGCCAGATTATCAATTCAGATTCTCAATTTTAATGGTTCTCAATATAAAAGACTCTTATATCTTACACACCCACCAATAAACTTATTAATGTCAATACATAATGCACTTATCATTCAACCGATTAGAGATTTTTCAAGCACTATTTATTCCGGTAAGCACATATAATTCTCTAAAGTTTATGTGTTCTTAAATTACCAGTGGAAAAAACGGTATGTAGACTCTTCTAATCCCTGATGTACATTTTCGGTATTTGCGGCTTGACTCATTCCTAGAGTCCCATCATGTAGTAGAACAAAATTTGAGTTCAAATATCACCTAATCTTCTTATATTCATAAACAAAGAAGCAAACATTGTTAGCTTAAGAATGTTCAACACTCATTCTTTGTAATCGATATAAATGTCTTGGGAAATTCCAACCTATCTTAATCTTTGGCCACCAGTCATTTTATGTTTTACAATCTGCTCTAACCGAACGGCAATAAACAACAGCTCGCATAATCGAAAGAGCGGGTAGACGGTATAGTATGTAGATAAGAACTGACAGACCTTTTTTCGGCACTTTAAACAATTATCTCTGTTAGCTATAGCTTGCCTAATTGGCAATCATCAAAACAAAAAGCGATATTCTTAGATTTTCTGTTTGACCAAAAAACTTACATAAAGTCCTCAATATCCACAAACTGCGTATATTGGCAGGGCTCGACATTATTGGGCGCATAGCCATAGCAATAGGAGTAGCTCCAGGGCTGATTCCCGCTACAGGGCAGCGACTCACTGAGCAGACTGGGCCGAGTTCGATAATAGGGCATGGGCGCCGATGGTGCATAGCCAGGCGAGGCGGTAAACTGCATTCCTGTTGCAGACACCTGACTCTGCGGCTGCTGCATCGGTTGGTACGGATGAAAGCGCACCGGACTGGTTGCATTTTTGATAAAGACGGGGCCCACAAACTGAGAAGGCGACTGTTGTTGCGGCTTTTGTTGATGGGAATTGAAGAAACCACCATTGTTGAAATTAACAGCGGGTTCATTGATCGGTGTACGGCCGAAAAGGCAGCCATTGTGTAGTGATGGTTCTTGTTGTTGCTGCTGTTGTGTTGATGGAAACACTTTTAAGTCTGCATCATAAAATAACACATCATCTCCATAAAATGAATTATCGCCAGAGGAAAAGTTGCAATTTTCCCAGGCATTGCAAGAGTTGTACATAATTTCGGGCTTCTGCTATTAATAGTCATCGGAAAAGGTAGACTTCAATCCACACAGGCCACTATAACACACGCGTGCCACTCTTAGCAAGCAAATTCGCAACAATTATAGAACAACACGTCCGAATTTTCAAGTTTGAAATGAGCGAAAAGGTTTACTACTTCGAAATATGTACTTATATACCAACCAAGTAATGGAAAAAATAAACGCTATGGGTTCTGATATGAATATGCATAAATCTCAAATTGCAACAACAAGGTTGCCGGTGGGAGTGAATAGGCGCCAATGAAATGACCCGAGTAGGAATGAAAACGAGCTAGTCCGCCCAGACATGAACGTCAACTTTACCAGTTATCAGTCCCTATCGGAGCAAGTAAGTGATAAGATAAGGAACTAACACATTAAAAACAACAACCGCACACAAGCGACGACGAGCATTTGGCTGGGGAGGACTTTGCCAATGGCCAGCACCGTCGCTTTGGAATTATTCAAAACTCTTTGTAGTACAAGCCAGCGGCATGTCGTGTAGCAAAAGATAAGAGCAGTTGAAGCGATTTGCTAAAAAAAAGCGACGAACGAAAACAACAAATTGTCTATTACTTTGTTAACTCTTTTGGTAATGGGCTTCCAGCCTGCCAACTTTCCATTGCATACTTTCGAGCGAGTGCCAAAAATTTGTGAACGAAAATAGAGTTCTAAACTTTACTTTTCTTTCTTTTCTTGTGCACAGTGGCGCATTTCACACAAATCCAAAGGGCTTACACACTGGGACCGCCAGTATATTGTGACATAACGCTAATCTCTGAAGGACTCGGAACGCAAAATATTTGCATACGCAGTCAACAAATATGTCAAAAACTACAGTAGTTTTATATAATTATAAATACATATTTGATTATGAATTAATTTAAACGTTTCTAAACCCCAAAGATGAGCATGGGATTGTGGGTGAAGTCAACTGCTTCATGGCGGCTTGGCTGGCTGTCGTCGCAAGAAAGAAACTTGTGTCGACTGCTGGCCGCGTATTTATGTCTGGGCTGGGCAAAAGATAACAAAAAAATCCAAAGTGTAGCATAATAGCTAAGTATTTGGTTTGTTTAATGAGCAAACATGAGCAAAACGGTGAATGAGATAAGCGTAGAACAGGAGCGGAATACGTAAACCAGTAAGCGATAGCAGCACTTTCGCATCCAAAATGTCGTACATAAAACGGTAAGACCCTGGAAAATAATTATTATTTTCCCGAATACATTTGTTTAAAATGTATCTTTCAAACTAAAATAGCACATCGATCGCCGATAAAATAACAATTTCGCCCATAACGGATCAGCCGTAAAGAATAAATCTCTGAGAATCACTTAAATAACGTAGTGCTTGTAATTTTTAAACTCGGTCCCGAGGTCACAATTAATGCGAAAACCTCATCCACTGGCATCACTCAGAAAATCTCATAAATGAATAGCGTGAGTTTGTTATAAAGTTGTGGAATAGAAAATAAATATTGCGAAAAAACTAAGTTTATGTATTCATGGCTTTATCACGAAGACACCGCAAAAGCTGTAGAGGATGCTACGATAGCTGTATCTCTAAACCCAACACTGCTACAGTATAACGATCACCTTTTGTAAATAGAAGTTTCATCTCGTTTTGCTGATCAGATGTGTAGCTATTATGTACATTTGCGGATTGGTCTATCTAGCGCTGATATGAACAATCGATGCCACAATCATTTTTACTATGTCTTTTTTGCCTATGAAGATATTTTAGTCAAATTTCGTATCACTTCTTTTAGAACAAATCTTAATATTGGACCTTACTGAAAAGTAGAGCGTTTACAGTGAAAACTGACGGATACTTTGTCTAGAACATTCGTTTTGGTGTACTTTTTAGAGCAAGTTCGCCTCTCTTGTGCGGACACTCTCTTGACCGGACGCGGACACTATTTTTCGAGAAATTCGAACTAAAGCCTCTCTTGGCCGAACCTCATGCTAACGGACGATGACATGCATAAACACATCAAATTTGAAAGAAAACCTCTCTTGGCCGGACGCGTACCTTTTGGTAATGGACGTTTCAAATGCTTGCAAAATAGTTTCGTATTTTTCATATTCTTTTATCTCTTTTATCTTTTTCACTTTTATTTCTTTCTACGTATACCCATATGATCTACTAAAGATTTTTATAAAATATCTTAACATTCGCTATTTGTGCACATATTATTGTTGTTAATTAAATATTTCACAGTTATGCTCCGTAATAATAGTAGATCTTGAACAAATATTGCAAATAAAATTAAATCTGTTGTTATTTAGCTCAGGGAAGGAAATACTTTAATTTTACTATAATTTGCCATGGTAGTGAATATCTGTTTTTATACCCTGTACCCGTAGGGTAAAAAGGGTATATTAGGTTTGTGGAAAGTATGTAACATGCAGAAGGAAGCATCTCCGACCCTATAAAGTATATATATTCTGAATCAGCATGACAAAAGAAATCGATCTAGACATGTTCGTCTGCCCGTCCGTCTGGATGAACGCAAGGATCTCACAAACTATAAAAGCTAGAATAACCAAAGTTGGTATCCAGATTCTCCTAGATCCTAGAAAGGGCGAGTTTATTTTTTTTTTTTGGAATTTTCCCCCCTCCCCCGCTACAGAATTTCAATAGCGTCCACATTTCAAAAGCTAAACCAAATTTTGCACACATAATTTATACATTATATCTACTTTTGTTTCAAATTGCATCTAAATCGGTTAATTCTAAGAAAAGTTATAAGCGAAACAATTTCACTCTGGTACTTCGCCCACAAGCTGCAGCATCAAGTTCGCTCTTCTTCTTCCTTTTGCTTCTGCTAGAGGCGCATATACCTCAGGGTCGGTAGTTTACCTGGGTACAGGCTATTTCACTGTCGGGCTTGCTCGACTGTAGCGTTCTCTCTTGTTCATATTAAATAAGGTCAATTTATTTTAATCGCCTAAATAGAAAAACAATTAAAATAAGCAAAAAATGGGAAAAAAAGTCTATGTATCCACTTAACCGGACCCTTAGCTTGGCCGGACAAAATTTGGTCGACGGTGAGTGTCCGGCCAAGTGAGGTTTCACTGTACTCAATGATATCATAATTGATTTACAAACTATACGATACAACCTATTCCCTAAATTATTAATTTCTCACAAATGAAACCAAATGACATATAGAAAACAAGAAAGGAATGCTAAAGTCGAGCAGGCTCAACTCTTAAATACCCTGTACCACCCCACAAAAAAGTAATTAAATTAATTAATTAATTTAATTTAATTAATTAATTAATTTAATTTAATTAATTAACTAAATTAAATATAAAATATTCCATGCATGCATTGCATACATACATTTACATTTACATCAGAATCGTGCCTTATGCGTGTTTGTGTACTTGTACATATGTATGTATGTGTGCATTGGGCCTGGTTATATGGCTATAACTTTCTTTCCGATCATTCTATCATAATGAGACTTAGTATACGGTTATATAATAACTAACCTAATGTGACTATCAAATTTTACTTCAAAATTTACGGGAGTTATAGAAAATCGTTAATAGGGGGGGAGTGGGGGAATGGATCAGAAAAAATGAACAAACTCGTCCTTTCTCGGTCTCAGGAGAATCTGTATACCAAGTTTGGTTATTCTAGCTCTTATACTTTCGGAGATCCTTGCGTTCATACAGACAGACAGACGGACAGACAGACGGACATGGCTATATCAACTCGGCTTGTCATGCTGATCAAGAATATATATACTTTGTGGGGTCTACCAAGCCTCCTGTGTTCCATGTGCACTCGCACAAAACTAATATACCCTTGTACCCTTTGGGTACAGGGTATAAAAAATCCACAGTTATCGTTTATTTTGCATGAGCTCTTCAATTTTCACAACAAAAAACATGTTTTTTTCGTCCCAAACTAACCGAAATCAAAGATAGCAAGAGATGTAGATGTGCAATACAACGACTCTGTATCTTTGCAGCAGCATTTAAAAGTCATTACTAAGACAAAAAGCGCAACAAGATGATCCAAAGAGAAAAACTAAAATTTTTGTACACCAACCTAAAAACAATAACACGCACTTATAGTACGATTTAAACCTACTCCGCCTCAAAACTAACGCCGCCAGTCAGTTACCCTCCTCCTCAATAGTTGCTGCTCAGCCACATGCCCAGTGTCGTCACTTTTGTTTGATTGCGCAAAAAGTAGGTCGGTCGGCACGGCCGGGCCAGACGCTGATGGCTGCCACTACTGCTGCTCGCGCCGCTATATGCTATAGAGCAACAACAACAAAGCATCTCATTTAAATATTTTACATGTTTCTTTTAAGCGCAAACGTGTGTGTATGGCTTGATATTGAAATTTATATTGTTGTTTTGTTCAACATTTTCGTTTCTCTGTCTTTATTTATTTGCTTTAAACCGCATGTTTTTGTCGCTTTTCGTTTATTCAGTTTATATGGCGTCGCCTTTTAGCGACTGAGAGCCTCATGATGTCCACCTTGATCAGAGCCACACCATAACATTAATTAATTATATTGTTTAATTCTATATGCAAATTAATTTATAACCAAGGGAGCTTTTTTCATGTATAGAGAAAACAGATGGACCACATTCCTATAAAGAACGTGATAAAAAATCATCATATGGCTGCTGCCATAATTCAGATATATTGAGGTCAAGTTGTCAAGTAACCAAAAAGTTGAGGAAATATCGAGGCGATCATATACGTAGTACATTCATATGCACATATATTATTAGAATTAATTCATCGAATCGATTAATTCGAGAAAAATAGTTTTCATTCCAAAATTTTTAGTTAAACAGATGTGAGCTCAGAACAAAACATAACGCCCCCATTGTGGGTGGACTAGTCTCTGTTTGCTGAACACCACCTGCTTATCTGTAAGATACTCGGTCAGAAACCAGTTCGCAGCATAACAGCCAAATGGAAAACTTGTTGTTTTTATTGTTGCTGTTATGATTGGTTTGATTTTCTCTGAAACGTGAATAGTTTAATTAGAACTGCTTTTCAGTGCCAATGAATGCAACTAAACGGAGTCACGTAGGCACTGCGACCAGTGAGAAAGGCAAATGCTGCACATGCATTTTTATATAAGATATATATATATATATACACAGGGTGCGCCATCTTTTATGTCGGTATGCAAACATTGAATATTCTTGAAAATAAACAACCGATTTTCAAGTAAGAGATATTTTTATTTAATTTGGTTCTGTACAATTTCTTGAACTGAGGTTTTCAATACTGGTCTTCTCAAGTCAATCGGTTCACTAATGACAAAGTTATTCAATATCTACATACCGACATAAAAGATGGCGCACCCTGTATATATATATATACGTATGTATGTGAATACATGTGCATATAAACTGCAGATTTTAGGTGCACCATCAACAACATTTAAGCGAATAAACTTTAAGCCGTATCCGTTACTAACAGAAATAGCACTACAAATGAAAAATGTTACTGAAAGCGGCAGAAAAATAAATTAATAAACAAAAAATTCAAAACATAAGAAATAACTTGTTCCAATAACAGGTTTTTGAATAAGTTTACGCACGAAGTGCGTACGACATGAGAAACAAGTGGTAAAACAGAAGGCCAGAAAAGTTCAACGCAGTTCGAAATAAAAACAGAGGCCAAAAATACCTTCGATGTGATTTTTGTTGGAGGGATTGTTTCCTGAATCAAGCTTCAACCGTCTGTCGCACACGCCCCTTTGTTTTATTTCCCATTGCGCGCTGTATCCTGTCGACTAACTGCCCTTTCGTTAATGACATTTGAAGCACTAGGTGCATATGTTTCTAGACTAGGGCCGTGAGAGGCACGTAACGTTAAAGTGTGTATTTTATAATGAGTGCACTTTAAACTTAAAGCACACAAATACTCATAAGTTATTTGCAATTATATTTTGACCATTTCATTTTTTGTTAAACTTTTTACGGCGCTTCTCAAGGTAAGGTCTCGGTCACGTTCTCTTTTATTATTTGCCTCTACTTCTCGTCAATGCAAAAATTCAAATTCAAATTCGAATCCGAAAAGTGCTGTATATAATTAACGCCAATGAAGACAAGATTAATGGCTATGCCAACGATTTTTCAATATGTCTCTCTTTTGCAGTTTGGGCTGTTGATCTTTGCCCATCACCTTTAAAAAATGCACAAGCAGAAGTCTTATAGTTGTAAACAATACGAAATGATAAGCAGCTTGTACTTTTGTTTATAAGCATTAATAGGAACTTAATAAAAATCAAGTAAACTGAGTAAAGATTGCGTTAGTATATGTAGATATTTCGAATTATATTAGCCAGTTAAAGATGTATGTATAGCCATTTAACCTTTTAGGCAATTTGCCGATATTATATACTATATGCACATTTACTCTTGTAGGATTGAATAAAAAAGTTTTTAGTCAATGTGTGCTAAGTTGAGCAATTTTCTATTCGTCAGCAAGCACTACGGATTGAGATGGACGTGGTGGATCGAATCGCGTGATCTTCGGTCATGGCAGCAAATTCAACGAATCGCATTGCTTACGGGGGCACATGTGCGGAGCAGAACAACGACTCTCCGACCGTTCATGACGGCGGTTAAGGAATTTTTCAAAGAAACGGCTTAACTGCAACCCTCTGCGTTGCAACCTAACAATACAAGCAAATTATTTAGATATAGATACACATATATATATATACATATGTTGTTATGTGGAATATGAATAAAAAATAAACATGAACAACAATCGTGAAAAGACGTCAAAGTATGCGACGTCGACAACTGCTGCTGCTGCTGAGGAAAAGAAAGCAAATCGCTTATGCAATAGCAGCGAACGATCCAAGAGATCACATGAGCAGGAGTGTGGGAAGCGGGTAAGCACTGGACAACTATTCGAATTGGGGTCACGCAGTGGTGACTATAACTCACCTTCGTTTCTCCTTTGGCTTGCCGCTGGCGGTTAAAGCAGTGCCTCCGCCAGACGTCGCGGGTTTGGTTCCAGTGGCAGCGGCACCGCGTTGCTTCTGCTCCTCCGCTGCCGCATCGATTTTATCAATTAACGAGACCATTTTCTTCACAATGATCAATTTGCAGCAACATCCAAATTTTACGTATATCTGAGGATTACTGTTGACTGATTTCTGTAACTATTGCTATAAACTTATTTAATCCTCAGAGGCACATGCAATTAATTGGCTTTCAAATATTTGGAAAATTAGATAAATTATTCTCTAATTTGTCGTTCGTTTGAGACTCTTCAGGGTGTATTTTTGTTGCTATCGGTGTGTTTTGTTGTTGTACTAAAATAACCGACTGGATTGTGGGCTTTTCACTTTGTATTTTTTCAAAATCTCTTTTGTGCTCCTCTTTCGTATGCAGCAACAGCGCACACACCAGTATGTAACTGCGTATTTGTGTGACCGTGTGTTTTCTGTGTGTGTGTGTATTTTGTATATGTATGCGCGACACAGAAACACTTTGCTATTTACACTTCTCACTGTGTTTCCTTTTAAACTTTTAAGCTAATTATGCTTCAAATATTGGGTTACTGAAGCTGCTATTTCTTTCTGCAATAAACACAAATGTGATATTATTTAATCACCCCTACTGGCTGCTTCTTGTTGTACTAGTTGTTGTCGTGGCTGTTGTTAAAATTATGTACATATATTATGAATTTTTTCGACACGGATTCGAAAGCAATTCGCACAACACTCACTACACTGGCGGCTGTTGGTAATTGAACTTTCTATTTTGTTACTATTCTATCTCGTTTGTTTTTAAAGCGTGTTAGTCTGCTGGCAATGGCCCACAAGGTTATTTGTTGTTGCTGTGTTTTTGTGCAGCTGTCTCACGACCTGATTGCACTTCTTTACAAATTATTGCACTTTGAAATTCTGCACTGACTTAATGTTGAGCTCGCGTTGTAACATTTCACATATGCAATTAATATGCATATTATGCATTTTACAAAACGTTAAATAACATAATATCGACGCGAATTGTCCACTACGACTTCTCGGTTGTTCGCAATATTTTGAGATGAGACCTGGAATCATCGCTGCTATCGATAGGTCAAACCAGTATATCGATTATTACCAACAACTTCATAAGCAAAACAGAATGAAAAAACAGCTGGTAGGGCTTAATAGAAATATTTTTTGTATTTGTAAGTTGCGAAATATTTGAATTCAACAAATCCCACAAAGTTTACAAACTAGATTGTACTTTGTTGTTTTCATTTTCGACTGTCTATTCCTGCTTAGACACTGCTGAACTGGTCTGCGGGGTGATTTGACCAGCAGCTGCAGCGGCTGCTGCCCCGGCGCCGCCTGATAGCTCGTCAATATCCTTAACCCCGTTTCTCTCACTATCAGCGTTCATGACCTCGCCAAGCGCATCATCCTCATCATCATCGCCACCAGATTTGTTGTAAACTGTCGGATACTGCTGGAAACAGTCTTGCATAGTGCGGAAGGCCTCATAACAATCAGAGCCCTTTGGATCTGCCTCGCTGTAGTGAAAACACGAAAACGCTTCACGGAACTCCACACCGCATGGTCCCGTGGCCATTCCCCCCAGGCACGGACAGCTCCAATTTATTTCACCGTCTCGCGTGATTAGACTTTGCGGCGGTTCCGGTGCAGGCAATTCGATTGTGCTGGGTGTAGAATGGTCCTCTTTGGTTGCAAATATGACCTTATCCTTGCCAAAAACCTTGCAGTATGAGTATGCCATTTTAAGAGTGTTTTTTCCTAAGAATTTGGGCTATCTTCTTTCGTATTGCTGGCTTCTTCACCAGCGGTAGGATCTGTCCCTTTCTCAAAGTCAAGTGGTGTATTTGAAGTTTCGAGTACTTGAAAGTGGCACGGTACCTCCTGGTAGTGGCCAATTAAAGTCACGGCGGTACGTGTGCGCTCAAAAAAGTCCTCGGGCACGCGGAAGACAACACGCTTCTTTCCCGCACTGAATCTGACAATATCCAACTGGGTTTTCCCCCCGATTTCACCAAAAAAACTTTCTAATGAGTTCAAAATGCAGCCCCTAAAATAGGCAGGTGTAAGCACAACTTGTTCTGGGTCGCGTAATTTCCTACATGCAAAAACAAGAAACATTAGTCAGACAGAACCCACAACAACACGCACGTGGGCCTGCCGATAGAGTACAAACTCTAGAAAACCGAAAGTTTTTCACTTACAACTGTACGTCGAAGTAATAGTATCCACTCATACTTCAGTACCAGCACGTTACAATCCCGGCTCCTGTTGCCCGGTTTTCATTGACTTTAATGCAATAGATTGCAACAAATGCAACGCCGGCCCTTTTTCGGTCCTGTATTTATGTAATTTTGCTGGTGCCAATCGATAACGATTAACAACGTCGTGTGTTATTGTTGCTCAAGGCGAATGACAACTGTGAAATCGGTCACTCATTACTTTTAACAAGGAAGCCCGCGAATTTCTAAGATAATTATTAAATACAAAGGAAATTGTCGAATTTTGTGTATCAGAAAAGCAAAAAACGTAAACCATAAAATTTAACAGATATTCAAAATTGTCTACCTGCGCAAGGAAATATGGCAAAGCAACTGGATATGGAAATGGCTACGGGCACAACTGCCGATGTCACTGATGAAGATGAGGATTGCGGGCCGCTGCCGCTGGTGAAATTATTGGTATAATATGCCATAACCTGCGTAAGAAAGATTGTTTAATTCGTGTATTGTCCTGCACAGGATCAAAGCGACAAGATCACTTCAAAGGAATTGAAGTTGCTTCAAAATGCTGGATACCACACAGTTGATGTCGTGGCTCGTGAAATGCGCAAAAAGTTGTTGAGTATTAATGGTCTCGGCGAACAAAAAGTTGACTTGATTCTTAAGGAGGCCAAGAAGTTGGTGCCTATGGGCTTCCAAAGCGCCCGCGTCTTGCACCAGATGCGTGCCGAGACAATAAAGTTGACCACAGGATCCAACGAGCTTGACAAGCTGCTCGGAGGTGGCATCGAAACAGGTACAATAACAGAAATTTTTGGGGAGTTTCGTTCTGGCAAGACGCAATTGTGCCATACTCTGGCCGTAACCTGTCAACTACCTATATCACAGGGTGGAGGCGAGGGTAAGTGTCTATACATAGACACGGAAAACACATTTCGCCCCGAACGCCTGTCGTCCGTAGCGCAACGCTATAATATGAATGCAGATGTGTTAGACAATGTTGCTTGCGCGCGTGCCTATAACACCGATCATCAGATGCAGCTGCTGGTGTTGGCTGCGGCTATGATGGCGGACTCCAGGTGTGTAGTTTATTATTCTATTGCAAGAATTTTGGGATAACTGTAAGAAATCAACAGATTTAAAAGAAATTTTCATTACGTAACGTACCAATTTTAATGTCGAAAACATTCGAAACAAATTTATTCATAAATATTTTCCCATCTCAGTGGTAGCTCAATAAGGATAAACTTATTCATTCGAAACAAAATTTACTACAACACTATGTTTCTTATCTCGTCAAGAGGTTTTTATATTGCTATTTTGAATAGAAGGGCAAAAGGGTAAACTAGAAAGCCTTATCGCCAATTTTATAAAACAAGCAGGATGCTAAGTGCCAGATCCCATCTTATAGGTACATACATAAGTTGTGATCAGCATCGATGTCTGTATTTACTGTCTGTAAGAACACCGAGATCTTTTAATCATATCAGCTAGGGATATAAAACTTGCTATGTAGACTTGCTTTATCCATACGCAGAACAATCTTTCATTTTTCAATAAAGTTTTGATTAGTTACTGGGACTGTGCTAAAACGAGTGCGCGAGTAATTGGTATATTAGCGTGGGACGAAGGGCGACTTGAGAGTTCTATCCGTTTTTCTTTGTATTTCTAATTCATCTAATTGCGATTCGCGTTAATATAGTACTTACAACATTTTTCTTTACTCAGATATTCCTTACTCATTGTCGACAGCATTATGGCTTTGTATCGAACAGATTATGTAGGACGCGGAGAATTGGCACCACGCCAAAGTCACTTGGGAGTGTTCTTGCGTTCCCTACAGCGCCTGGCCGATGAGTATGGTGTAGCTGTGGTCATTACCAATCAGGTGATGGCACAGGTTGATGGTGCTGCAATGTTCGCCGGCGGAGACTCCAAAAAGCCCATTGGTGGACATATTTTAGCACATGCGTCCACAACTCGTTTGTATCTGCGCAAGGGCAAGGGAGAGACACGCATATGTAAGATTTACGACTCGCCCTGCTTACCCGAATCGGAGGCAATGTTTGCCATACTACCAGATGGAATAGGGGATTCAAAACAATGAGCACGATTCAGTTAGGAGTAATCAACAGGGGCTGAATAAATATTATTGTTATTTTAACACTGCTTTATATGTAAGAGGAATAAATATGTAGAGGTATTTTCCAAATAACGGCTACCGTTTATTTCTCGCTAAGATCTGTGTGAATATGTGTACGTACATAATGTGTGGGAGTGGTGGGGTATACTTAAGTTACTATATAATCTGTAGTCAATTGGCGCGTAAAGTAGCTTAAAATAATTATTTGATACACCCGACAAGTTGAAACGGATCCCAAGCCATGTCGATGATGTTAGCATTGGGTTGCTTAATAGTGGATTATAACTAATAACAGGCCTTGCAATGTAAACTAAAATGATAACAGTAATTGCTTCGCGCGTGCGTATGTTCTAAAAACTCCAGTGAGCATTCCATCCTTCCATTATCATCGAATACGGTATAGCATCGCTTAAAAGTAACTAAGATCAGTTATGAGTAAAAATGTTAGGTATTGTTCACGGAATATACATATAATTCATTGGCACTCACCTTAAGGTATGTGGAACTGGCATCGTCCGCTTAAGATCGATTCCTTACAATCTCCATTACTGTTTTACATGCTCGCCAGCTACCGTTGTGCTCTCCTTGGTCTCCACCAGATGGTTATAGGTGCGCTCGTTCATCGAAATACGCAATGTGTCGTTCAAATTCTTTGTATAATTCTTATAGATCTTCACCTTTTCGCAGAACTCTACCCAAAAGTTCACCTCGGGTTCGGGGTTAAAAAGTGCTTTGAAGCCATCGTAAATGGCTGTCGAGACTTTTCGGATGATCTGGGCTTTTTCCTTAAACTCCACCTCATCGGACACGTCCATTTTCCAAAGTTCCAAGTTGCCCACATATCGCCGCAATCGACGCATTATGTCCACACATTCTGGATTTCGCAACAGCATCAACTTCGTTAGCTCAATCTCTTTGAACTGTTCGAGAATCTCTAAGCATTTGCCCACATTGGCGCGACGCAGACCTAAACACTCACGCAGCTGTTGTGACAACTGTATAAAATCACGTTCCATGAACAAGGCATCCTCTTGCTCAATCAGTTCCTCAATAAATCGTACAGCCTCCTGCTTCGGTATTTCTTCGCGCACCGGCTCAACAATAATTCGTTCAGGCATGGACTCGGGACTGATCTGACCCGTTTCCAGTTTAAGCTTAAGGTCGATGGCCTCATTACGCGACTTTTCGATCCACGCCTGTTCTTCAGCAGGGCTTTCGAATTTTTCGGGTTTATTGTAGTTTATCTTAATTCCCAGACACTTAGCAGTTGGCATATATACCATCATCAGATCGTTATGCATGGGCTGTTCGAAATAAGTACAAATATACAACCAATTCATTCGTTGCAATGTAATTTCAATAAATTAATTAAATCAAATTGGTATAAATATTTCGTTGCGAAACGTATAAGGCTTAATTAGGAATATTTGTGGAGTTTTGGGAGTTTATGCATGATGGGTTCAATTTTGGAACATAGCAGGAATATTACCATAAACCAAATACATATACATATATTTAAAATACTCACGTGTGTTTGTCGTGCACGTTTTTGCGTTGGTGTCACCGCAAGCGTTGGTTTCGGTTTCTTCAGTGGCTTTTTGTTATTGCCGATCGTCGGGTTTACAGTGGCGCCAATGCCTTCCGGTGGCACACGTTTTTTTTGGGGTGGCACCGCTTCTATGATTTCTACAGCTTGTTCATCCGTATCGCCGTCGACGTGCAGTGGTGCCTTTTTCTTGCGTGCGATGCGATTTTTCTGTTCCTTGTTGTCAATGGTAGCGGTGTTGGTTGAAGTTGGTAATGATTTCTTGGAAGTTGCCTGCGGTTCTTGCTCTGTCGTTGTTACAGTTGGTTTAATGCTGCCTTCACCACTGTTGCTTTCGCCTCCATCATCTCCTACTTGCGGCAAATTTATTGGCGCTGAATCCTCGCCACGCAGAGCACTCTCAATTTGATCAATTGCTTCATTAAATTTGGCGCGTTTCATATTTTTATCTGTGGCGAACTTCTCTTTGTTGTCCGCATAGCTAAAGAGATCCTCCAGTTTTATATTGGCGGTCTCGCCGGTCCCGTAGAAGTAAACATTGTACTTTTTATTGATGAATTTTGTGATTTTCGCTGGCCATGCCGGGTATCCTTTTACCTTGGCAAATACCAAATCACCAATACTGAACGCTTTACCTGCTTTTTCTTTGCCCATAATTACGTGTGAAATTCAATTTTAGTAAAATATTAATTTGTTTGCTGACAGTTGGCGTCTGCCTCTGCTTTCCATTCACAAGATTCTCGCGCTGCAATGCAATATATTTATGACATTCACAGCGCGATATTCGACTTTTAAATTATCGATTGTACCGTTACTGCATGGCACCGTCGCAATTATGCAAACTCTGTTTTTCAACTCTGGAAGTTATTTTAAACTAGCTAAGTAGGTACATGGGTATATTTTTATGTGCCGTAGTTATATTCCCTTCACAAAATGCACAGGCTGTATAGCCTGCTGTGTCCGTACTATTTGATTGTTTATTTAAAAATATATATATTGCATTTGGACATCCTTGGCCACCCTTTACTACCACTGACCCTTCTTTAAGGGTGTTACAAACTTACCAAAAATAATACATACACATAGTATGTACATATGTATGTAAGTACATACCCTTGGACTGTTTGGTGAAGGGTATAACCATATTATTAATTATAGGACAAAGTGTAAATAAACACATTATTTATTGACATTTTAATCTCGTTCGTTAATAGATTAGAGTTTCGAAATAGCAAGTAAAACGCACAAATAGTTTTAATTTAGATTAGTAGCTGCGACCAAACAACGTGTAGAATTTGGGCTTGTTGTTGCAACTTGGATTTATGCATTTATCGCTGGCAGTAATGCCCGTCGGCTGTTCAAAGGGTATGCACAGCGACTTTGCGCCCATGGCTGGTGCTCCAGGCTCAGCCTCATCTCCGCGTGCACTGTCCGCTTTGATCTTATCCTCGCATGGTGTTTCGCCGCAGAACGGCGACAATAAAATATTCTTCTCATCGAGATAGTTACAAAATTCATTCCAATTTTTGACGATTTTCGTGTGGGAAGTAAGATCTTGCTGTGCTTTGCCTAACATTGTCGCATGAATGGTTTCCAGCAGTTCTGGTATTTTCTTTTCTACATCATTCAGTGCTATCGTTAGCTTTTCGCCCGTATCGCGGCGCACGGCCACAGCCTGCTGCGCCTTAAGGTCCTTTGGTCCTACTTCGATACGTATGGGTACACCTTTTAGCTCCCAATGGTTGAACTTCCATCCTGGAGAATAATTGTCACGATAATCGCCTTCGCAGCGCACTCCAATACCGACGAGTTTCTTTTCCAAATCTCTGCAAGCGCCAATCAGCTTAGCACGTTCTTCATCATTGGTATTAACAGTAATGCCGCAAGGCACCACAATAGCCTGCGTACAGGCCACACGCGGCGGCAGCACCAGCCCCTGGTTGTCCGCATGTACCATGATCATGACTCCGATTGTTCGAGTAGTGATACCCCAAGAGTTCTGGAACACGTACTGTTTCTGTTGCGTCTCAGGGTCCTCGAACACAATATCAAACATCTTTGAGAAGTTCTGGCCCAAGTGATGGCTGGTAGCGCCCTGAATGGCACGGCCCGACGCCGAAATAAAAGCTTCTACGGTTGTGGTATAATCGCCACCTGCAAATTTCTCCTTTTCGGTTTTGCGACCCTTGACCACGGGTATGGCAAGCAAATCGGTGTACACCTGCGCGTACAGGTCTAATATGTCCAAAACCTCTTTCTCAGCCTCGATTTTGCTAGCGAACGCTGTATGACCCTCCTGCCAGAGGAATTCGCGTGTGCGAAGGAAAGGCTGTGGGTGCTTAAATTCCCAACGCTGCGATGTAAATCGTTAGCGAGTTAGTGTATAAGTAAAATGATTTGTGATTTATAATGCTTACCACAACATTATTCCATTGGTTTAGCCTAATAGGCAAATCTCTATAGGATTGTATCCATTTTGCATAAGCGGGGTACATAACCGTTTCGGAAGTCGGCCGCACAGCAATTGGTTCGGCCAAATCACTTTCTCCCGACTTAGTGACCCACGCTACTTCCGGCGCAAAGTCAGCAATGTGTGTTTTCTCCTTCTCGAGTGCTGCTTTTGATACAAAAATAGGGAAATAGCACTCCCTAACACCCATGCGCGTAATTTCAGCATCAAACCAGTTCTTGATAAATTTCCATATGGCAAAGGACCAGTGGCGTAAAATGTAACAGCCAGATACGTCATAGTACTCAATTAGTTCACCTTTGGTGATCACCTGAGAGTACCAGTCGGGTAGGTTGTCCTCTTTAGTTGCCTCCAAACCCAATCGCGTTTGCTTTTTGACGCCGCTGGTAGGTTCCGGTTTAGTTGTCGGTGTCGGCTCCTTCTTGACTGACTTTGCAGCGGGCTTTTGTTGTTCTTTGGGTGCCTTCTTTGCACTCGACCCACCACCGCGCACAGCGACGGGAAAATCTTCGCCAGCCACATCTTTGTACTTCGCTTTCAGCGCCAGAAGCTTACGGACTTCCTCATCAATGATATCCTTTGCCGCATTTCCACCTTTTACGGCACGTACCTTTTCTCCCTGGGCATTGATCTCCAGCGTCAGTTGATCCTTGGTAGGCGAAGACATTGCTTCGGGGCTAGCTGATTTTTTAACAACTACTGCGTCCGATTGCAGCTCAACCTTAGCGTCCGGAGTCCAGTCTTTGCCAGCTATGTGTTTGTATTCGGTTTTTAATGCTAGCAGCGTCTTAACTTCTGGCTCAATTACGTTCTTGGCTGCCTTTTCCGATTTAAGTTTCCTTATTTTATCACCCTGCACTTGAATCTTAGACAGCAAACTGCCAATATCGTTGTTGGTCTCAACTGTCGTTAAGTCAACGGTCGCTACTTGGGCAGTGGGAGCTGCTGCAACTGTACCTGGCTTCCACTCTTGACCTGTTAGGCTTTTGTAGTCCGTTTTTAGCGCAAGCAGTAGTTTGACCTCAGCGTCCACGAGCGACTTCTCGGACTTTGCCGTTTTTAATTGTCGTACCTTGTCACCCTGCTTTGTAATCTTGTCCAACAAGGTGGCTACTGTGCTGGCGGCAGCAGGGTCCGGTGACTTCTCTTGCTTGGGAGTAACACTTGGTGCTGTAGTGCCCGGTTTCCAATCGCTTCCTGTAAGTTGTTTGAACTCTGCTTTAAGACTTAATAAAGTCTTGACTGCCGCGTCGATTATGGTCTTGTCGGCTTTAGCGCTCTTCAGCTCCCGTACCTTATCGCCCTGGGCACTGATCTGAGCCAAAACGCTAGCAACGGAGGCGTTGGCGGCTTCTGACTTAGTCACAGGGGCAGATTGAGCTACGGTAGTACCTGGCTTCCAATCTTGTCCAGATAGCGTCTTGTACTGTGTCTTTAATTCAAGCAGCACTTTGACTGCAGAATCAATTTCACCCTTGGCCGCCTTCTTGCTCTTGAGATCTCGCACCAAATCACCTTGTTTTACAATGTTGGCATTAACTGTAGCAGGGTCGTTTGTTGAACTCGTGACTGCTGGTGCGATAAGTTCTTGGCCTGGCTTCCAATCCTTGCCACTGGCTGCTTTGTAGTCCGCCTTAAGGCTTAGCAATTTCTTGACCTGAACATCGATTTCTCCTTTTGTTGCCTTCTTTGCCTTTAGGTCCCGCACTACATCACCCTGCTGAACGATCTGCTTGTCCAAATCCGTAGCGTTATTTGACGTTTTATTGGCCTGAAAAAACGTTCAAATTGTTATTCAAGTGTAATGGCACTTCCTAAGTTACTAAATAATACATTTGAATACGTCAGCACATGAAGTGAATTAATTAAATTGTAACGTTTTACGTGGAACCAACTCAAGAGCCAAACTGTGCGTAACAGAAGTCTGCAGACAACTGGTTTCTTTAAAGAGAAGTATGCCACGCACACGTGGAGAGTAAGATCTGAGAGTTTTTCTGGGGAGCACTATTTAAACACTATCAGCTGTTCGCACGTACACAGCTTATATGTACGGCTATGTATATACATATGTACATATATGTATATATATTTAAAGAGGGGGCTCGAAACGATGAGCACATATATACATATGTGCATACACATTTGCAAGCGAAATCCGAAAAACATATTGTAACCTTCATATAGCAATAGTTTTTTATGTATGTATATTCAAAAATCTGTATAAAACAAATGTGTATACATGTACTCAATACACATGTCGGCAGACTGTCAATACACACGTTTTGTCTAACTACTACCTCTTCAAGAACAAATTGTTGAATGTTTTAATAGTTACGATAACGTATTTTTCTATGTACACAAATGGAAGCAATTAATATCTCAGCAAGACCGGTATACTCACAGTTTTGTTGGCATCCTGTGCGCTGGCTGCATTAATTTTCAAGCCAGATGATGGCATATCTTTGGTGTGACCATCAGGTATTGAGAAGAGAATGATAGGTGAGGCGACATTTGAATAGGGACTGGCTGGGGCATAGGCATTGTCCACCTTGAAGAAACCACGACGCTGCAATTGAATGATGTCTCCTTGCTTGCACTTCTTTAGTTCAGGATCACCCAGCATTTGCACCTCATCGCGCGTCTTATGTCCAATATACTGCTTAAAGTCCTCATCCTTGCCCAAAACCGGTTTGCTTATGATATTGTCAAAATAAACGCAAAATGTGGGCGGGTAAGCAGAGGCGTCTTCTTCAACAGCTAACCACGTCAATTTTAGCGTCTTTTTAAAATCCTTGTTATCCAAATTCAGTGCGGCATCAACGAAGGTAATCTTGCCACTAGCATCTTTGTGTACGCGCTTAATAAGTAAGTTGCCCCAATTGATAAAGGTCGCATTATCGCCTTCCTTCAATGCTTCGGCATCGGCGTAGTCGATGTAAATTCGTGGACCAAGTGTAACTGTTTTCTTCCCCAGTGTCTCGTCTTTGGGGTGTACAGGCACCTCAATTTTCTCCAACTTGGCGCCAGCCACATTAACTATAATTCGGTTTTCGTGTTCTAATGCTGTGTAACGAGGTGCTTTAGGATCTATAACCTTTTTGTTAAATGCCCAAATTTTATCCCAGTTCATAAACACAACCGATTTACTGGAGCCCTGTGCAATAATGAATTCCCGAAGTCCTTCAACTGTCATGCCACGACGTATGATACCGCGCACTGTTGGGAAGCGTGGATCATCCCAGCCATCCACAAGACCCGAATCGACGAACCAAGTTAGCTTACGCTTTGACAGTACCGTATTGGTCATGTTGAGGCGACTGTATTCCCAAATGTAAGGCTTACGTAGTTTGAGTGCATCAATAAACCAGTAGAACTGATCGTCTCGATCATGGTACTCCATTGTACGCAGAGTGTGTGTTACGTTTTCAATGGCGTCGACAATTGGACAAGCAAAGTCGTAAGTGGGATACACTCTGATAAGGACATAGACAAATTATTGTTAGTCTGCAGAAATTACGGATTGTGTTACTCACTTGTATTTAGTGCCAGTACGCGGGTGAGGCTCATTTTTGCACCGGTATATCGTTGGATCACGCATACAGCCATTGGGCGATGTCATATCGATCTTAGCTCGCACACAGCACTTCTGGCCATAGTCGGAGCCTTCGAGCATTTGCTGCCACATTGACAAATTCTTTTCGACGGCTGTGATGTACAAAATAAAGCATGCATTTCGTTATATTGAATAGCTAATAATAAAAAATTATTATCTTTAAAAAAAAAAACATAAATTTTAACTTACTATTCGTGCGGTTGGGCGATTCGACGCGTTGTTCGCGCTCCAGTTTCATTTGCTCGGGTGGCGTATCGTCCACATAGGCTTTGCTCTCTTTCAGCAGCTGCACGCAGTAGTCCAGCATGAGGTCAAAATAATTGGAAGTGTGAGTGAAGAGATCTGGTTTGATTTTCAACAACTCCAGGTCTCCAAGTATAACATTTTCAAATTCGACAGTCTCCTTTGCGGGATTGGTGTCATCAAAGCGCATGATCAATGTGCCTTGGAACGCCTGGGCGTAGTACTGATTCAAAAGCGCCGCCTTTGCATGACCAATGTGCAGATAACCAGATGCTTCTGGGGGAAAACGTACAACAACTTTACCCATTTCAGCTCCGGGCAAATCGACAAATTTGCCCTCCTGTTTTCGTTCACCAGTTTTAGGTGTCGATTCCCTGGTAGCAACGTTGTTGCCTCTCACGCGTTTTGCAGAGGCACGAACCTCTTCAGGTAATGATTGCAAAACCTTTTGAATCAACGGCTGTGATGATATCAAATTATACCAGCGTTGAACATGTTGAGGAATTCCCTTGGCCGATAGAAACTCATAGCGCGAGTGCATCTCATTGAAGAGCGCAAAGTCGGCAATGGTGAGCTTGTTGGCCACAAGATATGTGACCGGCGCAATAGACTTATCCAAAAAGGACAAGGCCCAGGATATGTCATCCTCGCAGGTAAGTGAAAACGAGAGCCAATGATCAATTTGTGTGCGCTCAATGGCAGTCTCGCCATACAGCTTATAAAAGGGTGCAGCACGGGCCAGTGCACGCAACACGTCGTTGTTAGAGTGACAGACCAGCACGCGATTATCGGGAAACTGTAACGAGGTTTCTTCCTTGCTCCAGATTATCTCCACGGGCACAGTTGCGTTAATAAGGTGTGCCGTTGCCAAGCCACCTATTAATTAAATGTAATTGGTATTTATTGATACGAAACTGATGCAATATCAACTCATTGCCATGTATGTACATGTGTTTAAGATAATATGTACATATGCGGATACATCGAGCGACCGTTGCAAAACTTAACCTAACATTTACCAGGCACCTCCAAGAATACTTTTTGAAACATTACTCACTTATTGGCGGATTATTTATGTTTGCTTTCAGCTTGATCGACATTATCGCTACACTCTTGTCTGCAAACAAAACTCGAATGATGAAATGTACCAATTGATAAGCGCACCGTATGCGGTAGCTTTATATAGTTTTGCCACAACGTCGATTTATTTATGCAAAACGAACCCACAGTGTCGAAATCGACTATTACAATAGGCTGCTAACAGCTGTTCGTTTGATCATGTTGGCGTGCCATTGTGAATGGCAACACCCGTCAAATTAGCGTGTGGCGTGAAAAAATAAAAAATTCGATTGTTTGCTTAATTTGTGCATTCAAAAGCCTAAGAAAGAAACTTGCAACGCGCTCAAAATGGTGGGTATTATAAATTCGAAGCCAACACTGATACTTCAACTACTTAAAAGCACTTTTATATTCGGGTGCTGCGTTTGCTTTATGTCGGAGCTTGAGTCACCAAAAAAGTGCATAGATACATATGTACATACATACATACATATGTACATACAGATTACTTGCATATCTACATACATATGTAACTCCCAAACATACATATGCAATTAAATGTATATGTTCAACTCTTTCCAGATGCTTTTTATGCTGCTTTTTAGCCGGCAGGGCAAGCTGCGCCTACAGAAATGGTACATGGCCTATCCTGATAAAGTAAAAAAGAAAATCACACGAGAATTGGTCACAACAATACTGGCCCGGAAGCCAAAAATGTGCTCGTTTCTGGAGTGGAAAGATTGTAAAATCGTCTACAAGCGGTTAGAGTGAAACAATTCTTTAGTTCTGGTTTATTTTTACAATTTCGAGTCTTGCAGTTATGCCAGCTTATATTTTTGTTGCGCCATCGAGCAGAACGACAATGAACTGCTTACGCTGGAGATCATTCATCGCTACGTCGAACTGCTTGATAAGTATTTTGGCAGCGTGAGTTACTCCATCAAGTAATTGTTGAGTGTGTTATCTTTATTGGTTTTATGTTCCAGGTATGTGAGTTGGATATAATTTTCAACTTCGAGAAAGCATATTTTATACTGGACGAGCTACTTATTGGTGGCGAAATCCAAGAGACTTCAAAGAAAAATGTGCTTAAGGCAATTGCCTCACAGGATCTGCTTCAAGAGGTCAGTACACCCGAGACATACGATCTGTAATGCATAACGTTGTATATCTTTCTATATACGCATATGCTGGATATAGTTAATTGTTATACATACATATCTCTATTTTATTTCGTTGGTTTTTAAAGTTTCGTTAGTGTTTGTTTCATTTAACTATTAATGCCATTTCCCGTCAAACAAAACAATGCAAAGAGCCACAATCACTTTCATTCTCGTATCACGGCTTACGTTTGAAATTCTGTACTTAATTTTTTCTTTCTTTACTTTCTCTAATATGTGCAAACGACTCTACCTACCACCGAAACTAATCAACCTATGTCCCCCTAACCATGCATATTAAATATTTTTCACACACCTACACCTACAAATAATATTAATCCAAAAACAAAAAAAAAAAAACGTACAGCAAGAGGAGTTTTTCTACTCGCTGCAATAGCTTTTAAATTTATTTCTCGTGATTGTACAAGCAAATTGTGTCTCGATGCCAAAAGCAATTTTATAAAATATATAATGAATATGTTATTAACTTTAAGCATAAATATGTATTTATAACCAACACACACACACACACCCAGCCACACACAGTTATCTTAATTTGCTGTGTTTACTTGTCATTGCATGCCACACATGCGCGATTCAATTTAAGTATCAGATCTTGCCGACAAGAAAACGAATGAACGAAACTATATGCAACTAATTGTGAGAATTTAATGAACATATTTTTATTACAGTATTGAACTTGCCATAAACTTATGTAAATCCTATAATGAAACAAAACCCAACGTAGTTCCGTCCTTAAAATCTGACATATTGCCATTAAAATGTAGTAACTAGTAGCTATAATTGTTGAATATTGTGTGTAGTAATTGTGTATGAGTCAATTAGAGGTATTATTTAGTTTTGCATGATCTTTGTAGTAGTTTGGTTTTCGTTGTATTTGCTGTTTAACTATTTCATACTAATAAAATCATAAAACATATTAATATCGATAAATATATATATATATATATGTATACATAAAAGAGCTAAATGTGTAACCATAATACCCTCTCTCTTATTATTATTAACGCTTACCCTACCCGCAACTGCATAAATTGATGTTAACACAACCACCAACAGGACTTCAATGAGTATCTGAACTAATCAAAAAATAAATTTAATATGAACACCACAGCTCCATTCTGTACGGTTATATACTATACATTTTCCAACATATAGACACAACTTATAAAATAAACAAGAAGGAACATAACAAGTTAGAGAGCTGCAGTATATTGCCGGCTTTTATAGAAGAGAAAGGCATATGTGCGTTGAAAGCATATGAATAATGTACTTATAAATCCATGATTTTTTTATATCCTGGAGCCAATTTTTTCTGGGAGCATAAAAAATAATCAATTAAAACATCAACATTCAGTGAAGTTTCGTTGCTATGCAGCTGTAAATATTGCAAGGCTTTACCCCATACGGTCCACAGAAATAAACGCTAGTTTTTATTGCGCTAACCGCTGCGTCTCGCCCGCCTCGAACAACCTGCTCGTTTGCCCGCGCTCTGTTCTCTGTTTCCTATGTTTTGAGCTACGACTAATTTGAAAACAAAACAACAACATTAAAACCACAAACACACCACATACTGTGCCGTTTTCTCTACTTTCGTTTCCTAACCAACACTTTTGTCCACTCACTCATACACGACTATTCTATCTCTTGATCTTATTGTTCTTATTCTCTGTACTCCAGGATGAAGCTGTTGAGGGCACTTTAAGAGACATTGGACTACTCTAAAAGAATGCAATAGAGATTAGTTGATCTTACACACACGCACCTAAACGCACACAAGTCCACACGTATACACGTACACACTCGTATAAATGTACTTAAGTATAAAGTAGCAGCAGTCTGAATCGTGTGCAGGCCTAAAATTATTTGCATTAACGTAGTGAAATGTATTTTTGTGGTCACGCACTTAACATCAAAAACACACCCCACACAATACGTAAATGTGTATAGACTCTAGAGCGCTGTATTGCATTGCCAAAATACTAGTATACACAAACTCTTTATTTGATTTACACAAGAACCACATAAGTGCAATTACATTTACATACCGAGGCTAAACTTTCACATTAATCTAATAACTGGCATTTCATAATCGGCCGGCCACCAGGCACTGCGACGTCTTTGTACAATAAATCAATATACCATCTTTAGTTAAAGTATTTTGGAAAAAGTTCATGCAAGACGCTAATACCTGATAACTAAAACAAAATACAAAATGCATATAGATCCATCAAACAAATTTGTTCCGTTACTAATTAATTACTTCATTCCAAAAATGTTTTGTGAAAAGCAATAGAGTACTAAGTATCTCAACTTGGGCAATAATTATGTTATTTAATTTAGGGGAAAATGCAATATCACACATGGTAGAAAGTAAGCTTTAATCTGAGAACAAATAGAGGAAAAATGAAATCAAAAATGTAAAACTTTTTAGCAGTAGTTTATAAATAACTATTCTACTTAATATATAAATATATATCTTTGTATATGTGTGTTGTATATTTTAGCGAATTTCTGTGTCTTGTAATCAATAAAAACAACAAATATTTTTTGGGAAATAAACAAAAAACAAACTACATATTTATATTTATATACATATACTATACTGATGAGATATGCGGTGGTCGTCTAATTGTTGTATTTTACCTATTTTACTGGCAATGTAAAATCTTTACAACTTTGTGGTGTTGTTGCTGTTATTGTACCTGTTACTTTTCTTAAGTGCTTTCCCGACTCCACTATCCACTCTTTTCGCTACAGAAAACGCTTACGTTTGTCGGACGCTGTTTCCCCACGTTATCCGCCAAATTGAGAAATATGTACCTTTTGTATAATATTGACACTTGCCTATTTTTGTACAACATTTTATAGCCTATTTATAAGGGTCGGCTAATGCTGCCTGAAAGCTTGCACTGCTTCTTCTTGGTTTACCTTATCATTTGAAACCTGCTCTTATGTGCTCTCTCTCATATTCCAGGACGAAACACCGCAAAGTTTCTTTGACGATCATGGTCTTGGCTAAGCTGCTCCCACATACATACATGAATAAAATCGAAGGGGTTTGCTGATTAAAGTCGCGCTTAATGTTGTCCATCTACTTGTATACAAAATTAATCGAAAAGCTATTCAAATCAATTAATAATTACCAGAAATTCCGCGCTGTGTAGGCCAACGGAGGAATTCAAATTTGTATCTAACACTTCATTCCATTTTCACATTCCCATATAACAAATGCTCACCTACTCGTATGTATGTACCATTCTCGTATATGTACATACACATGTAAGTATATAAACATGTATATGTATGTATGTACGGAATCTATGTATTATCCAGTGCTGGAACTATCAACTGCAATGTGGTGCCGTCTACGAGCCACTCAATGCTGGCATATCTAGCAAAACAAAAAAAGTTTTTAAAGTCAAAAATCAACTTTTGTGAATGTGAAAATTGTCTTGATAAACTGTTAAACGTCCTATTTATATGTAACTATATGATATATGAATATGATCATGATTAACCCCGAAATATTTATACTTACATTTGCATAAGCGTTGTAAGCATTTGTGCTCAATATTAAATTTTCGTTAGAGATGTATAGAATATGTTTTCAAGGCTTGACTGTTTACAATTTACCAATTGAAGGCAGAATAAACTAAATCGAAATAAAATGTTTTTTCTCTTCAACACAGGGTATATTTCATTTAGTTACACTCTATCTGATAACGACGTTCCTGGCATCAGTTTGACAATATTATATACAAAATCAAATAAACGCTTTATTTAAAATAAATACAAAAGCTCATTTCATTTCACATTGACGTGTGTTGGCAACCCTTTGAACAGGCTCAGTCAAGATTGGCACAGGTTGGCCGGTCAGCGCCTATCCGAAACAAATTGTTGATTTCACTGTCGGAAGAGAGAGCGAGAGTATGAGCGCGATAGTGAGCATGAGCAGGCACCGAGCATCCTGTCGAGAATGTTGTGAGCACGCCGAGCAGAGCTCTCCGCCGCCACTCTGCACTCGTTCGCAGACAATTTTCCCACTGTTGTTGGGATTTTCTGCTGCGGCCGCGCGACAATCTCAACAAGGCGAACGGCGACCGTGTGGCCAGCGCTTTTCGGTCGCGTCAGAGCGCACCATCGTCTTCAGCGAAGCACACACAGTCATTAGGTGTGCTCTTCGTACGTTACGGAGCACACATAAAAGAAAATTTTCACACACCACACACAGCAAGTGGGAAAAAATGTACAAAAAAAGAAGAAAAACTTGTACATAAATTGTGAAAATTTTCCATAAACTGCTAGGCGAACAATCCGAAACCGCTGAAAAAACGCAAATCAAATGAAAATAGGTAATGCCGGGGAAAATTACCAATGAAAAATGGAAGTGCAAAAAATTCTGATCGCCTGTGAAAAGTGCAAATGAAAAGCGACAAAATGAGCAGCCGTAGCAGCAGCAACAAAAAGTGTACAAGAATAATTGTGTGGAGAGTAGTGTGAAAAATCATAACGAATATTTACTGCTTAACAAAAATGTTTTGCAAATAAATTTGTGGAGCCAGCTCCAGCATGGCCAAGTCCAAAGCGAGTCCAGAAATTATATTGTACATAAAATTCATGCCAGTGTGTGTATGTCTGTGTGCGCGCGTCGGTGTGCGTGTGAAAATTACGTTGTCATATGCGCAAGTTTTGGGAAAACTTTTTGCACCAGCTTCAAGGAAAAGTTGAACACTCGAAAATTGAATGCCAATTTTTTACTTAAAGTTAATAATTCTGAAAAGCAAAAAAGTGGCAGTGGAAAAGCACTCACACAGACACACGCACATATACATGCATATTAAGGCTAAACGGGTATGTGTGTGTGTGTGTCCATGGGAAAAAGGAATCAAAGCTGGCAGAAACAGCACAGGAGCAGCCTGCGAAACAGCAGCAAGAAAAAATTCTCTATCTATTGCGATTTTGTGCTCGTGCTCATGCCCCGAAAAGAGCACAGCAGAGCTGAGTAGAGCAGAGCAGAGCACTCGTACTCGGATGGGTGCCACCGCCACAGTCAGCACCACAACCGCAGCCACAGCAGTCGGTGGTGTGGGTGCAAAGTGGTGTCTATATAGTATATATATACATACATAAACACACATTTATAGTATATATATATATATATATATATATTATATATATTTATATGCATGATCTTATGTGTGTGTGAACTGCTCGACGTTCTATACATATTCGAATTGCCGCGGCCGCTCATCTCGAGTACCGTCGACCATCA
Source organism: Scaptodrosophila lebanonensis (assembly GCF_003285725.1). Classification (NCBI taxonomy): domain Eukaryota; kingdom Metazoa; phylum Arthropoda; class Insecta; order Diptera; family Drosophilidae; genus Scaptodrosophila; species Scaptodrosophila lebanonensis. The sequence goes on from NW_022060538.1 coordinate 2,478,639, forward strand.
AACCATCAATAATTTTGTTTGATTTAAAAAACAATAATTTTGTGCGAAAAAAAAACAAAAACATGACCTGGACATGGTCGACAAAAGAGTGTGCGTGTCTGTGTGTGTGTGTGTGCCTCAAAGTTTTCCACATGCCATTTGTTGCAAAATTATATTTCGCTTCTAGAACGGCCTGTGCCTTTTGTGCTGGTCGTGCGTGATTTATCCTTAAACTTGGCCATTTTTGCACAGTTGCCTTGCCATCAGTTCGCAGTGGTGAGTTTTCAGGACTACCATGCGCATGTCCTTGGTCATGGACAGGCCGCCAGAGTGCCAACACATGCTGGCAGGAGAGAAAAAGTGCCTTTCCATATATAGATATGTATATATAGGCATACATAGTATATGCTCTACATGCCGATACTTGCACACTCACAAATCTGCGCGTTTCTGGTTCTTATTGTCTTAAAACTTAAACTTAAGTGCTTTCTTGCATATGACTTTTTTGGCTAAGGCTGAACATATACATATCTCCTTATACTTGCATATTAAATTGTTATTTACTGTTGTGAAAAAGACCCGACAGGTGTAATATCTTGGCAAAGCCTAAAAAGAAAAACGTACTGTAGCCTTCCTACAGTTTTTAACTTCTTATATTAAAACAATTCCATAAGCCCAGACTAAAAGATTTTCATTGAGACTGTTTTAAAAGGCATATACGAGTTGTGTTATGGGAAATACATTTTGTTGTGCCTCGCCAATTTCGAATATGTGAGCTAGTATTCTAAGATCTTTAACACAACAATGAGCACAAAACATCTTCAAAATGAAACTCCAATTTCCCTGCTCTTGCCGTCCCAAGCTTGCTGCTCTCTTTTGACAGGCTGTTGATATCATATTTTAGCCACATCTATTATTATTATTTGGTATCAGTACAATTCTGCTCCTTCTATCGTGGGCTGTGCAACACAAACAAATAACGGGTTATTACGCTCACAGGCCCCTCTTGCCCGAGAGAACAAACTCACCACACAAGACCTTCGCTCCCACACAAACACACACGCACACACACACCCACACGTACACATGGAAACAGACAGAAGAGACACTCGCACTCTCTTTTTCTAAGCACACAACTCCCGCTCGTGTATATTTTATTATCTCGAAACTTTTTTATTGCTGTTGGGGGTGCGGCGCGCACACATCAGCAAAGCAGAGGCCACAGCAGAGGCACAGGCACAATAAAGAAAAACACAGAGGCAGTCGTCAAAGGAAAAATGGAAAATTTGTGTTGTAGTAGTGTAGTGTTAAATATGTTGCTGCTGCTCCAATAAATAAAAAGCTGTTACCGTTTGTGACGCGTTCCAAAACAAACGAATATTAAGATATTTTTTAAGTGTTTTGTGTACATTGTGGTGTATTTTTAGAGCAGCGCCCGAAGGAAAAGTCTCCGTTAATTGTAAATACACAACCAAAAGTAAAACAACAAACACTCCACCAAATTTGAAACACATAGTAAACAAAATAAGTATAAATATACATAATTAATATTATATGGAACCGATAACTATATATAGCTCCCTATTACTATAAAATAATGTAAATGACAACGTAGCCTTCACTCCGAAACCAACAAATAAATAAAACCAAAAAGGAAAAGAATTAAAAACCAAGGCCTAAACACACAATAAGTAGAAGAACAAATCCTATAAACGAATCTTGAAACGTTGAAAGCAGCTCAGAATTCCGGCAATCAAATGTCTGGATAATACAGCAGCAATTTGACCAATGGATGAAAATGCCGCCGTCGCCGTCATTGTTGTCGTCGTCGTCGTTGTCCATTTGTCATCGCTATTGTCAGACTCAGACTCAACAGGAGCAGCAACAAGTAGAGGAGCCAAAGCCGAACGCAGCGCCCAAAAAGCAGCTGCAAGTACAACATCAAGGCCAGGATCACAAAATCGAAGAACAAGAGCGGTCACCAATCCTGTCCAGCATCGATTACCACACGTCATCAGCGCTGCTGGCGCTGCTGCCACTTACCAACACGCTCTCTCTGATCTTGGCGGGGACTGCGGCCTAATTCTCAGCTGCAGTTAGTAATTCAAACCGTAACCACAAAAAAACAAGAACAACAACAACAACAGTGGATCTGGAACGCAACAGAATCGTGCCAACGTCATCGCCAACGCCAACACCACCGCTCAACCACCTAAACGTTCCAACGCAGCGCAGGTGCTGGAGTCGCGTAACTGTAGCAGAAGACACACAAAATGGCGGATGGGCATTCATTTGTGAAGAAGACATTTCATAAGCCAACGTACTGTCATCACTGTTCCGATTTGCTCTGGGGTCTCATTCAACAGGGATATATTTGCGAGGGTGAGTAAAAAATATAGTATTTCCTGATATCTGTCATATTTGAACGATTAATCTCAATTGCCTAACAAATATTGGTATACATATTGTGGTATTTTTTAAAAAATAATAAAATAGCGAATAAAAAACAAACCCCTTCCACAAATTTTCTATATGTGCTGCGATTTCATGCTTAGAAGGTCGAATAGACTCCTCTGTCTACAAATGTCAAAGTTCGTTCATCTGCTCTTAACAATACGAAAGGCAATTTGAAATTATGGATGGAAGGAAAAACAATACTAGCGCCACAGTCTGTACAATGAACACATTGGGCCTCGTAATGATCTACAACTATATGCCTAACAGGCGGGGCACCAAAAACAATAAAAACAGCAACAACAAAAAGAACAAGAACCGCTGTCCAATCATGATGCTATTTGTGGCCGAAAAGTGTGCGTTTGAACTTTTCAAAAATTGTGGCATGACGTGCGCTTCAAAACGACGTCATAGCTGGTTGTATATCTTTTGGACTACACTATTGGATACACTTCTGAATTGGAACGAATACATGCATACATTCCCCCATATGCCTATACATAGTATATATGCATAAGTATTTTATGTATGTATGTAATATATACTATATATTATATTATATGTACCTGTAGAAAATCTGAATCTATTCAAACAATTGAATAGCCTCTCCCAATTGAAAGCAAGTTAAACGCCCGCGTAAGTTTGTTTATTTGTGCAGTCCTCGTTTCGTTTGCTATTATTATAATTATATCGCCTTTTTTAATGTTCAAACGTTAATGTTTATAGTTCGCAATAGCATTGTGCGCATCCCATTGGGAATGCCAATTAGCTGCGATGTGCCAGAAGGCAGACGACCCCATGCCTTCGCGTGGAAACGCATTTGTTTTAGCTTCCACTTTAAATTTACCTGTGTTTACGCGTAAATACAGTCAAGCATCGCCGAAAAGAATATCTCCATATCCATATTCAATGGATCTAAGTTTAAAAGGATTTTAGGGAATCAGCTATAGTTTTAATGCGAGAATACTTAGGATGATTCTTTTCAGCAAGTACAACTTCTTAGAAGTTATTGAATGTAATTTTAATTAAATGAAATAATAAATAATAATAAAGGCCTCTCAATCGTTACTTTTACATCTATAATGTACCGATTTTGTGGGAACGTCCAAATATTATGGAAGATTGTAATTATTTACGAGTTTGTATGCTTCATTTGTTCTAGCTTTATTCTAAAAAAGTTATTCTACTTAGAGAGCTCGGTCGTATGACAGCTATATACAATAAAATATATAGCAATGAGGCTGTGTAGGGATCACCAGTTCTTTGGTGTGCAGAGGGATGCACAGTATTTGGGCATGTCCAGAAACTCTGTCCCTACGGCAGTGCTGTAGAAATGTATTTTAACTTCAATGTTTATGAATTTTCTGTTGGCGCTACAATCGTAGCTGAAATTAAACCTCCTGATGATTCCATCAAGCCTACAAAAATGCACATTGGGTTGGTGAGCTGCACTTGTATTGCGAAAATGGTTGCATACCTACAGGCGCACTTTGTCAAGGCGCCGTTTGCAATCTAATTTAAAGAACTCATGTTGCAAATCGCGACATAAATCACACGCATACGCCACGTTGAACAACAACGTTTTTTTTACTATAATGATAATTATTGTTATCATTTTACTTTGTGAATGAGTATGCTATGAAATCTGAAACGTAGCGCTAATTGAGTTGCAAATTTAATTGCAAAAACACGCAATGACGATACAAACGAAAGACGGCCCAAGCCTCAATAGGTCTCTGCCGCTGCAGCATTCACTCCCCTCTTGCCCGGCCCCAGCTCCGTCAGTTGGGCACTACGCGCTTGAAAGTAGGTCAAATGCGAAATATGCAAGCGCGCAAATACACACACACCAATCCATCCTATATCCTATGCACACACATACGCGTGCATACATACCTAGCTGTGCTTGCTTGCACACAGTCGAAGGCAACGTTTCAATTGGATTTCGGGGGTGGGGAATGTGGGTGGGGGGGGGGGGGGTGGTAGGAGAGCAGCCGCAGGTGAGCGGGCGCAACACAAAAACCAAATTGAATGCAAAAGTGTTGTTGAAACATGACGGCAGCACGCCGCCTGCCTGCCTGGCTGCCATTTGCTCGATGGCAATAATTATGTTGTTGATGCCGATTATTGCGATGATGACGATGGTGGTGATGATGATGATGACGATGATGGTGATGGCAAAGCAACGATAGCGACGAAGGGCTAAAAGTGCGTCATCAATGGCCGCCATGAAACGTTGCTGCGGAACAGACTGTGTGTGCGAGCGGATTCTCGCTCTCTATATATGTATAGAGTGGTGGGGCTGTGGGTCTGGCACAAGAACGCGGGGACGGAGCCGTTTAATTGCCTCGATGTCGTTCATTCATAACGAAATAAAAGTGGCAGCAGCACCACCAACAGGCAACAAAAATAACAACAAAACAATAGAGGTATTGGGGGTCGTCAGATTGGCTGACACGGCAAATACATATGCATGTCCATATACATACTATACATATGTATGTATAAACAAAAATACAAAGTTGTGGACTCTTGCGCTTTTGCGATGAACTGGCCGAGAGGTGGGTGGGGATGGGGACTACAAGCTGGTCAACCATCTAACATTGTTATTAATTCTCATCCATGACATTTGGTTCGTGGATCTTTAACGCAATTGATCCAAAAACAGAAGAAAAAAACAGCGTTGACGGCAACGACGCACGTTATATCCTTGACAGTTGCCTTGTGTGTGCTTACGTACTTATGTATGCACTCTGTGTCTGTGTGAGTGTTTGTGTGTGTGTGTGTGTGTGGTTCGAGTGCTCCGACGTACGAGTGCACAAGTTTTTTAATTGCGCACATTTGCTTTTATGTGTTCGTGATTTATTTTGAGTTTACGAGAATTATATTTATGCTATTTTTAGTCAACAGAAAATAGGTTTGGCTTTTTTTAGATACACTATGCCGTCTGCGCCGAAACATTTAATGCAATCGCTTTATGTTGGAGTTAGGCTTTTCAGATTCATTCTTTGAAAATACTTTTGGAATTCTGAGCTGAAGGGGGAGTATTCCAGAGTAGCGCTTTATTTTACTTATAATTTGGAATTAACTGAATGTTATTAGAAAAAAGAGTTTCAGTTTACAGCCGTGCATCCAGAATTGCGGTTTTTCCTTCATAGATTCTTGCGACCAAAAATGTGAACCAATTCTAAATAATTTGCAGTTGATACACAAATACGCGTATATTATTAACTGAATGCTATTAGAAACAAGAAAGGAATACTAAAGTCGAGCGGGATCAACTCTAAAACACCACCTCACAAATAAAAACAAGATAGAACGCTACAGTCGAGCAAGCCCGACAGTAAAATAGCCTGTACTCTCCACAAAAAAGAAAAATTAAAAAAAAAGAAATTTAAAAAATAAAATTAAATTATTAAAAAAAATGAATGAATTAATTAATTAATTAAATTAAATTAGAATACATGTTTATGTTCAGTTTTAACAGCATACATTTACATCACGTACCTATGCGTGTTTATATGCGTGTATGTATGCAGCACAAAGTTGAACAAAAGCAGCAACAACAACAACAGCTGCGGGCAGCGCTGCCGACAGAGCTGCAGGCAGCGCATGAGCAGCGACTTTTCTTATGGCTATAACTTTCTTCAGAATTGACCTATCATGATGAAATTTGGCACACGGACACATTAGTACTAACTGGATGTACCTACCAAAATTGATTTCAAAATTCCGAGAATTACGGAAGTTATAAGAAAAAACACGAATTGCGGGGGAGTGGGGGGGTGCATCGAAAAAAAATCAAACTCGTACTTTCTCGGTTTTAGGAGAATATGGAAATAAAGTTTGGTTATTCTAGCTCTTATACTTTCTGAGATCCTTGCGTTCATACGGACAGACAGACGGACGGACAAGGCTATATCGACTCGGCTTCTCATCCTGATCAAGAATATATGTACTTTGTGGGGTCTGCCACGCCTCCTTCTGTGTGTTACATACATGCGCACAAAACTAGTATAGCCTTTCACCCTTTGGGTACAGGCTATAAAAAATTTTAAAATGAAAAAAATTAATTAATTTAATTAAATATAAAATATTCAACACATGCCTACACACATAAGTGTTTATGTACAATTTCAACATCATACATTTACATCAGAATCATGTGTATGCGTGCTTGTATGCAGTAAGTCAAAGCAGCAGCAACAACAAAAGTTGCCGGCAGAGCTTCGGCAGAGATTATGTTTATTTATCTGAGTACAAATTTATGGGAAAAACACGAATATATGATGTAAGTTCTTACGATGTTAAATCTGAAAACCTTTTATGCTCATCAATAGGCTTTTGCAGATATCAATACAAAGAGTTCAATCAAGTTAAAATATTATAAGCTAATATTGCATTAAAAAATCAACTTAATGAATACTTTTTTCTATGCTGTTATGCTGCTTTGCCAAAATTCAGAGTGCCAGTTTTTAATTAAATGAAATATTATATTATTCTAGAATTTGCTTGATTTTGTTTGAAATTAGCTGTGTTTGTTTACTTTGATTTTTAAGTGTATATGAAATGAATTAGGTACTTCAATTATTCCTTAAAATTCACTTCTCCCGTTGCATGTGCTATGTTCTGTGACCATTTAAACATATGAATATGAAAAGACTGTTTTTGAATAAATTAAACCATCTAGTTCTATTTGAAATATTTTAAAACGCTTCAATTGTGCTTTAGACAAATCCACTTCTCTTCCATTTTCACTCTTCTTAACAATGGAAATGCTTCTTATTAGTGCTATTCGGAAACAGGCCAGTCCCAGGCTGGCGTAAAAGAAATTAAACATTGAAGTTAAACAGACCTAGGTTTGTACAGAAGCATGTGCAAAGTAAAAATTGGACAATCCATGCCTGCAGACATGGATACTTTCTGTTGTTATTGTACTACGCATGTCAACTTGTACGCTTTCAATAAATATGGTCGTAATACTTGTACATATATGTATGCCTAAATTTATTTGCTCGCTTTGTTGCTTTAATGATATACATATCTTCAAAGACGTTTTCTTTTCCGTCTGATGTGCTGTGTACTTGAATTGGAGAAGTTTTTGGACTAGTTCGCTATATATTTCCCTTGTTATTGTTGTTTTATCGTGCAGATAAAAGAAATCGCACACTCACACAGCCAAGCACTCAAACACAGGCGCTAAGTGAGTGCGTAGCAGAAGAAAGAAACAGAAAAAGTAAAAGTGTGTTGAGTTTTGTGAATTTCCCTACCAGCTGGGTATTTCAAGAATTTCCCCCACGCTGCTCACGCTTGTCTTCTTCTTTTTTTTAGAGTGAAACACACAAACACGAAAGCATACATACAAACACACATAAATGCCAGCACGCACTCTTTGGCATTGTCAAATAAATTTCTGTATACATAATGCAAACGAATTGCAAACATTTCCTTTGTTTGGAATGCAGAAAGGAGTGACTAGCAAGCAATACTTGTATTAAGAATAATTGGCTTGTACGGGGCGTATACGTAGCAATTCTGGGATTACGCATACGCCACGGTGGTAGGCAGCGAATAATCGAGTCTTCAATTACCAGGCACGTGCATCGAAAGATTTGCAAGCCACTTTGCGGCTGCTGCCTGCTATTTTACTAAACAACATATAAAATTACAAGCACAAACAAACCCGATTCTATATTACTATACGTATGTATATGCAGGCCAAATCTTGGGAGAGTCACGTTTAAACAAAAAGCTGAGTGCCTGCCACATGCAGCTAGAATGGAAAACGCTGTGTATTTTTAGAAAGCGTGCATCTTTGGAATAACAGCCACCAAAACTGCAACTGCAAGGAGATGTGGCAGTCAAGCACATGCAATGAATGAGTTCATTTATGACGTCAGAACGCCAGAGAGCTGCAGGTCAGCGGCCTAGATTTTCGACGATGTTGCTATTGCTGTGTTGCATACACACACATACAGTTGCCCATAATACATAGTACATAAGTACCCCTCGCATACAAGTATATAGTGTACACATATATGTACATATATACGACTATAAGTATGTACATATGTATGTAGATAGAACACATGTGAACTTGTGTGTCCACAAGTATGTATAACTTTCACGCAATGCTAAAAATATACTCGGCGATATCTACGATATCTATGTTAAGCTTATACAAATACATACGCACACGTACATGATGCTGCACTCCTTCTGTATGGGTAATCCTGCCGAGGCAGGAGCAGGTCTAGTGTACGCTGGAGGAAGAGGAGAAGAGGCTGTCATAGACGTATGTGTCGTTCCGCACTGGCCCTTTTGTGTGTTGACTGTGCCATCTGTTTTACGGTTAGCCACTTAGCCTGACTTGGCTTTTGTCTTGCCACTGGGCACCTGTACTCATTCAGCGTTGCATACACGCTGTGTGTGTGTGTGTGTGGGCATGATTGTGGGCTAAAAACTTCAATGAAAACGGCGTCCGTGAACTCATTGAAGCAACATTGTCGTCGACTATGAATGACGATGACGTATATTGGCCATCAATGATGTTGGACATCATCAGCATTCAAATTGGCTTTAAGGCACAGTCAAGAGAGATAGTACAAATCATTGAAGGCGCCCACAGCTTCTACTTCTCCGAAATGTAATCGATATAGTTTTTAGAGCTCTCCTTGATATATATTTTAAAAGTATAAGCTAAGAGAGACATTAGTTTATATAACACTAGCGTCCCATTCCTGCTTCACACGGGTATTTTACAAAAATTTCATTTTATAGCACCCAAACATGAGCTACTAAAAAAAGAGTAAAATTATAAGCACAGCTTAGATATTATTATTTTAATGATTGTTTTGGTTCTTTTTACCTTTTTTTTTGTATTCTTTATTGAGTCAGAGTTTCTCTGTTAACCATATTTGATGTTGTTTTATTTTGTGGTAGCAAAATAAATTGATTTTCAGGAGCTCCAACCCGCGATGGGCCAACCTACAGTTGGCCATGAGTGAAGCATTTCTTTCATAGGTCTATCCCTACTAATTTGAAGGTTCGGCCTTGGAACTAGTTAAGAGTACATTACAAAAAATGTTGTAGGAATATTTTTACATCTTGGGTTACAATTTTGGCATTTTATTTTATTTATTTTTTTTGCAATTAGAACATAGCCTATGTTAACAGGAGATAGTGAAGCTTCCCAATGAAAGAATACTTTAAATCGGTCCAGTAGTTTCGGAGCCTATTCAATTCAAATAAACATACAAGCAAACAAACAATCAAATCTTTCCGCTTTTATAATATAGATAGATAGATAAGTATTAGTATTACTATAGATACGTGTATAATATACATATATAGGATACATATAGATAGCTCCAGCTCAATTCAGTTCCAATCATATCCATTGACTTTTGTAATATGAATTGTGTCTGACCTCATTTCAAGCCGATCTCGACTGATCAGTGATCGTCTGATTGTCTGTCCTGATGTTTTTATTGGAATTGCCATTTCCATTGATCTATTTTTGTGAATGGTTTGCCTTAATGATTTCAGACATAACTACATAGGAGATACCAGTATATAAGTATTGAAGAGAGGCAAGACAATCTGTAATTCAGAAGACTCGCAATGGGAAGTCCAATCCAAGTCCACAATATATATATCGCAAATTGGAATACCATCTTTAAAAATTCACCCTATACTTACTATCAGGAATTTAAATCGGCCAATTAGTTAAAACCAAACAGATTCAGGCTACTACCATTATGCGACAAAACCATAGAGGAACATAGTTTTCCTGCATATAAGGGGAACATTTTGGCTTTTGTTTACAGGTTTATGAAATATATATTCTTAAATATTTTATACCTATATATATATTATTTAATTGAAAATTAGTACATATTCGTATTATACAATTTTATCATATTTTATTCCATTCTTTTTTTATAGTTTGCAACTTTATTATACACGAACGATGTGTCACCAGCGTGGTAACGCCTTGCTCTGGAATAGCGCCATGTATAATTAAGGTTCGCACAAGTACACTACAACTAATGCAGTACAACATTATATAATAACACCAATGTATTTAATAGAATCCCGTGGCTCATTGCTGGTCCGAGCCGACTCACCACAAAAGGAAGTTTTGCACAGTTTGCCGTAAGCGCTTAGATGAGACGCCAGCGGTGCATTGCTTAGGTAAGTCAAGAGCAAGTTCAAGGACATAGAAACCACCCAGTAATGTGAATGATAATTTCTTTCAGTTTGCGAATATTTCGCGCATATTGAGTGCCAAGATTTTGCTGTGCCCGACTGCACCGAAAATGCAACCTATGTTCCCGGCAAGGAGCTCCTAAATGTGAAGCATCAAGTACGTAGAGCCCATCCCATACACAAAATTGAATCATGAATCATGTTAAATTCTCGTTGCAGCATCATTGGCGAGAGGGTAATCTTCCATCTACGTCGAAATGTGCTTACTGCAAGAAAACCTGTTGGTCATCGGAATGTCTGACAGGTGAGTGCAACCGGAAATGACTTACTGCGGAAATTGAAGAAAATTGAATAGCGAGAATCGATTTAATCGATTTCCGAAATCTACAAATGGAACAACAATGTATCTTTGATTCAGTCACAAATTGAATAGAACATTGCTTTAAAAACCTTAAAGACCATACAAATGAGAACTCATCCGCAGGTGTAGAACTAAGCGAAACAATCCCATTCATCCATATCGTCTATTTGCAGGCTATCGCTGCGAGTGGTGTGGTATGACCACACACGGTGGATGTCGAACGTACCTGCCAACCGAATGTAATTTTGGTATACTACAACCTATCTACTTACCTCCGCATTCAGTCTCGATACCACGTACTGAGGTGCCAATTGAAGCGATAATTGGCGTACAAGTCAAATCAAAAACGACGCTCGTGCGCGACTACTCGTGTCGTAAGTACCGCTGTTGACTGCTCGACAGTGCGTTGAGCCCCTGATCATTGGAAACACCACCCCTACTCACCCACCCGCCTCACTCAAGCACTCAGCTACCCACTCACACCCGTTCAGCAACGCATCAGCTCGATGTTGTGCACATCTTCAGACTCAATTACATGTTGTCTCTCACATCAGTCAAGCATAAGTCTCATCCTTGCTGAACCCATGCTCAAGACTCTCTCACATACTATATTCGTCTTTCCACATGTTTGCCAAGTTTTGTGTTAGTTTCCAAAATTTATTTTAATCAGCTAGTGGCTACACTTAGCTATCAGGTTTTTTTTTTAAATTTTTTATTTCCTTTATATATGTTTAATTTTGAACGTTTCTTTTTCGGTTTATTGCGTGTGCCGCCCCCGCCTGCCCAGCAGCTGAGCTTAGTGTAAACGATGATAGCGTTGAACAGGGCTCAGGGGTGGCGGTGGGTTTGTGTTTAAAGGAGCTGCTTTCGCTCCATAGGCAACGCATTGAACAATCGAAACAACATTTTCTACTTTCAATGCCGCCCTCACCTTCGCCCTCCTTTGGCTCGGTTTCACTCTGCGCCTCACCCACTCCCTCGCTAACAGTGGGAACCGGCGAGACGAGCCATTCAGCGGACGAAAATGCGGCCAACGACGACGACATCCACAATCAGGAGGAAGAGGATGATTACGATAATGAAGCGCAACGCATCGCCAATGCCACCGAAGAAAATACGGAGCATGATAGTGCGCTGCAGCTGACCACATCAATCAGTCAAAATCCTACCTGCGCTCAGGCAGCAGGTTCGCTGCAAAAATCACCATCCGCCAATTCCTCTCTGCATCTGCTTTATACCAGCCTCTTTCGAAAGTTGGGCAATGGACGCCGACGAAAACGTTGCGCTGGCGGCGTCTCGCACAGTGAGGACGACGACGTGGATGGGGGTGTCTGTGATATAAGCGGTGGCGATTTGAGCGACGAGTACGACCACTGTGATGTGGCGCTAAGGAAGCGCAAGCGACCGCCACGCGATGTTAGCGAAACTGATTACCATGGTGATGCAGAAGTGGAGCAGGAGACTGCGCCACGCGAGAGTTGCTACGAAACATCCGACACGGGTGGCGAACTAACGAATACCGACGACCTCGACTCGAGCATGAATCTGATTAGTAATCTAAGCTATAATAGTAGTAATAGTAATACGTCCAATGAGCAGCGCAAGCAGCCACGCCCCACTGCCGCAGGAGCAGCCGCAGCTACCACAGCTGGGCAAGCTCATGCCTTAAGCGTGCACACTGGACGCAATCCAAAGACTGGTGCTAAATCGGTGCTCGGCTCTGCGAGCTCGGCCAACTCAAGCGACTGCTCGTCCGCCTCTCCTGCGCCCCTTTCCGCATTGACGGCACTTCAATTGTCGCCGGTGGGTCGCAGCCAGTCCTTCCAGGAGCCGGGTGTCAAGAAGCCTTCAACAACGGCGCGCTACAAGAAGTACGGGCGTGCCTTGTTTCAGCGACGTCGCTCGAAGCGTTCTCCCAAGGGAGGAGGTACCAAGAGCAACTACAGCCTGGACAGGCTGTCACAAAACATCGAAATAACCATACAAGATGAGGATGGCAACTATCAGCCTTACGACGACAATTATCACACGCTGAGACGACGGTGCGTTGACGACGAGGACGATGCTGAGTATGAGTACGAGGACGATAACTTGTACTTGGATGATCGGCCGCGCAACGATGGCCTCAGCGGTGACGATGTGGGTGGAGATATAAGCGATGGCGGAGCTAGCAGCCGTTCACGTGCCAGCGACAGCGAGCACGTTTTCGGAAAATTGATTCGACGCATGCGCGGCTTATCCGTAGGCTGGCGCAAGCCGCGCTATCAAAAGCGCAGAGGTGATTAAGCGAACCGCTCTTTTGTATTTTGTTTTCTCTCTCTCTCTCTCTAACAGCAACTGCAACGACTGACGTCGCTCTTTCTGTTTCTGTTTCTGTACTGAATTGGCTAAAGTTTGGTTTTTGAGTTCTTGGATTTGTTTCTAGTTTTGAGCTAACAATTTGAAACCAGCTTTTGTTTTCGTTGATTCTGTTTGAAACACTAACTCCACTAATCAAATTTCATACGATCGCACCATCTCGCATCATCTTGTTAAGTCGACAGTCTAACACCCATAACACAAGCCACGAATTGCATGCTCATCTGTACAAAGAATACTAATATTCTTGCAGCAGATCAGACACCGAGCAGAGCCTTCGGTCGCTGGTCACCAGCTGTGTCTGCTGCGAGTCACAAACTCTTTTGTGTGCCAAGAATGATGTTGCCTACTAAGCCCTACGTATTCAAACAAACAATGTCCCTAACTTAAGCTTTCTTTCTCCATCGCCAAATATATTTAGCACGCAGCATATCCGAGGAATTCAGCAGTGGTGATACGCCACGCTTTAAGGATGAGGAGTCGGCCAGCAAAACTGATGTAACGCATGGTGCGGGTGCCGCAGGTAGCAGCAGCGGTGGTGCAGGTGGTAGCGGTGGCGGAGGCGGGGGCGGTGGATCTAGCTCGACGCACTACCGTCCGGATTCGGGAAGCCACAAATCGGACAAGTCGGACAAGGACAGAGAAAAGAAGGATAGGGAACGCGAGGAGAAAGATATAGGTAAATAATTCGCATTCAGGAATATCACACAATACCCATATATTTCCATCTCTCCCACTCTCTTTATCGTGCACAGAAGTGATCAAAGTCTTCGATGGCAACAACTCATTCCGGCGACAACAATACCGTGTGATCGCTGTGCAACGTACCTACACGCTTGAACAATTACTGACGACAGCCCTACGCGCCTTTCATATAACCCGAGATCCAAGTGTAAGTCATTAAAAAATAGAAGTCCGTGCCTTTTATCACAAGTTTTGTTGCTCACAGGCATTTTACTTGACCGATATGTATGCTTCCGCTGGCATGGAGGATGCACCGCTTCAGGATCCGACACCCATACTAAACCTGACACACTTGGAGGGGAAGCGACCAGCTATATATCTCAGGTTTCTCGACAAAGACAAGGGCTTTGTGCGCGTATATCCTGGCAAATTGCAATGCTCATTGGAAGATCCGTATGTCAGTGTTCCTGTAGATAATACAACCGTTATAAAGGATTTGATACGCGATGCGTTAGACAAATTTGGATTACAAGATAACCAAATACAAGACTACAGGTAATGTTGTTTAAAAATACCCGTTGAACAGAACATAGAATAACATACTTGTACTCCCTAGATGCTCCGAGGTTCTCCTTGATCGCGGCGTTACTGAACGTATACTCTCATGGAATGAACGCCCGTGGGATATTATGAAACAATTGGGCAAGGATTCCATACGTCAGATGGAATTGATGCGATTCTATATGCAGCACAAACAGGATCCTCATGGACCAAACATTGCTCTATTTGTGGGAAATCTCCCCACGGGAATTTCACAGCGCAATTACGAGCAGATTCTCAACAAGTATGTGACGGATGAAAACAAATTCACCAGCATTGGACCTATATATTACGAGTACGGCTCTGTGGTGTTAACTTTCGAGGATGCCCAAAAGGCGGTAAGCACTTAAGAGTTTACTTTAATCGTCGTCCAATCCTACTTACATTCTTACCCATGTAGGTGCGCGCCTTTTACAATTTACGCGAGACGATTATTGAGGATAAAAAACTGCTAGTACTGCTGTTGCCAAATATTGAACCAAGCATGGTCCCACCGGATGTACGACCGCTACTTGTTTTTGTGAACGTCAAGTCCGGCGGTTGTCAAGGCCTAGAATTAATATCGAGCTTTAGAAAACTACTGAATCCGTATCAAGTCTTTGACTTGGACAATGGCGGTCCGCTTCCAGGGTAAGTACCAATCGGTAGCAAATGGGCGGCTTACCTTAAAAGTATATATTCCTTCTATCTGTCCTCTTCAGCCTGTACGTGTTTCGTCAGATCACAAACTATAAGATTTTGGTTTGTGGCGGCGACGGCACCATCGGCTGGGTGCTACAGTGTCTCGACAATGTCGGCCAGGATTCAGAATGTTCCAGCCCACCTTGTGCCATAGTGCCACTTGGCACCGGTAAGTGTCAGAAAGTCCCTATCCCTCCGTCCTTCCTCTTATTCTAAGCAAAAATCTTGCCAGGCAACGACTTGGCTCGCGTTTTGTGTTGGGGCTCCGGCTACACCGGCGGAGAAGATCCATTGAATTTGCTACGCGATGTGATCGAAGCAGAGGAGATACGTTTGGATCGCTGGACTGTAGTTTTCCATCCGGAAGATAAACCCGAAGAGCCTGCCATGAAGGCACCCTCACAAACAACCGGTAAGAAGAAGAAGGCTCACCAAGCACATCTATCGCAACAAACAAATCAGCATCATCAATTACCGGCTCTGACATCGAGTGATATATCAGGTCATTTGATGTTTCAAAATTATTTGTTCTTTTTGCGTTACAATACCTTATTTGCCTTAGCCTGACCTTCAAAACCCCATAAAATATAAAAGTAAAGCGTACAAATTTATTCTCGTTGTATTATATTGCTATTCTTCCTACACATATATTTACGAGTATATCCCCACCACCAAATACCCCTTAGATGCTATTTTTATGTTGACAATGTTTGCTTTTAACGCCTGATATTTGTTTATGCGCATTGACAAAGCTTCTAACCCTTGGATGACTGCAAAAATATTATTTCACTGTGCAAACATTGAAGCCCTTCCCCAATACTATACACGTATATCTTAATACTTAGTTTTGTGTAAATTAACGCTTGAAGTGCGAGTCTAGAAAATCAAGTAAAAGTTTGCAACCTATGGCAAAACTTTTGTGCAAACATTGGTGGTATCTGATGATAAGTGCTGTTAGTTTCGATGTGTATATGATGTTTATAAAAGTAGATGAGAACCGCATGTCTAGTAAACATTTCAATTCAACTGATCCGACTGATCCTGAAAACTAAACTCATGCTTGAGCCTAAGTTCTGGGCACGCAGGTAAGAAACATACGTATACTCGAACACATGTAAAATAAAGTCAAGGCGCCAAAAACTGCAGTTGGGTAAAACTAGTAATGCAATGGACCTATATACAAGTATATACATACATATATCTTGATGTTGTAAATATATATGTTCGATGTCATTTGTCGATACGTGTGCTGTGGCTGTCATCCATTTCCGTTGCATAATAAAACTAATGCCCAGCTTATCCCCCACAGGCGGTGCCCAAAACGAAGACAACTCACAGATTTTCGTCATGAACAACTACTTTGGGATTGGCATAGATGCTGACCTCTGTCTAGACTTCCACAATGCACGTGAGGAGAACCCCAACCAGTTCAATTCGCGACTCCGCAACAAGGGCTATTACGTAAAGATGGGGCTGCGAAAAATTGTTGGTCGCAAGACGGTCAAGGATTTGCATAAGGAGCTGCGCCTTGAGGTCGATGGCAAGGTGGTGGAGCTGCCGCCCGTCGATGGCATCATAATATTGAATATATTGAGGTATCATCATTTGCGCAATACCTTAAGAAGCGTCGATCTAAAAATCCATCTGCACTCTTTACAGCTGGGGCAGTGGTGCCAATCCCTGGGGTCCTGATAAGGACGATCAATTCAGCACACCCAATCACTATGATGGCATGCTGGAAATCGTGGGTGTCACAGGCGTCGTACACTTGGGTCAAATACAGTCGGGCATTCGTACAGCGATGCGCATAGCACAGGTTTGTACAAATGTCGAAAGCTACAAATCACAAATTTTAGCTAAAAACTCACTTCGCAGGGTGGCCACATTAAAATACATTTGAACACCGACATGCCCGTACAAGTCGACGGTGAGCCTTGGATACAGAGTCCGGGTGACGTCGTCGTTCTAAAATCCGCGCTTAAGGTAAGTGACTTGCGACTCTTCCACCTCCTGTCTTTGGGATTCGCCTTGCATGTCTAGAACGTTACTTTGTTATGGCATGTAGCTTTACAATTTGTTATTATTTTAACCCAGTACTGTACCTCACCTCCAGGCTCATTCATAAACCAACCGCAAGGGACCTCCGTTGCTCTTGTTTGTGAGTCAGCTTCGAGTAGTTCAACGGCTTTGTTTTTTTTTATATATATACTACATACATCTGTACATAAGTTCAAGCAACCTAGCAATCATAACCCCAAACAAAGTTGAAGCACCATTTGTTTAGCCTTTGGTTCTATCAGTTTATTCGTTCTTCAATATGTACTCGTATAAGTTCATTATAGTTTCCCTCTACAATTTCGGTTTCGCTACTGATTGTACACCAAAAAGCAAACCACAGCATACTCGTACCGTACGTGACAATTTGTAATACAACAACCAACCTGACAAGCAGAAACAACGACATTGATGTGATGTTTATATACAAGTATACTTAGTATTGCCAGTGTAAATGGATATGCGTTTAAAAAGCAGAGTTTGATTTTTATTCGTTAGAAAAGTTTACCCACTATGTTCCAAGTCTATGAATTATCGTGTAAATTAAAATACCGATTGGTTGCGCCAAAGTTCTGAGTAAGCCAAACATTTCCATATCTGTATACTTGAAACTTCAGGCGCTACCAAAACAAAAAAAAAAGGTAACTAACTGTTGTACCCCTTGTAATACGTCCCAGTCAATATAAGAATTTAAGAATTTAAAAAGCATTATGATACCTTTTTGCCTTATCCAGAAATGCAACAGCAGACTTGTATGTGTTAAGTATGTTTTTTTTTGTTTTTTGTATGTTTCCATATTTCTAATAGAGCACATGTTGGCTTCAACCAAAAATCAAAATTAATAACGCCCCAATCCAATATGACCGACCCCCATACAATTTTGAACAGAATTATCTCAATGTGCTTACTAAATAAATGATTGAATGGAGCGTAAGTTATCAGCTAGAGAACACTCAAGAAGGGCAACAAGAAACGATTTACTTTAAGATGTAAATTAAGTTCCAGCTTTATAGAGTTCTCAACCGTTCATCTGTGTGTGTATGTGTGTGTGTGTGTCGTTGTGTGTATATAAGTATGCAGTTATCTGGGTCTTTGACTTTGTATGTTTTATGCTACATTCAGGCAACCATGCTGAAGAAAACGAAGAGTAAGCGACGTCTGACGGAGCCGCATATTTCACCGGCGGTTCTAAGTTTGTCGGTAACCGCCAGCGCCTCCGCCGCCAGCACGGCCTTTCAGAGCGCCCCAACCGTGTCGACACAGTCGACCCAATTTGCACAGCAACCACAAGCCGGGCAACAGGCACTGCAGCAGGCATCGGAGAATGGCGATAAGGACGTGGCAGCATCGCCACATCTGGGCAGCACCTAGAGTACAACGCATTCGTCCGGTCCGAAATTTTGGTTTTCCTGCTTCTATTCCTAGCCACAGCCACCGTAATATTTGAAAAAACGAAAAAAAACCATAGTGAACCCAAAAAAACCAAAAGAAAACCAAATCCCGTCCTCTCTTGGACACCTACATAGCTACATACATTCAAAGTTAAACGTAATAGCCGTAATACGATAGGAAATGGAAATCGCGAATTATTGTAAAAAAAAAGAAAAACAAACAAACATTACGCACCTATTAAAATATACCACAACAAACTTGAAAAGTTCGAATCGCATATGTAGAATAAGCCTAAGTAAGGAAAAGAAAAATATGCAAGTTTATCTTCCAGATCAATGGATGTATACAAACATACATACATATATAAATAACAAATTTCGCCAAAAGATCATATTCAACAATAAGTATTAAATCTACAACAGAAAATATCTGAAATAAAAAGTTGCACTTTATAAATAGATGAATTGCTTAAAAACTTAACGAAAACGGAAACGATCGTGACACTCTCTAAGATTGTTAAGCTTCGTAACTGAATTTTATGTAGGAAGTTTTAGTGAAGGCGTAGTTAGCCAGCAGTCAGAGCGTTGAACGATTCTAAAAACTTGCCCACCCATCCACAGGACCACCACACACCGAACCAACAACCTAGCCAACCACTGCACACCACTACAAACAGCAACAACTTTTACCACCGCTTTTAATCTTAAACTATAAACTAAAACTATAACCACAGACAACACTACAACAACAAAAAAGTACACCACACTACATACCACAACGCACTGTCTATGATTTGATTTGAATTGGTTTTTTTTTTATTTAGCCACTCATTTGCTGCTCTACTCCATTAACACGTAATGTGCTCCTCAATGTGAAGATTGAAAGGCCATAAGAAAATGCATTTTCATGATTGCAATGCTTCTTAACATTCATTTACATATTTATTCTTCTAAAATATTACCTACATACATATATCTATTGCAAGCATTTGTAATCCAAAAGTAATCTTTAATTTATATTCCTTTGAATTTTGCTTGATTTCTGAGCTATTCTCATTCAACGTTTAAGCCAATTTAGCTTACAACATTAGCACAAGCGTATTCAACAAATAACATAATAAAAAAAGCAATGTAAAGCATTTACTAAGCGAAACAAATTTTACTTTATGTTAACTCTATTTTCTTACTCTCTTTTTCTCTATTTAACTAAACTCTCTCACGCGCTCCAAAAAAACAAAAAACTACACAATACACCAAAATACAATTACAACAATACTACACACTTCGCTCTACATACTCTTACAACAATTTTTCAAAATTCACGCCAATTACCTATCTCTACAATTATTGATAATCCGCCGGACGGCAATTATTTTAAAAAACAATCTCTCTCCAATACGAACACATTTGAATTACCGTTAAATGCCTTCCACATATGTAGGCCACCATGTTAAAAAAGAACAAATTGAAAATGAAACGCCGCAACACGGAGCCGACAATGTTGGTCGCTGGCTCCGCTACACCGCAGCTGTCGTTGGCGCTGCCACCCAGCGTGGGCGAGGCAAGCGATTCCGCCGAGGGCGATGGGGGCCCAAATAATACGGACTTCTGAATATGGTATAGCGAGCGTTTGATTTAACGTGCTAATTACAATGCACCAGAGAATCCAACGACACCAGCCAATCAGCAATTAAAACCAAATCCAACCAAAGCCCCGCCCATCCCACCAGTGCAATAGCCAAAGTCAACTCAAATCAAAAGCTTTAATCAAAATTAACTCTTATGCCACGTATTCGTAGGAAAATTTCCACTCCATGCCAAAAAGCCTATTCAACATTTCCGCGTCTCGTCTGCAATTAGTACGTTAAACTCAAACAGCTCGACCAAAGCCGACAACTGTCAACAAATGTAGGCAGCCCAAGATCGACAAAAGCAACACAAAATAGCAGAAACAAGAAGAACAAGAACTGTTTCTACAACTACAACTACTTACTGTACTAAATGAAAACTTACAACTAACCAACCACACACTCGTACTTCAGAGAAGAAGGGCAGTTAAAAATGTTAAAATTAGCAAAAACAAAAGTTCCGCAAACACTGCAATAGCCTGGCAAAGTTGTATAAAATTCAAGCTCAATTATGTTCCTTCTCTTTTCGTTCCTATGCAATAACGAATAACAGATTTAGTGATACCGTTAAAACCGAAATCGTAAGAGCCAGAAAAGTAGGCAAAAAAAACAAAAACAAAACAAAACGAAACAAAGCAAACCAAACCAAAACAAAAAGTACAAAATTGTTAAGAATTGTTTAATAATACTAAAAAGAGACAATGAGAAATTAATTAAACAAACTACTAGACATGAAATCACATACCAATTATGAAAGCCAGCGTTGTCCCGCCGTCCTCAACTAGGGAAGCGGATAGCGTTGGTATAGCGCTCAGGCGCAAAACACGACCAAGCTAGGACTTAGCAGACAGCAAATGCGAGAAAATTACTATGAAACTTTTGAAGGAATATCTGGAAAAAGCTGTAAATTGCATAGTTTTGTAAACTAATTGGGACGCAACAATCGCAGAGTCAAACCAT